>NC_090448.1:723355777-724562027 GCF_031143425.1 Pleurodeles waltl | reverse complement strand
CCCAAAGGTCAGTGGTATACTATCTCTAACACACCCATACCTTTACGCCAACAAAACAATGCCCACCACATCATAACCCACAAATCACCACAGCAGACATTCAACTGCTGTAAACAATTGGCGATACACACCACCACGCTCAGAATCGACACCCAAATACTGAATTAAACAACATTGGCCAATTCAAACAACACACACCTGACACCCATACACACACCACACCCACCCACTTACACCACAATCCCTTATGAATACAAATCATTGCAACCAGACAGACATCAAGACCACTGTGACAACTACACACACCCCTGTACATCCCTCACACGCTCCACTACGCACACCCAATCACACTACCCAACACCCACACACTTACACACACCACACAACACACATAGCCCCACAAAGGCAGCCCGTATTCACAGATGAGGAGTTACGGGTCATGGTGGAGCAAATTATCAGGGTAGTGCCACAGCTGTTTGGAGCACAGGTACAGCAGATATCCATTGCATGGAAGATGGAGCTATGACAGAGAATCGTGGACAGGGCGAACGCCGTGGGACAGCATCCAAAAACAAGGGATGACATCAGGAAGATGTGGAATGACCTACAGGGGAAGGTACATTCTGTGGCAGCAAGGCGCCAGCTTGCCATACATAGGAATGGAGGTGGAAACCTACCTCCTCACCCACAGCCCACACCATTGGAGAAGCAAGTCTTGGCATTACTGCATCCTGAGGGACGCCGGGTAGCTGGAGGACTGGACACTGGTAAGTCAGCATTTACCACTTATCACCCCCCAAACCTGCATGCCATCTCACATCCTCTCCCTCACTCCCATCACTCCACTCAATCCCACACACTGCACCAACGCAGATGACTAACACCCTATGCCAATCCTGCATGCCATACCAATGCATGGACAGCCCTCCCAGCCCTGCATTGACACCTATCACCAAAGCATGCACAGCATAGGGGCACTAACAATCCCACAATACATCAACACACACATTCAAAGATGTCAGGGCAACAGCAATGATAGAGGTGAAAGATAGGGATGTACAATATGTCACAGGCATGGAGCATAATACATCGTTTACATCCCCACAGGTGCCCCAGCCAATGTCAGCGGAGAGGAGGTGCCACGACTATCCAGTCCCCCAACAGAAGATGCCCCCAGTGATGACCGTAACTCTGGACTTCTGGATCTGGATCAACAACCTGGCCCATCAAGGACCACTGGTCAGTTGGTCACCCCAGCCCACTCCCAGGCAACCACAGAGCCTCCCCCATCAGTATCCAACACCACAGCACTCACCCAGCATCCCCACACCTCTGTCCCCAGGACACATCAATCAGCAGTGTGCCCACCTGTACAGGGACCCCAGTCCACACCTCGCCCCCAAGACAATCAGGGACCTGGGGTCAGTAGCATTGGGCACACCATTCAGGGGACAGGGGCACAGGGCAATAGGGACACTGGGAGGGTTGCTGTGTGCCAGGGGAGGACTGGCCAGGGAACCGACTCTCCACGAGGCACTCACTAATGTCCTGGGGGCCTACCAACAATGCCAGGACACGATGAGCCAGATCCTGAACAACATGCAAGAGAAAGGCCAACATCATGAGGGAATGGACTGCACAGCAATGGGCCCCTACCACTAGCTAGTCTATTGACCGGCCCACCACAACTTCTGCAGCTAGTGGACAGGAGGCCCGCCACAGGACCCACAGGCCACCAGCACCCATCCCCTTGCAGAAGGTGAACCACCCCACAAACGTTCCCTGCGACCCGGACAGAAGCCAGAGACACTTGCCAAGACCAAGACCACCACCACCACCAGGAAATGAGGCTCTCCTGATTGTCCCCCTTGTGTCCCACCCTGTCACCTTGTCCACTTTGAACTGCCTCTGCTCCCCTTCCTATGGCCCCTTGGACACTGGACCTGTGCTACAAACAGACTGGAACAATACCGTGGACTTTCCTCCACCATCACCCCATTCTATTGCACTTTTCAGTCACTTATTTGCACTACAATAAACACCCTTGAACACAATTTGAGTGGCACTGTTTTATGTGTTGTAATTGTGCATTTGTAGAAACAGTCACATCTAGTGCAAATTATTTGAACACTGTGATAGCATATAAATAATGACCTGCAGTTGCATGTAGTGATCACATCAAGACATTGTTGTCATATCACCAACATCTGGAAAATGAAAAGCCGTAGGTGACAGTAGGTTGAGGTGTAAAGGAAGTGAATGCCATCATGCTGCAGCCACACAGAAAACATCAATAGTCAGAGTAATGGTCAGTTCGACTGTCTCACCTGTGTGTCATTGGAAGTGTTGACATATAGCTGATGTTCTGTTGTCCTCATCTTCATCCTCTGCCTCCTCATCCTCACTGTCCTCAGGGTCAACTGCTGCCACAGAGTCATCTCCAGTCCCCTCCTCCTACAGAAAAGTCACATGTTGTCTGAGGGCCAGGTTGTGCAACATGCAGCATGCCACTACTATCTGGCAGACCTTCCTAGGTGAGTGGCATAGGGATCCACCAGTCAGATGGAGGCACCTGAACCTGGCCTCCAGGAGGCCAAAGATCCTCTTGATTATTCTTCTTGTTCGCCCATGTGCATCTTTATAACGGTCCTCAGCCCCTGTCCTGGCATTCCTCACAGGGGTCAGGAGCCACAATAGGTTTGGGTAGCCTGAGTCACCTGCAAGTATTGAGAGACAACATTTAGCCTTCAACAATCCTATGGGGATAACACCCGAAGGCATACACTGACGTACAGTGGGTGGGGACTCTGGCTCACCTATTAGCCACACCCTGTGCCTCTGTAGTTGGGCCATCACATTTGGGGTGCTGCTATTCCTCAGAACAAAGGCGACATGCACCGACCCAGGATACTTTGCGATGGGAGATGTACTGGTCCGCCAGGCACACCATTTGCACATTCAGTGAGTGGAAACTCTTATGATTCCTGAACACCTGTTCATTCTGGCAGGAGGGGGACAAAAACTATTTGTGTACCGTCAATTGCCCCAATAATATTGGGGATATTCCCCATTGCATAGAATCCTACCTACACAGTGGCCAAATCTTTCACCTGGGGGAAAGCAATGTAGCTGCTCATGTGTTTCACCAGTACAGACAAAACCCTTGCCAGAACGATTGAAAACATTGGCTGTGACACTCCTGCCCCCTAGCCCACTGTCACTTGGAAAGAACCAGTTGCCAGGAAATGGAGCACTATTAGCACTTGCACAAGAGGGGGGATCCCAGTGGGATGACGGATCGCTGATATCAGGTCAGGCTCCAATTGGGCACACAGCTCTGTGATTGTGGCCCTGTCCAGTCTATAAGTCAGTATAATGTGCCTGTCCTCCAGTGTAGCCAAATCCACAAGGGGTCTGTACACGGGGGTTCGTCTTCTCCTCCCACTCATCCACAACGGTAGGTATCTAAGGGACACAAGAGTAAGTAGGCTGTCACAATTTGAAGAATGGAACCCCCACCTCAGTGTACGTAGTGCATTTATGTGATGGGACAGTGGGGATGGCAAGGTATGTGCAAATCTAGGCAGTGACAGAGTTAAAGTTAATCTGATCATTTTCCACCACCATGAAATGGCGACCGTCTGTCCTGTATGTAGGGACAGGTGGAAGTGAGGTAACTCCGCTGACGTTGGGTGTCATGGCGGAAGGCGGTCTTGCACCACTGTGCAATTTCTCATTGGATAATATGGGGCTCTATGGAGTACAGTGTCCAATGGGGATCAGTGCCGGCTGTGACGGTGTACACTGCAGCGGATGTGACCACAATTTTCTATCGGATTCCTCACTTGTTTCCTGACCTTCAACAGGAGAACACCTACACTGTGTGTGCTGCTGTGACCTGTGTCTAGAACCTACCATGGCCCGTGTGACCGGGGGAAGGGCCCCTGCCTTCACTGTGGATGAGTTGGAGCGATTGGTGGATGGGATCCTACCCCAGGATGGACTCCTGTATGGGCCTCTAGACCAACAGGTGAATACACCTTGGGCACGATGCATGTGGGAAGGATGCATGGAGATGTGCGTGCACGCATTGTGTCATTGGGGGGGGGGATGTCTTGTGGTTGTGTACACGGTGTCCGCCAGGTGATGATTGTGCCAATGGTGATGAAAACGGGATTGGTGGGCCATATGTGTGACAGGCTGGATTGTATGTGTATTGGTGTCCTCCCATTTGTATCGTCTCTGCAGGTCAGCACCCATCAAAAGAAAGGGATTATGGAGTGCCATTGCCAAGGAAGTGCAGACCCTGGGGGTCTTAGGCAGGCGGAGCACCCACTGTCCGAAACGGTGGGAGGACCCGAGAGGCTTGGCAGGAAAGACCATAGAGGCCCAGCTGGGGATGGCCTCCCAACGAGGAAGGGGTGTCCGTCGGAACCTGGCCCCCCTGATGGCCCGCATACTGGCGGTGGCCTACCCAGAGGTGGGTGCTTGAGGGCATCACAGCAGCTACAAGGGGGTGAGTACAGTGGCCGTTACAACAATAATTTGTAGGTGGCATGGGATCCGGTTGCTGGGTGTCAGTTAGTGGGTGCCCCTTAATGCAAGGCCAGACATTGCAGCATGATCCAGCTCAAGGGTAATGGTTGAAAGGGAAAACAAGGTAACCTAGATAGGTTGCATTCCATGTCAGACAGGGTTTAGTGGGTCCAACGAGGGGTGCAGTTGGCGGTGGTTGGCCCTCATCTTGCTGTGGCATATAGCCAATTGTTTGGCAGTGCAATGTATAGTGCTCAATCCTGATCCTTGTGTGTGACGATATTGTATTTGCCTTCTGTGATGTTGGTGCAATCTTTCTCTCTTCCCCCCTTTTTTCTTCTGTCATCCTGTCCATGTGTGTATTAGCATCATCTGGCAGAGGAGCAGGGGCACAGGTGACATAGAGAGCTGCATCCCACAGGACCCAGGAGGCAGAGTCCACCAACGCTGAGGGATCCAGTGGGACAGAGGGCAAAGGGAGCACCATGGCGGAGACAGGAGGTGACAACACTGACTGATCCCACAGATACCTCCTCTGATGGAAGCTCCCTGGTGGTGGCAGACAACTCTGTGACCACCCCAGCTGCAGGTACAGCCGCCACCCCCGTACCAGCACCACCCTCCCAGTAGCCCCTCAGTGAGTTGCCCATGCCCACTCACCCAGGAGGGTGGGCATCTCCTTCGTTCCAGGCACCTCAGGCCCTGCCCCAGTGAGCCCTGCTGCCCTCAGTGAGGAGGCTATTGTCCTCCTGAGATCCATCTCTGTAGGGCAGTCAACCATTGTGAATGCCATCCAGGGGCTAGCAACCCAGATGCAGCAATGCAATGCATTCCTTGAGGGCATTCACGGTGGATTGGCGACCCAACAGAGATCGATTCAGGCTCTGGCCTCCTCTCTAATGGCAGCCATTGTCCCTGTTCCTACCGTCCCCCCTCCAACTACCACTTCCCAGTCCCATTCTCCTCAACCCCAACCCATCCCATGCACACATACAGACGAGCATGCACACAAGACATCACACAAGAGTGGCACAGTCAAACACAGGCACCACACTTCAGCCCACAAGCACTCACGCAAACACCAGACAGTTGCAGACACAACCACACCCACTGGCTCCACTGGCTCCTCCTCCTCCTCCACCTCCCTCACAGTCATGTCCAAACTCACACCTGCATGCACTGCATCAACATCTACCACCAGCATCACCCCACACCAAGCAGTACACACACCTCACTAGCAGACACCTCCACAACATCCATGCTTCGTCCCTTGTGTTCTCTCCCACCCTGTCTGTTCCCCCCTCCTAAAGGACACAAACGCAAGCACTTAGACACTGAACAGCCATCCACCTCACACACGCACACTGCCTATGCACCTGCACCCAAGTCCAGCAGACATACACCTCCAACAACCACTCCTTCAACCTCCACTCCCATCCCTCCTCCATCTTCCCGCCCCACCGTCCCTAAGAAGCTTTTTCTTGCCCAACTTGACCTCTTCCCTCTCCCTCCCCCATCCTGCTCAGCACCTCAGCCAAACAGTCCCCACGGACATTGGAGGCAACTCCTAGTCGTGGAGGCAAGACAGTGAAGGATCCCACTCCACCAGCCAGGAAGGGTAAGGATCCCACACCCCCTGCCATGAAGGGGAAGAAGCCTTCAACTCCTGCCATGAAGGGGAAGAATCCCTCGACTCCTGCCATGAAGGGGGGAAGTCCTCGACTCCTGCCATGAAGGGAAAGAAGCCCTCGACTCCTGCCATGAAGGGGGAGAAGCCCTTGACTCCTGCCATGAAGGTAAAGGAACCTGCACCTCCTGCCATGAAGGGGAAGAAGCCCTCGACTCCTGCCATGAAGGGGAAGAAGCCCTCGACTCCAACAGAGGCTGGCAGGGTGGCACCACCACCACCAGTGGTCACAGAGCCCCCACCTCCAGCTGTGGCAGTCCAGCCCACTCCTCCCGCAGAGGCAGCACCTTCACCTGGTGAGACAGTGCAGCCCTCACCTGCAGAAGAGGCTGCCCAGGAGGCCCCTTCACCTGCAGACACAGTGCAGCCCTCACCTCCAGCAGAGGCTGGCAGGGTGGCACCACCACCACCACCAGTGGTCATGGAGCACTCACCTCCAGCAGAGGCAGTGCAGCCCACTCCTCCTACAGAGGCTGCACCTTCACCTGCTGAGACAGTGCAGCTCTTACCTCCAGCAGAGGCTGCCCAGGAGGCACCTTCACCTGCTGACACAATGTAGCCCTCAACTCCAGATGAGACAGTGCAGCCCTCACCTCCAGCAGAGGGAATGTAGGCCACCCTACTGGGACTGTTGTATAAGGAGCCCCCTCCAGGACCAGTGGGCAAGTCACCCAGCTGAGAGACTGTGACCTTGCACTCCCCAGCACAGAGACATGGGCATGGAGACCCCTCCAGAACCAGTGGGCAAGTCACCCACCTGAGAGACTGTGACCATGCACTCCCCAGCACAGAGATATGGGCATGGAGCCCCCTCCAGAACCATTGGGCAAGCTCCCGACTTTGGCTGAGGTGCCCCTCACCCCCATCCCCATCAGGTGCCTGCCCACTTGCAAACTGAGGCCCCTACACAGTTCTGTGGGGATGATGTTGGGAAACAAGTTGGGCCTTGGATTGTGCCCTGTGGCCATGTGGGCCCTTTGTACTTTGGACTGGGCATTGGCCCTTTGTGGACATTTGTACATATCTCTTTTTTATCCAATTGGTTGATTTGGTGGTCTTCTCATTCAATACGTTCTCATTACTGCCTTCTTGTTGTCCTTGCATTATTATGCTGTGTGTCGTGCACCATTGTTTTTCATCTGCAGCTGGATGTGTGTATGGTGTGTGTGTGTCTGGTGTGTGTTGTGCGTGTGTGTGTCACTCTCCTTTTCCTCCCTCCCTCCCTTGTGTGCTAGATGACTGTACTCACCGTCATCATCTTCGTCGGCGTTGGTGTTCCAGGTGGAGCATGGTGTAGAAGAGCATCGGGAAGACTTGCAGTTCCGGTTCCATGGTGGCTTTGTCCTTCTCTGTGTCTCTGATGGTGAGTCTTTCATCTTCTGTGCAGTGTTTCCACTAGGCTTTTGATGGCTCCACCCTGGAAATCGTGGCTGTGTACTGTGTCGTGATATGGTGGTGGTACTTTGTTTTCCGCCTGGCTGTTGATGGCGACCACCGGCGTGTGTGGTGCTAACACCTTGGCGGATGTGTGGTACGTTGGCTGTCTATGGGAGGGATCACCGCCATGGTCATAATTTGGCAGTAATTACCACTGGCCTGTTGGTGGTATTTCCGCCACTTTATCACTCACCGCCAATGTCATGATGACCACCATAGTTTTTTCATCATTAAACTTTATTGAACTTACCATGTTTGATTAGTGTATTGAGTCTCTCTTTAAATTCATCAATGGTTTCACCAACTCTTTGGTGTTCTTGGCTGAAAATGAGTCTTTCATAATCAATATTTAGTACTGGATTGGATTTGAGATTCAGCGCTTCTTTTATCTGATGGTATGTGACTTCTTCAGCAGTTCATGGCATTTTCTGTATAACTTCTCTCACACCATCACCAGCAAGATGTTTGAGATCTTCAAGTGCATCAATGAGATCATCAAATGTTTAAATCCAAGCAGTCTATAACTGTTCATAGGATTGGCTGACACTGCGACCAGAGGTCCCTATGGCTTTTCGTGCCAGAAAATCAGGATCTCCCAGAAATCAGGATCTGTTCCATTCATTCCTCTACACTGGTCCTGCAATGGGCCAGCCTCAGGCCAGTCTTTGATGAGCTCCAACAGGAGAACAGCTTTCTGCCGGACTTCTCCTTCCTGCAGGTAAAGACAACCCCAGGCACTTCTCTAGGAGCCCCCCAAGGCAGCGGTATGATGACTCTGTTGAATCAGTTCAGGTAAACAGATGACCCTCTCATGTGCTTGAGGGTTGTGTTTTCAGTCTATCTTTTCACACCAGGCTGATCTCTGCATTGCAGCACTTCTGTTCACAGCATTATTTGACAAGTTATGATTATCTTTGGCGATACTTTGTAAACCTTGTTTTATCCTCCTTCAGTGTTAAAGCTCCATATAGTGTACAGTTATGTCTTGTATGGCAATATGGTACCTTTATGTATGGCGTTGTTTATAGCTTCTTGACTAATGATGCGTACTTCTTATTAAAGCTTTCCTTATCTTCAAATTTTTTACATCGGCTGGAGTTGCTCTTTGACTCCACATGCATGAAGTGTTGATAGTGTACTTCGATAGCAACACGTGATGCATGCACAAGCAGTTTGCATGGACCACAGCAAACTCTCAGGGAGATCATGATCATTCTTTGGATTACTTATCCCTTATCTCGTTGCCAGTTGTAGCATCTGCTACAGCCTGCCAATGACTATGCAACACATGGAGCTCAATGTCACACGTCTTTATTTTTCTGCGTTTAACTGTGAACATTCGAAACCATGTTTTCATTGTATTCCTTTCTAACAAGTATGTCACACTGCTATGGAGTCTGTTCAGAGCCGAAAGGGTTCAGTCATAAAACTCTCAAGACTCTACAGTGTAGGCTGGAGTTAAGTGTTGCAGAGTGGAGTAGGGTAGAGTGCTGTAGGGTGCAGTGGTGTAGAGTGGAGTGGCATGGCATAGAGTGCCATGAAGTGGAGCGTCAGAGTGGAGTGGCATAGAGTGGAGTGGCGTAGAGTGTCATAGAGTGGGGTGGTGTAGTGTGGAGTAGTGTAGAGTGGAGAAAAGCAACATGGAGGGTTGTGAAGTGGAATAGAGTGGGGTAGAATGCCATAGAGTGAAGTGTCTTACTGTGGAGTGGTGTAGACTGCTGTAGAGTGGAGTGACACTGAGAGGAGTACAGTGTCTTAAAGTGGAGTGATGTGGACTGGAGTGTAGTTGAGTGTAGTTAAGTAGAGTGTCATAGAGTGGAGTGTCGTAGAGTGGAATAGAGGTTTGTAGAGAGGAAGCGTGTAGAGTGCTATACAGTGGTGTAGAGTGTCATAGAGTGGAGTGGTATAAAGTAAAGCAGAGTGTTGTAGAGTGGAGTTTCCATGATGTGGTAGCAGAGTGTTGTAGAGTAGAGTTTCCATGATATGGTATCTGTTGCAATGGGTTCTGCTTTTTGATCACCTGTTTTTTGGACTTTTTACTGAGGGTGAGCCTCATTACCGGTGTCTCACCCACGCTTATCACACAGTCAATTGACTGTGGATGTTTACCACCAGTGCCCACCGTTTAAGGTATAGCCATTGCGATGCAGAAAGGGTAAGAGGGACTTGATTGGGTACACGTGGGTACACGTGAACATGTGTGCGCAAGCGTGGGCACCCATGTCTGGGCTGGGCATGTAAGCAGCCTGGTAACAGCACACAGTTAGCTTGGTGCAATGAGGACTCTGCAGGTATAGGTATTTACCTGGGAAAGGCCTCATGAGGAAAGTGTACACTATTAGGAAAAAGTCAGTGTGCTTTACTGTTTTAACTATAGTGACACTCCATTATACACCTAGGGATGGAACTGCCTTAGAGTGTAGTTACCCTTGGCCCACAGAGACCATTGACGTCTTGAACCAAAGTATAACCTGTGGAGGAAAATCAAATTTGCTACTACCAAAATGATAACTGTACCTCTTGTGGGTCATTTAGGGCTTTCATATTCCCCTGGCTCAGCTCAGGATCAGAGCCCAGGCCCGCTGTCACCCTGCTGTGCCCAGTAATTACATTCTCTCCAGCAGCAGGAACAGACAGCCCCCCACTCAAAAGGAGCAATTAGCACTATTTCTCCTTGCTCCTGAGGAGGAAAAGGGAGCAGGATGCTCTGTCTCAATCATCCAAATGTCACACTGTACCAGGGATTGGCCTGCCCAAGCCCCCTGAAGAAAGGAGAGTGCCCAGACAACTGCCGCCAAACCACTGGGGGCAGCCTTTGAAATTCTAGGGCGCAAGTTCCTGGCAGTGATGTCAGCATTGGGTGGAGGTGAAACCCCAGTAGCTGATGCCATTTTGGATTGTCCCAACATGCTGTGCAGCTGGGAAAGGAGTGGAGAGGTGATGGGGCTCCCCAGGATTGGTTACGGGTGCCTGTCTTCTGACATCTTCCTCTCCCCTTTATAAATTCTTGCACAAGGGGAAAACTCCCTGTTGCCTGCAGACTTTCTACCTGCTTCATTGTTGGATTCTGGGACTGTCATAGACTGTCATGGAGAACTGGAAGGAGGAATCCCCTGAACCCCAACTCTGGACCCAGGACTCTGTCCAGTTGGCTCCAGGACCAGTGGGTCTTCCCCAGGGTCAGTGAAGCTGGCCCCCTTACTCTCCCTGAGGACCAGTTGGGGGAAGCCCCGGATTTTTCTGCACCCTACAACAAAGCCAAAAAGAGAACTGACGCAGGGAGCCAAGAGGACCAGCTTTTGGAGATCTGCAACACTTTGTAGGTGAGGAGGAATATTACAACTGCCCCTGGTGGAGCTCACCACCAGGAGTAAAATGAGCTCAGAATCATCCAAATCGGGCAAATGCATTTTAAATTTTGGCGACCTTTAACCGAATTTTCCTCCGGAGCGCATGGGACTCCATTGCAGGTCCGGTAAAAGTCCGCAGAGTGGGCAAGGAAGCTGTATCTCAAATTTGGGGAGCGTGTGTGGGGCCCCCTCCCCATTTTCTTATTTCGCCCGGAGACCCCATCCCCCAGATGGATCTATGTTTTAGTGGCCGGGACCCGATCCCTTACCCCGTGGCCTGGGGTAGCGGGAGGCAGCCACCATCAAGCACATCTGCCCGCACGAGTGGGCAGAAACGCACAATACCTGTCGGTTCTTGCACAGCATGCTATTGTGCCCCCAGCAGGGGAGCTGGTGAAGGAAGCCATGGGTAGACTCCCAGTGCTTCCTTCCAACTGTGGCCATCTCTGGGGTGCCCAAGTGGGACTTGGCACCCCCCCCATAAAAGTGATACATCGCTAGGCCGCACTTAAAGAAAGAACACCAGGGAAAACAGCACAGCGGCTCTCCCTGGAACAGCAGGAGGGCTGCTACTATAATATTCACTGAATTCAGGAAACTTTCCCCGTAATGCATTGCATGGCTTTTCATGTGGTTTACATTTTTGCTCATAAAGCATGTGGTGGTCCTAGAACAATGGGACCACCACCAAAGCATGCAGTACGACATGCTCTTTATTTCTCTGTCATCTTCTGGGTGTCCCACTTTTCAAGGCATTTCTAGGCTCTTTCATTGCAGGAGCTTTTGCTTTACAGCTGAGGGTAGTTTAGTTTTTGGAGGCCTGATGTATATTAATATTTTAAGAGGTCTGGAAGGACTGAATATGTATGCACTGTGCCTTTTAGGGATTGAGAATATGGTTACACTCTGATGTCTTGAATGTAATTGAAAATAATGATATTCTATGTGGTTATGCCCTCTAGGAGCTGAATGTATGGTTATAAGGTGATGTTTTTCCCCTATTGGTTTCATGTGGTTAAGCTGTCCAGGGGCTGATTATATAGTTACATCCCAAAGGGCTATTTTATTTTTATGCACCCTAGGGGCTGATCTGACCATTACAGTCTATAAAAAATGCCCAAATGCAAAAGGTTTATTTCTGATAAATGTTTTTTATTGCGTTTATATGATTATTGCATATGTTTTATGATTATTACATATGTTTATTGATCCATGAAAATGGTTCATGCCAAAATAACATCCTTGTTACACCATGACCATTTGAACACCCTTGATATGTTAGAGTGACCCCTCTAGGGGGTCACCAGTAGTTGCATAATGTCAGCTATGATAGGCTCCATCTGCTAATCTATATTTGTAAATTATTGCATAGTATTTGGTAGTGTGTGTGTGCAATAAATATTTTCTTTTCTAAAGAAAAAGTACTGACTGGACAATCATTTATTGAGTGTTATTATTGCTCACCAATGATTGGTGTTTCCTAGCCCACACTACCTGCCTTGAATAGGCCTTAGACTGCTCCGCTTCGCTACCCTGTGAAAGTCAAGCAATACAATGAGGTATTTGGGTTCCATTGAGGACAACTGAGGAACTTTTACTTGTGCTGGCCACACAACTAACAGCCCATTTTTGAACAGTAGCACACTGCCATTAACGACAACACATTTTCAATTGAAATGACCATTACATTTCCTCAGACGTACAGTTTTACTGATAAAACTATATAGCGGACAAACAATAATCTGTGAAAATCGACATTACTTGGTGTATTAATTTTTTCAATCATATTTAAATATTTATTTCCATCACACTTCAAAATTACAAAAAAAACTTGCTTCATTTGTGCTTTACTAATTCTGATATATTCTGAAATATTTGTACAGCTAATGTACTGCCATTTACATTTTATTGTGTGCCACAAAAAAATAACATCCTACATACAACCTTTCCTTTCACTTCCCCAGTACCTAGCAAGATTGTCACATAAATCCTTTCACTTTGCAGTCAGAGAAAGAAAAGCAAACTCCAAGCTCCTGGAAAGACAGAGCCGAACATCTAACTTCTGTCTTTGAAAGCACATCAAATTTGATGGGATAAAAACAAAGGGCCAGGTTTACAAGAAACTGGCACACTGCCGTGCGGTGCCAAAATTAGCAGCACTGTGCCAGTTTTGAAACATAGGGATGCACCGTAATTGCAAGAATACAGCACACCCTTGTGTTTCCTCCTGTGTCAGCACTAAATAAGCATCCTGCGCCAACGCAGGCCTCCTTGAACCACAGTGCAAGGGTGTCTGCATTGAGGGGTGTGATGGTTTATGTGCAGGAAGGTATACCTTCCTGCACATAAACAATCATCCATAGAATTTTGCTTCTTCTATGTGTGCTGCAGAATACAACACACATAGAAAAAGCAAAAACGAGGAGGAATAAAAAGTATTCCTGATAGTTGCACCATGCTAACGCCACCCCTGGGAGCTGCCTCAGATTTACGTTTTCTTGTAAATCTGGGCAGCGTCAAAATCAATGGGTGTGGCAGGGGAACGCCCACTGCACCACCCATTGCATGCCCCTCTGCCGCAGAAAACTGCGTCAGAGGGGCCCATATTTACAAGGAGGCTTAAAGTTGCAAAAAGTGGCGTTACATCTCCTTGTAAATTTAGAGAAGAGGTTAGCCCTAGCGGAGTGTCGCAATTACAAGGCAGCTAGGGCCTTGTAAATCTGGGCCAAAATTTAAAGACCTTTTCATTGCTCATTCGCTTCTGAACTCCAGCATGGATATTTTAGGGGTGTTTTAGCACCCCGGCTTCTAGCCACTATGGCATGAGCGTGAAATTGAGGAAGAGTATCATTTAAGTTATGCTATTGGTAAAGATCACTGACTACAATAAACAAGCAAATAGACAGACCAATATTTCTCACAGGCTTGCAAGCCAGGATTGATGAACTTGCAGTGACAGAGACAAGTAGAATGAATCAAGTATAAAGCTTGGAGACAGGAAATCTTTTCAAAGAAATAGAACAAGTTTGCTGCTTTCTGATCTAGAATACATGGTAGACAACTAAAACCTCATACTCTTGTGAAGTAACTAAAAAAAAAGAAAAAAGAGTTCTCAGAAAGTAAGCACTTCTGGAAGAATACAAGGATCCAGTCGGAGAGGTGGGAAACAAGCTAAGTTTCACCAGAGAGACAAAGACATGCTGGGCAGCCTAAAACAAATATAGCCAGTAATAGAAAGCAAGCAAATGTGAGCCACAATACAGAAAGCAACTGGTAAGCAATGGGTGGAATGTATTCCTAGGGAAGCTTTCAGCATGTCCCCAACTATGACTTTGCAACTAACAGATCCTATCTCGTAGGATTGGAATTAAATAACATGAAATATTTAAATAACAGGGACATTTGTGATAAGGAAATATGGTCTGGCTGTTAAGAATGTAGACTATAGAACCTAGTGATACATATGTCCTATTGGGATGCATGACAATTCAGTGGCATGAATGACTGCACACAATGCACATAACTACAGTGCGCTGTTACTTCTCCTCCTTGTACCATCTCTTCCTCTTCATCGTCTTGCTTCCTGTTGTTTCTTTTGCCCCATAACCTGTCTGTATTTGTCTCATTTTCCAACAGTACCCTCTTCATTTCCTCTCTCTTACTCCCTCTCCACAGATCAGTTTTATCACCGTAGTCTCTCCACTCACTTTTTTCATTCACAAGCACTTGCCCGTAAGTACGTTTTGTCAAATTCCTCTTACCAGTCATCATTGTATCACGGATATGCGTATACCATAAATGCAAGTTGCCATCTGTCATCTCTGTGTGCTGTGTAACACTCAGTGGTGGCCGCCACTAATCTCAAGGGGAGAGGTAGTCTGGGGCGGGGGGTTATGGAAAAGGGCAGGGGTGCACCAAAAAAATGTACCTTTCTGACGCCGGCTGCCTCGCTCCTGTTCCCTATTGATGGTGTTGGTGTCCCATCAGTCTCTGGGACACCAGCACAGGCTCCCCATGCAATGCTGGCACTGCTCTCATGCTAAACCTAACATAAGAGCAATGCCAGGATTGGTCTGAGCGGCTTCGCTGCCACTCAGACACTACATGGGAGTCTGTGCAGTTTCTCCAACCTATGTAACACAGCTGAGTTGGAGACACCTAATTGAGCATGTGTGTTTGGCCAGCCTAAGATGGCTGGCCAGACACACATGCAGACTTAAGTGCACTCCACTCCCCCACCCCTCTCCCAACTCTAATGGCCCAGACATCCCAGCACATGCTGCTGGCTGAGCCAGCAGGTGAAAAATAAAACCATAGTAAACTATAGTTTTATTTTTCAGCTGCTGCCTTAGCCGGGGGATGATGCTCCTTCATCATTGTGAAGGAGACACCCCTGGTAACACTATAACCCAGATTTAAGAGGGCTTAGCGCCTCCTTGTGTCACATTAGCGTCATTTTTTTCACTAATGTGGTCCAACCAGACCAAAATCGCTGCGCCACATTTACAAAGTGGCACATTGCATGTATTGTGCAACTTTGTAACCCCTTCCACCACATTATGCCTGCGCCAGGTCTAATTTATGCAAGGGAGTCTGCAAAAAATGGTGCAGTGGAATCTAAGAGATTCCACTGAGTCATTTTTTGCAGCTACTTTTAATGCCTGCACAAAGAAGGCGTTAAAAGAGGGCACACCAATGATTTCGATGATCCCCTATATACTGTGCAGGATTCACGCCAAAATGTTGGCGTTAATCTTGCACATTACATCAATAACATCAAGAAGTTTGACACAACTGCCCCTACCCTGTGTCATGGTGCACCGTATATTACATACGGCGCACACATGGTGGCGTTAGGGGGGTGCTGTGGTGCGCAAGAAAAGTGGCGCTGTGGTGCAACATTGCATGCAGC
Organism: Pleurodeles waltl; assembly: GCF_031143425.1. Classification (NCBI taxonomy): domain Eukaryota; kingdom Metazoa; phylum Chordata; class Amphibia; order Caudata; family Salamandridae; genus Pleurodeles; species Pleurodeles waltl. Next base: position 724,546,105 of record NC_090448.1, on the reverse strand, counting down.
ACCACTTTTCCTAAATCAGGCTCTATGAATGAAATTTTAGCAAGACACTAGCTAGAGGTGAACAAATCGAATTCATCTACTAAACCTTGTGTAACAAATTACTTGTAGAGCTATGCAGTCCCCACGAATTTTGTATCATGCAAGTCATCTCAAATGATCTAGATTCCATGTCTGAAAATACAATTGATATCTAGCACAAATGACCCCTGCATTATTTGTATCCCAAAGAAAATGCTACAGCCATTGGAAACATATGCGTACAATATAGCACCAACGTAAACATTGATACACACTATGCAGGCCATTGGTCTCTCAAACCTCTCGTACAAACTGCTCTCTACATCCTGCCACATACTCCTTTTTCCCCACCCATCGTAGCACAATTGCCAGGACATGAGTGAGAAAACAATGTTACTTATGGCCCATTACAGAATGGCTCACTGCCACTCTGCTCTTTTTCACTAAAACATAGTACGGATTTCAGCATGTTGTTTGTCTTCGTTGCCCAGGGGCATAATAAAAGCTACTCTTGGCCCGAGCCTGGCGCCACTCTTCCCTGAGCTCAACTACGCCCCCCTGCCCCCTGGGCCTAAATTGATCTTACCCACCCCAGAGATTGATCACCGTTTGTGAAGTTCTACCGAAGCAGATGGAATTTGAAGACAATGTGCAAAATGTCTTCCCTCAAGATGACAGGTTTTAAACTGTGCTACGGCTGCAGAAAGCAGGTGATCAGGGCCCCTGTCTTGGCTTCGACCACGATCTGAGTTTGTGTGACATGTGCACCTTGATGCACACTAAGGCAACCAGCCAGCAGAAAGTGAAATTCTAGTTATGGAACACAAAGAGAGGTCTCGCTAGAAGAAAGGTTGCAGTTCCGTATTTAAGCCACAGGCCTCTTCAAATCATGGGACCATTCTAGTCCCAAGTCACTACGTCAATCAAGGTCTCAGAGCAAGTTCAAGCACAGGTGATGTACTAGCACAAAAAGGCCAGGTAGGATCATCCTTTTCTCGCCACTTGAGATCAGATGAGAAGCCATTCAATCGGCATTCCCAAGGACTGACTCTACCGGTGTCCTCCAGTTTGAAGATAATACCAAAGTTAGTCTCTCTGTGCAACCAGTAACTTGGGCCACAGTCAACCTTGCAGCAGATTGAGGTTTTAAGAAGGGCAGGCTACAGATTTCAAGGTGAAACCACCTCTCGAGCACCTTTGGGCCCCACAAGACCCACGAGGGGCCACCAGTTGAACTTCTGCAGGTTGATCCTTCCCTTAGGCTGACTGACTCCACAAGGCCTCCTTTGGGATCCCTAGTAGCACCAGCCCCTATTTCACTCTGTTCCAATGGGCCCTACCAGTCCTGACCATACAATGCCGATCTCTACTCCAGTGGTGCCTTGTCAGATCTGGTCGTGACATCGATCTTCGAATTAGAACTGAGCCAGTCAGTGCCAGACTTATGTCATACTATTAGATCACCAAACTTCAACCACTGATTAGCCCTTTCCACAATGCTGGTACTAAAGGAAACTGGATGTCCAGTTTGGATCCGATTCAGATTCCAAAGGCTTCAGACATGCACGCAATGAGAAGGTGGACAACTTACTCCTCGCTCACACTGATGCTGGGCTTTACTCAGATGTACAAAATGCTAGTCAATTTGACACCTCTCCGGAGACTGATTTGGAGTTTTCATCAGGCCCACCCATTTAGGAGAGTGCTTATTTTGCCATAGTGGTAGGTTGGGCAGCAAAGGTCCTTGATTTAAAATTGCCCACTGTAGGAAAGAAATCTACTTTCTGACTGAAGTGCTTTAGCCTGGGCAGGCTTCATCAGAGTATTTCCGAACTACTAATGAGGCCCTTACAGACACTCTGATAGCTACTTGGACAAAGACATATGCACAGCTCCTACAGTGACTCGACCTGTGGCCTGGTGACATAGAACTCCTCCTTGTTACCCAGCTTTCTTGAACTAACATGCAATGACAGAAAGCCACATAGGGCGAGCATCAACTAGTTAAGGCAACCAAATGCATACCCTTTTGCTCCAGCTGACAGGGAATCAAAATTGATTGACACATTTGGTAAGAAAGTGTTCTTGTACACCAGTTAGGACCTACATTCTTTGAATGCAGTCTGTCTATTGAGCCCTTTCATGCACACAATTTGTGACATGGCCAAGCAAGATCTTGTCAGCTGAATTCAGGACAAACGTTTCCCAAATGATGGAGCACAAAAGACAGATGTTGTGGGCAATTATGTTCTACAGACTGGCCTCGACACAATGAACTGTATGGATCACTCCATGGGTTCCAGAGTTGTGCTCAAAAGTCATGTCTGCATGGACACCACTTGCTTTTTTTCATGATGTCCAAGCATCCCTAATGGACATGGCATTTGTTGGATCCAGGCTGTTTGGGGAGAATGCTCAACAATGGAGCAATTCAAAGACCTGCCTTAAATGATCATTCATGCTGCCTGCTAGCCACCAGAAATACAGAAAATTCAGAGAATAAGTGCAAGGCCTGGCATATATACAGTGACAGACATTTCAGCTAGTTCGTCATCCTGCTCAAACTTTTTGCGGCTTCAGGGGACCGTGTAGTGAGTATGGTCACATGCACCACCAAGGGCAACAATCTTTCTCTTCCTACTTACCTGCCACAGCAGTTATAAGCCAATCTGATTTAACGTTGCCAGATCACACCCAGGCGAAGGGAGCCAAGTTCACATTTTTCCTGCCAGACTGGAAATTTAACACCTCACATCCGTGGGTGCTGAAAATCACCCAAAGGGTTTATGCCTGTCGTTACAACAACTCTTCCTTGTATACAACCCATATCCACTCCATTTTCAGCAGACCATACAGCCATCCTGGTCGAAGAGGTTAAGATACTTCTGACCAAGTGAGTCATCAATAGTGTACCAGAGTTCGTGAAAAGCAAGGGTTTTACTCTTGTTACTTCCTGAGATCCAAGATGAATGGAGGACTCAGGCCCATCCTGAGTGCCCGGCCCTATATTATTTCTGATGGAAATACACATTCAAAATGCTCAATGTGGCTCAGGTTCTTTTTTCCTTTGACCCCTGGGACTGGATTGTGTCCTTGGACTTGCAGGATGCATACTATTATGTTCCAATCCTGCAGTCCCACAGATACTACCAGCAGTTCACAGTGGGGTTGCAATAATTCCAATTTGCTGCCATGCCCTTCAGCCTCACCTCTTATCCTTGGGTTTTTACAAAGGTGATTGAAGTGTTTGTGGTCCATCTTTGTAGGTCAAAGATACATGCATTCTCAAACTTTGATGACTGCTCAAGGTAGGGTCAATGATTACAGCCCCAGACCACCTTTGGATGACGGTTTCCCCTCTGAAATCCCCAGGGTTGTCTATTTGCAAACAGAAGTCCCACCTGACACAAATGCAGAAGATTCCCTTCATAGGAGCTATCCTAAACGAGGTGGCGGCCATGGACGCAGAGCGAGCCCCTGACATTCTGGGTATGATCCAGATGTTTCAGGTTCACTCCTGCATCTCATTGAGCATGGTCTGAAGTGTCTTGATTCCTGGCCTCAGGCATATGTCTGGTCCTTTGTGCCCAGTGCCACACATGCACCTTGCAGAAGATCCTCCATCTCTAGTGGGCACAAAACCAAGGCTGTCTGTCAGACAACATCCGCATCTCAAAGGAGCAAGTTCGTGACTTTTGGTGGTTACAGCAGGACGCTAACCTTTCTCATGGCTGGTTGCTCTCCCTACCCCATACACAGCTCAAAAGTGTTGCATCCATTGTCTCTTAGTCAAGAGATCACTTGACAAAGTGGAGATCAGAGGTCTATGGCCTCCAGTGCAGTGACAGCTCATCTAAATCTCCTGGAGCTTTGTACCATTTGGTTGGCCCTGAAATCATTCCTGCCATCAATAAGGGAAAGCTGGTACAGGTCCTGACGAATAACACAAACATCAAGCGGTACAACTATTAGCAGGACAGCATGGGGTCTTGAATCTTCTCCCACAAGTAACTGCATCTTTAGAGATGGCTGCATAAGCAAGGAATCTTCATGGTGCCCAATTACCTGACAGGGTTACTAACCGCCAGAGCGGACAAGCTCAGCAGACGTTGGATGGTGGAATACCAATTAATTAATAGATGTGATTCTTGCAGCCAGGCACCCCTCAACCATATCCCTGTATCGGGGAAGCTGAAAAAAGATTGTGACCCATGTGGTGACTGGCAACTTTAATCTCTTACAGCTTAAATAATCCAATATTTTATTGTATGTTTTTTCTTTGTCCCAGCAACTCTTTGCAGGCAATGCAATACAAGCTCACACGTCAGTCCTTTCGGCCTTGCTGTGTTTCCTTGACCAACCTTCCCTTTTCAAATCACCTATTGTGAGCAGGTTTCTAATAGGTTTGAAGCATGTTCCCACAAAAGTCATTCATTCTGTCTTAGTGGGACTTAACTTGGTTCTCATGTTTCTCATGTGTATTACGTTCAATCTGATGTATAGTTGCTACTTACTGCTATTTACCGTAAGGACAGTCTTTTTTATGGCACAAACTTCTGTGCACTGCATCACTAAACTGCAGGCTCTGTTGGTAACACCTCTGTAGCCACTTTGTTTCATGACTATTTGGTGCTGCAAACCCAGGATTCCTTCCTGTCAAAGGCTATCCTGACCTTCCATGTGGGTCAGTGCATCACCCTCCCTGTGATTATTTGTTTTCTGCCTCATCCCTCAAAGGAGGAGGAGAGGCTCCATCTGCTTGACATAAAGAGGACTTAAGCTTTTATATTTAGTGCTTAAAAGAGTATCATGTGGCTCTTTGCGAGGTTTGTCAATGCCAGGAAAGGAAGGCAGTAAACAGAAGGACTCTGCAACAGTAGATCGTCTTGTGCATTAAGATGTGCTATGCCTTGGCCAAGAGGGAACCAACCTGAAAGCGTAAATGCTCACTCCACTGGAGCTAAAACTGACACAACTGCATTGGTCAGGGATGTTCCTGTACTGGACATCTGCCAGGCCACAAGTTGAAAATCCATACATGCATTTACCAGGCACTACTGCCTTGACAGTCAGGTCTACATAGAGGGTAATTTTGATTTGAGTCCCTTCTTCAGACACTCCAACTTTTAGGAGGTGCTGCCTGGGCATCTGCTTGAATGGTGAGGATTCTGCTGCAGTTAAGTGTCCACCAGAAGAAAAATGTATTTGCCTTAAATGACACTGATTCTGGTAGTCACTCTAACTAGTGTTTTATTTATATTTTCACTGCCTTCCATCTCCCCAATCAGTGGAGTGGACTCCTTTATCACTTAATAAGGTCACACGTATGTTTCTGCACATTGTCATCGCTGATCCACATCAGAGAGTGTGCGGGAGTGTACAAGACAGATAACTGACACCTGCATTCATAGGGGGCACCTCTATGCAGAACCACCCTTTCCCTTCTTGGATGATGCGAGGCCTATGTGGAGTCTCACAGCAACACCAGTCAGAGCGCAGGAGAAATTGTTTTAAGAAATCTGGACCCAGTCAAGTATGAGGGATTATTTTACAGGTGAGTAATCTGCAGTTAGATAGTGTATCCATCAGAAAGAGGACTACAGAATTTAAGTAACTTGTTCTTTTACACTTCTGCCACAAGCATTGCATGCCAATGGGCAAGGAATGCTGGCTATTCATGATGTACAACAAATCACAATTGTAGGAAATACTGTCTAGGGAGCAGCACTAAAATACAGTTACTCTGGGAACACATACATTTTGAAGAAGGGTAAAAGCGGATAGCATCATTAAATGTGGAGTCAATGATAGTCAGGTTATGGGGATGCGCATCTGTTGGCCTGAAGGGACAGGGACTCTGTGTCCTAGAAGCTTGAGAGGCAGGGGGCGGAGTAAGCCCCGTGAGCACTTCATAGCGCAAGGATTCTTCCCGCCGTGCGGGACACGCATCTGTTGGCCTGGAGGGACAGGGACTCCATGTCCCAGAAGCTTGAGAGGCAGGGGGCAGAGCAAGCCCTGTGAGCGCTTCATAGCGCAAGGCTTTTTCCCACTGTGCGGGACGCACCCCGGCAAAGCCCGGGCCAAGGGTGGGCCCGTCCTTCACCCGTCATCGACCGACAGAGGCTGGGCTGGGCCACCCCCCTTTATTCTTGTGTGGATGGTGAGTCTGTGATTATTTTATCTTTTTCTAGTGCCGGGGATCCCTTGTGAGATATGGGTTAGTGACTTATTCTAATTTGTGACTCTTGCTGACCTACTTAGTGAGGTCTTACCTCTTGTGAAATGGGCAGGAAAAAGGGTCAACAAATTGGAGGCCTGAGTGGTGGTGGAAGGCAGGGTAGCTCAGATACCACATTGGACTCCTTCCTTGCTAGAGCCATTGGGGTTGTGACCAAGGAGATTGATCTGGCGGAGAGGAGGCTCTCCATGGAGATAGATGACTGGCGCCATGTTTCAGTAGTTAGTGATCCCTCAGAGGGCCTGGATGAGGAGGCGGCTCATCTTGGGAGAGATCAATGTGCCACTCCTGAGCTCGCCCATACTGTGTTAATGGTGGATCTTGGTGGTCCAGGGCCTTCAAGAAGAAGTAAGAGGCTCCTGCTGGCCTCTCTCCCGGCTTGCCCCCTGGATAACTGTAGCCCTCCCCGAGAAAGAAAAAGTTATTGAAGAAAACGGGGACTAAAGTGAAATCATCTCTGTTGGAAAACTCTAATGGGCTGAATAGTGGTTCTGACTCTTGTCAGCCCTTGGGATGTGATGCAACTAACTTATTGTTAAAATTTAAGGAGATGATTGAGGCTACTTTGTCTCCTGTTGTGGCAAAATTACTGAGGGGGAGGTTTTAGGGAAAAAATTGGTCAGGAATTTTATTATGCTTAAGATGGGGCGGGCACTGAGCCCTATCTCTTGGAGATAAATGATGTGAGGGAAAGGGCTCTTATTACCCGATTTCACTTTGGGGTTATTAGAAGTAATCTATGCTTCCCGCTAGGCCAGTATGGTGAAAAACCGATTACACCTTGTCCCTGTGACGGGGTGTCTTTGCAGACTCTGACCCATTTTACATTATTTTGTGTTTTTTATTCACCTTTTAGGCGTCGTTTTTTCTTCCCCCTGATAAGGCCCAAGGGTTTTGTGCAATATCGCCCTGCTTTCTTGTGGCTGCGAATGGCTTCAGATGTATTTCTGTGGCGGGGGCTGGGATCTTTTTTGAGGGGAGCTATTACTTGGTGCAGTAATGTAGAGTACTTTTAAGAATGGCTTTTTAATTTTCAATATTGATGTTTTATTTGCTTTTAAATGATGGACATTTGTATACACTGTTTTTATTGCTGATTGATTTATATATTGCTTTGTTTATTTGTTTTTATGGTTGAACTTTTTAATACCGAATAAAGATGTTGTGTTGATAGTCAGGTTATTGTGAATGTTTTTTAACCAACTCTGCCCGAAACAAAACTGATGCTAAGGGAAAATGTGATAGTAAAACTACTCTGGTGCACTCAATTGCTTAGAAACAAGCTCTATGTGAAACTAGCTTTGGTAGCTGTGGTGCCTGCTTCCAACATCAGGTTTTGTGGCATAACCCTGGTCTTTAATGCAATTATTGGAAACATTTGTTTGCTTCACCTCCTCAGAGGTTTGTCAACAGATCAGCCAGTTAACAGGCCTACTGCAGAGAATGAATATAATTCTTGGGTAATAGACCTGTATTTTACTAATGATACTTCATTGAGTTGATGCTTTTATTGCAATGTTACTTGAGTTAATTGCAGCTCACAAGATGTTATCCTTTTAAAATCTCAATAAATTAGGCAGGGGCTTTACACATCTCTATGTAAAGTGAGAGACATAAGTTGAAACCTCGCAGGTTTTAAATCTATATTTGGTTATTGTGTGCCTGATAAAAAGGGTTATGAGGGGCATTAATGTACACATATTTAGTGCCAAACGCTTCATTTCGGATCCTGTGCTATTTATATTGCTATTGTTACTGTACTGACATAAACAAACCAACAAATCTGGTATTCTTTTTTAGGTTGCAGCTTACCTTTCAGTGAGGCTGTCTAGTTTGCTGAAGACATCTTTGAGACATTTAGAAAGTTGACCTAGGAATGTATTCTGCCCTTTGCTTGCCATTGGCTTTGTGGTTTGTATTTTGCATTTTCTTGCTTTCCATTTGCTGGCTTTATTTGTTTTAGGCTGTCCAGCTTGAGTTCACCCATTCTCCTGCCAAAACTTTATTTACAGTATCCTTCGGAGTTCTCCCTTTCTGTAAACAGGCCTGGAAATTTTGTTATTATCTCGTCACATTTGCTGTGCATTAAAAGACAGAGGTCAAATGTCAAGCACTGACTTCTGAGGGCAATTGATTACATTTCTTTTTCTGACTTCAAAGTGAGAGGATTTATGTGAAAATGTTGCTGAATACTGCAGGCTGGAAAGAGGTTTTTCAAGCATACAATACCATGTAAATTAACTATTAAAGTATTTCGGAATATATCAGAATTAGGAACACAAATTAAGTTCTTTTTTTTATAGTTCTGAAGTGTTGGAAACAAATACTTTGATATGATCAAAACAAATCATTAACCTATGTGATGTAATTTCCACACATTTTCATGCACTGTATAGATTTATTAGTAAAACTGTACTGGACATAACCACGAGCTCGCCGCACATCTTGCTGTGTTCAAGGACGAAACATCCAGAATCAGAAGCAACAAACATTCTTGAGGTTCTGAACCACAGTTCTTTCATTTTCACAGCTTGGAACACTGCGGTCGCCCGCCCGTGATGTTTACAGCCTTCTCAGGCAGTCAGGTGAACCAAGGGTCCGAGACAGAGTGTCCCAGAAACAATCAGACAGACAAACAAACTCGTAGTACATTCAAGACAGCGAGCAACTCTCCTTAGAACTTGGAAAACGGGACTCTTCACAGAAATCAGATCTAAATGTGGCGAGGACTGTAATATTAAAACAAATGCTAGATATGAACAGGTTGTGATGCGAGGGCTGCTCCCACTTAACGTTCTGTGGTTCCAGTTGAATAACAAGTACTGTCAAAGCAAATCGGCCTGGCGCTTTCAAGTGGGTGCAATTAGTTTTTTTAGTGTACTCATGCCTAAAAATAAGGAAAATCAAACATTCCGTCACTTTTGTTTTTACTTCTAAAAAGATTCATTCACGTGTGCGTTTTACTATTAGCGTTTGTTAAATGTCATGTTTTATTTGTGCCTTGCATTTTATTATTACTATTTGTAATAATCACCACCTACCCAAGCGCACAAATATCAGGCAGCTACAATTCTACGGTAGCACTTTTTTACAGCAAATTTTGCACTAAAGACTTGAGAGGGACTACATATCGAACTGCTGCTTTGAGGCCCCAGGAGGCGGCCATTTTGACCTTCACCTGCACCCACTTGACACCAACGAGAGCTATAAAGCGCATGGGGGCACCTCGCTGCATGGGACGCACGCGGGACGTGCCTGGGCCAAGCCCGGGCCAAGGGCAGGCCCGTCCACTCCCGTCGGAGCCCGGAAGAGGCTGGGCTGGTCCCCTCCTAACATCGACCATTCAATCAGGCATCAGTGATCTTAGCACCACGCGCTATTGTCAATACTGTGCCATCCCGTAGGCTGCATTATTATATTGATACTCTATAGAACACTTTATCACCAATAACAGTTCCAGATGGGTAAAAGGAAAGCAATAGAGGCTGGGGCAGGGGCAGTGCTAAAAGCTAAGCGGAAAAGGCACAAGCATGCAGCTAGTAACTGCGTTATGGACAGAATTGACTCTCTTTTGGGTGAATGTGAGGGAATTTTAACTACTCCTCAGGGAAATAATCCCAACGGTATGGGGGGGAGCACTCCCCAACCAAAAGGAGGGCTGGCCCAAAGAAAATTGCTGAGATCTTTGTGAAACGTGGGCAACAGGACACAGCCACTATAGGGCAGGGAGAGGGCAGGAATGTTATCACCCACACTGCTCCATCTCTAGTGAATGAGCTACCACTGGTCCCTAACGATCTCATCCAGTGCACCAACCGCTTTAACCCGTTAATTAACGCCCTAGAATCACATGATGACATTGACCTAGGTATTAGGGTGGACGGGCTACCAGCCACAAACACACACTCAACCTACATAGACCCACAGCACACTCAATGCATACAAGAATTAAAAAAGGAAGTATTAGAACTTAAGCTCATTGTTAACTCCTTAATTGCAATAGTAAAACAGTTAACGCTTCCAGATGACACGGCTACCATGAACCTTACCCAAAGCCCACCCCTACCAGGCATCGCAACGAATCTGTCAATTTTTCCAGCACCCAGCTGTGATGGCCTCCTTCCAGCCGGTGTTAAGACCCAGAACTCCCACAAGCCTCCTTTGCATGACAGCTCAGGCGCAGGATATACCCTAGACGTCCATCACATAATTCCCAAACTCATGAGCAATACTGCCCCAAAATACTCTGCACAGCCTGCCACTGATTGGTCTCAATCAGGAAATGTGGTTCTAAGGGTTAACGTTCCCAAGTTAAATACAACAATACAAAAGGAAGGGGCAGACTCTATTAAAAACAAGGCAATTCACTGGATTCGCCATGTAAGAGGCTGTTGCTCTGTAATACGCGAGGACATAATTAACGTAGCAAGATGGCCTGACCCGGGAACACATTTTGATATTTTAAAACTGACACTCAAGGACGAGACCATGGTGGACAATTTGGTGGCCCTAGATGCAAGAACAAGCCCACCAGCACACTCGTGCATCCAGTTCAAATACCCTAGGCCACCCATGCACTACGGGGATTGCCCAAGCTACTGCCCAGAAAAAAATGTATCTACCCTTGGTGAGAACGATTGACTTAAAGCTTTGTCTAAAATCTATGCTGAAAAACCATGTAACCAACATATATCAATCTCCTCCAGGCCTGCTGCAATCCCTAACACTGCTAGTGCAAGTACTCATTCTCCCTCTCATGACATACCCCCCCAGACCTCTGACGGCTTGCTGTACAAATATGACAATACTGCACCTCTCATCTTGCAGGAATACTGCCCATCAAATCAAGAACCAATAGCTAAGCCTGCAAGCACTTCCCTTGTCATGGCCAGGTCAGCCTCATTAGAGGAACATCACCACCCACCCCAGGTCTCACTGAGCAACATTGTTATTGATCCACTTCTCCCTACTCAACCTCATCTGCCGAACCAACCTTTGGCAGCTAATTATGTAAATACCAAGCAATTAGACAGGATAGCTCCTCCACTCACTGGGGTACGACTTGTTTCATGGAATGTGGCAGGTTTGAAATCTATTCTCCCTCTTCTATCTTTTACCTCTTTTATTGAAGAACATGATATATGTCTTCTCCAAGAGACGTGGTCAACTGATCCACTTTTTCGAACAGGTTACTCAAACTTCCACATCCCTGCCGTGCCCAGTACTAGAGGCAGGCCTTCTGGGGGCTTGACCATCTGGATCAGAACATCACTTAACTGTTGTATATTACAGCTACCCACCGATTCTCCCGACCTGTTAGGTCTTCGTCTATCATTCGGGCCTGACACTGTTGTGAACATCTTCAATATCTACACTCGACGGGTCAGGGGGGGTCAAGTCTCCAAAACCCTTTGTTCCCTGGCAGCCCTCTTGCAAAACTGCCCCGCCATCATAAACCCATTGTGGCAGGTGACCTTAATGTCACATTCGAACCTCTAGACTGGGATGATCTCAGGTCCACAGACGAGGAGGATCGAGCTTGGTCTATCCCCGCCCTGTCCATTCCACCCATCAAGAGATGGACGCAGGTCGCTGTCTAAGTTAAGTCACTAACCATGGAATTTGGGCTCAGGGCACTAAATGGCAGAACTAAATCAGACGCCAAAGGACACCACACATTCAACAAAACCAACCACACCAGCAGAATCAACTACTGTCTATTTGACATAAGATTATGGCCCTTAGTCATCGACATGACGATCATTGAAAGAACTGAAAGTGATCATAATCCTCTCTCTGTCCACACGTTAGCTTTGGGCAACCACTCGCCCACGATTAACTCCTCAGCAGCAGCACCAGAGGGTATTAGCCTTGTTAACGACAAACGACACCTAGAGTGGGACAAGGTTGTGGCTCGGCCCGCACTCATTAACGCAGCTAATAGCACCTTAAAGACTACATTAATGAACCTAGAGGTGAGTCCCGCAATCACCTATAAGGAAATAAGTTTAATTCACACCTCATGCTTTAGGGATATCGCAGCCCACTTCTCAGTATCCACAACCCACGATGGCAAGAGACCCAAAGGTAGGCACCGCTGGTTCAATAAAATGTGCCAGTCGTTAAATAAGCACTTAATCCAAGCTATTAAATCTAAGGATGCCACCGCCATCCGCCTAGCTAGAAAGTCCTACAAGTCAGCCATACGCAAAGCCAAGCGTGGCCAAGATGATAAGTGGTGGACAGCACTTAGCGACGCAGTGCGCAAGAGGAACTGTAGTCAGTTCTGGTCCCTGGCAGCGCGAGGCCCAGAAAGCAGTGGACTGAACATAACAACCAACATCGCCCCGATATACTGGGTAGACCATTTTTGTAGGCTGTACTCCCATGACCACAATAGCCCCACTCCTGTTCACATGGACCCCTGCCTAAACACTTCTCCAGTACCCACCACTGAAGTGCCCCAGCTGTTCTCTCAAAGTGACATAACATATTCCTTAGGCACCATAAAACACGGCAGGGCCCCCTGGCTCGGATGGTGTCCCAGCAGACCTGTTCTCAACCGATATTGCATCCTGGTCAAGATACCTCACCATCATAGCGAACGCAATAGCATCTGGGGCGCCCATCCCTGAGTCCTGGAAAGGAGCTATTGTTGTCCCGATCTTTAAAAAGGGCGACAGATCACTCTCCTGCAACTACAGACCAATCCGTCTAATTGACTGTGTGCAAAAAGTCTTCTGCCACTGCCTCGTGGGAAAGATCGAAGACTGGATGACTGAACATGATATCCTTAGTCCCCTCCAAGGCGGTTTCCGGAAAAAAATATCTACTACTGACCAAGCCCTCAGGTTCCTATTTTTATACTGGAAAACAGTGCTCATTGGTAAAGGGAGTCTTTATGTAGCTTTTGTGGATCTAAAGTCTGCTTTTGACCTAGTACCTCGCAATAAACTATGGGACACTCTTTCCCGAATGGGAATCCCGGAGCATATCCTAGCACTATTGATACGGCTCCACGAGGACAACTACGCATGAGTCAGGTGGGACAATAAGGGGCAACTAACTGATAGAATCCATGTATCAAGGGGTGTGCGGCAAGGGTGTGTCCTCGCCCGACCCTCTTCTCTCTGTATATTAATGAAATCGTCCCATACCTGCTTAGAGTGGAGGCTACGCACCATCACTTGGCACACAAAAAATTCCTGTCTTGCTCTTTGCAGATGATACTCTCCTGATATCTAAGACCCCTAGTGGACTAAGGAAACTCCTCACGTGCTTTGAGAAATTCTGCTCAACGCGGGGACTTGAAATCAATGCCTCTAAAACAAAACTAATGACCCTCAATCCCCATAGATCTTTTAGAGGGAAGTTTACACTAGAGGGCACCACACTTGAGAAGGTGGGCATTTTCAGCTACCTGGGTATAGCATTGACTGACAACATGTCTTGGAAATCACACATAGGGAACCAAGCCTTAAAGCTAAAGCAAATAACAGGGGTACTATTAAAAAACTTTCACCTCTCGTATACAAAACCAATCTGCCCAGCAATACAGATATACGAAGCCCAGGCCGTAACCTCAGCACTTTACGGGGCTGAACTATGGGGTTACGCTAAAATCCAAGACATGACCATCGCTGAAAACAATTTCCTAACAAACCTTGTGTCCCTTCCGTCAAGCACTCCACTGTTCCCCCTTTTTAAGGATCTTGGCTTAAAACGCATCGGTCATAAAGCCCGCCTACGCCCTCTCCCATGCTGGCGGCGTCTCTGGACTACCCCAGAGCTTGAAACCTTTACTGAAGCCCTGCAGGTTATTTTAAAAACTGATCACCTTCACAGCATCCCCTGGCTACGATACATCAAGGGGTCACTTTACTCACTCGGGCTCAGTGAGCTCTGGAATTCACCAACCACCTCCGTCTTTTCCTCGAAAAGCGAACTAAAGAAACTATATTGGCAAATGGCAGACCACGAAGATCTAGGGGCCGCACTTCACACTACATTATCTTGTGACTTTGTTAACATAAAAGAGACATGCAAGTATGAGGCTTTTTGGGACATAATCACGGTCCCAAGGGAAAGGAAACTGTACTTTCAGCTCCGCATTGGAACACTACCACTAAGATTCTTCACCAGCCGTTGGTCACACAAAGAATCAGCCGCTTGTCCAGCCTGTAAAGCCCCTGTTGAGAACCTCCCTCACGTCTTTTTTGCCTGCCCCGCATACACCGCCTCACACAGAAAATGGCTGGCCCCGGCATGCAGACTGCTGGAAGTCCGCAGTTCTAAATTAGCCCTGCGAATCCTCAGATCAGACACTAGGCCAACGCTAGTGATTGCCGTTGTCAAATTCCTCGGAGCTAGCTGGATCACTAGAGGGAAATTTTTATCTGCTTAATGGTTCCAACAAGACTGTCCCTTCACATTGTGTGAGTGCATTTTATTTCATTTTTATTCCATTTTATCATTATATGTATCATTATATTTATTACTTTGTGTATTTATTTGTATTTATTGCTGCTATGCGCTTTTATGGCTCTTGTAGCCAAAATAAAGTTTATTTGATTGATAGTAAAACTGTATGTCTGCACAAATGTAATGGTCGTTTCAATTGAAAATGTGTTGTCTGTAATGGCAGTGTGCTACCACACCTAAGTTCTCCACTCTACTTCACTCCACTCTTCTCTTCACCACTCCACACCACTGCACTCTGCCTTGCTTCATGCTATGCCCCTCTGCTCTACCCTGTCCACTCTACTCTGTGCCAATGTACTCTTAACATCTACTCTACACCACTGCAATTTTTCTCCACTGCACTATACACCACTCGAGTCTAGGCCACACCAATCTACTCTGCACAAATCCACCCTATGATGCTGTACTCTAGGACACTCTGTAACACTTATCAATACATCCTACTCTAATGCGCTTTAATCTGTAGCACTCATCTCTATCACCCTGCACTGTATGCCAATCTACTGTACACCACTCTAATCTACTCTGTAGCTCTGCACCCTAAGCCACTACACTCTACACCATTACACTCTATGCCACTTTGCGCAACTGCACTCTACCCTGCACCACTCCACTCTATACCACTTCACTCTACTTGGAAACAATTTACTCTAGGCCACTGCACTCTACGCCACTCTACTCTGCTCTGCACCACTCCACTCTATGCCACTGCACTCTACACCACCAGTAGCTGGCATGTAGGCAGAGTGTGGGGGGCGGGCAAATGTGTTGTTGTGTGTGTGCATGCAGTGCAGTGTAGTGGCTTAGAGTGGGGCAGAATAGAGAAGCATAAAGTGGTACAGAGTAAAATATAGTGCCGTACAGTGCAGTGGCATAGAGTGCAGTGGTGTAGACTGGAGTAGCATAGAGAGGAGTTGTGCAGAGTAGTGTGGCCTAAAGTTCAGTGGTGGAGAGTGCAGTGTTGGAGAGTAGAGTGTCAGAGTGCAGTGGAGAAGAGTGGTGCAGAGTGACATAGACAGCAGTGGGGTAGAGCAGCAGCGGTTGTCCTTTAGGAAAGAGGAGCATCGCCCCTCTGCCTAAAATGCCCCCAAGTGATGGAAAATAAAATGGTAATAAAGTTAATTTCTTACCATTTTATTTTCCATCCTCCCTTCCTGAACCAAGTTTCAGGATGGAGCAGGGCTGTCTTGCGATGGCCAGCACGACATGTGCACTTTTAAACTTCTCTAACCCAGCTGTCTTGAAACAGGTGGTTTCGAGAAAGCACAGACCCCAAGTGTTCTTAAGAGCGCTGAGAGAGGCTGCTCCCTCCAATCCTGACGCTTATTTGGTGGTGGTTACCAGCATAAAAGCAACACTTGGATTGCTTAAGGCAATTTGCTGGAGCCTGAGGAGAGCATAGTGAGGAGGTCGTAGGATGTCGTGCAGCAAGCAAGTTAGGTGTTTTTTTCTTTTTATCTATTTTTTCACACCACTCAACTTGCATGCATGCACATCCACATTCCGGCTCGTGAGTAGCTCCCACAACTGGAATTCGGATGGTTCCCACTGTATTCCACCATTTCACGTGTACTAGAACTCAATGTCGACGTCAGATTCACCTGGCTCCGGCTGGGTGAGATGATTCTGTGGCATGTACCTCGCTCACCCGTGGTAGATGGTGCATTGCCTCAAAGAAATACTTTAAATACATATATGACAACTGACCAAATATTTTAGGAAATAAAAAATATAAAATGTCCAAATTACAGATTTTAAAAGGATTGGAATGGATTAAGTAAAGTGCAAAAGAAAAAGAAGGGAGCTTGGCCTTGTGGACAAAAGTTATTACAGAAATGAT
Organism: Pleurodeles waltl; assembly: GCF_031143425.1. Classification (NCBI taxonomy): domain Eukaryota; kingdom Metazoa; phylum Chordata; class Amphibia; order Caudata; family Salamandridae; genus Pleurodeles; species Pleurodeles waltl. Next base: position 724,529,528 of record NC_090448.1, on the reverse strand, counting down.
TTGGTATATGTTGACAGTCTTTGTGAAAGATATATTAATACATAAATAAAACAATGCGAAGGCTTTAAAACTCAGGTCGTCCACTAATGGGCATTGCAGCATTTATTTTTTGTCACTAAAACAAAGCAATACATCCTAGATATTTGTTTTAACTAATGTATTTTTAGGAGTATTTGTATCGTTTGAAAGCTGTCACTCACACGACGCAGCAAATGCTCTTATTTAAAGGATAGCTCACAAAAAATGTATACATCTTCAGGGATTATTCTTCGGACTTTGGACACCAGTACGCAGTGTGTAGGTGCAGGGCCTCCTCCTAACTTCAGGTTCACAGCAGAATGTCCAGTTGCAAATGGTCCTCTGCAGCAGTTTGACTCCCTCACTACACAGCGGCATATCCATTCCCAAGATAGCGATAAGTATTTTCACAGGGACTGATTGAAGAAATGCCTTTTTACTACTGATCCAACTGGTTCTCTTCCAGGTGACTACAGCCTCCTCTTTCTTCTGGATCTACCACACTCTCCCACTTTAGGAGATAAGCAGTGAAGGGTAAGACGGTCCCTTCAGTTCAGGACCGGGGCCCTTTTATCCTTGTGGATCAACAGTAGGATATTTCTCTGAGCCCCTGTAACATCCTTCCAGGTCCATTGATTCAGGGTAAAGCTTAAGACATTCGAATCATAGTTTTTCACTGTATAGATGGAATCTTTCCATCAAGAACGTGTTCTGCTCTCTTGTCAGTTACTATTTGCTCTTCTCCTATAAGTGAGCTTGCAGCAGTTTTTAACAAGTGAAATCTACTGTGATTGGCCATAGTGCCTATGCAAAAAAAAAAAACATTTGCCAGGATTTCCGAACAAGGTTTTATGAGATAGCGATCCAGTTTCTTTCTCACCAAGGTGCTTTATTGATAAAGCAACCCATAGCAATTTGTTCCCCAAAATGGTAAGCTTTAGTCTTCTTTAGATGTATTCCATTTCCCAAGGCCCACTTACTCTTGCCTTTAGAGTATGAAAGAAAATCCCCACCCTTCTAAGATAGATCTGCACCCTCGCATGAAAAAATACGGCCGAAGTATGTGGTGTCACTTCCGTTTAAAATAAACAAATGTCATACACCATATTGCCACTTTGATGGCTTTGTTGTAGGCTGAACTTACAGGAAGCCCTTTGCATTAAAAATTATTGAAGCGAGACACTTGCCAAATAGCAGCAGGGATATCAAGTTGCAAATGACACCAGTTGCCTCTGGGCCATGGAAGCTCAACAAGAAGGCAAAGATCAAACCTCTTATTTTTGCTGGCTAACGTGCAAGGCAAATAAAATGACATCGTCTCAAAGATTCATTAGTAGCATAGAAAATCCAAATACAAATGCTGACTTAATTTTACTTTATTACCTAAATAAGCAAATGAAATGTGCAGCAATTTCCTTACAGAAGATAGTTAAATAGATTTAAGACGAGAATATTACTTTATAATAAATGGGATTCTGCAATCCCTGTATAAAGGCCTGTCTCTAATTTCTGTCTAATTGGCGACTTGTGACCCACCCAGTCGCCAATTATAAAGGAAAAAAGTCAGAACCCGACTATTTTAAGCTACTACCCTGGAGCTCCGACCTCACAATACCTGCTACCACAGCCAGCAGTAGAGGTGAAAAGTAGGTCACGTCACAGGGCAGCTGTTTAAAGCAACAATAAAGAAACATTGCTTTTCTTTCTTCTGTTCTATTTGTCTAGCTTACAGTGACTAGCAGAAAGAACATCATTATTTTTATCATTAGATAATTAGAGAAAGGTTTGAATCTTTCTGCATGTTTCTACGCATTCTGAGCTACTGCAACTTTTATCTTACTGACTTGTATTGAACTGTTTCTAATATCCTTTTGCTATAAGTATCTAAGAGGCTTTAGATTAGTTTAATTTTGCACTATAGGTTCTATTTTTATTCTTCATGTTTGCAAACATGCTCTCTCTTTCATATGAAAGAACTACGCGTCAAGGTTTTAAGTGGTTTGTGGGAAAAGTGATGGTGTGACCATGTTTTATATGCGATAAAGTCCGTCCTGCCGTACATTATAAGGATATTGCAAGTCACCTCAGAGTTCCATAACCTTATAAAGTAGCTCAGGCTTCAGCCTCGTTCTTCCATCTGTTTATGGTCTTCAGTGACTTGCAATATCCTTATAATAATTGGTAGGGGGTACTTTATCCCTCATATAAGCATCCAGCAGGATGTAGGTAGTTACAAATAACATTGCTTCTTGTGGTATATTTTAGCGTACAAAAATAAAAGCTCTCTTTCCTAGATTCAAACTCTAAGCAGCTGATATAACTATTTGATGCACATTTAAATGTGGAATTGTCATGGCAAAACACCTTTATTTTTTCCTTTTAAAACACAGTCCTAGCTGTGCTCCAGTATAGTTATTTTAAGCCAATGTTGCAGTTTTAGTGCACATGTAAATGGAGACAACATCCTCTACAGCTTTAAGTCTAGAGTTTTTCTTTTTCACACCTTATATCAAGTGCACTCACGTGAAAGCTGGCTTATTAAAAGGAAAAATTTGCCATTTTAATCAATGTGGGGATGATTTAGATTTCAGCAGAGGGGTTACTCCAGCGCCTCTGCTCTGTCACAAGTGCCATTAGATAAAGCACTTGTAATACTTTGGATGGGATATCCATCACGTTTGTGACTGAGTAACTTGTCCCTCCAACTTTAAGTCAAGTCCTAAATCATTTTCGCATGAGGAAAAGGGCATATGCAGCAGACCTGACTGTCCTGAAAGGCAACAAATCAAAAAACATTGAGGAGAGCACAGGAAACAGATGTATTTATTTTAGTGATGTTTTCTCACATGATTTTGTGAGGTCACCCCTAACGGTCCTTCAGTACTGTTCATTCCCACCTCTTGAGAGTGCAAGAAACATGGGTCTCACAAATGGTTTATTTGAAACATTAATTATTAGGTCTGTTTTACAAACGTCTCCAATTATGCTGTATTGGAGTTTTAGAGGGATATAGCTTACATTTAGTCCTATAGGTCATATTTCTAAGTTGATATGCTGAGTACAGTGCATCCTCATAGCTTGCCACTCTCAGTTCAAGACTGGCTCTCCTATTCTTCCTCCTCTTCCTCCGCAGCTGTCTGTTGTCAGCATTCCCTTGTCCGACTATTTCCTGAGCCCTGGTATGTGGGTGGCAATTCTGGCACTCCTTTCCACTGTGCCCTCTTCCCTTTCAGTGCTGCCTGCTTTTACACCCCTCCCAGATTTCCAATATAGTTTTAGTCCAAGCCATTTTCAAGGTCATAGTCAGCGGGCTTCAGACTAAGGACCCAAATAGGGAGAGCATAACATGAGAGGTACAGCACACCAACCAATCTTTAGCTCTTCATCCACACACTGACGGTTGTCACATTTGCTTTACCGAACCTATCGGGACATAGTATCCCAGGAAACCTGCGCAGTGGCTAACACCTCAGCCGCGAATAAGTATTTGATGCACGTAGTTAAGCAAGAAATGGTGCATTGTAAAGCAATTTTATCAGCCCAGAGAGGCGCTTCTATGAGAACTACAGGCTGACTCAGCATATGAATATGAATCAAAACAAATGTTGCAGAAATTCTGAATCTCATGAAGTGTTTACAATGTCTAGTCCCTGATTTTCGCCTAACACAGTAGCTGAGCAAAACAGGACACAAGATCGCCCCTCCTTTTCTTTAATTCTTTTAGGTAATCTCGCTAATGTGCTGAAGCAAAGGGTCAGGGGAGGTTAGATCGATTCTTATGCAATTTCTCATCTTTGGACCGGTAGTGACCATAGGTCGTAATTCTTGCAGTTCACTCATCAGTTAAAGCACCAGGGGGCAGATTTATGAAAGCCACTTTTCATGTGCCCATTAGCACCCCCCCTAAAGCCACCATGTGTGCACAGTATTTAATATACGGTGCACCATAGGGGTTTTTCAGCCCCCCACCAATGGGGGAATGCTCCCTTAGTATACATTATGCCTAGCGCAGGCATAATGTAGCACAAAGGCTTACAAAGTGGCACAATGCATGCAGTGTGCCACTTTGTAAATTTGGTGCAGCCATTTTGGCTTTGTCGGGCCACATTAGTGTAAAAAAAATGACGCTAATGTGGCGCAAGGAGGCACTAGGGGCTCTTCAATATGTCCCCAGGTTTCTCCTGCACCGTCCACCATCACACTTGACAAGTCCTATCTCAATCCCATCAACATCCTACTACCCCCACTCACTTTCCTCAAAACATGTTTCAATCATAAAAATTCCGAGACACATTGGTCTTCATAACACAGAACAACATATTGTTGCCTTTTGCATAGAGATATGCAGCCTAACCTTATCCCTAGTCTTCAATGATCTCAACCCTGATGTGCCTACAATCACACACTAGCCTTATATTCACAAGTCCATTGACAACCACGTTGTTATTCACAAGCGTACCCTAGAAGAAAACTCACAGCACTCGCCCTCTTCACTTCCTTTGAATGCCACTCTATCTGACTTGCACTCCTGATTACTCTATTGATCACTTTACATTTGATATGTTCTCCTGGCTATGAGAAACAATACAGCACGTTGCTCTCTGAATTTACACATGCTGTCACCATTGCCAGCACAAGTAACAATCATGTGCTGTACCTTCATGCAGGTCTGAAGATTCCAAGGATATCTTCACTTACTTCAGGTAATATCATGTATTTGCATCAACTTACATCAAAAGAAACACATACATTCATCATGTCAGCTCAGTCCTCTCAGACCTGACAAGACTCTTTCCCTTCACTTGTCGGGTCACCATGCTGTGAAGTATGAGCCATACCATTCACAACCCCCGTATTCCTTCACCCACTCAAACCACAGGATGAATCTTCAGCAACATGCACACACACATCTTTTCCTCTCACCTCCATATCTACACCAAGGCACTCCTCACAACCCTTAAAACTACTCTCCATTCCTTTAATTCCATGACACACATACATGAGCACCTCCTCCCACACACAATCTCAAATCAAAGCCCTGCGCTACATGTACACTATAGAACACCATGCCACCAAAAGACACATCTGTAAATATGACCAATCAGACAACTTATAAGTCAGTGAAATTCAGTACCATGAAAAAGCACACACATCACATCAACACTTTTATGCTTGATCAATGCTCATCTATCCTCAAAGCCAGCAATAGAGCAAGGTGTTGTTTAGGTCTTTCAGGTACTGCATGGTGCCTAGGTTCGATACACACTCAATCGAACCCTGTAGGTAGAGCCAAATCAAATACACTTCATGAAAGGGTTTCAAACTGAAAAGGTCTGGACTTCCTTTTCTTGATCTCCTCACATACAACCATAAATCGTAAATAAATATATATAAAAGCAATCAACTAGGATGATCACATCATCCTGTGGTCAGACATCAAAATGTTCTTGATCGATGCCCTCACCCAAAACTTTGTAACATCAACTCCTGGACCCAAACATGCACCCTCTGGACAGTTGTAAAACAATTAACAGAATACAACTCACTATTTGAAACCCGACATTAACATCTGATGAGCTTTTCAATTACAAGACTATAACTCACCTATACTTTGTGGTTAAAACAAGTAACAGGGCAATCGCCAAACAGCTCCAAGAGCATAGCGACGGACACTAGCTGCTCCATTCCTTCTAGATTCGGTGGTACCAGCCCCTCAACACTGAGAATGTGCAGTAACTTTCAACACTGTGGACTACCAAGCTGCACTAGCAGCCTCCTTCCTCAATTGCTTCACTAATTCCATCTTAAAATGTACCTCCTTTCTCCGAGGCAGCATCAATTAACTCAAAATAACTCCTCACCATTCCCATCCCCAGTCTCTTGTGGCATCTGCAGGGCCTCATCCCCACATTCTCCAGCATCTACATAGAATAATTTTGGTCATAGTAGTCAAACAGGCCTCTGTGACAGGCAACTCCACCTCACGTTGTCATAAGCTATCATCCAATGCTTTAGAGCAAGGGAAGTGAAATGATCTATCTTTTGCCATCTGATAACATCAGCCATTTGCGACCCCTTATCCTAGCCTTCGTCATTCAGCAAAAACTAATTTATCACTGAAATGCTAGGTGAAGGAAAGCGAACAGAAAGTACATTTTACTGTGTGAAATCTCTGTACGTTCTGTTCCTGAAAGCTTCAATGACCTCTGAGCCTGCAACAGCAAAACTAGGGGCACCAAAGGACAAGCCAGGGGTAGCAGCCGCTGGCCCTATTTGATGCTATGTCCAGGACAAAGAATGATGCTATCTCCAGCTGAGAAAAATACCTCAGTCAGACGGTTGCTTAATAGAGGGGCACGGTGTTTTTATAGACTGAGCGATGGAAGGTGGCATCCATGTCTTTCAGATATAATCAATTCCAGACAAAGGAAATTTCTGACCTGTTTGGCTGAGAAATTCAATGTATTCACACTTTGTCATACTATATATTCACGATAGTTCTGTTCAGCTATTAAATACATTTTCAAGATGGCCAACCATTGGTAAATTGCATTTTTGAGCCCTTGCATGAGTAACCATTAAATGTTACCTTCTGAACCCTGGGGCAGTAGGGGGTCGAAGAGCTTTCTGCGACTCCCTCAGTTGTCATTTGTTTTACTTCTTCCATTTCTCTGGAAAATGAAAAACATTTTTGAAGATGGAAGTGGCAAATTTTTTGTACCCATGTCACCAAATCCAGTGATGGGATTCTCCTTGGGACACAATTGATCGAGTACTAGGAACATTTTAATTCTGGGAACGTTAATTACATATTTGAAGCCTAGTTTTTTATTTCTTATTTTTTCTTACATCGTTTCTCAACATGTTGAACTTACTCTCTTCTAAATACTGCTTCCCAATCCGTATATTACACTTCCTGCCCTCTTCCTCTCACACATAGCATCACCTGGACCTATTTGGTGGCTTCTTTGCAATGGCGAGGGAGCGTCACCCCTGGCTGAGCCAGGAGCAGAAAATAAAAGAATAGTTCACTATCATTTTATTTTTCTGATGCTGTCTCAGCCAGCAGTATGTGAAAGGAGGAGCAGAGCTGAACCACAGGAAAGGGGAAAGGGAAGGGAGAAGTGGAAAGAGTGTACCTAAGTGCGCATGTGTATTTGGTCCGCCGTCTCAGCCGTTGAACAGCCGGGCTGGAGAAACTGCACAGGCCCCAGGGTTTTGTCTGAGTGGCAGTCCAAGCTGCTCAGACCAATCCTGACGCTGCTTTCATGCTAGCTTAAGCATGAAAGCAGCACAAGAATTGCTGGGGAGCCTATGCTGGTGTCCCAGTGAATGCTGGGAGACCACATCAAGGGAAGAGGAGTGCGAGGTGGCAGGAGATGCCAGTGTCCGTGAATGTAAGTTTATTTTAGTTTATTCTTTTATTTTTTTCACACACACCCTCCGTCTCCGTCCTCCCTGCCCCTCCCCTGGAGATCTGCAGTGGCTGCCACTGGCTTCTGTCCTTTCTTTTTTATATGTTTTCGAACCCTCACTCTTGCTACATATTATTGATGTATCTTGTTTCTCTGTTCTCAAAAATGCAGTAGGACAGGAGGTCACACTATGTCAATAATCATTTTGCAATAATCCCACGACCCACAAAGTATTCTTCCTTGTAATAGGCACAAACTGACTCTTCCTCACCTATTACTTCTTCTCCTTCTAGGCATATAGGGCCTTGCACCACCGGAGCGTCACTTTTAGCAGCGCTCCGGTGGCGCTGTGCCTTGCTCCATATTTACAAAGCAGCGCTAAGCCACTTTTCGTGGCCTAACGCTGCCTTGTAAATATGGGCAGTTTTCTGCTGCAAAGGGGTGTGGAATGGGTATTGCTGTGGGCATACCCACGCAACACGATTTGCTTTTTGATGCCGCCCCATATTTATGAGAAATCGTAAACCTGAGGCAGGGCCAAAAGCTAACGCCTTCCCAGGGGTGACAGTTGAGAGGCACAATGAGGTGAAATACATTTATTTCTATTCGTTTTTTGCTCTTTGTATATGTGTGCTGCAGGCTGTAGCACACATAGAAGGAGCAAATCACAATTAATGATTATTTATGTTCAGGAAGGTGCCCCTTCTTGTACATAAACAATCACCCCTGCAAAACAGGCATCCTTGCACCATGGCGCAAGGGTGCCTGCATTGGTGTTACGCTGCGGATTTAGCGCCAACACAGGGGTAAATACAGGGATATGCCGTATTCTTGAAAATATGGCACATTCCTGTGTTTTGGAAAAGACGCAGCTCGGAGCAGAAATATTGCATGCAGCACTGTGCTGCGACATTTCCTAATAAATGATACCCATAGAACTTATTTAAAGGTTCCATCATATATAGAAATATGCAAATTTTGAAAATGGAAATTTGTGTATTAATTGATTGTTATGCAAACACGTATGTTCAAGATTAAGGCCCTCATTACAACCTTGGCGGTCGGTGTTAAAGCGGCAGTAAGATCGCAAACAGGCCGGCGGTAAAAAAAATGGAATCACGACCATGGCAGAAACCGCCAGCATAGACAGCCACTTTAACACTCCGGCCGCCACGGCGATACAAACAAACACCCCGGCGGTCACCGCCAACAGACAGGCGGAAGACAATGTACCTCCATCCCATCACAACCCGGCAATCTGCCACCTTTTCCAGGGCGGAACCAACGCAAACAAAAAGACGCCGGAAACAGGACTTGAAAGGGAAAACACTCACCTCTCCACACCCAACGAGGAACCAGGACGCCATGGAGCCAGAACTCAAGATACTCCCTGCAATGGTCTTCCTGCTCCTTTATCAGGAGCACCAAAGACGGCGGCGATGACCACGGTGAGTACTGCACCTACAACACAGGGGAAGGGGGAAGGAAAAGAGAGTGACACACACACACGCAACACTCCCACCCCACCCCACCCACAACACCATACACACAAATACATGCAGTAACATTACATATACACCCCCCACCCCCCTTCAATAACGCAAGGACAAAAGGAATTAATTTGAACGAATGTAATCAATAAAAATCAGATAGTGCAATTTCAGAAATCAGTATATACAAATATGTACACCAAATACACAAGTCCGGATATTACTCAAACATCGTCCGTGGATCAGAGTCCCAAAATGCATGGGCGAAGCCCACACATGACACCAGACTTCAAACGGAGAGAACACTGCAGGGGCATCAGATCGAAATGAAACAGGCACCTCAGGGGGAGGGGGGCACCTCAGCCTGATGAATGCACGACACCACTGCTCCACGAGGGGGCTCTATGCCCACTGCTGTATCCTGGGGAGTGCAAAGCCACAGTCTCTCAAGTGTCTCCAGTGGGTGATTTGCCCACTGCTGTATCCTGGGAAGTGCAAAGCCACAGTCTCTCAAGTCTCTCCAGTGGGTGGTTTGCCCACTGCTGTATCCTGGGGAGTGCAAAGCCACAGTCTCTCAAGTCTCTCCAGTGGGTGGGTTGTCCACTGCTTTATCCTGGGGAGTGCAAAGCCACAGTCTCTCAAGTCTCTCCAGTGGGTGGGTTGCCCACTGCTTTATCCTGGGGAGTGCAAAGCCACAGTCTGTCAAGTGGATAACAGTCTCCACTGGTTCTGTGGGGGGCTTGGTGCCCAGAGTGCTTCATCCTGCCAAGGCCTGAGGTAGTGGATGCCTTTCTCCACTGGTTCTGGAGGGGGCTTGGTGCCCAGAGTGCTTCATCCTGCCAAGGACTGAGGTAGTGGATGCCTTTCTCCACTGGTTCTGGAGGGGGCTTGGTGCCCAGAGTGTTTCATCCTGCCAAGGACTGAGGTAGTGGATGCCTTTCTCCACTGGTTCTGGAGGGGGCTTGGTGCCCAGAGTGCTTCATCCTGCCAAGGACTGAGGTAGTGGATGCATCTCTCCACTGGTTTTGGAGGGGGCTTGGTGACCAGAGTGCTTCATCCTGCCAAGGACTGAGGTAGTGGATGCCTTTCTCCACTGGTTTTGGAGGGGGCTTGGTGCCCAGAGTGCTTTATCCTGCCAAAGACTGAGGTAGTGGATGCCTTTCTCCACTGGTTCTGGAGGGGGCTTGGTGCCCAGAGTGCTTCATCCTGCCAAGGACTGAGGTAGTGGATGCCTTTCTCCACTGGTTCTGGAGGGGGCTTGGTGCCCAGAGTGCTTCATCCTGCCAAGGACTGAGGTAGTGGCTGTGTCTCTCCACTGGTTCTGGAGGGGGCTTGGTGCCCAGAGTGCTTCATCCTGCCAAAGACTGAGGTAGTGGATGCATCTCTCCACTGGTTTTGGAGGGGGCTTGGTGACCAGAGTGCATTATCCTGCCAAGGACTGAGGTAGTGGATGCATTTCTCCACTGGTTCTGGAGGGGGCTTGGTGCCCCGAGTGCTTCATCCTGCCAAGGACTGAGGCAGTGGATGCCTTTCTCCACTGAAAGTCATGCGTCATGGAAGCTGCCTAGGCTCCTGGAACTGACCACCAGCCTCGGACGACTGACCACTGGGGATGGCAGCCATGTCTGCGGTGGTGCCACAGGCTCAGGATGTCGCGGGCCGCTGGCGGTGCTTGCGGCGGAGTCAGTCACGGCGGTGCTTGCGGTGGCCTCTGTGGCATCGGGGCTGACGGCGGGCTCTGTGGCGGCAGTGCATGCGGCGGTCTCTGTGGCATCGGGGCTGGCAGTGGGCTCTGTGGCGGCGGTGCTTGCAGCGGGCTTTGTGGCATCGGTGCTTGCGGCGGCCTCTGTGGCATCGGTGCTGGCAGCGGGCTCTGTGGCGGCGGTACTGGTGACGGGCTTCTCCGCCGTACAGGTTGGCGTCGGCGTGGACAGAAGGTGTGACACTGGTCCAATTGTCGGTGCCACCATGCCCTCTCCTGACCTGACCATTATATTCTGGCCCTTCCCCACCTTGGATGGTGGCGGAGCTGTCTTGCCACCAGCCCCTTTCGTTTTCCCTGAGCCCTTGGTGGCAGGTGTTTTCTGCTTCTCCCTCCGGGATGTGGGCAACTTTTTAAATTTTGCAGGTGGTGGAATGTCCTTGCACTCGCCCCGTGGCACAGACCTGCTGGTTGGCGCACTCCAATAGCCTGCAGTTGCTGGCACCACTGTGCCTGGTGATGTGGTGGCTGAGGTGCTGGGTTGGGACCTGGAAAGCCTGGCCCTAGGGGACGGACGGGAAGGGGGAGGTATAGGGAAGAGGTCAATATTAGCAAGGAAAAGTTTTTTAGAAACACTGGGACGGGTAGATGGAGGGTGTTTGGGAGTGGAGGAAGAAGTAGTGGTCGTAGGAGGTGTACGTTTGCTGAATTTGGGTGAAGGTGCATGGGCTGGAGGCTGTTGTGAGGTGGATAGCTGTTGGGTGGGTGTGTGCCTGCGTTTGTGTACTTTGGGAGGAGGGCTCACAGACACACTGGGAGAGGACACAGGGGATGTGTGAATGGTAGTGGGGGTGGTGAGTACAGGTGAGCGGTGTGTGGTGATGCCCGTGCTGGTGATGGAGGTAGTGGCTGAAGATGTAGTGCATGCAGGTGTGAATGGAGATGAGACAGGAAGGGAAGAGGAAGACGTGGAGGAGGGGGACACAGTGGAGGCAGTGGATGTCGGTATGTCTGCAAGGGTATGATGCTTGTGTGAGTGCCTGTGGGATGTGTGGTGCTTATGTTTGCCTGAGCCATCCTTGTGTGTTGAGATGTGTGCATGCTGGTCTGATGGTGTGCTTGGGATAGGCTGAGGTACAGGGGATTGGGTCTGGGTGGAGGATGTTGGAGGGCGGAGGCTGGACACAGGGACAATGGCTGCCATCAGTGCTGAGGCCAGAGCCTGAAATGCTCTCTGTTGGGCTGCCTGCCCAGAATGAATGCCCTCCAGGTATGCATTCACAATGGTAGATTGCTCACCAGTGAGGGATCTCAGGAGGTCAATAGCCTCCTCACCTGGGTGAGCGGCCATGGGACACACGCTGAGGGGCTGCTGGGAGGGCGATGCTGGTACGGGGTGGCGGCTGTACCTGTTGATGCGGGGGCACAGAGGGGCCCGCCACCGCAAGGGAGTTCCCGTCAGAAGAGGAGTCGCTGTCGCTGCTGTCACCTCCTGTCCCCGCCGTGGAGCTCCCCTCGCCCTCCGTCCCACTGGTGGCTTCAGACTCCGTTGTCTCTCCCTCCAGGGCCAAATGGGATGCAGCTCCCTCCTGCTCCGGTGCCACTGCTCCTCCGTCTGATGATGCTATTGCACACATGAACAGGGAGCCCACAAAAAGGGGGGGGACAGAAGAAAGACATGTTCAGTGCATGCAATACCACTACAGTTGGCGGGCACTACAGACACAGCAGCCCTCTGCACTACGTCATGCACTTATAGTTCCTAGATTATTAACAGGGCCATGGGGTACAAGGCCTAAGCCCAATTGCTGCATACATGGAAGTCACAGGAGCCTGACTAAGTGTAGATGGCTCTTATCACTGGTGGGGTTGGGGTGTCACATAGCCTGCCTCACAAAGGGACCTTGCCTACAAAGTTCGCCCTGGCCTAGGGTAACCCACTGCCCACCTCCCCCACCCTGACACCTCGTAATGCGCGCAGAGTCAGATGGATGTGACTCTACTCACCTCCTTGTGGCTGCTGTGATGCCCTCAAGCGCCCATCCAACTCTGGATATTCCACCGCCAGGATCCGGAACATCAGGGGGGTAATGGTGCGACAGGCACCCCTCCCACGTTGGGAGGCCATCCCCAGCTGGGCCTCCGTCGTCTTCTTGCTCCAGCGGCGATTGTCCTCCCATCTTTTCTGACAGTGGGTGCTCCGTCTGTGGTGGACCCCCAGGGTCCGGATGTTCTTGGTGATGGCACGCCAAATATCCTTCTTCTGGTGGGCGCTGACCTACAGGAATAGTACAGGGGACAAGGAAAAACTTTAACCGTCCGGACCGTCACAGTCATTGGCCCACATTCCCACCTGTGCCCTGACGCACATACACTCACGGTCCGCTTATGCAGGGCTCAGTACCCCCCCATTATGTTTCTTCCATCCACACCACTCAAAACAGGCATTGCCCATGCAGCATGCTCACAGTGTACTCACATGTTTATCTGGTGGACCGTAGAGTAGCGAGTACTGGGGGAGGACCCCATCCACTAACTTCTCCAACTACTCCGAAGTGAAGGCAGGGGCCCTTTCCCCTGAAACATGAGCCATTGTCGCTTCCAGACTGAGGTCACAGCAGCACTTGCAGTGTAGGTCCTCGCCTGTGAAAGGTCAGGTATCAAGTGAGTGTACAGATAGAAAATGGCGGTCATGTCAGCGGCGGTGCGTACCGTCACCGCCGGTGTACATCGTCATTGGGTCCTGGGACCCATAGGGCCCAATGTTAACCAATTCAGGATTGCGCCGCAGACTTCGACCGCCTACTGCGACGGTGTAGAACGCCAGCGCAGTTACCTCATATCCCCTTGTCCCACCTTACAGATCAGGCAGCCGCCATTTCAGGGGGCCACATGGCATTAATGATAACTGCGTCACACCTATCTAGGCCTTGTATAAACAAAGTAACGGGCACATTGCCGATTAACAAATGTGTGCAAATGACAGTTTGTAATACCTCAGTGTTGGCTGACTCTCTGCTCGCTGTTCTCCTCCACAGGGCACGTCCGCTGGGCCAGGTGATGAGATGGCGGCATCCTCCGGTGTACAGACCGCTGGTGGACCTGTCGACAATGGAAGAGAGACACGTAACAGTCACCTACAGACTTGATCGTGCAACAATCCATGAACTGTGTGCCCAGTTGGAGCCAGACCTGATGTCAGCTATCCGCCATCCCACAGGAATCCCCCCTCTAGTGCAGGTCCTGTCAGTACTCCATTTCCTGGCAAGTGGGTCTTTTCAGACTTCAGTGGCCATTGCATCAGGGATGTCCCAGCCAATGTTCTCTAACATGTTGTCCAGAGTGCTGTCTGCCCTGCTGAAACACATGCGCAGCTACATCGTTTTCCCTCAGGTGGAGGATTTGCCCACAATGAAAGGTGACTTCTATGCCCTGGGAGATATCCCCAACATCATAGGTGCCATTGATGGGACACATGTGGCCTTGGTACTCCCCGCAGGAGTGACAAAGCAAAAACAACAAGTGATGGACGGAATGCTGAACATTGTCAAACATTCACCCCCAGTACAGTGATCTGGGCCTAAATCCATCGTTTTTTTGCTGCCCATGCCATTCCAGTTTGGACCCAGCCATATGCAAATCAGTCTTGACCCTGTTCCCCATGGGAACAGTCCAGCCCGAACTACTAGGCCAGGTCTTCCCTGGACTGGAAACAAGCATCCTGGGACCGGTTTCGGGGTTTCACCCCGCATCAGCCAGGCTAGCTTGAATTCAGTAGCATGGGAAGCACGGGACCCACGTCTGGGCATACCCTTCCCACTTAGGGTGACAAAGCAAAAACAACAAGTGATGGACGGAATGCTGAACATTGTCAAACATTCACCCCCAGTACAGTGATCTGGGCCTAAATCCATCGTTTTTTTGCTACCCATGCCATTCCAGTTTGGACCCAGCCATATGCAAATCAGTCTTGACCCTGTTCCCCATGGGAAAAGTCCAGCCCGAACTGCTAGGCCAGGTCTTCCCTGGACTGGAAACAAGCATCCTGGAACCGGTTTCGGGGTTTCACCCCTCATCAGCCAGGCTAGCTTGAATCCAGTGGCATGAGAAGCACGGGACCCACGTCTGGGCATACCCTTCCCACTTAGGGTGACAAAGCAAAAACAACAAGTGATGGACGGAATGCTGAACATTGTCAAACATTCACCCCCAGTACAGTGATCTGGGCCTAAATCCATCATTTTTTTGCTGCCCATGCCATTCCAGTTTGGACCCAGCCATATGCAAATCAGTCTTGACCCTGTTCCCTATGGGAACAGTCCAGCCCGAACTGCTAGGCCAGGTCTTCCCTGGACTGGAAACAAGCATCCTGGGACCGGTTTCGGGGTTTCACCCCGCATCAGCCAGGCTAGCTTGAATCCAGTGGCATGGGAAGCACGGGACCCACGTCTGGGCATACCCTTCCTACTTAGGGTGACAAAGCAAAAACAACAAGTGATGGACGGAATGCTGAACATTGTCAAACATTCACCCCCAGTACAGTGATCTGGGCTTAAATCCATTGTTTTTTTGCTGCCCATGCCATTCCAGTTTGGACCCAGCCATATGCAAATCAGTCTTGACCCTGTTCCCCATGGGAACAGTCCAGCACGAACTGCTAGGCCAGGTCTTCCCTGGACTGGAAACAAGCATCTGGAGTGAACAGGTGTACAGAAACCGGAAGAGCTACCATTCAATGAATGTGCAGATGGTGTGTTTGGCCGACCAGTACATCTCCCATGTGAATGCCAAATTTCCTGGCTCAGTGCATGACGCTTACATTCTGAGAAATAGCAGTATCCCTTATGTGATGGGGCAACTCCAGAGGCACCGCATGTGGCTAATAGGTGAGGACAATGACCCTATACCCTGTGAATAGTTGTCTGGGTCTGGGGTTGTCCCTATGGGTTAGTGTGTGTCTAACAGTTGTCCCTCGACATTTGCAGGTGACTCTGGGTACCCCAACCTGTCATGGCTACTGACCCCAGTGAGGAATCCCAGGACAAGGTCAGAGGAACGCTACAATGAGGCACATGGGTGAACTAGGAGGATTATAGAAAGAACCTTCGGCCTCCTGAAGGCCAGGTTCCGGTGCCTCCATATGACAGGTGGTTCTCTCTACTACTCACCGAAGAAGGTGTGCCAGATCATTGTGGCCTGCTGTATGCTGCACAACCTGGCTTTGCGACGACAGGTGCCTTTTCTGCAGGAGGATGGTCCAGATGGAGGTCTTGTGGTAGCTGTGGAGCCTGTGGACAGTGAAGAAGAGGAGGCAGAAGAAGAGGATATAGACAACAGAAACAACGTTATCCAGCAATACTTCCAGTGAGACACAGGTAAGAAGATATCACTTCATCACACATCTCATACAATTGTTTGACCTATCATAAGTCTGTCACTTTTACCCAGTGTATGGACCCTGACTTGTCACTTTGCCTTTCCATTTTACAGATGTGGGTCCCACTGTGTGCTTTCTGCTATATTACCTCATGGACTAGAGCTGTGTTACATTGGTATGTTGACAATAAAATTGACATTGCTATATTCCATAGTTATTGTAAATACACATTTGTGAAAGCACAGACTGACTCCAGATTGTTTTGTGATTCAAGGGTGTTTATTTCAGTGCAAATAAGTGGAGGGGGTTGTAAAATGGTCAGGGGTGATGGTGGAGGAATGTCCATGGCAGAGTCCAGTCTATTTGTTTCACAGGTGCATTGTCCAAAGGGGCATAGGAAGTGGAGCTAGGGCAGTTTCAGGGTGGACACGGTGACAAAGTGGACAGAAGGATGACATTCAGGGGGGTCTCATTTCCTGGTGGGGGTCTTGGCATTGTTCTCTGTCTTGTTCCTGGATCTCAGGGACCGTTTGCGGGGTGGTTCTCCATCTTCAGGGGGTGAGGTGCTGGTGTCGTGGTCCTGTGGCGGTGCCTCCTGTCCACTAGCGCCGGCGGAGGTGGTGGGCTGTTCATCATCCAGGCTAGTGTCATGGGCCCCTTGTTGTGCCACAGTGTCCCTCCTGGTGTTGACAAGGTCCTTCAGCAACCCTACAATGGTGACCAGGGTGGTGTTGATAGACTTGAGTTCCTCCCTGATCCCCAGATAGTGTTCCTCCTGCAGCCGCTGGGTCTCCTGAAAGTTGTCCCGTACCGTTGCCATTGTCTCCTGGGAATGATGGTACGCTCCCATGATGTTGGAGAGGGCTGTCGTGGAGAGGGGGTTCCCTGGGCCTGTTCTCCCCCTGTCGCACAGCTGTCCTCCCATTTCCCCTGTTTTCCTGTGCCTCTGTCCCCTGAACCGTGTGCCCACTGCCACTGCCCTCAGGTCCCTGATTTTCTTGGGGTGGTGGGTTTGCCTGGGTTCCCTGTAATGGTGAACACACTGCTGCTTGACGTGTCCTGGGGACAGAGGGATAGGCCTGCTGGGTGGGTGCTGTGGTGGTGTCTCCTGAGGGGGGAGGCTCTGTGGTGGCATGTTCCAGTGTCAGGGGAACCGACTGTCCCGAGGTCCCAGATGGTCCGGGCTGGTCATCTTGATCCACTGTGGGCCTCTTCTGTGGGGGGAGTGGACATGTCTGGAACCTCCTGTCCGGTGACGTTGGGTAGGGGTCCTGCAGGGGTATAAAGGCATGATTATTGCATCTGTGTGTGCCATCGTATGCAATTGGTGAGTGACCCTGTACTCCAGTGCTTGCATTCTTGTCTAGGACCTTGTTTGATAATTTGGTTGAGGTCTGTGTGAGTATATGTTGTGGACATGCTTTGGTGATGGGTGTCCATGCTTTGGTGTTGCATGCAGGGCTTGGTGTTGGGATGTGTGGGTTGTGATAGTGGGACATTTGTGAGGTGTTGGAGTGATTGGGGTGAGGGTAGGGGTATATGATAGCATGTAGGTAGGGTATGGGATGTAGTAGTTAAGAGTTGACTTACCAGAGTCCATTCCTCCTGCTACTCCTGCGAGGCCCTCAGGATGCAGTATAGCCAAGACTTGCTCCTCCCATGTTGTTAGTTGTGGGGGAGGAGGTGGGGGTCCGCCACCAGTCCTCTGTACTGCAATCTGGTGTCTTGAGACCACAGAACGCACCTTCCCCCGTAGGTCGTTCCACCTCTTCCGGATGTCATCCCTAGTTCTTAGATGCTATCCCACTGCGTTGACCCTGTCGACGATTCTGCGCCATAGCTCCATATTCCTTGCAATGGAGGTGTGGTGCACCTGTGATCTCAATAGCTGTGGCTCTACCCAGATGATTTCCTCCACCATGACCCTGAGCTCCTCCTCAGAGAACCTGGGGTGTCGTTGAGGTGCCATGGTGTGGTGTGGGTGATGTGTGAGGTGGTGTCGGTTGTGATGTGTGAGGGGATGTGTTTGTGTGTGTTGTCTGAGGTGCGTGGATAGTGTGTGAGTGATGGTGTTGTGTGCCTGTGGATGCTAGTGTTGTTTCTGGTGGTGTCTCTCTCTGGCCTTCTTCCTCAATTTTGGTAGTAAGGGTTTGTGGGTGATGTGGGTGTGTGTTTTATATTGGATTGGGTGTGTGGGAGTGGTGTGTGTATGTGTATAAGGTGTGTGTATTTGGAATTGTCCAATGTGATTGTGTTTTGTAAATGTGTGTGTATTTTGAGCGTGGCGGTGTGTACCGCCAATAGAATACCGCGGTTAAAAGACCGCCACGTGAATTCATGGGTCGTGATACTGTGGGCGTATTCCTGTTGGCGTGACGGTGTCGGTTTTGTTATCGCCAGTTTATCACTGACCTTTGGTGTGGCGGACTTGTGTGGGTGTCTGGGTTTTGATGGATTCCGAGCTGTGGGTCGTAATAGCTGTAGCGGAATTCCACCGCCGCAGCGGTGTGTTGGCGGTCTTCTGCATGGCGGTAAGCGGGATTTACTGCCAATGTTGTAATGAGGGCCTAAATGTTCTAGTAAGGGATGTTCTTATTAAATAGAAAGTTTTTTCGTTTTCATCCAAAATTCTTGACCAGGCCTTTAAGCATGGACAAATCTGCCTTGTGCTGGGTAATGTTCCATTTACCATGAAGCTGCGTCAATCAGCAGCACTTCTGATGATCACAAAGCCATCAAATAATTTTTTTATAGAATAGAATAAACCCTACACCCAGGAGCAACTTGTTTCCTTATATATGCATTTTTGACTTATTGCTATTCTAAGTTTTTGCTTCAAACATATGGTTTTTAAAAACTTTTCACTTCATCCGGTCACTCTTGTAAAAAAAAAAAACTCACTTCACTTGTACACATTGAGAAGCTATGACCTCAATATGCCATTTCGGGGCAAGAATACTGTAGTGTTGTTTACTTCTCAATGAGCATAGAGAGTGTGGGTAGAAATTGGCAGCAGTCTTACCAGCCTGAGGTTTGGTTTGGCTAACGCACCAAAACTAGCACCATTCTGAGTTTGGACAACTCTTTACCCATTTGATAGAAGGTTGTGCCTGCCAGTTGATCTACTTAGCTCCTGTGACAGATGTTGATACAACTGTTCTCTGCTTTACATCTTGAAACAAGTAGGCTTTGATGGTAGGGGTCTGGGTTGTTTTCTTCCTACCTGTCATCCAGTGGATGAAGGTAACCACCATCATGATCCATATAATTGGACTAATAACATGCTGACAAACTGTGTTAGGCTTGCCCGTTCTGTGTGCATCTAGGAGATAATGAAGACTAAATAAGAGAGGGATTTTCATGACCTGCTGGCTGACAAAAGATAACTTAGTGTTCGTGTGAAAGTTTGTTGTTCCCCAATGTGGGGGCCAGAATTTTTGTTTAAAAACCTGCTCAGGTTTTCTTTATTCATGACCCTTCTGAGAGTATTTTGTCTTCTGACTGTAAAGGTCTAGTTGAGTTGTGGTCTGCACTTGATTTAGTTTGCATTCTTACTATAAATAGACCTGCAGCCAGTGCTGAACCTTTGGATTGGGTTAGACTGGCTGGGGTTGCCTGCAAAGTCTGTTGCACATTGGCATGATGTAAACCTTCATAGCAATATTGGCCAGAGTTAACTGCTTTGTTCTAGACCAGCTACAAATTCCTAACCGTCCATTTTGTAGGCCTAATGTCACCCTTGCATGTTACAAATATGCAATATGTATGAACACTCAGCAGTACATACTTTGTGTGTTCTAATGCTATTAATGTAACGTTTTGCACTTGAACTCATTACTGGTGTGCATTCAATGCGGAACTAGAAAATCATATACTCTGTGTGCCTTCGCTTTATTAAAAGAAATGTAGTCTTTTGAAATTAAATAGAAACAATCCTTACATTATTGCATTGCATTTTCTTAAAAAATGAGAAGAGTTCATGTGTACATTAATCTTTTTACATTTGCATTTCAAATATAGGCCCTCATTATGAACATGGCGGTCCATTACGCACTGCCGACTGTGGCGGCAGAAACCGCCAACAGAGGAGCGGTCCGGACCGCCAAATAATGAACCAAACGAAACTCACGCATCCCGCGCACCACCCACCGCCAGGAAAGGAACGACGGCAGAGGCCGCCCACAGGCCGTCGGCAAGGTCCAACCCGCCCATCAAATTATGAACCACCATTCCGCCGCCAATTCTGGGGCGGGAACCACCGCCACACAAAGCCAGGCGGAAATGAAACAAATAGAAGGAAACACTCACCGGAGCTCAACAAAACGTGCAGCGGCAGCCATGGACAGAGAGCTGCAGATCATGCCAGCCTTGCTCCTTGCCATATATCTACATGACTGAGACCGCCGACGAAGACGACAACGGTAAGTACCGCAACCTACAAAACAAGGGAGGAAAGGGCAAAGTTACATACCCACCCTCTCCACCCACCCCGCAAAACCCCCCCAATCCTACCCAGCAGCAATAGTCAGACACCCCACAACAAGAGGGACGTACCCGACCGAAGGCCACTGCAACTTGGCCATAGGACATACAATAGCACCACAGCCATAAATTATATAAACAAACACCAGGGTGGAACTGCGTGCAGCCCAAACACAGGCCACACCAAAACTTTATTATGAAGCTCACTGAGCAAAATGATGAAAACAGGGCCAATGGCCAGTCCATAAAAAGTCAATTTTCCTTGGCCACAACTGGCCACACTTGACTCCCACAAGTGCTGGGTACTCCACTCAACAGGGCACCATAGGGTGATCCAGGCACCTCACGGAATGGGGGAAGAAGGGGTGGGGATTTACGATGGGGGTGGGACTTTGACTTGCGTGAGGAGGTTGGAGGGGGTGGGCTTCTCCTTAGAAGGGGGTGGGGGCTGCTTGGCACTGGCAGAGCTGGATGCCTTAGGCTCAGAGCGGGCCTTCTTCTTAAGTGGAGAAGGGGCACGGGAATGGGAAGGATGGACCGGGGTGGGCTGCGATGTGGAAGGAGCGGAAAGGGCAAGGAGGTGGGCATTTTTGGGACAAGACGGGGTGGGCCAGTGGGTTCGAACAGGTCTACACGGGAGAGGAAAAGTTTCTTGGGAGCAATTGGTGTGGGCGTGGATGAGGGTGTGGGAGTGGAGGCAGAGGGAGTTGATGTATGGGGTGTAGGTATGTGTGTAGTGGGTGCCGGTGACTGCTTAGTATGCTGTGCTGTGGTGGATGTTTGATGGGTGGATGTCTCGCTGTGTTTGAGTGTTTTGGGAGGTGGGGGTGGACACAGTGGGAGAAGACAGACAGCTAGTGTGGATGTATGTTGGGTGGGTGTCTGCAAGTCGGGTGAGTGTGCTGCATGTGTCAACTACAGTGGAGGTGGTGAGTGAAGGTGTGGTGTATGGGGTGCATGTATGGCTGTCTGCTATTGTGGGGAGTGCAGGTTGAGGAGCAGTAACAGTGAGTGACGGTGCAGTGCATGAGGGTGTGCATGTAGAGGGGACAGACAGGGAGGCATAAGAGGCGGGCACACTGGGGGAAGTGGACGTTGTTGTGTGTGCAGGTGTATGTTGGCTGTGTGAATGCTTGTGGTGGGAGGTGTGGTGCTTGTGTTTGGAAGTGTGTTTTTTGTGTGTTGAAGTGCTTGACTGCATGTCTGAATGTTTGCCTTGGACGGGTGAAGGGAGTGGGGGGCTGGAAGGAGTAGAGGAGGTTGGAGGGGGGAACGGAATGGCCAGGGAAACTGGCTGCCTTCCAAGAGGAGGCCAGAGCCTGGAAAGATCTCTGTAGGGCAGACACGGCACTGTGAATGCCATTCAGATAGGCATTAGTCTGCTGCACCTCTGATGCTAGCACCTGGATGGCATTGACGATGGTTGTCTGCCCTACAGAGATGGTTCTCAGGAGGTCAATAGCCTCCTTTGTGAGGGCAGCAGGGCTGACTGGGGCAGGGGAGGAGGTGCCTGGGGCGAAGGAGACACCCACCTTTCTGGGTGAGTGGGCACGGCCAACTCGGTGGGGAGCAGAAGGGAGGGCACTGATGGTATGGGTGGTGGCGGAAGATGTCACGGTCGTGATTTGTCCACTAGTGTCCGTCACCGCTGGAGGACCCCCATCGGAGGAGGTTTCAGAGTCACTACCACAAGTGGTAGTAGCCTCCCCCGTGGCAGTCCCCTCGCCCTCCCACCCACTGGTCCCCTGGGTGTCCGTTGTTTCTGCCTCTGAGGATCCGTGGTCCGCTGTCTCCCCATTAGCCGATGCCTCAGCTCCCTCGCCTGATGTTGATGCTGCACCGACACACAAAAGAGAACAGGGATGGGGAGACAAAACAGGAGAGACACTTGTAAGTAGCTGAATGCTGATACACAATGGCCAGACATACACCTACCCAGCAGACACACCCAACAGGCAGCACCGTGCACTAGGCCCATGACCATGGCCCTGACTACTGAGCAGTATATTGACCTACATCCATATCCTGTCATTGCATTGAAGCTGAGATAGGTGAAACCTGACAAGGACACCCCTACACCCTTTGGGGAGCAGACAGTAGCTGGACACCAGTCAAAACCCTGCTCTAAGCCCCATGAGCCCTATCGCACACACACTCATCCTTCCAGGCTGAAGTATGGGCTGTGAGTACTCACCCCCTTGTGACTGCTGTGCAGCCTTCAAGCGCCCATCCAGGTCTTGCTACGCCACCGCCAGGATCCTTTGCATTAAGGGGGTCAGTGCCCGACGGGCACCCCTACCACTTTGGGAGGACTTCCCCAGCTGGGTTTCACTGATCTTCTGCACCCAGCGCCGCAGGTCCTCCCACCTCTTCTGACAGTGGGTGCTTCGCCGGTTGTAGACCCCGAGGGTCCGTACCTCCTAGGCGATGGCATGCCAATGTGCCCTCTTCTGGTGGGTGCTGACCTACTAGGGAGAAACAGAGAAGAAACACAGAGGTCAGGCACCTGCACGATGGCAATAGCTAGCTGATTATTAGACATAGGACAGACAGTACTCCCAGACATGCAGGACAGTGGCATGCAGCATTCCATGCACCAAGCCCCATCATGGCTCACAGGAACACACATCAGAGCAATCCACTCCATCCATTACACACACAGTGCCCCCCAAACCCAGACTCACTTGTACCTCTGGCCGGCTGTAGAGTCTGCTGTACGGGGCAGGACCCCTTCCACCAGTTTCTCCAGTCCTCCTGGGTGAAGGACGGGGCCCTTTCCCCTGCACCACTTGGAACATCCATAGCCAGAGGCAGGCCACAGCAGTAACGGAGTGGAGTATTTGTCCGCACAAGATCAGGGAGTCAAGTGAGCACACGATGACGAACGTGCATACGTTCCATGGCAGAATGCACCGTCACCACCGGCGCCGATCATGATACGCCAGGATTCCCCATTGGCATCCATGTTGTCCAATGAGAGTGCGAACAGCAGTAAACACCGCCGAACGTTGTGACGTCAACCGCTAGTGGTCTTAGGTCACTTCCACAATGAAGGGGCAGAACTACAGTGGGTAGACATTTTGCCATCAACTACACCTCTTGAAATTCAATTTAGTCACAATGCTGGGCCTACTAGCCATATGATTCACATATGTCTCTATCCATAGAGTATATTATCACACATGATTTACTCCGTTCCCTCTCAGTGATGACAATGTACATCTGTCAGGTTGCAGTTATTGTACAGACACTACGATGAAGAATGCAGTGAATGTGTTTAGCAAATATGCCTGTGTGTGTGTGCACATGACTCCTTGTTCTTACCCCTCACAGGTACAGACCCTTGTGGCGAGGAAGGGCACCTTCTGTGTACAGACCACTCGTGGATATGGGGCCCATGGTGGAGCGTCAGATCATTATCACTTACAGACTCATACATGCAACTATTCAGGACCTATGTGAATTACTGGATCCTGCACTGACTCCCGGAAATCGTAATCAGCATGCCATTCCAACTGAGGTGCAGGTGCTCTCTGCACTCCATTTCCTGGTCACAGGCTCCTTTCAAGTGACAGTGGGCATGGGTGCTGGTTTCTCACAGCCAATGTTCAGCCAGGTACTTACAAGATGTCTAAATGCATTTGTACAACATCTGCAATCCTATGTGCGATTCCCCCAAAGTGCTGAGCTCCCTGCCATCAAGTCAGACTGCTATGCCTTTGCAAACATTCCCCATGTTATTGTGCCATCGATGGAACCCACATACCCATCATCCCCCCAAGAGTGAGTGAACAGGTGTACAGAAACATGAAGAACTTTCACTCCATGAACATCCAATTGGTATGTACAGCAGACCAGTACATATCCCATGTGAATGCCATGTTTCCTGGTTCAGTCCATGATTCATTTGTTTTGAGGAACAGTAGTGTGCCACAAAAGAAGGAACAACTCCAAGAGGACAGAGGGTGGATCATAGGTAAGTGTGCTTGTCACTAACTGACACATTGCTGAAAAACAGCCTATCAGACTAAGGACATTCCAATGACGACTCAGTATTGGCCATTTCTCTAGGTGATTCTGGATATCCAAACTTGCGTTGGCTCCTAACACCAGTGAGGAATACCAGGACGGATGCAGAGAGGAAATACAATGAGGCCCATGGACGTACTAGGAGGGTGATAGAGCGTACCATAGGTCTACTGAAGGCTAGATTTTGGTGCCTACATATCTCTGGGGGTTCCCTGGCCTATGGGCCTGATAAGGTATGTAGGATAGTGGTGGCTTGCTGCATGCTGCACAATGTGGCAGTGAGACATTCAATCCACCTTTTGGAGGTGGAGGGTGCTATAGGTCCTGATCTGTTACCTCAGAGAGGTGAGGAGAGTGATGGTGAGGATGAGGAAGGGGAAGATGTAAATTCCAGAAACCAACTGATACAACTCTATTTCCAATAACTGTCTGGGACTTCAGCCTGTATATGTGGTTGGTGACTGATACTGTAAGTGTGTCATGTCAACTAGGGGTAATTGGTCATGAGATGCTAGTCATGGACCTCTTCGGCATGGTACAGACAGACAACATAAGCGTTCCCTTCTTGACTTTTTAGAAACACACTGTACCAGCAGCATGCACAATTTGACAATAAAGTTTATCCCTGCCTGTTGCAACATTACTCCACTTTGTTCAACATTGAAGACAGGGGACAGTGTTACAGGTGAGATATGTTGTTTATTGGTGGAAGACAGTGAAATGTGCTATGTACAGTGATGGAAGTCGTTATGGTTGGTTGTCCTCAAAACCAACTTGGTGGCAGGCTTGTTTGATTTCATAGGTTGGTCCTATTTGTAGTTCTGTTCATCATTTAGCCCTCAGCTAAGTGCAGTTTGTGAATGGGTGTGTTGGTTGCTTGGCAGTAGCAGCAGTGTCAATTGTTGGTAGGGGGCTTATTCTTTGCTGGGTTTCCAGTGCCATATCTTGGCCTGAGGTTACGTTTGGGCGCCTGCTGTGAACCTACTTGGGGTGACATGGTCGGCCCTTGTGATTCCTGGGAGGGTTTTTCCTGTGCTGTTTCAGCTGCTTGGGACAACTGTTGCTGTTTGTCCAGGGCTGTTGTGGGGGCCTCTTGTCCGGTGTGGGTGTCTGAGGGTTTGTTGAACAACTGCAGCAGTGCTCCAGCAATGGTGGCCATTGTGGCATTGTGTTCTTTCCACTGCTCCGTGGCCTGTTGGCGGTGTTCCAGCTGCATCCTCTGACTTTGTTCCAGGGTGGTTACAATCTGTGCCAACCTGTCTTGGGTATGTTGGTATGCCCCCAATACCTCTGCAATGACGTCCTGGGCTGCTGCATCTATCCGGTGCCCTACCCCCTGACCCACTGGGGCACTTGACCTTGCCCTGGCCCCCTGTACCTGTGTCCCCTGGCCTTAGGGGTGCCTTTGTGAGGTGGACATAGCATCTAGTGGCAGTGGTGGTGTTACATTGTGGTGGGGGTCATTATTCCATTGTGGGAATGTGAAGGGGTGGGTGGCTGTGCACAGCTGGAATGATGTGGGCCTGGTAGTGAGTTGTGGGTGATGCAGGGTGGTGGATGTGGTGGGTAATGGCAAGGAGGGGTGTGGGTCTAGGTTGGTGTGGGTGGGGTGGGCTGGTGCATGCATTACAGGTATGTTGTGTATGGGGTAAATGTAGACGACTTACCCGAATCCATTCCTCCAGTGAGTCCAGTGAGTCCCTCTGGGTGCAGGATGGCGAGTACCTTCGCCTCCCAGTCTGTGTAGTCGGGTGGTGTTGGTGGCGGCCCTCCCCCAGCCTTCTGCACTGCGATGTGGTACCTGGATGCCATGGCTCGGACCTTCCCCCGCAGGTCGTTCCATCTCTTGCGGATGTCGTCCCTGGTCCGTGGATTGTGTCCCACTGCATTCACCCTGTTGACGATGGTCTGCCACAGCTCCATTGCCGGGCAATGGGTGTGTGCTGCACCTCGGAGCCGAATATTTGTGGCTCCACTTTTAGGATCTCGTCCACCATGGTCCTTAGCTCCCTTTTTGGTGAAGCGTGGATTTTTGGGGGGGACATGGTGAGGGTGGTGAATGGCGTCAGGACTGGGGACGGTATTTGGGTGCTCCTGTGTGGGTCGCTATGCATGTCCTGTCTGCTGGCGTTCTCTGTCTGTCTCTGGTGCTCTCCATCTTCTGGTCCTGGTTTCCTTGCAAGGGATTGTGGGGTGTGTCTGGGGGTGTTTTATGGGTTTCCGGATGTGTGTCAGGTGTGTGGGTGCTAAGCCTAGGCAATGTGTGCAGTGGTTGCTGTTTGGCCCACTTGCCGCCCGTGGCGGTCGCAGCTGCCAAAGGGCATCCGGCTTCCAACGTACACCGAGGTAATTTGTGCATCTTTATTTGGAGGGCGGGATGTGGGTGTGCTTGGTGGTGGTGGTATGGGGTGGGCCATGATTCCCGCCGACAGGGTCCTGGCGGGGAGTGGTGGTGTGTGAATGTTTGGCGGTGTTGGGTTTTTTGTTCATTATATGGCGGGCTTCCATGCGCCGTGGTC
Organism: Pleurodeles waltl; assembly: GCF_031143425.1. Classification (NCBI taxonomy): domain Eukaryota; kingdom Metazoa; phylum Chordata; class Amphibia; order Caudata; family Salamandridae; genus Pleurodeles; species Pleurodeles waltl. Next base: position 724,502,496 of record NC_090448.1, on the reverse strand, counting down.
GGCGGTTTTTACCGCCATGTTCATAATGACCGCCATAGTTTGTTGTTGGATTTATACCTCTGTATTCAAAGTTGCATTGCTTTACCTAAACTGCAATATGAGTTTAATTTGAATTCAGGTACTGACATTCTCATATATTTGTACTTAAATTTGCCCTGAATTTCTTTCGATATAAAATGTTACTTTCCATTTCTGCTTGCATGACTTTTTTCTTTTCAGGGATGTTCACATGAATTGTTAGCTTGAGAACAAAAGTTACAATGTACTAGTGATAGAGAGCCTGAGAAAGAGACCTTGAGGAGGAACATGGAGAAACAGAACTTTTACTGACAGTCTCTATTTAGTAATGTACTGAGGACTTACAGATGTCCAAGGGTAATGGCATTCTCAGGATTTGTCAGGGAAAATCTACATTTGTTGCAGTTCACAAAGTGAGATTGGAAAGGACAACGGAACCCCTGATGTCTCAGACGAGAGGTGCTACTTAGAAGATATGTGTGGTAATAACTAGTGCCCTCACAGTTTGTGATGAGAGACTTTCCTTTTTTACTTTGAGAGGTGCAGACCTCTATATGTTCCTTTTTTGCCCTTTAAGTTACTTAATTTTTCTCTAGAAGACTCTTGACCGAGCTTCCTAGCTGCTGACACCTTCTCTGACATGCAAGCACATATAAACTTTTCTCCTTTTTTCAATATTTTCCCCGACTTTTTGAGATTTTCCCCAATTTGTTAATTTTCATTTATTTAAGTCCTAAACTAGATAATTTCAGACATTATTCATGTTTTAGAAGGAGGATTGAAGACTTTTCTCTGAGAACCAGATTTTATCGCTAATATTCTGAACTGCAGTAACTGAACTCCTGATTTGTCTCATGCTGATTCACCTAAACTTCTTCAGGAGATTTTGTTATCCTGTCATAATCTTGTATCTTTACAGCATGTTTTGGAAACTGATTTATAGTAACCTGACTGTTAACTTGTAATAAAACTCCTTACCTTTATTCATAATTCCTGATCCTCATTGTTTAGTGCAATGTGTTATACTATTAGTTGGAAATTGTTGTGACTGATGCTAACTCCTTTCACCTCTCGACTCAACAAGAAAGGTCCATCAATTAGCTGATTTAGAGAGAGTAGCACAGTGCTATATCAACTGGTAGCATTTTCAGATGGTTTCTTAGTGAGCGAGGTAGAGGTTGGAGTGTTCCATTCAGGAATTGCCCAAACTCAGCCCAAATCTTCAAAGCCCATGGTTCCTTTGGAGGATTGTTCGAGTTACAGCAGTTTGGGAATGAGTTGTAACAGCAGAGGTGTGAGTATTGATAGGGTTTCACATTGCAATTGCTTATACTTAGCTTGCAGCATTTTGCAGTGATTGTGTGGTATTCTGTGGATATACATTATGTTGTTGTGTAATGTGGTATTTAATGCATAGAAGTTGAAGTGGTTATTGGGTCCATTTTGGCCAAAGATCCCCGAATATGGTATTGAGAATACACTATATTGTAGTTGTCTGCTTTGTTGTGGTGCTAGTCATGAGACGTTGCCAACAGCATTATTGGATAGAGACTTTGCGTCATCGTGAAGTGTGATTGGTATAGTGAATCTCAGTGCACAGGGAAGAACTGCACCAATCTAAGTGAGATGACTAGTCGAGGTTTCATTTGAGTGTGTGTCAGGGTAGGTGGGAAAGCGTTACTCTGAACCGTTTCTTGAAGTGTTTTAATACTTTAATTTCTTTAGAGGAGCAGACAAAGTTAGTTATTTAAATTGTTTGTATGTTTTTGCGCGAAGATTGTTGATAGAGAGTGTGTTTGTGAAAAACTGTAACGGAAGGTGTGCCACTGCAAGAAGTAAGGTTGACAATATAGATGCCACGCTGTATTGGTCGATTGGTATAGAGCTGCGCTAGTATTGGTTGGACAGAGTACAGAGAATTGTGGGTGAAGGATTATTTCCTGGTTTGAACAGACAGTTATTTGTGAAATTTGCATATTTGATTGAAAATGAAATTCTTTAAAGCCCTAGGAAGTGTAATAAAAGGAGATTTGACTATACCTATTAGAATGGGAGAAGAGGCTCCTCCCAAAGATCATTATAGGTTGATAAATGTGGGTCTTCACACATTTAATTGGCTTGAACAATGGCATAACATCACTAAGAAAAAGGGCGCTCTGGCATTTCCAAGGTATGGCACACATAATTTGAGGATCATTGACCATTTAAGGAGGGTGTTGTGTGACATGAAACCACCTCATAGACCTGCAGAATTTGAAGCACTTAATGCTTGGGAACATATAGCTCATCAGAAACAAAAGGAAAGATACCAAGGAAGGGTGAAGAAAGCAATACTCACTTTTACAAATGCTATGTGGGATCAAGAACAAAAGACATGAAAAACTGATGTGATCGGGGAAAATAGGCTGTATCCTGCATTGATGAGTGAGGAAGAGGAGAAAGGTAAACAAAATAAAAAAAGGAAGAGATAGATGATACCAAAAATGGAAGGGAGGATAGTGATAGTGATTCAGATCAGGAATACTCTGTGCACTGCAAGTGTAGATCCAGCATTAAGTCAGGCAGGTTTTCCCCAAATTAAAGGTTTCCTCAAAGATTGACACTCTTTTTCTTGCCCAAGACGAATCTACTTCCAAATGTTAATTATAGTACCTCTAGGACTGTAATGCTCTTAGGTTTGCTAAATTCTGATATGTCCATTTAGAATTCACAAAATAATGCAAATCCTAATACTACGAGGGGAGATTAATAATGAATACCCCTGCACAGCAACCAGGCCTTAGTGCCCAAGAATTGGATGATTGGCTCAAAGGTATACACAAATTCTGATACGTCCATTTGGAATTCACAAGTTAATGGAAATCCTAATACCATGAGGGGGGAGATAATAATAAATACCCCAGCAGAGCAACCATGTCCTGGTGCCCAAGAATTGGATGACTGGCTCACACATTGAAGAGGAAGGTTAAGGTTCAGGAGCAAGTGGAAAGAATGTTCAAACCCTAGAAATAGAAAAGGCAACATATGTGTCTAAATTAAATCAGAATTAAACGAAATGATGTTTGGAACCCTTAAAATGTCTCAATTAGATACCAAGAAAATGAGCTCTTGTTCATATGCAAAGTTATCACATGACGTGCAGGTCAGGCTTATGAAATGTTGGCCAAATTAGATCTTAAATACAAAATTGATTTGAATAAATCCAAAGCTTTAGAGAGAAGTTACATTTAATGACCATGACCTCTCTAACATGAGATCGTCAGGAATTAAATTGCAGATTATGGAATTAATTAGCTGTTTCCGAAAAATTGAGTGAGCTGGATAGATGGGAAGGCAGCTGGGTAAAGAAGCATGAACAAAAGAAAGTAAGATTAGAACTGCCTCCAGTTTGAACAGAATTAGAGGAGGAGAATGTGCACACTCTCACAATGAGGAAAGCACCTAGTGGAGGTTATGTCCACAATCCCTGGAGTAGAAGTGATCTTGCATCATTCACAAACGATTTCCCAAAAGTGAAGGAAAAACCAGCTGAATGGCACTGACAGCTTGACCAGTTTGTGGAAATATCAAAGGTCCTTTGAATAGAGTTGGGAACCTTGTCTGAGACTGTCATTTGTGGACTGAAGGCAAAATAGCTGTGCATTGGCCTGAAAAAGAACCATCCAATGGCGAAGGCTCCATCTCCAGTTGTATTGAGGAAGTATCATCGGGTGATTACATTCTTGAAATTTAAGGTGTCTCCTAAAGACATTGATTGGGTTAAGATTGAGAGGCTGACTCAAGAGTCCAGAGGGTCAATGTGCTCTTATTATGAGAGACTGCTGAAGGAGTTTAAGCAGCATAGTGGGATGGAAACTAAAGAGACCAAAGATATGGAAAAAAAAATTGTTCAGGGTTGTGCATGGTTTAAGACCCGAGATTTGCATGGTGATTCAACAGCATTTGGTTTGCTGGCAGAGTAAGTCAATTGATGAAATATTGAATTATGCCAAATATTGTAGTGATGAATTGGAGGTGAAGCTAAATAAATTGAAAGAGAAGCTGATGATGGCACAAAGCTGCACAACAAAGTCATAATCAGCAGTTTGTTGGTAATGTTGGTCCTACACAGGGAGTGTATCAACAGGGAGCTTCGGGGATACATGGTGGTAATGGATTTCCACAACAGAGTAGAGGTAGTGGTATCCCAATTGATCCAAGTACAGGGATTAATGTGGCTGCTTTGAAACAAATCTTCATCACACAGCAAGATGGGCATTGGAAGCTGGAGTGTTTTTTCAATGCTGGAAAGATGATGAATGAGAACCAGGTTCAGAATGGTAGATTTGTATCTCCTCAGGTTAATAATAATCCAGTTCAAACACAGCATGTACAGAGACACAGAGCTTAACATGTTCATCTTCCCCAAACCCAGAACATGCAGGTTCCACAAACCCCAATGCCAAAACAGAATGCAAATTCTCCCAGATCTAACCTTAATCAGTCCACAATCCAAACAAAAATCCTTTTGTGTATTATGGTACGTCTCGACAGTACTTTATGATACAAACAGAAGAGGACTACAGTTAAGGAGAAATGCGTACATAGCACAACCTTAGAGGTAGACCAGAGTGGTCCATTCGTGGATGATGAGGTGAATGGCCACCCCATATCATTCTTTATTGATACTGGTGCTACCCGCTCTACTGTGAGAACAGCAGAGGTTCCCAACCTACCCCTCTCGGGAAAAAGAATCCAAGTTGTAGGAACTGTTAAAGGAGTTGCCAATAAACAAATTAACTAGCTCTGTTACTAAAGCTGTACTTGTTAAAATAGGGTACTTTGAGGAGATTCACCGATTTGTGGTGTTCAATTCAAGTCCTGTAAGTCTGCTTGGATGCAACCTTTTGTGTAAGCTGAATTGGTGCATTTATTGTACCTCGAAAGACATTGAGTTTCCAACCAATGATGAAGATGTTGCCTTTAAATTTGTACGCCAGAATTCAGATATCAGACTGTACCCCATGTTGACAAGTGATGATTTTTCTCAGGAGCAGAGAGACACAGTGCTACCTAAAATCTGGGACTTTTCAGGAAAATACATAGGTCTTATCAAAGGTGTTGAACCTATCTGCCTAACAGTAAAACCTAATGCTGAATATCTGAGAACCCAGCAAAACATTCTGACCCCTGAAACCATTGCTGTGATTACTAATGTGAATGACTCAATGATTCAACAAGGCATACTAAAAGAGATTATGGGGAGTCCATGTAACTCACCAATTATGGGCTTGAAGAAACCTTATAGCAAGTACCACATAGGGCAGGGTTTGGGAAAGATTAATGCCATTGTAGTTCCTTGCTATCCTGTGATACAGAATCCAGCTGTGACATTGTTTCAGATTCCATGTGAGGCTGAGTGGTTCACTGTAATTGGTCTTTGCAAGCCTTTTTCTCCTTACTGCTGCACAAGGATAGCCACTTCCTCTTTGCATTTCAGTTTGGAAGTCATGTTTTGGCATGGTGCCGATTTCCACAAGGGTATACTGAGAGTCCTTTCATTTTCAACCAGATCCTTAAAAAGAAGCTAGAGTCACTGACAATACTTTTGTATTCAGTCTTGGTGCACTATATTGATGACCTATTGGTGGCGCCAAATACTCTGGAAGCTTGCAGGCATGATACCATCACCCTATTGAACCACTTAGCTGAGAATGAACATAAAATATCCTTGACAAAGTTGCAGTTCTGTAAGAGAGAAGTTCTATACATGAGACATCACATTGAGAAAGGAGCAAGGAAGGTGTCATAAGAGAGAATCTCAACTATTCTGCAAATGAATTTGCCAACCACACAGAAAGAAGTCAGGTTGTTCTTGGGAATGGTGGGCTACTGTCGCCAGTGGATTCCCAAATTTTCCCTAATGGTCAAGCCTTTAAAGGGACTGTCACACAAGGATGTGTCAGATCCGGTACCTTGTGATGACACTTGCATGCATTCCTTCTCAGAGCTGAGAGAATGGCACTGCTGTGCCTCTGCTCTGGGAATGCCTGAATAAAAATAAATGTTTTTCTTTATTTTGCAGTGAGAGGGATGGCTGTGCTCTCCCACTGCTAACTCTTATGCATGGGAACACTCGCAGAACCTTTGCCTATTTTACAGCTACACATGAACCAGTAGCTGTTGCATTGCCTGGCTGTCTCAAAGGCATGGCCATGACAGGTGTCAGCATTGAACAGTGCGAGAGTATTGCTATGAGTCATCTGTTCAATATTTTTGTCCCACACTATGTGAAAATATTGTTGCCCCACACCAGAACTCAACATCTTAGCAATAGCCGTTTGACTAAGTATGAGCAAGTCATACTTGCAGCCAGTAATATCACTCTCTTTAAAGATGTACAACATTGAATCCTGCTAACTTGTTGTCTTTTCTTGAAAATAATGATGTTGAAGGTGAAGTTGAACATATCTGTCTAGATGTTAGTGAACTGTGCACCAAGCCAAGACCTAGCATACAAGATGTGTGTGAGAAAGTGGCTCTTTTGACATGGTTTGCCCCTACTTTTTGCTAGAGCATGATGTGGTTTTGAAATATAAGGACCCTAGGAACCTGCCCTGGGCCCCTGCTAAACAGGTTCCCAGTGCCAGATCTCTTTCCCCAAAACTGTACTGTGATTGGCACTTTAGCCACCTTTGTAAGTCCCCAGTAAATGGTAATCTTGGTACCTCGGGCATGTGTACTGAAGAGGGTCCCCCAGAAGTGAAACACCAATTGTGCCACTCTGAGAGACCCCACACCAGCATCATGCAAACTGCCATTGCAAGTTGCATGACAAGGTGTCCCCTAAATTGCAAACTCGACATGGCACTCGCCCTGGGTGCCATGTTCACTAACACTGCATTCAATATAGATAAGTCACCCTTCTGGCAGGCCTTACAGCCCTAAGGCAGGGTGCACTATAATGAATGTGAGGGCATATGTGCATGAGCACATATGCCTCCACTGTGTCTTTGCTAATTCTTAGACATGCTAAGGCCAACATTACAACCCTGGCGGTCGGTGTTAAAGCGGCGGTAAGACCTCCAACAGGCCGGCGGAAAAAAAAATGGAATCACGACCATGGCGGAAACCGCCAACACAGACAGCCACTTTAATACTCCGACCGCCATGGCGGTAGAAACAAACACCACGGCGGTAACCCCCAACAGACAGGCGGAACACAATGTACCGCCCACACTATTACAAGAGGCTCATCCGCCACCTTTTCCAGGGTGGTACCAACGCGATCAAAAGCACGGCGGAAACAGGACTTGAAAGGGAAACCACTCACCTCTCGACACCCAACGAGGAACCAGGACGCCATGGAGCCCGAACTACACGTCCTGCCCATGCTGGTCTTCCTCCTTCTGTTTCAGGAGCATGAAAGACAACGTCGACGACCACGGTGAGTACTGCACCTACAACACGGGGGGAGGCAAAAGAGAGTAAAACACATGCAACACGCAATACCCCCACCCTCACCCACAATACCATACACACAAATACATGCAGCAACATTACATATACACCCTCTCACCCTGTGGAAGAATGCAAGGACAAAATTAAATGATTGTAACAATTGTAATCAATAAAAATCGGATAGTGCAAGTTCAAAAATCAGTATATGCAAATATGTACACCAACTACACAAGTCCGGATATTAATCAAACATCGTCCGTGGATCAGTGTCCCAAACTGCATGGGCAAAGCCCACACAAGATACCTGACTCGAAACGGAGAGAACACTGCAGGGGTATCAGATCGAAATGAAACAGGCACCTCAGGGGTAGGGGGGCACCTCAGCCGGATGAACGTACAACGCCACTGCTCCACGAGGGGGCTCCAGGCCCACTGCTGTATCCTGGGGAGTGCAAAGCCACAGTCACACAAGTCTTTACAGTTGGTGGTTTGCCCACTGCTGTATCCTGGGGAGTGCAAAGCCACAGTCTCACAAGTCTTTACAGTGGGTGGTTTGCCCACTGCTCGATCCCGTGGAGTGCAAAGCCATAGTCCCACAAGTCTTTACAGTGGGTGGTTTGCCCACTGCACTATCCTGGGGAGTGCAAAGCCACAGTCTCACAAGTCTTTACAGTGGGTGGTTTGCCCAAGGGCTCTATTCTGGGGAGTGCAAAGCCACAGTCTCACAAGTGGATAACATTCTCCACTGGTTCTGGAGGGGTCTTGGTGCCCAGAGTGCTTCATCCTGCCAAGGACTGAGGAAGTGGATGTGAATCTCCACTGGTTATGGAGGTGGCTTGGTGCCCAGAGTGCTTCATCCTGCCAAGGACTGAGGAAGTGGATGTGAATCCCCACTGGTTATGGAGGGGGCTTGGTGCCCAGAGTGCTTCATCCTGCCAAGGACTGAGGAAGTGGATGTGAATCTCCACTGGTTCTGGAGGGGGCTTCGTGCCCAGAGTGCTTCACATGCAGTGTGGCTGGTCCCATTCCCTCACATGGGTGTGTGTGCCATGAGTTTGCCTGGGAACAGGTAGCATAATACGCCATGGAGGCAGAGACATACCCCACCCTGCTGCGGCTTCGCCTGCCACCTGCAGGTGCAATCAGTGATGAGAGTCATCCCTCATGGAAGCTGGGCAGGGTCCAGGACGTCGTCTCCAGCCTCGGATGGCTGCCCACTGGGGATGATAGCCATGTCAGCTGTGGTGGCACTATCTGAGCACGTCGCGGGGCTGGTGGCAGTGCTTGCGGCGGTGTCTGTGGCGGAGGTGCTGGTGGTGGTGCATGTGTCTCCACCTGTTGAGGGACACAGCAGGATGTCTCCTGCAGCCTCGGATGGCAGCCCACTGGGGATGATGCTGGATACTGTTGCTGAGGCAGCAGACGTGCAGGTGGGGGTGCTGGTGGCGGTGCAGGTGGTGGTGCTGGTGACGGTGCAGGTGGAGGTGTCCACCGCCGCACAGGTTGGTGTAGTGGTTGACAGAAGGGGTGACTCTAGTCCCTCAGTTGGAGCCACCGTGCCCTGTCCTGACCTTGTGTCCTTTCCCCACCTTTGATGTTGCCGCTGGTGTCTTGCCACTGACCCCTTTTGGTTTGGAGGAGCCCTTGCTTGCTGGTAGGTGTGGCTTCTCCCTCCGGAATGTGGGCACCTTCTTTACCTTGGCAGGTGGTGGAATGGCCTGCACCTTGGCCTCGCTAGGTGGCACACTGGCAGCCCTGATGGGTGGCGCACTAGATGAGACCGGAGTTGCCGGCACCACTGTGCTTGGGGATTTGGTGGCTGAGGTGCTGGGCTGAGACCTGGAAAGCCTGGCCCTAGGGGAAGGACGGGGGAGGTGTAGGGAAGAGGTCAATGTTAGCCAGCAAAAGTTTCTTAGACACACTGGGATGGGAAGATGGAGGGGGTTTGGGAGTGGAGGAAGAGGTAGTGGTTGTAGGAGGTGTATGTTTGCTGAATTTGGGTGAAGGTGCATGGGCCGGAGGCTGTCGTGAGGTGGATGGCTGTTGGGTGGGTGTGTGCTTGCGTTTGTGTACTTTGGGAGGAGGGCTCACAGACTCACTGGAAGAGGACACTGGGGATGTGTGAATGGAAGTGGGGGTGGTGATTGCACATGAGCGGTGTGTGGTGATGGGCGTGCTGGTTAAGGAGGTAGTGGCTGAGGATGTGGTGCATGCAGGTGTGAGTGGAGACGAGACAGGGAGGGAGGAGGAGGACGTGGAGGAGGGGAACACAGTGGAGGCAGTGGATGTTGCTGTGTCTGCATGGGGATGGTGCTTGTGTGAGTGCCTGTGGGATGTGTGGTGCTTATGTTTTCCATGTCCACTCTTGTGTGTTGAAGAGTGTGCATGCTGGTCTGATGGTGTGCTTGGGATAGGCTGAGGTACAGGGGATTGGGTCTGGGTAGAGGAAGTTGGAGGGGGGAGGCTGGACACAGGGACACTGGCTGCCATCAGTGCTGAGGCCAGAGCCTGAAATGCTCTCTGTTGGGACGCCTGGCCAGAATGAATGCCCTCCAGGTATGCATTTGTTTGTTGCAAATGCCTCTCGACACCCTGGATGGCATTCAAAATGGTAGATTGCCCAACAGAGAGGGATCTCAGGAGGTCAATAGCCTCCTCACCGAGGGCAGCAGGGCTGACTGTGACAGGGTCTAAGGTGCCTGGGGCGAAGGAGATGCCCACCCTCCAGGGTGAGTGGGCATGGGACACACACTGAGGGGCTGCTGGGAGGGCGGTGCTGGTAGGGGGGATGGCGGCTGTACCTGTGGATGCGGTGGGCACAGAGGTGCCGGTCACCGCAAGGGAGTTCCCATCAGAGGAGGAGTCGCTGGTGTATGCTCCTGTCCCCGTCGTGGAGCTTCCCTCGCCCTCCGTCCCACTGGTGGCTTCAGACTCCGTTACTTCACCCTCCAGGGCCATGTGGGATGCAGCTCCCTCCTGCTCCGGTGCCACTGCTCCTCCGCCAGATGGTGCTGGCCTAGGGGAAGCCACAGCCCACTTCCCCCAGCCAGACACTTCGTAAAGCGCACTGAGTCAGCTGAATTAGACTGTACTCACCCCCTTGTGGCTGCTGTGATGCCCTCAAGCGCCCATCCAACTCCGGATAGGCCCCCGCCAGGACCCGGTACATCGGGGGTTCATGGTGCGACGGGCACCCCTTCCACGTTGGGAGGCCATCCCCAGCTGGGCCTCCGCCGTCTCCTTGCTCCAGCGGCGCAGGTCCTCCCATCTTTTCCGGCAGTGGGTGCTCCGTCTATGGTAGACCCCAAGGGTCTGGACGTCCTTGGCGATGCACGCCAAATACCCTTCTTCTGGTGGGCGCTGACCTAGAGGAAAAGTGAAGTTAGAATGGATGTTACTATTCCGTACAGTTCATCTCATGCATTGCCTAAACACCTCCCACCCTGGCCAAGACATACATACACACACACTATCCTCACATGCTGGCCTGTCCCCCTCCCCACCCTCTTCTATCCAGGACACTCCATACAATCATGTGCCATCCACCATGCTCACAGTGTACTCACCTGTTTGTCTGGAGGTCCGTACAGTTGCGTGTACTGGGGAGGACCCCATCCACCAGTTTCTCCAACTCCTCCGAAGTGAAGGCAGGGGCCCTTTCCCCAGACACTGTTGCCATTGTCGCTTCCAGACACAGGTCACAGGAGCACTTGCAGTGTACGTCCTCTCCTGTTGAAGGTCAGGTATCAAGTGAGGGAACAGTTAGAAAATGGCGGCCACGTCCGCAGAGGTGCGTACTGTCACCGCCGGCGTACACCGTCATTGGCTCTTGGAACCCTTGGGGCCCAATGTTAACCAATGCTGAATTGCGCCGCGGTCTTCGACCGCCTACGGCGACGGTGTACAACGCTAGCGCAGTTACCTCATTTCTCCTTGTCCCACCTCACAGGTCAGGCATCAGCCATTTCAGGGGGCCACATGACAGGCAAAAAAACTGCGTCACACCTATTTAGGCCAGGAATACGGACAGACAAAGGCACATAGAGAATTTGTAATTTTTTTGCAAAAAACACATTATGATACTGAAGTGTTGGATGACCCTCTGCTCACTGTTCAGGGCACGTCCGCTGGGGCAGGTGATGAGATGGCGGCATCCTCCTGTGTACATACCCCTGGTGGACCTGTCGACAATGGAAGAGAGACACATCATTATCACTTACAGACTTGATCAGGCAACAATCCAGGAACTGTGTGCCCAGTTGGAGCCAGACCTGATGTCAGCTATCCGCCATCCCACAGGAATACCCCCTCTAGTGAAGGTTTTGTCTGTACTTCATTTCCTGGCCAGTGGGTCTTTTCAAACAACAGTGGCGATAGCATCAGGGATGTCCCAGCCAATGTTCTCTAACGTGTTGTCCAGAGTGTTTTCTGCCCTGCTGAAACATACGCAGCTACATTGTTTTCCCTCAAGTGGAGGATTTGCCCACAGTGAAAGGTGACTTCTATGCCTTGGGACATATCCCCAACATCATTGGTGCTATTGATGGTACACATGTGGCATTTGTCCCCCCCCCCTCAGGAATGAACAGGTGTACAGAAACTGCAAAAGCTACCATTCAATGAATGTGCAGATAGTGTGTTTGGCAGACCAGTACATCTCCCATGTGAATGTCAAGTACCCTGGCTCAGTGCATGACGCTTACATTTTGAGGAAATGCATCATCCCTTATGTGATGGGGCAACTCCAGAGGCACCATGTGTGGCTAAAAGGTGAGCCTAAAGTCTCCACACAGTTCCATTTGGTGTCTGGGCATGGGAGATTCCCTAATGTTTGGAGGATGTCTAACAGTTGTCCCTCAATATTTGCAGGTGACTCTGGTTACCCCAACCTGTCATGGCTACTGACCCCAGTGAGGAATCCCAGGACAAGGGCAGAGGAACGCTACAATGAGGCACATGGGCGAACTAGGAGGATCATAGAACGCACCTTCAGTCTCCTGAAGGCCAGATTCCGGTGCCTCCATCTGACAGGTGGATCCCTATACTACTCACCAAAGAAGGTTTGACAGATCATCGTGGCCTGCTGTATGTTGCACAACCTGGCTTTGCGACGCCAGGTGCCTTTTTTTGCAGGAGGATGGGCCTGATGTTGGTCTAGGGGCAGCTGTGGAGCCTGTGGATAGTGAAGAAGAGGAGGAAGAAGAAGAAGATGTAGACCCCCGAAACAACATCATCATGCAATACTTCCAGTGAGACACAGGTAAGAAGATGGAACTGCTTCCCGCATCTCACACTACTGTAGGAGCTAGCATAAATCTGCCTTTTTCACTCTGTGTATGGACCCTGACTTGTCACTTTGGCTTTCCATTTCACAGATGTGGCTCACAATTTGTGCCCTCTGCTATGTTTACTCCAGGCCTTCAGCTGTGTAACCTTGGTATGTGAACAAGTACATGTACATTGACATTCCTATATTCCAGAGATTTTGCAATTACACATTTGTGAAAGCACAGACTGACTTCAGATTGTTTTGTGAATCAAGGGTGTTTATTTCTGTGCAAATAAGTGGAGGGGTGTGTGAAATGGGCTGGGGTGATGGAGGAGGAATGTCCATGGCAGAGTCCAGTCTCTTGGTCTCACAGGTGCATTGTCCAATGGGGCATAGGAAGGGGAGCAATGGCAGTTTAAGGTGGACAGGATGACAAAGTGGGACAGAGGGATGACATTCAGGAGGGTCTTATTTCCTGGCGGGGGTCTTGGCAATGTTCTCTGTCTTGTTCCTGGATCTCAGGGACCGTTTGCGGGGTGGTTCTCCTTCTGCAGGGGGTGGGGTGCTGGTGGCCTCTTGGTCCTGTGGTGGTGCCTCCTGTCCACTAGCGCCAACGGAGGTGGAGGGCTGTTCATCGTCCAGGCTAGTGTCAGGGGCCCGTTTGTGTCCCGCTGTGTCCCTCATGGTGTTGACAAGGTCTACCAGCACCCCTGCAATGGTGACCAGGGTGGTGGGTTGCCTATCTTTTACCTCTGAATAGCATGGTGAGGTTCCTTGGATTCTCTGTACAGTGCATGTCATTTTCATACACTATCTAGAGAGTCAACTTTCCACATTTGGTGGATCAGTGGTGGGATCTAAGACTTTACATTTGCTGATACCACTTTTTCAACAAGTGATAACATGAATAACTCTAAAAATTGTCTTTAGCCTAATTGCATTTTTTGGTTGGACTATTTTTCAAAATTTCTAAAATTAATTGCTAGGGCCCTGGGTAGATCCCTGAAATAGTAATTACATGTTCTAAAAGACTTTGCTTTAGTTAGGACTTAGAAAAAGGTGTTAAAAATTGTTTAAAAGTCCCAACCTTAGTTACATAAAATGTCTGGTACAGAGAACCAGGATCAGGAGCTTGGCCTGACTTCCTACATGGAGTATAGCTATACCCAGCAAAGGGCTGTGTGTGTGTAAAGCTTACCAAATTTACACTGGAGCTCGTGCTACCACTGAAAAACGTAGAAGGCTTCTGGCAGCCTATGAGAAAGAACATCCAATGGAAGAAGGAGATTCCTCAGAGAATCCAGAAAACTGAAATGAGGCTGAGGAAGAGATGAGCTCCCCTACCTTGGAAACAGGACCACCTCAGAGGAGGACCTGGCTCTAGAACGAATGACCAAAAGGTTGGCTCTAAAGCCTCAACATTCAGAAACTGATATGAAAAGAAGAGAGTTGGGCTTAGGCCCCATCTCTGGTTGAAGCATAGAGATAACTAGGGAGAAAGAGAAATCTTGTAACCTAAAACTCCCCAAAGGAGTTGTCTCCCCTTCCACAGAAGGTGATGACATCATCAAATGGTTTTCTGGCTATGAGAGAGCCTCCATAGTTAGGGAAGTAGATAGGAAATATTGAGTTCCTTTATTGTGGGAACTGTTTTCAGGTAAATGCAGGGATAGACTCCTGATATTGAATGAGGCAGATGCTAACTCTTATGACCTCATCAAGTCTACCCTGATTGAGGGCTTTGGACATACCACTGAAGAATACAGAATAGAATTCAGGGAAACTTGAAAAACCCAGAGGCAGTCCTGGGTAGAATTTTTGGATTTTTCAGTAAAAGACCTGGGTGGCTAGTTAGAAGATAACAAGGTACAAGATTATGATGGCTTTACAATCTAGTAATGAAAGAGCATCTATTGAGAAATTGTTACAATGAGAAGCTACATCAGTTCCTATTAGACCTAGGTCCACTTTCTCCTCTAGTGTTGGAGAAGAGGGCAGACTATGAGTCGAAACAAGGGTGACCAAAACTACCACTGGTGAGGGAGACCACAAGAAAGAGGCCAACAAGCCCCCTCATGGGAAAGATGGGAACCAAAACAAAAACAAAAGGACTGATTTAAGAGCCCCAGCGCCTCCTTGTGCCACATTGGTGTAATTTTTGTTTTGTTGATATGGACCAACAAGGCCTAAATCACCATGCCAGATTTACAAAGTGGCACAATGCATGCACTGTGCCACTTTGTAACCCTTTGCTTTACATTATGCCTGCCCCAGGCATAACATATGCAAAAGGGGTGTTCCCCCATTGGGGAGTGGGGGACATGGTGCAAAGAAATCTAAGAGCTTTCATTGCATCATTTTTTTCAGCACTTTTAACGTCTGCTCAGAGCAAGCATTAAAAGGAGGCACACCATTGTTTTCAATGGGCCTCAATGGGCTTTGCAGGATTAGTGTCAACATTTTGGATGCTAGTCCTGCAAAGCTCCGAACCAGTGTCAAAACTTTTGACTCTCCTTTCCCTAACTACCGCCATGATGTGCAGTATCTTAGATACGGCGCATACATGGTGGTGTTAGGAGGGCGCTAAGGGGTGCAAGGAAAGTGGCGCTCCACTAGGTGCAGCGCCACTTCCCTTAAATCAGGCCCAAAGAGTTTTCATCAGGCCCCCAAAAACCTGCTAGTGAGGGTGGCCCCAGAAACTCTCCACAATTCAAGGGTGGGTATCCAGGGAAGCACTTTGATCCCAAGAAGGCTTGGTGTCATAATTGTAAAGCTACAGGACACCAAACTGGAGACCCTAGCTGTAAAAATAAAAAGAATGCCTCCAGTCCACCTGCAGTAATTGCAGTTGCTAATCTCCAGGTGACATCTCATTTGTGGCCTGACCATGTCAGTGAATCCACTGAGGCAGCATTAGTCTCTAAGGGAAGGGTAGACCTGTCCTGTGCTGCCTGGCCCACTAGTATGTAAACACACAGACAGCACTCTTTGGTTAATGGGGCTACAGTACAAGCCTTGAGAGACACTAGTACTAGTGCCACTATGGTGACCCAGCAACTGGTTCACTCAGATCAGTACCTGATAGGGAAGACCTACCCTGTCACCATTGTTGACAATATCACAAAGATCCATCCTATGGCTACAGTATTTTTGGAGAGGGGGGAGTAGTTGGGCAGATTGAAGTAGCTGTGTCCCCATCCATCCCTGCATACTGACTGCTTGGAAATGACATGGGGAATTCTCCTTGGGCTGAAATAGAACAGAGGATCCCATGCAGGAATGCTTGGGATCCCAGAATGGGGTTGTGGCAAAACCAGAGCACAGAGCAAACTCCAAAGTGAACAAGAGATGTTGGATCCTGGAAGAATGGATCAACACTCCAAGATAATAGGCAAGAAGACTGGCGGATCAGCATCTAAACAGATTCCAAATCAGAACCCCTCTTCCCAGGAAGAGGACTTATTAGTCGAGGGAGCTGAGCCTGAAAATATTGGGCCTTACAAGGCAGAGGTCTTGGGACTAGGTGGGCCCTCTAGGGAGGATCTGTGCCAGGGACAAAAAAACTGTCCTGCTCTTGAAAGCCAGAGGCAGAAAGATGCACAGGAAGAACAGGGTATTATCAGTCATACCTACAGGGTCTGTTGGGAGGATGGACTCCTGTATACTGAGGCAAGAGACCTCAAACCTGGTGAAACCCGGAGTGTGGTATTACCTCAGAAGTACAGAGAGTTTCTTCTCAATCTAGCCCATGACATTGCCCTACCTGGCACCTAAGCTAAAACAAAACCTGGAGTAGGCTAGTGAATCACTTTTACTGGCCTGGGATGTCCCAAAAGGTGAAGGACTTTTGCCAGTCCTGCGTCTACCATCAAGCCAGTGGTAAGGCAGGGGCCACCTGAAAGGCCACTTAATCCCACTACCTGTGTTTGGGGTACCCTTCAATAGGGTATGGGTTGATATTGTCGGCTTCCTTGACCCTCAAACAGCCTCGGGAATTACATATATCCTAGTGATAGTAGATCATACCGCTAGATATCCTGAAGCTATTCCTCTTAGGACCACCACTACCCCTGTAGTGGCCAAGGCCCTCCTAGGTATTTTATCAGGGTTGGCTTTCCTAAAGAGGTAGTATCAGACAGGGGTTCCAAATTTATGTCTGCATACTTAAAACACATGTGGCAGGAATGTGGGGTGACTTATAAGTTCACTACCCCGTTCCATCGACAGACCAATGGATTGGTTGAACGGTTTAACCAAACATTGTAAGACATGGTTGGAGGACTCCTTGAAAAACTCAGGATGAGATGAGATGTCTTGCTTCCATGTCTGCTTTTTTGCCGACAGGGAAGTAGGGTTTTTCCCTCTTTGAACTTTTCTTTGGGCATCCCTTTAGGGGTCCATTAAGTCTTGTAAGGGAAGGATAGGAGAGGTCTCTCGAAGAGCCCAAACAAGTCATTGTGGACTATGTGCTTGGCTTTCGTTCCAGGATGGCCGAGTACATGGAGAAAGCAAGCAAAGATCTTCAGGCCAGCCAGGAGCTCCAAAAACACTGGTATGACTAGATGCTGCTATAGTGGAATTCCAACCAGGGAAGAAGGTATGGGTGTTGGAGCCTGTTGCTCCTAGGGCTCTCCAGGATAAGTGGTCTGGGACCTACCCTATCCATGAAAGAAAAGGGGAGTTCACCTACTTAGTTGACCTTGGCAGTTGCAAGAATCCCAAGAGGATCATTCATGTCAACCACCTGAAGCTCTTTTATGTGGAGCTGATGTGATCATGCTCATGGCGACAGATGAAGGAAAGGAAGAAGAAAGTGAACCTCTCCCTGATCTCCTCTCCAATAATTGAAAAGATGGTTCTGCTAATGAAGTGGTCCTGTCGGACATCCTCAAAGAGCAATAGCAGGCTGATTGCAGGCAAGACCTCAACCCGAATGCTGAACTCTTCTCTCTGACCCTGGAAGAACCAGCTGGGGTATCCATGATGTGGACATTTGAGACAGCTTGCCTGTCAAAAGCAACATTTATAATTTAACTATGCCAGAGAAAACATCCAAGCTGAAGTAAGCAAGTTGCTGGAGTTGGGTGTCACTGAATCCTCTGAGAACCCTTGAGCCAGCCCAGTAAGAGAAATGAGGTTTTGTGTGGAACATGGGGGCCTCAATGCAGTGACAAAGACAAATGCTCATCCAATTCCTAGGGCAGGCAAGCTTATTGACAGATTAGGGTACCTTTGGGTACTCGCAGATAGGCCTGACCCCTGGAGCAAAAGAAAGATCTGCATTCTCCACTCCAATTGGGCACCAGCCAGTTTACTGCGATGCCTTTTGGATTAAAGAATGCCCCTGCCATCTTCCTTAGGTTGGTGAACCAAGTCCTGGCTGGGTTGGAATCCTTTAGTGCAGCTTATCTAAATGATATTGTTGTCTACAGCTCCATCTGGCAGGATCACCTGATCCACCTTGGGAGGTTCCTTGAGGCTCTGCAAAAGGAAGGCCTCACTATGAAGGTAAGCAAGTGCCAGATAGGGGAAGGAAAGGTTGTATATATGGGCCACCTGGCAGGTGGAGGCCAAGTTCAATCACTACAGCCCATGATCCAGCATATTCTGGCTTGGGAGGCTCCAACTACCCAGACTCAAGTCAGGGCATTCCTTGGCTTTCCTGGGTACTATAGGAGGTCTATGAAGGATTTCGGCACCATAGTGGCCCCGCCTCACAGAACTTACCTCAAAAAAGATGCCCAACAAGGTTAACTGGACAGTGAGTTGTCAAAAGACTTTTGACACTCCGAAGGATCCAATGTGCTCTACCACAGTCCTGAAAGCTCCAGACTACTCCAGGTAGTTTACTGTCCAAACAGATGTTTCAGAGCATGGGGTACGAGCAGTTCTAACCCAGACAAGCGTTGAGGGACATGACCAGCCCGTTGCTTTTATAAGCAGAAGACTACTCCCCAGAGATCAAAAATAGAGTGCCATTAAGAAGGAAGTCTTTGCAATGGTCTGGCCCTGAAGAAGCTGAGGCCATGCTTGCTTAGCTCTCATTTCATAGTTCAGACAGACCACAGACCTCTCAGGTGGGTGCAACAAATGAAAGGTGAAAATCCCAAACTGCTTAGGTGGTCCATATCTCTACAGGGAATGGATATTACAGTGGAATAGCGACCTGAGACTGCCCATGTCAATGCAGAAGGCCTTTCCAGGTTCTTCCACTTAGAGGATGAAGACTCCCTGGGGAAGGAAAGCTTCATCCCCTTTTGTTTCGAGGTGTGGGGTAGTGGGAGAAGTTACCTCATTTGACATGGTTAGCCTCCCACATTTTGCCTGGAACATGATGTGGTTACAAACTGTAAGTGCCCTGGATCCTTCATAAACAGGTTCCCAGGGCCAGGTCTCTTTTCCCAAAACTGTGTTGTGACTGGCATGTCAGTCACCCTTCTCAGTCCGTAGTAAATGGTACCCATGGTACTTATGGCATGGGTGCTGAAGAGGGACCCCCAGAGCTGCAGCACCAATTGTGCCACTCTGAGAAACCCCACACCAGCCTCATGCAAACTGCCATTGCAAGTTGCATGACAAGGTTTCCCCTAAATTGCAAACTCAACATGGCATTGGCCCTGGGTGCCATGTCCACTAACACCGTACGCAATATAGATGTCACCTCTCTGACAGGCCTTACAGCCCTAAGGTAGGATGCACTATAATGTGTGTGAGGGCATATGGTCATGAGCAGATATGCCCCTACTGTGTATTTGCTAATTCTTAGACATATTAACTGTACAGGGAAGCCATAGGAAATGCATGTGTGAGACTCTGGTCACTACGAATTCCCTAGATACAAATTGGCCTCTCTGAACCCTTGGTTGTTTGGTATCAAACAACTCAGAATAATAAATCCACACTGATGCCAGTGTGGGATGTATTATAAAATGTACCCAGAGGCCCCCTTAGAGGTGTCCTCTGCAAAACATAACATGCCTGGCATAGTTGCTGACTGGTCTTAGCCAGCCTTCCACCACCAGACACCATTCTGGACTCCTGGGGTGAGAGCCTTTGCTCTCAGGAGCTAGAAGACAAAGCCTTTTCTGGACAGAGGTATAACACCTTCTCCACCAGGCGGGCACCCTGCTTCAGCGTAACACATACTGGGCAACCAGAAGAGGCTTAACGAACTGCCATGCTAGCCTCAATACATAGCAACACAACCAAATACAGGGCACTCCAACTTACTTTGACCTAACACTTTGTGATTCACAACATTAATCCAAATGTATCCTTTCCAACCCCATAAATACTTGGGATCTCTGAGATATGAATGAGGTAGGCTCACTCACATAATGTGACATGCTTCATCATTGGGCACCTCATCCCACCCTGGCAAGGTGATACTACCAGGGCGGACTCAACCTCAGGTGGGTCTATCCTGAGAGAGTTCTTGGAAATTTTCTAGCTGGACAAGGAATTCAGGTCCAGATATTGTTAAAAATATCTAAGGATAAACCACAGATAGTATCCTGTTATATTACAGCAGTATCCTTGACATGATTTAAAATTCCTACAAAAAGGAATTACCATTGGGGTTAATAGTGGATGTTATGATCACTCTCTGCCCCTATAATCTCTTCAGGTTCTTCTATACACAATAAAGAAAGCTGTCATAATCTGTTAAAAGCATTACAGTTACCTGCTCAGATTGCGATTGTAAAGTGTTCTGCACATCACAAACGAGATGATAATGTAACTCTAGGAAATAGATTTGCTGATGAGGTTGTCAAATATATGGATTAATAGTGGGTGTTATGCCCACTCTCTGCCCCTATACAACTGCATATTGGATGAATTTGAAAACAACACAGCTGACACACATTGCGCACTGGACAAACCTGCAAAGAACATGATAAAACACACCCCTTCACGCACCACAATCCTTTGCATCTCTAACGCGAAACACTGAAGCCAGAGCGACCTTTGTACACAGAACAGATATTAGGCACCACTTTTTCTCACCAACTCTTTCACACCCAGCACACACACGTTTTTCCAGTCACACCCTTTTGCACTTCCCCTCTTTAGTAAGTTACTGTCACACGTTTTTTTCCACCATTTCATGTTCAGAAAATCCCCGTTTTTCTAAGGGTGACTTAAGAGTCATGGTGGATGAAATCATAAGAATAAAGCCACAATAGTTTAAAACAAGTTCAGAATACTCATCTCAGTGGGAAAATGGAAACGTAGGGCAGGATAGTTGACAGAGTCAATGCTGTGGGCACCTCCCTGAGTACAAAGGAGGACATTAGGATGAGGTGGAATGACCTCAGGGGCAAGGTCCATTCCCTAGTCTCCAGGAACCAGCTGCAGGCCAAGAAGACTGGTGGTGGCCCTCCCAGCGCCCCATTACATCTCTTCACATGGGAAGACAAGGTCTTGGCCATCCTGCAGCCTAAGGGCTTGACATGAATACCTGGGAGAGTGGAATCTGATAAGTCACAACACTAAAAATGTCACAAAATGCAATGTCATGCATACCCACAGCTCACATTTTGCCACTGTTACTGCCACTACACTCACCAGCCCAGTTTCCACCTGTCCAAAGACCTCTATTTGGCAACCCACATTTGAAGCATACTCACTTAGGGAGATAACATTTGTATAGAGTGTATATTGCAGGGACTGGCATGATGACAACTCCCAGCAGGCACTGTTCTACAACTCCAAACACCAGACCAGTGTTCGCTTGTCCACAGACCCGTGTTTGGCAAATCACGAATAACCTTCACTCACCTGGGAGGATAACATTTATCAAGTGTGTGTACTAGAGAGAGTGCCCTGACTACAAATCCCAGGAAACACTATTCCTGTAACTATAAACATTAACACAGTGGTCACATGCTACAATACATCTGTTAGTGAAATCTCAATTGAAGTGGACTTAACTGGGGGAATAGCATTGGCTAAGTATGTGTACTAGAAAGAGTGACATGACTACTAAATCCAAGAAGGCCCTGCGTCTGTAAAACCAGCCATCAGCCCAGTGTACTCTTGTCCAAATACCATTGTTTGTGAACTTTCAATTGAATAGGACTCACCTGGGAGGATAACATGTGTATAGTGTGTGTAGTATGGAGAATTACCTGACTGCAACTCCCAGGAGGCCCTGTATCTGTAACACTAAACCCCAGACCAGTGCACTCTTGTCCAAAGAACCCTGTGTCTTCACTCTCAATTGAAGTAGGCACCTGGGAGGATACCATTTGTCAAGTGTGTGTAGTACAGGACGGTACATGACTGCAACTCCCAGGATGCTCTCTTACTGTCACCCCAACCACCAGCCGGTGTCCTCTTCTCCAAAGACTCCTGACTCCAAAGACATGAACTGCTCTTACTTGGGGGGGGGGGGGGGGGGGGTAACATTTGTCAGGTATTGGGCAATAGTGAGGGTGACCTGACTGCAACTTCCAAGAGGCATTGTTTCTCTATCTACAAACAGAAGCCTCATATTCACTCCTCAAAATACCCTTGTTTGTTAACTCACAAATGAAGTGTACTCATTTGGGGGGATAACATCTGTCAGGTATTGGGGAGTAGTGAGAGAGACCTGACTGCAACTGTTTCTCTGACTCCAACCACAAGCCCAGTGTTCACTTGTCCAAATACCCCTGTTTGGTAACTCTCAATTGAACTCTACTCATCTGGGAGGATGATATATGTATAGTTTGTATCTGTACTTTCAAACATCAGCACAGCGCTCTCTCGTCCAAGGACACCTGTGCCTTAACTCTCAATTGAAGTGTCCTCACTCACCTGGGAGGAAACCAATTATAGTGAGTGTAGTACTTGGAATTACATGACTGCAACTCCCAGAAGGCTCTCTTACTGTCACTCCAACCACCAGCTCAGTCTCCTCTTCTCCAAAGACTCATGCTTGGGAAATCACACATGAAGTGTACTTACCTGGAGGATGACATTTACCAAGTGTATGAAGTAGAAGGAGTGACATGACTGCCAATGCCATGAGGCTCTGTCTCTACAACTCCAAACAGAAACCTAGTGTTCTCATGCCCAAATACCCCTGTGTCTGAACTCTCAATTGAAGTTTACTCACCTGGGATGGACAAAGATACAGACCATGTTCAACTCTGAGATGTGTTTGGCCGCTTGGCTCTATCTTGACCAACCAACCCAAGAAGAAGCTAGTGAGGACAGGAATGACACACCTTACCCAGTTTTTACAACAAGCATTCCCAAGGTCTCAAGCTGCATAACCAGATTGGTACTGGCAGCAGACACATTCACAATGCACTGACCACACGATGACGCCAGTCACATATACAACAAAATCCTGGGTCTGCCTGTATAACAATAAACTAGGCCTCTAAATGGCAAAAGACATATCTTGCCGAGCCACTGTTTTCACTGCACTGGAGGCAAGATGACATTCTCAGGCTATCCTCCCAAAGGTTAATGATCTGCACATCTCAGCTTCTGCTTCATTAAAAACAATCTGCCATGCACCACAAATGTCATGTCAATACAACCAATGTCATGGCTACTTGCTACAATAAGATTAACTGCAAAATAACTTTGTACACAATCTATGCTCAATGTAACACTAAATTGTGGACATAAATGTCATAATACAACTAGGAACATTGTATCTTTCACATCAACAAGTCAAGCTGTCACTGGGCACGCAGAGGCCACAGAAGAGACTCCCACTACCGCTGTGGATGAAGCCCTCAGTGAAGAAGACACTTCTGAATGTCTAGACGTCGGGACGTGGAGGACTGTTCTGGCCCATCTGAGCAACATGGTCAGACACCACCAGTGAGTCTTGCTGTGGCCACCTCAACACCTTCCAGGCCAATTGCCTCAATATCACTGGCAACCATTCGCCCCGCAACCTGTGTTCTGAGCACACTGTCCACCACCTTGTGCCCCCAGTACTGAATCCTGAGTTGCAATGCAACACTTCCAACAATGAGGGTCCAGGAGCCAGTGGGAGAGGGCACCTTGTGGCAATAGCACATCCCTGTGGGGGTAGGGTGCATTGGAGGTATGCTGTGGACCAGCGGGGTGAGGCCTCTGGGGATGCTCTTGGCCAGGACACCATATGCCACATCTTGGAGGTCTATTGTGAGTCCCAAGACATGATGGGCCAGGTCTTGACTGAGCTCTGGGAAATCAGCAGCTATAGAAGGACATCTTTAGGGACATGCATGAACAGTGGGAGGCTCACAATACGTACATGACTTTCCTAAGAGGGGTGATGAAGTACATTAACACCACCCTGAGCAGGGCTCTACAACATGACTCTACCCCCTCCTTTGGCCAATCAACACCAGGCTCTTCTTCATTGTGCCTGCCACTGGAAGGGAGTCCCTGCTAGAGGAACAAGCCCTAGAAACCCCTGCCTCGGTAGCAGCAGATCCCCCCACCCCACCACGCAAGCGGGGATGTCTGGCAAATAATCCAGGTGGTGCCGATGGCAAGACACCCACAACTGCCAGCAAGTGGCTTCTTAGTCATGGAACTCGTTTGTGTGCCACACATTCACTCAGTAAACTCGTCCTGAATTACCCATCACTTCCAATGGGAGGAGTACTCTGGACTTTGGATTCCCAAAGGTGCGGCATCTTCTCCAATGATTTCATTCATCCTGACTAAACACTTTGTTTTATTATTATTTATTTTTTTCTGTCCAAATTTGATTTCATGCATCTGCACAATAATAAATTCACCCATCACAACCTTATTGTCCCTTTGCTTAATTTCAACATTTTGCTACGTAGAGATGTAAGACCATGTGAACCATATGATGAAGGCATGACTTACTTGTGCAGTGAGGGATATGTCACAGGTACACTGTGTCCTGCTCAGGATTAAAACCAATATTTACTATCCAAATTTGATTTCATGCATCTGCACTGTAATGAATTCACCCATCATAACCTTATTGTCTCTTTGCTTAATTTCAACATTTTGCTACGTAGAGATGTAAGACCATGTGAACCATATGATGAAGACATGACTTACTTGTGCAGTGAGGGATATGTCACAGGTACACTATGTCCTGCTCAGGATTAAAACTAATTTACACAAACACATCAGTACAATGTCTGGTCACAACAAACATTTTACTCAAATGTACAGTACATAGGCTGTCCATATGTCTGGAACTTTGTGACATAAGAATGTGTGACTCATACTGAGTCAAAGTACATATTCCAGGGTACAGCCCCTCCAGACCACGGAAGAGAGGGATTTGTCAGATATTGTCCTGTAGAATAGGCAAACATTAAAGTGGTTGATATCAGCAGCTTCAGCCTTATCACATACCACCACCAAAGTAATCCAACACCAAATAATCCAAGATACACACAGATGGCAGTACAACAGTCCCTGATCACACAGCCATCATTATACAATAACCATGCATCTGGTGGTACGACCCAAACATATGTCAGTGATGTGACACAGGCACTGTGGCCTGCAATGATGAAACACATCGACAGCTACACGCAGCCCATACAAGAAGAGTGTGTAGCCAATGTGAAAGGTGAATGCCTTACTCACAATGGATGACTACATATTTCATGCCCACATGATATCACACATTATGCAATCAGCCCACCACAGTACAATACACAAGTCCAATGTGCACTTCAGACCTTCCACCAAAACACTGTCCAAGCTGCCTTGTCAATGCTGTCATACACCCCAAATTTGTGACCTACAT
The DNA here is from genome assembly GCF_031143425.1 of Pleurodeles waltl. Taxonomy (NCBI): domain Eukaryota; kingdom Metazoa; phylum Chordata; class Amphibia; order Caudata; family Salamandridae; genus Pleurodeles; species Pleurodeles waltl. Next base: position 724,477,033 of record NC_090448.1, on the reverse strand, counting down.
TTCCTGGGACAGTCCCTGTCTACTCTGTATATCAAGCCAGCATCCGATACCTGCTAATGTCACAACTCTGAAATGCCCACATGAGGATGGCATGGTGAAGGTATCTGTACAAAGACAAAACTAGGAGTATAGGCCTGAAAACATACCTATTAGAGAAATCAGATAGCAAGCATCTGGAAATGAAATTACATTGCAAGAAGACTGACACAAACAAAGCATCATCATCAATGTGGGTATATGTCAAAGGCTGACTTTTCAAGCAGCCTTTGGCTGAATGTTGCAGAGAATCAGCTTCCTAGTTATTGATAAAACACTTAACTCCACACATTGTCACAACTACAGTTCATTGTACAGTCACAGTCATTACATCGCATCACATACTTACACTCATGAAAAGTAGCTGTTGATGAGATTGTCCCGCAAGTCAGCTCCTTCCTCTTCACCACTGTCATCTTCACTTGGCATTTCAGAAGTCTCACCTGGTGGCACTGCAGGCTCCCCCTCCTCTGGGATGTATGGGATATTCCTCCACAGACCAATGTTGTGGAGCATGCAGCATCCAGATGAGTAGAGGAGGGCTTCAACAGTCGAGTCAAGACACATAAATCCGGCCTTCAGGAGCCCAAAAGCCACCTCCCGCTGTGTTCTTCCATGAGCCTCAATGAAGTGGACTTCCCCGGACGTAGTTGGATTCCTTATTGGTGGCAACAGTCAAGGACGGTTTGGTTAGGCGGAGTCTCCTATTAAGGAATGGGACATATGTGCAACAATTAGTCACTCACTTCATGAGTGTAGCACCAGAAATTGAACACACAAATCAGGCAGATGTGACTTACCCACCAGCCAGGCCCTCTCTAGGTACAGTTTTGACATCAGCTGGGGTTTCGTGCTGTTCTGCATAATGAAGAAATCATGAGCTGAGCCCGGATAATGGGCCCAGACCAGTGAAATGTAGAGATTTGCCAAACATACAGCTTGCACGCTGATGGAATGGAAGTTCTTCCTGTTGCAGAATGTATGCTCATTACCCTGCAGTGGGACCAAGCCAACATGTGTGTCATCAATGGCCCCACCACATGTGGGATGCATGCAAAACCATAAAAGTCAGCGTTCACATGTGCTAAATCCTCACATCAGGGAAACTGTATATAGGTGTCCAGGTGTTTCAACATTGCTGAGAGGAAATTCTTCAACACCAGACTGAACTTAGGTTGGGATATGCCAGCAGCTAGGGCCTCTGTATAATGGACGGACCCTGTGGCTAGGAAGTGCAATACTGACATGACTCATACAATGGGTGATATGCTGGTTGGATAAGTAATAGATGGCATCAGATCTGGCTTCAACTGAGGACATGAGTCTATTATTGTTTGCCTATTCAGATGGTACAACAGGAATATGTGGCGTTCTTCCATGGTCTGAGGGTCTGGCAGTAAACGGTAGACAGGAGGTTGCCACATCATCTTTCTCCCTGGGTGCCTATGTATGACAAGACATGATTTTTAACATTAGTCAATGTGTCCACAGCAACATACATGAAACATCTCAATGATATCATGTGACAAAGCATTTCTGAATGGATAGACATGACCACCAGAACACATTACAGCTGCAAATAACACAAGGGTCACATGTGGCCACGATGGTTTTCCACACATGTGGTCACAACCTATATATGGACCAAACTTAAAGATGTGCAACACAATTTTTCCTCAAAATGTGACTGGCATCCCTACCCCCAAAATGACCATTGGCGGTGGTGGACTGTGCCCCACTGTTAAAAGCCATCTGTGTCCTGCAACATACTACATTGGTGTTTGAGTAGTAGGACCTACATGACAAGACAGGACAAGCCTGTTTGTGAGGTCAAAAATCCATATTTGCAGGTGTGATGCAGTTTATATAGCCCAATACAGCATTTCAGGCCAGAAAAATGGCTGTTGCCTGACCTACTGCACTGGACATTAAGAACCGCCTATGACCGCCGGCGGAAGTCGTCATGGCGGTAGGCGGTTGTAACTGCGGCAGACACAACTATAGGCTAACATTGCTCCCAGTGGGGGTCGCAGGCCAATGGCTGTGGCCATCGGTGGTGACACTGTGTACGTGGCGGACATGACTGCAGACTCACTCATTTGACTCATGGCACTGCTGCCAGCAAGACCTCCATGACCTGAGCTGCTATGTGCCGTTACTGGGAGCAATCATACCACATCCTACAGATGGTAGGGCCCCTGCTTTCTCTCCAGAGGAGCTGGAGAGGCTAGTGAGTGAGGTTCTCTCTCTGGATGAACAGCTCTATGGCTCACCAGAGGAGCCGGTAAGTCCCTCATGTGCACAATTTTCTTTGTATTTCACCATCCTTTCCTTCAACACAGTCTAGAATGTGCCCATTTGTGCCAGTTTGACTACTCACATGCTTGTTGTTGCACTCTGTGGAAGGCACATCATGACTCACTCTGCCCTTCAGGTAGCCACACAAACTACATGTAAAATTTCTGTTGGCTACATGATGTAGTGTCATGGAAGTGATGGGAATGAAGTGTCATTGTCAGGGAGACCAGATCCTCGGGGCCTGCGCACGTTCCCAACATGTCCACCACAAGACAGCTCCAAAACTCTGATAGAAATTTCACAGAGCCTAGGAGAGTCCAAGAGGGGAAAAGGGGATTAGTTAGGGAACAGCTGGGAAGGAGACCTATAGGAACGAAAGGTTAAACAACAGAATATCAGAATATAATCACATTGACTTTCACTAGACTATGGTTCTAAGCATTGTCTTACTGTAACCATGAATAATCTAAGAAGTGACTTAAAACTAGACCTCAAGAACTCTGGGTACCTGGAACAAATCAAGAATGATTAATGCAATGTTTCATATGAGCTTTTCATAAAATGTCACATAATGTCTAGAAATACATGAATCCTTCTAGAATACTGTTTCAGAACAACACTGCTTTTTTAACATGAGGACAAAAGACAATCTGAAATATTCCCTGGAAAACAATTGGAATTGTACTAGGGACTTAATATGCACCAAGAACGTCACATTTTGAATTTAGCATCTTCACAGGAAATCCAGAGGCTCAGGATAAATGTGTGCACTTCAACAAACATTACACATCAAAGTTTTAGTTGCCATGAAATGATAGCTCACACTGTTGCCGATCTGAACATCAAGTTTACATGCTGGAAATGAATCATGCACACTGTCGATTCTTACAAGAATATGTAAATGCCATGAAATGATCGCGCAAGCCTTTGACGATCTGAACACCAAGTTATACATGCGGGAAATTAATCGCGCACACTGCCAATTCTAACAAGAATATGTAAATGCCATGAAATGATCGCGCAAGCCTTTGCCGATCTGAACACCAAGTTTTACATGCGGGAAATGAATTGTGCACACTGCTGATTCTAACAAGAATATGTAAATGCCATGAAATGATCGCGCAAGCCTTGGCCGATCTGAACATCAAGTTTCACATGCGGGAAATGAATGAAGCACACTGCTGATTCGAACAAGAATATGCAAATGCCATGAAATGATCACGCAAGTCTTTGCCAATCCGAACACCAAGATTTACATCAGAGCAATGATTCGCGCATTCTGAAAGTTTCACGAATGGGCCCAAAACTCGAGTCTTTTAGAACGTGGTCGGGGGCCCAGCCCGACCTCCGCCTTACCACCCTGCTCAAGGATCACCAAGATAATGGTGGGCAGTCCTGGAACGTCAAGATAGGCCACCGGAACAGGAGGTCTGGAAATTGCTGCTGCTCTGCACCGGGACCTCTGAATAGTGAGCAGGTGGAGCTGGGCTGGCTCCCTTATATAGAGTCTGGCCCAGCCCACAAACCACACCCAGTCATGCTGCAGAGAAAGCTTCTAGAAGGTCCTAGAAGGGATCACACCCTAACACACTCAGTCAGTCTGCAGCAATGCCTTACAAATGAACAGTTTTTGCAAACATCATTAATAGTGCTTTTCAAGGTTAAAGTCTGCAATGCAAAAGGTTCACATACTGCATATAAACACAATGCATGAATTATGCTCCTGCATAAAGGCTGGGTTTTTGCATTTTTGTTGCGCGTAGAGCGCGCACTGTCCTGATGTTGACAGTCATGTAGGTTCTGTCAGCAAAGCCTGCAGAGACCAGGGCCTGCCAAATGTATCTCCCAGTATGGGATCTAGTCTTGGCTGTGGTAGAGTCACTGTGGCTATGCAACTGCAGCAGTGTGCCCACTCCCTGTACCCCAGCAGATCCTGTCATGTGGCCAATATGAGGCTCTTGTGGCAAAACATTCCCTGAATGCCTCAGTACTTTGACTCTATTAGGAATGGGTACAGATGTAAATCATTAATCTAGTCCATATGTGCATTTAGCATCATCATCAGTGTGTGTATTACACTCATGACAGGTCCCTTACTCCCACAGCTCTTTTGTCACATTCCTACAGGTCATATTTGTCCTGGACAGGTATAACTGACAGCCCCACAGTGCAGACAGTGTGTTGATTCCTGGGATGCCATGATATGTGACTCAGTAGTTTGGTCACATAGCAGAAACTGTACAATGCATGCCTTTGTTAGTTGGATGCCACCTCTGTATGATGGACACATATGTCCAAAGGAGTATTATGTGGTACAGGTATGTAGCACAGAATCCCACACCCTGAAGTGGCATGAGTCTGCATTTGTTAGTACACATGGACAGGGAAGACATGTTGTGTGCCCACCATGCCAGCCCCTTCATTGTTACCCATGTGTTATGTTGGAGTTTGTACTCTGGCAGTTGCCTGAAGGAACTGCATGCTGGGAATCATTCTCGCAGAGTGTGGATGTATTGGCCCATTCATGTCTAAGTTTAGCCTTAAGAAGCGACATAGGTATGTAGTGTTTCATAGTGGCTCATATCACAGTACAGGTTGTTAACGCATGGGCCAACTGATGTCAGTATGGTTGCTTAGTCATTGTAGGCCCTCAGCAGGTTGTGGATTAGTCTGCAGATGGAAATATATATGTCTGTAGTCATGGCCCTGTACTTATTGGTTGGCATGTTTCACACTTGGGGAGTATTGACAAATAGAAAAGTCCTAGCTTGGTGTTACTGACATGTACGTTACTCAACTATTTGTGAAGAAACTTGTGATTATAATCTTTTGATTTTTCTTTTGCAACCATGCAGGTCAATGCCCAACAAAAGAAGGCCCTATGGAGAGCCATCACCCAAAAGGTGTGGACCTTGGGGGTCCACAGCCGGTGGAGCACCCAATGCAGGAAAGGGTGGGAGGGCCTGAGACGTTGGACCAGGAAAATTGCTGAGGTTCAGCTAGGGATATCCTCCCAATGTGGATGGCGTGCCCGTCTGACCATGACTGTCAGGAAAACTATTGCCAGTATTGTTAAGTTCTTCCCTCAGCAAAAACGATTCCCCTTTTCCTTGTACCACATTGGTTGCAGTGGTGTCCTGACTCCCGGTGGCGCCTGCGGATACTGTTCTTAGAACTAGCTTCTTCAGGTTTAACTGCCACTGAAGATGGAGGCCGCAAAACCTTGAGAGGTCAGCGCTCTAGTGTTTCTACCTTAGTCTCGTGCTGAAGCTTCCCTCCAGCTGTTTCTATGTGGGAGCCCTGCACTTCAACTGTCATCCTGAGGAGAATGAGCAGTGTTCCTGAGGCACTTCGTTTCATAGAGAATTCTTCCAGTTTTGAGTAATTAATTATTTTTCTTGTTACGGTGTGCACACCAGCTACTTCTTTCCTTTTGAAGAAGCTGAATTGTTTACTTCTTCCAACAACTAGCTATCAGCTTTCTGAGGAGAATTTGTTTTGGCTTAACAGAACTTCAAGCAACTGCAGTAAGGAATCCTTTTGTGTGATTTCCAGACTTGCCAATATATATATGTACATATATATTCAAGAACGCTTTGCTTTGCAGACTTGGCAGTCTTAGAGACAAACCTCAGTGCTCAAGCTAATTCCTAGAGACTGTGATTGAGAAAATTGAACCTTGAGAAGAAGTTTTCATTTCCTGTAAAATACATTAGTAGTTTGTATATTTGTGAACTTTTGAACTGTTCTCCAGAGAACCTTGGAAACCACTGAGTCCTGGAGAAAAGAAGATATCAAGTTAACATTGTTGTCCTAGAGTGCCTAAAAATACTTACTTCCACCCGAGCAGAAGGGCTGAAGGTTTAGATTTTAATACCTTGGTGGCACTTATGGACGAAATGCAAAAATTGTTAATCCTTACCCTAGATGAAAACAAAAACTTGAGAGAGGAAATAAAAAGATTCCATGTTGAGACCCAACAGCTCATGGACAAATTAAATAACTTCACTTCTGTGAACACCGCAGGGACTAGTGGGGTTTCAGGTAAAACCTTCCCTACCTCTACTTTAGAAATATCCACACGAGTCATTCATTTCATCTCCTCTATCATTCCCCTGGCCCCACCTGCACATTTTAGTGGAGATCCTTACAAGGCGCAGATAGTTTCAACCCAGTGCTCCTTACACTTCCTTTGTTGTCCCGTTATTTTGAAAGAGGATTAGTCAAAAATGGCGTTCATTTTGTCTTATTGGAGTGGAGATGCAGCTTCATGGTCCATGCCTTTGGTGTCACGAAATGACCCTATATTATATGATTTTGAAGTCTTTAAAACCAAATTCCTTCGAATCTTTGACTGCAGAACAATTTCCCGAGCCACAGATAACGAATTACTAGACTTAAAACAAGGTAATAGGGATTTTTGGCCAGATGTACGAAAGCTTATTCCCATAGACACAGAATGGGTAAAATGCTTTGGTACATCTGGCCCTTGATCTCTTATCTGGCCCAATTCAACAAAATAATTGTGGAGACTGGTTGGCCCGAGAGCAAAAGGGCTGCAGTTTTTCACTGAGGTTTATGAGAAGAACTAAAAGATGCGCTAGCCCAAATTCCAGATCGACCTACTGATGTGTCAAAATTAATTGATCTAGTTTTACAGATTGATCAGCATCTGTTTAAAAGAAAAGCTGAACACAAGAGGGAATTTCGTCCTATCCCACCACGTTTTGATAGGAGTAAAGTGGGAAGTATCAAGACCTCTGAGACACACTCTTCGGAAGAGCCAATGCAAATCAGCAGTGTTAGAGGTCCCCTGTCTAAAGAGGAAAAGGACAAGCGAAGATCTAAGAATCTATGGGGGTCATTCCAACCCTGGCAGTCGGTGTTAAAGCTGCGGCCAAACCGCAAACAGGCTGGCGGGAAAAAAAATGGAATTCCGACCCTGTCGGAAACCGCCAACAGAGACCGCCACATTACCACACCGCCCGCCACGGCGGCACAAACAAACATCGAGGCGGTCACCGCCAACAGACAGGCGGGAGACAATGTACCGCCCACTGTATCACAACCTACCAATCCGCCACCTTTCCGGGGCGGTAGCCCCGCCGATAAAAACACGGCGGAAACAGCCATTTCTAAGGGAAAACGCTCACTTCCATACAGCCCACGAGGAATAAGGACAGCATGGAACCCGAACTCCACATACTCCCAGCGATTGTGTTCCTACTCCTCTACCAGGAGCACGAACGCCAGCGCAGAAGACAACGGTGAGTACTGCACCTACGACACAGGGGAGGGGGGTGGAGAAAATATTACGGGTACACACATACACGACACACCCACCCTCACCCACTACAACACACACATCAATGCGTATCAACACATCAGAGTGACACCCCCCGGAAGAATGCAAACACAAAAGGAAATGATTCTAAACATAGGAATATATTATATTACTGGCTTAAAAATATAATTCTACATCAAAAACTGTTATATACATAAATGTACATGTCCGAGCATTGTAGCATGTATTGTCCGTGGACCACTGGGCCCAAATCACATGGGCAAAGTCCACACAAGATACCTGACTCCAATGGAGAGAACACTGCAGGGGCATCAGATAGCAAAACTGCAGGCACCTCAGGGGGAAGGGAAGGGGGGCACCTCAGCCAGATGAGTCCACGATGCCAGATCCACGAGGGGCCTCCATGGCCACTGTTCAATCCTGGGGAGTGCAAAGCCACAGTCTCTCAAGTCCGGACAGTGGGTGGGTTGCCCACTGTTCAATCCTGGGAAGTGCAAAGCCACAGTCTCTCAAGTCTCTACAGTGGGTGGCTTGCCCACTGTTACATCCTGGGGAGTGCAAAGCCACAGTCTCTCAAGTCTCTACAGTGGGTGGCTTGCCCACTGTTACATCCTGGGGAGTGCAAAGCCACAGTCTCTCAAGTCTCTACAGTGGGTCGGTTGCCCACTGTTACATCCTGGGGAGTACAAAGCCACAGTCTGTCAAGTTTCACAAGTGGGTGGGTTGCCCACTGTTCAATCCTGGCGAGTGCAAAGCCACAGTCTCACAAGTGGATAACAGTCTCCACTGGTTCTGGGTGGGGCCTGGTGCCCAGACTGCTTCGTGCAGCCCTGCCCGACTAAAATGCGAGCCAGCCCCTGGCGCTCATGGTTCAGCGGTGCTTGAGACGGCGGTGCCCAGTTCAGCGGTGCTTGAGATGAAGGGCCCAGTTCAGCAGTGCTTGAGACGGCGGTGCCCAGTTCAGCGGTGCTTGAGACGGCGGTGCCCAGTTCAGCGGTGCTTGAGATGAAGAGCCCAGTTCAGCGGTGCTTGAGATGAAGGGCCCAGTTCAGCGGTGCTTGAGATGAAGAGCCCAGTTCAGCGGTGCTTGAGATGAAGAGCCCAGTTCAGCAGTGCTTGAGACGGCGGTGCCCAGTTCAGCGGTGCTTGAGACGGCGGTGCCCAGTTCAGCGGTGCTTGAGATGAAGAGCCCAGTTCAGCAGTGCTTGAGATGAAGAGCCCAGTTCAGCCGTGCTTGAGACGGCGGTGCCCAGTTCAGCGGTGCTTGAGACGGCGGTGCCCAGTTCAGCGGTGCTTGAGATGAAGAGCCCAGTTCAGCGGTTCTTGAGACGGCGGTGCCCAGTTCAGCGGTGCTTGAGATGAAGAGCCCAGTTCAGCGGTGCTTGAGACGGCGGTGCCCAGTTCAGCGGTGCTTGAGACGGCGGTGCCCAGTTCAGCGGTGCTTGAGATGAAGAGCCCAGTTCAGCGGTGCTTGAGACGGCGGTGCCCAGTTCAGCGGTGCTTGAGATGAAGAGCCCAGTTCAGCGGTGCTTGAGACGGCGGTGCCCAGTTCAGCGGTGCTTGAGACGGCGGTGCCCAGTTCAGCGGTGCTTGAGATGAAGAGCCCAGTTCAGCGGTGCTTGAGACGGCGGTGCCCAGTTCAGCGGTGCTTGAGATAAAGAGCCCAGTTCAGCGGTGCTTGAGACGGCGGTACCCAGTTCAGCGGTGCTTGAGACGGCGGTGCCCAGTTCAGCGGTGCTTGAGATGAAGAGCCCAGTTCAGCGGTGCTTGAGACGGCGGTGCCCAGTTCAGCGGTGCTTGAGATGAAGAGCCCAGTTCAGCGGTGCTTGAGACGGCGGTGCCCAGTTCAGCGGTGCTTGAGACGGCTGTGCCCAGTTCAGCGGTGCTTGAGATGAAGAGCCCAGTTCAGCGGTGCTTGAGACGGCAGTGCACAGTTCAGCGGTGCTTGAGATGAAGAGCACAGTTCAGCGGTGCTTGAGACGGCGGTGCCCAGTTCAGCGGTGCTTGAGATGAAGAGCCCAGTTCAGCGGTGCTTGAGACGGCGGTGCCCAGTTCAGCGGTGCTTGAGATAAAGAGCCCAGTTCAGCGGTGCTTGAGACGGCGGTGCCCAGTTCAGCGGTGCTTGAGACGGCGGTGCCCAGTTCAGCGGTGCTTGAGACGACGGTGCCCAGTTCAGCGGTGCTTGAGATGAAGAGCCCAGTTCAGCGGTGCTTGAGACGGCGGTGCCCAGTTCAGCGGTGCTTGAGATGAAGAGCCCAGTTCAGCGGTGCTTGAGACGGCGGTGCCCAGTTCAGCGGTGCTTGAGACGGCGGTGCCCAGTTCAGCGGTGCTTGAGATGAAGAGCCCAGTTCAGCGGTGCTTGAGACGGCGGTGCCCACTTCAGCGGTGCTTGAGATAAAGAGCCCAGTTCAGCGGTGCTTGAGACGGCGGTGCCCAGTTCAGCGGTGCTTGAGACGGCGGTGCCCAGTTCAGCAGTGCTTGAGACGGCGGTGCCCAGTTCAGCGGTGCTTGAGATGAAGAGCCCAGTTCAGTGGTGCTTGAGACGGCGGTGCCCAGTTCAGCGGTGCTTGACACGGCGGTGCCCAGTTCAGCGGTGCTTGAGACGGCGGTGCCCAGTTCAGCGGTGCTTGAGACGGCGGTGCCCAGTTCAGCGGTGCTTGAGATGAAGAGCCCAGTTCAGCGGATCTGGCCATGGCGTTGAGCTCATTTGCCACCTGTCCTGTGGCTGGCGGTGTCTTCCTGCCCATCTGTCCTGTGGCTGGCGGGGCCCTCCTGGGCTGCAGTGCCGGGCATGTTGGTGGCCTCCTGCCCACCTGGGATGGGGCTGGCGGGGCCCTCCTGGCCAGCTAGGCTGATGGCGGTCTTGTCGGGCGTGCTGCCCTTCTCAGCCTTCCCTGATCGCCTGTGGCCCTTCCCCACCTTGGGCGGTGTGACAGCTGTCTCCACACCTCCTGCCGGAGCCATGGTAGGGGTTTTTGTGCCTGGTGTCTTCACCCTCTCGCGCCGGCCACTGCCTATCTTTGATTGTTTCTCTGGGGGTGGGCTGCCTGTGCCTTGGCTCCGTACTGAACTGGCTGCCCTGGAGGGTGGGGGACTCCATAGTCCATGGCAGACTGTCATGACAGGGCCCGGTTTTGTGGTGGCTGAGGTGCTGACTGGAGTCCTATGACATGGACGGGGTGGGGGAGTTGGTGGAAAGAGGTTAAGTTTGGACAGGAAAAGCTTTTTAGGAGCAATGGGAGGGGTAGGTGTAGTGGGTATGGGAGTGGAGGAAGAGGATGTGGTTGTAGGAGTTTGAAGTCTGGTGTCTTTGGGTGCAGGTGCTTGGGCTGGAGGCTGTCATGAGGTGGATGGCTGTTGGGTGGGTGGCTGCCTGCGTTTGTGTATCTTGGAAGAGGGGGTCACAGACACACTGGGAGAGGACATAGGGGACGTGTAAATGGCAGTGGGGGTGGTGACTGCACGTGTGCGGGGGGTTCTGGTGTGTGTGCTGGTGATGGACGTAGTAGCTGAAGATGTAGTGCATGCAGGTGTGAGTGGAGACGTGACAGGGAGGGAGGAGGGAGACGAGGAGGAGGGGGACACAGTGGAGGCAGTGGGTGTTGGTATGTCTGTATGTGGATGTTGCTTGTGTGAATGCCTGTGTGATGTGTGGTGCTTATGTCTGCCTGAGCTTCCCTTGGGTGATGAGGTGTGTGCAGGCTGTCTGATGGTGTGTCTGGGATAGGCAGAGGTACAGGTGATAGGGTCTGGGTGGAGGAAGTTGGAGGGGGGAGGCTAGAGACAGGGACAATGGCTGCCATCAGTGCTGAGGCCAGAGTGTTGAACGATCGCTGAAGGGCAGCCTGACCAGAATGAATGCCCTCCAGGTATGCATTACTCTGGTGCACCTCTCTTTCGACACCCTGGATGGCATTCAATATGGTAGACTGCCCAACAGTGAGCGTCCTCAGGAGGTCAATGATCTCCTCACTGAGGGCAGCAGGGGTGACTGGGGCAGGGCCTGAGGTGCCTGGGGCGAAGGAGATGCCCACCTTCCTGGATGAGCGGGCACGGGGCAAATGCTGAGGGGCTGCTGGGAGGGCGGTGCTGGTGTGCTGGGTGGCGGCTGTACCTGTTGTTGCGGGGGGCACAGATGTTGCCGCCAACACAAGGGAGCTCCCTTCAGAGGACGAGTCCGTGTCACTTATGTCTGCCCGAGTCCCCGCTGTGGAGCTCCCCTCGGCCTCCGTCCCACTGGTGAAATCAGAAATCGTTGCATGGCCCTCCATGGCCATGTGGGATGCAGCTCCCTCGTGCTCCGATGCCACTTCTCCTCCGCCTGATGATGCTAATGCACACATGAACAGGAAAACCACAAAAAAGGGGTGGAGGGGGAAAATAAAGACATGTTGAGTGCATGCATTGGCGACACCGTTGGCGGACAGGACAGACACAGAAGCCCCCTGCACTACGCCGTGCACTTGGGGTCCACAACTCAATCCGTGGGACATGGCCTACAAGCCTATGGACGACATCTGCACACATAGATGACACAGGGCCATGAATAGCTGTACTTGGCACCCTACAGAGGTGGGGGGCGGGGGCACAGGGCCATGCCTTACGGAGGGGCCTAGCCTACAGAAATCGCCCTGGCCTAGGGATACCCACAGCCCTCCTCCCCCACCCAGACACCTCCACTGCGCGCAAAGTCACCAGAATAAGAGTGTACTCACCCCCATGTGTCTGCTGTGATGTCCTCACGTGCCCATCCAAATCGGGGTAGGCCACCGCCAGGATCCGGAGCATCAGGGGGGTCAAAGTCCGACTGGCACCCCTCCCACGTTGGGAGGCCATCCCCAGCTGAGCCTCTGCCGTCTTCCTGCTCCAGCGGCGGATGTCCTCCCATCTCTTCCGGCAGTGGGTGCCCCGTCTATTGTGGACCCCCAGGGTCCGGACGTCCTTGGCGATGGCACGCCAAATATCAATCTTCTGGTGGACGCTGACCTATGTGAAATGTACAGGGGGAGAAAAAGAGTCATCACCTTCTGCACCCTCAATGTGAGTGGCCCCCATCCCTACCCTTGCCATGTGGCACATGCTCTCATCCGTCGTTTGATGCATGCCTCAATCGCTCCCCTCCCCACAATCTTTCATCCACCCCACTCAACACAGGCATTGGCCACTAAGCATGGCCCCAGTGTACTTACCTGTGGGTCTGGAGGACCGTAGAGTAGCGCATACTGGGGGAGGACCCCATCCACGAGTTTATCCAATTCCTGAGCAGTGAAGGCAGGGGCCCTTTCCCCAGTCGCATGAGCCATTGTCTCTTCCAGACCGAGGTCACAGCAGCACTTGCAGTGTAGGTCCTCTCCTGTCGAAGATCAGGTATCGAGTGATTAAGCCAATAGAAAATGGCGGTCACGCCCGCGGCGGTGCGTACACCGACCGCCGGCGCACATCTTCATTGGCTCCTGAGACCCATAGGGTTCAATGTTAACCAATGCTGCTTAGCGCCGCAGTCTTTGACCGCCTACCGCCACGGTGTGCCACGCCAGCGCATTTACCTCACATCCCATTGTAGCACTTCACAGGTCAGGCAGCCGCCATTTCAAGGGCCCACATGGCTTACTTTTTACTGCGTCACACATACCTAGGCCTTGCATCAACACTCATACAAGCCATTCAATGCATTGGGAATCGTGTTTTGTGCAAGCTGTGGTTACGTACCTGTGGGTTGATTGACTCTGTGCTCGCTGTTGTCCTTCATAGGCACCGTCCGCTGGGACATGCGAGGAGATGGAGGAATCTTCCAGTGTACAGACCGCTGGTAGACCTGTCGACAATGGAGGAAAGACATGTCATACTGACATACAGGCTTGACCGAGCACTATTCATGAACTGTGTGCCCAGCTGGAGCCAGACCTGATGTCACCAATCCGCCAACCCACAGGGATCCCCCCTCTAGTGCAGGTGCTGTCAGTACTCCATTTCTTTGCAAGTGGGTCATTTCAAACAACAGTGGCCATATCATCAGGGATGTCCCAGCCTATGTTTTCCAAGGTGTTGTCCAGAGTGTTGTCTGCCCTGCTGAAACACATGCAGAGCTACATCGTTTTCCCTGAGGTGGGGGATTTGCCTACAGTGAAGGGTGATTTCTATGCCCTTGGACATATCCCCAACATCATAGGTGCCATTGATGGGACCCATGTGGCTTTAGTACCCCCCGGCAGGAGTGAACAAGTGTACAGAAACAGGAAGAGTTATCATTCTATGAATGTACAGATGGTGTGTTTGGCAGACCAGTACATCTCCCATGTTAATGCTAAGTTCCCTGGCTCAGTGCATGACGCGTACATCATGCGGTATAGCAGCATCCCTTACGTGATGGGTCAACTCCAGAGGCAACGTGTGTGGCTAATTGGTGACTCGGGTTACCCCAACCTGTCATGGCTACTGACCCCAGTGAGGAATCCCAGGACAAGGGCAGAGGAACGGTACAATGAGGCCCATGGGAGAACTAGGAGGGTGATCGAGTGGACCTTCGGCCTCCTGAAGGCCAGGTTCAGGTGCCTCCATATGACAGGTGGATCCCTATTGTACTCACCAAAGAAGGTGTGCCAGATCATCGTGGCCTGCTGTATGCTTCACAACCTGGCTTTGCGACGCCAGGTGCCTTTTCTGCAGGAGGATGGTCCAGATGGTGGTGTTGTAGCAGCTGTGGAGCCTGTGGAGAGTGAAGACGAGGAAGCCGAAGAGGACGACATAGACAACAGGAACGCAGTAATACAGCAGTATTTTCAATGACACACAGGTAAGATTCCAACCCGGCATATTACATATACTTAACCCCTACTACCTCTCTACTGTCTGACCTTTTCCCCCAGTGTATGGTAACTGAGTTGTGACTTTCCCTTCCAATTTCAGAGATGTGGGCCCCACTGCGTGACATCTGCTTTGTTTCCCCATGGACTACAGCTGTGTGACAGTGGTATGTTGGCATCACAATGTAAATATGCATTTTTGGCACGGTAATGTCTAATACATTTGTACAAACTCACAGCCAGACTCCTGATTGTTTGGTGCAATAACTGTGTTTATTTCAGTGCTCTATATTGGTGGGTGATTGCAAATCGGTGAGGGGTGATGGTGGAGGATTGTCCATGGCAGAGTCCAGACTATTAGTATCACAGGTGCATTGTCCAAATGCCTGTGGAAAGTGGAGCATGGGCAGTATAAGGATGGACAGGGTGTCAATGTGGGACAGTGGAATGACAATCAGGGAGGTATCCTTTCCTGGCGGGGGTCTTGGCATCTTACTCTGTCTTCTTCCTGGATCTCAGGGCCCGCTTGCGGGGTGGTTCTCCTTCTGCAGGGGGTGGGGTGCTGGTGGCCTGTTGGTCCTGTGGCGGGGCCTCCTGTCCACTAGCGCCGGCAGAGGTGGTAGGCAGTTCTTGATCCATGCTAGTGTCAGGGGCCCTTTGTGGTGCCACAGTGTTCCGCAATGTGGTGACTACCTGATTCAGAGCCCCTACAATGGTGGCCAGGGCGGAACTGATGTTTCGTAGTTCCTCCCTGAGCCCCAAATACTGTTCCTCCTGCAGAAGCTGGATCTCCTGAAACCTGGACAGGACCGTCACCATCGTCTCCTGGGAGTGGTGGTAGGCTCCCATGATGGAGGAGAGGGCCTCGTGGAGAGTGGGTTCCCTGGGCCTGTCCCCCCCCTGTCGCACAGCAGCCCTCCCAGTTCCCCTGTTTCCCTGGGCCTCTGTCCCCTGGACCGTGTGCCCACTACCACTGCCCCCAGGTCCCTGTTGTTGTTGGGGTGGTGGGTTAACCTGGGTGCCCTGTAGTGGTGGACACACCGCTGATTGATGTGTCCTGGGGACAGAGGTATGGGCCCGCTGGGTGGGTGCTGTGCTGGTGTTCCCGGAGGGGGGAAGGTCTGCTATGGGCTGTGGCTGTCTGAGGGGAACCGACTGTCCAGAGGTCCCCGAGGGGCCGGGCTGGTCATCTCGATCCAGGTCGACAGAGCTGCTGTCCTCACTGTGGGCCTCTTCTGGGGGTAGAGTGGACATTTGTGGACCCTCCTGCGCGGTGACGTGGCGTTCGGGTCCTGCAGGGGTATAAAAGTATGGTTATTGCATTTGTGTGTGCCTTAGCGTGTAATGGGTGGGTGCCCGTGTACCCCAGTGCTGGCATTCCCGTGTGTGGGCTTTTGTGACAGTGGTTTGGGGGGGGATGGGTATGTGCAGTGGGCATGCTTTGTTGATGGTGTCCATGCTTTGTGGTTGCATGCAGGGCTTGGGGTTGGGATGGGTGGGCTGTGATGGGGAGACATTTGCAAGGAGCAGGATGTGATGGGGGTGAGGGTGAGGGTGGTGGTATGAGTTGGCATGCTGGTGGGGTGGGGGGGATGAAGTAGTGAAGATGAGACTTACCAGAGTCCATTCCTCCAGATACTCCTGCAAGGCCCTCAGGATGCAGGATTGCCAAGACCTGCTCCTCCCATGTTGTAAATTCTGGGGGAGGAGGTGGGGGTCCGCCGCCAGTCCGCTGCACCGCGATGTTGTGCCTGGATACCATTGAACGCACCTTCCCCCGTAGGTCGTTCCACCGCTTCCTGATGTCGTCCCTATTTCTTGGGTGCTGTCCCACAGCGTTGACCCTATCGACTATTCTGCTCCATAGCTCCATCTTCCTGGCAATGGTGGTGTGCTGCACCTGTGTTCCGAAGAGCTGTGGCTCTACCCGTACAATTTCCTCCACCATGACCCTGAGTTCATCCTCCGAGAACCTGGGGTGTCTTTGTGGTGCCATGGGGTGGTGTGGGTGATGTGTGGGGTGGATTGTGTGGTGATGTGTATTGGTGTGTTGTGTGAAGTGCGTGGAAATATTGCTGGGTGAAAGTAAAATGCGCGTCTGGGTGCTCAGTTCTCTTTTTCTCAGTGCGTGGTCCCGATTCTGTAGGAGTGGGGGTTTGTGGGTGATGTGGGTGTGTGTTTTATATTGTGTTGGGTGTGTGGGAGAGGTGTGTGTATGTGTATCAGGTGTGTGTATTTGTAATTGTCCAATGTGGCTGTGTTTTGTAAGTGTGTGTGTATTTTGAGCGCGCCGGTGTGTACCGCCAATGGTATACCGCGGTTGAAAGACCGCCGCGTGGATTCGTGTGTCGTGATAGTGTGGGCGTATTTCTGTTGGCGTGACGGTGGAGGTTTGGTCATCGCCAGTTTCTCACTGTCCTTTGGTGTGGCGGACTTTTGTGGATGTCTGTATTTTGGCGGTTTGTCTGTTGTGGGTCAGAATGACCGTGGCGGTTTACCGCGGCCGCGGCGGTATGTTGGCGGTCTTCTGACAGCGGTAAGCGGCTTTTACCGCCAAGGTTGGAATGACCACCTATGTATTTATTGTTGGTTGTCTGGGTATTTTGTAGGAGAATGCCCAAAAAAGACTAAACAAGATTATTCAGGAAAAGAGAAAACTCATTCTACCAAGAGAGTAGCCCTGGTTGACTTACATCTCCAACCAGCCCCTGAATCCCAATTAGTGGCAAACACCTTAGAGTCTGCTTCCCCTCATCTTACCATCTCTTTTGACCTCTACTTCAGAGAAAAGAAGCTGCAGGAGGTTTCAGTGATGATTGACTCAGGAGCTATGGGAAATATCTGCAACATCCAGTATGCCACAAAAATAGGAATACATTTTGTAAAAAAGAGAATACCAGAGCCTGTTAGTGTGGTGGATGGAGCAAACTTGTCTTCAGGTCCAATCACAGATGAAACTGAACCTATAGTTCTGAAAGATCATCGAGGACACCAAGAAAAGATATCTTTCAATCTCATAGATGCTCCTCAATTTCAGCTGATCTTGGGCTTACCGTGGTTTACGGAACACAACCCTGAAATTAATTGGGAAGAGAGGACTGTTCAATTAAATTCAAATTACTATCGGAAACATTGTTATGGTCCTAGCTACTAAATCCAATGTGGTTTGTGCTCTGGAAAAGGTTGTCATTCCCCCAGAATATAAAGAATTGTCTGCAGTGTTTGCCCAAGCAGAGGCAGAGAAGCTGCCTCCCCACAGATCTTATGACTGCAGGATCGAACTTGAGCCAGGTGTGAATCTACCTTGCAGTAGAATCTATACCCTTACTGAAAAAGAGAACAAGTTCCTAAAAGAATATTTGGAAAAATATTTGGCAAATGATTTTAGTCGTCCCTTTCAGTCCCCAGTCTCCTCACCCCTTTTTTTCATCCCAAAGAAGAAGAATGAAGAGTTAAGAACTTTTATTGATTATAGAGCTTTAAATCAAGTTACAGTGATAAATCGATATCCCCTGCCCTTGATTTCAGTACTGCCAGGTCAGGTAAAAGACGCAAAACTCTACATCAAACTAGATCTTCGCGGAGCGTACCATTTAATTTGATTTGCTAAGGGAGATAAATGGAGAACCACCTTCCGCACCAGGTTTGGTCTATACGAGTACGAAGTGATGCCTTGTGGGGTATGTAACGCGGCGGCGGCTTTCCAACACTTTGTGAACGATGTTCTGAGAGACTTTTTAGATCAATTTGTAGTAGTCTACATTGATGATATTTTAATCTTCTCCCAGAATTTCCGAGACCATGTATATCACGTGAGAGCAGTTCTAAAGAAATTGTTGGAAAATAACCTATATGTGAAGTTGGAAAAGTGTGCCTTTCATGCGAAGGAAGTAGAATTCTTGTGATTCATCTTATAGGAAAATGGAGTTTCCATGGATCCTGCTAAAATTCAAACAACCCTGGATTGGCCTTCTCCTAAAACAGTGAAGGAGGTGCAAAGTTTTATTGGCTTTGCCAATTTCTACCGCCAATTTGTAAAAGAGTTTTCTAAAAAGGTGGTCCCCATTACAAAACTTTTAAGAAAAGGAGTACCCTGCCATTGGTCAACTTTTAGGCTGTTCTCCAGAGAACCTTGGAATGCCCTGACTCCTGGAGAAAAGAAGATATTAAGTTAACATTGTTGTCTTAGAGAGAGGTTAGTCTCTCGAAAGATCTAGGTTGGGAGAACAATAGAATCGGATGAATGTGAATGGCTGAATAGCTGAATGCGCAGTAGGAATGTACCTATCTATGCTCTTATCGCCTGACTGTAGGTCCTTCCTTTAAAGAAATCCCAATAAGAAGAAAAGGTGCAGGTTTTCAGAGACACACACTGAATATCCTATCTTCAAGTGGGAAACACAGGCTGGCACTGCATCTGGAGGCGGTCTCTCTTTTTGTATTCCCATTCCCCATTCCCACTAGCGGATGCAGGGTTCAGATAATCAGTGGAAGTCTGAGCACGTATCTGTTGGAGGGATTTGGGTAAAAGGCATCTGCTTCTATGGAAGTTTGATTTAATAGGTAATCTTCTGACAATGACTCCCCTAACGGCCCACATTCTGGTGGTGGCGTATCCAGAGCTTGATGGGTGTTTGAGGATAGCACAGCAGCCACAAGGGGGCAAGTACAGGGCATATTCCTGTCTGTCACATTGCCTAGTGAATGTGTTTGGTTCTGACAGCTCCCACTGACAATTAGGGATGAGCCATGTGTCACACAGTATATGAGTGATTGTGTGTGTAGACATGTCATGCGTTGTATACTGATGTGCCTTGCCTATTAGGACACAATTGTGTACAATCCACAAACCACTTGCTCTCCAGGGATGACATATAGCTGTGTACAGTGATGAATCAAGTACTGTTTGTTGGTGTAGTGTGCGCAAATTCTATGCAACAGACCACTACTCCTCAATGTTCCAGGCCAAAGGTAAATAAGTGATGGATCACTGTCCTCAGTCATGTGTCTGGGTAAAAGAGTATATTGGCGTCTGCCACCCAGATGCTAGTTGTTTTCAGTGTATGACAGGTGCAGGTGCCTCACAGAAGTCTGTAATGTGAAGATTGCCATCATGCATGTGATAGAGCCTACATTGTATTGTGGGTGCAGCTATAGATCACTACTTTCCCTTGGTAAGTGGGGAATGTCCATTGACATGATTTACGTGCCATCACTGTTGCTAACATTCCTTGTGTCTACATGTCTGCATGTGTCACTTTCTCATTAGCAAAACATTTGTAGGCTGCTTTTTCATGCATGGTCTACATGTGTTGATGGGATGATGTCTGTATTCTCTCACATATATGTGCATGGCAACCTGTGTGTGGAACAAACTATTTGCAATGGGGGTATGTTTAATGTTGTGCCACATATAGGAGTGTGTCTCCGTTGTTTATTGGCTGACATTCCCTCATGTGTCATAGCATGTCATTTGGCATTTACAACTGCAGTAGCAATGAGGGACATGACAGGTGGTCCTAGATTTTGAGCCACAGCATGTATCAAAGTGCACCACACATGTGTAATGAGTAAGATTTGTGACCTGACTGTTGGCATGCATCATGGAGTGACTTGCAGTTCTGTTGAACCCACATGTGTTTGTCTACAAGCATTTATCCACTGACAAATATCTGGGTCTGCACGATCATAATGGAGACAATGATATTGCTTCCAAATAGGCAACATGTTGATGGCCTTCAACAGGTACTTGCCAATCTCAGGGCCTTTCTAAAATCCAAGGGACTAATGGTGTCTACTGATGCACTCTGGGAATGTCATTGTAAGGGGTGCTAGACATTAGTAGTGATTTCCCCGGGGCTTGCTGATTCATTGTGTTATGGATTTTGGGGGCATCTCTCCCTGACATAATGCACATGATGTCTGCAGTGTCCATTTTCATACCAGATGTGTGGCCTGTCAAAGCAACATTAGTACTATTTCCATGACTCTTTTGGAACAAATATCACTTGTTGAAGTGTGCATTGTTGATATGTTTCCAGTGTGCCATGATTATTTTTCCATGTCACCTTCTCCAGGCGATTGTACTTTTGTCATCAATATAGCAGGATTTTGGGGCATCATTTCTTATTGTTGGGTCATTATGTATGTGACAAATAGATGTGTACATGACCTGGTTTGCGATCTGTGGGAATGCATTTGGCATTGGCCTACTATTGTATGACCACAGGTAACTGAGGTATGCTCTATGGGGCAAAGCTGTTAGGGTGCTGAGGTATCCTACTTGTTGAATGGTTAATGGGATTGCACAGCTTCAGCCACGCAATTGTAGTTGTCTGAGATCCTGAGTTTGTTGTGGGCAACTGTTGACAGTTCATATGGCATGCATCCATATGGTATGGCACTTAGGTGGACTTTGTTGCTGGGGCCTACTTGACATCATGGTAATGTTTGCTAATCACAGCTGTTGTTCAAACATGATCATAGACTTGTGATAACTCTATTTCTCATTACATTTGTAGCATCAGCCTCGGAAAGTGAAGGAGACAGGGCATCTGTGAAGCATCTGTCCACAGGACCTTGGGTCAAGACACCACTGACACAGAGGGAACCAGTTTCCGGGAGGGAGAGAGGAGTGTCTTGTGGGAGACCGGAACAGTCTCTTCATCATCGGAATCTTCCTCCAGCGGATATTCCCTAGTGGTGGTGGGGCATCACCCTTTACCATCTTTGTCCGACACCCACATTCTATCACCGCCCTCCCTGTTGCACCTCCGCACCAGCCTCTGTTACCCCTGCTGCTCTCAGATAGAAGGCTATTAACCTTCTGAGAAGTATCTATGTGGGTCAGACAGCCAATGTGAATGCCTTCCAGGGATTGGCAACCCAACTCCAGCAAATACATGCATCCCTAGAAGGCATTTATGGTGCAATGTGTGACTGACAGAGATCTTTTCAGGCTCTGGCCTCCACACTGACGACAGCCAGTCAACCCCCATCTTCCGATCTCCCTCCACCTCCCTCTTCCCAATCAAAACCCCCCTCCCGTACCTACCCAAAGCACACAGACCTATCCGCATGCACCCACCTCAGTACACAAGAGCATCACACATAGACCCAAGTACCACAAAACACACAGGCTCGCAAGCAAACATCAGACACCCACAGATACAACATCAGTCACCACTTCCCCAGACACGCCCACCACCCCTAGCACAACACACACAACATCAAGCATGCCCACAGGCACCACCACAACAGCCAAGTCAGTGACACACCCATCACACCCAGCATACCCGCAGACACCACTCTAACTGACACACAGACATCCACCACAAGGACATTACCCACAGAAACCACAGCAACAGGCACACAGAAATCCACTACATCTAGCATACACCAGACATCAACCCAACAGCTACACACATACCTACCACTCCATCCCCCAGCACCTTCACCTCCCAGACCCCCAAGACATACAAAGACACTCACTCATGCAACAGACACCAACCAAACACAGGCCTATGTCCCACACGCACACACCCATGACATCCACACCAACACAGCAGGCAATCACTCCCTCGACTTCCAAAACCCCACCCCTTCTGCTGAAGTCCTTAAGAAACTTTTTCATTCGACCTTGACCTTTCCCCAGTTCCCTCCACCACCCGTCCCAAACCAAAGAGGCCCGACCCATCTTCCAGCTCCTCCCTTCCAGCTCCAAGTCCTTCCCTGCCCCCCTGCAAGCACCTAAACCTCCCCCCAAGAAGGAGCCTACCCCTCCCAAACCCAAGACTAAACCTATCCCTCCCAAATCCGACACCCTATTCCCCCAAATATGATCCCTGAGGTGCCTGCCTGCTCACTTATTGCCCCTTCCTGTGACTGCACCCTGATATATCTTTTCCAAACCATATGGACTGGAAAATGGCCTTGGACTATTGAAAGTTGTTATTAATAAACCCAAACAGTTGTTCTTTGGGTATACATTTGTCCTGCAATTCCTTTCCTACCTTTATGTTGTTCCTGAGTAACTTATGTTTTATACCTACAGTTGTTTGTGTTTCAGACAGATTGCTGATCCATTTGCTGTTGTTTACAATATCTGACTTTGTGGGCAGTGCTGGTGCCCCCTAAGACAAAGGTATATGTTAACTGCATGGGTATGTGTGTGTAAATGCAATGGTGGTGGCAATGCACTGTGTACTGTTTGTTATGGTAAGTATTTCATCTTGTGTTTTCTAACGTGAGTATGTATGCTGTTAAACTTGACCCCTGATGTGGCTTATGGATTCACCTAATGTGTGGCAGCTTGAGTTTTGTTTGTGCAGACATGGAGTGCATTCAATTGTGCTAGCTACCTTTGCATTTGACTATGCATGTGTCCATTTAGCTGTGTGTAAATTGCATCTAGTTCATTTAGACATATTTCTCATACAGTTGGAGTTGTATGTGCTTTCTTGACTTCCACTTCCACATTGTGCAGATAGGCATGTCATTTGGGTCTAGTGTTGTTTGTCCCTGAGATACATGTAGGGACAGTAAAATGCTGTTTAAGTGGCATCTGCAAAGTGCACCTGATGGCCCCATCCCTATTGTGCAGGTCTTGTTTACATAGTGATCTTTGTATATTTGTCTCTCTGTCTATTGTGCATGTCACCGTCCTTTCATTGTACTGCAATGTGGGTGGTGTGTGTGTCCGTTGCAGGGCTGTTTAGTGGTAGTGGTGTTTGTGTTCCATGTCACATCCACACATATGTGTGTTGAATGTGACGGCAGTGCATGGCATGTGAGGAATGTGAATGTGAGTTGTATTTGTACATGTGATGTTGGTGTGCTGTTGGTGTTGTGTGACACAATGTTGTGTAGACTTCACTGTCCCTGTGCCTACTCTGACTGTGCATGTGTCCTTCTTTATGTCCGATTCTGACTGTGTACACAATGAGACGAGTACTTGGTGCCAATAGCGTGACCCTCCATATGATGTTGCTGATGGCGCAATGATCTGTTGTTGAGCATAATGGCACAGGTGTGTACTTACAGTCAGTTGAGTTCACAGCAGCATGGATTTTGTGCTCTATTGATGATCATCAACAGTGGCAGGACATGTGTGATAGGTTCCATTGAGGCACCAGACGTGTAAGACTGCCTTCAGGTCAGTGTCGCCCTTTATAGTCCACGTTTTCACCTTCTGAGACATTTTGATTGCACCACCACAGTCACATTGGTGGTGTGAAACCCTATAATGTGTCTGGTGGAAACACAAGCTCTGCCTGCCTGTTTGTGATGCTTTGTGACCGTGGCGGTCTGTGCTGCCTGGCAGTGCCGGCGGGACTGTGACGGTCTTTGCTCCATAGGCCGCATGACTCGTAGTACGATGGTCAGACCACCAATGCCGCCACAGCAGTCCATAGACGGCCAAACTCACAATGAGGCCCTATGACACTTTGGGGGTCATTCTGACCCCGGCGGGCGGCGGGAGCCGCCCGCCTGGAGGGAACCGCCAGAATACCGCTGCGCGGTCAAAAGACCGCCGCAGGTATTCTGGGTTTCCCACTGGGCTGGCGGGCGACCGCCAAAAGGACGCCCGCCAGCCCAGTGGGAAACACCCCTCCATGAGGATGCCGGCTCCGAATGGAGCCGGCGGAGTGGAGGATGTGCAACGGGTGCAGTAGCACCCGTCGCGAATTTCAGTGTCTGCTGAGCAGACACTGAAATTCAAAGTGGGGCCCTCTTACGGGGGCCCCTGCAGTGCCCATGCCATTGGCTTGGGCACTGCAGGGGCCCCCAGGGGCCCCACGACACCCCTCACCGCCATCCTGTTCCTGGCGGTCGGAACCGCCAGGAATAGGATGGCGGTGAGGGGGTCGGAATCCCCATGGCGGCGCAGCAAGCTGCGCCACCATGGCGGATTCCCATGGGCAGCGGAAAGTCGGCGGTACATCGTCGACTTTCCGTTTCTGCCCGCGGCTGTACCGCCGCGGTCAGAATGCCCGGCACCGTCAGAATGACCCCCTTTATCTTGGATCTGTTTATTATTGGATTTGAACTGAGCATTTATTAGAGGCATTCAAATAGACTTTGTAAGGAAAGAAAGAGGAGTCCCTAGATATGAGTTTGCAGTAGAAGAGTAGGGTTGTCATATAGGAGGACACAGAGTAGGGCTAAGTAAGACTCACAAAGAACTTATGAATAAAAATGTAATTTCACTACACATACATTGTTTACCATTATTGCACAAATGGGAATCATTAGAGAAGAATTTGGTGTTTCTACATTTCACTAAATGGTCTGTATTCAGAAAATCCATGGAACCTAATAATAATAGGGGTTGACATTGATACATATTTGCAAGAGTACTAGTTGTAATAGCTATAGTATTGTTTTACTTATAGGATTGATCTTACCTATACATTGTAGTATAGTGAACATTAGACCAACAGGTGTTCCTAAAGCACCACTTCCCACTGATGATAGTTTGCCTTTATTTGATGGGAAAGACTTACATGAGGATATATCTAAAGAAGAGTATTTACTGAATGTCTATTCCAAATTGCTTAGTGAGTATGCTGATGCTATGGATGCTAGGGATTGCTATGTATGTATGCAATTACCTGCATCTATTGCAGATGGCATAATATTTCATCATATTTCTCCGACTTATGGTGTGTCATGTAGTTTGTTTCTGAGCCTATTCTATGTAAAGAGACATTTCCAATAAAATTATTCAAACTATGACTTGTTTTTCCCAGAGATTCCTTTGTAGATGCATTTGAATCATCAACCAGATACTAAAACACTAGAAATAGTTGGACACTTCTTCAAACCTACCTTGACATTAGACAGCTTAGGCTCATAGAAACAAATGAACCTGTACATTGACAGATGTGGAGAAGAGATGTGTAGATTCAGTGGAAGACAGGAGAAGAAACATAATGGCCAGATCTGCAAATCACATATGTACACCAATTTCGGTTAAGGAGGAGGTTGAACATAAGGACCATGAGATATACTGGATTGGCAACATCATGGAAAATAGAGTATATTCACTAGAAAATCCAGATTAGACACACATTTTGTATGTAGGAGTGAATGTGATCACAATTTTGAAATTCCCGGAAATTGGGGACTATATTTAGATGGTGAGGGTCCCGTTATTCTTGGAGTTTACTATGTTTGTGGGAAAAATGTTTTTTACAGGTTACCCAGGAGACAGTACGGAACATGTTAAATGGGAGTCGTTTTTCTTAAAATCTATGATGTGAGACAACTTGATGATCCCGCAGGGAGAGAACATGCCAGAATGAAAAGAGGTACTAGTGAAATTGTTGGAGACATTTCTGGTACAATTATTACATTTGTACGAGTGATACTGAATTCTCATAAAATGAGAACGTTGTCCACAGTAGTTGGTAAGCTGTCCACAAATACAGCTGGAGCATTCATAGTTATAGATAGTGAGATGGTAGCGATTAGATCTATGGTTTTGCAAAACAAACTTGTGCTAGGCATTGTTCTTGCAAAGGCAGGTGGAGTCTGCGGGATGTTAAAAATTCAGCACTGCTGTATTTACATTCCTGATAACCACAATGATTTCAAGAAGTATATTTAGAACATTACTGATCTGAATAAAGATGTGAAGGAATTGGAAGCAACAGGTGCATGGGAAGCAATAGAGAATGGATTTTCTGTTGTTGACAGATGGTTTGGTAACTTCGGGAATGGAATTATTGGGAGCATCTTGAGACCCGTATTGATAATTGCTCTATGTGGATTATTCTTGTTTGGACTTTATAACAGATACAAACGTGCACAGATGAAGAAAGGAGAAAAGAGGAGAAGAGCAGACATTGAATTAGAAAACAGACAGTGCAGATACCATGGTGACATAAAGCAGCTGGAGGAATCGAGATAAACATTTTTGAACATGGCTATAAGGGTTTGACTGGTCCATCTGATAAGAGATCTACATCTTGAAGTGATGACTTGATTTGCCATCAGGGACGCACATGGGAAGTACACTTAGCACCACATACTTTGTGTGTTCTAACGTCATTAATGTAAAGTGTTGCACTTGAACTCAATACTAGAGTACATTCACTGTAGAACTAGGAAATCATGCACTCTGTGTGCCTTAACTTTATTAAATGGAATGTAGTCTTTTGAAATGAGATAGAAACCAACCTTACAATATTGAATTATATTTACTTTAAAAACGCAAAGAGTTAATGTGATGGTGAGCACTAATGTTTTCACATTTGCATTTAAAATGTAATTCGCAGTTATGTTTCTACTGTATATTGAAAGTTGCATTTCTTTATCTAAACTGTAAAATGAGTTTAATTTGAATTTATGTACTGACATTCTCATATATTTGTACCTATATGTGCACAACTGGCATGTATTAAATGTGCACCACTGATTTATACGTTTAAACTTTACATGACTAGGCCTGAATTTCTTTCAACATTAAATATTATTTTCTATTTCTGCTTGCATTTCTTTTTCATTGCAGGAATATTCACATGAAGTGTTAGCTTGAGTATAAATGTTACAGTGTACTAGTGATAGAACGCCTGAGAAAAAGATCTAGAGGACGAATAAAAGGAGGTTCACTGACAGTCTCTAGTCAGTAATGTATTGAGGATTTACAGGTGTTCAATGCCAATGGTATTCTCTAGACTGGTCTGGGAGAATCCACAAATGTTGCAGTTCACAGTGTGAGAATAGAAAGTAAAATGGAACCCCCGGATGGAGTGGAGTAGGGGGTGTTGCTCACAAGATTTGTTAGTATTATTTAGTGCTGCTACAGGTTAAGATGAGAGACTATCCTTTCGGACTTTGAGAAGTGCAGACCTCTATGCTTTCCCCTTTTGCCCTTTAACACACAAGTTTTCTCTATAAGACTCTTGACCGAGCTTCCGATATGCTAACACCTTCTCTGATATGGAAGCACATACACATGTTTCTCCTTTTTCAACATGTTCCCCAACTTTTTGAGATTTTGCTCAATTTATTCATTTTGATTCATTTAGGTCCTAAGCTAGATGAGTTCAGACAATACTCATGTTTAGGGTAAAAGATGGAAGCTTTTTCTCTGAGCACCAGATTTTGTTGCTAATATTCTGCATTGCAGTAACTCAACTCCTGAGTGTGTCTCATGCTTATTTGTCTAAACTTTGTTTTTAGATTTGGTTATCCTGTCATAATCTTGTATCCTTTCAGCATGTTTTTGAGACTGATTTATATTAACCTGACTGTTAACTTGTAATAAAACTCCTTAACTTTATTTGTGATTCCTGGTCCTCATTGAGTAGCATAATGTGTTATACTATCAATTGGAAATTGTTGTGACTAATTCAAACTCCTTTCATCTCTTTACTCAACAAGAAAGGTCCATCAGGTAACCGATTTACGGGCAAATTTAAGAAAAGGGGGGCTGCACTACGTGCAGCGCCACTTTTCTTGTACCCCTTAGCGCCCCCCTAACGCCACCATGTAAGCGGTGTGTTTAAAAGTGCCAAAAAACATGACGCAAAGAAATCTCTTAGATTTCTTTACGCCATTTTTTGGCCCCCATAACAGGGGAGCACCCCCTTTGCATACATCATGCCTGGTGCAGGCATAACGTATCTCAAAGGGTTACAAAGTGGCTCAATGCATGCATTGCGCCACTTTGTAAATATGGGGCAGCGATTTTGGCCTTGTTGGGCCACATTAGTGTAAAAAACATTACACTAATGTGGCGCAAGGAGGCACTAGGGGCTCTTAAATATGCCCCTTAGAAAGAGTGACACAGCGCTCCATCAACATGCTGTAGTAAGAATCAGGTCAAATGGAGTTTTATCCCTAACAATCTTAAGACATTGTACAGTTTGTTAGTCTCTGGTATAGTTCTTCACACAATATTCATGTGAATCTGGAGATTCAATTGATCCTCCATGGCTGCCCAGCTCCTTGTCTTCTGGGTTGCTTACCTGCTTCTGGTCTGCGCATGGGCTAGTCATTCTTGTTTAGCTTTTTCTGCAGTCACAACTGCAACTGCTCAGATTATTGAAGGTATATCGAGAGTGGGCTGGATCTCAACTTGTATAGTAGTGCAGCCACACCCAGGCTGTGCTGGTCCACACGGTTGTGGCCACGTGGACCCCGAGTTCTTTGTAACAGGTGAGGTGATTGGTGGGTCTTACTAGGTGTGTGGGAGACCACAGCTGAGGTCACGTCATATTTGATTATTTGTAGTGCAGCAGCTCAGGTTTGGCTGCAGGCTATTGATTTTTCTGCAGCAGCCCAGGTCACACAACAGGTGAGAGGTTCTTGTGCAATGGCTGAGGGCATGCTATAGTAGATTCCTTCTTGTGCCATGGCACAGGTAACATCACAGGTGATTACGTCTTGTGCAGCAGCTCAGGTCAGACCACAGTCGGCTGCATAGGCACAGTGACTCAGGCCATGGTACAGTCAAAAACGTCAGGCATTACTGCTCAGATCGCAATGCATCTTCACAATTCCAGTCTAGAATCACAGGAGAGACTGGAGACTGCAGGCACAGTGGTGCACCATAACTCTCCCAAGTCCACCGGTCCTGCAGATTCACCACTCCAGTCATGAGGCACCTTGCTCCTTCTGGACAGTCAAGTAGTACTTCCTTCTTACAGCAGGCAGGTAGGCTTCCAGGCTCTTCAGGTTAGAAGTCTGTCAATCCACTCGTGCTGCAAAGAGGGTAGATTCAGGTGATGTTCTCTCACCTCTGGGAAGCTGTCTGTCAAGGACATCATTTCTGCTTGCACAGCAGTGCTCTGAGTACTCTGTGGAACACTCTCTTTCTCAGTCATAGAGTATTTGGAATAGGAACTACAAGTGGGTCCCGTTTTTATACACCCAAAGTAGACAGGAGATGCGTATTCATTGTCTGCCCTTTCAAAATCAGTTTGAGGTGACTCTTCTTTCAAGTGACCTTTCCAGGCTGCTCTCCAGACATCAAATTTATGTGGGCTGAAGCTCCTCCAGCAGGATAGTCTCCTGCCTTGTGCACGTACAAAAGAGGTACAAAGGGGTGTGAGCTTTCTGCTGTTATCAGCCACACTGAGGAGTGATCAGGGTAAAGACAAAAGGCTAGCCTCACCTAAGTGGCCCCTTTTACCTTGAACAACAGAGACCGCAGTTCCACCATTTACTCTACCATCTACCAAGTGGCAGTGCTACATGTAGAGGAATACTATTCAGCAGCTCCCGTCAGCAAATGGCCCAAATGAATCTCAGAATGAGCCTTGTCTCCTGTCTCCCTGGTTCAGTGTCTATGGTTTTTCCCGCTGGCTTCATTAATGACAGAAATACACTTCCACTGTCTCGGAAATTCACCACAGCCCCCATTTTGTGCGAAAGGCCAGATTAAGGGCACCCAAAATGGATTCCACAATCAAGCTTCCTGTTATTCTGGTTCACTCATACACACCATGCATGTATCATGCTAACCACAGACACGTACAACATCCATCTGGGATGGTAGCACTAGGATCATAGTTAGTGTCTAGAGGCAGAACTTTACATGAGTAGGCCAGTAGGCTTCCACACAATTACACAATTAAAGCTTAATGTAATTGAAGATGAAATGATGGTATGAACTTGCTGATGACCTTTAGTGCCTTATCTATTTTTTTTTACGCAAAACTGCGCTAACACAGTTTTGCGTAAAACCTTTTGATGCAGGCTAACGCCATTTCTTAGCACCACCTGTGTTTTAAATTTATACTTTGATGCAGGGTGGCCCTAAGCACGGGTTAGAGTCATTTTCTTTTATGCTAACCATTACGCTGCATCGTAAAGCAAAATGACGTTAACACAGGGAAAATGACTCTAATCCGGTTTCCGACGTCGCAAACCGGATATGGGCCATTTTCCACCGCAATAGCGTCAAAAAGCGGCACAAACGCAGCAAAAAATGCTAAGGAGCCCCAAAATGGATCCCAGAAGCCAGGACAGACCCCAGGGAGACCTCAATCTACCAGGAACCAGCCAGGAGGACACAGACAAAAACCAAGGGAGAGACAAGAAGAAAAGGAAGTGTCGTTTCAGCACAGAGGAGCATGAAACACTGGTCAGAGGGGTGACGGAGCACCAGCATCAACTTTTCATTACCTCTAAAATGCCAATTGGGAGGCAAGAGGCAATTTGGCAACAAATTGTCGACAAGATAAACAGTGTGGCAGAGGTCTGGAGAACTGTCACGGAGTGCACGAAACACTGGCATGACTGCAAGTGCAGGACAAAGGAAAAAATGGCAAGGAACAGGAAGGCAGCACTGCAGACTGGAGGTGGGAGTCCAGCACCGCAGGAGTCCCTGGACGAGATGGAGGAGATGTTTGCAGCCGTCGTCCCCAATGAGATCATGTCAGGAATCGCAGGACAGCGCAGACTACCAAGAAACAACACATATGCAGGGTAAGTTGCTTGGGGGACCAAAACACCTAAATGTTAATTGCAAGCAGGGGGAAGTACATACCTACCACACAATGCATGTCAGCCATGGAAACCAGGCAGTGGAAAGGGGAAAGCGGCACAGCACAGGTGCATGGGCTGTGCAGGGGCATCCAGGGGCACAGCACAAGACAACACCAACAACCTTTGCATGGGGGTACTCCGCCATGCCAAGGCTGCTGGAAATGTAGCAGACCAGGAGGGTAGGATAGAACGTAAAACTGGGTTGCTGTCACAGGACAGCTGGTATTGTCAGAACGTGAATTAGGGGACAATGCCCAGTCTCAGGCCATTTCCTCAAGGGGCATTTACCATTGACAACAATTGCCACAACCACCTGTGCTGTGTGTGCTGGTCAATTAGGAAATGGGAGTTAGGTGCCCACGGAACAAACACACCCAAAATGAGGGTTCAGAATGAGGACGTGATCAATCCCCTTCAATTCCTAACCAAGTGTAAATCCTGTCAAATGCCAATGTCTATAGGCACAATAAACATCAGGTATTGTTACTTTCATTATGAAGTACACAGCAGTAATGTCATACCCATGCTTCCCAATCCAGGGTCTACCCCGTGCCTGTGTTACAATAGCTGCAATGCCACCTTGCACCATCTCAACTGTCATACTGCTAAGACATCAGCATTGAGGAGGAGGACATATGTGTCTAGCTAGTGAAACACACCCCTACAGTCATAAGAGGAAATGGAACATATCCAGGCCCATCAGTGCAATCTAATGTAGCACACATTGGCAAACATCAACATGACCCACTACCAATGCTGACAACTGTATCGTGTCATGCCAATGCAATACATGGTATGTGCTAGGTCTCAGCAACGTATAGGTGTATGTGAAATATCATAGGCTGTGTCAGTCCCATATTGTTATGTGTGGTGAAAGTGGCATCAGAACACCAACAGGCATTGCAAGGGCTCACCATGCTAACAGAAGTAGAGGGAGGGTTGAGTAGGACAAGAAGGTGGCAAGACACTATTTGGACAGAACCTACACCTAGAGGATGTGACGCAGACAATTCTCCAAACTGCCCCCACTACATGTGACATGCAGGTGGGGCATAGGCCTGTGAGAATGCTAATATCAATGACAGGAACAATGAACAGGAACCTGGATTATAGTGTTCCACTAATAGGAAGTCAATGACGTCACAATACAACTGCCGCAACACAGACACACTAATTGTACAATATCTCATTGCAGAGGACGATAGCTCTCCTGTGGATGTGCCTGTCATGGACTACCCTGATGACATGGTTGACGAGCTGACAACCTCCAAGATGTCCTGGGAACCCTCCAGACCCCACCTTCAGTCACAAGGAGGAGCACAGATGTGACAGCCTTCACAGAAAACCTACCCACCACCCCAATAGTACGACCTACCACCTCAAACACAGCTGAGGACTCTGATGATACTAGGACCACCTTTGAGATGACAGTTGTGGAGTACAATGGGAGATGGCCAAGGAGGTGCAGGTGGGGATGCAAAATAACAGCCAGCCTTGATGGGATGAGCATGTGCATGATGACATCTGCAGAACAGTCAGCAGCCATGCAAGTCCAACAATCACTACTGCAAGGACTACAACAGTGTGTGAGGGACTTCACCACTGCAGTGAGGGAGTTGCCACAACACCTGGCATCCCAAACATTTCACTGCATGCATGACTACAATCATGACCCCCTCAGGGCCGACCTGGCTGCCTACCAAAGCAAAGTTGCTGCTATACTCAATAACCAGCAGCTCCTCCTTGCTGCAGTTATGCCCTTAATAGTTCCAGAGTTGGCACATACCAGGAATTCAGAGTCCACTTCTCCGAGCACTAAAGTGTGTATTGCCCCCTCGAACCCACCACCACCAAGGGCAGAGGAGACTACACACACATCAGAAGATGAAGACGTGGAACAGATCACCTTCACCCATAGGAGTACCCGGTAACACCAGTCCATGCCACATGGGCAGTGATTTTCCTATGTCCTGTGCTTGATAAGATGACAGTCTTGCTACAGTTGGTAACATGCACTGTTCTCCAACGCACTGTTTACCTTACCACTATGGACTGCAATTGTCTCTCACTACCTAATTGCCAATTCATGTTCCTCTGCACTGAATGATACTCCATCACAGCATGTCCAATGACATGTCCCTCACCATTGCACTTGTGTTGCGTCACAATAGAATGTCTCACACTAATGGACTTACATTCTTGGACAATGTAAATTTTGCACTACAGCACTTTAAAATAAACAGCACCTACACAACCACTTTGTCTCTGTGTAATGTGACACATCAACTGTGCAGAAGTTTTGTGATGCATATAACATGTCCGTGGCCACAGAATGTCAATACAATAGTGTAGAAAGAATGTGGGCTGATATCTATGCACAAGGGTCTGGATTTTATCATCATCTGTGCTGCTTGTGGCTTATTTCTGAAGTTAAGGCATCACAAACAGTATAATGCTGGGTAAAAAATGTATATGTCAGGCCCAAAGTATCTACAAGATGAAACTCAATGCTGCCCACATCCTCCACAAGACAACCATTGTGTATGTGACATATGACTCTAAACTTAAATTCCACACCCACACCATACAGCAGGAATGGATGTGTAAGAGTGTTTGGACAATAATGTCACCTGGGAGTACAATATAAAAAAAAATCATAGGTGTGATTTATGTATACTCAAAATCATAAGATTATGACACCACTCAGTTTATCAGGGTTCACATGAACATCAGGCTGCAGGCAGACGTCCCACAGTGCCCAGGATTCCAACACAGGACTCAAGCGATGACAGCTTTAAAATCACACCTACCTCTACAATACATGTGAACCATAATCACCTTAAGTGTTGAGTTCAATGGATGGCAGATGCATAGACATGTAGCTTTGTTGTAGCTGCCAATGTGACAGCTCATTTGGAAGTGGGAATTACCATGTCAAGAATGGGATGTAGATGCAGGATGGAACACACAGGCAAACAAAAATTTGACACTGTACACTCATGCAAAGGCCCAGATCCCCAAGCATATGACACATACCATGAAGGAGTACATAAAACTTTATTATAGATGTGTGAAATGAAACTTAAACTATGTTAAACACCTATACTAACCTAACCTATCCTAACTATACATTACCCACAACTGGCCCTTACTACCCTATGCTAAACTTACTTACTACATGTAACTAAACACTCTAAACATCAGCCCCCCACCCCCTTATATGACAGGACACATGTAGGACAACATATACTAACCTAAACACATACTAACTAATCCTAAACAACTATATATTTTGGGTATTTTTTTAATTCCTTTAGAATACACATAAACCCCACCACACCTAACCAAACCCAACCACCCACAAACCAACATGTAATGATGTAACTCCACCCACCCCCAACCCACTTATCCTAACTAAACTAAAAGCCTACTGTAACCTATCACTAAACTTCCTAAACCCACAAAAAAACAGTATGAGGAAAGATGAGGGATGGGATGGAATTAGGGGTGAGGAACAATGTACTCAGAGGTTTGCCCTCCTCAGATTTTTTTTGATAGACCTCAGTCTCCTGCTGTTGCCGGCCACCTCTTGCTGGAGACTGTCCATGTGCCTCATCATCCGTTCCAAGTCCCGTTGGAGGTGGCGCAATGCTGCCATGTCCATAACACCTGCTGTGGTGGTTTGTGTTGCACTTGATGTTGCAGGTGCTGGTGCAGGTGCTGTTGCAGCAGTTGTGCCTTGTGCTGCTGATGTTGAGGGTCCAGCTGGAGTGGCTGATATCCCAGTGTCCACTGTGGCTGCAGTCAGTGTGGTTGTGGCTGTTGTGGCCAGTGCTGGCCCCCCTTTGGCTAAAAGCCATCCATGCACCTGTGGCTCTTTCTTGACAATACCACCTTCCCATCATGCGGTACCCAGCCTCCACATCGAGGATGTACCTGTACTGCACTGCCCGCCTCTGAAACTCATGAATTTCCTGGGCGTTCATGTGGGCAGCTGTAAAAAGAGACAGGCAAACATTAGTGTCATCATTGTGTGACAAATGTACAGATGATAATTTAACACTTCCTCACAAATAGCACATGCAGTCCAAATCACAGTACAGATGATAGAATGTCCCTGAGGAATGACATGCCAACGCAGCCTACCCATCAACTATCTAACTGCACAGCAATGCACAACAAGGTGTGTACCAAATCAACTGATATGTGCATATATGTAGTGCTATTGGTCACATTACAAATGCTGCAAGTACTCAACATGTGCTAGGCCAACTAATCCCTATCTTCTAAATCAACTTCAAGGCACACAAGATCTGTGATTTGTATGTGGAACTGGTAGGATGGTATGCAGGTGCTAACTGTTAGACTTTTCATCCTTGGCATGGTCTCCCTTAACTTGTTGCCTCTGTTCCCCAGGTTGTTGATGTGTGCTGGTCTCTGATTTTACTGTTTTTGTTACTCTGGGCACTTTACCACTGCTAACCAGTGCTAAAGTGCAAGTGCTCCTTTACAAATGTCTATGTAATTGGCTTATCCATGATTGGCATATTTGATTTATTAGTAAGTCCCTAGTACAGTGCACTAGAGGTGCCCAGGGCCTGTAAATCAAATGCTACTAGTGGGCCTGCAGCAGTGGTTGTGCCACCCACATAAGTAGCTCTGTAATCATGTCTCAGACCTGCTACTGCAGTGTCTGTGTGTGCAGTTTTATCTGTAAATTCGACTTGGCAAGTGTACCCACTTGCCAGGCCTAAACCTTCCCCTTTCTTACATGCCAGACACCCCTAAGGTAGGCCCTAGGTAGCCCCAAGGGCAGGGTGCAGTGTATGGTTAAGGTAGGACATATAGGGGGTTATTACAACTTTGGAGGAGGTGTTAATCCGTCCCAAAAGTGACGGTAAAGTGACGGATATACCACCAGCCGTATTACGAGTTCCATAGGATATAATGGACTCATAATACGGCTGGTGGTATATCCGTCACTTTACCGTCACTTTTGGGACGGATTACCACCTCCTCCAAAGTTGTAATAACCCCCATAGTAATGTGTTTTACATGTCCTGACAGTGCAATATTGCTGAAATCGTTTTTCACTGTTGTAAGGCCTGTTCCTCTCATAGGTTAACATGGGGGCTACCTGTAAATATGATTAAAGTGTAGATTCCACTTGGGAGCCCATGGATATGTGGAGTTTGGGGTCTCAGAGCTCACAATATGAAAATACATCTTTTAGTAAAGCTAATTTTAAGATTGTGTGTTTGAAAATGCCACTTTTAGAAAGTGAGCATTTTCTTGCTTATACCATTTCTGTGACTCTGCCTGTTTGTGGATTCCCTGTCTGGGTCAGTTGGGCTGGTTGAACTTCACACTAGACAGTGACACAAAGGGAGCTGGGGTGTAGTCTGCATTTCCTGATGAGCCACCTGTGCTAGGAGGGAGGGGAAGAGTGGGCACTTACACGTGAAAGGGCTGTGCCTGTCCTCACACAATGCAGTCTCCAACCCCCTGGTGAGTGTCTGGGGCCTGGCCTGGGCAAGGCAGGATTTCACATTCAAAAGAGACTTTCCTTTGAAGTAGGCCTACTTCAAAGGGGAAGTTGAGTATAAGAAGGGCACCCAAAACCACAGACTTGAGAAACCCTTCTGGAAACAAGAGGAACCTCTGCCTGGAGAAGGGCTGAAGAGCTGAGGAAGAAGAGCTGCCCTGCCTGTGACTGTGCTTTGTGGAGCTATCCGTCAGTTGCTGCTTCTGCCAGAGTAAGAGGGCAAAGACTGGACTTTGTGTGCCTTCCATCTTGAGAAGAAATATCCAAGGGCTTGATTTAGAGCTTGCCTCCTGTTGTTTGAAGTCTCAGGGACAGCAAAGACTTCTCTCTGCCAGCACCTGGAGTCTCTGGAGAGACTCCTACTCTGCCCTGTGGTGCCCATCCAGTTCCTGGGACCCTGAAAGGAGAAGCTGGCAGCCTAAAGACAAGGAAATCCATGCACAGTGCGCTGTGCGGGGAAAAGATCGGCGCAACTCCAATCTGCAGCTAAAGAAACGACGCGCCGCTGGCTCCGCAGCTGAGAAATGGAGATCGCAGGAAACGCGACCAAAGAATCGACGCACGGAGCAAGAGAAAAGACGCGCAGCATCTCTGACGGAGGCTGGGAGATCACAACCCATGCTGCGGGGTTTTCGGAGTTTCGTGCGGGTGGATTTCCGACTCAGGTACCGCTGTGCATGGAAAAACAACCTAAGGCCTGCCCGGACCTGAGAGTACTGACCGGATCGATGCATCATTCTCCTGCAGAGAGAAGAAACGACGTGCCTCAACCCGGCGAAAGGACAAACGACGCACGGTCCCGCTCGTGAGTGGATTCAATGCATCGCAAGCCCTTTTTGACGCGCACTCGCCCGTGCGGGGGTATTTTTGACGTGCCCAAGGTACTTTTTCACGCTGACAGCGTTAGTGTGTGTTTGAAACTACTCTTTTTGCATTTTTATTGATAACTTGACTTGTGTATTGTGGATTTTTGTCATTTTGGTCTTGTTTTGTTTAGATAAATATTTCCTATTTTTCGAAACTGGTGTTGCGTCATTTTATAGTGATTTCATTGAGTTACTGTGTGTGTTGGTGCCAATACTTTACACCTAGCACTCTGAAGTTAAGCCTACTGCTCTGCCAAGCTACCAAGGGGGTAAGTAGGGGTTAGATGATGGTGATTCTCTTTTACCCTGACTAGAGTGAGGGTCCTTGCTTGAACAGGGGGTAACCTGACTGTCAACCAAAGACCCCATTTCTAACACTAATCATAAGGGGTCATTGTAGTTTGGCACACATGAATGCTCGAATTACATGTTGGTCATCTACAGTGTGACCATCTATTTTCTCCCCCAACCCTGTGCCTCAGAGGGGAGGGGCATGCAATACATTATTCAAACGTCAAGGACAACCACAAAGCTTTTTCCAGCTACATGGATTTAGTCAGTGTGACACAGGTAAGGAGGCCTGCAAACTAGGAGTGAGTCAACCATTGGCCAATCACATCTACATTCATGTTTCCATTTGTGGACAACCATCAACATCAGATCTCACTGGCACATTTCCTAAATCAACCACATTGATGCAAGCACACATCTGGCCTTGACCTGCATGCACGCCTATAACATATCACGTAAATGGAGTACAACATGTAGGGCTAGATGCTGCGGGACAGTCACCCATACAGTCCTACATGTTCATTACATTACAGGGATGCGCAAGTTTGTGTGTAAAACTGATGCATCACTCTTTTGTGTGAATTAGGGTATGACGTGCTGACTAAAGTATGACACTGGCCACTTCCAAATCCATTGTGGGCATACATGTGGCTACAAATCACCTTGTTCATCTGCCCCTGCCTATTGCGCAGCACCAGACTCCCAATATATGACTCGCTGCCAGTGAATGTCTAATTCTTCCATGGAATACTATGTCAACCTCCTGTCAAGTCAAATATCAGATCACATGCCAGCTCATCATATCTTGCAATAAGTCCAACACACAGGAGTCAATCACACAACAGCTGCAAACACAACACAGGACAACCATTTTCACACTTCCTGGATACGTCTGGGTCCTCGAATCAAGCCACTTCACCTATGGTGTAGGGGGCTGGTCCACCTGTAAAGCATGGAAGGGTGATAGATGCTTAATGTCTGATCACTGTACAAACGTGGGAACAACAAATCACTGCATGTGACATTTTATATGATAGAGCTGCACATTAGGCATGTAGACACTCCAACAGACATACCACTACAAACATGCATTGACACTGTCACTTCAGTGAGTGATAGACGCACACATGCACACATGCACACATGCACTGGCCCTAACAATAATGTGGTGCCAAACCTGACTACACAATTTTGTGGATAATACATTCCAGATGGTACTCCATTTCATCATTTGTTATTGGGAGACAAATGCAATGCTACATTCCTGGTGCTCTGCAATACCAGTGACTCAGGTATTGTGGCTTGTGCATCAAGGGACAATGAGTAACTGTGTGATGGACATGTGGGTTGATTTGCTTTCAGGCATTATTGTGCTTTCAGTGGTCCATAATAGGTGTGCCAGTGTTGTATGTAGGTTACATATGCCCCATTGGCAGTGTCCCCTAAGCCGTATATGCCCCCATGACAACATGATGGCAGGGATCCTGCGTGTGACATGAGGACAATGTAGCGCTAAACATGGATTGGCCACTTTTCTGTTCCAAAACTGCAAAATAATTTATGCTGACAGTGTCTTAGTTGATCATCGTTGACTGAATGCATGGGCACAAGAGTAGTCATTGCACCTGAAATGTGTCTCTCAGGGCCATGTGTACCTATATCAGGTTTTGTGAATCACATATTGCAAGATTCAACAACTAGCAATTAGCAAGTTGGGTGATCAGAGGTAGTACACCCGAAATGACACTGTTTGCAAATGGAAAATGGGGTATCAAATGTCCTACTTCTTCAATCATGATGAGGTAGATCTCTATTTGAAAACCCCTTGGGAATGGCGGCACTCACTGGAATGCTGGCCTGCTGAGCTCAGCAGACCACCATGTCTGTGACTGCCTTCATACTGAGATGTTTACATTTGTAGAAATGCTGCAATTTTTCAGAAGGGGTGTACAGAAAGTAATTTAACAATCTATTTCTTCATTGAAGTAGTATTATGGAAGCAGTCAGTGGTCCCTTGCACAGCATCATGCTCAGAAATAGTTTGTGACCATGCATTCATAAAGAGCAGGGATCCCATGCTGAGCCTCTCACTTTTGAAAATGCGTTGGCACCAATGTGACACAGATGGTAACTGCAATAGCTCAGTCCCGGCAATTGTGCCTAAGCAACAAATGTCGTAGGACTGCTACTCAATGATAGGATTTCAACGCCTAATCCGAAATGCCACCAGAAGACCCTGTTTTGTGATAGTGCAATCTGGTAGCATAATGACCCATTTGCGTTTGGCCATGTGAATGATTATTTGTTCTAACATAAACACACGGATACAGTGAACTTAGGCCTAGGTGTATATTTTATTTTGTGCAGCATTTGCTTCATTTTGTGAGGCTACAGCTGTGCAATATTTTAAAAACAAATGTGTATGTTGCAAGTGTGCGCTACTTTTGCGTCAAGACATGACACAAATGCAGCGCAAAACAAGTCTTTGAAATATAGACCTAAGATAATAGTGAAGGTTATGATGAGCTTGCTACATATGGCCCTGAATACTGTTCGGCCATGGTTCAACAAAACTGTGGACTGCATTGTTACCATGTATTACCATGTGTAATACATCACATTCCTGGTACACTTACAGTTTGTTCAACTTGCATTTCACATGTCCACAAACATTGCATGCATCATGTCACAACATCTGCTACTGTCTCCAGAGCATTGTACTGTACACATTAGTCAATTTGGTACTCACCAATAGGGCCACCAATCACCACACCCAAGTGGTCCAGCAGGTCCTGCTCTCGGGCCACCAGGCCAGCCCAGCGATGCTTCAGCTGGTGCTCATTCCGTTGCGTGTTGAAAATCCACCTTAAGTGGGACAGCACCTTTGCCCACCGCAGCCGTCTTGCCTCCGTGTGAGACCCCTGTATCACACAGCCCCCAGCCTCCAACATCATGGGGAGGAAATGGCACACCAACCACACAAATGCCCCAAACTCCTCCTCACCCATGCGCCCCAGCCGTGGCCTTCCCGACATCATCCAAAACAGTATTCCCAAAGTGAAGAGGGAAAAACAGGGAAAGGAGGTAGAAAAAGGAAACTTATCTAACCCAATGAAAGCCCCAAACTACCCCAACTACTCCTACCCACAAACAGACTCCCAACAGTACAAATACAAATCTAAGTACAATTAAAGACACAAAAACACTTACACAGGATACAAAATACACTTACTAAACACCAAAAGACAAAATATAGACCACACAGGAGACAAAATCACAAAATCCACAGAGAAACAATCCAACACACAGCCACACAGTCTAGAACAATCACATACTGCAAAGTAAAAGTGGAAGTACACCCACTGTACCATTTCTGTAAACAGGATATCCTATGACACCACTTCCTGTCTCATTTGCCGCCCATTTTTTGTCTTGTGTGTACATTTTTGACACTCACGCAGTTTGCATCAATTTCATATGCGTCAAAATCCCACACATTCATGGATCAATACATTTGCAATGACTATCCGCATGCCTGGGGTGCGCTGGTGGAATTAATACTAGGGTCATTTTTTGACACATTTGCGTCAATATTTCTGACTCAAACTGTGTTTGCGCCATTTATAACATTTTTAACATGCATGCAGCCTGTAACTCGACAAAGATAGGATGGTATGACCTACAGTGTGTGTTCTAGTGTTTAGGCACATGTGGCAGACCATGCTACTGCAGTCCACAATACTCATATCATTGTGCAGGATTAGCTCTCTTAACTGACGCAACAGCAGCATAAACTTTGGAAATTAAAATGGAATTTTAAAGTTTGCGCAGGTGTTGCATCAATAGAGGACAGCAAGACTAACCTACAAAAATATGAATCATGGACTGTGTGTTTTCTGTGTGAATTGACTGTTAAAACTATTTGTGAACCGTATGCAATACATTTGGCGTAATGTTCATGTATGAATGTGTTACAAATGGGTATCACCATCAGATGCCAATCAATGAGGTACAACAGTCATGATATGTGTTTGTAATATCTGTTGCCTCTTTTGCTGTGTGTAGTTGCTTGACTTTAGGGACAATACATTTCCCATGACAAACATTACACAGGAAAGATCGAGGACGGCTGATGAGGACTATGTCAGA
This sequence comes from Pleurodeles waltl, assembly GCF_031143425.1. Lineage (NCBI taxonomy): Eukaryota > Metazoa > Chordata > Amphibia > Caudata > Salamandridae > Pleurodeles > Pleurodeles waltl. The sequence goes on along the minus strand of NC_090448.1, from coordinate 724,435,240 downwards.
TATGTTACCCCTCACATGTCATGAAATGTTGGCTACCACTTCATGGTCACTTGTGTGTATACTACCCATGAGTCAGGCATTTGAACATTTTATGTAGGTACAGTGTTTGTGACACGGACCCTCAAATCCAATCATAACATGGTTATGTGTACCACAGTTTGACTAATGTAAATGACCTATGTTCCTCCTGTGGCTATGGTGGACGAGCAGCCCAGGCTGCATGTGTTCACATATTTCCAGTAGTTCATTGCACAAAAATGTTCAGTTCATGTGTGTGGCCATGTGTACCCTGTGTCAGTATTGGCCTCCATGGTGTAACGGTTATGTGAGGTCTAGTCAGGAGTCTGTGGAGCCAACCCTTGAATTAACAGAGTATCCTTCAAAGCAGATTTGACCCAAAAGGCAAAGATCAGCTAACAGCATGCAAGGGGATAGGCCAGCTATGGTACAGCAGAAAATACAGAAGGGTGATGACAGTGGAACCTTGTTGTGGTCAAATATGTTATGGATCAGTAAGAGACAAACAGGCAGGTTTCATCACTACATCTGTACACAGGGTAGGGCTCTGAACTTCCCACAACAACAGGGAACATCAGTGCCTCTGTGCACATTAATCCTGCAGCTAGTCACCACGCAAGACCCATCAAAAGGTGGCGGCAGAAGTGAATCTATCTGGAACATCAGGGCACAAACATGTATTGTCTTAACAAACACATTAGCAGCCCTTGTTTGTTGGGCTGGAGGCACAGTACCAAATCCAGGAATACAGCCATAGCACACTGTCACTGTTTGGCACTAATGAATATATGCAAAACCAGACAAAAGATGGGGGCTGGATTTGCCCCCTGGAAAACATGTCCCAATACAAAAATAATAAGAACACAAATTAAACTATTCTATACAGTTAAGGACTGATCATAGACTTACCAGACACAATACCCCAAGAGGAATCGGAGGGCATGGAAACCAGCTATGAGGCAAATGTAGGCACCGGGAACGTCTCTGGTTAACTCAAAGACTGGAACCATTCTGGCTAACAGGATGCAGGCTCTGTCAGGAACAAACATGAACAAGGCAGAAAAACAGTGAGCAGAGTCTGACTGGAGCAAGCAGGAACAACACTGTTGAAACAAAGAGCAGTTTCAGGTGTACTCAGCACTCTAACACAATCCAACAAAGGCTCTGAAACACAAATGAATTGTACTCCAATGCACAACAAGGAGCTTCAGGGAATGGCAGTTTCTAATCAGTTCCAGGCAGCAGCAAGGGCAGGGCAGAGTCAAATGGCTGGGCTGCATGAGAGTGCTCACAGGTGTGTGCAGCTTCAGTCTCTCAGAAGTCCTGGAGTTGAGAATCCAGTATAAGGGGCCAACCAGACTTTTCTCATGGGAAGCAATGGACAGCAGATTACAGGTCTTACCGACTACCAGACAGTGCATTATGGAACCTGAAGTCCATGCAGGCTGATGAAGTAGAACTATGACATGCCATACTGAAAAGGGAAGCAGACGGGAGTCAGAAGGGGAGTCTGGGGGAGTGTAGATGATGATTTCCATAGTACAGATAGTCCATTTACAGCGCCCCTAGTGAAGGGTGGGCAGAGACTTAAAAGATGGCAGTGGCAGGACTTATTACCTGGGATGGACTATGCAGGGCATGTCTTGTGAGCATTGCTTATCATACCTGGGGCACTCGTGCTATCCATTTTCAGGTTTGATGCACTTCTTGTCACACATGCTCCTTGCAGAGATAGCTGATGTCACACTTACTGCTGTCAAGGGTCTGTTCATACATTCCTGTTACCAATGCAATTTCACATCCACTGCCTCATGTATGACTTTTTTACTTTATGATTGATGGTGTCATAGTTTGGTGTCATATGCTGCAATGGACCATGTTGGCAACATGGATGTGTCTCATAGCTGTGGTCCTATGAATTTGCCCTTCAAATGTGAAACAGATGTATTTCATAAAAACTGTGTGTGATATTTGCTGTACATTCATACCCATCAAATGTGATGTGGCATCAGAAGTATGCAAATTTGTCTTTCTGCAATGCTCCCTGAGGTAATACTCTGTTTATGATTCCTAGAGATCATGTGATGCAGAAATAATTACCCAGCGCATGACTGAGTGATAAAGTGAGCTGTTTAATTCCATATCGTTACAAAGTGGTGACAGTGACTATTGTTGGAAACCATTTTGTACTGTATGTTGTCTGCAACGCATTCCCGTAGCTGTGTTAGGATGTTCCCCCTCATTTTCCCAGACAGCATCCTCCTCCTCCTCCTCTTCAGGCAGTTGTTGTTCAGGTTCATATAGGGGAATGTTCCTCCTAACACAAATGTTGTGCAGAATGGCACAGGTCAAAATGGTCTTGCATACCATTTCTGGGGAATATAGGAGGCTGCCTAAGAGCATACCTCCGGTGATGTCCAGGCACCTGAATCTGGACTTCAGGATGCCAAAAGTCTGTACAACCATGGTGCGTGTCCTCTGATGTGCCTCATTATAGGCACGCTCTGCTGCTATTCTTGGGTTGGCAAATGGGGTCATGATCCAAGGCTGGATACCGTAACCCTGATCAGCTAAAAGAGAAAATAGGGGTAAGTATTTTGTTGTTGCTTGCACCAGGAATGTCATTTTGCATGGCAGTTCTTATCTTCTGTGACTCATATGTGTTTGTGGTATTGTGTGGGATCCTAGGCTTTTGTTAGGTTCTTTCTGTATTGGGTTGTTTGACTCTCAAAACTTGTGCTTGGCTAATTGACCTGATATCTCTGGTATATTTTAAAACTTGCAGTTCAGTGTGTATCTGTAGGAAAGTACCATCTTGCCTGGCATGTTACCCCCATTTTTCACTGTATATATGTTGTTTTAGTTGTATGTGTCACTGGGACCCTGCTAGTCAGGGCCCCAGTACTCATAAGTGTGCCTGAATGTGTTACCTGTGTTATGACTGACTGTCTCACTGAGGATCTGCTAATCAGAACCTCAGTGGTTATGCTCTCTCATTTCTTTCAAATTGTCACTAACAGGCTAGTGACCAATTTTACCAATTTACATTGGCTCACTGGAACACCCTTATAATTCCCTAGTCTATGGTACTGAGGTACCCAGGGTATTGGGGTTCCAGGAGATCCCTATGGGCTGCAGAATTTCTTTTGCCACCCATAGGGAGCTCTGACAAATCTTACACAGGCCTGCCACTGCACCCTGAGTGAAATAACGTCCACATTATTTCACAGCCATTTTTCACTGCACTCAAGTAACTTATAAGTCACCTATATGTCTAACCTTTACCTGGAAAAGGTTGGGTGCTAAGTTACTTAGTGTGAGGGCACCCTGGCACTAGCCAAGGTGCCCCCACATTGTTCAGGGCCAATTCCCCGGACTTTGTGAGTGCGGAGACACCATTACACGTGTGCACTACATATAGGTCACTACCTATATGTAGCTTCACAATGGTAACTCCGAATATGGCCATGTAATATGTCTATGATCATGGAATTGCCCCCTCTATGCCATCCTGGCATAGTTGGCACAATCCCATGATCCCAGTGGTCTGTAGCACAGACCCTGGTACTGCCAAACTGCCTTTCCCGGGGTTTCACTGCAGCTGCTGCTGCTGCCAACCCCTCAGACAGGCATCTGCCCTCCTGGGGTCCAGCCAGGCCTGGCCCAGGATGGCAGAACAAAGGACTTCCTCTGAGAGAGGGTGTTACACCCTCTCCCTTTGGAAAATGGTGTGAAGGCAGGGGAGGAGTAGCCTCCCCCAGCCTCTGGAAATGCTTTCTTGGGCACACATGGTGCCCATTTCTGCATAAGCCAGTCTACACTGGTTCAGGGACCCCTTAGCCCTGCTCTGGCGCGAAACTGGACAAAGGGAAGGGGAGTGACCACTCCCCTGACCTGTACCTCCCCTGGGAGGTGCCCAGAGCTCCTCCAGGGTGCTCCAGACCTCTGCCATCTTGGAAACAGAGGTGCTGCTGGCACACTGGACTTCTCTGAGTGGCCAGTGCAATCAGGTGACGTCAGAGACTCCTTCTGATAGGCTCCTTCAGGTGTTGCTAGCCTATCCTCTCTCCTAGGTAGCCAAACCCTCTTTTCTGGCTATTTAGGGTCTCTGTCTCTTGGGATTCCTTAGATAACGAATGCAAGAGCTCATCCGAGTTCCTCTGCATCTCTCTCTTCACCTTCTGCCAAGGAATCGACTGCTGACCGCGCTGGAAGCCTGCAAAACTGCAACATAGTAGCAAAGACTACTACTGCAACTCTGTAACGCTGATCCTGCTGCCTTCTCGACTGTTTTCCTGGTGGTGCATGCTGTGGGGGTAGTCTGCCTCCTCTCTGCACTAGAAGCTCCGAAGAAATCTCCCGTGGGTCGACGGAATCGTCCCCCTGCAACCGCAGGCACCAAAGAAACTGCATCACCGGTACCTTGGGTCTCCTCTCAGCACGACGAGCGAGGTCCCTTGAATCCAGAAACTCTGTCCAAGTGACTCCCACAGTCCAGTGACTCTTCAGTCCAAGTTTGGTGGAGGTAAGTCCTTGCCTCCCTATGCCAGACTGCATTGCTGGGAACCGCGACTTTTGCAGCTACTCCGGCCTCCGTGCACTTCCGGTGGAAATCCTTTGTGCACAGTCCAGCCTGGGTCCACGGCACGCTAACCTGCATTGCACGACCTCCTAAGTTGTTCTCTGGTGACGTGGGACTCCTTTGTGCGACTTCGGGTGAGCACTGTTTCACGCATCCTTGTAGTGCCTGTTTCTGGCACTTCTGCGGGTGCTGCCTGCTGCTGAGAGGGCTCCTTGTCTTGCTCGATGCCCCCTTTGTCCCCTGACGCAATTGGCGACATCCTGGTCCCTCCTGGGCCACAGCAGCATCCAAAAAAACTAACCACACGATTTGCAGCTAGCAAGGCTTGTTGGCGGTCTTTCGGCGGGAAAACACTTCTGCACGACTCTCCACGGCGTGAGGGATCCGTACTCCAAAGGAAAAGTCTCTAGCCCTTGTCGTTCTTGCAGAAACCTACGCTTCTACTGTCCAGTAGCAGCATCTTTGCACCCACAGCTGGCATTTCCTGGGCATCTGCCCATCTCCGACTTGCTTGTGACTTTTGGACTTGGTCCCCTTGTTCCCCAGGTACCCTTGACTGGAAATCTTTCATTGTTACGTTGTTGGTTTGTGTCTTTCCTGCAGAATTCCCCTATCACGACTTCTATGTCCTTTGGGGAACTTTAGTGCACTTTGCACTCACTTTTCAGGGTCTTGGGGTGGGCTATTTTTCTAACCCTTACTATTTTCTAATAGTCCCAGCGACCCTCTACAAGGTCACATAGGTTTGTGGTCCATTTGTGGTTCGCATTCCACTTTTGGAGTATATGGTTTGTGTTGCCCCTATCCCTATGTGTCCCCATTGCATCCTATTGTAACTATACATTGTTTGCACTGTTTTCTAATACTATCACTGCATATTTTGGTATTGTGTACATATATCTTGTGTATATTTGCTATCCTCATACTGAGGGTACACTCTGAGATACTTTGGCATATTGTCATAAAAATAAAGTACCTTTATTTTTAGTATATCTGTGTATTGTGTTTTCTTATGATATTGTGCATATGACACTAAGTGGTACTGTAGGAGCTTCACTCGTCTCCTAGTTCAGCCTAAGCTGCTCTGCTAAGCTACCATTATCTATCAGCCTATGCTGCTAGACACCCTATACACTAATAAGGGATAACTGGGCCTGGTGCAAGGTGCAAGTACCCCTAGGTACTCACTACAAGCCAGTCCAGCCTCTTACATTGGTTGTGCAGTGGTGGGATAAGTGCTTTGAGACTACTTACCACTCTTGTCATTGTACTTTTCATAAGAGAAAAATATACAAAACAAGTTCAGTGTATGTACACCTAACCAAAAAGTTTTGCATTTCTTTTCTCACCTCTTTTCTAAAGTGCTGAAAAGTACCTCTAAACTTTCTTAAAAGTTCTTAAAAGTTTAAAAAGTTTTTTTTTCTGTCTTTCTAAAAGATCTGAAAAACTTTTTCTCTTTTTCTATCACTTAAACTCTTTCTAAAAAATGTCTGGCACAGGCCAAAATGTTGATCTGTCCAAACTTGCATATGACCACCTTAGCTGGAAAGGAGCAAGGAGTCTCTTTGTAGAAAGAGGTTTGAGTGTAGGGAAGAATCCTTCCTTGGAATTATTGCTTAACATGCTTAGAGAACAAGATAAGGCCAAAAGGGCCCCATCTGTTGAAAAAGTAGCTAATGGTTCCCAATCTGATCCAGGGACACCCCTAGGAAAAGATTCAGGAAATAAACTTCAGAGCCTGCCCATTACTAGACAGTCTAGCATAGTTGGTACTGATGTTGAGTCACACCATACAGATAGTGTTGTCTCACATCATAGCAAGAGCATTCATTCTCACCACAGTAGAACTGATGTTTCTGTTAACCAAGCTGTTAGGATGCCTTCTGTAAGGGACAGGTCTCCTTCTGTCCATTCTCACCACACTTCTGTGTCAAGGAATGTCCCTCCCACCCACCCTGATGACAGATTGCTAGAAAGGGAGCTCAATAGATTGAGAGTGAAACAAACCAGACTGAAGCTCAAGAAGCAACAGCTGGATTTGGATAGTCAGTCCTTAGAAGTAGAGAAGGAGAGACAGAAACTGGGTTTAGAAACCCATGGTGGCAGCAGCAGTATTCCCAATAGTCATCCTGCAAAAGAGCATGATTCTAGGAATCTGCACAAGATAGTTCCCCCTTATAAGGAGGGGGATGACATTAACAAGTGGTTTGCTGCACTTGAGAGGGCCTGTGTTGTACAGGATGTCCCTCAAAGGCAGTGGGCTGCTATCCTATGGCTATCATTTAGTGGAAAGGGTAGGGATAGGCTCCTTACTGTGAAAGAAAGTGATGCCAATAATTTTACAGTTCTTAAGAATGCACTCCTGGATGGTTATGGCTTAACCACTGAACAATACAGGATAAAGTTCAGAGAGACCAAAAAGGAGTCTTCACAAGACTGGGTTGATTTCATTGACCATTCAGTGAAGGCCTTGGAGGGGTGGTTACATGGCAGTAAAGTTACTGATTATGACAGCCTGTATAACTTAATCCTGAGAGAGCATATTCTTAATAATTGTGTGTCTGATTTGTTGCACCAATACTTGGTGGACTCTGATCTAACCTCTCCCCAAGAATTGGGAAAGAAGGCAGACAAATGGGTCAGAACAAGGGTGAACAGAAAAGTTCATACAGGGGGTGACAAAGATTGCAACAAGAAGAAGGATGGTAAGTCTTCTGACAAGGGTGGGGACAAATCTAAAAATGAGTCTTCATCAGGCCCACAAAAACACTCTGGTGGGGGTGGTGGGCCCAAATCCTCTTCTAATCAAAACAAAGATAAGAAACCATGGTGCTATTTATGTAAAATAAAAGGCCATTGGACAACAGATCCCAGTTGTCCAAAGAAAAGCACCAAGCCTCCTACCACTACAACCCCTACTGCTACACCTAGTGTCCCTACTAATAGCAGTGGTGGTGGGAGCAAACCTACTAATAGCCAATCCAAGGGAGTAGCTGGGCTCACTTTTGGTAACTTAGGCCCATATTTATACTTTTTGACGCTAAACTGCGCTAACGCAGTTTTGCGTCAAAAAGTTTTGCGCCGGCTAACGCCATTCTGAAGCGCCATGCGGGCGCCGTATTTATTGAATGGCGTTAGCCAGCGCAAGCAGACCGGCGCTGCCTGGTGTGCGCGAGAAAAACCACGTACACCAGGCAGCGCCGGCGTAGGGGGAAAATGGCGCATGGGCGTCTTAAAATGGGGCAAGTCAGGTTACGTCGAAAAAATCATCGTAACCCGACTTGCGCCATTTATTTTCGACGCCCATCCCCCATCAACATGACTCCTATCATTGTAAAGATAGGAGTCATGCCCCCTTGCCCAATGGCCATGCCCAGGGGACTTCTGTCCCCTGGGCATGGTCATTGGGCATAGTGGCATGTAGGGGGGCACAAATCAGGCCCCCCTATGCCACAAAAAAAAAATAAAAAATACTTACCTGAACTTACCTTAATGTCCATGGGATGGGTCCCTCCGTCCTTGGGTGTCCTCCTGGGGTGGGCAAGGGTGGCAGGGGGGGTCCCTGGGGGCAGGGGAGGGCACTCTGGGCTCATTTTGAGCCCACTTGTCCCTTAACGCCATCCCTGACCCAGGCGTTAAAAAGCGGCGCAAAAGCGCCGTTTTTGGCCACGCCCACTCCCGGGCGTCATTTTTGCCCGGGAGTATAAATACCACGTAAAGGCCTGGGAGTCATTTTTTAAGACGGGAACGCCTCCCTTGCATATCATTAACGCAAGGAAGGGGTTCACGCTAAAAAATGACGCACACTCCGGGCACTTTGGCGCCCGAAGCGTCTAACGCCAGAGTATAAATATGGCGTTAGTTGGCGTTAGTTCTGCGTCGAATTTGCGTCGAAAAAAACGACGCAAATTCGGCGCAAACGGAGTATAAATACGGGCCTTAGTTGGGGTTGGTCTGATTAGGGAGACCACAGAGGCTGTGTTAGTCTCTGAGGGGGCTATTGATTTAGCCACCTTGGTTGCTTGTTCCCTTAACATGGATAAGTACAAGCAACTACCCCTAATAAATGGTGTTGAGGTTCAGGCCTACAGGGACACTGGAGCCAGTGTGACGATGGTCATAGAGAAACTGGTCCACCCTGAACAACACCTACTTGGTCACCAGTACCAAGTAACCGATGCTCACAACAACACACTTAGCCACCCCATGGCTGTTGTAAATCTCAACTGGGGGGGGTTACTGGTCCAAAGAAAGTTGTGGTAGCTTCAGATTTACCTGTAGACTGTCTATTAGGGAATGATTTGGAGACATCAGCTTGGTCAGATGTGGAGTTGGAGGCCCATGCAGCAATGCTGGGCATCCCAGGGCATATTTTTGCTTTAACAAGGGCTCAGGCCAAAAAGCAAAAAGGACAGGGAAACTTGGATCCTGGAACAATGGACCAAGTGCTCCCTAAAGCTAGGGCTAGTAGAAGTAAAGCACTTCCTACTATCCCTCCCTCTACAGTGGATTCTACTTCTGAGGAAGAAGAATTTCCACCCTGTGCAGAACCTACACCAGAGGAGCTGGAAGCAGACACTGCTGAGCTTTTGGGTGCAGGGGGGCCTGCCAGGGAGGAGCTGAGTGTGGCACAGCATACCTGTCCCACACTAGAGGGTCTAAGACAGCAAGCTGTCAAACAGGCTAATGGGGATGTCAGTGACTCTCACAGAGTTTACTGGGAGGACAACCTCTTGTACACTGAAGCAAAGGATCCTAAACCTGAAACTGCCAGGAGGTTAGTGATTCCTCAGGAGTACAGAAAGTTCCTCCTAACTCTAGCCCACGACATTCCAATAGCTGGGCATCTAGGACAAATGAAAACTTGGGACAGGCTTGTTCCCTTGTTTCATTGGCCTAGAATGTCTGAGGACACAAAATAATTTTGTAAGTCCTGTGAAACCTGTCAAGCCAGTGGCAAGACAGGTGGCACCCCAAAGGCACCCCTTATTCCACTACCTGTGGTTGGGGTTCCCTTTGAAAGGGTAGGGGTTGACATAGTTGGCCCCCTTGATCCTCCTACTGCTTCAGGCAATAGGTTTATCTTGGTGGTAGTGGACCATGCCACAAGATATCCTGAAGCAATTCCTTTAAGGACCACTACAGCACCTGCAGTGGCAAAGGCCCTCCTGGGAATATTTTCTAGGGTGGGCTTCCCAAAGGAAGTAGTATCAGACAGGGGAAGCAATTTCATGTCTGCTTACTTAAAGGCCATGTGGAAGGAGTGTGGTGTGACTTACAAGTTCACTACACCCCATCATCCACAAACAAATGGACTGGTGGAGAGATTTAACAAAACTCTCAAAGGCATGATTATGGGACTCCCTGAAAAACTCCGCAGGAGATGGGATATCCTTTTACCATGCCTCCTTCTTGCCTACAGGGAGGTACCCCAGAAAGGAGTGGGCTTCAGCCCCTTTGAACTCCTCTTTGGACACCCTGTTAGGGGTCCACTAACACTTGTCAAGGAGGGTTGGGAACAACCTTTAAAAGCTCCAAAGCATGATATAGTGGATTATGTACTTGGCCTCAGATCAAGGATGGCTGAGTATATGAAAAAGGCCAGTAAAAACCTTCAGGCCAGCCAAGAGCTCCAGAAGCAATGGCATGATCAGAAGGCTGTTTTGGTTCAGTACCAACCAGGGCAGAAAGTGTGGGTCTTGGAGCCTGTGGCCCCAAGAGCACTCCAAGATAAATGGAGTGGACCCCACATAATTGTTGAAAAGAAGGGTGAAGTCACCTACTTAGTTGACTTAGCCACTGCCAGGAGTCCCCTTAGGGTGCTCCATGTCAATCGCCTGAAACCCTACTATGACAGGGCTGATCTCACCCTGCTCATGGCAACTGATGAGGGACAGGAAGAAGACAGTGATCCTCTACCTGATCTCTTCTCTTCCACAGAACAAGATGCTCTAGTGGAAGGTGTAGTTTTGGCTGATTGTCTTACTGCTGAGCAGAAAGACCATTGCATAAATCTCCTGGGTCAGTTTTCTGAACTCTTCTCTACTGTGCCAGGTACCACTTCTTGGTGTGAGCACACTATAGATACTGGAGACAGCTTGCCTGTCAAAAGTAAGATCTATAGGCAGCCTGACCATGTCAGGGACTGCATAAAGCAAGAGGTGCAGAAAATGTTAGAACTGGGAGTGGTTGAGCACTCTGAAAGTCCATGGGCCTCTCCTGTGGTACTTGTACCAAAACCTCATTCCATGGATGGAAAGAAGGAAATGCGGTTTTGTGTAGATTATAGAGGTCTCAACCAGGTAACCAAAACTGATGCTCACCCTATACCCAGGGCAGATGAGCTCATAGATACACTGGCATCTTCAGAGTATCTAAGCACTTTTGATTTGACTGCAGGGTATTGGCAGATCAAATTATCAGAAGATTCTAAACCTAAAACTGCATTTTCAACCATTGGAGGCCATTACCAATTCGCAGTAATGCCTTTTGGATTGAAAAATGCACCTGCCACTTTTCAAAGGTTGGTGAACACAGTCCTGCAAGGGCTGGAAGCTTTTAGTGCAGCATATTTGGACGATATAGCTGTCTTTAGCTCCAGTTGGGATGATCACCTGGTCCACCTATGGAAAGTTTTAGAGGCCCTGCAAAAGGCAGGCCTCACTATCAAGGCTTCAAAGTGCCAGATAGGGCAGGGGAAGGTGGTTTATCTGGGACACCTTGTTGGTGGGGAACAGATTGCACCACTTCAGGGGAAAATCCAAACTATTATAGATTGGGTTCCCCCTACTACTCAGACTCAGGTGAGAGCCTTCCTAGGCCTCACTGGGTATTACAGGAGGTTCATTAAGAACTATGGCTCCATTGCAGCCCCTCTTAATGACCTCACATCCAAAAAGATGCCTAAAAAGGTATTGTGGACAGCTAGCTGTCAGAAAGCTTTTGAGGAGCTGAAGCAGGCCATGTGCTCTGCACCTGTCCTGAAAAGCCCTTGTTACTCTAAAAAATTCTATGTCCAAACTGATGCATCTGCGCTATGTAGTGAGCAAGATGTTTTTGTGTGCATTCACTGGAGGTGACATGATACTTCCACACACAATAGATTCCACTGTGGTGGTTACATGGTTTCCCTACATGGCCTGGATATCCCATCCAATTAAACATATGTAATTGCAGATGAAATGCAACAGTGAAGCCCTTTGATTTGGCTGGGTGACAATGCACAACACATCTCCATACGTTGGCAGCACTGAGGTGTTCAGTATTGACAATGCACAATTGTCCCATGTGTGACTAGTTCTATGCAAACCTGATTTTGTTCTCTCCCCCAGTTGGTTCATGTGCAACCATGCACCTACACTACTGAACTTGCTCCAGGTGAGCTGGCTAACTTGGTTGTGGAGGTGGATGTATTTGTGTAGGGAGGTCCACCTCCCTGTACGTCTGTTATGTAATTGTCTCTTTCAGTATGTGTAGCAATGTGCATTTTGCATTAGTGTCACATCAGCATGTTTTCATAGTACAGTCCACTTCCTTATTGCTGGCTGGCGATGTCACCCCAGGAGTGATGTGAGATGTTGGTACTGCCTCAATAATTCCATGTCACCCTCATTTGAGTCAGCGCCATCATGATATGTGTCTCATGGTGTTTGACCTGCAGCAACACACATTGCACACCCCTTACACAGGACATATTATTTGGAAGGGTGTGGGATTGACTATTTGGCCTTATGCGATATTGAATGGTTAATCTTCCAAGTTGTACTGCCAGTTAAGGCCATGTCATTGTCACTGTGTGGTTTTTAATTGGTCCCTTGTGGCTCTAGAGTGGCATCTATTGTTATTGTCAGCCGTCATTTGTCCATAGGTGTGAATCCCATTGGGTCAGGATATCAAACATAATGTAGTGAATCCTAGTTTGTTTTAGCGGGATAACAGGAGTTAGCTTAGCCGTAGGCTTGTAGACTCGTGCCCCCGTCACCCAGTGACTTTTAACCTACTTAGCTTGCTCTGTCATAGTCCATTTAATTATTTATTTCCTTTAAAATGGCGGCCTTGTTTATAGTTAGGCCACTTGTTATGGGTTCTATTATCAGTGTCATTGCGCCAAGGCGTCAAGATCAAGCACGAAAGACAAACATACAGTAGGCATTCACACTTAGGGATTTTCCCTCTCTATACTTTCGAGGGATTGTTGATATTAATTGCCGTCCCAAGCATGCCTGTTATCTATTGTTATGAATAACACTTATGTCAGGGGACCTTGTAGATCTGTATAAATACAACACACTTTTAGACAGATAATCAGAGGGATTCCGACCAGAGGGCATCGCCACCATCGCTGATACCGATGCTGCAGTCATCTTGACACTGATCCAGTCTTCGTGTCCCTGCGGAGTCTGAGATAGAGACCTCATTCCAAGGTAACGAGGGTTGGGGGCTCCTCTCATGGATACGGTTTTGGCAGATTAGGTTTAACAAACCCAGCTCTTCCTTTTTAGGTAGGAGGTTAGACCTACTCTCCTTAGGGTATTAGGGCTTAATCCATCTTTTACATATATATATATTTTTATCTTATATTGCATAATGGTAGGGGTCTTTATAACAATGACTCTCCTCTTTACAATACTGTTGCTTGGTATATTCATTATCCTAATCATTGCAGTTCATGCAACTTATCCCAAATTGCAGTTATGTTGAATAAAAACTATTATAACTTTACTGCATCTGTGTTACTGCCTTTGTTTGTATGAGACATTTTAAATCTGTGAGAAAAGGGTAATTTCCGTTTAACCACGACAACCCTGAGATATTGTATTTTGAGTCCATGCGTAAGCGACTGCTACAAATCACCTTTTACTATTGTGTTTTCGGTAAGGTACTGCTAGTAAGCCGGTAAGGTTTGGACAACAGTTACAAATAGTTGTAGGATGAGACTTAGGGGGTCATTCCTACCCTGGCGGGTAGGGGACCGCGGATGCACCGCCAACAGGCTGGCGGTGCATCCAGGCCCATTCTGACCGCGGCGGTAAAGCCGCGGTCAGAAAAGGGAAACCGGCGGTTTCCCGCCGGTTTTCCCCTGGGCTGCAGAATCCTCCATGGCGGCGCTGCAGGCAGCGTCGCCATGGGGATTCTGACCCCCTTCCCGCCAGCCTGGTTCTGGCGGTTTTGACCGCCAGAATCAGGCTGGCGGGAACGGGTGTCGTGGGGCCCCTGGGGGCCTCAGGGGCCCCCTAACAGGGCCCCACATTGATTTCCAGTGTCTGCATAGCAGACACTGGAAATCGCGACGGGTGCAACTGCACCCGTCGCACAAAAGCAACTCCGCCGGCTCCATTCGGAGCCGGCTTCATCGTTGCTGTGGCTTTCCCGCTGGGCGGGCGGGCGGCCTTTTGGCGGTCGCCCGCCCGCCCAGCGGGAAAGCCAGAATGACCGCTGCGGTCTTTTGACCGCGGTACGGTCTTCTGGCGGTTCCCGCTTGGCGGGTGGCGACCGCCGCCCGCCAAACTAGGAATCAGCCACTTAGTCACCTACGAACGAAAGTACTGTCATCCTGAGACCAGCAGTCTTGCTCAGAGCAAGAGTCCAAACTACGACATGGCGCCACCAACGATGGTGTTTAGGCACTAATTTACGGATACCCTGACTATCACTGTCTCACAGACAACAGGTACCCATCAGTACCATTATACGGAGACGTCCGTGGTCTTTGGGCGAATCCTCCTCAGCCAAACAGGTAACACCTGCTTAGGCTGTAGGTTGTTCGATCTCGAACTCACAAAAGGAAAAACTTCCCCTATTTTGGTGTTCCGTTTCTCTAAACAACTATGGCTAATACCATAGACATTCCTGCAAATGCTAGACATGCACTTAAACAACATTTATTAGCGCATGGCCTTACAGAAGAGGGCGGGGAAGTTACTTTGATTATAGAAGCAACTGAAGCATACCAAACGGAAACATTTTATTGTTGGGTTGCCTTTCCTGAGGCTGACCAACGAACGCACACATTTCACACTTATGACATTGCGGACGTACCCGTAAGGTATGAAGCATACCAGTATCATGAAATATCGCTCACATATCAGGAGCATCAAAACTGGTTTGAAGGCGCCCTACCACATATACTGCGGCGGGTGAGGCTAGGTCCTTTAAGTGTGTCACACCTCGTTGTCGTCCTGCCCACGTGTCAATGTAGTTGTGTATGTCTTGTGTGTCCTACAGGGTTGCTCTGCTGTGTGTATAGTACTAGGTTTCTGGACTTACCGACAAGAAGGCCACAGCCATATCGTCCATCCTAGAAGTGCCAAATGATGGTGCTGTGGCGGAAGATGAAGGAATCATGTACACCCCCAGGATACTTTGCCATGATGTTGGTGAACAATCCCTGGTGATCAACAATGGCCTGCACATTGATGGAGTGGGTGTGCTTTCTGTTGTGGTATAGGTGCTCGGTTGCAGCAGGTGGCACAATCTGGACATGTGTGCAGTCAATGGCACCAAGCACATGCAGGAAGCCATTAATTTGGTAAAACCCCTGTTTGGTCTCCTGCTGCTTCTGCTGTGTGTTGGGGAAACTGATGTGGCGGGGTGTGAGGGAGATGGTGGCATCAAGTACCTTGGGAAGGAAGGTGGAGAATGAGGGCTGTGAGACCCCGGCAACCAGGACACCAGTAGTTTGAAATGAGCCACTTGCCAACAAGTGCAGGACAGCTAGCAGCTTGGTCTCCGGTAGAATAATGTGGGGTGTCTGCAGGCTAGCTGTTAACTGTCGCTCAATTTGGAGCAGCAGCTGCTGTATGGCTTGCCAATTGAGTCTGTACCTCTGGATGATATCATGTTCCCTGAGGCTCAGGAGGGTTGTCCTGGTCCTGAATAGCCTCTCCTGCCTTCTCCGTTGCCTTTGGGGTCTTTGGGTTCCACGTTGGTGTGGTGGTTGATGCTGGTCCTGTGCTCTGCTACTTCTGGCATGCTGGATGAGTAGCACCTCCATGTCATCCTTCTTGAGCAATGATGTTGCATGTGTGTTTTCCTTAAGTAGTGGTGTGTTTGCCCCATTTTAACGCCTGCCCTCACCCAGGTGTTAAAATTTGACGCAAATTGGGATTTGCATCATTTTTCGGGTTTTCTTCCCAGCCGTGCGTCATTTTTGCTCGGTTGGATAAATATGGCGCATGGGTGTTTGAGTCATTTTTTGGACAGGAACGCCTACCTTGCATGTCATTGACACAAGGTGGTTTGGCACATCCAGAAAATGACACAAACTCTGAAATGTTTATGCTAGACGGGTCTAGCATCAAAATATAAATATGGTGTTAAGTTTACGCCGGGTTAGCGTAACAAAAAAATTACGCAAATCCAGCACAAAGGGAGCATAAATCTGGGCCTAAGTTTTATCTGTAAATGTCCGCTTTAGGGACATCTATTCCCATAATGCAGTCTTGAAATTATTGGAGACTAAATGGTCCACTACTGTCTAAGAATTTAACCCAAACAAAACTGTTGCTGCCTCTCTCCAGCCATTTGTTGTCATTTCTGCAGTCTTCGCTGGGGAAATGTATACTCGTCTTCAAGGTTCAAGTCTTGGAGTTTTACGCTATATACCTATTATTAACTATCAACACAGCTTGTAATATTACATTGTATTCTAACCAAGTCTAGTATTGTTCTACTAACTTGATTTATGAAAATCTAAAAACCATAGCACATGGGTCCAGAGTTTATTTTAGATGTTTACAGCTGGAGCTGCCAAATGCTGGGATTACTTAGGCCCTCATTACAACCCTGGCGGTCATTGTTAAAGCAGCAGTAATACCGCCAACAGGCCGGCGGAAAAAAATGGAATCACGACCATGGCGGAAACCGCCAACATAGACAGCCACTTTAACACTCTGACCGCCACGGCGGTAGAAACAAACACTGCGGCGGTAACCGCCAGCAGACAGGCGGAAGACAATGTACCCCCCACACTATTACAAGAGGCCTATCTGCCACCTTTTCCGGGGCGGTACCAACGGGATCAAAAGCACAACGGAAACAGTACACAGAAGGGAAACCACTCACCTCTCGACACCCAACGAGGAACCAGGACGCCATGGAGCCCGAACTACACGTTCTGCCGATGCTGGTCTTCCTCCTTCTGTTTCAGGAGCATGAAAGACACCATGGACGACCACGGTGAGTACTGCACCTATAACACAGGGGAGGGAGGGAGGGAAAAGAGAGTGACACACATGCAACACGCAATACCCCCACCCCCACCCTCACCCACAACACCATACACACAAATACATGCAGCAACATTACATATACACCCTCTCACCCCCTTGAAGAACGCAAGGACAAAATTTATTGATTGTAACAATTTTAATCAAGAAAAATCAGATAGTGCAAGTTCAAAAATCACTATTTACAAATATGTACACCAACTATACAAGTCCGGGTAGTATTCAAAAATCGTCCGTGGATCAGTGTCCCAAAATGCATGGGCAAAGCCCACACAAGATACCAGACTCGAAACGGAGAGAACACTGCAGGGGCATCAGATCGAAATGAAACAGGCACCTCAGGGGGAGGGGTGGCACCTCAGCCAGATGAACGCCTGATGCCACTGCTCCAAGAGGGGGCTCCATGCCCACTGCTGTATCCTGGGTAGTGCAAAGCCACAGTTTCACAAGTCTTTACAGTGGGTGGTTTGCCCACTGCTGTATCCTAGGGAGTGCAAAGCCACAGTCTCTCAAGTCTCTCAAGTGGGTGGTTTGCCCACTGTTTTATCCTGGGGAGTGTAACGCCACAGTCTCAAAAGTCTTTACAGTGGGTGGTTTGCCCACTGCTTTATCCTGGGGAGTGCAAAGCCACAGTCTCACAAGTCTTTACAGTGGGTGGCTTGCCCACTGTTCTATCCTGGGGAGTGCAAAGCCACAGTCTCACAAGTCTTTCCAGTGGGTGGTTTGCCCACTGTTGTATCCTGTGGAGTGCAAAGCCACAGTCTCTCAAGTCTCTCAAGTAGGTGGTCTGCCCACTGCTTTATCCTGGGGAGTGCAAAGCCACAGTCTCACTAGTCTTTACAGTGGGTGGTTTGCCCACTCCTTTATCCTGGGGAGTGCAAAGCCACAGCCTCACAAGTCTTTACAGTGGGTGGTTTGCCCACTGCTGTATCCTGGGGAGTGCAAAGCCACATACTCACAAGTGGATAACAGTCTCCACTGGTTCTGGAGGGGGCTTGGTGCCCAGAGTGCTTCATCCTGCCAAGGACTGAGGAAGTGGATGTGAATCTCCACTGGTTATGGAGGGGGCTTGGTGCCCAGAGTGCTTCATCCTGCCACGGACTGAGGAAGTGGAGGTGAATCTCCATTGGTTCTGGAGGGGGCTTCGTGCCCAGAGTGCTTCACATGCAGTGTGGCTGGTCCCATTCCCTCACACGGGTGTATGTGCCACAAGATTGCCTGGGAACAGGTAGCATGTTACGCCATGGAGGCAGAGACACACCCCACCCTGCTGCAGCTTCGCCTGCCACCTGCAGGTGCAAACAGTGATGAGAGTCATGCCTCATGGAAGCTGGGCAGGGTCCAGGATGTCTCCTCCAGCCTCGGACAGCTGCCCACTGGGGATGATAGCCATGTTAGCTGCGGTGGCACTGTCTGAGCACGTCGCAGGGCTGGTGGCGGTGGTTGCAGCGGTGTCTGTGGCGGAGGTGCTGGCGGTGGTGCATGTGTCTGCACCTGTTGAGGGACACAGCAGGACGTCTCCTGCAGCCTCGGACTTCTGCCCACTGGGGATGATGCTGGGGACTGTTGCTGAGGCAGCAGACTTGCAGGTGGCGGTGTCCACCTCTGTACAGGTTGGTGTAGTGGTTGACAGAAGGGGTGACTCAAGTCCCTCAGTCGGAGACCCCGTCCCCTGTCCTGACCTGCTCTTCGTCTTGTGTCCCTTCCCCACCTTTGATGTTGCTGCCGGTATCTTGCCACTGTCCCCTTTTGGTTTGGAGGAGCCCTTGCTTGCTGGTAAGTGCGGCTTCTCCCTCAGGCATGTGGGCACCCTCTTCACCTTGGCAGGTGGCAGAATGTCCTTGGCCTCGCTAGGTGGCACACTGGCAGCCCTGATGGGTGGCACACTCAATGAGACCGGAGTTGCTGGCACCACTGTGCTTGGGGATTTGGTGGCTGAGGTACTGGGCTGGGAACTGGAAAGCCTGGCTCTAGGGGAAGGACAGGGGGGGAGGTGTAGGGAAGAGGTCAATGTTAGCCAGGAAAAGTTTCTCAGACACACTGGGACGGGAAGATGGAGGGGGTTTGGGAGTGGAGGAAGAGGTAGTGGTTGTAGGAGGTGTACATTTGCTGACTTTGGGTGAAGGTGCATGGGCCGGAGGCTGTTGTGAGGTGGATGGCTGTTGGGTGGGTGTATGCCTGCGTTTGTGTACTTTGGGAGGAGGGCTCACAGACACACTGGGAGAGGACACTGGGCTTGTGTGAATGGTAGTGGGGGTGGTGAGTGCACATGAGCGGTGTGTGGTGATGGGCGGGCTGGTGATGGAGGTAGTGGCTGAGGATGTAGTGCACGCAGGTGTGAGTGAAGACGAGACAGGGAGGGAGGAGGAGGACGTGGAGGAGGGGGACACAGTGGAGGCAGTGGATGTTGCTGTGTCTGCATGGGTATGGTGCTTGTATGAGTGCCTGTGGGATGTGTGGTGCTTATGTTTGCCATGTCCACTCTTGTGTGTTGAAGAGTGTGCATGCTGGTCTGATGATGTGCTAGGGATAGGCTGAGGTAGAGGTGATTGGGTTGGGTGGAGGAAGTTGGAGGGGGGAGGCTGGACACAGGGACAATGGCTGCCATCAGTGCTGAGGCCAGAGCCTGAAATGCTCCCTGTTGGTCACCTGCCCAGAATGAATACCCGCTAGATATACATTTGTTTGTTGCAAATGCCTCTCAACACCCTTTAGTGAATCCTAGTTCATTTTAATGGGAGAACAGGAGTTAGCTTAGCCTCTGGCTTGCAGACTCGTGCCCCCGTCACCTAGTGACTTTTAACCTACTTAGCTTGCTCTGTCTTAGCCCATTTAATTATATAATTCCTCTAAGAAGGCTGCCTTGTTCATAGTTAGGCCAGTTGTTATGAGTTACATTATCAGTGTCACCGCGCTAAGGAGTCAAGATCAAGCAACAAAAACAAACAAGCAGTAGGTGTTCACACTTAGGGATTTTCTCTATACTTTCGAGGGATTGTTCATATTAATTGCCGTCCCAAGCATGTCTGTTATCTATTGTTTGGGAACACACCTACGTCAGAGGTCCTTGTAGATCTGTATAAATACATCGCACTTTCAACAGATAATCAGAGGGATTCACACCAGAGGGCATCGCCACCATCGCTGATATCAATGCTGCACGTCGTCTTGACGCTGACCCAGTCTTCGTGTCCCTGTGGAATCTGAGATAGAGACCTCATTCCAAGGTAACGAGGGTTGGAGGCTCCTCTCATGGACATGGCATTGGCAGTTTAGGTTTAGCAAACCCAGCTCTCCTTTAGGTAGGAGGTTAGGCCTTTCACATTAGGGTATTAGGGCATATTACATCTTGTATGTCTTTTCTATGCATTGCAAGATGGTGGGGGTCTTTGTAATAATGACTCTCATCTTCACAATTCTGTTTCTTGCACTATTCATTATCCTAATCATTGCAGCCCATGCAACTTATCACAAATTGCAGTTTTGTTAAATAAAAACTATTCAAACTTTACTGCATCTTTGACATTGCCTGTGTTTGTATGAGACATGATATATCTGTGAGAAAGGGGTAATCTCCGTTTAACCACAACACTCCCTCAGATGTCTCATTCTTGAGTCCATGCGTAAAGGCTGCCACAAATCACCTTTTACTATTGTGTTTCTGGTGAGGTGCTGCTAGTGAGCTGGTAAGGTTGGGACAACAGTTGCAACTTGTTGTAGGATAGGCATAGTCGCCTACAAGCAAAGGTACTGTCATCCTTTAACCAGTAATCTTGCCCAGAGCAAGGGTCCAAACTACGACATGGCACCACCAACGATGGTGTTTAGGCACTAATTTACGGATACCCTGACTATCACTGTCTCACAGACAACAGGTACCCCAAGTACCCTTATACGGAGACGTCCGAGGACTTTGCTCCACATTTTGGTGTTCCGTTTTTCTAAAGAAATATGGCTAACACCATAGACATTCCTGAAAATGCTAGACAAGCACTAACACAACATTTATTAATGCATGGCTTTACAGATGAGGGCGGGGATGTTACTCTTATAATAGAAGCTAATGAAGCATACCAAACAGAAACATTTGACTGTTGGGTCACCTTTCCTGAGGTCGACCAAAGGACACATATGTTCCACACATATGAAATTACGAACGTACCTCAACGGTACCGAGCATACCAGTATCATGAAATAGCGCTCACATACCAAGTGCATCAGAACTGGTTCGAAGGCGCCCTACCACATGTACTACAAAGGGTGAGGTTAGGTCCATTAAGTAATGAAGGACCAACATGGCCTATGTTTGCCACATACACACCTCACCCAGGCATACAAAATATGCCGATAGCAGATCTGCGAGATTTTTCGAATGAATTGGTGACATTATATAGACGATTAGTTCAGTTCGTAGTGCGAATATTAAACACAACACCAGGGCGTCCAGCACTGCCAGCACCTGGTGGTTATCAATTGGCTACTGGGATTAATCCACAAACAGTACATAGTATTATGGGTAAAGTACCCGCGGAGCGGGAAAAAATACTGTTCTGGAGTGCCCAGAAAACGAATCAGCTGGAAGCTGTGTTTCCCCATACGGGACCACAGGAAAAAGATAGACTGCTCACTATGTGCTTGCCTTTTGGAATGGTTCCCTCAGTGGATGACTGTGCCACATGGGGTACAGTCTTCGCTGCCATATATACTAACACACATGGTACCCCGACACTTGCCAATTTACTGGAAGTGCTAAAACAAATACAAAATGAGCGTATGGCTGCACTAGCCCTGGATTTGGGGATGAAATTAATGCGTAACTTTGACGCGGTTTCCTCAATAATACTCAGTAATATTGAAGGGGAAGCGGTAGCACTGGCAATACGCCAGCTTCTCCGGAAAAGTCCACACCAGGATCAAGAGAGACAGCTACCGAAAATAATTTCCGACACCTATACTAGTATAGGCCGGAATAGTTTGGGAGCCAAACCAAAGAAATTGGAGTTACAATGTACTACTCATAAAGAGGGTACAAAGCAGGCACAGGAGGGCTCTAAAAAGCGCTGGGACAAACAAAAAGATTTCAAAGAAAGAAGAAATAAGAGAGCTGATTCTCCACAACCAGAGAACTCCGAAAGGGGAAAACATTAAAACTCCAGACAGATATACTGATTCACGTCCCTCTCGTTCCTTTCAGGACGCACCGGATAGACGTAGCGAGAGAGGGGGCCGTCAAGATCGATGTCCTGAATACGTGAAAGAAAAGAAAGACTCACAACAGTCTACCATTAAAAAAGAAGAAAAGACTCCTCAGCAAAAGCCACAGTTTTAAAAGAAGAAGGTGGCGCCACTGACAGCTAAAAATGCCAGTATATTTTAGAACATTGTTGAGGAACAGGACGTGGGCAGTGACTCTGTTAGACAGCGCGGCAGAGGTCACGATATGTCGCCAGAGTCTGAAAGATCATCTGGATGCGACAGCAACTAGCGATTACATTGCGGTTGAAACAGCGGATGGCTGCGTTCTTCTCCCCAATAGGGTTTATGATTTAAAAATTCAGATAGAGGGAGACGTGGAGCGCACTATTAGGGTGATATTTTGGGATGAACTTACTAGTGATATCCTATAAGCCGAAAGAGACTGGCCACCTGAACACGTCCGCAAGCTCCCACATGGGGAAGATATAATTTTGCCTTCTTTCTCCGATCTTGTTCCAGAAGCAGACAAAGAAGCTTATGCTTCTGAATGGGCTTTAGCGCAGGCACCTGCGTTATATCGCAATCATGTAGGTTGGGACAAGGAGGCTCCTTGTCATGTTATTCCCGTTAGGTCTACACCCCAACCGCAGCCACAATATCCTGTCAAATATGAAGCGAAAGCTCAGGTGAGGGAGATACTCACCAAGCTTGAGTACCAGGGAGTGATTGAGTCCTGTACATCTGCAATGAATAATCTGTTATTCCCCGTTGCAAAGCCGGACCATTCATATTGAATAGTCGTTGATGCTGACCCAGTCTTCGTGTCCCTGCGGAGTCCGAGATAGAGACCTCATTCCAAGGTAACGAGGGTTGGGGGCTCCTCTCATGGACATGGCATTGGCAAATTAGGTTTAGCAAACCCAGTTCTCCTTTAGGTAGGAGGTTAGGCCTTTCACATTAGGGTATTAGGGCATATTACATCTTGTATGTCTTTTCTATGCATTGCAAGATGGTGGGGGTCTTTGTAATAATAACTCTCGTCTTCACAATTCTGTTTCTTGCATTATTCATTATCCTAATCATTGCAGCCCATGCAACTTATCGCAAATTGCAGTTTTGTTTAATAAAAACTATTGAAACTTTACTGGATCTTTGTCATTGCCTGTGTTTGTATGAGACATGATATATATGTGAGAAAGGGGTAATCTCCGTTTAACCACAACACTCCCTGAGATGTCTCATTCTTGAGTCCATGCGTAAAGGCTGCCACAAATCACCTTTTACTATTGTGTTTCTGGTGAGGTGCTGCTAGTGAGCCGGTAAGGTTGGGACAACAGTCGCAACTTGTTGTAGGATAGGCATAGTCGCCTACAAGCAAAAGTACTGTCATCCTTTAACCAGCAGTCTTGCCCAGAGCAAGGGTCCAAACTACGACAACCCTGGATGGCATTCAAAATGGTAGATTGCCCAACAGTGAGCGATCTCAGGAGGTCAATAGCCTCCTCAATGAGGGCAGCAGGGCTGACTGGGGCAGGGCTTGAGGTGCCTGGGGCGAAGGAGATGCCCACCCTCCTGGGTGAGCGGGCACGGGACACATGCTGAGGGGCTGCTGGGAGGGCAGTGCTGGTAGGTGGGGTGGCGGCTGTACCTGTTGATGTGGTGGGCACAGAGGTGCCCGCCACCACAAGGGAGCTCTCATCAGAGGAGAAGTTGCTGTCGCTGGTGTATGCTCCTGTCCCCATCATGGAGCTCCCCTCGCCCTCCGTCCCACTAGTGGCTTCAGACTCCGTTGCTTCACCTTCCAGGGCCATGTGGGATGCAGCTCCCTCCTGCTCAGGTGCCACTGCTCCTCCTCCAGATGATGCTAATGCACGCAAGAACAGGGTGACAAAACAAAAAGGGGGGGGGAAGACAGAAGAAACACATGTTCAGTACATGCAACACCACTACAGTTGGCGGACACAACACACAGGGAGCAGCCCTTGCACTAAGCCATGCACTAACAGTTCTTAGGAAATTCACATGCCCATGGGGGACGATGCCCAAGCCCACTTGCTGCACACCTGGAACCCACAGGAGCCTGACTAGGTGTAGATGGCTATTACCAGTATTGAGGTTGGAGTGACACGGAGCCTGCCTAACAAGGGACCTACCCTACCAAGTTCCCACCCTGGCCCATACATACATACACACACTATCCTCACATCTGGCCTGTCCCCCTCCCCACCCACTTCCATCCACGACACTCCATACAATCATGTGCCATCCACCATGCTCATAGTGTACTCACCTGTTTGTCTGGAGGACCGTACAGTTGTGTGTACTGGGGGAGGACCCCATCCACCAGTTTCTCCAACTCCTCCGAAGTGAAGGCAGGGGCCCTTTCCCCAGACACTGTAGCCATCATCGCTTCCAGACAGAGGTCACAGCAGCACTTGCAGTGTAGGTCCTCTCCTGTTGAAGGTCAGGTATCAAGTGAGGGAACAGTTAGAAAATGGCAGCCACATCCGTGGCGGTGCGTACCGTCACCGCCGGCGCACATCGTCAATGGCTCCTGGAACCCATAGGGCCCAATGTTAACCAATGCAGAATTGCGCCTTGGTCTTCGACCGCCTACCGCGACGGTATACAACACTAACGCAGTTACCTCATTTCCCCTTGTCACACCTTACAGGTCAGGCAGCCGCCATTTCAGGGGGCCACATGGCAGGCAATAAAAACTGCGTCACACCTATTTAGGCCAGGAAAATGGACAGACAAAGGCACATGGCAAATTTGTAAAGTTTTTACAAAAAACACATTGTGATACCTAAGAGCTGGATGACTCTCTGCTCACTGTTCTCCTCCATAGGGCACGTCCACTGGGGCAGGTGATGAGATGGCGGCATCCTCTGGTGTACAGACCCCTGGTGGACCTGTCGACAATGGAAGAGAGACACATCATTATCACTTACAGACTTGATCATGCAACAATCCAGGAACTGTGTGCCCAGTTGGAGCCAGACCTGATGTCAGCTATCTGCCATCCCACAGGAATACCCCCTCTAGTGCAGGTTCTGTCTGTACTCCATTTCCTGGCCAGTGGGTCTTTTCAAACAAGAGTGGCCATGGCATCAGGGATGTCCCAGCCAATGTTCTCTAACGTGTTGTCCAGAGTGTTGTCTACCCTGCTGAAACACATGCGCAGTTACATCGTTTTCCCTCAAGTGGAGGATTTGCCCACAGTGAAAGGTGCCTTCTATGCCCTGGGACATATCCCCAACATCATTGGTGCCATTGATGGTACACATGTGGCATTTGTCCCCCCCCCCCCGAAGGAATGAACAGGTGTACAGAAACTGGAAAAGCTACCATTCAATGAATATGCAGATAGTGTGTTTGGCAGACCAGTACATCTCTCATGTGAATGCCAAGTATCCTGGCTCAGTGCATGACACTTACATTTTGAGGAATAGCAGCATCCCTTATGTGATGGGGCAACTCCAGAGGCACCATGTGTGGCTAATAGATGAACATAAAGTCCCCACACAGTTCCATTTGGTATCTGGGTATGGGAGATTCCCTAATGTTTGGAGGATGTCTAACAGTTGTCCCTCGATATTTGCAGGTGACTCTGGTTACCCCAACCTGGCATGGCTACTGATCCCAGTGAGAAATCCCAGGACAAGGGCAGAGGAACGCTACAATGAGGCACATGGGCGAACTAGGAGGATAATAGAACGCACCTTCGGCCTCCTGAAGTCTAGATTCCGGTGCCTCGATCTGACAGGTGGATCCCTATACTACTCACCAAAGAAGGTGTGCCAGATCATCGTGGCCTGCTGTTTGTTGCACATCCTGGCTTTGCGACGCCAGGTGTCTTTTCTGCAGGAGGATGGGCCTGATGTTGGTCTTGGGGCAGCTGTGGAGCCTGTGGATAGTGAAGAAGAGGGGGCAGCAGAAGAAGATATAGACAACTGAAATAACATCATCATGCAATACTTCCAGTGAGACACAGGTAAGAAGATGGAACTGCTTCCCACATCTCATACTATTGTAGGAGCTAGCATAAATCGGCCTTTTCCACTCTGTGTATGGACCCTGACTTGTCACTTTGGCTTTCCATTTCACAGATGTGGCTCCCAATTTGTGCCCTCTGCTATGTTTACTCCTGGTCTATAGGTTGTCATCACTGTGGGCCTCTTCTGTGGGGGGACTGGATATGTCTGGCACCTCCTGTCCGGTGATGTTGGGTATGGGTCCTGATGGGTGTAAATGCAGAGTTTTAGTATCTGTGTGTGCCATCTTGTGCATTGGGTGAGTTACCCTCTACTCCTGTGCTTGCGTTGTTGTGTTTGCCCTTATGTGATTAGTGTTTTGAGGTCTGTGTGGGTATCTGTACTGGACATGCTTTGGTAATGGGTGTCCATGCTTTGGTGTTGCATGCAGGGCTTGGTATTGGGATGTGTGGGTTGTGATAGTGGGGCATATGTGAGGTGTTGGAGTGATGGGGGTGAGGGTGGGGGAATGTGATGGCATGCAGGTGGGGTAGGGGGATATGGTAGTTAAGATATGACTTACCAGAATCCAGTCCTCCTGCTACTCCTGCAAGGCCCTCAGGATGCAGTATTGCCAAGACTTGCTCCTCCTATGTTGTTATTTGTGGGGGAGGAGGTGGGGGTCCACCACCAGTCCTCTGTACAGCAATCTGGTGTCTTGATACCACGGAACATACCTTCCCCCGTAGGTCGTTCCACCTCTTCCTGATGTCATCCCGTGTTCTTGGATGCTGTCCCACTGCGTTGACCCTGTCAACAATTCTCCGCCATAGCTCCATCTTCCTTGCAATGGATGTCTGCTGCACCTGTGATCCGAATAGCTGTGGCTCTACCCGGATGATTTCCTCCACCATGACCCTGAGCTCCTCCTCAGAAAACCTGGGGTGTCTTTGAGGTGCCATGATCTGGTGTGAGTGATGTGTGAGGTGCTGTCTGTTGTGATGTGTGGGGGATGTGTTGGTACGTGTTGTTTGAGGTGCGTGGATGTTGTATGAGTGATGGTGTTGTGTGCCTGTGGATGCTGGTGTTGTGTTTGCTATTCTCTCTCTCACAGCTTTTTAAAAAAAAAAGTCATTGTAAGGGTTTGTGGGTAATGTGGGTGTGTGTTTTATAGTGTGATGAGGGTGTAGTGTGTGTATGTGTATCAGGCGTGTGTATTTCGAATTGTCCAATGTAGTTGTGTTTTGTAAATGTGTGTGTATTTTGAGCGCGGCGGTGTGTACCGCCAATGGATTACCGCGGTTGAATGACCGCCGCGTTGATTTGTGGGTCGTGTTAGTGTGGGTGTATTCTTGTTGGCATGACGGTGTAGGTTTTGGTATCGCCAGTTTATCACTGACCTTTGGTGTGGCGGACTTGTGTGGGTGTCTGTATTGTGGCGGATTCCGAGATGTGGGTCATGATACCTGTAGCGGAATTCCGCTGCCGCAACGGTATGTTGGCGGTCTTTAGCACGGCGGAAAGTGGGATTTACTGCCAGGGATGTAATGAGGGCCTTAGTCTTGATTCCACCTTATGCCTTCTCCACCATCCTACACTTCCCGACTCTTTATCTTACCCATGCAGGTTTTTTTATCCCATCTATCTCCTTTTACCCCTCGGTCTTCTGCCTCCCTCTCTCTTGCTCTGGGTCAAAGTCTGATAATGAAAAATAAGTCCTGGTCCCCAAAAATGAGTGGCATGCTCAGACTCTCTAACCACCAGCACAAAGTAAGCACTGCGTGTGATGAATGAAATGTTAAATTTATTTCAGCAGCAGCTTTATTACCCTGGAATAAAAGGTTGCAAATAGGGCAAGCTCAGGTGTTCTTGGTTCGAGCATCACTGTACATCTGGACTTCTGGACTTCATTCCTCCCACTTCCGTCGGTACTTCCTTTTACTGGTTGACCTACAGGCTGTCCTATCGTGCCAACATGGCAAGGGCCAGACTTCCCCCAACACACAAACTCCCCAATTTCATAAAGTTCTTGAAAACTCGCCTATGTCATATTTTCTTGAAATGATGCTGCTTGTTTGTAAACCTTATCTTTCACTGGTCCTCCCTTCCCATAGTCCCCTTAAATCCTCCCATCCAGATAGAATGTCTGTTGCTGTCTTGTCCTCACTGTTTATCTTCTTCATCCATTATTTTCATGGAGTCTATGTTTGATGTATACACCTAAATGTCTTTTAGTGCTAAAGCGATGTGTTACAATGTTAAATAAATAAAAGCCCACTTCATATGAAATACACACTTTAAAGCGACCTATTGAAAGTTTGCTGTAATTTATTTTGATCCACCATTTTACATTGCCCAAAACTGAACATCTCAGGAGAGTTGGAAGCCACTAAAATGTGGACTGGAGACATTAAATTTCAGGAAATGTAAAACCAAGATTGTGTCCTTAATAGAGTTGGTGCAATCTCTGGAGAATTACCTGAATGGAATGCGTAGTTTCTTTTTTTTAATGTATGCACATGATCCCCTCATCGGACTGGACAGTTAGATAATCAATCAAACATTTCCAAATTTTTCACAAGTGTAACAGTGATAACACGCTTTAGAGTCAAATGTAAGATTTAAACAAATTTCAAATTAAATAAAATATTTTTTTGGGCTCAGTGATTTCTATTTCGTGGTTGTTGGGTGAACCTCAACTCGTGATGCCAAACTGTAGGTATTGGTGATCTTGTCAATACAAGATAAAACAATTTATGTTCTATCAACTCAGGCATGAGGTGTTTTAGCTGTAGATGTTGCAGAAAAGGAACCAGGAAAAAAAACCTTGAAGAAACAGTGCTTGTGGAGAAACGTGTGAAGTGATTCTGCAGCTTTACAACTATGGCTCATATTTAAGAAAAAAGTGGCACATCAGCTATGGTGCGTCCCTTTTCTTGTGTCACCTACTAGCACCTAACAACACCATGGTTGTGTCGTATTTATAATGGAGTGCACCATGGCGGTCGTTAGAACTGAGGCCCATATTTATACTTTTTGACGCAAAACTGCGCTAACGCAGTTTTGCGCCAAAAAAATTAGCGCCGGCTAACGCCATTCTGAAGCACCATGCGGGTGCCGTATTTATTGAATGGCGTTAGCCGACCGGCGCTGCCTGGTGTGCGTGAAAAAAAAACACGTACACCAGGCAGCGCCGGCGTAGGGAAAAATGGCGTTTGGGCGTCCACAAATGGGGCAAGTCAGGCTGAGGCAAAAAAATCGTCTTAACCCGATTTGCGCCATTTTTTTACGACGCCCATCCCCCATTGAAATGACTCCTGTCTTAGCAAAGACAGGAGTCATGCCCCCTTGCCCAATGGCCATGCCCAGAGGACTTCTGTCCCCTGGGCATGGTCATTGGGCATAGTGGCATGTAGGGGGGCACAAATCAGGCCCCCCTATGCCACAAAAAAAATAAAAAAAATACTTACCTGGACTTACCTTAATGTCCCTGGGGTGGGTCCCTCCAGCCTTGGGTGTCCTCCTGGGGTGGGCAAGGGTGGCAGGGGGTGTCCCTGGGGGCAGGGGAGGGCACCTCTGGGCTCATTCTGAGCCCACAGGTCCCTTAACGCCTGCCCTGACCCAGGCGCTAAAATCCGGCACAAATGCGGGTTTTTTAGACCCGCCCTCTCCCGGGCGTCATTTTTGCCCTGGAGTATAAATACGACGCAATAGCATTGCAGTCATTTTTTAAGACGGGAACGCCTACCTTGCATATCATTAACGCAAGGAAGGTGTTCACGCTAAAAAATGACGCTAACTCCATGGACTTTGGCGCTAGACGCGTCTAACGCCAAAGTATAAATATGGAGTTAGTTTTGCGTCGAAATTGCGTAAAAAAAAACGACGCAATTTTGGTGCAAACGGAGTATAAATATGCCCCATAGTGTCAACATTTTTTGTACCCTATTGTGGCGCTTTGCTACACTAGCATCAAAAATGTTGACGTTAGTGCAACAAAGTGCAAGGAGGCCCATAGGTTACTATGGGAGCATCATTTTAATGCCTGGTCTGAGCAGGCGCTAAAAATTACGCCACTAAATGGCACAGTGAAATCTCTCAAATTTCACGGTGCCATTTTTGCTGGCCTACCAGCGCCAGAACGCTCCCCCTTGCAACATTATGCCTGGTGCAGGCATGATGTGGCGCAAGGGGCTACAAAGTGGCGCAATGCATGCATTGCACCACTTTGTACATACGGCTCAGCAGAAAAGAGACTTTCGTGTTGCCCTAGTGACAAAAAATGACCTTACGGCATCACTAAGGTGGAGCTAAGGGTTCTTAAATATGCCCCTATGTGCCTGAATTCAGCGGTGGGGCCAGGTCCGTTCTTGCCAATACTGTCTGCACTTCACATGGGGGTATTCGTTATTTTTAGAACATTAGGCGATGACAGCAGATAACATCAAAAAACAGAATCAACACTGAGTGGTTTTCCTGAGGACAAAATGCCTTGATCACTGGCATGTGCAGGGAAAATCAATCGAGGCATTGCCAGTGATACCTGCGCATGTGCCAGTTCAGTTTTCAAAAGCTTTGGGATAAACTAGTCCTGTAAGTACCTTCTGACAGCAGTTATCGCTTTCTACAAAACAAATAGGTGCTAATAGGGGCTAATGGGGTTTCTTGTTTCAAGACGTTTGGCGGCTAAATGGCTCAGTTGTTCCCCAGAGCTGAAAGGATATGATCTAGCAGATATCATGTAGCGCAAAACTTGTCACGCGTCCTTATGTAGAGAACAGTATCATTTTCCTCTAAGTGGTCACTGAGAGGGTTGAAAATGGCTGTTAATGAGGTAGCAGACAGACACATTTGATGTGGGAGCGCACAGGCTGTGACGTGTTTTCAACAAGATATGGTTAGAAGAAATTTGAATCCTGCTAAGAATGATTTATCCCACTTATAACTGGAGATTATGCTGCCGCCTGTGTCCAGTGTAGCAACTTGGGAGGTTGAGGGTTGCTCCCCAGTGGAACCCCTGATAATCACCAATCCTTCAGAGGTGGGCTGCCACCATATTTATTGACTCGGCTGCGCCAGTCAATGCTACATTGATGTATAGGTATTGGTCCGCTCGTGTTGACTATGAGAATACGTGCCTACTAACAGTCCATTCTGACTAATGCTTACGCTCAAGCATCTGCAGAACGTGACAGCTAGATGCAGAGGTGTGTGGCAATCATACTCTTGATCCTAGTGATCTGCCCAGATTTTCAGTGACGTTCCTCATCGCCTTTAGATGCGCAAATAACTTGTCGGCATTTCATAGCGGAGGCATGAGTTTTTGCTGAACCCCTGCCACATCTCTAAACTGGTTCACTCTCCCAGTGTCCCTAATGGGTAGTCAACCTTGCAATCTCTCTCTCATTCTCTTTCTCCAAGGGCGGTCCCTCCGCTATGGTGGAGGAGCGTTACCCCACTGCTGAAACAGGAAAAATAAAGGGCTCATAAAAGTATTTTATTATCCCTTTATTTTTCAGCTTTCGTAGGGTGGGCGGGGCCAGCCTCTTCTACGTCAACAAGTGGAGGAGGAGTAGCGGTGCGCCTCTAAGTGCGCATGTCCGTTTGGCCGGCAGTCTGAGGCCGGCCAAATGGACATGCACACTTAGAAACTCTCCCCACTCCCTCCCTAAGCGGCATTTCTGGCCAAGCAGGCCAATTGCAGCACTTCTTTCATGCTGTGTAACAGCATGAGAGAAACGTCGGGATTGGTTGGGGAGGGAAGAAGACGAGATGCGAGGCAGCGGGAGCGGCGGATCACGGAGGGGCAGGTAATTCTTTTTGTTTTAATACCCCCCTGCTCTCTGTGCTGTGCCACCTCCCCCACCCCTTCCTGGCAGCAGCGGCGAACTATCTCTCTCTGACCGATATCGGTGTGTGTTTACATGTATATATTCATTGAAAAAAACAAAGGCAAAAGTGATGTTATATTTAGGTGAAAATGTCGGTTTGAAAGTAACACTGAAGTTCACAATTTATTTCAAGTAACTATAACTTGTGCTCTTGCCATGCAGTGTTGTTAGCAATTATGTCATTTCTGATGTTGCATTTATATTATCAATAATGTGATAGAATATGCCATATTTGATGTAATATGTGAGGCTATAAGCAGTGCATGGTGAGGGCGCAAGTTATAGTTACTTGAAATAACTATAACTTGTGATTTTTTATTTAAGATGTTATGTGTAAACTGACATTTCCACATAACTATAGCGTCACTTTAACCTATGTTTTATTTAGTGAATTTCTGAGTTTTTTTTAATGCAAAGTAAGATATTACTATATCTAACTATAATTTCACTTCAACCTTTATTTTTTCAGTGAATTTCTAGGATTTCAAAAAAATATAAAGTAATATTTCATTATCATACATAACTATGCCAACCCCCACTGTGCACGGCCTTTGGCCCTTCGTTAAACTCTTCTGAGAGTGGCCACCAAACAAGGCAGCCAACCCCACGGCCATGTGCAGCTTGGGGCATGTTGCAGCCTAGCCACAGACCCAGCTATGCCCAACCCCTCCCGGGCAGCCGAGTCCCCGCTGGGCACAGCCAAAGGCAGTGTGCAGCATTGTTTGACCATAAGGCTGGCCTGCAGCCAAGCTCTGCACTCAACCACCTGTGGACAGCCAGCCTTTCACCCCCGCTACACACAGCCTTCGGAGGTGCACAGTGTGCGTTAGCAGCAAGGCCAACTGCCTGTATGCAGCCAACCTACCACAGACAATCATGCCTCCCCCTAATATTAATGGATCTCAGATCCTGCAGGAGTCTTGTGTGAATCAGTGCATCCCTTGTGCCTCTATGGCCTCCTGTGGGAGCAGAGGAGTCCAGCTGGTCCCCACAAGTGTCCAGAGGGATAGGAGCCGCTCGAAAACTTTTTTTCTTTACATTTGATGCAGGCATCCAGTGGGGTCAGGATACCTCTATCCTGCCCCCCTTATATATATGTTTATAATTTTCAGTACAGGGCGACCAAGCCCTGAAATGGCGGTCACAACATTTCTCTTTATGTTGCAGCCAGCCAATCACAGAGTGAGTTCTAACGGGAATTGCAGACGTTTCTCACTCCTGAGGGGAGCTGGACAGCCGACGGGGTTAAGTGCTCATTAGCAAATAACATCGCTCTAGTATTTGAAGTTGTGTGCCCACGGGACATTTGCGAGAGTCTCCTATCCCTGAATGTCCACATATACATAAATTGTGGAGCCTATTTTTTCAAAAACTACAGACAGATATGCACCAAATTCTGCCAAGTTTGGTGTGATTCTGTTTGGCCATTTGTGTTGTAACACTGTTCAAAAATAGAAAAAATTGCATGGGGAAAATGTGCGTTTTGGGACTCTCCCTTTTTTCTCGGCCCCTGCTTCACAGATGAAACTTTCAAGGAAATATATATATATATATATATATATATATATATATATATATATATATATATATAGAGAGAGAGAGAGAGTGTTAGTTGGATCCAGTATGTCCGGTATTCAGTATATCCAGATGCCTGGATTCACTTACTCTTTGTGTAGCAGTGAAATATTTGCCGTAGTTTCTCACCCATTGTCCCCAAAATACACGTCTTCCATATTTTAGAACATGTGAATACCAATTCATGTTTTATCTACTCTTATATGAAAGTGACATAGGCTTAGGGGCATATTTATACTCTGTTTGCGTCGGAATTGCGTTGTTTTGTTTTACGCAAATCCAACGCAAAGCTAACTCCATATTTATACTTTGGCGTTAGACCCGTCTAGCGCCAAAGATCTTGGAGTTTGCGTCATTTTTTAGCGTGGACACCTACCTTGCGTTAATGATATGCAAGGTAGGCGTTCCCGTCTAAAAAATTACTCCAAGGCATGTGCGCCTTATTTAAACTCCCGTGCAAAAATGGCGCACGGGAGTGGGCGGGTCAAAAAAAATGATGTCCAGCCGCTTTTGCGTCATTTCTTAACGCCTGGTCAGGGCAGGCGTTAAGGGACCTGTGGGCTCGGAAGGAGCCAAGAGGTGCCCTCCCATGCCCCAAGGGACACCCCGTGCCACCCGTGGCCCACCCCAGGAGGACGCCCAAGGATGGAGGGACCCACCCATCCCAGGGAATTTAAGGTAAGTTCGGGTAAGTATTTTTTTTTTAATTTTATTGTGGCATAGGGGGGCCTGATTTGTGCCCCCCTACATGCCACTATGCCCAATGACCATGCCCAGGGGACAGAAGTCCCATGGGCATGGCCATTGGGCAAAGGGGGCATGACTCCTGTCTTTGCTAAGACAGGCGTCATGTCAATGGAGGGTGGGAGTAAAAAAAAATGGCGCTAATCGGGTTGAGGCAGATTTTTTGCCTCAGACCGACTTGCCCCATTTTTTGACGCCCAAGCTCCATTTTCCCCTACGCTGGCACTGCCTGGTGTGGGTCATTTTTTTTGACGCACACCAGTCAGCTCCGCCGGCTAACGTCATTCCATAAATAAGGCGCCCGCCTGGCGCTTTGGAATGGCATTAGCCGGTGTTAACATTTTTGACGCACAACTGCGTTGGCGCAGTTGTGCGTCAAAAAGTATAAATATGGCCCTTAGTGTTTACATTAAAATAACGACCAATCAAATTCATTCAAACGCACCATGGGACATCACCTGCAGTCCAGCTGTGGTTGAGGACAGAGAAAGAGCTGACAGGAGAGAATGATGCTTTGGTCTCACATATGTAGAAGAATCAAACACGGTTACACTTTCTTGCATTCAAGCACTTTTGATAGGCTGCCCCTTCATACTTTAACTTCTGTGATAAAGAATAACTACACAAAAGATAAAAACGCTGCAAGCCACAACTCTGACAGCCAACACGATAACGTGCACACAGCTTTCTCAAATAACTTTTTTAAACACATTTGTATTGCCGTTTTCAGTCATCATAGATACTTTTTATGAGGACCATGCACCATTACTCCCAGTATAATAGACCATACTTTGACTCATGCAATTGCTAGGCCTCGTTCCTTAGCACTCTTTCTGTCCAGTTCAGGGCACAGGGAAGAGGCCCACCCTGTTACAAGGACATAGCAGTAAATCCAGTTCTATCAGGTAAATTGGCAATGTAACCATACAGTTTTAACTGTAACTATATAGCAACCTCAACCTGAAGATGACAAACCAAATTCAATAGTTGGTAGTTCAGCCTAGATGTCAATGAGTAAAATGGGGCCAAAAGAGAGGAAGGAATAGGTGGAGCCCACAAAGTGACTCCTCCACCCGGGAGCTCCAAGCAGGTGGAGGAAAAGAGAGTTGCCAAGCAGACCCTACCTCCCCAAGTGGCCAACAACAATAAATAAAGCAGGTGGGCAGAATGGAGTCATCCAGCTCTGTATAATTCAGTTTCTTAGGAGCACTCCAAATGAGGTTTGTCATCATTCTTGGCAACCTGAGTAAAGGTTAGCATCAAATCATCCCAAGGTTGAACAATTGTGTTTCTCCTAGGTCCCTGGGCCTCCTTTCATTGAAAAGCCTGACTCTCACTTGTGTGAATCTTATAACAGCATTGCTTAAATGTTTTACCGGAGGGCCCTATCTCACCTTCAAATTCATAGTGATAGCATGTTGGGCTAACATTATCAAGAGGTCAGCAAATCTTGTCTTTGCTTTACCTACTTTAGGTCGGTGGCCGTGGCTAGTGTACAGTTTTCAAGTGAGCTGTAGTAGCCTCTCCTCTCTGTTCCTGCTAAAATTGCCTCATTAAAGGGCAATTACAGACCATGTGGACAAAGCCAAACTGTTCCAAATGACAGTGCGAGCAGTTCAGAGCCATAAGACGTCTTCTGGTGGTTAGAAAGGCACTTTGCAAATAATTATTCTGGATTGATTGAAATTCGGTGTTTTGGAATACCTTGCTTAGGTACTTTAACACATTTTACCATTCCTTCTCATCAAAGGCTGTTAGACCTGTCAGACTTAGGGTGGTCTTCCCCCTTCGGTCTGTTTCCCTCACACTTTTTCCGTATCTTTTTGTTGGCCTTAGGACTCTGAGCACTTTACCACTGCTGACCAGTACTAAAGATAAACATAATAACTGGTGTATTCAGAATAGGCATATTTAATTTACTTTTAAGTCCCTTGTAAAGTGGTGTACGAAATACCCAGGGCCTGCAAATTAAAAGCTACTAGCAGGCCCGTGGCACTGATTATGCCAACAACACATGTAGCCTCTCAAACCTATCTCAGGCCTTCCATTGCAGAACCTGTTTGTGTAGTTTTACTGCCACTTAGACTTGGCATTTTGAAACCCCTTGCCAAGCCTTAAACCCCACTTTTATTAAATATGTCACCCCTATTGCAGACCCTAGGTAGCCCATAGGGCAGGGAGCTATGTAAGTAAAAGGCAGGACATGTATTTTTAAGTTTTACATGTCATGGTACTGAAAAACTCCCAAAGTCGTTTTCCACTACTCTGAGGCCTACTCTTCTCATATGCCAACATTGGAATTACTTAATATACTTAAACTGTAATTCCTGATCAGAAAGAGTAGCTACATTATGTTTCATATTATTGGAATGGTAACGATAAACCTTTTTTTCTGGTAAAGTCATATTTATTATCACTAATTCAGAAATCCCCTTTTTGAAAGTGGGCATTTATCTGCTCTTACTTTTGTGTGTGCCTTGTAGCCTCTCTCCAATACACATCTGGGGATGGTGACAACTACTCTTTGTGCATTCACTTTAAACAGCCACAAACACAGGAAAGTTAGGTGTGTCTGAGCACTCATCTACATTCATCTGCATTCTGATGGCTTTTCTTGGGCAGGAAAGGTGGAGGGGAACTGACACATTTGAATAGGGACATGCCTGGCCCCACACAAAGAGCTGATTACTCCTGATGAACCAGATATGCTAATTAAAGAAATGACTAATGATTAAGGTGTGTTTATTAATGAGAAAAATGCATAGAGAAATTAATTTTAGAAAATAACGTGCACATTTGAAAATGTGCCCTTTGGAGAGTGGTCACCATGTGCATTAACAGATGCAAAATAATGAAAAATGAATAAGAAAATGCACTAATATGTCATAACGAAATGTATAACTTATGTTTTATGTTAATTCATATTCTTAAATTAGCCGGACTAAAAGGCCTGGTTTCACTGGGCCTTGCTTGCTCATAACGTGGAGACTCCGAATGCCTTGCAAGGACTGGTAACTGGAAGGAGAAACCTTGAACCGCTCAGAGCTTAGACGGCTTAGCTGGAACATTCTGCAATGTACTGACGAACAGGAGATCAGTCAGTCAAAGAACTTTATTTCGGCTACAAGAGCCACAAAAGCACAGCAACAATAAATAATTACACAGAATTAAATAAAATATGTGTATAAAATATGTACAATACATGTATACAAATAAAATGATAAAATTAAATAGGATAAGAATTTAAGTAAAAGTAAAGATTGAATGCGCTCCCGGGGTAAGTCTAACATTCTTGCTAACACCATTATATTGGTAAAAGCTTCCCTCTGACAATCCAGCTTGCACCAAGGAATTTGGCAACAGCAATCACTAACATAGGTCGAATGTCTGATCTAAGAATTCGAAGAGCTAAATCGGACATGCGCACTCCCAGCTGCCTACAAGCCGGGGTCAACCATTTCCTGCATGGAGCAGTGTATGCAGTGCAGACAAATAGGACATGGGGGAGGCTTTCAAATGGGTGCTTTACAAGCTGGGCAGATTGTTGTTTCGTCAGGTGACCAGCGACTAGTGAATAGTCTTAAAGGCAGGGTGCCAATACGGAACTGGAAGTACAACTTCCTCTCTCTTGGCACCGTGATTATGTCCCAGAAAGCCTCATATTTGCACGTCTCTTTTAGGTTAGTGATGTCACATGATAGTGTAGAGTGAAGAGCAATCCTCGTGTCTTCAGAGTCTGCCATGTGCCAAAACATTTTTTTAAGATCTCTTTTGGAAGGAAATGAAGTAGTGGTTGGGAAATCCCACAGTTCTCTGAGCCCAAGCGAATAAAGTAACCCCTTGAAGTATCTAAGCCGGGGGATACTATGAGAATGGTCAGCTTCTAGTATGACCTGCACAGCTGTAGTAAAGGAGGCGAGCGCCGGGGTGGTCCAAAGGCGCCGCCAATACAAGAGGGGGCGTAGACAGGCTTTGTGGTCAATGCATTTCATGCCTAGGTCTTTAAAAAGAGGAAACAGTGGAGTACTCAACGGGAGGGACACTAGATTCCTGGATCGCAGGGCGTATTGGTTTGGTATATGAAAGGTTAAAGTCCTTTATTAAGACCCCCGTTGTTTGCTTTAGCTTGAGTGCTTGCTTTGCAATATGGGAATTCTAAAGCATTTTTTCTATTAGCATTATGCCCAGGTAGTTAAAAGTGTCAACCTTTTCAAGTGGAGTTCCCTCAAGAGTGAACTTTCCTCTAAATGATCTGTGAGGATTGAGTGTCGTCAGTTTAGTTTCAGAGGCATTGATTTCAAATCCCCTTGTGGAGCAAAATTCCTCAAAACAAGCGAGGAGTTTCCGTAATCCACTTGGGGTCTTGGATATCAGCAATGTATCGTCTGTGAAGAGCAGAACTGGAATTTTCTGTGTGCCTAATGATGGTGCATCAGCCTACAGTCTAAGTAAAGAGGGGACAATATCATTTATGTACAGGAGAACAGGGTGGGGGCAAGGACACACCTTTGCCGCACACCCCTCAGCACCTGAATTCTGTCGGTTAACTGCCCCTATCGTCCCACCTGACACGTGCATAGTTTCCCTCATGGAACCGAGTTAGTAAAACAAGAATGTGCTCAGGGATTTCCGTTAGGGAAAGAACTTCCCACAGCTTGTTACTGGGTACTAAATCAAATGCGGATTTCAAGTCAAGAAAAGCAACGTACAAGTTCCCTTTGCCAATAAAAAAGGTTTTCCAGTATAAGAGCAGGAACCTAAGGGCTTTCTCAATGGTAGATATTTTTTTGCGAAAACCTGCCTGGAGGGGACTAAGCATATCTCGTTCTTCCATCCAGTCTTGAATTTTACCCAGAAGGCAATGACAAAACACTTTCTGCACACAGTCTATTAGGCTAATAGGCCTATAATTGCTGGGGAGGCTTCTGTCACCCTTTTTAAAAATGGGGATAATGATGGCCCCCTTCCAAGACTCAGGGATTGGTGCCCCAGATGCTATTGCATTCGCTATGATGGTGATATATCTTGACCAGATGCTATGTCAGTTAAGAACAGATCTGCTGGGACACCATCAGCAACAGGTGCTGTGCCGCGCTTTAGGGAGCCTAAAGATTATGCTATGTCCGCTTTGGAAAATAGTTGTAACACTGGAGGGGTAGGTGTGAGAGTGATAAATGAGCAAGTGTCCTTCTCTAACCCACTGAAGTGATCCACCCAGTCCTTTGGTGCGATATTAGTTGTAATGTGCAAATCGCTATTTGCAGGGCCGCCCACTGCCAGGGACCAAAATGTGCTGCAGTTCCTCTCTTGTGCAGCGTCACTAAGTGCAACTCACCGCTTCTTGTCTTGTTCACGTTTAGCTTTGTTAATGGCAGATTTGTAAGATTTGTAAGACTAGGCTAATTGCTTTTACATCCTTGGATTTAATGGCTTGGATTAAGTGCTTGCTTGAGAAGCGACACTCTTTATTAAACCAGCGATGCCTACCCTTATGCCTCTTACTATCGGGGGCTGCATCAGCAGAGAAGAGGGCCGCGATACTCTTGAAACATGTGATACGAGTTATGCTTACTTCCTCATTAGTGTATATAGAACCCCCCTCTAGGGACATCAATGCTGTCCTTAAGGTGTCATTGGCAATGTCAATGAGTGTTGGTCGAGCCAGAACCTGGTTCCACTTTAGGTGGCATTTGTCATTGATCAAACTAATCCCCTTTGGTGCTTTAGCTGAGTTGTTAATTATGGGCAGGTGGCTGATCAAAGCTAACAAGTGGGCTGAGAGAGGATTATGGACACTTTCAGATCTCTCGATAACCATCATATCCATCACCAAAGGCCATAATCTTACGTCGATTAGACAATAGTTGATTCTACTGGTGTGGTTAACTTTGTTGTACGAGTGATAGCCCTTTACATCTGGCTTGGTCCTACCGTTTAGTGCCCTAAGTCCAAATCCCATGGTCAATGATTTTACTTGAACAGCAACTTGGGACCACCTTTTGATGGGCGGAATATCCAGAGCATGGATAGCCCATGCCTGGTCCACCTCGTGAGTGGACACAAGATCATCCCAGTCGAAAGGTTCAAATGTTACGTTAAAGTCACCTGCCACAATGATTTTGTAATGTCAGGGACAGTTTTGCAGAAAAGTCTCCAGGGTGAAGAGAGTTTTGGAAACCCCCCCGATCCCTCTAGCATAGATATTAAATAAAATCACAACTGCATCAGCCCCGAATGATAGTCGAATACCTAGCAGATCGGGGGAGTCAAAAGGTAGCTGTACTATGTGGCAATTTAGTGATGTTCTGGTCCAGATAGCTAGACCCCCAGAGGGCCTCCCCCTGTTGCTGGCCATATCAGGAATATAAAAGTTGAAGTAGCCTGTTCGAAAGAGTGGACCGGTTGACCATGTCTCTTGAAAGAGACATATGTCGTGCTCATCAATAAAGGAAGTGAAGGACTGGAGGTGAAGGATAGATCTCAGGCCTGCCACATTCCACAAGACAATTTGTACCCTGGTGGTTGAATGGACAACCCTGTCCACTGACGTATTTGAGGATTTGGTTGCCAAGGGTGGGTTTAGCAAGTGAGGTCGCTTAGAAGGAGAGGGGTCATTCTCACTGTTGTCCAGTTGATGAAGATTTGAGTTATAGTAAGCATCTACAGGACCTGACCTGGTCCTAGGTGCGGCATTCTCATACTTTGCTGTCTGTGATGAGTGTGAGTCACGGGGGAACGAATGTGCAATGCTGTCATGGCCGTGCAATAGATAAGAGGTGGACTGGTGGGGTCTATATGGAGGAAAATCGTGGGTGCTTGCAGGAGCAGTGCTGGGTGCTACAGCCAGACCGGGGACAATTGTTTCATGTAAGTAAGGGGGATCCTCAACGTCTATTTTAAGTGATACTCCAAGTCAGTCATTCTCGCTAAGAGCAGATGGTTTGCCTGATGGGCAATGGATGGGGTGGGTTATACAATGTGCAGGTGAGCTAGGATATTTAAACTGGATACAGGATTGCTCTGGACCACTTGTCCTTGCATCTAGGACCACCAGGTTGTCCACCATACTCCTATCCCTGAATGTCAGCCGTAAAATATCAAAGTGTGTGCCAGGGTGGAGCCTTCTTACTGCATCAATTATGTCCTTGCGGATTACAGAGTAACAGCCTCTAACTTGGCAAATCCAATGAATTGCCTTGTTTCTGATAGAATCTCCCCCTTCTCTGGGTGCCAATGGGTGTAGCTTAGGGACATTTATCATTAGAACAGTACTTGTGGATTGGAGTTGGTCAATGATGGGTTTAGCTGTATATTTAGGGACAATATTGCTTGTAGGTTTTGTAATTGGATAGCAGGCATCTGGTAGATTCCTCGCGCTTAAAATAATGTGGGAGGTGGGCTGATCAGATTCCTTTATCTTGGCATTAGCTAAGAATTGGTCAGCACAACCATTTGCTTGCGTTGTGGGCAACCTTATTGTGGTACCTAAGTGGAATGGTGTTGGTTTGCAATAATGATTTAAGGAACTTGTTGTGTCTGGAGAAATTAACTGCTTAACTACTGCAATTAAGGAATTAACCATAGACTTTAATTCTGACACCTCCCTTTTTAGATCTTGTATGCATAGC
The DNA here is from genome assembly GCF_031143425.1 of Pleurodeles waltl. Lineage (NCBI taxonomy): Eukaryota > Metazoa > Chordata > Amphibia > Caudata > Salamandridae > Pleurodeles > Pleurodeles waltl. Next base: position 724,393,402 of record NC_090448.1, on the reverse strand, counting down.
ATGTGCTGTGCATTTGACTGGACTGAGTGCTTATTTACATCTACATCTGCTAACTCGCCCACCCTGGTGCATTGATCTGGGTCGTCCTAAGAGTCTAAGATGTTTATTAGGGGGGAGAAGCGGTTAATGCACTGGATAGGGTCGCTGGGATTAGCTGAGGGCTTCTCCGCCAATATTGGGGAGGCGTGGCTGATGACATCCCTACCCTCCCCCTCGTCTGTGGAGGTTATGGCCTGTTAGCCGCGCTTTACAAATATGTCAGCAATTTTCTTATGGCCAACGCCCTTCCTAGCAGGTGAGCACTCTCCCCCAATTCCGGTGGGGCTGCTGTCCGGGCGGGAGTTTAAAATTCCTTCACATTCGTCAAGAAGGTTGTGAATTCTGTCCATAACACAATTGTTGACTACATGCTTCTGCCTTTTCCGCTGGGTTTTTTACACCACCCCTGCCCCACCCTCTATTGCCTTTCTTTTTTCCCATATGCTTATAGTTAATGGATAGTGGCAATAGTCAATAGCGCCTTTTTAAAGAAAAAATGTTAGGGAGGTAGCCCAGCCCAGCCTCCTCTGGGCTACGACAGGCGTGGACAGGCCCGCCCTTGGCCCGGGCTTTGCCTCCTGGAGCCTCAAAGCAGTCTGGGGTATGTAGTCCCTTAGAGTTCCTGGCACGTCCTGCGCCGCGAAGTTCCCCCACACGCTATATAGCACTCGTTGGTGTGATCAAGTGGATGCAGGTGCTCACAAGATGGCTGCCTCCTGGGGCCTCAAAACAGTCTGGGATATGTAGTCCCTCAGAGTTCCTGGCACGTCCCGTGCTGCGAAGTGCCCCCACGCACTATGTAGTGCTCGTTGGTGTGATCAAGTGGATGCAGGTGCTCACAAGATGGCCACCTCCTGGGGCCTCAAAGCAGTCTGGGATATGGAGTCCCTCAGAGTTCCTGGTGCGTCCCGCGCCGCGAAGTACCCCCACATGCTATATAGCGCTTGTTGGTGTGATCAAGTGGATGCAGGTGCTCACAAGATGGCCACCTCCTGGGGCCTCAAAGCAGTCTGGGATATGTAGTCCCTCAGAATTCCTGACGAACAGTAGAGGATGAAGACAATTTGATACAATTATGTGAAGTGTAGGCTAAATGTACTTTCCAAGGACTTGAACAATAAAGGCACTGACTGAAGAGATAGATGCCACAATTTTGTTACCTGAAGAGCCCGATGATGTTCTCATCACAAGAAGGACCAATCAATTTTATGGGACACAAGACATATGCAAAATTAAAGATTTGGTAAACAAAACTATTGGTTAGAGTCATAACTTCCAACAGACTGATGAATTAGCAATTAGTAGGATGGACTGGGAGACCCTAATAAAAAAGTCGTGACAAGGGGTGAGGAACCAGAACTGTGAGGAGAAAGTTGATGACGTCAGGAGACGCTGTCCGAGGCGCTGATATTGGGCGCATACTCTGTGAGCCTGATCTGTAGCTGACCATTGATGACCTGAAGACGAAGACTGACTTGTTGCTGATCCATCTTGGATAGGTAGCTATGAAAACGTGATTGACAAATGTTGTGCCTTTTCTTCTAAGTACCAACTGCACTGTTTTGTAGAATTTCTCTCTTTTAGGTAGATTTTTCCAAATCAATGTTTTTCTCTAAATTGTTTTTGCATGAGGACCCACATGCTAATGCTAATCTTGGTTAGGTAGGCTGACAGGGGAGACGTTGACAGTGACAAATGACTGTCAAAATTATTTGCTGAATTACATCATTAATGCTGATATTGACTGACTTATGATTTGCATTGTTGCTCATGTTTTCCATAAAGAAAAATGTTTTCTTTTGATGAACTAATAAAGATTGATTAATAAAGGCATAATTAACATTTGATTAGAATTGTAATCAATAGGGAATAAAGATTGTTAACCCTTTCCATGAGTGATAGTTATTTCTGATTAGGGTGGTTTTTCCTTTGGTACTTAAGGTGTTTTATCTTGTTCTATTGATGTTGATTATTGATTCAGTGATCACTGCATGACTAGGATACTCCATGCGATTCAAAAGATTCAACGACCTATACGCGTCCCCTTGTAACTCACTTCAAAGGCATATTTTGGTATATGAACTGGGTCTCTGACCCTACAAAATGAGTACACTATTGGACCTGGGAAGAACTCTGCCAGGAGTAAGGGCTGCTGTGCTTCAAGGATTGCCACGCTGCTGGACTGCTCTCCAAAAAGGGTTGCTCTCTGACATGATGAGCTACTCTGCTGCCTGCTGACCTTTGCCCGGCTAAGGAAGGGCTAGACCCTCTCATGTGACCCATAGTAACTCTAAGGGTTTGCTGGCTTGCCTCCTGTTCTCCTGCAGTCTCAGTGACATCAAAAACTGCTCCTGCTGCTGGACTCTGCAATCTGTGAGTCCTACCTGTGCCCGAGGTGCCAATCCAGTCCTGGGCATTAGAAAGGGGTTGTGCAGCTGTTTCTCTGCAAGAATCAATGCATCAGAGCCATTGCACCTCTCAGAACTGATGCAGTGCTGATTCATCAACAAAGTGGGAGCTGTCTGACACAGAGCCCATCCTAGGACATTGCTGCGCAGATCAACAACAACGCTTTTCTTACATCTCAATGGAGTTCGACGCCAACGCAAGTGTGCGTAAATCTTGTAGCCAGCCTGTCCTCCATAGCAGCCGGCCTGAACTTTGGATTTACCCCGGTCTAGCACAACTTCAATTAACCTGTTAACGCTATTGACTTCCAAGCACTACTTTTGGTTTATTCTTTAAAAGCTCATATCTCGACTTCTACTGATTGGAGTTTTGTCATGTTGGTCTCATTTTACTCAGATAGATATTTTCTATTTTGCTAAACCTGCGTGGAGTTTTTCTGTGTTGTTTTCGTTGTGTTACTGTGGGTGTGTTGCACAAATACTTTATACATTGCCTCTTTAGATAAGCCTGATCGCTGTGTGCCAAGCTACCAGAGGTTGAGTACAGTTTATGTCTAAGTGTGTATCTGAGTTGCCTTGACTAGAAGTGGTGGTTACTGCATGTACAGGGTGCATATACTGACACCCTGAAACCTCTGTTCTAGCATTGGTGATCAGCAGTGAGGATAGGACTTGTGTTTGTGCAATGCCATATATGAACTCAGTGTCCACCACACCTGTATATTAAGACCATTTTACATCTTTTTTTAATTCTCCCTGAATGGCTTCTTGATTTTTTCTGCAAAATTATGTTCCACTCTGAGAAGCAGCACCTGCAGCATTTAAATTTGAGCTGGCCTGGTTAGAGTCTTACAGCTGCAATATTTCTGCAAGGAAGTTCAAGTGTCTACAAGGGGTTTCACAAGGAAAGGGGACCTAGAAAAGGCTTTGAGGGCCTGGGCAGAAGCCCAGGTTTCAGGAGATAACATCCCTTAGAAGGTGCAACTAATTCCTGAGGAGGAAGATTACCTAATTCAGGATTCCATTCTGGATTGGGAACTACCTGTGAAAAGGGCCAACAACTTACCAGGAGCAGGAGTGATTTCTAGACCAGGGAGCAGTGTCTCCTCCAGGAACCTGTCCCTAGAGGAGCTGGCAGACAGGAGGGAGGAAATACAGCTTAAATTGGAGCTTACAAAGATGAAACTGCCTCTTAAGGAGAAGAAAGTGGCCCATGAGCTCAGTTTGAAAGAGCTGGATGTTAGAGCTCTGGAAGTAGCGTCCCGCAATGGAAATGGTGGCAGTATACTAGCAGTGTCCACTAGTGAGTCAAGAGTCTGGATCCCAAGTATGTGGTATCCTGACATGTGGTGTGGGATGACACAGACAAATCGTTTGCAGTGGCTCTGAGAGTGCACAAGGTTCCAATGGAGCTCTGGGGTGATAGTTTTTGGTGGTATATGCCCACAGTGGGGAGTGACACAGTTTTCACATTAGAGGTGGGAGTCCAGACTCACTACACTGCTATGAAGCCCATACAAATCAACAAGTTTGGGCTGATACCTGAAAACTACAGACAGAAGTTCACAAGATTGCATTGCAAAATTGGGTGGATTGATTGGACTGTGCTATGGCTGGGTGAGAGACAGCAAAGCAGAAGATTGCGAAGGGCCATGCAACTTGATTTTGAAAGGAGCACATGCTTGCTCTTTGTTTTACAGAGCTGCACCAACACTTGGTGAATAGTAAGCATTCTGATCCCAAGAAGCTTACTGAGGAGGCTGATATCTGTGTCAGCACCAGTGTGGTATCTGACATCACGACACTCCTCACTTTGGTTCCCCCGACAGCAAATACGTTCTCTGTGATAGACTTGAAGAATGCTTTCTTTTCGATCCCTATTCATCCTGACAACCGATATTTGTTTGGTTTTACTTTGAATAAACGATCATGTAGATTTTGCAGAGTTCCTCAAGGCTATCCGGAGAGTCCAAGTATTTATAGTCAAGCGTTAAAACGACAACTTGATTCTTTTGTCTTGCCTGAAGGTGTGGCTCTCATACAATATGTTGATGATATTTTGTTGGCGGCTGATACCCCTGAGCAATGTGAAAAGTGCACTTTGTCTTTACTTTCTTTTCTTGCTTTACACCATCATAAAGTGTCACGAAAGAAATTGCAATATTGTAGACCAAAGGTAACCTATTTAGGTCGCCTTTTGTCTAAGGAGGGCCGTGCACTTAAATCAGATCGTGTTCAAGCAATTTTAGACACACCAGTACCCTCTACTCAGAAAGATGTTCGGGCATTCCTTGGTCTTACTTCTTTTTGTAGGCAATGGATATTAGGGTTTTCACACATTGTCAAACCTTTGCTAGCACTATTGACTAAAGATACTCCAATGCCCCTCCCATGGAATGTGAGACTGCTTTCAGGCAGCTGCGACAAGCCCTTTGTTCAGCACCAGTGTTAGGTACTCCAGATTACATGAAGCCTTTTGCACTTTACGTACATGAGAAAGATGGATGTGCATTGTCAGTTTTAGTACAGACACATGGCGATAAGCAGCGTCCCTGTTCGGGTGCCAATTTGTTGAAGTAAGCCTCAGCAAGGCCTACTAGTGCAAGGGGTTCACCTTTCTCTGCACAAAATCCTCAGACCATGTAGGAAGAAGTTGGCACAGGAACTGAAATAAAAGACAAAGTTTATTAACCTCATGAGGTGGTACTACAGTTCAAACAGCACCCTTAGGTAATGTCTGAAGTAGCACACTGAACTGAGAGAGCATGGTCCTTTTATACCCACGCAGGGGCTAAAAGGAGGTGGTACAATTATAGAAGCAAGACTTGTATACATGTAAGGTCATGTGGAAAATGCACAGTCGACAGGTAGGAGGAGCTAACAGTTTTCAAGGACTAACAGCTGCAGACCTTACTGAGCATGTGCGAAAGTGGGAGATGCTAAATATAACTTGTCACTAGGCAGATTTCAAGAGTAGTTAACAGAAAGGTAGGACAGAGCACATGGTGAGCACATGGCAGCATGTGGCAGAGAAAATGGCTGCCATGAATACAAAATGGATTCCGCGAAATGTTCACAATAGTTACAAATACAAGATGTCTTCTGCTAATGCTTAATCTAATTGCTGCTAAACTACAACACCAGAGTGTCCAAAGCATCTGGAAGGGACTCCCAAGAGGGTGGATGGGGTTCCCACCAGAAGAAGGAGCAGGGAGATAAAAAGAAAGAGTTCTCTAAAGGCCCCCAAAACAACTCATAGGGGAAAGGGTCTGGCTCTCATTCCCAATCTGTCCACCAGAAGAAAACCTATCCTGACAAAAGTCAGCAGCCCAAAACTCCCAAGGGCTATGAGTCCTTCGAGTATGGACACTACAAAGGGGATCCAAAGTGTCCAAAAAGAGCACCACCTTCCACTGGAGGGAAAGCCCCAGGGGTGGCTAGTGTAGTGATGGCAGAGGAGTATGTCCTGGTTAATGGAGGGAGATTAATGGGATTATCCGAGTGTCCCTGGGTGACAATGAGATGGTTCTGAAGATCCATTTGGCCTCAAATCCTACAAAGTATAGGCAATGGGTCACCATCAATGGTCAAAGTGTTGAGGCTCTGGGGGGCACATGTGCTTCCCAATGCATTCCACCAGGATGCGATGGCGGACAACATAGAGGATCACTATCCTGTGGTTCTTGTTCCTGTTGAGTGGGGGGAGGGCTCAAGACTTCTGAAGGTTGCTGTGAGCCCTGTCATGCCTGTGGACTATTTCTTGGGTGATGATCTTGAGCGTGCAATCTGGAAGGAAGTGGAGCTCAAGGTTCATGTGGAGATGAGGTTACCTGATTGGATCTGTGCTCCCACAAGGTCCATCGCTGCCCGGGACGAGAGTCAGAAAGGGCTGAAGCCTGAAACAATGGCCCAGCCAGCTGCTAAAAAGGAGAGAGGTGGAGGGTGTGGGAAATCAGCCGCTGAATGTGCCCCCAGTGAGATGGATGGGGCACCTGCGGTGTCCGCCCCAGAGCCTACTGAGGAAGGCATTGCTTCTCTTGGTCACCTGCCTACACTTACTGGACTGCATGCAGAAGAAGGCCCCACCAAGTAGGAGTTCTGTAGGGCACAACGGGAGTGTCCAACACTTAAAGGCATGAGGCACCAGGCTGAAGCTCAAGCAGCAGGTGATGTATCTTGGTGTTATTACCTTTACTGGGGAGACAACCTTGTGTACAGTGAGCCTATGGCTCCTGTGCATGGGACAACAATGGCCCTGGTGGTCCCCAATGCAATAAGGCCTTCCTACTGGATCTGGCTCATGAGATTCCCCTGGCAGGACATTTGGGCCAAGATAATACCTTTGCAAGGCTTACCTCCCACTTTTATTGGCCCAAGATCGGAACTTCTTCAGATGTATTCCGTAGAATGTGTGTGTGCATGCCAGGCAAGTGGGAAGACAGGGAAGAGGCTGAAGGCATATTCTTTGAGAAAGTGGGCACTGACATTGTTGGGCCTAGGGATAGCAAGATTACCTCAGGTCACAGGTTCATCCTGGTCTTGGAAGATCATGCCATTAGGTACTCAAGGGCAACCCCTCTGAGGACCACACCTGCAGTGACGAAGGCCCTGATGAGGACTTTTAACCAAATGGGTTCCCCAAGGAGGTTGTGTCTGACAGGGGCCTAAACTTCAAATCTGCTTACACACAGTCAATGTGTAAGGATTGTGGGATAAACTATCAATTCTCCACTCCTTATCACCCAAAAACAAATGAGCTTGTTGAGCGATTCAACAAGACCCTCAAAAGCAGGATCAGAGGCCTTCCTAAGGCTGTCAGGAAAAAGTGGGATTTCCTCTTACAGGTCGAAGGGTAAACTATGCCAATGCTGATAGTCTATTCAGGTTTTTATGCCTTAGTGATGAAAACTCCCAAGAGGTTGGGTAGCTTCCCCACTTTCAGCTGGGGAGGGCATGTGTTAGATATGTCAGCCTAGGGTGGTCTTCCCCCAAACTTTTTGCCTGTTTGCCTCACATTTTTGCAGTATCTTTTTGATGACCTTACGACTCTGAGCACTTTACCACTGTTGATCAGTGCTAAAGTGCATGTGCTTCTCCCCTAAACATGGCAGCACCGCTGTATCCACAACGGGCCTATTTAATTTACGTGTATGTCCCTCGTAAAGTAGTATACCATATACCCAGGGTCTGTAAATTGAATGCAAGTAGTGGGCCTGTTTTACTGATTGTGCCACCCACACAAGTAGCCTTTCAAACCTGTCTCAGGACTCTCATTGTAGAGCCTATGTGTGCAGTTTCACTGTCACTTCGACTTGGCATTTAAAACTTCTTGCCAAGCCATAAACCCCATTTTATTACATATAAGTCACCCCAAAGTTAGGTCCTGTATACCCCATAGGGCACGTTTCTATGTGAGTAAACGGCAGGACATGTACTTTTAAGGTTTACATGTCCTGGTAGTGAAAAACCTGCAAAGTTGTTTTTCACAACTCTGAGGCCTACACCCCTCATACGCCAGCATTATGAATTCCTTAATATACTTTAAAGTTCTAATTCCTGATCAGAACAGAGTAGCTATATTATTGTTCATATCAGTTGAACAATAAAGATAAACCTTCTTTACTGATAAAGTCAGGTTTAACATTACTATTTTCGAAATGTCACTTTATGAAAGTGGGCACCTCTCCACTCTTACTGCTCTGTGTGCCTTGCAGCATGTCTCCAATACACATCTGGGGAGGGTGAAATCAACACTTTGTGCATTCCCTCTATACAGCCACAAACACAGGAAGGGTAGGTGTGTCTGAACACTCATCTGCAATCATCTGCATTCTGATGGCTCACGCACCTTGTTGGATTCAGCCACGAAAGCCCCAGGAGTCCCTGAGGGTGGTGAAGCTCCTCGTGGGGACTGGAGGTCTGACAGCAGAGCCAGGTAGCACCTCAGCTAGGAGGCTTAGCTCGCTGAGCCCCCGGCCTTGGTGTGCAACGCGTGGTCTCCCGAGACGCAAGGGAGCCGCGTGCCTTGTTGTACCTCGCCAGATGGGATGGAAGCCTCAGAGGCCCCGGCCCGGCAGAGGGTCAAGGAAACGAGGTGGCCCCCAAGTGGGGAGTGGGGTCACCCGTCCAATGGACTGCTTTCCCCCTATTAGGAGCATCGGAGCTCCTTGGTTGAACTGGGGCTCATCGGAGGCCCGACCCTGCTGAAGCCACTCAGCACTACCGTAAGGGTGGTGTGAGGAGCGCATGAGCTCCCATGATAAACGGGGTGGACTGTGCTCCCCGTGTAAACCCCCCTGGTGATCTTGTGTTTCTTCTGCATTTAAGTGGGTGATAACATATACCATACATATACCATTTGGGCAATGTGGCTCATGATGGGGTCGTGACCCCCATGCTCATGTGTTGATACTGCCATGCGCATTTTGGAGTGATGTTTCATCTTATTTGCGGCCATGATGGTGTCTTGGCAGCTGTGATTATTACTGTGTCACGGTGTTGTGTGCGCTGTGCAATCGCTTTACACATTACCCATGAGATAAACCTGACTGCTCCTGCCAAGCTAAAAAGGTTGTGAGCAGGGGTTATTGGTTGTGTAACTCCCTCGCCCTGACTAGACTGGGTGGGTTCTGCCTGGCTTAGGTGCATACCCTAGCCAACCAGAAACCCCATTTCTAACATTGGGGAGCAGTGGTAAGGATAGGACTTGCGGTTGCACATTACTATTGTAACTCATTGTTGCACCACAAATCGCATTGAGACCATTACATGTTTTGCTTCTCCTGATTTTCTCTCATTGGTCACTTTTCCTATTTTCAGCTCTTTCACCTGGGTATTTGTTTGTTGCACTTGTGTTTAATGTACCTTGTCAAAATGGGACTTACCTTTAACACAGAGGGCCGCCCGTAATATACTCAGGAGGAATTAAAGGGGTTCTGTAGGGAGAGAGGGCTACCAGTGATTGGGGACCTCATGAGATTTTTTATTTTTTAAAGGTTTGTGACATATGCCCAGGGGAGAGTGTTCTTAAAGGGTACCCAGATGATCCTGACTGTAGTGAGGGTTCCCAATGGGAGGGCTCCCAGACCTCATCCCTAGTGAGCGGTGAAGAGACTGACCAAGAAGGCAAGAATGACCGGCAGGGACGTCAGTTGACAGGGAAGGCCCCATTGATGGGGAATCCCTTGCTGGGTTCAATGTTAGGAACAGTGTCACCCCCTATTCCTTGTTGCCTTCTAAGCTCAGAGATAGGTGGAAAAACAGGGAACTGAAGTTGCAGCTGTTGCGGCTGGCTGTGGAGGAGAGAAGGGCTAAGGTAGAGTAGACCTTAGTCCAGGAGAGGATGGCAAAGGCAGAGAGTGCCTTTGTCAGGGAGAGAATCGCTGTTGAGCGCAGTCTGAAAGATCTGGACTCACCGGCGCTGCAGGTGGAGTCCAGTGGTGGCAGCAATGTTGACTGCAGTGGCAGGGAGAATCCACACATGCCCACAGACTTGATACCTGGGTTTCAAAAGGGGGAAGACATACGTCAGTGTTTGAGGGAATGTGAGGAGGCTCTGGTAGCGCTCAGTGTCCCTCAGAAGGACTGGGGGACTAGTCTGGAGAGCTATATTCCTGGGTAAGGGAGGGCCTGCTGGCCCTGGAAGGGAGTGACAGGAAGGAGTATCCCCTTATGAAAGAAGCACTGATAAGGAAGTATGGCTACACCCCTGAGGAGTACAGATTGAGGTTCAGAAGCAGTAAGCTACTGTCCACCAGTCTTGGGAGTAGTTTGTGGAGGACTGCTGCAAAGCACTGGATGGATGGGTGAAGGGTAGCACAACCGGCAATTTTGAATGGCAGTTTAATCTGATTGTCCGAGAGCACCTGCTTTGTTGTTGTATTTCAGGGCTATGCCAACACCTGTCGGGGTGGGAGCTCTCTGACCCCAGGGAGCTTGCAAAGGAGTCAGACCTCTAGGTCAGTGCCAGTGGGTCTGGAAAGGCATTTACTGATGTTCCTGAGGGGAGTGGTCTAAGTATTCCTCACCCAGGTGAGGTGGGAAAGGCTTGCAGTGTCCCAGATAGATCCCTATGCAGTGGGATGAGTAAGGGATTCCATGTCCGATCTCAGAGGAGAGGGAATGGTGGTGGGCTGAGTCCCAGGATGCCCGTGATCCAGTCCCAGAGCCTGGAGAGTTTCAGGAGTGAATGCCAAGAGTGGAGCCTAGCCTGCACCGTAGAGCCATCTGCTGAGAGGGACCCCATAATGTCAGGAGAACTTGGGTGGGCGGCTGATGTCAGTTTTCTGCCGGTCCTGGTATCTGGTAGTCTCACTCCAGACGGAGGAAGTGGGAGACCAGACAGAGGGTTGTGAGGGAGTTGCGGGCCCCAGTGGAGAACCTGGAGGGTCAGGGGTAAGCTCTGAGGTCAGAGTCCCCCAGGAATGACCCTGGTGACACCATTTCTGGGCTGGGGGAATTCAGGCTCTGCCACATGACAGGAGTCGGGAGATCGGTGCAAGCCAGACTCTAGTGCAGCCCTTAGGGAAGACGTTTCCCTTGTCGGGGGAAAGTGTACTCCCCAAGAAGTCCTGGCTTGCCAGGTGGTGGTCCAGTCTGAGGGTACAGACCCTGGGCAGGATGGACAGGTTCAGGGGGTAAACTCTGACCTGATGGGGCAGTTGGCCCTATCACCACCCCGGTGTGACTTCTACGGGCACTCTCCTTGGTGTGGGGGTGCAGAACTCTGGAAGTGGGAGCCAGGGAGGGAGAGACTCACCCGGATCCTGGTTCAACCCAAGGGTGCAGACCGTGGGTTGGGAGGCCAGTTGCAGGGTGGTGACCCTGGGCTGGTGGTAAAATTGTGCAGGAATGCTGTTCTCAGCACTCTTTCAGTTCTGGATTTTGGTGGTACCACTCTTGGAGAAGTTGGCGAGACCTAGAAGGAGGGGTAGGGGGAGGAGAGCCTCACCCTTAGCCCCTGTGCAGCTTATGGGTGTGGACCATAGGCTGGGGGACCAGTGGCAGGGTAGAACCCCTGAACTGGTGAGGAATGGAGTGGAGAGAGGTTGCTATGTACCTGGGGCTATCACCCCCACTCAGAGAGGTTTCAAAGCCCAGAGGCCAATGGATGGCCTGGGACCTGGCTTTGGCCACTGGCAGCCAGTGAGCCCCCGTGGTTTAGCCTAGGCTGTATGGGAAGCATTGAAAGAGGTATCCAACTGGGATCAGATTGGTGTAGAACTGGAGTATGCCCCTGCAGTTGCTGGCCAGGGTCCATGTTCTATCACCCCAACCAGGGAAGCCCATCAAGGTATTGATTGGTCTCCCCTGGCTTTAGGCTGGTTGGGGGTTGTGTTCTACCTGGCCCTTTTAACAGGGTCATCTTCAAACGTTTTGCCTTCCTCCTCCCATTTTTTCTGATCTCTTTTTGTTGGTTCTAGGACTTTGAGCACTTCATCACTGCTGATCAGTGCTTAAGTGCCGGTGTTCCATCTTCTAAATTTGGCATGATTGGCTTACACCTAATTGGCACATTTAATTTACCTATAAGTCCCTTTGTACAGTGATATCTCTATACCCAGGGCCTGTAAATTAAATGCTGCTAGTGGTCCTGCAGCGCAGCTTGTGCCACCCACAGAAGTTGCCTTTCAAACCTGTTTCAGGCCTGCTAGAGCAGGGCCTGCGTGTGCAGTTACCGACACAGGGACCTGGCATCTAAATGTATTTGCTAGGCCTTGAACTCCCCTTTTACTACATGTACGACACCCCTAAGGTAGCCCTAGCTAGCACTATGGGCAGGGTGCTATGTATGTGGAAGGCAGGACATGCGCCTGGTTGTGTGGCCTGTCCCGGTAGTGACAAACAGCCTGTTTGGATTCTCACCTCTGTGAGTGCTGCCTTGTTCATAGGTTTGCATTGGAAATGCCCAACTTTATGTCTAGGTGGTATTGTCTGATCTATGAGGGGTAGCATAGGCATGTTTTGTATAGTTGTAATGGTAGTGAAAAATGCTACTTAGTGATGTAGGTGGATTTCTTATTACCATTATAGAAATGCCACTTATGGAAAGTAGGGATTTCTCTGTGCATATGACTTTGGTGTTTTGCAGCTTGACTCCAGTCCACTTCTGGGGCAGAGTGACAGCTGGGCTTTGTGCATACTTTTCAGACAGCCTGTACACAGGGAGGGTGAAGGTGTCAGAGTTGCATCTGCATATTGAATTGTCTTCCTGGGCTGAGAGGAGAAGAGGAAGAGTACATCTGCATTTGTAAAGGCTGTGTACTGGCCTCACACAAAGGGCTTGTTAACCCCCCACTGATGTCTGGAGCCTGTGCTGGAGGAGAAACGGGATACTCCTGCAACCAGTTAGTACTGGTTGGAACCCCTTCTCCCCCTTTTGTGGAGACTGCGCAAAATGAGTATAAATACAGGGTATTTTCCCCATATTTTTGGAGACACCAATGGACTAGTGAACTGAACACAGAATGCTGCTGGAGGGACTCGAGAGGAACCGCCTTTGGACTGCTGCTGTTGTGCTGATCTGTGACCTCCTGGGTCACTAAGGGGAACTGCCACTGCCTGCAAACCTTTGTTCTGGACCGCTTGCTTGGGCCCTGCCTCCCTGTGACCCATTTGTTGTCTCCAGGGGCTGCGTGGTGTGCCCCCTGTAGCTTTTTGTGCCTCACAGTGCTGGAGAGTGCTGCAGTGAACTGATTTCCTTAGCGCAAGACAAGCACTCTGCCTTCTGATTTTCCCAGCAGGAGGGAAGTGCTGGAAGTATCCCTGAGGAGCGCTTTCCCTTTTGTGGTGAGTACTGTGTGTGGATCTGCTCTGGGCGAGGGAGAAGCACCCTCCGTTTTGCCGCGACCCGGTGGGTCTTGAGGAGCCATTGGCTGAAAGCAATAGAGCGTGGCGTAGGCGTGCTCACAAAGGCACCGCTGGGGCATGGTGGTGCTTGGAGAAGTGCCCCCTGGGCGCCATCAGGAACTGCTTCCTGGAAACGTCACTGCAGCGGCCCGAGACAGTGTTCTGCTCGCGCACCTTGTTGGGTGCGGCCCTGAAAGCCCCTGGAGTTCTCGAGGGTGGTGAAGCTCCTCATGATTACCTGACAGCAGAGCCAGGTAGGACTTGGGGCCAGAAGGCTCAGGAGACTGAGCTCCCTGGCCCCGGTATGCAATGTGCGGTCTTTCAAAATGCCAGGGAGCCACACGCATTGTTGTACCTCGCCGGACGGGACAGAGCCTCGGAGGCCCCCATCCAGCTAAGAATTAAGGGAATGAGGTGGCCCCTGAGTGAGGAGCGGGGTCGCCCGTCCAATGGACTGCTTTCCCTCTCATAGGAGCATCGGAGATCCTTGGTTAAACTGGGTGCTCATCGGAAGCCCGGCCCTGCTGAAGCCCCTCAGCACTATAATAAGGGTGTAGTGAGGAGCTCAGGAGCTCCCATGGTAAACAGGGTTGACTGTGCTCTCCCATGCAAAGCCCCCTGGATGATCTTGTGTTTCCTCTGCATTGAGATGGGTGATAACGAGGACATATACCATTTGAGGAATGTGGTTCATGATGAGATTGCGACCCCCTTGCTCACGTGTTGATGCTACCATGCGCATTTTGGAGTGATGTTTCATCTTATGTGCGGCCATGATGGTGTCTTGGCAGTTGTGATTATGGGCCAGATGTAGGAAACGTTTAGCGAGTCGCAAACGGCAAAAATTGCCGTTTGCGACTCGCTAAACGCGTTTCCCAATGCAGAAATGCATATTGCGAGTCGGTACCGACTCCCAATATGCATTTCAGAATCGCAAATAGGAAGGGGTGTTCCCTTCCTATTTGCGAGTCTGAGTGGTATGCAATACCATTTGCGACCGCGTACGCGGTCGCAAATGCTATCGCAGTTACCATCCACTGCAAGTGGATGGTAACCCACTCGCAAATTGGAAGGGGTCCCCACGGGACCCCTTCCACTTTGTGAATGGACCCAAAAATATTTTTTCAGGGCAGGGAGTGGTCCCAGGGACCACTCCCTGCCCTGAAAAAATACCGAAACTAAAGGTTTCTTTTTTTTTTTTTAAGTGCAGCTCGTTTTCCTTTAAGGAAAACGGGCTACACTTAAAAAAAAAAAAATGCTTTATTGAAAGCAGTCACGAACATGGAGGTCTGCTGACGACAGCAGGCCTCCATGTTTGCGAGTGCCTATACTCGCTATGGGGCCGCAATTTGCTACCCACCTCATGAATATTCATGAGGTGGGTCATTGCGACCCCATAGCGAGTTGCAGTCAGTGTCTGAGACACCGTACTGCATACCAATTTGCGAGGTGCAAATTGCGAGTCGCATGGACTCGCACTTTGCACCTCGCAAATTTTTAAGTTGCTACATCTGGCCCTATGTGTTTATAATGACGTACATTTTTTGGGTAATGTGTTTACTATGACATTTGCATTTTTGGTAACAATGATGACCTGACTACTGCTTGTGTTGCAGAATAACCAGTAACCTATGTGTTTTATGGACTACTGCTGGTTTTTGCAGAGTATTAGCAACTGTGTGATGTTCTAACAACTGCTTGTGTAGCAGGGTATTACTGACGTGTTTCGTCTAATGATGTTTTATGCAATACAGTTCATTTTTATATAACTCAGTGTTGTGTTCCCTTTGTGGTATATTTACTGTGTCACGGTGGTGTGTGTGTTGTGCAATCACTGCACACATTGCCTCTGAGATAAGACTAACTGCTCATGCCAAGCTACCAAGGGTGTGAGCAGGGGTTATCTTGGGTGTGTAACTCCCATGCCCTGACTAGAGTGGGTGGGTTCTGTCTGGCTTAGGTGCATACCCTAGCCAACCAGAAACCCAATTTCTAACACATGTTGACGAAGCCAGCCTGCCAACAGTATAGATATGGACACGAAAAACAGTGAGAGGTTGACGTTTGGAGTGTACAAACTTTCTAGGACTACATAAATGCTGTCAAGCCTATCTTTGATCAAAACATATCTATCCTCCTTGTCTAGAAATGCATTAATACTTTAAAGGGGACCCAAGGGTGTATCCAAATCAGTCAGCCAGTCAAATACTTTTATTTGACTAATAGCCATAAAAAGGTAAAAACACTGCAGCCCAGTGGGAGCACACAGATCTTACCCATCATTTCCACAGGATCATCCTATCTCTGTAGTAATTCACTTACCAGGTGGGTGTTCCTGAAATTTACTACAAAACAATTGTTCCTTGAAGATTTAAGAGAATAGCCCAGCCAGCCATACCAAATTGGTATACAGCAATTTATTTGCTGAAATATAATGAGTGAAAACTCGGTAACAAGAAAATCTTTGAATTTCCAAAATGGGCACAAGATAAGGTGTTGAGAAGCAGTGGTTATTTGCACATCTCTGAATTCCGGGGTGCCCATACTAGCATGTGAATTACAGGGCATTTCTCAAATAGACGTCTTTTTTACACACTGTCATACATTTGGAATGAAAAAATTTAGAGAAAGACAAGGGGCAATAACACTTGTTTTGCTATTCTGTGTTCCCCCAAGTCTCCCGATAAAAATGGTACCTCACTTGTGTGGGTAGGCCTAATGCTCGCGACAGGACACGCAACATGGACACATCACATTTTTACATTGAAATCTGACGTGTTTTTTGCAAAGTGCCTAGCTGTAGATTTTGGCCTCTAGCTCAGCCGGCAGCTAGAGAAACCTACCAAACATGCACATTTTTGAAAACTAGACACTTAGGGGAATCCAAGATGGGGTGACTTGTGAGGCTCTCACCAGGTTCTGTTACCCAGAATCCTTTGCAAACCTCAAAATTTGGCCAAATAAACACTTTAGGCCATATTTATACTTTTTGACGCAAAACTGCGCTAACGCAGTTTTGCGTCAAAAAAATTAGCGCCGGCTAACGCCATTCTGAAGCGCCATGCGGGCGCCGTATTTATTCAATGACGTTAGCTGGCGTTAGCCGCCGGCGCTGCCTGGTGTGCGTGAAAAAAAACGACGTACACCAGGCAGCGCCGGCGTAGGGGGATATGGAACTTGGGCGCCAAAAAATGGGGCAAGTCAGGCTGAGGCAAATTTTTCGCCTCAACCCGATTTGCGCCATTTTTTTCGACTCCCAACCCCCATAGAAATGACTCCTGTCTTAGCAAAGACAGGAGTCATGCCCCCTTGCCCAATGGCCATGCCCAGGGGACTTCTGTCCCCTGGGCATGGTCATTGGGCATAGTGGCATGTAGGGGGGCACAAATCAGGCCCCCCTATGCCACAAAAAAATAAAAATAAAATACTTACCGGA
Source organism: Pleurodeles waltl (assembly GCF_031143425.1). Lineage (NCBI taxonomy): Eukaryota > Metazoa > Chordata > Amphibia > Caudata > Salamandridae > Pleurodeles > Pleurodeles waltl. Next base: position 724,376,671 of record NC_090448.1, on the reverse strand, counting down.
ACTTACCTTAATGTCCCTGGGATGGGTCCCTCCAGCCTTGGGTGTCCTCCTGGGGTGGGCAAGGGTGACAGGGGGTGTCCCTGGGGGCATGAGAGGGCACCTCTGGGCTCCTTCCGAGCCCACAGGTCCCTTAACGCCTGCCTTGTCCAGGCGCTAAAAAACGGCGCAAAAGCGGCCGTACGTCATTTTTTTTACCCGCCCACTCCCGGGCGTGAAATTTGCCCGGGAGTGTAAATACGGCGCACATGCCTCGGAGTCAATTTTTTAGACGGGAACGCCTACCTTGCATATCATTAACGCAAAGTAGGTGTCCACGCTAAAAAATGACGCAAACTCCATGGACTTTGGCGCTAGACGCGTCTAACGCCATAGTATAAATATGGAGTTAGTTTTGCGTCGGAATTGTGTAAAAAAAAACGACGCAATTCCGGCGCAAACAGAGTATAAATATGCCCCTTTTTCCTCACATTTTGGTGACAGAAAGTTCTGGAATCTGAGAGGAGCCCCAAATTTCCTTCCAGCCAACCTTACCCCAAGTCTCCCGATAAAAATGGTACCTCACTTGTGTGGGTAGGCCTAGCGTCCGCGACAGGAAATGCACCAAAACACACCCTGGACACATCACATTTTCCCAAAGAAAACAGAGCTGTTTTTTGCAAAGTACCTAAATATGGATTTTGGCTTTTAGTTCAGCCGGCACCTAGGGAAACCTAACAAACCTGTGCATTTTTTAAAACTAGACACCTAGGGAAATCCAAGATGGGGTGACTTGTGGGGCTCTCACCAGGTTCTGTTACCCAGAATCCTTTGCAAACCTTAACATTTGGCCCAAAAAATATTTTTTCCTTACATTTCAGTGACAGAGAGTTCTGGAATCTGAGAGGAGCCACAAATTTCCTTCCACCCAGCGTTCCCCCAAGTCTCCTGATAAAAACGGTATCTCACTTGTGTGGGTAGGCCTAGCGTCCGTGACAGGAAATGCCCCAAAGCACAAGCTGGACACATCGCATTTTCCCAAAGAATACAGTGCTATTTTTTGCAAAGTACCTAGCTGTGGATTTTGGCCTCTAGTTCAGCTGGCACCTTTGGAAACCTAACAAAACTGCACATTTTTAAAAACTAGACACCTAGTGAAATCCAAGATGGGGTGACTTGTGGGGCTCTCACCAGGTTCTGTAACCCATAATCCTTTGCAAACCGCAACCTTTGGCCAAAAAAACACTTTTTGCTCACATTTCGGTAACAGAAAGTTCTGGAATCTGAGAGGAGCCACAAATTTCCTTCCACTCAGCGTTCCCCGATAAAAATGGTACCTCACTTGTGGTGTGGGTAGGCCTAGCGCCCGTGACAGAAAATGCCCCACAACACAACCTGGACACATCACATTTTCCCAAAGAAAACAGAGCTGTTTTTTGCAAAGTGCCTAGCTGTGGATTTTGCCCTCTAGCTCAGCGGGCAGCTAGGGAAACCTACCAAACCTGCACATTTTTTAAACCTAGACACCTAGGAGAATCCAAGATGCGGTGACTTGTGGGGCTCTCACCAGGTCCTGTTACCCAGAATCCTTTGTAAACATACAAATTTGGCCAAAAAAACACTTTTTCCTCACACTTCGGTGACAGAAAGTTCTAGAATCTGAGAGGAGCCACACATTTCCTTCCAGCCAGCATTCCACCAAGTCTCCTGATAAAAATGGTACCTCACTTGTGTGGGTAGGCCTAGTGCCCGCGAAAGGAAATGCCCCAAAACACTATCTGGACACATCAAAATTATCAAATACAAAACTACCTGTTTTTGTGGGGGTGGACCTGCGTTTTTGGTCCTTGGCTCAGCAGCCATCTAGGGAAACCTAACAAACCCAGACAGTTCTGAAAACTAGACACCGGAGGGAGTCTCGGGAGGTGCAATCCCCCGATGTTTTCTTACCCAGAATCCTCAGCAAACCTCAAATTTAGCTAAAACAAAACCATGTTCCCACATTTCTGTGTGGGAACACCGCACCAGGACAAATGTCCTACCACCCAATGTTCCCCTCAGTCTCCCAGTAAAAATGATACCTCACTTGTGTAGATGTGCCAAGTGCCTGTTACAGGGAAGAGCCAAAAACATGTCGACATTGAGGGGTAACCAAAGCGGGTCCAAAAGGGCAGTTTATAAAAAAAACTTTTTAGGCTGACAAGTGCAGCAGAATTATTATCGATATAGATGAGACAATGCTGGGTGGTAGGAATTTTGTGAATTCCTGCAGATTCCGGAAGGTTCCATCGAAGAAATGTGGGAAAAATGTGTGATTTCCAGCAAAGTTGGAGGTTTGCAGGGCATTGTGGGTAAGAAAATGGTGTGGGGTGCATGTGAAGCACACCACCCAGGAATCAACCAAATGTTTAGTTTTCAGATGTGTCTAGGTCTTTGGATTTTTCTACATGGCATCGTCCCAAAGTCCAAAAAGTGCAGCCCTCACCATTCCTAGTGGGACGATTTTGAGAGTCAGCCAACCTCTCATGGCCCAAATGTAAAACCAAAACCCAAAATAATCAAATGACCTCTTGCTTGCCATGGGATGAGATGTTTTAGTGTGCGGGGGGAGAGCTGAAAGACTGTTACTCCCTTCAGTTGGGGTGGGGGCATAACCAGGCCCATACTGATTGGTAGCCACCACCCCACTTTCTTTTTTTTAATTCCCTGGCATCTAGTAGACTTTCTTCCCCGAGGTGTGGATTGGGGGTAATTACCTAATCTGCCCACTGGTGGGCAGAACAACTTTGGCCCCATTTATTTGGTGTGGGGGTATGGCCATAACCCCACCCTCTTATTTTGAAAAAAAAACTTCCCTGTTCTCTGGTGGGCTTTCTGCCCCCCTTGGGGGCAGATGTGCTTTCCAAAAATAGTCCGATCTGCCGCCAACATTAATGTGCCCCCATGGCACATATCACTGGTGTCTATTGGTTTCTACCCCCCGGGGCAGATCGGCCTAATTATATTAGGCTGATCTGCCCCCTGGAGGGGCAGAAGTGGCCTAAAAATAATTTGGCCTCCCGGGGAGCAACCCTTGACTAAGGGGTCGCTCCCCACATGTAAAAAAAAAAAAACCAAAAAAAAATATCCCTGGTGTCTGGGGGTTTTCTGCCCCTAAGGGGGACAGAAATGTCCTAAAAATATTTTGTCCCCCTGGGAAGCAGCCCTTGCCCAAGGAGCTGCTCCCCTCATGCGTAAGTATAAAAAAAAAATCTCTGGTGTCTAATTGTTTCTGCCCTCCCAGGGGCAAATCAGCCTAACTACATTAGGCCGATCTGCCCCCAGGGGGACAGAATAGGCCTAATAAAATTATTGCCCCCAGGGGAGTGACTCTTGCCTAAGGGGTCACTCCCCTTATGACATAAAACAAAAAAAGGCAAAAAAAACAAACAATCCCTAGTGGATTCTCAATATAGGCCGATCTGCCCCTGGGGGGGCAGATCGGCCTAATTATTATTTGCCCCTCAGGGAGTGGCCGTTGCCTAAGGGGCCGCTCCCCTTTACACATACATAAAAAAAAAAATCCCTGATGTCTAGTGGGCATTTCTGCAGCCCGATCGCATCGCGATCGGGCTGCAGAAATGCTCAGAACAACATCAAAAGAAAGGAAAAGGCTTTCCTTTCTTTTAATGTCTCTCCCTGCCCCCTTCTCCCGAGCGGAAGAGAAATGCTGAGCATTTCTCTTCCGTATCGCGCTGGAAGCATGCTTCCAGAGCGATGGGAGATGACCTCCTGCTGACATCAGATGTCATTGGGGAAGTCGAGGGGGCAGGGGTGGAAGGGGAAGCGATTCCCCTTCAAGCCCTGCCCTGGGGTGGTGGGGAGGGCGGCCCTCGGGTAGAGCGCTAGCGCTTCCCTCGAGGGTGGTACCAGAACTTAATGGTTACGTCCGTGGCGCCTCAGTGCCACAGCCTCGGACATAACCATTACATCCACTACAGGGAAGGGGTTAAGTGCTTTTTCTTGCAAAAAGTTCACTTCGGCTCCTCTGCATTTAAAAAAGGAGTGGACCTTGTGTTGATTGACTGCAGTGTTCATTGGACATACATTCAAAGTGAGGAACATATACGTATTCAGTCACATCTAGTAATCAATAACCAATCCACCCCATTGATGATCCATTAGTAGGCCTGCCTTTATCTCCCAGAGGCCCCCCTACCCCCAAATGAGATCAGATCTGAACACCCCTGAGAGCCCATAGATCTCCAGCAAGATCACCAATGTTTATGGCCCACCTCCAATCAACCCACCCATCTCCCGTCCATTCCCCAGGGCAAAAGCCCCACACTTACTGCACAAATATTCAAAACATGCAAACAAACATTGTGTCTCAAAAAGGGACCATGCAGTTGAGTAAATAAAGTCTGGAGAATTCTCAGTCAATCCTGTGGGCCCAAGTTCCCTTCTGCATCCAATGTCCCTTGCCGTAATACTTCTGTTCCCATGTAAGTTAGGAGGCTTGCAGAGGCAAGTATGAACATACCCCTTTCAGGACACACTGATTGTGGAGTAGTAGATGGGAATCATTCACAACCAGTTGTTTCATAGAATTGTCTCATCTGTTAAGAACTGTACAAGGTTATATGCCGGAACCACGGGTGCCTAAACCACCCATGGCTCAACAAAGAGGTCGGAACAACGACCTCGTTCTAAACACTAATCCCTTTACCACAAATGTGTTTACGATTTTACCATTGTAAACGCATTCCTGGTAAAGGCATTACCAACCAGCATGCACGACCCAGCATGCTTCCACCCCAGCCCCCAACCCCACCCCACCCCACCCCTTAAACCTAAACCCTGACCCCCAAACTCTAATCATCCCCAGCGCCCACCCACCCGAAAAACTAAAAATACCCAGAGTCCCCACCCGCCCCTAAAACCTAAACCCTGCCCACCAAACCCTAATCACCCCCACCACCTGCCCCCCAAAACAGCCCCAGTCCCAGCCTAACTTGCCTCCTTCTTCATCGCATCCACTCCAACTCTCTTCTGTACCTTAACCACGCATGTACGTTATTCAGACATGCATGGTCAAGGTACTGAAACCAGGGAGTCGTGGAAAACGAAAGCGTTGTTTCACTTTCGTTTTTTCACAACCTTGTGGTTCCGGATTCGTTCTTCCGGGTGTTTCCCACTGTCCAAGTTTCAGCTTCCCACTTGTTGTTAGCTTATCCCCATCCATGATCTTTGTGGGCATAGATAATAAGCAGGAGCTAAGTTCTCAAGGTGGTTATAAGAGGTCTTCAGCTGTTGTTCTGCTTTCCTACTTATCTCATATCAGAGCTTACAGAACCTCTCTGGAATGCACTTCTGAGTTCAAAGAAGACCTTTATTGTTGTTAATTCTTCCCCACCCACAAGTTCTTGAGAGACAAATTAATAGATTTCAAGCACACAACGTAGTCGTAGCAAGAAAACAAAATATATCACAGTACACAGCAGATATAGATTATATGATTACATTAGCATAGCCTAAAAGTCAAAATTCATCACCGTATGAGCAAGTACGACCTATCTTCAGCTTCATCTTTCTGGGGTCTGCAAGTTGATGACTCCGGTCAACTGCGAGAAAGAGATTATCTACCCACACGGGAGACTGGCAACTGGCGCCTAGTTCCAGCCTGAAGTCAAGCAGATTCGAATCTAACTCACTGTAGCCCAGAGTCATCCTTACAAAAGCGTGCCCCCTCCTCTCAGACTCGGGAAAACTACGCAAGCCTTTGGAGGCTGGCCAGATCTCCTAGACTTCTCCTCTTCCCAAGCCTGAGCAGAAAGGAAAACACCAAATGTACTCTCTCTTATCAGGTCTAGTCTGGTGTGAAGAAAACAGCTTGGTCCATCTTGTGGAAAAACATAGCTCGGAAAAATACAGCTTGGATTCTCAACTGCAATGTCTAACTCCACATTAAAGGCAATAGGCAGCTAACCTAAATATCAAATGTAATGTCTAGTGTCATGTCAAAGCCAATAGGCAGCTGAGCTAAATACAAAATGTAATGTCTAATATCATGTCAAAGCCAATAGGCAGCTGAACTGAATACAAAATGTAATGTCTAATATCATGTCATAGCCAATAGGCAGCTAAACTGAATACAGCATGTCAAAGCCAATAGGCAGAATACAGAATGTAATGGCTAATGCCATGTCAAAGCCAATAGGCAGCTAAACTGAATACAGCATGTCAAAGCCAATAGGCAAAATACAGAATGGAATGGCTAATGCCATGTCAAAGCCAATAGGCGGCTAAGCTGAACAAAACATACAATGTGCTACTGGTGAACATTGAGCAACTAATATGCACAGTGGTGAAACACAAAGTCATTGGTCAAACACAATTAATAGCATCACATTCCACCCTATGACCAATGAATTTTTGTTTCACATATCTCTTGTTTAAACAAAAACAAAAACATCAGCCCAAAAAAAACATTATCAGCAAGTCAGATTTGAATGATCAAAGCAATCACTGTAAAGCAATGGAAGTGGATTAACATATAGATCTCATAACCTTTCACATCAGATACATCTACACAGAAAAGACTGAAACGTTTATACTCTGAATGAGATGATAGTGTCTCTAAAATAGCATGTTGATATAGCATGAGCTCTACTCATGTAAAGGTGTACAGTCCACCTGAAAGGTTTGCAGGAATGTAAGCGAAAGTCAGAGTTCCATACGAAAAAACACAGACAGTTAACTGTTAAGGTTGCTTAGTTCCAGTGGAAGAATGCAATCAAACAAGTTGAACTTGAACTGAAGGCGCCATTTGCGCAAAATGGATCCATGGTGCTTGCACTGTACTCACTCAGGTTCAGGTTGGGGGTTCGGTCCCTTCCCCGACCCCACACGCACACACCCAAAGGGGGACCACACAGCACACTCAGGGATAGTGGCGAAACGTGGTAGGATCTGCAAAAGAAAAAAGTAGGACTTTTCTTGCAAATAACATTTGTCATTTGAAATGTACCATTTCTCTCCCTGTTTTATAATCAGCAGGACGTTTTTGGGGCCCTTTATTATAATTTCTGCAGGTTCTGGAGGGTCACTTGGGGCTTTAACCCACACCTCAGCACAGAGGTTTTTATCTGCTGCACCACAGCTTCCCTTTTCTTGCACTGTCAGAAGGGCTGGGGCAGACTCATTCTTTACCAAACCTCCATTCACTGCATTTTTGACAAGTTGGGCCATTCTGTCTCCAATTTGTATGAATGAATCAGATTATTTTCTAGTTATCAGCATAATTTTGATTTCTCCTTGGTAATCTGCAGCAATCACTCGCCCTAAAACCTGATCAATTTGCCATATCTGTCCTGGTAACTTTCCTCTCCCCAACTGCTCTGTGACTGTTTGTGGGACAGATCTCTCTTTTGCGTGCTGTACAGTGTTTATCAAATCTAGGGGAATGTGCATCTCTCTCATCTCTGCCCACCTGTAAGTGGCTTTTTCTCCCAGCTGTTCACATTTCTGGTGAACCCACTTAGCCATCCCCACTAAGTCAGAATTCTGGGTGAACACTTCTCTCTCTGAATTTTTCTCTTTAACATCTGCAAGGGAATTGAACCAGTTAGGTACAAGCCATGTGGAAAACCAAACGGCTAAACCATTGGCAATGAACCAAGAATCAGCGTAAAAATGACACATCTCACGCAGCTCTTGCTTTAAAGTCTGATACACATTGTACAACAGTGTTCCTTCTCTTGTGCTAGAAAACAACATTTCAGTCAATGAATCATTAGTCAAACAAACATGCTTTTTATCTTCAGGGGACACGAATTCAAATGGTGCACTCAATTTCACTAGTGACTCTTTTACCTGTGGTACTCCCTGCACCCTCTCCACATCCTGAAAAGGGGCTTGTGGCACCTGTTCAGTCTTCCCCTGTTCCTGATTTACATGTAAATCAGTGTTTTCCTCTTGCACTGCGCAGAAACCTAAAGTCTGAATTATTTCATTTGCCAAATCACAAGGGCACAGCTGCATATAATTTTTCCTAGTGACCATATACCAAAGTGTTAGGATTTCACTCAGATGAGGGCTATTCTGTTTCCAAAAATCAAACAAGCTAATGAAACTCGGTGTCTCTTGCTTAGTGCAAACAGTAAGAAACTCTAAAATCTTTAGTTTTACTTGTGCATTTTGCGACAGTACCTCGTAAATCACATTCTGAGCTCTGTTTTCCGTGTTATCAGTTAAGGAATGCACTTCGACTGCCAAAAAACCTGGCTCACACAGAGGCTCAGACTGGCTCACAGCTGTCTTAACCCCCTCATTACTGGAATGGGAAAAGACAGATTCTGCTAAAACAGCAGTTTTATAACTTTCAGCATTATCTTGCATTAATGTATTCTGGCTAAGTTGCTCACGTAAATTCTTATTTTCATGTTCTAACTGCCTACATCTCTCCTGCATTTTTCTGTAAGCAGATAAAAGTATCCAAACCCTTCTGTCAAAAACAAAAGGAACATCATTGCTTCCAAAAGGCACATTTTCTAAATATGCTTTATCACAACAAGAAAACATGTTTCTCACAGCACCATCAGGCAGTTTAACTACACATGCATTTTCAAACATGGTCTGCTGTGCTTCTGTAATTCTCTAAACAACAAAAAACAATTACACTTTTAAATTGTGCACGTAGAAATCTATAATTCGACTTTCAAGACTGCTGACTACGTCAAAATTTTCTGCTTTCCTACTTATCTCATATCAGAGCTTACAGAACCTCTCTGGAATGCACTTCTGAATTCAAAGAAGACCTTTATTGTTATTAATTCTTCCCCACCCACAAGTTCTTGAGAGACAAATTAATAGATTTCAAGCACACAACGTAGTCGCAGCAAGAAAACAAAATATATCACAGTACTTCTCAGTTGCAATGTACACAGCAGATATAGATTATATGATTACATTAGCAAAGCCTAAAAGTCAAAATTGATCACCGTATGAGCAAGTAGGACCTATCTTCAGCTTCATCTTTCTGGGGTCTGCAAGTTGATGACTCCGGTCAACTGCGAGAAAGAGATTATCTACCCACACAGGAGACTGGCAACTGGCGCCCATTCCAGCCTGAAGTCAAGCAGATTCAAATCTAACTCACTGTACCCCAGAGTCATCCTTACAAAAGCGTGCCCCCTCCTCTCAGACTCGGGAAAACTACGCAAGCCTTTGGAGACTGGCCAGATCTCCTAGACTTCTCCTCTTCCCAAGCCTGAGCAGAAAGGAAAACACCAAATGTACTCTCTCTTATAAGGTCTAGTCTGGTGTGAAGAAAACAGCTTGGTCCATCTTGTGGAAAAACATAGCTTGGAAAAATACAGCTTGGATTCTCAACTGCAATGTCTAACTCCACGTTAAAGGCAATAGGCAGCTAACCTAAATATCAAATGTAATGTCTAGTGTCATGTCAAAGCCAATAGGCAGCTGAGCTAAATACAAAATGTAATGTCTAATATCATGTCAAAGCCAATAGGCAGCTGAACTGAATACAAAATGTAATGTCTAATATCATGTCATAGCCAATAGGCAGCTAAACTGAATACAGCATGTCAAAGCCAATAGGCAGAATACAGAATGTAATGGCTAATGCCATGTCAAAGCCAATAGGCAGCTAAACTGAATACAGCATGTCAAAGCCAATAGGCAGAATACAGAATGTAATGGCTAATGCCATGTCAAAGCCAATAGGCGGCTAAGCTGAACAAAACATACAATGTGCTACTGGTGAACATTGAGCAACTAATATGTGCAGTGGTGAAACACAAAGTCATTGGTCAAACACAATTAATAGCATCACAGTTGTCTGTGGTGCGACTTGGGGGTCAAAGTCTGTTTTGCTTTTAGAAGAATCAGTGTATGCCCTACAATATGGAGTACTCTCGTAACTAACGATAAGATGCAGCCATTGAAAGCGCAGTCTTCTGTTCATGTACCTGAGAAGGGCATGGCAATGTCTGAGGTCCGATCCCATTATTCTGAGTATTTCTTCTTCTTTTTTGTTAGTGGATGGACCGGACTGGACCTGGCTGCTTGGTCAGTGCCTCTGTTGAAGCATGTTGAATGAAAAAATGTGCACACTGATTCAGTTTTTTTAAATTGGCTGCAAAATTAGCACATATTTCATGTTCAGGTTTCTTTACCTTTTCTCCTCTCCTAAAAAAGCTCACACTTTGGTGCTGGACTCTTAATGTATAACCTGGGAATATCATCACCTTCCCATCACCTTCCCACCCTCGAGAGCAAAGTGGCCACTTTTTGTGGCCAGTTGCAAAATCGTCTGTCCCTCTCACCAAAATCTATAATTTTGGCAACAATATATCTTGGCGGGAGCCTGGTGGAGTGTGACTAGCAGGGGGTACTGTGAGCTCTCCTAACTGTGAAGCAGGCAGATAACCCTTGAGGGGCCACCACTGTGGAAAGGTATGTTTTGATGGTCTGTGTGGACCTCTACACCTTCTAGCATTCCTATGATCTGTAGAATTTTATGACAAGCTCTCCCTTCCATTTCATTTGACCTCACCTCTAGAAAAGAAACTGTCTGTTAACTCTTCTATCTGGATATGAAAGTCTGCAGCAGGTGGCTGGAGCTCCTAAATCAAGGTTTCATCTTGTTGATCTGCTTGTAGTAGTCCTAGATCCAAGGCCATCACATCTACCTTCCCCTCCAGCGTGGTTCTTCTTGCAACAATTGGCTTCCAATTGGGAGCCTGATTCTAGTTTGTGGCCACCATGTTGTGGTGGTAGGTCATGCTATGGCTTTCTATCCTAAATAACACTTACAGGGGTTATGTTGGCTCTGTATTTCACTCTTAGTCAGTCAGTCACCTATTTGAATATTCATTTTATTTACACTGCTTTGTTTTCATATCTTGTTTTTCTGGGCTCTTGTTTTACCAGGCTCCCTCCCCCTTCTTTTACACTGCCTGCTTCAAAGAAACTTCCATTTGTTTTGGGTGTACACTGTTGTGGTGAAGGTTCTAAGCGTGGCAGCTGGTCAGGTTGATGGAGATATTTCTGTTAGACTAGCTGGGATGTCTTCTGTGTTCTGTGTTGAGTATATTTTGTTATCAATTTATTCTTGTTCTTTCTATTTTTGTTACTTTTTATGTAGTTTCCCTTCTTTTAGCCTCTCTTCTTTAATCATTCTCTTGTTTTGACACTCCTCCAACTTGGATGATGATCTTAGTGTGGCAATATCAGGGAAATTAACAGTACAAATTGACAGCCAATGACCCAGGCCCACATAAAGAAATAAAAACCAGCCCGTACACGAACCTGTCAGACCAGATCAAGAAGCACTGCATAATGTTCCTACAGGCTAGTCCAACCCTGTACTCTTTTACCATTTTATTCTCAAGATAGTGAAGTCAAGCAGTCAAAATGTACTCAGTGATAGTGGTGTGTGGTTTGAGAATTAGCAAGCAATAAACATCAAGTATTATTTATTGAAAGGCTGTCTAGTCAGTACTTAATGTTAAGAAAAGAAGATGCACTTTAATACTAAGCATACGGGAAACATATAGGCCCTCATCCTGACATTGGCGGTAAATCCCACTTACCGTCGCTGTGACAGCCGCCAACATACCGCAGCGGAGGCAAATATTTGTTCGCCATATTATGACACACGCATACCAGTCCAACAGAATACTGCCACAAAAACAAATCCGCCAGCCCAAAGGTCAGTGTTAAAGTGTCGGTACCAACACCCATACCGTTACCCCAACAATACAACCCCCGTCACATTATGACCCACGAATCACCGCAGCGGACATTCAATGGCCGTAAACCATTGGCGGTACACACCGACGCGCTCAGAATGGACACCCAAATACAAAACAACACTACATTGGCCAAAACTGAAATCACACACCTGACACTGATGCACACACCATGCCCACCCACCCACAGCACTATAAAACACACACCCATATAACCCACAACCCTTTGTGAACACAAATTATTGCCACCAGACTGAAACCAAGACCACTGAGACAACTAGACACACACACCACAAACACCCATCCATCCATCACGCACCCCACATCCTACACCCCACCACATTACTCAACACCCTTTCACCAACACACACAACACCCATGTCCCCACTAAGGCATCCCCGTTTCACTGATGAGGAGTTACGGGTCATGGTGGAGGAAATAGTCACGTTAGAGCCACAGCTGTTTGGAGCACAGGTCCAGCAAATATCCATTGCTAGGAAGATGGAGCTATGGCGGAGAATCATGGACAGGGTGAAAACCGTGGGGTAGCATTCAAGAACAAGGGACAACATCAGGAAGAGGTGGAACGACCTACTGGGGAAGGTACGTTCCGTGGCAGCAAGGCATGAGCTCACCATCCAGAGGACTGGCAGTGGACCCCCAACTCCTCCCCCACATCTCACAGCATGGGAGAAGTGAGTCTTGGCATTACTGCATCCTGAGGGGCTCACTGGAGTAGCCGGAGGACTGGACACTGGTGAGTCATTATTTACTACTTATCACCCCCCATACCTGCATGCCATCAAACCCCCTCACCCTCACTCCACTCAATCCCACACACTGCACCTACACATATGACTAACCCCAATGCCTAGCCCTGCATGCTATACCAATGCATGGACAGCCCTCCCATCCCTGCATGTACACCCATCACAAAGGCATGCACAGCATGGAGAACTAACAATCCCACAATACATTACCATACACAAACAAAGGTGGCAGGGATATCTAATTTGTCACAGACATGTAGCATAATACATCACTTACATCCCACAGGTGCTCCAGCCAATCGCAGAGAAGAGGAGGTGCCACCAAAAGTCGGTCCCCCAACAGAATATGCCCCCAGTGATGACAGTAACTCTGGACTTCTGGATCTGGATGAACTACCGGGCCCATCAGGGACCACTGGTCAGTTGGCAACCCCAGCCCACTCACAGTCCACCATAAAGCCTCCCCCATCAGTATCCAACACCACAGCACCCACCCAACACCCCCACACATCTGTCCCCAGGACATGTCAATAAGCAGTGTGCCCACCTGTACAGGAACCCCAATCCACACCTCGCCCCCCAAGACAATGAGGGACCTGGGGTCAGTGGCAGTGGGCACACTGTTCACGGGACAGAGACACAGGGGAACAGGGACACTGGGATGACCGCTGTGCACTGGGGGAGGACAGGCCCAGGGAACCGACTCTCCAGGAGGCACTCAAACAATGTCCTGGGGGCCTACCAACAATCCAGGACACGATGGGCCGGATCCTTACCAACATGTAGAAGAATAAGCGGCTGCAGGAGGAACGCCATCAGGAGATCAGGGAGGATTTGCAGGCCCTCAACACCACCATGATCTCCATAGCAAGGTGCTAGCAGATATGGCCAACATCATGAGGGAATGGATAGCACCCCAGCGGGCCCCTACCACTAGCCAGCCTACTGACCAGCCCTCCACTTCTGCTGAAGCAAGTGGGTAGGAGGCCCTGACACAGGACCCGCAGGCCACCAGCACCCCTCCCCCTGCAGAAGGTGAACCACCCTGCAAACGTTCCCATTGACCCAGACAGATGCCAGAGACACTTGCCAAGACCACCACCAGGAAATAACCTCCTGAATGTCCCCCTTGTGTCCCACCCTGTCACCTTGTCCACTTTGAACTGCCTTTGCTCCCCTTCTTATGGCTCCTTGGACACTGGACCTGTGCTACAAACAGAATGGAACAATACCCTTGACTTTCCCCTACCATCACCCAATTCCATTCCACTTTTCCATCAATTATTTGCACTACAATAAACACCCTTGAACACAACTTGACTGATAGTGTTTTATGTCATGAAAATATGCATTTATGGAAACAGTCACATCATGTGCAAATGATCTGAAAACTGTGATAGCATAAAATTAATGACCTGTAGCTGTCTGTAGTCATCAAATTAGTACACTGTAGTAAAATCACCAACATCTGCAAAATGAGAAGCCAGAGATGAAAGTAAGTTAAGATGAAAAGGAAGTGAATGCCATCCTGCTACAGCCACACAGATAAAACAATAGTCATAGGAATGGTCAGTTACACTGTCTCAACTGTGTGTCATTGGAAGTATTGACGTTTAACTAATGTTCTGTTGTCCACATCCTCATCCTCTGCCTTCTCATCCTCACTGTCCTCAGGGTCCACTGCTGCCACTGGGGCATTTCCAGGCTCCTTCTCCTGCAGATAATGCACATGTCGTCTGAAGGCCAGGTTGTGCAACATGCAGCATGCCACTACTATCTGGCAAACCTTGTCGGGTGAGTAGCACAGGGATCCACCTGTCTGATGTAGGCATCTGAACCTGATGTTCAGGAGGCCGAAGGTCCTTTAGATAACTCTCCTGGTTCACCCATTTGCATCATTGTAATGATTCTCAGCCCCTGTCCTGGCATTCCTCACAGGGGTCAGGAGCCATGCTAGGTTTGAGTAGCCTGAGTCATCTGCAAGTATTGAGGGACAAACATTAGCCTTACACAATGGTATGGGGTTAACACCAGAAGGCATACACTGATATACATTGGGTGGGCACACAGGCTCACCTATTAGCCACACTCAGTGCCTCTGTAGTTGTGCCATCACATTTGGGATGCTGCTATTCCTCAGAACAAAGGTGTCATGCACCGACCCAGGATACGTGGCAGTGCCCTGGGAGATGAACTGGTCCACCAGGCACACCATTTGCACATTGAGTGAATGGAAACTCTTCTGATTCCTGAACACCTGTTTATTCTGGCGGGGGGACAAACACAATATGTGTTCCGTCAATCGCCCCAATAATATTGGGTATGTGTCCCATTTCATAGAATCCTGCCTTCACAGTGGCCGAATCATCCACCTGGGGAAAAGCAATGTAGCTTCACATGTGTTTGACCAAGGCAGACAGAACCCTTGCCAGCACAACTGAGAACAATGGCTGTGACATTCCTGCTGCCAAGCCCACTGTCACTTGGAAAGAACCAGTTGTCAGGAAATGGAGCACTGATAGAACTTGCACAAGAGGGTGGATCCCAGTGGGATGACTGATATCAGATATAAGATCAGGCTCCAACTGGGGACACAGCTCTATTGTTGTGGTCCTGTCCAGTCTATAGGTGAGTATTATGTGCCTGTCCTCCAGTAAAGCCAAGTCCACAAGGGGTCTGTAAACAGGGGCTTGTCTCCTCCTCCTATTCCTCCGCAGTGGTAGGTATCTAAGGGACACAAAAGTGAGTAGGCTGTCACAATTTGAACAATGGAACCACCACCTCAGTGTACTTAGAGCATTAATGTGATGGGACAGTGTGAATGGCAATGTATGTGCAATCTTTAGCAATGATGCAGTTATCGATTCTCTGAATGTTGTCTGCCACCATTAAATGGTGACCGCCTGTCCTGTATCTAGGGACAGGTGGAAGTGAAGTAACTCTGCCGACGTTGGGCATCGTGTCGGAAGGCGGTCTCGCACCGCCGTGCAAATCTTCATTGGCTAATATGGGGCTCTATGGAATACAGTGGCCAATGGGGATCAGCTGCAGTGGTGACAGTGTGCACTGCCGCGGACATGACCGCCATTTTCTATCTAAATCCTCACTTGATTCCTGACTTTCCACAGGACAACACCTACACTGCGTGTGCTGCTGTGACCTGTGCCTGGAACCTCCCATGGCCCATGTGACCGGGGAAAGGGCCCCTGCCTTCACTTCGGAGGAGTTGGAGCGTTTGGTGGAAGGGGTCCTACCCCACTATGGACTGCTGTATAGGCCTCCAGACCAATAGGTGAGTATACCTTGGGCACAATGCATGTGGCAAGGTTGCATGGAGATGTGTGTGGAAGTATTGTGTCATTTGGGAGGTGGTATGTCTGTTGATAGTGTACATGGTGGGAACCGGGTGATGTGTGTGCCAATGAAGATGGAAATGGGATTTGTGGGTGATCAGTATAGGGAAAGGTGCGGAAGACATTGTGACGCAAAGGGTTAATTAGCTTGAGCAGTGTAGATGAGCGTGATGCCTGCTGAAACCCCTGAACAATGTGGAAAAGTTCATGATATTATTTTCAGGCTTGTTTGTGTCAACCTTGAGAACGAGAGTACAGGAAGAAGATGGAATGAAAACAAAGGCTGGGGAAGGGCAGAGCAGCCAAGTGCTGATAACATAGCTAGCAAATGCCAGAAAGAGATAGAATCCAAGCTTCAAGTTATTTAAGCACTGAAGTGCGGGTGAGGGATTCGAAGCTCGCAGATGGGGTTGTGAAACCTGCCATGGCCCAGCGCTGCCTCCCTGTTTTGCTGTTCAGAGACCGTGACGCTTGAGGGGGAGAGAGGTCCAAGCAGGCGGTAGAGGGCTTCCCAGCATTTCGTGGACTAATTTAAGTTCCACACAGGGATGAAAGGCCTTTATTTCTCTGCTCTATTATTATGATTGATTATTATGCTTGCACTGTGTTTATAATCTGAAGTATTCAGCTCGTTCATATTTTGCTTTCTGAACATCGTAGTGTGAGCTTGCTGCAGTAATTGAAACATGCATTTTGGTATGCAGTTAATCAAAGCTAATCTGAAGTATTCAGCTCCTTTATATTTTGCTTTCTGAACATCGTAGTATGAGCCTGCTGCAGTAATTGAAACATGCATTTTGGTGTGTAGTAAATCAAAGCTTATTTGAAGTATTCAACTCGTTTATATTTTGCTTCCTGAACATCGTAGTGTGATGCATTTTGGTATACAGTTAGCCAAAGCTTATATCTGTCAATGAACTCTTTGCTTATATATATGCATAGATGCTCTTTGTAGTGTACTCATATATAAATAGATGCTTTTCATTGTTATTCTTATTCTACTATTGTTGATGTGCTAAATACATATATTCAACTGAAATTCTAGTAAAGCTAAATTGTAGTCATAATTGGCGTGTGGTCCTTCATTGAGCGTCCTTATTGACTTATACTGAACAGGTGTCAACCAGTCACCTGGATAAGACATTTTGGTACCAGGAGTGGGGTATAAGTCAATAATGCCTCTTTGGGCACGTAAGAAAAATGGGGCAGAGAGCGGAAGGCAGCATGGGGCAGAAGCCAGATCCATTCCCGGGTGGTTAGCAACTGACCCGTTCTCTGGTGTGGCAGGACTCCTGAACCGGTGGGCAGCGCTGGTTTTATGGGAAGCACTAGATGAGAAAGTGACTCCTCTCGTAGTGGAAGATGCGGTCGAGAGTGTGAAACTAAGAGGGGCGAAGCTGAAAGCGGCAGGGCAAGTGAGATGGCTTTTCCTGTCTGCGCTCCGTATGGTATACAGGAAGACAAAACTGCAGAATGAGGTTGCAGCCTTGCAGGAAAGGCAGTTACTTATGAAAGAGACCATAGAAAGTGCAGTGACTCGGGGAGATCAAATGGAGGCAAGGTGCGCCGCATTAGCAGTACGAGTAGCAAAACAGAAGAGTAGGCAGAAGCCTAAAATGCCCTCAACTGTGCAAGTGAGGGCACTGGTACGCAAACAGGAGAGTAGGCAGAAGCCTATAATGCCCTCAGCTGTGCAAGTGAGGGCACTGGTACGCAAACAGAAGAGTAGGCAGAAGCCTAAAATACCCTCAACTGTGCAAGTGAGGGCATTGGTATGCAAAGAAAATTGGGATCCATATACTTGGGATGGGACAGTCTCAGATAATGATGACTGGAATTGGGAGGATGAGGTGGAAGTACGTGCAACAAAACTAGGTGGAGTTGAAAGTGGAGAAGGACGTGTAGGTGAAATTGAAGGTGAAAGGGGAAGTGTAATGGAGGTTCGCCCACTCGTGCAAAATAAATCAAAGGGTGTGAATGGTGGGCAAATACAGAATTCTCGTTTGGTAAGAGATTATACACAGAGTGAGTTGTTGGAGATAACTCGTATGTTTAGGCAGATGCCTGCAGAGCCTTTGTTTAAATGGTTGGTGAGATTGTGGGACACTGGAGCAAAAGATGCATTACAGAATCCTTTTACGTTAGGTCCCATCACAGAAGGAGACCCATTTGAGCTGGAAATGATAGTACAGGATGAGGTAGATGATGTAGTGATGTGGAGCCTATGGCAGAGGCAGGGAAAAAAGAGGGTGCCACAAGATTGAGCCTTACTGGAAACAGACCGCATAACTGATGATGGGCCGGTCACCTTAAAAACATGGGTCCCCTTACTAGGTTGGACAAGAGAAGGAGGGGTTGGCAATAAAGTAGGCAGAGCGCAGGAGTTTGCCATCGTGAAGTGGAAATGGTATCTGCAGCAGAGGGCAAAACCGGGACCAGCAGGAGTGTCAAAGTTACAAGAAGATAAGCTAGGGGCAGTGGCTTGCAGGCAATGGCCCCTGCGCCAGAGCCCTCTGAAATGGAATCCTCACCATTTACGACAGCCCCGCCTTTTGAACGACTCAGTGAAGAAGAACAGCAAAATGCATGGTTCACAGATGGTACCCCCCGGTACTATCAATGAAAAAGACAATGGCAAACAGTCGCATTCCAGCCTGCTACAGAAACGATGTTGCTGCTAGGAGGGGATAATGGATCATGCCAACTTGCAGAACTGCAGGGGGTAGCAGCACTGATCAAACAAGCCCCCATCGGAGAGAAAACATTTGTGTACACTGACAGTCGGGCCACTTATCAAGGAATAGTAAGCTGGGCCCCGACTTGGCGCAAGGATGGATGGAAAATATAAGGCACCCCCATTTCGGGAGGCGAGCAGCTATGGGAAGAGATGTGGGAGAAAGGGCAAAAATGTCAAATCTATATGGGACATGTGGATGCCCATTGCCCATCGGATACCTCACATGCATCTCTATTCAACAACACCGCAGATCAAATGGCCAAAACACGAACGGTGGTCATCAAGGAGGAATCTGAAGCTGCTTTAGCAAACAGGGCCCATGCAACATCCGGACATCTAGGAGAGAATGGCACTTATGCATGGGCACAGCAACGACAAATTCCAGTTACTAAAGAACAAGTGCAACAAGCAGTAAAGGAGTGCCCCACATACAACCAGATTAGACAAATGCCCCTGCAAAAGAAGCCTAGCGGTCATATCAGAAGTGGAACTGCAGCTGCTATGGTGTGACAATTGGACTATATCGGGCGCCAATAGCGCGTCTCCCGTTTTTGGCAAAGATTTTAGAAATAATTGTGAACTCTGAATTGATTGAGTTTTTAGCAAAAGCAGAGGCTCTTGATATCTCCCAACATGGGTTTAGGAAATGGCATAGTACTGAAACAGCCCTAATCTCTTCCTCTGATGCTATTCGGAGGATAGTCGATGAAGGCAAGGGGGCCGTTTTGGTTATTTTAGACCTGTCTGCAGCCTTCGACACCATCTCGCCTACATTAATAATGTCCCGTTTGCATCAAGTGGGATTGAGGGACCAGGCGCTCAAACTCTTGAAGTCCTTTCTTACAAACAGATGGACCACAGTTAGCTGTGGTGATTTTAAATCGATGCCTTATCTTCTGGCGTGTGGGATTCCTCAGGGATCTTCCCTCAGCCCCACACTGTTTAATGTGTATGTAGCGCCTTTGGCTAGTTTAATTTGTATTTTTGGTTTCATTCCATCTTCTTATGCTGATGACTCCCAGCTTATTATTCCTATTAATCAGCCATGGGAGGAGGTTGCAGATCGGTTCAGTAATTGTATGTTGGCAGTGAGTAAATGGATGAAGACCAATTGGCTAAAAATGAATGCCACCAAAACTGAAGTTTTATGTTTTGGATCTGGAATAAATTTATGGAACTCACGGTGGTGGCCCTCTGAATGTGGTAACTGCCCTGTGCCTACTACTGTTACTAGAAATGTGGGCATTTTGTTCGACGAACAGCTGTCTTTTAAAAAGCAGATTAATCATGCGGTAAACATCAGTTTATGGTCAATTAAAATGCTCAGAAAAATCTTCCCTTATCTGTTACATGAATGGAGAGTAGCTGCTATGTTGGCACTAGTGATGTCCAAAATAGACTACTGCAATGCACTGTTCCTTAATTCGGATAAGGGGCTGATTAAAAGACTCCAATTAGTTCAGAATTCCGCTGTCAGAGCGGTCCTTAATCTCCTGTGATGCACATCAGTTAGGGAGAGTCTCAGGAAATTACATTGGCTACCAGTGGCACAGCGTATCCAGTTTAAGTCGCTTTGTCTTACTTTTAAGGCAGTTCATGGAACAGGACCACGGTACTTGATTTCTAGACTCCACCTGCATGTACCTAAAAGAAGCCTGAGGTCATCCCAAGCTTACTGGATACAGGTCCCTCGCATACATAAAGCTAAATGGGGAGACAAAGCTTTTACAGTGGCTGCAGCCAGAGGATGGAACTCTCTCCCTCTGAATATTAGGCTAGAACCAGGTTATATGAAATTTAGGAAAATGGTAGACAGACAGACTTTTATTCGGTATGAAAAAATTCATCCATTACAGCAAATAAAATACAGTTGTTAATATAACAATAAAACCATATTTAGTAAAAACACTCATCAAAATATAAACATATAAAACCTCCTACATAGAAAACAGTAAAATAAATTTTAAAAAAAGAAGACATCATTCTAAAAACTCTACATTTTTGCGCCAAGTGATAGCTCCCTTCAGGAATGATCCCAGGCCCTTCCACATCTGAGGCCATTTGCAACCACATAAAAACAGGACGATATTGCACGAAACCCTTGGGCCTTAGGAGAGGTAATAGAAATCGAGTTCTAAACAGTACATAAAAAACACAAAACAATGTAAAATGGGACAGGGTCTGTTGGGACACCCCATCACAGGGGCAAGGTCTAATAGATTTTTCCCCATACTGACCTAGCGGGAAACACAAATTACTTCTAATGATCCCCAAGCGGAATCGAGTTATAAGAGACCTTTCCCTCACATCCTTTATCTCTAAGAGATAGCGCTCAGGACCCACCCACATCTTCAACATGATAAAATCCCTGATCAATTTTTTCCCTAAGGCCTCCCCCTCCCCCTTGGTCTCCTGGATTCTCTAAAAATTGTCCTTAGCCCATTTCTCATCACAACTAGTCAGGCCCTCAGGGTAGTCAAACAATTCAGGCCGCCCCAGATCATGAGCCATCTTCCTTATGTGCGTCAACCAGGGAATATTCTTTGCATTATTGCAAGCCAAACAATCCCTTAAGATATCCCTGTTGAGAGTGGCATGTTCATTACTCCAGATTGAGGTCCATAGGAGAAGGGGAGCCAACTGGATGGTGTCCTGCACAAACTCAAGATCCAGTTCCAGATTAAGGCAAAAAGCAGGGATGTTTTGTACAACTCCCAAAAGCCTTCTACAGAACCGATTTTCTTCCACCATAAGAGCCCGGGTATCCCTATATCCCCAAAGTGCCGCACCATACAGCAGGACAGGGAGGCATTTCCGCCTATAGATTTCAAGCAAAGGCTTGATAGGTTTACTACCTACCCTTACAGCAAAGTCAAAAGTCGCACCAACTGTTGCATGAAAAAGCACACCCCTTCTGCCAATACAGGGTTTCCAAGATCCTTTCTCATCAAAAATGACTCCTAAGTATGGAAACTCATGGACCCTGCTGATAATTTGGTCCTTCACCCTTAGCTCCCCCACCCTGCTTAGGGGTCTTCCACAAACCATAAAATGTGATTTCTTAAAATTGACCTCTAATCCCAAAGCTGACATAAAGGAGACATAAGCTCTAACTATTTCCCGGAGGCCATTCATAGTGCGGGCCATAAGGACCGCATCATCCGCGTACATCAGCACAGGGATATCAATACCATTCACCTTTGGGACATCCCTACAATGATCCATCAAAAAATCAGACAGTCCATTTGTATATAGGAGGAACAAAGTAGGAGCCAAAACACACCCCTGGCGAACACCCCTTGAAAGATTAAAAGCCTCTGAGCATTCCCCATTAGGCCCCACCCTCACATTTGCAATCGTCCCAGAATGGAGATATCGGAGCAGCTCTACAATATTAGGATTCAACTCTAACTGATTTAACCTCTCCCATAAAATGGACCGATTCACCTTATCAAAGGCACAACTGAGGTCCATAAAAGCAAGATAGAGGGTACCTTTCCTGGCCTGCGTGTATTTACCAATCATCATCAGTAGGTTGAGACATTGTTCTCGCGTACCGAGGCCTTCCCTAAAACCATACTGGTCCCAGCTTAAAATATCATTTCCTATCATCCAGGCCTCCAGATGCCTTAAAATAATCCGTCCCAAAATTTTCGCGGAAGAGTCCAGGAGAGAAATAGGGCGATAAGACTTAGGATCATTTTGATCGCCCTTTTTAAACACTGGGACAATAAATGCCAGTCTCCAAGAAGCAGGAATGCCCACAGTGACTGCTGCATTGAAGACATTTAAGAGAATATGTGCCCATAACTGAGGGTTAGCTTTATACAAGTCCATAGGGATCGAATCTGGGCCCGGAGCTTTACTACCCGCACTACTCTGTATCGCGTCCATAACCTCCTGGAGCGAAAACCTAATTGATAGATTGGGAGCCATATCATACTCATTCTCCCGGTTATTTCTTAGGGGAGTACCCTCAAAAATTCTACAAAAGTGAGTTACCCAGGCCTCCGGGGCGATGTTACAGCCAAGGCCCTCAGATGTTTCTGTTCCAAAGGAACCTCTATTCACCACCTTCCAGAACAAACCAGGATCCTTCATAGCTATGGCACGCTGTAGCTCTTCTCAGGCTTTATCTTTTTGTTTTAGCTTGCTATCCCTCAGGACCCTTTTATACTTCATTCTAGCTTCATTTACGAGGACCCAATCTCTAGGATGTTTCTTAGTGGCCATCTTCAGGTTTGCCCTTGCATCATAGCAGGCCTTATCATACCAACCACATTTACGTTTTCTGGGGTGGCTGCCTATTGAAAAAAGGCAGTCTCTCACTGCTGCATTGACTACTGTTATTGCATCCATAACAGCCTTAGGATTAGGGGCCTCTGTCAAGAGTGTATCCATAAATAAATGTAAATTTTCCCCCACCACCCTTCCTACAACTTTTTGGGGATCCACTTGCTTCCACCCAAGCCGCCTACCCTGGTCCTTTATCTCCACTGCTACAGGCCTACCTCGTCCTAATTTACGTAGAGCCCCAGGGAGTTTAAAGGACACTATAAGGGGATTATGATCACTGAAACACTCCCCTAGCACCTCACCCCCAATCACCAGGTCTTTCATAGGTGGAGACACAAAAATATAATCAATAGTGGATCCAAATCCTCTTCCCACATAGGTTGGGAGTTGGTGAGTGCCTACTGCTTCTATTTCACAGAAATTCAGAAGGCCCATCTTCCTGAGTTCCTTAATTAGAACCCTGCCTCTGGAGTCCTGCAGACCATCCTCTAAATAATCCTCGCAGCCCCAGATAAAGGGATTAATTGCAGTACTGAGCCTTCCCAACTTAGCATTAAAATCTCCAGAGACAATAGCACAGAATTCTAGCCCCACCTCCTCCATTCTATATTTCAAAACCTGAAGAACGGAGAACAGGGCCCCAATTTGGCTCCCCACAGCCCATACAGCATTATAGAAGTTTACCAGCAAAATTTTAAAGTTATTGGAAAAAATAACCCATACCAGTAATATACCTTGGTGGTTGCAGTTAATTTGAAAAGCACCCACTATTTTAGAGAGGCGAATTAGGGTAACCAGGCCACCTTTCGAACGGCCAACAAGAGACTGCACAGCTGGAATTGCAAATCTGTCATACCCGTCCCACACAGACAACCCCTCTGACCAGGTTTCCTGAAGCATGATGACATCATAGTTAGCCACACACCTAACCCACGCCTGATCAGATAACTTAGCATCATAGCCCGCAATATTCCATGAAATAAGATTACACTGTGGGGGCACCTCTTCCCGTATAGCCAGGTTCTCAGCGCATAGTCAGTCCACCCCTTCCAAGGGGAAATTACTATTGGTAACAGTTCTTCTGCTAGTTGCCTGCAGGCTATTTTGACCCAGGGGGATTCCTACCAAAGCCAAGAGACACCCCAGCACTCAGTCGCATGTGGTCATGAAAATAACCCAGAGGGACCACACCTATTGTACCAGCTCTAAAGACAGCAGGATGATAAGTAGAGAGGAGCCTTTGAGTCAGGGCAGGATATCTAACGTTTATGATAATACAATCTTCTTTCCCCACCTTATTTTTGGGCCCGACCCAGCCAATTCTTCTGGCAAACAGAATATCCTTGAAATCCTTACATGAAAAATCACAGTTCTTACTCAGCCAATATCCAGCCTTATTTATGAGTTGGGCCGTAGACTCGGTTGCCCGAGTAGCAAGAGCAGGTACATTCGTCAACGCCACCACGTAAGGGGCACAAGCTGGGGGAGATCCAGACGGGCCAATGAAGGCCTGGTCGTTGATGGATTCAAATTTTCGTTCCCAACCAGCTGTTGGCCGACCCCCCCAGCTGCCACAGAATCAGGATCAGGCTGCCTACCACAACTAGGCCTGTTGGCAGTCCTATCTACCTTTGGCAGAGGAGTCGGTGCAGCCGGAGCAATCTCAACACGAGCGCCCTGCCCCCCAGAATTTCCAGGATTTCCAGGATTATCCGATAACTGAGATGTTTTCCCCAGAGGCCCCAGCAACCCCGCAGCTTCCTCCGGCAGGAACAACTCCTCACTGGGATGGGATTGCCTGGTCGTGGCCACATATCCACCTACACAGTGGCTCCCTTGACTACCTTGCACAGATATCAGAGAAACTGCTTTTTCTATGGCTGATAGTTTTGCCACAACGGGGGATACAATCTCCTGGATCATTTCGCGAAGTTTTGACAATAAAATAGTAACATCACAACCCAGATGCTGGCAAGGTGCAGGGTCACTACTCGTATCCTTAGGGAGTCCCAAGAGAGGTGTTTTCGTTTTGGGCATCAATTTCTTTAAGACCGTTTTTTCCTTGGGGGAGGGCTACATTTATCCATGGAGCAGGCTGGGGGAGAGGATAATAAAAGTATTTTGCTTCTTCTGGAGGGGCCTTGGCCACCAGAACCCTCTAATGTCTCTGTTTGCTCAGTCTGAGCAGGCTCAGCAGCAGCCATAACAGTACCTTGGTCCCCCCCCCCGGATAAGCCACCTCCACATCCGTGACCTCAATGGGACCATTATCTATTGGGGCCTGACGCCAGTCCTCCAGTTCCATAGATAACCTCCTCTCTGCCAAATCAATTTCCTTTGTTACAACCCCGACAGCTCTTGCAAGGAAGGAATACAATGTGGTGGTAGTACCACTTCCCTGTCTACTACCACCACCACCACCCCCCAATGGACCATTTATCGGGCCTCTTTTCCTGCCCATTTTTAAAAAGTTTCAACAACAAAACAACACGGGACGCGGCCTCCTCCTCGCTGCAAGCGCTTCCCCAGGAGAATGGTAAAAACTTGGCTCTTTCCTCGTTAACTTTTTGGTACATCAAGATCAGGGTTTTAAATTATTTTGTTTCTGTCTTTTATTGGATGTCTTTCAATTTCTATTATTTTCGTGTTTTTCGTGTTTTTCTTGTTTTCTCTTTATCCTTTACTACGTGCTCTCTTCCCAGCGCTTCGATGCTCTTTGAGTAGGAACGCGCTATATAAATCTCGAATTACATTACATTACATTACCAAAAGAAGGAGGAAAAAGCTACGTATTGACCATGGTGGACACCTACTCTGGCCTTATGTTGGGTATGCCCTGTAAGGCTGCAGATCAAAAGTCCATTTTGCGAGGGCTAAACTACCTGATAAAACATTATGGGGCACCTGATGAGATCCAAACAGATAGGGGCACACACTTTTTAGGGAAAACAGTGCAGGGCTGGGCGCAGGAACAGGGAATTTGGTGGATTTTGCACCTTAGTCATATCCACAAGTGCAGGCATGATTAAGAGATATAACAAATTGGTGAAAGAACAGCAAAAAAAGTTATCAGCACATGACAGACTTGCACAATTGATTTGTGAACAAGCGTACACCCCCCACATTGAAGAATGAGGGAGGATTTGGAAGCACAGGAAAAAAAGTATAGGTGAACCATCCAGGGAAAAAGCCAGAGGCAGGAGAGATATTGAGTTAAGGGGTGGGGAGTACATATATTGTGCTTTTAAAGAACTTTAATGTACCTGTATTTGTTCCTGCAGTGAGACTTACCCCACGGTCATAAACGATGACATCTGCGTTGATGATAGCAGAGAATGTCGTTACGGACCTTCATGTCACTTGTGCACCTCAAGCTGCTAACGTAACTGATGACCAAGGAAATGTTCCACTTTGCAACATGAAGGTACCTGGAGGCAAGTGGATGGCTTCCAAAGCTGTGACCTGGAAGGTAACTGGACAGCAAATCCGACCTGCCAACGGACTGAACGAGTTGCAGGGGACGCCAGCAACAGTACAGGCTTTGAGTTATATGCTAAACATGATATGTAAATATTGTGATACCAGGACATTTGGTGGTTGTGATAATGAACAATGGAACCAAAGGAGTTCGATACTCCAAACCACCAGCCTTCAAGTTTTATGTAACCGAAAGACGCATGGTTAGCAACTTAAGCAACGTTTCTATAGTTAGATATAGAATATGATGTAAGCAAGCTCTGCATGTAAGCATAATTAATCGTATTGTGTTACAGATAAATATTGCCACGGGGAATGTCTCAAAGTATGATCCATTATGTGCACCATGGACACCACAGTTATGGCCCTTGGCAAAGTTGCGCATTAGAAGAGATCTAGGGTCCTTGATAGCTGGGGCCAACGGAATCGGGGCAGGGGCCCTGAATTCTTTTGATGTTGAAGCCATTAGGAATGAGCTATCTTCTACAGGATATAGTACAGGAGAGGCCATAAAAGTAATTTCTCAATAGGGGCCCACACACACTCACAAGAAGTATGGAAAGTCCTGCATGGGTTGTATCACAATTGGCAATAGCATAATGGCACTTATGAACAATTCGGAAAAAAAGCTTTTAAAACACACAAACAGTGACCAAGGGCATCCAGTGCATACTATGGCAAAGCATTGTTAATCAACAGTATGCAGACTTTAAAGCAGAATGGGGACAGCTTCAGGGTGAATATTGGAGACAACAATTGCATTTGCCTGAAGAAATAGAAGTAAAGCCCATACAGTTTCACTGTGAGGAAGAAATGTGTTATGCTCTTTTTGATATAGCAAGAAGTGATCTTCCTCCTGACATATGGTGTCCCTTTATATTGCTCCCCGTAATGATAAGTAAAAGAATGGTGGATACCTCACACTGACAAAAAGTGGATTGATTAAACAAATCACACTGTAGATCCCACTAGGTGTGCAGATTGGTCTAAGGGGTGGGTATGTACCCACACTGGACGGGTGCTAGATCCATGTCTTCACACAATACCGGGAGAATGCGAGTGGTTACCTTATCCTATTAAATGGCACAGACTTATATCAGATAGGGACAGAGAGCATATGTTATGTCGCTAATCATCCCTTACTCTTACTCATTAACGAATTTATGCAAACCACCGGAGAGCAAGTAATGTGTATGTGCAATATTACCAGCATTATTGACATAAGCACTCACATCTTGTACCGACCGACTAAGTTCACCATAACCACATTACAGACACAAATGCATGCGCAGTTAGAGTGGATCATCTCGCTTGTTGTTAAGCTACCCAGATTAGAGGCAATCAGGCACTACGCACAATTTACCTTTGCTAAATTTGATATGGCAGCTAAATAAACCAAGGATACAGCCATACTTATGACCATAAACTCTAAACAGCTTATGCACACTGCTTCATGCATCCAGCAAATAACTGAGCATCATTTGTATGACATCTTCTTAGGCTGGGCACTAGGAGCTATTAAGACGCTAAATATAGTGTTACAACAGCTAATTTGGTTATTGATTGTTTGTGTTACGCTAATGACTATACTATGTAACTATATGTATGCACAAAACAGCTTTATACTAAGATACAGGCGCTTAGAATAACGCTGACAAGTATTAGTAGCAACCTAGCTAGCGGAATGTCAAAGTAAATTATATCTGTTTCGCATGCATCGCGCTCATCTAAGGGGTGGAGTGATCAGTATAGGGAAAGGTGCGGAAGACATTGTGATGCGAAGGGTTAATTAGCTTGAGCAGTGTAGATGAGCGTGATGCCTGCTGAAACCCCCGAACAACGTGGAAAAGTTCATGATATTATGTTCAAGCTTGTTTGTGTAGAAGACTCCGTCTCAACCTTGAAAACGAGAGTACAGGGAGACGATGGAATGAAAACAAAGGCTGGGGAAGGGCAGAGCAGCTAAGTGCTGATAACATAGCTAGCAAATGCCAGAAAGAGATAGAATCCAAGCTTTGAGTTATTTAAGCACTGAAGTGCGGGTGAGGGATTTGAAGCTCGCAGATGGGGTTGTGAAAGCTGCCATGGCCCAGCGCTGCCTCCCTGTTTTGCTGTTCCAAGACCGTGACGCTTGAGGGGGAGAGAGATCCAAGCAGACGGTAGAGGGCTTCCCAGCATTTTGTGGACTAAGTTAAGTTCCACACAAGGATGAAAGGCCTTTATTTCTCTGCTCTTTTATTATGATTAATTATTATGCTTGCACTGTGTTTATAATCTGAAGTATTCAGCTCGTTCATATTTTGCTTTCTGAACATCGTAGTGTGAGCTTGCTGCAGTAATTGAAACATGCATTTTGGTATGCAGTTAATCAAAGCTAATCTGAAGTATTCAGCTCGTTTATATTTTGCTTTCTGAACATCGTAGTGTGAGTCTGCTGCAGTAATTGAAACATGCATTTTGGTGTGTAGTAAATCAAAGCTTATTTGAAGTATTCAACTCGTTTATATTTTGCAGCCTGAACATCGTAGTGTGATGCATTTTGGTATACAGTTAATCAAAGCTTATATCTGTCAATGAACTCTTTGCTTATATATATGCATAGATGCTCTTTGTAGTGCACTCATAAATAAATAGATGCTTTTCATTGCTATTCTTATTCTACTATTGTTGATGTGCTAAATACATATATTCACTTGAAGTTCTAGTAAAGCTAAATTGTATTCATAATTGGCGTGTGGTCCTTCATTGAGCGTCCTTATTGACTTATACCGAACAGGTGTCAACCAGTCACCTGGATAAGACAGTGGGCCATATGTGTGACAGGCTGGATTGTATGTGTAATGGTGTCCTCCGCTCTGTATTCCTTCTGCAGGTCAGTGCCCATCAGACAAAGGGATTGTGGTGTGCCATCGCCAAGGACGTGCGGACCCGGCGGGTCTACAGCAGGCGGAGCACCCACTAAAGGAAAAGGTGGGAGGACCTGATACTCCTGGCACGGAAGACCGTGGAGGCCCAGCTGGGGATGGCCTCCCAACGAGGAAGGGGTTCTCATCGGAACCTGACCCCCCTGATGGCCCGCATACTGGCGGTGGCCTACCCAGATCTGGATAGGCGCTTGAGGGAATCACAGCAGCCAGAAGGGGGTGAGTACAGTGGATGTAACTACAATCGTTGGTAGGTGGCATGGGATCTGGGTGGTGGGTGTGAGTCAGTGGGTGCCCCTTAATGCCAGGTTAGATATTACAGCGTGACCCAGCTCAAGGGTAATGGGTGTATAGCAAATTCAGTTAACCTAGCTAGGTTGCATTCCATGTCAGACAGGGCTTAGTGGGTCCCAGGAGGGCTGAAGTTGGCGCTGTTTGGCCCCCATTTTCCCTTGGCACCTAGCCAATTGATTGCCAGTGTGGTGCGTAGTGCTCAATCCTGAACCCTGTGTGTGACGGTAATGTGTATGCCAACTGTGGTGTTGGTGCTGTAATTGACCCAATGTTCCCTTTCCCTCTCTTCCCCCCCTTTTATCTTCCGTTATCCTGTCCATGTGTGCATTAGCATCATCTGGCGGAGGAGCAGGGGCACAGGCGGCAGAGGGAGCTGCATCCCACAGGACCCAGGAGACAGAGTCCACCGACGCTGAGGGAACCAGTGGGATGGAGGGCGAGGGGAGCACCATGGCGGAGACAAGAAGTGACTACACTGACTCTGATTCTTCCTCCGATGGGAGCTCCCTGGTGGTGGCGGACACCTCTGGGACCACCCCAGCTCCAGGTACAGCCACCACCCCTATACCAGAACTGACCTCCCAGTTGCTCCTCACCGAGTTGCCCGTGCCCGCACGCCCAGGAGGGTGGGCATCTCCTTCACCCCAGGCACCTCGGGCCGTGCCCCATTTAACCCTGATGCCCTGAGTGAGGAGGCTATTGACTTCCTGAGAACCATCTCTATAGGGCAGTCAACCATAGTGAATGCCATCCAGGGGCTGGCATTCCAGATGCAGCAAGGCAATGCATTCCTGGAGGGCATCCACTGTGGATTGGCAGCCCAACAGAGATCGTTTCAGGCTCTGGCCTCCTCTCTGATGGCAGCCATTGTCCCTGTTCCTACCGTCCCACCTCCAACTACCACTTCCCATTCCCAGTCTCCTCAACCCCAACCCATCCCATGCGTACATACAGACAAGCATGCACACAAAACATCACACAAGAGTAGCACAGTCAAACACAGGCAGCACACTTCAGGCCACAAGCACTCACACAAACAACATAAATTGCACACGCAACAACATCCACTGCCTCCACTGTCTCCCCCTCCTTCTCCTCCCTCCCAGTCACATCCGCACTCACACCTGCATGCACTGCTTCAACAGCCAGCACCATCATCACCACACCAAGCAGCACACACACCTCACTAGCAGACACCTCCACAACAACCGTCCACATGGCCCCTGAGTCCTCTCCCACCCTGTCTGTCCCCCTCTCCTAAGGGGCACAAACACATGCACTCAGACACCGAGCAGCCATCTACCTCACCTCAGCACACTGCCCATGCACCTGCACACAAATCCAGCAGACATACACCTCCAACAACCACTCCCTCAACCTCCACTCCTATCCCTCCTCCCTCATCCTGCCCCACCGTCCCTAAGAAGCTTTTCCTTGCCCAGCTTGACCTCTTCCCTCTCCCTCTACCCCCGTCCTGCCCGTAAGAGCAGGGTCCCAGCCCAGCACCTCATCCATGCAGTCCACGGGGACCATGGAGGCACCTCCTAGTCGTGGAGGCAAGAAAGTGAAGGATTCCACTCCACCGGCCAGGAAAGGGAAGGATCCAACTCCACCAGCCAGGAAGGGCAAGGTTCCCACTGAACCACCAATGACAGGAGAGGTTCCTACTCAACCACCAATGACAGGAGAGGTTCCTACCCAACCACCAATGACAGGAGAGGCTCCCACTCAACCACCAATGCCAGGAGAGGTTGACAGGAGCGGCTCCAACTCAACCACCAATGGCAGGAGCTGTTCCCACTCAACAAATAATGAAAGGCAAGAAGCCCTCACCTCCAGCTGTGACACAGTAGCCCTCACCTCCAGCAGAGGCTGCCCAGGGGACACCTCCCCCAGCAGAGACAATGCAGCCCTCACCTCCTGCAGAGACTGCCCACAAGGCACCTCCTCCAGCAGAGACACAGCAGCCCTCACCTCTAGCAGAGGCTGCCCTGGAGACACCTCCCCCAGCAGAGACAATGCAGCCCTCACCTCCAGCAGAGGCTGCCCAGGGGACACCTCCCCCAGCAGAGACAATGCAGCCCTCACCTCCAGCAGAGGCTGCCAGGAGATACCTCCCCCAGCAGAGACAATGCAGCCCTCTTCTCCAGCAGAAGGCATGTAGGCACCCTCCAGGGACTGTTGTACAAGGAGCCTCCTCCACAAGCAGTGGGTGAGTTCCCTACCTCAGAGATTGTGACCTTGCACTCCCCAGCATTGGGAAATCGTCATGGAGTCCCCCAGAAGCAGTGGGCGAGTTCCCCACCTCAGAGACTGTGACCTTGCACTTCCTGGCATTGGGAAATGGGCATGGAGCCCCCTCCCGAACCAGTGAGCAAGTTCCCCACTTCAGCTGAGGTGTCCCCCACCCTCCATCCTCCTGAGGTGCCTGCCCACTTCCAACATATTGCCCCTGCACAGTTTGGTGCGGAGAATGTCAGGATCAAGTTGGGGCTTGGACTGTGCCCTGTGGCTATGTGGGCCTTTTGTACTTTGGACTGGGCATTGGCCCTTTCTGGACAATTGTTCATGTATATTTTTTGTCACTTCGGTACTTATGGTGGTAGTTGGCATGCAAATACATTTTCAATTCTGCCTTACTGTTGTCCTTGCATTATTATGAGGTGTGTCCTATGACAATGTTTTTCGTCTGCAGCTGGTTGTGTGTATGGTGTGTGTGTGAATGGTGTGTGTTGTACGTGTGTGTGTGTAACTCTCCTTTTCCTCCCTCCCTCCCATGTGTGCTAGGCAGCTGTACTCACCACCTTCATCTTTGTCGGCGTTGGAGTTCCAGGTGGAGCATGGCGTAGGAAAGCATCGGGAAGACTTGCAGTTCCGGTTCCATGGCGGCGTTGATCTTTTCTGAGTCTCTGATGGTGAGTCTTTGGTCTTCTGTGTTGTGTTTCCGCTGGGCTTTGGATGGCGTTGGTACAGCCCTGGAGATTGTGGCAGTTTGCTGTGTCATGATATGGTGGGCGGTACCTTGTCTTCCGCCTGGCTGTTGATGGCTACCGCCGTGTTGAGTGGTGTTAATGCCCTGGCAGATGGTGTGGGACATTGGCTGTTTATGGGAGTTATCACCGCCATGGTCTTAATTTGGCGGTAATTACCGCCAGCCTGTTGGCAGTATAACCGCCAGTTTAACAGTCACCACCAATGTGTCATGATATGGTGGGCGGTACCTTGTCTTCCGCCTGGCTGTTGATGGCTACCGCCGTGGTGAGTGGTGTTAATGCCCTGGCAGATGGTGTGGTACATTGGCCGTCTATGGGAGTTATCACCGCCATGGTCTTACTATGGGGGTAATTACCGCCAGCCTGTTGGCGGTATAACTGCCAGTTTAACAGTCACCGCCAATGT
Source organism: Pleurodeles waltl (assembly GCF_031143425.1). Lineage (NCBI taxonomy): Eukaryota > Metazoa > Chordata > Amphibia > Caudata > Salamandridae > Pleurodeles > Pleurodeles waltl. Next base: position 724,343,689 of record NC_090448.1, on the reverse strand, counting down.
CATAATGACCACCATAATGTCCTGATTACTGGTCATCCTCATTATTCAAGTCACACTTCCTTGTCGCAGCACTTAGCTAAATGAGGTGTGTCACACCTACCCAAGACATCACTCGACCTGGCCTAACACTCTGATTCCTCCTCTTTCTCTTAGGAATCCCTTGACCTGGCTCATAAAGGATGTTTTATCTCTCAGGATAGTATGTCATCCCTAAGTAATTTGGAATGAATTGTGTCAAATGGTGGGAGGGTTGGATTGTGTGCACTAAAACCAGAAAGGGTAATCTGAGTAATGAAAATTAGCAGTAAGTTATCAGGACATTATGTCCCCCTTCCTACCTTTGTCCCAGTCCTTACATAAATGAGGATGTAGCATCACAGTATATCACAACAAAAGACAACCACCAACATTAATGTACTCTTGCCTCTCTATTTATTTATTCAAGTATACTACCAAAAAGAGTTTAGAAATAATCCAGAAACACCAAAACACTGATTCCAAATTGTAAGGCTTTCAAATTCTGCACCAGTCTATAATGACAAACTAATGTAAAAGGGGAAGCTCAAATTGCTGTGTGAAAAATCTGTGCCCAGGAAGCAGCTGTTCACCAGGTGGATTGACCTAAAGTAGTACCAGGAAGGGGTACTCCCTTAGACTCATAGTCCAAAACAACTGTCGACCTGATCTAAAAACTTAAAGTGGCAGCAGATGATCTGTCTCCTTTCCTGAAAACTCAAAAAATCACAGAAAGATTATCAGAAAAATCTACAGTCAACTGACAAGGAAGTGAAAATCCGAACTGCTCTAACTACATTTAGAAGAAGCAGTTACTCTTTCTTCTTTCAAACTTGATTTGGGACCCAATTACAAAACAATGTTGTCAGAAATACCAGAAGTTAAAGAGCCCTGACAGATAAAGCAGCAGATTTTCCAAGCCTTTCAGCTGAAGAAATGACAACCAAGAAAAAAATGTATATGCACTTGTTGCAAAGGCTCAGAAAGAGACGCCTTCACATTCTTATACACTAAAGGAAGATCCCAGACAACAACAATGACTTTGTTGCAGCTCCATCTAAGGCAAATCTAAAAGATGGGAACCTAATTTCCCTATGTTGGCTATTCTCATCGAGGGGAATGAATATCTTTAATCGCTCTGCATTGACTTATAGTGGTAGCCACGGCCAACAGCAGATTAAATCCATCCTACTGACATTGGAGAAGCCAACTAGGTTCACAAGAACTAAGGCCCTGATTACAACATTAGCGGGAAATGACACTTGCTGCCGTGCAGAAGACCGCCAACACACCGCCGCGGAATTCCGCCACAGCTATTCTGACCCACAGCTCAGAAAGCGCCAAAATATAGACACCCACACAAGTCCGCCACACCAAAGGTCAGTGATAAACTGGCGATAACAAAACCGACACCGTCACGCCAACAGGAATACACCCACACTATCACGACCCACGAATGCACGCGGCGGTCTTTCAACCACGGTATTCCATTGGCAGTACACACCGCCACGCTCAAAATACACACACATTTACAAAACGCTACCACATGGACAAATCGAAACACACACACCTGATGCACATACACACACCACTCCCACACACCCAATACAATATAAAACACACACCCACGTTACCCACAAACCCTTACTACCCCAAAAATTGAAGAAGGCCAGAGAGACAGCAAAGCAAAGACAACACCAGCATACAGAGGCACACAACACCATCACACATACACATCCACGCACAAAACAACACACACCCCTAAACATCACCCCACACATCACACCACACACCACCTCACACATCACCCACACCACCCCATGGCACTACAAAGACACCCACCCCAGGTTTTCTGAGGAGGAGCTCAGGGTCATGGTGGAGGAAATCATCCGGGTAGAGCCACAGCTATTCGGATCACAGGTGCAGCACACCACCATAGCTAGGAAGATGGAGCTATGGCGCAGAATCGTGGACAGGGTCAACGCAGTGGGACAGCATCCAAGAACACGGGATGACATCAGGAAGAGGTGGAACGACCTACGGGGGAAGGTGTTCTCCGTGGTCTCAAGACACCACATTGCGGTTCAGAGGACTGGCGGAGGACCCCCACCTCCTCCCCCACAACTAACAACATCAGAGGAGCAGGTCTTGGCTAAACTGCATTCTGAGGGCCTCGCAGGAGCAGCTGGAGGAATGGACTCTGGTAAGTCAAATCTTTAACTACTTCATCCCCCACCGTACCTGCATGCTAACGCATACCCTGACCCTCGCACTCACCCCATCACTCCAACTCCTCACATATGTCCCACTATCACAAACCACACATCCCAACACCAAGCCCTGCATGCAACAACAAATCATGGACACCCATCACCAATGCATGTCCACTACACATACCCACACGGACCCCTAAACAATTATCACACAAGGTCCTACATAGGAATGGAAGCACTGGGGTACAGGGTCACCCACCCATTGCACACCATGGCACACGCAGATGCAATAATCATGCCTTTACACCCCTGCAGGACCCCTGCCCAACGTCACCGGACAGGAGGTTTCAGACAGGTCCACTCCCCCCACAGAAGAGGCCCACAGTGATGACAGCAGCTCTGTCCAACTGGATCAAGATGACCAGCCCGGCCCATCTGGGACCTCGGAACAGTCGGTTCCCCTCACACAGTCACAGGCCACCACGGAGCCTCCCCCCTCAGGAAACAGCAGCACAGCACCCACCCAGCGGGCCCACACCTCTGTCCCCAGGACAAGTCAAGCAGCAGTGTGTCCACCACTACAGGGAACCCAGGCTAACCCACCACCCCAAGAACAGCAGGGACCTGGGGGCAGTGGTAGTGGGCACATGGTTCAGGGCACAGAGGCCCTGGAAAACCGGGGAACTGGGAGGGCTGCTGTGCGACAGGGGGAGGACAGGCCCAGGGAACCCACTCTCCACGAGGCCCTCTCCAACGTCATGGAAGCCTACCATCATTCCCAGGAGACGATGGCAACAGTACTGGCCACGTTTCAGGAGACCCAGCGGCTGCAGGAGGAACAGTATTTGGGGTTCAGGGAGGAACTCAAATCCATCAATACCACCCTGGGCACCATTGTAGGGGTGCTGAAGGAACTGGTGAACACCAGGAGGGACACTGTGGCACAACAAGGGGCCCCTGACACTAGCCTGGACGATTAACTGCCCACCACCTATGCCAGCGCTAGTGGACAGGAGGCACCGCCACAGGACCACAACACCAGCACCCCACCCCCTGCAGATGGAGAACCACCCCGCAAGCGGTTCCTGAGATCCAGGACAAAGACAGAGAACAATGCCAAGACCCCCGCCAAGAAATGAAACCACCCTGATTTTCATCCTTCTGTGCCACTTTGTCACCCTCTCCATCCTTAAACTGCCCTAGCTCCACTTCCTATGCCCCTTTGGACAATGCACCTGTGAGACTAATAGACTGGACTCTGCCATGGACATTCCTCCACCATCACCGCTGACCATTTTACAACCCCCTCCACTATTTAGCACTTAAATAAACACCCTTGAATCACAAAATATTCTGGAGTCAGTCTGTGCTTTCACAATTGTGTATTAGCAATAACTGAGGGAAATAGCAATGTCCACTGTATTGTCAACATACCTATGTCACACAGCTCTAGTCCATGAGGTAACATAGCAGAGGTCACACAGTGGGACCCACTTCTGTGAAATGGAAAGGCAAAGTGACAAATCAGGGTCCATACACTGGGTGAAAGTGACGGACAGATGAGAGATCTTACAATTTTATCTGATGTAAGAGACAGTGATGTCATCTTACCTGTGTCTCACTGGAAGTATTGATGGATCACGGTGTTTCTGTTGTCTATGTCCTCTTCTTCTGCTTCCTCTTCTTCACTGTCCTCAGGCTCCACAGCTGCCACAACACCTCCTTCGGGACCATCCTCCTGCAGAAAAGGCACCTGTCCTCGCAAAGCCAAGTTGTGCAGCATACAGCAGGCCACAGTGATCTGGCACACCTTCTTTGGTGAGTAGTAGAGGGGACCACCTGTCATATGGAGGCACCTGAACCTGGCCTTCATGATGTCGAAGGTCCTCTCTATAACCCTTCTAGTTCACCAATGTGCCTCATTGTAGCGTTCCTCTGCCCTTGTCCTGGGATTCCTCACTGTGGTCAGTGGCCATGACAGGTTGGGGTAGACAGAGTCACCTGCATATGTCGAGGGACAACTGTTAGACACACACTAACCCTTAGGGACAACCCCAGATCCAGACAACTATTCACACTGTATAGGGTCCATGTCCTCACCTAATAGCCACACACAGTGCCTCTGGAGTTGCCCCATCACATAAGCGATGCTGCTATTCCTTAGAATGTAAGTGTCATGCACTGAGCCAGGAAACTTGGCGTTCACATGGGAGATGTACTGGTTGGCCAAACACACCATCTGCACATTCATTCAATGGTAACTCTTCCGGTTTCTGTACAACTGTTCACTCCTGCGGGGGGTACCAAGGCCACATGTGTCCCATCAGTGGCACCTATGATGTTGGCGATATGTCCCAAGGCATAGAAGTCACCTTTCACTGTAGGCAAATCCTCCACCTGAGGGAAAACGATGTAGCTGTGCATGTGTTTCAGCAGGGCAGACAACACTCTGGACAACACGTTAGAGAACATTGACTGGGACATGCCTGATGCAAGGCCACTGTTGTTTGAAAAGACCCACTTGCCAGAAAATGGAGTACTGACAGGACCTGCACTAGAGGGGGGATTCCTGTAGAATGGCGGATAGCTGACATCAGGTCTGGCTCCAACTGGGCACACAGTTCCTGAATTGTGGCACAATAAGTCTGTAGGTGACTATTACCTGTCACTCTTCCATTGTCGACAGGTCCACCAGTGGTCTGTACACCGGAGGATGCCACCATCTCCTCACCTGCCCCAGCGGACGTGCTCTATGGATGAGAACAGTGATCAGAGGGTCAGCCAACACTGAGGTACGAAATAAACAACTTTATTGCACACATTTGTCAATCCGCTATGTGCCTGTGTTAGTGTGTATGCAAGGCCTAGATGTGTGTGACACATTTAAAATTAATGCCACGTGGCCCCCTGAAATGGCGGCTGCCTGACCTGTAATGTGGGACAAGGGGAAATGAGGTAACTGCGATGGCGTTGTACACCGTCGCGGTAGGCGGTCGATGACCGCGGCGCAATCCTGCATTGGTTAACATTGGACCCTATGGGTCCCAGAACCCAATGACGATGTACGCCGGCGGTGATGGTACGCTCTGCCGCGGACGTGACTGCCATTTTCTCTCTGTTCACTCACTTGATACCTGATCTTCGACAGGAGAGGACCTACACTGCAAGTGCTGCTGTGACCTCAGGAGTTGGACAAACTAGTGGATGGGGTCCTCCCCCAGTACACGCTACTCTACGGTCCTCCAGACTAACAGGTGAGTATACTGTGAGCATGCTGTATGGGCAATGCCTGTTTGGAGTGGTGTGGATGGGAGATAGGTGGGGGGGAATGAGGTGTGCCTGAAACGACAGTGAGTGGATGTGCGTCAGGGCAAGGTTGGGAACGTGGGCCAATGACTGTGATGGTACAGACGGTTATAGTTTTTCCTTTTCCCCTGTACTATTCCTGTAGGTCAGCGCCCACCAGAAGAAGGATATTTGGCGTGCCATCGCCAAGGACATCCGGGCCCTGGGGGTTCACCACAGACGGAGCACCCACTGCTGTAAAAGATGGGAGAACATTTGCCGCTGGAGCAAGAAGACGGCAGAGGCCTAGCTGGGGATGGCCTCCCAACGTGAGAGGGGTGCCCGTCGCACCATGACCCCCCTGATGTTCCGTATCCTGACGGTGGCGTATCTGGAGTTGGATGGGCGCTTGAGGGCTTTACAGCAGCCACAAGGGGGTGAGTACCGTCACATCCATCTGATTCAGCGCGCATTGGAGGTGTCTGGGTGGGGGAGGTGGGCTGTGGGTTCCCCTAGGCCAGAGTGAGTTTTGTAGGCAAGGTCCCTTCGTGAGGCAGGCTATGTGGCACCCCAACCCACCAGTGTTAAGAGCCATCTACCCCTAGTCAGGGTCCTGTGACTTCCATGTGTGCAGCAATCAGGCATAGGCCTTGTACCCCATGTCCCTGTGATTAATTAGGGAACTCTAAGTGCATGGCGTAGTGTAGAGGGCTGCTGTGTTTGTATTGTCCGTCGACGGTAGCGGTATTGCATGCACTGAACATGGCTTTCTACTTTCTTTCCCCCCCTTTTTGTGGTCTCCCTGTTCTTGTGTGCATTAGAATCATCAGGTGGAGGAGTTGTGCCACCGGAGCAGGAGGGAGCTGCATCCCACATGGCCCTGGAGGGCGACACTACGGACTCTGAATTCACCGGTGGGACGGAGGGCGAGGGGAGCTCCATGGCGGTGACAGGAGCTGAGACCGGCGACACTGACTCCTCCTCTGATGGGAGCTCCATTGCGGTGGCGGGCCCCTCTGTGCCCACTGCATCAACAGATACAGCCGCCTTCTCCCCTACCAGCACCACCCTCCCAGCAGCCCCTCAGCGTGTGCCCCGTGGCCGCTCACCCAGGAGGGTGGGCATTTCCTTCGCCCCAGGCACCGCAGCCCCTGCCCCAGTCAGCCCTGCTGCCCTCAGTGAGGAGGCCATTGACCTCCTCAGATACCTCAATGTTGGGCAGTCTACCGTTCTGAATGCCATCCAGGGTGTAGAGAGGCAGTTGCAACAGACAAATGCAGCCTGGAGGGCATTCATTCTGGTCAGGCAGCCCAACAGCGAGCATTTCAGACTGGCCTCAGCACTGATGGCAGCCATTGTCTCTGTGTCTAGCCTCCCACCTCCAACTTCCTCCACCCAAACCCAATCCCCAGTATCTCAGCCTATCCCAAGCACAGCATCAGACCAGCATGCACACACCTCAACACACAAGGGTAGCTCTGGCAAACATAAGCACCACACATCCCACAGGCACTCACACAAGCATCATACCCATGCACACATACCAACATCGACTGCCTCCACTGTGCCCCCCTCCTCCACGACTCCCTCCTCCATCCCTGTCACGTCTCCACTCACACCTGCATGCACTACATCTTCAGCCACTACATCCATCACCAGCACGCCCATCAACACACACCGCTCACGTGCAATCACCACGCCCACTACCATTCACACATCCCCTGTGTCCTCTACCAGTGTGTCTGTGAACCCTCCTCCCAAAGTACACAAACGCAGTCACACACCCACCCTACAGCCATCCACCTCACGACAGCCTCCAGCCCATGCACCTTCACCCAAAGTCAGCAAACGAACACCTCCTACAACCACTATCTCTTCCTCCACTCTCAAACCCCCTCCATCTACCCATCCCAGTGTGCCTAAAAAACTTTTCCTGTCAAACCTTGACCTCTTCCCTTCACCTCCCCCACCCCTCCCGTCCCCTAGGGCCTGCCTTTCCAGGTCCCAACCCAGCACCTCAGCCACCACATCACCGGGAACAGTGGTGCCAGCAGTAACCGGCTTCTGGAGTGCGCCAAGCAGCAGGGTAGCCAGTGTCCCAAGGAGCGAGGCCAAGGACATTCCCCCACCTCCAAAACAAAAGAAGTTGCCCACAGCCCGGAGGGAGAAGGCCAAAACACCTGCCACCAAGGGCTCAGCCAGGACAACAGTTGGGAGTGGCAAGACAGCTGCACCACCATCCAAGGTGGGGAAGGGCCAGAGAAGGAAAGGGAAGTCGCCGCCAACCTGCACGGCGGACAAGACCGCCACCGGCACCACCACATGCACCGCCGCCATGGGCACCTCCGCCCAGGACATCGCCGCCAGCAGCACGCTCAGTGAGCACCCCACCAGCACCGCCGCCCAGGACACCGCCACCAGCAGCACGCTCACGGAGCACCCCACCAGCACTGCCGCCCAGGACACCGCCACCAGCAGCACGCTCAGTGAGCACCCCACCAGCACCGCCGCCCAGGACACCACCGCCAGCAGCATGCTATTGAGCCCCCACCAGCACCGCTGCCCAGGACACCGCCGCCAGCAGCACGCTCAGTGAGCCCCCCACCAGCACCGCTGCCCAATGAGCGCCGCAAGCACTGCCGCTACTGAGGCTGCCGCCAGCACCGCCAGTGGCCACGCCACATCCTGTGCCAGTGGCACCACCGCAGACATGGCTGCCATCCCAGTGGTCAGTCGTACGAGGCTGGTGGTCAGTTCCAGGGGTCTGGACAGCTTCCATGTTGCCCCACCGTCAGTGGAGTGTCAGATCCACTACCTATGTCCTTGGCAGGATGATGCACTCTGAGCACAAAGCCCCCTCCAGAACCAGTGGAGACAGGCATCCACTACCTCAGTCCTTGGCAGGATGAAGCACTCTGGGCACAAAGCCCCCTCCAGAACCAGTGGAGACAGTTATCCACTTGAGAGACTGTGGCTTTGCACTCCCCAGGATAAAGCAGTGGGCAAACCACCCACTGTAGGGACTTGAGAGACTGTGACTTTGCACTCCCCAGGATAAAGCAGTGGGCAAACCACCCACTGTAGAGACTTCAGAGACTGTGGCTTTACACTCCCCAGGATAAAGCAGTGGGCAAACCACCCACTGTAGAGACTTCAGAGACTGTGGCTTTGCACTCCCCAGGATACATCAATGGGTATGGACCCCCCTCGTGGAGCTGGCGTCGTGCACTCATCCGACTGAGGTGCCCCCCCCTTCCCTTCCCCCTGAGGTGCCTGTTTTATTTCGATATGATGCCCCAGCAGTGCTCTCTCCGTTTGGATCGGGTATCTTGTGTGGGCCTCGCCCATGCATTTTGGGCCCAGTAGTCCACGGACTATGTAGGTGCAGTACCTGGACTTGAATTCTTGGTGTACATATTTGTTAATAGTGTATATATATTTTTGACTAATGGACTTTTCCTGATTACAGTCGTTCACCTCATTTCCTTTTGTCGTTGCCTTCTTCCAGGGGGGATCTGGGGGGTGTAAATGTAATGTTTCAGCATGTATTGGTGTGAATGTTGTTGTGTGTGAGGGTGGGGGTGTTGCGTGTTGCGTGTTGCGTATGTGTGTCACTCTCTTTTCCCTCCCCCCTCCCCTGTGTCGTAGGTGCAGTACTCCCCGTGGTCATCGCCGCCGTCGGTGGTGCTCCTGGTAGAGGAGCAGGAAGACTATCGCAGGTAGAATTTGGAGTTCCATCTCCATGGCGTCCTGGTTCCTCGTGGGGCGTGTAGAGGTGAGAGTTTTTCCCTCCAAGTCCTGTTTCCGCCGTGTTTTTGTTCACGTTGAATCCGCCCCGGAAAAGGTGGTGGATTGGCCTCTCATAATGGTGTGGAAGGTACATTGTCTTCCTCCTGTCTGTTAGCGGTGACCGCCATGCTGTTTGTTTGTACCGCCAAGGCGCTCGGAGTGTTAAAGTGGCTGTCAATGTTGGCGGTTTCCGCCGCGGTCATAATTCCATTGTTTTTACCGCCGGCCTGTTGGCGGTCTTACCGCCGCTTTAACATCGACCACCAGGGTTGTAATGAGAGCCTAAGTCTTGATTTTAACCTCAAGAAGAGGATTCCTGATGGTCATGTGACTTTCAGGTGGACTCTTGGACAGAAGTTACAAAAGAAGAGCGATCTAGATTCTGAAAAAATAACTTTTTCAGCTTCCAAGCAAATAGATGGATCACCTAAAGAGACAGATAGACAACTCTGGACTCAAAGATAGACAAGGATGTACCTGAAGCATCCATTTTGGTCAAACTCCATCTTCTTCAATAATGGAAACAATCCCATGCGAGGCCAAAAGTGCACATTCATGATGACCTTTGCTTCATCCCCAGAACATTTGCTACGAACTCTGGCTATTAGGACAGGGGGGAAAGGCATTATGCAGTAGAAGAGGCATTGGAGAGATCAATGCATCCTCTCCCCAAGCCGTCTTCTTGGGAAACTGAGTAAAAAACCTAATGACAAGAGTATGCTTAGCACTGGCAAAAAGGACCTTCCCAAGATTTCTAAAACTGATACACATCTGCCTGAATATCAAAGGATGCAGAAGGAAGTCATGGGAAGGGGAAACATCCATCTCAAATGAACCGCCTCCACACTGTTCACACCCTTTAAATGAATTGCTGAAAAGCACAATAGATTCTACTGTGTTTAGCTAGGAGAGCAGGCTCTGTACCTGACTGCCTCTTGTTATATGCCTGCTTTTGCAAACGTATTGTTTGTTCAATCACCACTGCTGGACAATGCAGATGAGGGTCAAAATGCCTCAGTGGTCTTAGAAATGGCACCAAGATTCTTCAATGGGAAGAGTGTTGTCTTTTCACAGGGTCAAAAATCCTTGCATCTGCAAAAGGTCTAGAGACATCACCTACCCCTAGAAGCTGGTGTCCGTTGTTAGAATTACTCATTGAGGGAGAGCGTATGATGTGGAACAAAATACTATTTTTCTCTTGAGATTTTCGGGCATGATCTACCACTGTAACATTCTCTTAATCTCTCGAGTTATTGGGTCCTGATGTCTCGAAGTCCCAGGACATCTGTTTTGCACTACTGGAGTAGATGACGAACAAGGGGACTCATATGCAGACATATGTATGTATATATGTATGTATGTGAATTAGTATAGCGGAAACCTATCCAAAAGTCTTTGGGGAGCTGTACAAGGTTTCAGACAAGCATAAAGTCAATGAGTGATAGCTGGGTTTTGGACAGTTAATGCATAGTTATGTAGTGTTCTTTGAAGAGGTGTCTTCAAATCTTTCCTAAATTAGAGCAGTGTTGACCAGCCAAGATGACCGGCAGGACGTTCCACAAGGGAGCTCCATCTCCCCCCTAACGAATCGTTCATCACACTGACATAATAAGTACTAACTTCATACTGCCTGGCTGTGCTCCTTCTGCCCAGCACTGATTTGATGGAAAGAGCACCCAATAACCTGCTAGCGCAGCTGAGGAACCAGGCACTGAGTGAGGACTCCTGCGGGTAGCCAGGGCTGTTTCGAAGGGGTCATGCTTGGGGGCCCATGAGTCTTTAGGATAGGGCCTCATTGGTGGCTGCCGGACCTTGGCCACTGATACTTTAAGCCAGGGCATCCCCGGATTACCTGAGGGGCCGAATTGGGGGTGTTGGGCCTTGCCTGCTGGCTCTGTTGATCCACGCAGCCTTCCCCCTCTGCGGGGACTTGTGCGGTTGTGCCTGTAGGGCTGTAACCTGAGGGACGGTGCCGGGGACCTTGTGGGGATGGTCCCCAGGCTGCACTGAGACCTCGCTGAGAGCCTTGGACAGAGAGAGGAAGACTGCGCTGAGGCTTGGAGCACTTGGCCGTCGCCTGGAGGAGCAGCAGTAGTGATCTCGGGGCACCCTAGATGTTTCTGACTGGCAGTGGAGTCCGTGACTGTGCTGGCAGGGAGACCCAGTCTTACTCGTTCAGAGCACCATAGCACTCCAGAGCATTCCCCATAGGGTCAGGAGAAACAAATGCATGCCACCCTCCTGGAGGCGATACAGAGCAGCTCTTGAGGGCCACATTTCAGGGGTATCTAAGTAAGTGAATCTAGTGCAAGGGTTCTGCGCAAGGTGGTGGAAATGGTGGAGAATGCAGAAACCAATATCACTTTCCTGCAGATGGAGGTGCATCAGCTCAAACAAAAGATTCCCAGCTTGTGGCGGTTTCCAGTGCCTTGGAGAGCCAGGTTGAAGATGCAGAGGGCTGTTAGCAGTGAAACAATGTGCACCTGTTGACTTCTCAGAGAATGTGGAGGGCCAGTTGGCAGAGCGAAGTGGATCCTTTCCACATCCATAGTGGGCAGTGCAGATGCCCCTGATCCAGGGAAGGTGCCAGCAGGCAACAAGGGGCACCAGACGCATCATAGTCCGGGATGATGACACCATGGACAGTGCTGTTGCAGAGACCCTGAAGATGCCAGAGACACTGCTGAGTGGGGCCACACAGGATGATTAGGTGTAGGATACTACTTTTCAATATAGTGCCGTTGTTACTGATACAGTGCATTCTTGATGGTTCCTTGCTGTATTTCTGAACGCAGAGGAACTTTGCTGATTGGTCCCCTATATATTGGGGGTCTTGATGGCTATATTTGATGGAGGGTGATTGCAGGGGGATGTGTGCTGCCTGTGCCAATGTGGGGTCCTATGAGCAGTTTTAATCATGCCACTGCAGGGGATGACTGTCTGCCTGTGTATGACCACCCATGGGGCCTTCGTGCTGCATGTGTGCAGCTGACTCTCTACAGCAGCTGTGTTCTGTTCGGGGAGTTATCTATCTCCTTGTATGTGCTTATGGGTATAAATCTGTTGCATTAGCGTGGAGGGGTGGGTCCTCTATTGTTGAGTTAATCTTGGTAGGGTTGGGTAGTGATGGTGTACATCCTGATACATCAATCTCTGGGCTTGTATGATGTTGTGGTTTAGTCCTACTTGTCCGGGGTGAGGGGAGTTTGCTAGTTGTCTGTTCGGTTTTGGTGCTCTGTGGGTTTGTTGCCATCTTGACATGAGAAGGAGTGCGTTGGTTTCCCTGCATGCTTTGTGCTATAATGAGTAAACCTGGATTTTGAAGGCTCCTTACATGGAATGCACGGGGTTGGGGTCATATTGGAAGTTATAGGGTTCTCTCCTTCCTTAACAGACACAACGTGGATATTGCTTCCTTGCAGGAGACTCATCTCTTTGATGTGGAGGCTACTAAGTTGGCCAAGAGATGGAGGGGTCAGGTCTGTTATGCCAAGTACTCAACTTTCTCATGGGGTGTCCTTGTTTGGTTCACACCAGGGGTTCGTTTTGCCCTATCATACATAGAGGCGGACTTGTGGAGTCGTTACCTGCTGACACAGGGCAGGCTCCAAAGGGTGGAAGGCACCTCTGTCAATATGCATGGGCCCAACATTGATGAGGAGACATTTTATTTGATGTCCTCTAACATGCTTTAGACTCTTGGGTTCTGTAGGTGGGGGACTTTAACTGTATACTGGATGTGATCTTGATATCACCCTCCAAGTCATAATACTAAACCTAGGATGACTTTCTCACTCTAGGAGGTCACTGCTCATTTCAGGCTGTGATATTTGGAGGGCTTTCCATCCCACTTTGAGAGAATATACTTGCTATTCCCTAGTACCCACAGTAGACTCAATCACATTTTGCTATCTGCCTCACTTTGTTATACAGTCCTCCCGGTGACACATCTGTTCCACTACTTTTCTGAACATGTCCCTGTCCGCTACAAGATAGAGTGGAGGGGCAGTGTTCATTCACCATTAACCTGGAGGCTCCCTCCCGAGGACCTTCAGGATGCCGAGGACAGGGAGACTCTTGCAACCATGCTGACTGATTTCTTCTGGATTAACTGGTCTTCAATGCATCATTGGTCAATTGAGTGCGAGGCAATGAAGGCTGTGATCCTGGGCTTTGCATAGGCCTCTCTTTTGGGGTTAGGCATACACTGCAGGACAAACTCATTCAGAAGGAGGATGAACTAGTGCATGTTCGGCGGTTTCCTCTGGATGATGTGGAGGTGCGGCGAGGGGTCTTTCTGGTTCAATGGCAGGTTGCAGAAGTGGAGGATAGGCGGAGAAATACACCCTAAAATGGTATCACCAGCTTCTCCATAGGGAAGGGGACCGCTCTGGTTGGTTGTTCGCCTAGATCCTAAGGTGGAAGGCTTTTTCCCTCCCCATAGTTCATTTTAAGTCCATTCAGGGTCGGGACAGTTACTCAGAAGAGGGCATAGCGGATGTCCTTATGTCTCATTTGAAGCAGGTGTATCATAATCTGTATCCACCTGAACCAGAGTGCATTGCTGCTTTTATGGCCTCCTTGCCACTTCTGCGGTTGGGGGCTGCTGTTCAAGATCTGGATGCAGATCTACCCTTGGTAGAGAGCCGAACAGCACTTAAGGAATTGCCGAAGGGGAAAGAGCTAGACAGTGCTGGTTTCCCTGCTGAATTTTATCAGGTGTTTACTCCCATTCTTACTCAGAGATTGCTGGAGGTGTGCTTGGAGGCCATGGACTCTGGGGTGCTTCCTCCGTCCCATATGAGAAGGCTGCATCTCTATGATGCTGGAGCCTGGTTCAGATGCATCAAACCTGTCTGCCTATCGACTGCTTGTAATGATCAATACGGATACAAAAGTGCTTCTCAAGATACTGGCCCTTCGAATGCATCCAATGATTTTGCAGTTAATTCATTGAGACCAATGTGGGTTCATACCCTTTTGTAGCATCACTATGAACTTATGGCGACTAATGCAAGTACTGCATGAAGTGAATGATAGAGAGGAGGAACTGGCTGTTGTCTCTATTGACATTGCCAAACCTTTTGACACTGTCGACTGGCACTATGACCAACTGCGGGTGTAGGAGGTGATATGGTTTAGAATGCACATTCACCCCTGGGTGAGACTCTTACATGCAGATCCCATGGCTAGGGTGCAAGTAAATAAGTTATGTTTTAATCCATGAGCAACGGTAGGGGAACGTCACGGCTGTTCATTGTTACCCCTCCTCTTCATGATAGCCCTGGAGTCCTTGGCCATTCAGATCCGACAGGTCATGTTTCGATGGGGGATTATTTATTTATTTTTATTTTATTTGAGCAGTTTTATATAGCGCGAAAGTGAACCTTGCGGGCATCAGAGCACTTTACATTTGTTAAGGGAGCAGAGACAAATAAAATCAATAATATAATTGTCGGGAAAAATACATGTTACAGCAGTATCTAGATAAGGGTGGGGTACAACATAATGTCAGGACTGATAAATTGAACACAATAGCATAGCAGGGGAAAGGTACTCATGAGGGTAACTGATGTTTCAGGAAAAGTACTAAGGCAGGAAATCTTAGGATCTAGCGCAGAAATGTGTTCATAAGTAGTACTTTAACGTCTTTCTTGAAAGATGCAGTTGAAGGATTTCGTCTGTTTTTAGAGGGTGAGGTGGTCCAAATTCTCAAGGCAATCCCAGAGAAAACTCGGTTATAGGTTTTCTTTTTGAGAAATCTGTGAGGTTTAAGCTGTAAGATGTTGGAACTTCTGGAGGATTGGCCACCACCAGAAAGTTCAAGGCCCATATTTATACTTTTTGACGCAAAACTGCGCTAACGCAGTTTTGCGCCAAAAAAATTAGCGCCGGCTAACGCCATTCTGAAGCGCCATGCGGGCGCCGTATTTATTGAATGACGTTAGCCCGCGTTAGCCGACCGGCGCTGCCTGGTGTGCGTGAAAAAAAAACACGTACACCAGGCAGCGCCGGCGTAGGGAAAAATGGCGTTTGGGCGTCCAAAAATGGGGCAAGTCAGGCTGAGGCAAAAAAATCGTCTTAACCCGATTTGCGCCATTTTTTTTGGGCGCCCAGACACCATTAACATGACTCCTGTCTTAGCAAAGACAGGAGTTATGCCCCCTTGCCCAATGGCCATGCCCAGGGGACTTCTGTCCCCTGGGCATGGTCATTGGGCATAGTGGCATGTAGGGGGGCACAAATCAGGCCCCCCTATGCCAAAAATTTTTTTTTAAAAAAATACTTACCACAACTTACCTTTTCTTCCCTGGGATGGGTCCCTCCATCCTTGGGTGTCCTCCTGGGGTGGGCAAGGGTGGCAGGGGGTGTCCCTGGGGGCTTGGGAGGGCACCTCTGGGCTCATTCTGAGCCCACAGGTCCCTTAACGCCTGCCCTGACCCAGGCGCTAAAATCCGGCGCAAATGCGGGTTTTTTAGTCCCGCCCACTCCCGGCGTCATTTTTGCCCGGGAGTATAAATACGACGCATATGCATCGCAGTCATTTTTTAAGACGGGAACGCCTACCTTGCATATCATTAACGCAAGGAAGGTGTTCACGCAAAAAAATGACGCTAACTCCATGATTTTGGCGCTAGACGCGTCTAACGCCAAAGTATAAATATGGAGTTAGTTTTGCGTCGAATTTGCGTTGAAAAAAACGACGCAAATTCGGCGCAAACGGAGTATAAATATGCCCCCAAGTTTCTGAGCAAGGTAACTCGGGTATTAAAGTGAAGAGCTTTATGGGTCATGCAGGCAATGCAATTTTTAGCTGAATTCTTGCTTTGTAAGGGAGCCAGTTTAGGGAGTTCAGATCAGGGGTGATGTGGTTGTTTCTTTTTTCTCCTGTGATGATCCTTGCAGCACAGTTGAAAGAGGCCCTTAGAGGAGCTATTTTGGATCTGGGCAAGCCTCACAAGGTTGCACTTCCATAGTACAACCTGGGAATCACTAGGGCTTGCACTGCAGACTTGTAGTCATTGGAGGGGAGGAAGGGTTTTAATTTTCTTAAAATGTTTATTTAGAGGTCTGCTCTTCAGGTGGCAGCACTGATGTGCTTCTGCATGTTAAGGTTCTTGTTGTGAGTTATACCCAGGGATCTCACAGAATCTAAGACTTGTGCAGGCAATTGAGGGCTGTTAGTTGCTTCAACCAATCTTCAATGACAGGTGACTGGTTCATTTGGGTGATTGGGAGGAATTCAGTTTTTTTAGAATTTAGGCCCTGATTTATATTTTCTGGGGCAAAACTGCACTAACGCAGTTTTGCACCAAAACGTTTAGCACCATTTCTGTGCACCAGCCGGGCCCCATTTTATGGAATGGTGCAAGCTGGTGCAAAGGGTAGGCTGGTGTTAAAAAAAAAAAATGACGTTAGGCGGGTGGGGCTGGTGGTATGGAAGAAGGGGGTTTTGCACCACAAAATTATGCTGGGCAGGTTAGAGTAAAAAAAATGACTCTAACCTGCCTAGAGTTTTTTTCTGATGCAAAACCATCCATACCACATGACTCCTGTCTTAGAAAAGACAGGATTCATGCCCACCTCACCAATGGCCAGCACAGGGGACCTGGGTCCCCTGGGAATGGTCATTGCACCCTGTGCCATGTAGGGGCCCCCATTTCAGGGCCCCCTATGGCACTTTAAAAAATAAAATAAAATAAAATACTTACCTGTATTTACCTGGGATGGGGTCCCCCATCCTCTGCTGTTCCTCTGGTGTGGGTGGGGATGTCCCTGGGGCCTGGGGAGGGCACCTTTAGGCTTGTTCCATGGTGTTCCACCATGGAAAAAGGCCCACAGGTCCCCTAACACCTGCCCTGACTCAGGCGTTAAAAAATGGGGCAAAGCAAGCTTTGCCCCATTTTTTGATCCCTCCTCCCTCCCATGCACCATTTTTGCACTGGAATATAAATATGGCGTTAGGGCCATAGAGTCATTTTTTGCACAGGAACGCCTACCTTGCGTCTCATTAAGGCAAGGTAGCTTTCCACATCCAAAAAATGACTTTAGCTCCATAAGTTTGGCGTTAGACGGGTCTAGCACCAAAGTATAAATATGGAATTAGTTTTGCACCGAATTAGAGTAAAACAAAATGACACCAATTTGATGCAATCAGAGTATAAATATGCCCCTTAGTTTGAGGTGGTTTCATGCCAGCCAATTTTGGGTTTTCTGTAAAGTTAGGTTAAGGGATCTGAAGTTTTCGGGGAGGAGACTTTCAGGTATATTTGGGTATTGTCGGCGCATAAGTGAATGTTAGATGAACTCAGAATTATTCCTCACCAAGGTGGATGGCAGCAAGGTGGATGGCAGGGTGTCAGAAGGCCTGAGGGACCTTCAGTAGGAGCCTCGAAGTCTGTCATATCTGGAAATCTTCCAAAACCCGAATGATCGAGTAGATGGAAATCTGGGTCTAGCAGTGAGGAAAGTAAAGAAGCATATTGACTTTTGGAAGACACTGCCACTTTTGGTGGCAGTTTGGGTGGCACTGATGAAGATGGTAGTGCTTCCCCAGCATTTGAACTGCTTTAGGACGCTCCAGATCTGGATCCCTAGAATGTTTCTTTGAGATCTGAACTCACTGATCATAGTCTTCATTCGGGGCCCGGGCCTCAGGAGAGTATCTTTGGCCACCTTGCACTGCCCAACTACACAGGGGGCAAGGATGTCCTTGACTTTAAGGCATACTATTTAGTGGCTCAGCTACAAAGGTATATGCAGTGGTTAGTGGGTAGGCAAACACCAGGGAAACTGATGGGTCCCTTTGTCCCTGACCGAGACCACCTTACTAAAGTCTTACTGCGAGTGGGACAGCCCTTGTCTGATGAACCAAGGGAGTTCACAGTGGTCCGCAGATGCTGGATTCAGTGAGTTCGGAAGACACATACTTGAGTACCTTACTGGCTGGATTTATCACTGAAGAGGTTAAAGATATTACTCTATGGGGTCCAATGGGGAGGACTGGATGAGTGGGCAACTGCAGGAGCCAGCAGGGGAGGAGACCTGTTTTGGAAGATAGACTCCTACAGTTCAAAGAGTTTAGAATGGACTTTGACTTATCGGAGGGCACTTTTTTCTCCACAGGGCAATAACAGTAGCCTTTCGCAAGCTATGGAAATTAGGCTATTCTGAGCCTAAGCAGCATCAATGCTGTCAATACCTGGAACTCTCTTCTGGCACCTACAAGGCTGTCACATGCTTATAACAAGCATTGAGAGCAGACACACTACAGACCCTTGAGGCCCTGAGAACCTGTTGGGAGTAGGATTTAGAGGCCTCTATCATTGAGAAGGACTGGGATACTATTCTGGACAGAGTCCACAAAGTATCCAGAAAAGCATAATTTAAGTTGATTAATTTGTATGTGCTACACAGGGCTTACCTAACCCCGGGGTTTATGAATGAATATTTTCATATAGTGGATGTTACTTGTCCAGAGGTGTGGCGAGGTAGGTGCAGAGTTTCTACACATGATGTAGTCTTGCCCTTTGCTCTACTCATTCTGGGAGGAGGTCTCTAATGTTATTAACAGGGGAGTCCCCAAAACCCCAGGTCCTTGCCTGTTGCATTTGTTTCCCCATCCGTCAAAAACCAAGGTTACCAATAGATTTCAAGAACTAGCATTGGCACTAGCTAAACGTGAAGTCATGCAACATTGGAAAGATCTGGGAGGGGACCACAATCACCTACTTCATGCAGGGAATCAGCGAGATGGGTGAGTTACAAGGGGGCAGTGCTATTACAAGAAGTACGAAGTGGTACAGAAACTTTGGGAACTGCTCACACATGTGAGGTGCTTGTTGATAGCTTAAAGGACTCAGACCCACCCGTACAGGGGACCTTGCCAGTGACTTCACCGGCACAGGTGTTTATTTCATAGGGCGTTGATTGAGGTCTCACTTACCCCTCATCTGGACCCTTGATACCACCCTTGACATAAGATAACACACTTGACAGGAGAACTTGTAGACCCTAGACCCTGAGGCAGGTTATCAGAGTACAAGATATAGAAGCTATCACATCATACGCTGTAACATGCTGACTCATTTGAGGGGTGGGATGGGAGGGGATGGAAGAGTTTGAAGGAGTTCGTAGAGTTGGACATCGCCTAAATAAGCTACTTATTATTAATTATGTACTCTTATTGCTGTAGTGTTTATCCAAGGCAGTCTACATTGTAACTATATTTTCTTACATGAAAAAAAATCAAATCTGTTTGCAAAAAAAAAAAAAATCACATGACTTTTTCTTCTCTGACTGCAAAGTAAGAGCAGTTTGTAAACACCAATCCTCATGTCAAAAATGCAGCAATTCACTGGATGATTTCTGTCTTTAAAGCTCAGTGTGAGGAACTCGGTGCACTATATGACATGGCTGTAGGGGCTTATCATGAAGTACACTCAGAAATACTGTCTTGGGTCATGTCAGACTCATTTACTTAACCTTCAGCTCAACCTTGGGTAGCTGTAGCTGCAAGCAGTAAGGCTTGGTAAAGGAACTAAGTGGCATATTTACAATGACCTGCCACAGAGCAGTGCTGCGTTAAAATTCGCAGTGCCGGGCTGCATCAGTTCTGAAAAGCAGGGATGCACCATATTTATAAAAATACGGGGAACACATGTGTTTCCCCTAGAATTGATGCTAAATGTAGCTGCCAGTGCCAAAGCAGGCATCCTTGCACCTAGTGCAAGGGTGTCTGCACTGAAGGGAAGGATTGTTTATGTACAGAAAGGTGTCCCTTCCTGCACATAAACAATTTACAATGGTGGCACTTCTAACTGTGCTGCAGAATGCAGCACACTTAGAAGTAATAGATCGTCATTCTTTATTGATTGTTTATGTTCAAGAAGGGACACCTTCCTGCCCATAAACAATAATTCATGGTGGTTTTGCTCTTTCTATGTGTGCTGCAGAATGCAGCACACATAGAAAAAGCAAAAACAAGGAGAAATGAAAGCATTTCTCCTTGTGCACCATGCTAACGCCACCCCTGGAGTCGAGTTACTGTTTGGCACTGCCACAGATTTACAGATTCTTGTAAATCTGGGGCAGCATCAAAAGCAATGGGTGTTGATGTGGAACGCCCATATCAACACCCATTGCACCCCCTCTGCTGCAGAAAACTGCATCAGGGACATATATACAAGGTGGCGTTAAGCCACAAAAAGTGAATTAGTGCCGCCTTGTAAATATGCGTAACGCACAGCGTCACCGGAACATCACAAAAAGTGGCCCGTCCGTGGTGCTATGGGGCTTATAAATATGCCCCTATGTGTAAAGTATTTAACGGCACCAAAAAATGAAATATGAAAGTAACAACATATGAAAAAAAAGGACACTAATTTATAAAAATAGAATGTATTTTTATTATTTTTAGAGGCCACGATGAGCAAAATCAGCCAAAGGATCCTGGGGATACAGATTTTAGGAGATATAACTTTTAAATGCAACCATAAAAGCATTGGTCATCAAAAACTTTGGAAACTTTTGAAAAGTTTGAAACTGTTATTTTGACTACCCTGGCCTGGACTGCATTGCCAGTTCTGACAGGAGAGAGGTTTAGGTGGCCAGAATGGACATTTTTGATAGATACCTGGCCACCAAAGCATGTTTAAGGCAAGAGCACACTTTACAGGATGACCGCTATAGACATCAATGGAGTGGTCCTGATGTTGAGGGATGCAGGCAAAAGATGCACAAAGGATGCTCTGGTTGTGGTGCTGTCGACAAAGGTGCCTATGTGGGTGTTTCTCGGGTCATGGATGAAGTGGGGTGATCTTGGCTACAGAGATTGAGGTCCCTCAAAGTCATCTACGTTGCAGTAACAGATCAGCCAATGCTGGGCTACTGATCAGTCTGTACAGCGGTTAGAGTGAGATGCTCAGGTGTTGGCTAGTGTCCCTTGTGTGCAATGACTCCAGACTTGGATAGCACTCTTGGGTCAGACAGACCTGGGTACAACTTTTGGCTATGCCGGATTTGCCATCTTTGGTGCCCAGCAACTTGTAGAGGCTAGGGTTGAGTTTTTCCCACTCCAGGCGGGGTTCTGAAAAACTCTGTGAAGTGACAGAGAGCAGAGTTTTTTCTCTCGCTCACAGTCACCAATGTTAAGTTGGGGAACGCGAGTGAGAGAAATTGCTAAGTTGGCGAGCACGAGCGAGATTTCTGAATGCGAGCAGTAGGCCAAGCTGCCCCTTGCATTGAGGAAGCTGTCGCTTGAGTTGAAAATCTACTCAAATGGCAAAAAGAAGTTAGCACCCTTTGACGCTTGGCATGATGCCTTTTGCACTAATTTTGTGGGAGAAACTCCAGCGCTGAAAATCAGTGCGAACAGCGCGCCTTACCCAAAGTCCGCTGCTCGCGGAACTCCACATAGCGCTGCAGAGTTTTCTCAGCACTTCGCGGAGTTCCGCGTAGCAGAATTCTGCGAACTTTGCCCAGGCCTAGTAGAGGAAAATCATCAGCCAACCAACTTGTCATTTTGGACTTCTTCAGTTTTTATGTCCCTGGAGATGGTTCCAGGAGTTCAGCCAGCTGATCCTTTGAGTGACTGCTGTAGGTTGTGGCTGGAAATCAACTTTTTCCCGAGCCAGGAGCCACAGGCACAGTCCAAACTTTGCTACCCAAAGGTGTAGGAGATGCAGTCCTTCTGGCAGTGCAGCCTCACTTTGTGCAGGTTCAAGGGCAGCAGGGCAGTCCTTCTTTGATCCACTCTTCAATTTCAGCAGGATCTGAGGGTCAGGGTGCCAGGGGTGCCTTATTTATCCCAGGAAAGTGAACTGAGGGGTCCACATGGTTACTAGACAATGAGTTACTGGGTCCTTTCCTAGCTAGTGATGAAGTTCCTGTGATACGTGGCATCTGGTTTTCCCACAGTGCCACATTCTTGACCCTTTCAAGATGGCAAAACCCTTCCTCAGTCGTCAAGAGCTTGGTAGCCCACCCTAGAAATGTTGCTACCAAAGGGCTACACCCCCACGGTAAAGTGGGATTGAGGGTGAGCTTTCCCTCTTTGGCCCTGTCACCACGTTGTCTGTAAGAACAAAAGGCATCTTGCTCAGGGGTGTGGCACCACTTTCCTTACAAAGGCAGCTTCCCCACTAAAGCTCGCCTTTTGGGTAACTCTTTGAGTAGCCATCCTTAGGGAAGAGGTGACACTTCACTCTGCACCAACTGCCTTTGTTCCTGGCCTAGGAGTCATTCACACACCTCCCCAGGTGGTCCGAAAGCGGTCTGTGTACCGTTGCCTTTGTGAGGCTACTGGGCTAACTTTAATTGTGGTATTAATTTCAACCTGGGCATCAAACCGAATTTAATGCCACAATTCATTGGATATCCTACATGACCCTGTTATGTAGTCCTATTCAGTAGTTAGCCGGGTTGGGATGCCAACCGGTAACCCTGTGTTAGCCAATGGGGCCACTCACATATCCACAACAAAACAACAATTTGTAAGTGTTGCTGTTAAGAAATATTAAAAATATATATCCTACTTAGCAAAATACAGCTCCCTACCAAAGGAATCTATAGGCCTTCCTTAGGGCAGACATATATATTAATGCATAGAGTGGATTTGCCATTGGATTGAATGGAAAAGTCAAACTTGCAGTGTAAACACTGTCTTCCTGTCTGCAATGGCAGCTGGGAGTCTTTTTGTACTGCAGCCCTGAGTGGACATTTTGCCTTACATGCCCTAGGTAACCTGGGTACCATACATTAGCGAATTATAAGTAATGGCCTGATTACAACTTTGGCTGTCTGGGGATTGTCACGGTGGTGGTTCAACCGCCGCATTGTTGGTGGTCCGACCGCCGTATAAGAATACATGCGGTTACATAGACAAAAAATTGCTGCGGTCCCTCCCACACCGCCAGCAAATCTAGAGGGCCGCGCTGGCGGGATAGGCCAAGCGTCTGTCAGAGGGCGGGCTGCCAGTCCAACCGCCGTCTCAATTAATATGTTGCTTTCTGCTGACGTGACTGTGGAGGTCCAACCACCAGTGTGTGAAGTGGAGCTCACTGCAGCCCAGTTATGGGCTGCGCAGCGCAAGCACATATAGTCCATGCTTGAACTGTGCAGCCCATAACCGGGCTGCAGCGCGCACCGCAGCAGAGGCCAGAAGGAGGCAGCTGCTGCAGTCAGACGATCAGGAGAGGAACACTCCTAGAAAAGATCTAGATAAGTCCTGGTCTCTTTTTCGTTGTTTGTGCACACTGATGCACAAACAAGGACTGAAACTGCAGCTTTCACTGCCTACGGCCCTCTCGCCTGAATTCAGGCCAGGGCTGTAGGCAGTGAAAGCTGCAGTTTCAGGAATCCTGTGCACGGGCCTGACCCATGGACACTGCACACCGGGTAGGCCGGTGCATAACAGGCCTGGCAACTTTCATTGCCTAAGGCCCTTTTCTGAATTTATGCCAGGGCCATAGGCAGCGAAATAAAGCTGCAGTTGAGAGCGTGGCCTGGCCTGCCAGCAAGATGGCCGCCATAGTGTGAGGCTCGGCTGGGCATGGGGCCTTTAAATTGCATTTCTCCTGTCGGAGCCGCTGTACTTTCAGATTCTCTTCGCGGATGCCCCCTTGAGGTTGACATGCTTCTCGGGGGGCCCGAATTCGGTATCCCCAAAACCGCCTGGTGTTGGTTTTGCTCCACCCACCCGGACGGGCCGAGCTGATTGAGTTACGTCCATGGCGCGTGGTTGCGTGTCACCTGGGTGGCCTCCTCCTCTCCTCCGAGGGATGCCGCCTACGCGGCTGGACTGCTCGTTGTGCTACTGGGGCTGGGGGGAGCGGTGGGCTCCCTACCTGGAGGCCTGCTCGGCAGTCGGATCGGACCGCGGCCTCTCTGCCCCTCTGATTAGGAGGCTTTGATGCCTCGTTGTGCCTGCAGATAGACGGAGGCGGGTGGCGGGGGTGCTCAGACCGGCCCCTCTTGTGTGACTCTCGATCTTTGGAGACGACAGGGCAGCTACTGGAGCCCTTCGCCGTCGACACGGCTTGGGTGGGCGGCGCTGATGGCTCACTTGCTACATGAGGAGGTGAGGAGTTGCTGGAGCTGATTGTTTCTCCTGCGGGAGCCAACTGTGCATATTGTGGCCCGGGGTGCTTCCCTGGCCATTCTTGGTGAGGGGTCCCATCGCCGGTCAGTTCGGGCTAGGGGACGCCTGCAGTGTTTCCAAGGGCAGTGGATTGCTGAGGCCCCTGGCTTGCCCTGTGTGCTGCGGCTTTGGGGTAGGCCCGCTGGCTCGGCTGTGTGGTGCTTTGACCGGGGATCCCTTCACCTGGTGGACTCAGGGCGCCCCGGTGAGCTCCTGGAGTGGGGTGTGATTGTGGATCTGCCGGCTGGACTCTGCTGCCTGTGGCCCTAATCGACTTGGAGGAGACAGGTGTAGGGCTCTGGTTGGCTGGGGTGCTGCTACTCACCTGGCGGGGCCTTGTTTCGGGGTCTCCCCGGTCACTGGCTGCTGTTCTTGTGGTGGGGCCTTGGGCCCGGCCACGTTATGGGACTCCCTGTGGAAGGATTCTTTAGAAGGCACCCTGGTAATTAAGGATATGGGCAAGGCGGAGCACAGACAGGCAAAGTTATCCTTTGATGTTGGTAAGAAGAAGGGTGGCCCTTTGGCCTCTCAGTCCGGGGAAGTGTCGGTGGAGGTGGGAGACCTGGATGCCTTGGTTAAGGCCATGTTTCAGGACCTTGAACATGGCCTTGCTGGAATGGATCCTAAGCTTGACCACCTGACTGTGCAAATGGACAAAATTAAGGCCAGGGTGGATGATCACGACTCCCGGTTTGATCAGTTGGAGCCGCGCGTTTCGGAGCTGGAGGATCAACAGACAGGTGAGCAGGAGCAATTGTTGCGTATGGAACATGTGCTGGAGGTCATACGCAACAAAAATGAGGATTTGGAGGTGCGGTCTAGACGTAATAACATTAGAATCATTGGGCTTCCGGAGTCCACGGACATGGGCAGGATGGAGGATTTTGTAGAGCGCATGCTGCCAGAGCTATTTCCTGGGAGCTGTCCCGGCTGCTGGTAGTAGAGAGGGCTCACAGGTCCTTGGGACCTCGACCTCCGCCTGGTACTCCCCCAGCGCCCCATTATTGCTTGGCTGTTGAATTATCGCAACAGGGATGCTATCCTCCGGCTTGCCAGGGAGAGGCGCCTGGTGGTCTATAAGAATACTGAATTGCATATTTTTCCGGATTATACCCCCGGTGTGCAGGCTGCCAGCAGGGCCTTTTTGCCAATTAAATGAACGCTCAGTCAGACGGATGCCCGATTCTCACTCATCTACCCTGCGAAACTGAGAGTTCAGCATGGTGGCAAGTTGCACTACTTCACCGACCCAAAGTTAGCAGCTAAGTTTGTTAACGCGATTCCCAGGAGGTCTGCCGCCGCAGCCTCGGGTGCTTCTGCCTCCAAGTGACACCGACTGACCCGGTTGGGATGTTAATGTTTGAGAGGTTTCCAAATCACAATTGGGGTGCACTATTACGGTGAAATATGTCATATTGGCAGCCCCACAGTTTAGTTGGCATGAGGGCCCTTGCCCTTCCATCCCCTATTCCGTTGGGATGGTGGTATGGACGGTCTGGTTTTGCCCCTTGGATGTGTCCTCATCTCATGTTACATGTTCTAGGGTGGGTTCATATGGTCAGGGAGGGTGGGTTTCTTGCTTTGACCCATTTGGGGGTCTGCATGGGTGGAGGGTGGGGTTGTGTCTGTTCTTATTCTTTCTTCTTTTGCTGTTTCCTCTCTTTTTCTTCCTTGAGTTGAATTCTGGCGGTGAGCTTGGTGGGGAGGCAGGGGCGCGCAGTGCTTTAGCCTGGATGCATGGATGGCTTTGGGGGAGATGAGGTTTGGTCTGTTGCCTCACTTGGAATGTGCGTGGCTTGAATGACGGGCGAAAGGTGCGGCTCATGTCTGCTTATGTCAACCGCCAGGAGAACGACATATGTGTGTTGCAGGAGACTCCTTTGGTGGCTGCTGCGCTCCATAGGTTGAGGGCTGGCTGGATTGGGGAACTGCAAGGGCGGTGTTCTCGACCTATGCGAGGGGCGTGGCAATCATGCTTCGGGGGGGGGTTGCATTGGCGCACCCAGAAAACAATCATTGATCCGAATGGTAGATATGTCTTACTGGGTGGAACACTGCTCAATAGACCTTGTAGACTTGTCTCTGTGTATGGTCCAAACACTGATGATTCTGAATTCTTTCGTGAAGTGTGGCGCTTGGTTGAGTCGCTGGGCTGTGGTGCTGTGATCTGGGGCAGGGATTTTAATGTGGTTTTGGACTCGGTGGCGGTCCGTGAGAGTCTGGCCAGGGTGCAGCACGTCACCGCTGCCAGAGCTCTATCGACTGTGTTGGCTGACGGCGCTCTGGTAGATTTATGGAGGGTGAAGCATGGGGTTACGAGGGAGAGCACTTGTGTTACTTATGTACACAATAGTCGGTCCCGTATTGACTGTTGGCTGGGTACGAGAGATGTTGACCTCTGGACACGGTCTGTGGATCACTTGGCTCGTACGTTGCACAATCACTCGCCAGTTAAACTGGTACTGGCGGTGCCTGGTGGGCCTGGACGTGCATACACGAGCACCTGCCACATGGGGCGGGGAGGTTCGCGAGGCCATCTCTCAATATTTCACTGAAAATAGTGGGTCTGTGAGCTTGGCTGGTACGCTGTGGGAGGCGTTCAAGGTGGTTATCTGCAGGGTGTGCATCTCAAAACAAGACGGTGTCTTACGGTCGTTGAGGCGGGAGCTGGCTGATCTGGAGGCTCTAATCGATGATTTGGAGGAGGGTCTGGTGTCGGATTGGTCTGATGCTACGTTAGCGGCTCTTCGGAGTGCTGTGTCTCAATATGAGGCGGCATCTCAGCGAGCGATCTGCTTCCTGGGGAAGTTCACCAGAGCAAGTCCTTACGGGGAGGGTGAGAGGGCCGGGCGTACGCTGGCGAACCTGCTGCGTACACCTTGGGCCAATAATTATATTACAGAAATTGATAGCTTGGAGGGTGAACGCGTGGTGGGGACGGAGGGCATCATGCAAGTGTTTACTAAATTCTTTGCGGATCTGTTCGCTGAGCCTTCCAGGCTGGAAGATGAGGCGGCGCAGACTTACTTTTCGGAGATTAGTTTACTTTGGTTTGATGAGGCTCATCGCTCTTATTTTGATGCCCCCTTTTCAGAGGGGGAGGTGAAATCTGCGATCCGCAGTGTGCCGGTGGATGAGGCACCCGGCTTGGATGGATTGACTCCTGCGTTCTATAAAGAATACTCTGATCTCATTGTTCGTCAGCTTTTGGAGGTTTACTCGGAGGCTATGGAGACTGGAGTTCTCCCTCCCTCCCTTCACAAGGCCTTGATTGTTACAATTCTTAAGCCTGGTAAAGACCCCCATTGCTGCGATTCGTACCGACCGCTCTCAATGAACAACATAGATAATAAAAGCTTTGGCTAAAATGATTGCTGCGTGTTTGCAGCCGTTATTGCCGAAGCTGGTGCTTCTTGATCAGTTGGGATTTGTACCAGGCCGGTCTATGTCGCATAATTTGCGTACATACTTTGCGGTGGCTGGCTCGGTTGATGCTGAGGATGACGCAGTCGCAGTGTTTCTTGACGCCACTAAGGCTTTTGACTCTTTAGCATGGAAGTATATGTTTGCGCTGCTTGTCAGAGTGGGTTTGAGTGTGCGGTTTATCCAATTGATCTGATTGTTGTATTCGGGGCCTCTGGCTCAGCTGCGACTGAATGGCAGTGTCTCCGATCCCTTTAGAGTGGCTTGCGGGACGCGTCAGGGATGCCCTTTATCTCCGCTGCTTTTTGCAGTTGTGATTTAGCCGTTGGCGGCGTGTCTGCGACAGCATCATAATCCTAGAGGGCTGCTGTTTCGGCAGCGACCCATACTGCTCTCTATGTATGCAGACGACATTGCGCTGTGTGTACGCGAACAACGCCTAAATCTTGATGTCCTGCTTGATGAGATTGGGTGTTTCGCCGCCTTTTCGGGTATCGTGATGAACTGGTCCAAATCGGTAGTACTGCCCCTTTCTGAGGGGTTGGCGAGATTCCCCTACCGGTATCCGATTGAGTGGGCGGATGGTCGTGTTCGCTACTAGGGGGTGTGGCTGAGGAGTGATGTGGAGATGCTCTGGTCAGCCAATTATGGTAGAGCTATTTTGTGGCTGGAAGACAAAGTTGAGGTGTGGCGCTCGTTGCCGCTGTCCCTTATTGGTCGTATTGCCATTGCTAAGATCGTAGCGCCTAAATTCTTGCACCTGTTTGTGAATATCCCAATTGTTCTTACTGTGAGCTTTCTGCAACGCTTATGCTCAGCTTTGATACGGTTGTTCTGGGCGGGTGGACAGCCTAGAATTTCCTGGGAGAAACTGATGTTGCCTTTTGACCTGGGAGGTCTGGCCGCCCCTGACCTAGAACTCTACTATCATTGCGCGCAGGCTCATTTTGCGTATTATTGGTTACACCCGGTTCGCTACTTACTGCATTTGGCGCCTGAAAGTGATAAGGTGTGGCCGGACGGCCTGACTCGTATTCTTGGGAACCCCTCTCGACCCAGGCCACGCGATGTAGACACTGTGGCTCGCACTGCTAGAGCCTGGTTAACTTTGCAGCACTGGGAAGGCGCGTGTGAACCTTTTGCTCCCTCGTTGCCTGTTTTGGCTGTAGGAGATGAGAGGATGTATCGTGATGCTAGGCTACATGATTTCTTGCAGGACTCTAATTTGATTGACCTGGGTGATTGGTTTGTGGAGGGGCGAATGATCTCCTCAGAGGCCGCGCTTGGGGATGAGCGTGATTGCTCACTGCACAGGTTGTATGTATTGCGGATCTACACAATGCTATGTGCGTGCTTCTCTGGCCTACCTGTGACTCGGTCGGTGTGTCAGGTCCTGGAGGTGGTGTGCGGGGCACGGTCCCCTCGCAAACTCATTACCAGGCCAGCGGGATGCTGTTGCTGAGACAGCTAAAGCTAAATGGGAGGCTGATATTGGCGAGTCCACCTCTGAGGAAGGGTGGAAGAAATGCTGTGCGCATATGAGAGCGCTGTCCCCTAACTATAGGCTGAGGCTTATTCATTTCAAATTTCTGCATCGATTGTATTACACCCCTCGGGGACTGAACGCCTTGGGGCTGCACAAGGATTCCTGTTGTGAGAAATGTTGGGCCCTCAATGCTGACTTTTTGCATCTTGCGGGGTATTGTGGGGACATTCGCGGTTATTGGGTGGAGGTAATGCACATGATTGAGGAGATGACTGGCTTGGTTTTGCCCTTCTCCCCAAAGTTGGCGCTCCTTGGACTGGTTGATGTAGTTCCGTCGGCGAACAGACAACTTGTGGGCCTGTTGCTTTTGCTGGCTAAGCGCAGGGTGGTGATGTGCTGAGGGCGCGGAAGGTCTTCTCGTGGGTCGGAGTGGCTGCGCGAAGCTGCTTCCTGTCAGGTGCAACTAATGATTTTCTGGGAATTGGTCCCTGAGGGCTCCCGGCCTCGGGACTTTTGGGCTCCGCTGCACTCCTTTTTGGAGTCTTATCAGTGTGACTGATGCTGTGATTTTTTATAGCCGCGCGCTGGACTGCTTCATCTTTCAGTTATTTTCATCTGTGCCATGATTGCTCTGCATTAATGGAAATCTGCACTCTCCCCCTGCTCTCTCTCTTTGCCTATCATTTTTCTTGTTCTGTTGGCTGTGTATGCCTTTTAGCCCACTGACTGTGCACAGTTTCCATGCTGGTCTTCCGCCTATTGCGGTTTCATGTTACTTGATATTAATGCTAATGCTGTATTATGAGGAGCACAAAAAAAAATGGAAAGCTGCCATTTCAAGCCTCTTGTGCACTAGCCTGCCACGTGTGCACTGCACACGGGACAGGCTGATGCACAAGAGCCCTGAAACAGCAGCTTTCACTGCCTACAGCCATCTCCTGAATGCACTCGATCTCGAAAGTGCTAAGCTGGGTTGGACCTGACTGACTAGGCCTGACCCTGCTTAGCGCTTCCGAGATCGAGGGCATTCAGGACTCCATGGGTTACGGAACTCCTGAGTTTTTCTTCAACTCTGTGGAATTCTGCAGAGTATAACTTTGTGAACTCCGCCCAGGCCTAAGTCTGACCCACAGAGATGCTTTTCAGGAAGTCAATAGGCTCCTCAGGCACAAGGAGCAACAGGGGCAGGGAGTGAGGTGCCTGGTGTGAAGGAGACAGCTACCCTCTTGAGGGGAGCTGGCCCGGTCAACTGTGTAGGGAGCAACAGGGAGGATGGGGATAGGACCGGGAGTGGTGGACAAGGATGGAGCAGGTGTAGGTTCTGAGTGTTCCGCCACCACTAAGGCGTGTCCACTGGAGGTCAACTCAGAAGAAGATGATGTGGAGCCGGTCTTCTCCGTGGCACTCCCCTCACCCCCTAGGTCACCAGTTCCCTCTGTGTCTGATGTTTGTAACTGGAGGTACCATGGCCAGCTGCTTCCCCACTGATGTCGGCCCTGTCTTCTCCACTTGCTTGTGACGATGCTGAAATGACAAATACAAATACGATCACTCCATGTGTCTGAACACACTTGAAAAGCTTTGATTACAAAACATTACGATAATGTGCAGTAGCCCTCATCCAAAAGTGCCTCCAACATTTGTAACACCACATGCATGCATGCTACATGAACTGTAAATATTTGCACACAGGAAAATCCGAATCACAGACAACTTCAATGGCATGAGGGTCTGTACCTTCCGGGCGATGGCTCTACAAACTCCTTGCTTCTGATGGGTGTTGACCTGTATGGATAAAATGTACAAATGAAGAGGTCACAATTGCGCTACTGTAGGGCAACTGGTTTCTTAACACACATTTAGGAAACACCTCACACAAGCATTTTGAAACTGTCAACACAACGTGTGTAAAACACACATGGTGATAAGTACAGGAACATAAATGCACACTTTTGGAGTCATCTGCTAACTATCCACAAACCTGGTCAAGGCCTTCACTAACTAAGCTAGCCCACTTATATCATGTAGCCCAGGGCCAAGCAACATGTACTGTGATGTCAGCCACTAGGAAACAGAACACACTATTATGACCTTCTGAAGGGTAAACTATTTGGGCATGACTGTACAGATACCTTTACAACCAGGCACATTGACTCACTGCATACAGTCCATACAAGCAACTACCATGGGAAGACTTCACTGTAAGACTTATGTGACAATAAAAGGACTGACATGGGTGTCACTGAAAGTTTCTTCTCTGTGGATGTGTGGAAATGTGATCTACATAATGGAATCTCATACCACTTCTGAGTGGGATTGTGTGGTATATTCTGGTATCACAGGAAACGCCTCTTACAATATGATGCGCTCCTACACGGATGACATTCAACATGCCAAGGTTTGTTTGGTCTGATTAGTTGTATGTAACAAAGCTAGTGAGTCACACTTGATGTTCTCCCCTGCATTAACCAACTATCTGCACTGTGGGTTTGTCACTTGTGCAATAGACCTGTACATGACTTCTGGAAAGGACACAACAGACATGTGTGAGTAAGGAGCCCGTCATTAGGCAATGACAGACATTGACATTGAGGGTCAATGGAAATAAGTACCAGGTCAGGTGGTTACTTCATCTCCATTCCTAAATGTAGTCAATGTAAAAGCATTCAGGCCAAATCTTGCTTCTGAAGAGTCATTTTGGCCACATCCAAGGATCAGAAGGTCTACAGAGAGTGGGCAGAGTGCCTCACTTGCATAGATAGAGTTACTGTTCACAAGTCTGGGCTATGTCCCATACTGTGAAAATGGTTTGACCAGCCTTGCTCTCTGCAGGCTGAGCATACAGAACCTACTTGAACAGCACATTTTCATCACTTCCATGCATGACAGTACACCCTGTGCCCCTTCTATATGGGAGTTCAGGGCTGTGTGGCACTCTCAAGGGCTCAGTGAGTTTTACATTGGTCTCATACCACTGTTTGCTAAGGCTTGATTTGAGCTGAGTGATCTATTGGATTTTACATATTGCTAACAACATCCTCAACTGACTCAAACAGTATAAATACACAGCTCATGCTGTAATGCAATTACATTTGCTGTGTTAGTTACCATCATCAAAACATCAGATGAATCACTGTTTGGCTGTAAAGTTTACTTGCATAGACATATGAATGCAACACAAGGAGGATCTAAGGCTTGTCACAAATCACACAACACAATTGTCATTTGAAATATTCAGAGTATAGGGCTCCACAACCCAAAAACATGTACATCCTATGTATGGACAACAGATTGTTACAACAGGCACCCAAATAACTCACTGGGACTCAGAGGCACATTTTAGTTTGTGAGGAAGGAAAGGATGGCTTTGAAGATAGTCAAATATGTATTTGAGATAGTTATCTGTTCCTCTGGGGAGCCATGGAGCTGACCATACAGGGGAAGGACCTCTTCAACAAGTTTCTCCAGCGCACTGGAGAGAATGCAGGAGCCCTTTCACCTGCTTGGCCTGGCATGATTGCTCTCAGAAGTGGCACACAGCAGCTGAAGTGGTGGAGGTGTTGATGGCAGCAGTGTGAGGAGGCAAGTGAGTTATTTTCCAAACTGCAGAGTACATGTATGCCACATACGCAGTCATCATTGTCAACGGGCACAGCGATTGGGCTGTGACCATCACAGTCAACAATGTTATCCTATGGCTGTGTCCGCTGTGGTTGGAATCACCCACTGCACGGTCGACTTCTGCCTGCAGTGAGAGGTTCCTAAAGTCCAATGAATGAATGAGGTTAGGCATCTGCCATTTTGGCCGTTGAAAACTACAGTTTTGGTGACTGTTAAATGCATCACAGCATCTATTAATGTGTAGTAACATCTCCACAGATGTAAAGCTCCCTTGATATGTAGATTCTCCTACACAATCAGGGTGGTAGTGCATTGCTGGTCACAGATGCCGTATAACTGCGTTGCACTATACCCTGCCGGTGATTGTATTTTTTGTGGTCAAAACATACTTTACAATATCAAAGGGCACAAGAGGAGCAGATAGGTGTGTTATGTGCGTATATATGTTGTAGACACAATCCAAAGTGCAGAGTATTCCTCCCATCAGAAATGGAATGGGGTTTACGATCAGTCCACAGAGGGAATGTGTGACACACAAAAAATTACATTAAGGATGAGGTTTCTTGCTAGCAGTGGAGGTTGTCTTGCCATCCGCACCTCCTGGATTTTTACATGGATGTCCCCACTTGGCTAGAGGGTTCAGCTGCTGCAGAGGCAGGGGTATCTGAGGGTGGTTGGTCCTCTGGCAGGGCCTCCCTTCCTGTGTCTGCCATAGGTGTGCTTGGGCTTGATGTAGTTGGCCTACAAAAAGGGGTAGATGTTGGGGGAAAAGCGCTGCATAGAGTTGTATGTATGTCCCTCAGCACCCCTGTTATGGTGGCCATGTTAAAATGATGGTCCTCCATATGTTGGTTCATGTCTCTATGCAGCTGCTTGATTTCCCTGGGTTCGGTCATGGCCTATCACACCTTGGGACTTCTGATAGACCCCCAGGACTTGGCTAATGGTATCCTGGTCATGAGTGGCCTCAGTGGCCTCACTCTGCTAGCCCACAGCATCCTCCCATGGACCACACCCCCGCAAGCCTATGCCCTTGCCACAGGATACACTCTCCAACTGGTTCCTGGACCCTCAGTGTCAGGATTATTGATTTTCACCTCAGGATCCAGCACCGGGGGGCACAAGAGCACAAGATGATAGCAGCTCTGCTAGGTACACAGCTTGGAGGGGGGGTACTTTGTTGTCTGTGATATAGAAGCAACGCGGTGGGAGGTGTTTTTGTGGGCACAGTGAGACTCACTGCTGCAGTCTAACCAGGCTGCCCAGATGGGCCAGGACTATCATCCACGTCCACATGTCCAGGAGTGTAGTCTTCACTGATGGCTTCACCCAGGGAATGGGTTGGGAGTCTGGACTGTGGACAATGTCTGGTCAGGTGCTGTGCCAGCTCGGCCTGTTGAGAATTAGAGTACATTGTTGTTGGTTGAAGTGTGGAATCTACATCTAAAGGTTTTGTGTAACTGTAAGTATAGACCTTAGACAATCTCAAGTGGTAGGTTTGCTGATTGCGCTGTTACCATAGTATTGAAGTTGTTGACATGACATGTGTGAAGCTGGCAGAAACTATTAGACGCAAGCAGCTCATTAGATGTGCTGATCAGTTGCACTTTAGATGAAGGAGTGAACATGACATCCTAGGAACAGTTGAGCCAACACAGTAGAGAGGAGACACATGTATTTGACCATTCCAAGACCTAATTGTGTGAGATACAGGCGAACATACAACTTTGTTGTATATGTAGCTGTAGCCATCATATGTGCAGTGCTGAGTCAAAGTGTTAACTGCCATTACCAATCTGATGATGCAGCGTAA
The DNA here is from genome assembly GCF_031143425.1 of Pleurodeles waltl. NCBI lineage: Eukaryota > Metazoa > Chordata > Amphibia > Caudata > Salamandridae > Pleurodeles > Pleurodeles waltl. The sequence goes on along the minus strand of NC_090448.1, from coordinate 724,308,905 downwards.
TGCCTTTAGAATACTTGATATACACACTTGGCAAGGTGTCATTCCTGTCCTCAATAGTTTCATTTTTAGATACCAGGACAAGAACAAGCTAGGTAGTCAGACATGTCTTTGAGCTGAGCATGATATGTAGATTGCTCACTCCCATATGAGTGAACATAATTTGGTGTATTTGGCCAAGTGCAGAAAGGCCTGTTGGTTTGAGTTACAGAAACAGGGCCTCCTAGCAGTTGGAGTCATGCCAGTTGCTGACTCCCCACATTACACAAATGCTAAACCTCCAGGGGAGGGTACATCATTTGAGAGCAGGCAGATTCTGTAAAAGTGACTCTTTTGCTTCTTTGTTTATTGTCAATCTAGGAGTGGAATCACTTGCAACTGCTTACACATGCCTGAATTGGTTGTAGGCATTTTATCTTTCATTTGTAGATGCATATTATTTGCCATGTACCTGACTTTTCTCTGAACGTTAGCTAGGTTTCCATCTCTGCATTGGCTCAGTTACTTCTTCTGATAACATATTCTGGTGATGACCATAAAGCAAATTGGAAAAGGGGATGCAATTTGTTCCACCAAGGCTGAAGAGGTTGAGGAGATAACAGAATAATATCCTCCGTGCAAGTCTAACGTAGAGTAGGATATTTTCTTCTGTAATACCCCTATTAGAGATTTGATCAAACTCTGTATTTGTGCTTCAGATCAGATAGAACAAGTGAAGGACCAGAGTCAATTCTTCGCCTTCTAATTCCTCATCCCTCCCCTTCTTCTTTGAAAGTATTATGGCCTGTTGCTGAATCGTAACATTTTTTCTAAACACATTGAAGCTTATCTGCCTTGCTGCTTAAATATGTGCTGCAGAAGGACCTCGGGTGACCAAACCAATGTCTGATAAACTAAAACAAGACTAAAACAAGGTTTACTCAGCTAGTCCGACTCTAAATACAACAGAGAGAGACTGCAGGTCTACCTTTTATTTGGCTCTGAAGGCACTGCCTTCAGTAACCGAAGCAGATAAGAAATATGACACAAAAATGTGACACCTTGATGTACTAAATCAATTAACAGAAGAAATGCAAACAAAAAGAATTGAACGAGTAGGCCCTGCATGTCCCCACCCATAACATTAAACCTGGCTGCGCCTCTGGTTTAAAGCACATTTTTGTAACCTGCTTCTAATTATAGGAGGCTTAATATATTCAATAAGGGACCCAACCTGCCCCAGGGTCTAGCATAACTGTTTACTGCTCCTGATGAACACACCGACCCACCACTTTAAGCAGTGTGCTCCACTTTAACTCCTCACTGCTTAAATTAATTTGCACAATGCCCAACATGAAATTGAGTTAAGTCTGCATGCAAAACTTAGATCAGCATTGTTACATACCTATGCCATGTAGCTCCACCTAGATTACCTTTGTAATCCAAAGAGGAATACTCATGGTTTTCGAACACGTCAACGTGAGATTCTTTCAGACCTGAATTGCGTCACTGAGTGCTTGCCACATGTTCCACCAACTGGCTCTACTGTTACATGAAAGCAACAAAATAAATAAAAAATGAAATTAAAGAAGCAAATTATAGGGAGAGTTGAGACCAGGCCCTGAATACTAAACGTCTACAGAGCAGACCGAAAAAACAGACTGTCTTGAGGGCTAACGGGTCCTTTATTAATCCAAGGCATGGGAGCAGCTAATAGATTCGTAGAAAAAAAAGGTGGGCTGTAATGGGAAGGTGCGGTACACCGCATTTATGTAAAGACATGGACAAGTCAAGGTTGCGGTTCAATGCAAGCATCAATAATTTAGTATAAATTAGGGGCTTGAACCAGGCAGCAATTGGGTAGTTTCTCTTCATCTATCTATCTCTCTCTTTCTTTTTTCTTCCATCATCTTGCTTCCTCAATCCTTTTATCTCCTTTCATTGTTTTATGTTTAGTTGTTTCTTTCTTTTTGCCCTTTTTGTTTCCCTGTCATCTTCCCCCACTCCCCTTTTTCTTCCTTACTTTTACTAGCCCTGTTTTACTTTCACCCAAATGTTGTTCTTGCTACTCTTCTATTTTCTTTGTTCACTCACTAGTACTTCCTTCAATTCCTTGTACTGCAAAATAATGCCTGCATACTATTCTGCATCTTTTCCTCAATCCCTTCAAAACATATAGGGGCATGTTTAAGAAAATGGGCACTGCACACAGTGCAGCACCACTTTTCTTGTGCCCCTTAGCGCCCCCCTAACGCCACCATGTGTGTGCCGTATTTGAAATACGGTGCACCAGGAGCGGTCAGTTAGGGGACTAGTGTTAGAATTTGTGACGCTAGTCCAGCGCTTTGCAGGATTAGCATAAATTTTTTTGACACTAGTCCTGCAAAGCACACAGAGGCCCATTGTGACCAATGGAAGCGTCCTTTTAACGCCTTCTCTGAGCAGGCATTAAAAGTGCAGAAAAAATGGCGCAAGCAAATTTCTTAGATTTCCTTATGCCATTTTTTTGGCTCCCCTAATGGGGGAACGCTCCCTTTACATATATTATGCCTGGCGCAGGCATAATGTAGCGCAAAGGGTTACAAAGTGGCGCAATGCATGCATTGCACCACTCTGTAAATATGGTGTAGTGTTTTTGGCCTTCTAACGCCACATTAGCATAAACAATTACACTAAGGTGGCGTTGGAATGGCGCTAGGGGCTCTTAAATATGCTCCATAATCCTTGCTAGATAGATATGGAGTAAGGCAGAGGCAATTGTTGTTAAAAGAGAGTTGAGCAGAGGAACCCAGTAAAATAGCCGCCCAACTCATAACCTCCTCGTCCATCCTCTTCACCTCAGTCCCATGTGTACAACATTCACAACAGCCCATACTTAGCATGGAATCCCGTTTTGACCTTCCTTTTCCTGTAGTGATAAACTATGGACAACACCCCTCACCTTCCTGAACACCTAGCTATAATGCAACGGTCAGAAAACAGTTATTCAGGGAGGGAAACTGGACTTAGGACCAGGAGGACTGGGACTCCGAGTTATGAAGATTACTGCTAAGAAATTGAAGCATCTTGTGTCACGTCCATTCACAGCCCAGATATCCCACAGTATTATCCAGCTTCTCCAATCGTTCACTTAGTGTAATTCAGACCACGTTATGTATTTATCCCCTCAACAGCTGCCGCATACCTGAGCAGTGTTCAGGTTGCAGGAAGAAGACGTGAATCTGCCGCCTCGTTGGTTACTTTGTCCTGACAGGGGCCTGATTCTCTACTTCAATGGCACCGAAACAGCTGGCCTGCTGCTGATGAGAGATACCGAGTATGCATATCAGCACCTTGTCCCGCTCCCCACATCCGTTTACAGGCCGCAGCCCAGCCGGTCAATGAGGGGAGCCCTCCCATAACTGCTCGAGATGAGGATTTGACAGGGTTGAATAACTCGGTCGCTGAAGTACGCAGATGGCACTTTGCCAACTTGCATCAAAAGCAGAACGGTGGAACATTTGGTTCTCCAGGCTTGGTTGGTCCTGGAGCTCATTAGGTGATGTTACTTGTAAGTCGCTGAACCATGGCGAACCTCTTTTCTTAGTGTGGGGCATAATAATCAGAACCGAGCCAAAAGTGAAAGGATTGTCAGCTATCGACAGGGGCGTGCAAGGCAGCAAAATAATACGGAGAGCTGAGTAAGGGATTTGTCCTAGCTCTAAGAGCCTTAACACAAGTCAACCTATCGGTATCTTTGGATCCTAAATTGTACAGCAATCGCCTTGATTTGCATTTCGCTTGTTATGGGAAATTCACAAAATTCCGCCGACGTGGCAAAGTTTTAGCACGAAAGTAGAGAAAGAACACGAGCATCTGCTGTTTGTGGGGTTGTGTTTTTTATTGCACCATTTCTTTAGTGCAAATTGCCTCCCCACTCACATCCAAAATGGATGCTAGGACTCATTTATTGCCAAAATATAGAGCTAAATGCCGGTATTGCATTTGAGCTCACTTTTGCAAAATTTCACATCATTTGCGAAAGCAAATTCTGTGCGCTCCTAGATAAAATTTGATAAAGACTCTTCAAAATTAAAAACAAGTGTTAACCTTTAACTTACGAGAGCATTTCACTTCAGTATTATGTAATTTATGACTGCATTGGGTGGCATTTATTAGAAGTGATAGTTTTTAAACACAAACTTAGAAATATTCATATATTTCCCCTCCCACTGTGACAATGATGACATCGATGAACCTGGAGGCAAGTACCGTGTACCTGGCCAAAACTCCTGTTTTACATGGAGTCAGATTAAATCTAGTAAAACATATTTGTAACGCGAACATCCAGATGTATTTCGAGGTGCACTCAAATGGGATGAGAAAGAAAAAAGATTAGGCATAGTGAAATAAACTCGTTGCCTAGGAACACACAATATAGTCAAGGGCGAAAGCCACGATTAATTCTAGGTTTCATGTTGTGCAATTGTGCTCTAGATGGGCACCTCTTTTACTGGGGTATGGGTAAGTAGACAAAAACCTAAAAGCCTCGGTTCCTTTTTTGGCTAGAGAATCCAAAGGGACCTTGAGCTTAACCTGGCTCGAGCCTTATTTGCCTCACCCACGTCTTTCTATCCGTCATCCAACTGTACTACTGTTATGTGCACGGTTCTCTGTACTACGATGGTTAAACTGAGCGGGCAGACTGCACATTTAAGACAGGCTAACCCTTTGTCATATGATCTCTATGGGGCTGATTTAGGTGTTGGCTGACGAGTTCCTCTGTCACCACAGTGACAGATATCCTATCCGCTGAAACGGGATATCCGAAATATGATATACGTCACCGTTGTGACGGAGTAACTCATCTGCCAATATCTAAATCAAGCCCTAAGTCAGAAGTGTTAGGGGTTGTTGGAGTGTGACTTTTATAATCAATATTAACATGAAAAGCTTGCAATGTAATGAAACCACATAAATGCAATGCTAATGCACGCGTTTGAAATGTGCCCACAGGGAGTGGCCACCAATGTATATGATGACTAATGAAAATGACTAAAATGAATTAATAATGTATTCATGTATGATTTTGTTTTAGCACTAAGAATTATGTATTAAGGTTTTGCTAAATTACTCACTAGGCCTTAGTTAGCAAGGGTCTGGGCCTAGCTGCCTGGTCTCATATTAACTGTGTTTTAATAACGTGCAATGTGCTGTTTTTCTGAAGGACACAACGCTGTACTTTTCCAGAAGCTAGAGAGATGTGTGTAATCGTAGTAAATTCTTTCTCATGGAACCCGACTTGCTCAAGGAGACATTCTTTCCGAATGCAACAGTGTAATTCGCAACAGGTGCAAGGTCGCCTAAACTGGTAAAAGACAATGGAACTACTGACTGGAGCGACAAGTGTAACTTTTCTTACCTGACATTCCACCCGTTGAAGACATCAATCACAGGAGCCAATAGACTGCATGAGAACTGTCTTAAGTGAAAATTCTAGTAAGGTGTGCAACGGATTATTGGACAGAGATAACGATGCACCAAATATTGCCCAATGGGAAATTAGGGACTTGTCCGACAACTTTGATATAAAAACGTAACACAAGGAGAAATCAGCTATTACTGAGCCATTATCCTGCCATTCTTATCCTGCCTTTATCAAGACATTCTTCAACACCCTTAGCCATTCTGAGAGACTATGGGCCTCATTACAACATTGGCGGGCGGCAACTGCCGCCTGCCAAGTTGTAACCTCTGTGCTGCCACAAATGCGGCCGCACTCCTGCCGTGCCCATTATGACATCCCCGCTGGGCCGGAGGGCGGAAACAGAGTTTCCGCCAGCCGGCCCAGCGGGGATGTGGGCTGCAACATGGGAGCCGGCTCCAAATGGAGCCGGCGGTGTTGCAGCCGCACGACGGGTGCAGTTGCACCCGTTGCGCTTTTCACTGTCTGCTGTGCAGACAGTGAAAAGCAGTATGGGTCTGTGCCAGGGGCCCCTGCACTGCCCATGCCAAAGGCATGGGCAGTGAAGGGGCCCGCAGGGGACCCGCGACTCCCTTTCCCGTCAGCCTTTGGACAGGCTGGCGGGAAGGGGACTTGTAATCCCCTGGGCAGCGCTGCAAGCAGCGCTGCCCTGGTGGATTAAAACCACCGGGACGACCGTGGCGGGAAACCGCCGGGACGACCGTGGCGGGAAACCGCCGGGACGACCGTGGCGGGAAACCGCCGGTCCCGGTGGTGCGAGCAGTCGTAATCCGTGAGTTTGTACTGCCAGCCTGTTGGCGGTACAACCTCCAAAACATCCCTGGCGGTCTTTGACCGCCAGGGTTGTAATGAGGGCCTTTGTCTTTTACTTTAAACTATCCTTGCCTTACCCTTTGCCTGAGATGCACTTCTCCTCCTTATGAGGGAAGAGTTTCTTGCTATGCCCTGCTGAGACTTATCTGCTTATCCTGGCTGATGGCGAATCGACTGGTGTCCTGAGGACGAAGACTGACACTGTATGCTGCCCTATTTGGATGGGTAACTATCTGATGATAAATTGTAATTGTCTGTTTGCCTTTCCTTTCTAGGTACCAACTGCTCTTTTGACAGAGGCCATAGTTAGATGTTTTCTAAATTCATGTTGCTAAATTGTTTTGCATGAAGCCCAACATGCTGATGCTAATTAGAGGTTAAGGAGTTCACTAATATCGGGTGCAAATAGACAAATGACTAAGGTGGTCATTACAACCCTGGCGGTCGGTGTTAAAGCGGCGGTAAGACCGCCAACAAGCCGGTGGTAAAAATTTTGCAATTACGACCGTGGCAGAAACCGCCAACAAAGACAGCCACTTTAACACTCTGACCGCCACGGCGGTACAAACAAACAGGGCAGCGGTCACCGCCAACAGACAGGCGGGAGACAAAGTACCGCCCAGAGTATCACAACCTATCAATCTGCCACCTTTTCCAGGGTAGATTCACCGCGGATAAAAACACAGCGGAAACAGGATTCCGAAGGGAAAACGCTCACCTCTACACACCCCACGAGGAACGAGGACACCAAGATTTGGATCCGGAACTCCAAATTCTCCCTACGATAGTCTTCCTGCTCCTCTACCAGGAGCAAGAACGCCGGTGGAGAAGACCACGGTGAGTACTGCACCTACGACACAGGGGAGGGAAAAAACAGGGACACACACACGCAACACGCAACACCCCCACCCCCACCCTCACCCACGACAACACACACACAAATACATATTGATACATCACAGTTACACCCCCCAACCCCCCGGAAGAATGCAAAGACCAAAGAAAATGAGTGTAACCATTGTAATATATTAAAAGCAAGTAGGCAAAAATATATATATACACCATTAACAAAATATACACCAAGCATAGGAGTCCAGGTAGTGCTCCAATTAAGTCTGTGGAATACTGGGCCCACAAAGTATGGGCGAGGCCCACACAAGATGCCCGACCATGATGGAGAGAACACTACAGGGGCATCAGAGAGCAAGAAAACAGGCACCTCAGGGGGAGGGAAAGGGGGGGCACCTCAGCCGGTTCAGTGCACGACGCCAAATCCACGAGAGGGCCACATGCCCACTGTTCAATCCTGGGGAGTGCTAAGCCACAGTCTCTCAAGTCTCTACAGTGGGTGGGTTGCCCACTGTTCCATCCTGGGGAGTGCAAAGCCACAGTCTCTCATGTCTCTACAGTGGGTGGGTTGCCCACTGTTCCATCCTGGGGAGTGCAAAGCCACAGTCTCTCGAGTCTCTACAGTGGGTGGGTTGCCCACTGTTCAATCCTGGGGAGTGCTAAGCCACAGTCTCTCGAGTCTCTACAGTGGGTGAGTTGCCCACTGTTCCATCCTGGGGAGTGCTAAGCCACAGTCTCTCGAGTCTCTACAGTGGGTGGGTTGCCCACTGTTCCATCCTGGGGAGTGCAAAGCCACAGTCTCTCGAGTCTCTACAGTGGGTGGGTTGCCCACTGTTCCATCCTGGGGAGTGCTAAGCCACAGTCTCTCAAGTCTCTACAGTGGGTGGGTTGCCCACTGTTCCATCCTGGGGAGTGCAACGCCACAGTCTCTCAAGTCTCTACAGTGGGTGGCTTGCCCACTGTTCAATCCTGGGGAGTGCAAAGCCACAGTCTCTCAAGTCTCGACAGTGGGTGTGTTGCCCACTGTTCCATCCTGGGGAGTGCAAAGCCACAGTCTCTCAAGTGGATAACAGTCTCCACTGGTTCTGGAGGGGGCATGGTGCCCAGAGTGCTTTATCCTTCTAAGGACAGAGGTAGTGGATGGATCTCTCCACTGGTTCTGGAGGGGGCATGGTGCCCAGAGTGCTTCATCCTGCTAAGGACAGAGGTAGTGGATGGATCTCTCCACTGGTTCTGACAGAGGTAGTGGATGGATCTCTCCACTGGTTCTGGAGGGGGCATGGTGCCCAGAGTGCATCATCCTACTAAGGACAGAGGTAGTGGATGGATCTCTCCACTGGTTCTGGAGGGGGAATGGTGCCCAGAGTGCTTCATCCTGCCCGTGACGGACTCAGTAGCGTCAGTGCCCTTGGTGCTCATGTGCCAGTGTTGCTTGAGACGGCGGTGCCCAGTTCAGCAGTGCTTGAGACGGCGGTGCCCAGTTCAGCGGTGCTTGAGACGGCGGTGCCCTGTTCAGCGGTGCTTGAGACGGCGGTGCCCTGTTCAGCGGTGCTTGTAGTGGCAGGCTTCTTTGCAGTGACTCAGCTGCTGGCGGTCCTTCATGGCCCAGCGGGGCTTGTGCTGGCGGTCCTCTCTGGCCCAGCGGGGCTTGTGCTGGCGGTCATTCATGGCCCAGCGGGGCTTGTGCTGGCGGTCTTTCATGGCCCAGCGGGGCTTGTTCTGGCAGTCCTTCATGGTCCAGCGGGGCTTGTGCTGGCGGTCCTCTCTGGGCCAGCGGGGCTTGTGCTGGCGGTCCTTCATGGCCCAGCAGGGCTTGTGCTGGCGGTCCTTCATGGCCCAGCGGGGCTTGTGCTGGCGGTCCTCTCTAGCCCAGCGGGGCTTGTGCTAGCGATCGTTCATGGCCCAGCGGGGCTTGTGCTGGCGGTCCCCTCTGGGCCAGCAGGGATGATGGCTGTCGCCTCCTGGGCAGTTGGGCTGGTGGCGGTGGCGTCCTGGGCAGCAGGGCTGGTGCTGGCGGTGACCTCCTGGGCAGCAGGGCTGGTGCTGGTGGTGGCCTCCTGGGCAGCAGGGCTGGTGCTGGTGGTGGCCTCCTGGACAGCAGGGCTCGTGGCGGGGCCTCCTGGGCAGCAGGGCTGGTGCTGGTGGTGGCCTCCTGGGCAGTGGGGATGATGGCGGTCTTCTCCGCTGTGCTGCTCTTCCCAGACTTGCTGAGTTTCTTGTGCCCCTTCCCCACCTTGGAAGGTGTCGCAGCTGACTCCACACTTCCACCTGTACCCCTGGGAGCGGCTTTGGTGGCTGGAGTCTTCCCCCTCTCCCGCTGGGCACTGGCCAACTTCTGATGCTTCACAGGTGGGGGAACTGTCTGTGCTGGGGCTCCGTGCCACACTGGCTGCCCTGGTGGCCAGTGCACTCCATATTCCGGTGACTACAGGCACCACTGGTCCCAGAGATGTTGTGGCTCAGGTGCTAGTTCAGGACCTAGGAGATGGACAGGATGGGGGAGGTGTGGGAAAGAGGTCAAGGTTGGACAGGAAAGCTTTTTGGAGACACTGGGACAGGTAGCTGGAGGGGGTTTGGGAGTGGAGGAAGAGGTTGTGGTTGTAGGAGGTGTTCGTTTGCTGACTTTGGGTGAAGGTGCATGCGCTGGAGGCTGTTGTGAAGTGGATGGCTGTTGGGTGGGTGTGTGCCTGCGTTTGTGTATCTTGGGAGGGTAAGTCACAGACACACTGGGAGAGGACACAGGGGACGTGTGAATGGTAGTGGGGGTGGGGACTGCATGTGAGTGGTGTGTGGTGGTGGCTGTGCTGGTGATGGACGTAGTGGCTGTAAAGGTAGTGCATGCAGGTTTGAGTGTAGACGAGACTAGGAGGGAGGAGGGAGATGAGGAGGAGGGGGACACAGTGGAGGCAGTGGAGGTTGGTGTGTGTGATGCTTGCGTGAGTGCCTGTGGGATGTGTGGTGCTTATGTTTGCCTGAGCTTCCCTTGTGTGTTGACGTGTTTGCATGCTGGTCTAGAGGTGTGCTTGGGATAGACTGGGGTACATGGGATTGGGTCTGGGTGGAGGAAGTTGGAGGGGGGAGACTAGACACAGGGACAATGGCTGCCATCAGTGCTGAGGCCTGAGTCTGAAAAGCTTGCTGAAGGGCCGCCTGACCAGAATGAATGCCCTCCAGGAATGGATTTGTTTGTTGCAACTGCCTTTCTACACCCTGGATGGCATTCAAAATGGTAGACTGCCCAGCAGTGAGGGACCTGAGGAGGTCAATGGCCTCCTCACTGAGGGCAGCAGGGGTGACTGGGGCAGGGCCTGAGGTGCCTGGGGCGAAGGTGATGCCCACCCTCCCGGGTGAGCGGGCACGGGGAAAAAAGTCTGAGGGGCTGCTGGGAGGGCGGTGCTGGAAGGGGGGGTGGCCGCTGTACCTGTAGATGGGGGGGCACAGATGTTACCACCACCACAAGGGAGCTCCAATCAGGGGACAAGTCCGTGTCACTGGTCTCAGCTCCTGTCCCCGCCGTTGAGCTCCCCTCGCCCTCCGTCCCACTGGTGAAGTCTGAGTCCGTAGTGTGGCCCCCAATGGCAATGTGGGATGCACCCCCCTTGTGCTCCGGTGCCACTGCTCCTCCGTCTGATGATGCTAATGCACACAAGAACAGGGAGACCACAAAAAGGGGGGACGATGACAAAAGAAAGACATGTTGAGTGCATGCATAACCGCTACCGTTGGTGGACACGACAGACACAGAAGCCCCCTGTACTACGCCGCGCTCTTGGGCTCCACTGTTCAATTCCAGGGAAATGGGCTACTAGGCTATGGACGACATCTGCACACATGGATGACACAGGGGTATGACTAGGTGTACTTGGCACTCTACAGAGGTGCGGTGGGGTGCAACATGGCCTGCCTTACGGAGGAACCTTGCCTACGGAACTCGCCCTGGCCTAGGGAAACCCACAGCCCACATCCCCCACCCAGACCCCTCCACTGCACGCAAAACAGCAGAATGAGAGTGTACTCACCCCCTTGTGGCTGCTGTGATGCCCTCAAGCACCCATCCAACTCCAGGTACGCCACCTCCAGGATCCTGAACATCAGGGGGGTCATGGTGCGACGGGCACCCCTCCCACGTTGGGAGGCCATCCCCAGCTGAGCCTCCGCCGTCTTCTTGCTCCAGTGGCGAATGCCCTCCTATCTTTTCCGACAGTGGGTGCTCCGTCTGTGGTAGACCCCCAGGGTCCGGACGTCCTTGGCGATGGCATGCCAAATATATTTTTTCTGGTGGGCGCTGACCTACATGATTTGTACAGGGGGAAGAGAAAATTATTAGCAACTGCACTGTCACAGTCATTGGCCCCCATCCCTACCCTTGTCATGTGGCACATGCACTCACCGTCGTTTCATGCACGCCTCAATCTCCCCCCCCATCTTTCATCCACCCCATTCCACACAGGCATAGCCCATACAGAATGCTCCCAGTGTACTTACCTCTTTGTCTGGAGGACCGTAGAGTAGCGTGTACCATCCACAAGTTTCTCCAACTCCTCCGATGTGGAGGCAGGGTCTCTTTTCCCAGACACTCAAGCCATTGTCTCTTCCAGACCGAGGTCACAGCAGCACTTGCAGTGTAGGCCCTCTCCTGTCGAACATCAGGTATCGAGTGATTGAAGTGATACAAAATGGCGGTCACGTCCGCTGCGGTGCGTACCGTCACCGCCGGCGTACATCGTCATTGGCTCCTGGGACCCATAGGGTCCAATGTTAACCAATGCAGCATTGCGCTGCGGTCTTCGACCGCCTACTGCGACAGTGTACAACGCCAGCACAGTTACCTCACATCCCATTGTCCCAATTTAGAGGTCAGGCAGCTGCCATTTCAGGGGCCCACATGGCTTCATTTTCAACTGCGTCACACATACCTAGGCCGAGACTCAACACACATACAGGCCACTTTTTAGATTATGATTCGCGTTCTGTGTAAGCTGTGGGTACGTACCTCTGAGTTGTTTGACTCTGTGCTCGCTGTTGTCCTTCATAGGCACCGTCGGCTGGGACATGTGAGGAGATGGCGGCATCCTCCGGTGTACCGACCGTTGGTGGACCTGTCGACAATGGAGGAAAGACATGTGATCATCACATACAGGCTTGACTGTGCTACAATCCAGGAACTGTGTACCCAGTTGGAGCCAGACCTGATGTCAGCTATCCGCCATCCCACATAAATCCCCCCTCAAGTGCAGGTGCTGTCAGTGCTCCATTTCCTTGCAAGTGGGTCATTTCAAACAACAGTGGCCATAGCATCAGGGATGTCCCAGCCTATGTTTTCCAACGTGTTGTCCAGAGTGTTGTCTGCCCTGCTGAAACAAAGGTGGAGCTACATCGTTTTCCCTCAGGTGGAGGATTTGCCTACAGTGAAAGGTGATTTCTATGCCCTGGGACATATCCCCAACATCATAGGTGCCATTGATGGGACACATGTGGCTTTGCCCCCCCCACCACAGGAGTGAACAGGTGTACAGAAACCGGAAGAGTTATCATTCGATGAATGTACAGATGGTATGTTTTGCCGACCAGTACATCTCCCATGTGAATGCCAAGTTCCCTGGCTCACTGCATGACGCCTACATCGTGCGGAATAGCAGCATCCCTTATGTGATGGGTCAACTCCAGAGGCACCATGTGTGGCTAATAGGTGAGCACTTGGAAGCAAGACAGTGGGAATGGTTGTCTGGGTCTGGGGTTATCCCTCCAGGTTAGTGTGTGTCTCACAGTTGTCCCTCGGCATTTGCAGGTGACTCTGGTTACCCCAACCTGTCATGGCTACTGACCCCAGTGAGGAATCCCAGGACAAGGGCAGAGGAACTCTACAATGAGGCCCATGGTCGAACTAGGAGGGTGATTGAGTGGACCATCGGCCTCCGAAGGCCAGGTTCAGGTGCCTCCATATGACAGGTGGATCCCTATTCTACTCACCAAAGGAGGTGTGCCAGATCATCATGGCCTGCTGTATGCTTCACAACTTGGCTTTGTGACAACAGGTGCCTTTTCTGCAGGAGGATGGTCCAGATGGTGGTGTTGTTGCAGCTGTGGAGCCTGTGGAAAGTGAAGACGAGGAAGTAGAAGAAGAAGACATGGACAACAGGGACTCAGCGATCGACAATATTTCCAGTGAAACACAGGTAAGAGTACAAACCTGCCTACTACATGTACTTTAACACTACTACCTCTCTACTGTCTGTCGTTTTCACCCAGTGTATGGTCACTGAGTTGTCACTTTCCCTTACAATTTCACAGATGTGGGTCCTACAGTGTGACATCTGCTTTGTTTCCTCATGGACTAGAGCTGTGTTACATAGGTATGTTGACATTACATTTAAAAGAGCATTTTGACACTGTAATTGCTAATACACTATTTCGAAATCACAGACTGACACCTGATTGTTTTGTGCTTTAAGGGTGTTTATTTTAGTGCTCAAAATTGGAGGGGGTAGCAAAATGGTGAGGGGTGATGGCGGAGGAATGTCCATGGCAGAGTCCAGTCTATTAGTCTCACAGGTGCATTGCCCAAATGGGCATAGGAAGTGGTGCTGGGGCAGTTTAAGGATGGACAGGGTGACAAAGTGGGACAGTGGGATGACAATCAGGGTGATCTCATTTCTTGGCGGGGGTCTTGGCATCGTTCTCTGTCTTTGTCCTGGATCTCAGGAACCGCTGGCGGGGTGGTTCTCCCTCTGCAGGGGGTGGGGTGCTGGTGTGGGGGTCCTGTGGCGGTGCCTCCTGTCCACTAGCGCCGGCGGAGGTGGTGGGCAGTTCAACATCCAGGCTAGTGTCAGGGGCCCCTTGTAGTGCCACAGTGTCCCTCCTGGTGTTGAGTACTTCCTTCAGCACCCCTACGATGGTGCCCAGGGCGGAATTGATGGATCTGAGTTCCTCCCTGAAGGCCAAATACTGTTCCTCCTGCAGGCGCTGGGTCTCCTGAAACTTGGCCAGTAACATTGCTATTGTCTCCTGGGAGTGGTGGTATGCTCCCATGATGTTGGAGAGGGCCTCGTGGAGAGTGGGTTCCCTGGGCCTGCCCGCCCCCTGTCGCACAGCAGCCGTCCCAGTTCCCCTGTGTTCCTGGGCCTCCGGCCCACTGCCACTGCCCCCAGGTCCCTCTGGTTGTTGGGGTGGTGGGTTAGCCTAGGTTCCCTGTAGTGGTAGACACACAGCTGATTGACGTGTCCTGGGCACGGAGGTATGGGCCCACTGGTTGGGTGCCCGTGCTGGTGTTTCCAGAGGGGGGAAGCTCTGTGGTGGCCTGTGACTGTGTGAGGGGAACCGACTGTCCCGAGGTACCCGATGGGCCGGGCTGGTCATCTAGATCTAGTTGGACAGAGGTGCTGTCATCACTGTGGGCCTCTTCTGTTGGTGGTGTGGACATGTGTGGACCCTCCTGTCTGGTGATGTTGGGTAGGGGTCCTGCAGGGGTATAAAAGGATGTTTATTACATCTGTGTGTGCCATGGTGTGCAATGGGTGGGTGACCGTGTACCCCAGTGCTTGCATTCCTGTGTGGGACCTTGTGTGTTGATGGGTTAGGTGGGTGTATGGGTATGTGCAGTGGCCATGCTTTGGTGATGGGTGTCCATGCTTTGTTGTTGCATGCAGGGCTTGGGGTTAGGATGTATGGTTTGTGATGTTGGGACATTTCTGAGGAGTTAGAGTGATGGGGGTGAGGGTGAGGGTGGGGGTATGTGCTGGCATGCAGGTAGGGTCGGGGATGTAATAGTTAAGATTTGACTTACCAGAATCCATTCCTCCAGCTACTCCTGATAGGCCCTCAGGATGCAGAATCGCCAAGACCTGCTCCTCCCATGTTGTTAGTTGTGGGGGAGGAGGTGGGGGTCCGCCGCCAGTCCGCTGAACCGCCAGGTGGTGTCTTGAGACCACAGATTGCACCTTCCCCCGTAGGTCGTTCCACCTCTTCCTGATGTCCTCCTGATTTCTTGGGTGCTGTCCCACTGCGTTGACTCTGTCCACTATTCTTCGCCATAGCTCCATCTTCCGTGCAATTGAGGTGTGCTGCACCTGTGATCCGAATAGCTGTGGCTCTACCCGGACGATTTCCTCCACCATGACCCTGAGCTCGGCCTCCGAGAACCTGTGGTGTCTTTGCCGTGCCATGGGGTGGTGTAGGTGATGTGTGGGGTGGTGTGTGTGGGGTGATAAGTGTGCTGATATGTAGTGGTGTGTAGTGAGAGTTGCGTGGAAGTTATGTGGGTGATGGTGTTGTGTGCCTGTGGATGCTGGTATTCTTGATGGTGGTGTCTCTCTCTGGCCTTCGTTCGTAGGGGTTTGTGGGTGATGTGGGTGTATGTTTTATATTGTATTGGGTGTGTGGGAGTGGTGTGTTTATGTGTATCAGGTGTGTGTGTTTTGAATTGTCCAATGTGGCTGTGTTTTGGAGATGTGTGTGTATTTTGAGCGCGGTGGTGTGTACTGCCAATGGAATACCGCGGTTGAAAGACCACCGCGTGGATTTGTGTGTCATGATAGTGTGGGCGTACTCCTGTTGGCGTGACTGTGGAGGTTTTGTTTTCGCCAGTTTATCACTGACCTTTGGTGTGGCTGACTTGTGTGGGTGTCTGAATTTTGGCGGATTCCGTGCTGTGGGTCATAATAGCTGTGGCGGTTTTCCACGGCGGTGTGTTGGCGGTCTTCTGCACGGTGGTAAGCGGCTTTTACCACCAATGTTGTAATGACCGCCTAAATCTTTGCTTTGTTGAATAATGTACTAATGATACTCTGCTAAAATTGATTCATGTTGACCGTGCTTTGTCCTAATGTTCATGATCTATGCTTTGATAAAGTCTTATTCGAGTTGCCACATTGTAGTTTTGTTGATGTGCTTATTGATATTGAGACTAATGAATATGCTAGTAGATTGTAACTAATAGGGAATATATATCCAAATCTTACTAGATTTGTGTGGTTATTCATGACTGAAAGGTTATGGTGTGTCTCGTTCTTATTACATGTTATTGATTAGTTAATTGATTAGTTATTGTGAAGATTGATTAGACTATTCATCTATCATTTGAAAATGTTAAACAGAGGGTCTCCAATCAGGGCCAAAATGTTAATTGGCCTAAAACGAGTCCCCTTGTAAGTAAATTATCAAAGTTGGGACACGTTATCAGTTCTAGTAGCAGAGGACGGTTTAGGCCCTTTGGGGCCCTAGGACGAGGGACCATTGTTTGAAAATTGATTTTGAGATAATGCAAATTGGAAAGATGATGTGCCCCTAAGTCCCAAATGACTTTCACGGAATCTCAGAGCTTGCCGAAGTGAGTTGGGTATGTTCTCGGCATTCTAGTGATAGTGTGAGTGACGTAGGGTTTGTGCTTGCACAGCTTATGCATACCGCAGGTGAATTGTGAGGGTTGTGAGAATTTTAGGTCAGGTGATGTTTTAGTAGGAGTGTGCGCACTCCGCAGTATGAGAGTAGGGAAGTCGGCGAACTTCATGTGAGTGGGGCGCTTTGTGCTCAAAATTGTCCACGTGGTTGTTGGTGATTTATGGACTCTACCTGGTCTAAGACTCCGGAGTATATTGATGGGCTATGTTGTAATTTGCACAGTTTAATAGAGCAATCGGGTGCGGTTGACGAGTCAAGTTTGAGTCATAGTGAGTGAATGAAAACTTCGATGGAGATTTGGGGAGTTCTAAAGTGAACTAGGACGAACCATTGACAAGTCGAGAGTAGAATTTGCGGGTCAAATTTTGCTTGCGAGTGCGGGAGCTGAGAAGGAGAGAGTAGCGGCCGAGGCTAAAAGGAAAATCTCTGTAAAGTTCTGAAGCGATTGTGTTACCCTCCCTGTAGTAAACCGGCAAATTTGAGTTTTGTTGGTGCTCACAATATATTGCATTAGTTTTGTGCGAATTGAGTGTGAGGAAGACAAGCCGCAAGACTTTGTCAGCCGCAGTGTGTGTGAGTGTGACATCATTGGAGCCGTGCTGGGATAGGTCAGTTAGTGAGAAGGGTCGTGCACGGATTGGCATTCGTCCGTGAGAGGCAATTGGTTGAGAAGGTAGGCGAAGAGAGTTCTGGGAATTAAAGTAACTTCCTGATTCAATTGTAAACAAAATAAAAGACGTTTTTCAAGGCTCTAAGGAGCGCTTTGAGGGGAGATGTGTACATTACCGCGAGTGTGGGGGAGCCTACACCGCCAGAGGATACACCGGCTTATGCCGTAATGGAGGAGAGGGGAGTCGCGCCATGTCTTTGGCTAAAGCAGTGGAGCAAATTAACAGAGAAAGATGGGTGTTTGGCGTTTCCGGAACACAGATCGTTCAATATAATGATTTTGGAGAATTTGCGGAAGATGTTAAATGAGCAAAAGCCACCTCCGAGGCCAGCACAGTTTGAGGCGTTAGCAATTTGGGAATTGATGGCCATACGACAACGGCAACAGAAATTTGAGAGGAGAATGAGGAAGGCAGAAAAGACACTAGCAGAGGCTAGGTGGGATAGTGAGCACAGGATGTGGTGAAGGGAGATAATAGATGGAGTTAGGATGTTTCCGGTAATAACTCAAGAGGCCGGCACGCAAGGAAGAAAAGCCACCTGTAAAATGGATAAGGGGTCTAGCAAAGATAAGGAGACTAAGAAGTCCTGGGCAAAGGCAGATGACTCAGATGATGATGAGTTCCTAAATCAGTTGCATCATGATCGACCACCGCCATATGCTCTAGATGATAATAGACAAAGTACTAGTGCGGGTCCTGTAAATTCGACACAGAACCAGGGAACCACAAATACAGCACAGGTAAATACAGTTGCAACACCAGCTCCGGTACAGAATAGTGTCAGTGTGTCTACTGCTCCAGGGATGCAGACACAGTTGCAGCCACCACCCGTTCAGAGGCTCTACCCTGATGTTCCAATATTAGAGACAACTACGAGACTAAAATTAGTGCAGATTGAGCCAACTCCAATTTTACTGCCTCAGGCACAGCAACAGATGGTTTTGAATTATGTCTCAGTCACGGGACCGCAGTTAGCAACAGCACTGATGATGAATCAGAATATGGGGGCTAATGCTCCACAGGGTTTGGGAAGCAGGCAGCCGCCATATCCTTACCTATTACAGTTGGTCCACCAGTACCATTGTATGCACAGGCATAGTCTGGCGTATGTGATCAGGGAGTAATGACCCAAGAGATGACAAGAAGAGGGTTTGTAGGGAGCTCTCAAGGGATGACTTCAGTGGAACAGACAATAGACAGATCTAGATCACTGTTAGACTTCAGTCTGATAGGGGTTCCTCCAGATACCATGAGACAATTAGGTTTGGGACTGCTGACTCCGCAGATCTCAAGTGCGAATGTACCACAGACAATGATGATGCAGGCTGGGAACATCTCATTGAGGGCTTAACAGCGCAACAACTGAATGAATGGTTGGATAAGTTAAATTCACCACAGACTACTCCTGCAACAGCAGAGCGGTCGGAAAGAGAAGAGTACCTGAATTTTGTGAGGTTGGGCATGGAAGCAGCTGAACTAGTTGAAGGAAGCATGGGGGTGAACAGACTAGAATCATATACTGAAGTGGAAGTGAGGTATTTGTGCACAAATATAACTAAAGAAGTGAGCAAAGTACACCAGAGGTTGGCGAACTTAGCAGATAAATATGATATAGACCTAGACAATACTAAACATTTGAAGAGGAGTTACAGGTTAGACTTCGAACCTAAAGATTTTGATCACATGAGGTCCACTGGGATGAAGGCACACCTTAAAGAAATTCTGCAGAGCGCACAGGTTTGGGGAGCCTTAGAGAAATGGGAAGGCAGATGGGCCAAGAAAAGAGATAAAAGGAAAAGTGACTACTTGGAGAAGCAGCAGACGAAATCAGTGCCTGACACCGGTACAATAAAAATGCTACCCATGAGAGAGAGAGCTGGATGGGTTCTTGTCCACGTACCATGGTCTAGAGGTGACATTCTGTCATTCACAAATGATTTCCCCAAGTTGAGGGAGAAGCCAATAGAGTGGTATCAGCAGATGGACAGGTTTGTGAAGCTTGCGAAGTGTCTTTGGGAAGACCTGAATACCCTGTTTGAGATTATAGTTCCAGCTGATTTGTGGATTGAATGCAAGAGAAGTGTTAATTGGCTGACAGTGGAACCGCAAGGGACAAATCTACAGGAGCACCGTCTCCAGATGTAATGAGGTACTACTATAAGGTGATTGAGTTTTTGAAGCAGAAGGTGACGCCGCAAAATATTGATTGGCAAAAGATTGATCGAACGGCACAAGAAGCCAAAGAGTCGAAACATGCCTACTATGAGAGGTTGTTGAAAGCGTTCAAGCACTACAGTGGTACAGAGGTCATAGATGCAAAGGACATGAATCACCTTGTGTTCAGGTTTGTTGAGGGATTGAGACCAGAGATTAGCCAGATGATTAAGAATCATTTGATCTGTTGGCAAGCGAAGCCGATTGATGAGGTGTTGCAGTATGTGAAATACTGTAGTGACGAAATTGAGTTGAAGTAGAGAAAGTTGAAGGAGAAAGTGATGGTGATGCAAATTAAGGCAGCACAAGCAGGGATGCAGGGAAATAGTTTACAGCAGATGGGGCAACAGCCGCAAGGAAACGGGATGTTTCAGACGCAAGTAAGAGGCAAAGGTCGAGAACGTTTTGTGAATCGTGGTCCAGATTTGAATACTATAGTGGTTCAAAATGATGTACAGGGAATGAAGAAGGTGTTACCATGTCATGCGTGCGGGGGCGTCGGACACTGGAAGCGGGAGTCCCCGATGATGGTGCAGGAGGATGTTGTTCAACAAAGCAAGGATGTCAATGCATTCCAAAACGGACCAAGAATGAGGGGTCCAAATCTGAATTTCCAGAATAACATGGTTCAGATGCAGGGTCTTCAACCCATGCAACAAGTACAGATGCCACATGTACAACCAGTACAGATGCAGCAAGTGCAACAGCAGATTCCTGTGGTACCTAGACAGCAAATGCAGTTGCCCTTAGCACCAATGGGACAGCAACAGGTGATGCTTCCTCAACAGGTCACAGGTCAAGGAATGAGTCAAAACAATACAGTACAACAGTTCCCATTGCGTGGTGAGAATAGAATAAACGATGAATGGTCGGATGACAGTTCAGATGGTGAGGAGTGTAGACTTGCAGCGTCCCTAGAAGTAGATCAGAGAGGGCCCTATGTTCAAGGGAAAGTGATGGGTCACAAAGTTTCATCCTTGGTTGACACAGGAACTACACGCTCTACAGTCAGAAATGCAGAAGTTCCGAAATTGCCTCTTTCGGACGTACAATAAAGGTGGTAGGAGTAGCAAATCAGCTTTTGACAAACCCGATCACAGATCTGGTTCAGGTTGAGATTGGTACTTTTCAGGGATTGCACAGATTTGTGGTTTGTGACTCAAGTCCTGTGTCCCTACTGGGAAGAGACTTATGGCCATATGTACGACCACTTTTTCCCATAGACACAGAATGGGTAAAAACCTTTGCTACATCTGGCCCCTACTGTGCAAGACGAGGTGTTCCATCACCTGTTCCAATGAAGGGATTGAGGTGCAGACAAACAGTGACGATGAAGGGGATGACGGACAGATCTCAGAGCCTGAGACGGAGATCACAGATGAGGAGTACCCCCTGATAAGCTACTTCTCAATGTTCATAGTGACTGATCTGCCAGCAGATTTGCAGGGGACAGTAAAGGAAAAAGTGTGGGACTTGACAGGAAAGGAAGTGGGACTGATAAAAGGAGTAGAACCAGTTAAGGTCAGTGTGAAGCCAAATGCTGTGTTTCCCCAGGTACCGCAGTACCACATATCGCAAGATGTCCTTATACAGGTAACGCAGATAATTGCAGACTTTGTGAAGCAAGGAGTCCTGAAAGAAGTGATGAGCAGTCCATGTAATTCACTTATATTGGGACTGAGAAAGCCTTGTGGGAAAGTTCGAATTTTACAAGATTTGAGGAAGATTAATGACATAGTGGTGAAATGTTGCCCAGTGGTGCCAAATCCAGCTGTGATCATGTTCCAGGTTCCATGTGATGCAGAATGGTTCTCAGTTGTAGATTTGTCCCAAGCGTTCTTTTCTATGCCTCTTCATGAGGACAGCCAATTTCTCCTCAGTTTCAAATTCTTTGACAAGGGTCACAGTTGGTGTTGAATTCCCCAAAAGTTTTCGGAGTCACCTTTAATCTTCAATCAGATACTGAAGAAAGGTTTGGAGTCATTGGAATTGCCTTTTCAATTGACCCTGGTGCAGTACATTGACGATTTGTTGATTGCCTCCAAAACAAGAGATGATTGCAAGTATGATACCATTGCCTTGCTAAACCACTTGGGAAAGAATGGGCTTCAGGTGTCCCCAAAGAAGCTGCAATATTGTCAGAAAGAGGTGAAATACTTAGGTCATCTAATTGAGAAAGGATCGAGGAAAATATCCAAGGAAAGAGTGACCGCCATATTGCAGATGAGTCCCCCAACGACACGGAGAGATGTTAGGATGTTTCTGGGAATGGTGGGCTACTGTCGCCAGTGGATCCCGAATTTCTCAATTATCTCCAAGCCATTGGTAAGATTGTCAGTTAAGGAGGTTAAGGATGGGCCAGATGTCATAACTATGTCCGAGAAAGAGATAAGGGCGTTCATTGAGCTAAGGGAGTGTATGTTCAGGGCTTCAGCTTTAGGTATGCCTGATTACACGAAGCCTTTTGTCCTGTTTTGTCATGAACGAGATGCATGTTCTTTGTCTGTCCTGGCACAGGTCCATGGAGGTGCAAACCGACCAGTAGCTTATTTTTCAGCTACTTTGGACCCAGTCGCAGCAGCCTTGCCAGGTTGTCTGCGTGCAGTAGCAGCAGTTGATCAAAGCCTCACACAGTATGAAGGCATAGTGATGGGACATCCTTTAACCGTTATGGTCCCACACTCAGTTGAGATTTTGTTGACCCGTACCAAAACGCAGCACATGACAAATGCAAGACTGACGAAATATGAAACTATCATATTGGGCTCTCCAAATGTAACTTTGAAAAGATGTACAGTGCTGAACCCGGCAACTTTGCTTCCAAATGAAAATATGGAGGTTGAAGATGCTGATGATGTAGAACATGATTGTCTTGAGGTAACAGAACTGTGCACCAAACCGAGACCCCATATTAAAGATACCCAATTGGAAAAAAATGATCACATTATCTTTGTTGATGGCTCATGTTTGAGAGACTCTGTAAGAGTGCTGAGAGCCGGATACGCTGTGTGTACGATCACTGGTATCTTGGAAGCTTCCTGGCTTGAGAGAGTATATTCTGCTCAAGTGGCTGAGTTGGTTGCTCTTACTAGAGCTTGCCATGCTGCTGCCCAATTGAAAGTGACTATCTACACTGATAGCAGATACGGATTTGGAATTGTTTATGATTTTGGTCAGCTGTGGTCACAGAGGGGTTTCCTAACCTCTTCTGGTTCTCCAGTGAAAAATGGTGAAAGAATTAAGGAGTTGTTGCACGTGATTCAGTTACCTCATGAAATTGCTGAGGTAAAATGCAGCGCTTATGTGAAGTCACAAGACTTTGTTTCAATGGGAAATTGATACGCGGATCAAGTCCCAAGGTTTTGCGCATTGAACTGTATATCGTTCAAGGATCAGTGGGAATTGTTACCTGAAACGGAAAATGAGACATGCACAGGTTACGCATTAAGGGTGGTTGACACATTGGAGGAATTGAAATTGTTGCAGGGACGTGCCAGCAGAGATGAGAAACACACTTGGCTAAAGATGCAATGTGTACAGAGACCAGATGATTTGTGGGTTTCAGATAAGGGGAAAATAGTTTTGCCAAATAGTCTTCTGTCACAGTTTGCAAGGTTTTACCATGGGCAAGCACATATTGGGAGAGATGCCAAGATCAGGTTGTTCAAGATTGATTGGTTTAACCTGAAGTTCAGACACGCTGCAGAAGTAATATGTCACAGGTGCTTCATCTGTCAGCAGATTAATGCGGGAAAAGGGACAGTGGTGAATTTGAGCCACATTGGGAGAGCAGGAGGTCCATTTAGCAGAATGCAACTGGACTTTATTGAGATGCCTGTGTGTGGAGGTCTGAGATACGTGTTGGTGATTGTGTGTATCTTTAGTCACTGGATTGAAGATTACCCTGCTGCTTAGGGAATTGATTCCACATTTCGGGTTTCCGATCTCTTTAGAATCAGATAGGGGAAGTCACTTCAACAACGAGGTAGTTAAGCTCTTGTGTGCAGCATTGAACATTGAACAGAAATTGCATTGTAGTTACCATCCTGAAGCATCAGGATTAGTGGAGCAGATGAATGGTACCCTGAAGCCGAGAATGGCAAAAATGTGTGCAGCCACAAATTTGAAATGGCCTGATGCGTTGCCCTTAGTGCTAATGTCAATGAGAAATACACCCAACAAGAAAAGAGGGCTGTGTCCTCATGAAATTCTCATGGGCCGAGCTATGAGACTGCCCGCGGTGCCTGCAAATGCTCTTGTGAATATCACGGATGATATGGTGTTGGACTACTGCAAGGGTCTGGCTGATGTGGTCCGCTCTTTCTCTCACCAGGTGGAAGATACCACACTGCCACTGATAAGTGATCCAGGTCACAATCTGAAAACTGGTGACTGGGTTGTCATCAAGAAACACATGAGGAAGTCGTGTTTGGAGCCACGTTTGAAGGGGCCATATCAAGTAATACTAATGACTACTACTGCTGTGAAGTGTGCGGGAATTCCAAACTGGATCCATGCCAGTCATACGAAAAAGGTGACGTGTCCAACTGATAAGGAAATTGAATTGTCAAAAATAACAGCTACAGAAAAGGAAGTCTCAGGGCCGGAGAGTAATCAAAGGGGAACTGAGACAGAAGGAGAGCCCGTTGAGGACGGTTCGGTCACTCCAATAAGAAACGAGACCCAGAAGGGTGACGGTGGGCCTATCTCAACTGAGGCGGCAGGAGGACCGACCCACAGAGAGGTTCTCCCAGAAGCAGACGGATGCGGGATTGAAGTAGAGCCCCTGAAAGACCCAGAAGGCGAAGGAGTTGAGGCGAAAGAGAGTCAAAGTGTCCGGACTCCTCCTGAGCAAATATCTTATCCATCAAGAGAAAACACCATAGAGTCAGAGGAGAGCGACGAGCTGCCACAACGAAGATCAAAGACCAGAGAGATGGTGAAAGTAGATAAGTGGCCAGAATCACAAGTGACAAAAAAGGGAAAGTGGTTGTCGATGATACAATTGAGGAAGAAGTTGATGCAACTAGGAAAGAAGACCTGAGTGAAGGAGAGTTGCAAGGTGATCGCAAGTTGAAAAGAGAGAGAGTAGCAAACAGAAGGTACTCGGTCCTGAATGGGAATACGCAACATCAGCTGAGTGGCAGCAAGAGTTCTTGGCATTCTGTTTTGATCGAGAAGTCCCAGGTCAATACTATGGTACCTGAGTCTGGTCAGAGTAAAGAGATTGTGCCAATGTGAAAAAATTGAGTAAAGAAACCTGAGAAAAGAGACTGGTAAATTACCGGATGTGACATTGTTATCCTGTATTGACGTTTGAAAACTGATTTTGACAAGCTGCTAACCGGAATTGACAAGGATCCTGGGAGTGGATGTCGAAGCTGTAAATAATTGCTGCAAAAATACTTTTGCTTGTTTTAACTTGCTGGAAAAAAAAAGAAAAAAAGGAGAAGAGAAAAAAACTAAAAACTTTAAACCGTCCTCAGTTGGTTGTTGTTTGCACTTATAGCACTTTACTTTCTGATTCTTTACAGATCATGCCTAGCAATAGAGATGATAATAGGGGAAGTAGGTGTTGTAAATGTGTGGGTGTTACTTTGGGTGTTGTATGTGTGATATTCATTGTAGTTCTAATTGTGGGACTGCCTTTGGTGGATAAAAGTGAAACTAACAATGCTACAATTTCTGAGACCGCTACACTGACACCTTGGGTGAGGTTCGAGCAGGATACAAAATATTTGCATGAGGGAACTAACGTAAAAGGGGAACTATGTACTAATGTTTTCTATCGCTTGCTGAGTGAGTATGTTGATACTATGGATGCAAAAGATTGTTATGTATGTACACAAATTCCTGTTTCAGTACAAGAGGGAGTTACCTATCATGGTTTGCCTCTAACTTATGGGATAAGCTGTAGTTTGTTACTAACCCGATTCTATAATCAAGAAGAGATCCAGTACTTTTATTCTAATAATAATCTTGTGTTCTCTTATGTGCCTATCATAGAGGATCTGAATAGTGTAGCAAAATTCTATAACATAAAGTTAGTTAAAGGTTTCTTTGAGGCAACATTAGCAATTAGTACATCTTATGCACACCGCAATAATCTGACATGTTTGCTTACACCTGTAGAGAAAAGCTTTCTAGATCACAGGGAAGATAGAAGAAGGGCATTGAAAGGGAAGTTGGAGAAAGGATTGCAGCAGCGAGCTTTTGTAAATAGTGAGAGCTATAGTACAATTAGGGAGTAAGGGAAATTAGCTTTAGATGCACTACACGTAGGAAAGCTTTGCATAACACGACCTAAGTCATATTATGACAATGTGTTTGTGGGAACAAGTGAATGTAAGCATGTGTTTTTGTTTCAGAGTAAATGGACGTTCATGTTAAATGGACAGGATCCAGCGATCCCTGGGATCTATTATATATGTTGACTTAATGCTTATTACCGTCTTCCAAAGGGATGGTACCGGACATGTTATTTGGGGATAGTTTTCCCACAGATAAAACAGTTAGAGGATTTGAAAAAGTTTCTGAAATTGTCTGGATTACATCATACTAGACAAAGGAGGGAGACTGCTGCTGGTGTAGTAGGAGACATATTTGGAGCAATAATTCCTTCAGTGGGAGTTATCTTGAACTCCATAAAGATTCTAAAGTTGTCTACTATTGTGGATAACATGCTGACAGATTTTACAGGAGCTATACTCCTGATGGATACTGAACTTGCTACGGAGAGGGCTATGACTCTTCAAAACAGGCTTGCTTTAGACATTCTTTTAGCGAAAAATGGCGGAGTCTGTAAGATGCTTAATGAGCGGCATTGTTGTGCGTATATACCTGACAATAGTAATGAAATTAGAAGTATGCTTACTAACCTAACAAGAGATACTATAGATTTGAACTAGGTGTTTGGGAAAAGGTTGGAAAGGGACTTTCTAAAGTGGGAAGCAGGTTTAGTAACATTTGGCATGGGATATTAGCAAAGATAATACAAGGAATATTGATTGTGTTGGCTTGCTTATTTGGATTATGGTTGTCATGTAAAATTAGTAAAAGAATTAAATTGAAAAGGGTGAAGAATAATCAGATGAGGGAAGAAAAGAAAAGGGAGAAATTGTTCAGAGAAAAATTAGACGCGACAAAAATGGGGGAAGAAATTGAGATAAAGGAATTCAGAAGATGAATAAATTGTGAAGGAAAGGTTTGTGTGATGACAAGAGTCATCAGAGGAGGGATTGTTGGAGTGTGACTTTTATAATCAATATTAACATGAAAAGCTTGCAATGTGATGTGTAATGAAACCGCATAAATGCAATACTAATGCACACGTTTGAAATGTGCCCACAGGGAGTGGCCACCAAGGTATACGATGACTAATGAAAATGACTAAAATGAATTAATAATGTATTCATGTATGATTTTGTATTAGCACTAAGAGTTATGTATTAAGGTTTTGCTAAATTACTCACTAGGCCTTAGTTAGCAAGGGTCTGGGCCTAGCTGCCTGGTCTCATATTAAATGTGTTTTTCTAACGTGCAATGTGCTGTTTTTCTGAAGGACACGACGCTGTACTTTTCCAGAAGCTAGAGAGATGTTTGTAACAGTAGTAAATTCTTTCTCATGGGACCCGACTTGCTCAAGGAGACATTCTTTCCGAATGCAACAGTGTAATTCGCAACAGGTGCAAGGTCGCCTAAACTGGTAAAAGACAATGGAACTACTGACTGGAGCGACAAGTGTAACTTTTCTTACCTGACATTATACCCGTTGAAGACGTCAATCACAGGAGCCAATAGACTGCATGAGAACTGTCTAAAGTGAAAATTCTAGTAAGGTGTGTGACGGATTATTGAACAGAAATAACGATGCACCAAATATTGCCCAATGGGAAATTAGGGACTTGTCCGACAACTTTGATATAACAACATGACACAAGGAGAAATCAGCTATTACTGAGCCATTATCCTGCCATTCTTACCCTGCCATTATCGAGACATTCTTCATCACCCTTAGCCATTCTGAGAGACTTTGGCCCTCATCACAACCCTGGCGGTCGGTGGTAAAGCAGCGGTAAAACCGCCAACAGGCCGGCAGAAAAAAATGGAATTATGACCATGGCGGAAACCGCCAACATAGCCACCCACTTTAACACTCCGACTGCCGCGGCGGTACAAACAGCATGGCGGTCACCGCCAACAGACAGGCGGAAGACAATGTACCGCCCACACTATTATGACAGGCCAATCCACCACCTTTTCCGGGGCGGATGCAACTCGAACAAAAACATGGCGGAAACAGGAATTGGAAGGGAAAACACTCACCTCTACACACCCCACGAGGAATCCGGACGCCATGGAGCCTGAACTCCAAATCCCATATTTATACTTTTTGACGCAAAACTGCGCTGGCGCAGTTTTGCGTCAAAAATATTACTGCCGGCTAACGCCATTTTGGTGCGCCATGCGGGCGTCATATTTATACTTTGACGCACGGCGGCGCAAACCACAGGTGGGAGTCATTATTTTTGACACACACCGCAGCGTCAAGTCGTAAAGCAAAATTACGTTAACGCGGTAGAAATGACTGTGGGTCGATTTACGACCCCACAAACCGGATATGCGCTGTTTTTGGACGCAATAGCATAAAACAAAAACGCGAACACCGTCATTACACCAGAGGAGAGCCAAAATGGATCCCAGATGCCACTACAGATCCCAGGAAGATGACAGCAGTCCAGGAACCAGCCAGGAGGACCCACACAAGAACCAGGACACTTTTAAGAAGAAAAGAAAGTCTCGCTTTAGTGCAGAGGAGCAGGAAATTCTGGTTAAAGAGGTGACGGAACACCAGCACCAACTGTTTGTCACCTCAAAGTTGCCAATCAGTAGGAGAGAGGCAATATGGCAACAAATTGTCGACAAGATTAACAGTGTGGCTGAAGTACGCAGAACTGTAATCGAGTGCAAGAAACGCTGGCATGACTGCAAGCGCAGGACCAAGGAAAAGATGGCCAGGAACAGAAAGGTAGCATTGCAGACTGGAGGGGGGAGTCCAGCACACCAGGAGGCCCTGGACCACATGGAGGAGATGGTCGCAGGCGTCATCCCTGAGGAGATCGTCACAGGGATTCAAGGACAGGACAGTGCAGACTACCAGGAGACAACACACATGCAGGGTAAGTCGCATGGGGAATTATGATGCAATAATGTCAACTGTGAGCAGGGGGGGATACCAACCACAAAATGCATGGAAGTCACCTAATACATGGAGTGGCATGAGTAAAGGGGCACAGCATGGGGGCATGGCCCGTTCTGAGAAGACCTGGGGCACACCATTACACAACACCAACAACAGTCCCATGGGGGCATGCTGTCATGCCAACGATGGAGCAAAGGGAAAGCCACGCCAGGAGGGAAGGCCACAACGTCAAACTGATATCCCGGCACACATCAGCCACCATACCCCCTACATTAACTAGGGCCCTATTAACAACCTCTAGCCATACCGACAACTGGAATGTAACTGCGACAACAGTTGCCACTACCACCTCCGCTCTGTGTGCAGCTCAAGTAGCCAATGGCAGTCACCTCCCCATGGATCATACACACCCAAATTAGGGGGTGAGGATGACAACTACAACAATCCCCAGAAACCAGAAAAAGGCCCCAGTACTCTCAAATGTCAATGCCCATAGTTGCCGCAAACATCAGCCAATGTAAACAACAATAGGAGCTACACAGAACTAAGGACACACCCATGCTGCATATGTCAGGGTCCATCTTGTGCCTGGGTAACAATGCAACATCCCAAATGTCATACTGCTCAGACAACAGCATTGAGGGGGACACACATGTAACTGGTCACTGAAATACACCTGCACAGTCAGAGGAGGAAATAGGACACTGATACGATTATCAGGGCAATCCAATGTAACACACATTCCCCAACATCAGGAGGACACATTACCAATGTCAACATCCATATCAGATCATAACATTGCCATGCATAGGATATGCCAAATGTCAATTACATTTAAGTGGATGTGAAAGATCAGAGATTGGGGCAGGTCCAGATTGTTAAGTGTGCTGCCAGGGCCATCAGTACACCCACAGCCAGTGAAAGGTCTCACCATGAGAATGGATGTAGATGGAGGCTTGAGTAGAAAAAGAAGGTGGCAATTCTCTATTTGGCATAAACCAACACCTAGAGGCGATGAGGCTGACAAGTCTGATAACTCAATAACATACATGTGACATACAGGTGGGCCAGAGGCCTGGAAGAATGCCCATCTGAAGGACTGGAGAAATTAACACAAAACAAGATCACAAAGTGAATTCATCAAAAGGCAGGCACGTCACATCAAAATTGCCACAACACAGACACACTAATTGTACCCTGTTTCATTGCAGAGGAAGATGGATCTCCTGCGGATATGCCTGTCCCAGATTTCCCTGATGACATGGATGACGAGCCGATAAACATTCCCCAGGAGACTATCCAAAAGCTCATTGACACCCTCCAGACCCCACCTTTAGTCACAAGGAGGAGCACAGAACAAGCAGCCATCGCAGAGGATCCACCCACCACCCCAATTGTAAGACCTGCCAGCTCCAATACAGCTGAGGACTCAGACGACACTGGCACCAGCTTTGAGAGAACTGTAGTTGGAGTACAGCGGGAGCTGGCCAAGGAGGTGCGGGTGGGGTGCAAACTATGGCAGCCAGCCTTGAGGGGGTGCGTTCGTGCATGATGTCATCTGCAGATCAGGCAACAGCTATGCAAGTCCTAACATCCATCCTGCAAGGACTACAAGAAACTGTCAAGGAATTCACCACTGCAGTAAGGGAGTTGCCACAACACCTCGCACCCCAAACCTTCCACTGCATGCATGAATGCAACATTGAACCCCTCAGGGCCGACCTGGCTGCCTACCATCGTGATGTGGCTGCTATTCTTAAGAACCAGCAGACCCTCCATGCTGCAGTACTGCCCTTAAGACCTTCACAGGGAGCAGCGACGGGGATGTCTGACTCCACGTCTTCTAACACTGAGGTGTGTGTTGCCCCTTCACAACCAACAACAACAAGGACAGAGGAGGCAACACACACATCAGAAGAAGAAGACATGGAACAGATCACATTCACAAGGAAAATGACCCGGAAGTACTAGTCCCTGCCACATGGCCCACATTTACCAAGGTCCTGCGCTTTGTAACTTGCCAGTCTTGCAACAACTTTACTCAAGCACTGTTCTGCAAACCACTGTATATCTTGTCACCCAGCCCAGTGATTGTCTCTCTCCTGCTCATTGGCAAATCCTGTCCCTCTGCACTGTCTGAAACATCAACCCCAGCATGTCAAAAGCATTTCGGTAACCCCTTGTGTAGGATCACAATGTAAGATGTCACTATAATGGACTCACAATCATGGACAATGTACAGATAGCACTACAGCACATTTCAATAAATAGCACTTACACAACAAATCTGTCTCTGGGTAATGCAACATATCAACTGTGCAGTAGATAACTGAAATGTGCCTACTGTCAAATTACGTAGCTTGTCAATACAACTGTCCTGATAATATGTAGTCTGAGAAATCTGCACAGTGCGAATAATTGCATCATACTCTGCCCATCCTGAGGGACAAACCTGATGAAGTGAGAAACCATACACCATCATGCTGTGTTGGACAGAAGAATGCTTCCTCAGGGGATAACTAAGTCATCAAATAGTGGCCGCAAAATGTTGTCAACATGCAAAAATAACACAAATAACATGGCACAATAATCTAAGTAAACACTACAAAAACTGCATAAATGAATGTGTCTGAGGTAACATAGAAATAGGTAATCATGCTGAACTGTGTCACAAATGATGTATGAGGGTCATGAAGACAAGAATACAAGATTGCCAATGAGAACTCATCTTATAAGGGTGTCCATGATCATCACACTGCAGTCAGACCTAAAACTGTTTCCCCAATACCAAGTCTGGAAGCACTGTTTATGACTTTAAAAACACACTTATCAACAGAAACACATTGTCATCCACATTAACTGTGATTGGTGGTTGCAACGAAGGGTCGACACTTTGCAAGGTAGCTCTGGGCTAGCTGCCAATCGTACAGCTCAGTTGGGATTTGTTTGTAGCATAGGACACAGATGTTATAGTACAAAATTGATGTACACTGAATCCAAACCCACGATCAAGTACCATTCAACACATACTATTAAGGGTTAGCCAAATATTTATTAAATGCTAATCACAGATGAGGAAACTGAGGGAAAAATCTTACCTACCCTAATCTACCCTGACTACTCACTACCCACAACTGTCCCTA
Source organism: Pleurodeles waltl (assembly GCF_031143425.1). Taxonomy (NCBI): domain Eukaryota; kingdom Metazoa; phylum Chordata; class Amphibia; order Caudata; family Salamandridae; genus Pleurodeles; species Pleurodeles waltl. The sequence continues at coordinate 724,277,177 of NC_090448.1, read as the reverse complement.
ACTAACCTAAGCTACACTTACTTATCACATGTAACGAAACGTACTGAACATCTACCCTCCACCCCCCTTATGAGACGGGACACATGGAGAACAACACATACTAACCTAAACACATACTATACTATCCTATACAAATATATATTTTGGGGTTTATTTTTTGTAATGTATTTTTTTTTAATTTTTTTTTTTTAAACACACAAGAACCCCAACATAGCCCCCCACCCACACATTTAAGAAGTAAATATATCAAGACTGTGGACCCCCTACCCACTAACACTAACTAAACTAACAGCCTATACTAACCTAACACTAAGCCCCCTAAGCCCACTAACTATAAGAACAAGGAAAGAGGAGGGAGGGAAGGGAATCATGTCCAACTATAAATGTCTAGAGGTTGGCCCTCCGGAGGGTCCTCTTAATAGACTTAATACGCCGGTTAATGTGGCACACATCCCGGCTCAGGTGGCTCAACTTGCGCAGCACTTTGTCCATCTTACGTTCCATTTGGTTGAAGACTGCAGGGTCAACAGATGGAGCTGTGGCAGTCTGGGTACCGCTGGAGGAGGTCTGTGTGGGTGTGGTGCCTGGCCTAGTGGGCTGTCCTGCACCGGTGGCAATGCTGGGGCCTGGAAGTCCAGCAGATGTAGGACCAACAGTGCCAGCTGTGGGTGGGGCCACCTGGCTCGGATTGGTGGTTGTGCTGGTGGTGGCTGTGGTGGGCAAAGTAAGCCCACCCTGTGGAAAGGCTCTCCATGCCCCGGAGGCCCGTTCATGACGATATCGCCGGGCCATCCTCCGGAACCCCGACTCCACCAGCAGGATGTGCTGGTATCGCATGGCCCGGCGTTGAAATTCACGGACCTGGTCTGGAGTCATGTTGGCAGCTGTGAAGACAAATGCAGATATTCTAGATTAGTAACTGCATTGTGTGAAATGGCACAAGAAGTTAATCAGACAATGCCTCTGCTGTACTTGTAACAGCTCATATCACAATACAGATCATTGAATGTCCCTGAGGAAGTACATGGCAGGCCAGACTACAAAGGTCACATCACACATAGCACATCCATAACCTACAAGATGGGTAACAACTGGCTTTGACTTGCAATCTGAGTTCTGCCAGTTAGCAGCTAAGAATCATGCTGCATATCCTCCGCCAAGAGCTGGGCTACAAATGTTAGTGTACGGCAAGCAAAACCAAAGCCACATGGTCTGCAAGTTGTAACTGGACTTGCCAGTATAGTACCAAGTGCCAAACCTGAGTGTGTATACTAGTTTGCAACCAAACCGTCACTTATTCACATGTATGTGTAACATACTGGTAGCATCAGTACTAGGTACCCCATTCACAAACCCATGCCCATGTTTGAGGGTGGGGGGTGGATAAACAACTATAATTTGCCAACAACATGTACACCGAGGAGTTTATAGAAAATTCCACACATGTTTGTCTCTACAGACACTCCACAGGTAAGGTCTATCAACAATTATGAGTCAGCAAACCCTAGAGCACTCATAGGGCCACACATGTCAGGAAATGCAGAACTTGGTACACAACATATACTTCCAGTGAGGCCTGACTTACATCACACACATAGTTGGTAGAACACCCATGATCATGAATTGCATGCACATCTAGGCCATTGCACTCAAGTTCCACATACTTGTAGCACTACATGTGGAAGTACATGCTGCTAGGAGGTTCTACCTACTGTTTCATGATTACGTAGGTAAATAGGGAAGCAGATGTCTATTGGAAAGCAATTTGCTGTACCAATCTTGGAGAATGTGGGTCTGACAGGCTGACTAAATCGGAGCTGACTTCCAGTGCGACTCTTGGTGATACAAGTGTCATCCACATGACTAACCCCTGTACTCACAGTGGGGCCTACAGGAATGGCCTACAATCCCTACATGATATCATTGGATACCCATTGGCCAACTCAAAACATGTGAGAAACTGAATTCCCACTCATGGAACAAGAGAAAAGCTTGCCCAATGCATCACCCCTTGCTATGCGTCCAACTCACACGAGTCCATAACCAGCAAACACAAAACATAACAGACATATCAACACTTACTGGAGTGGTAGGGGTCCTCAAATGTCGCCACCTCTCTCACAGTGTAGGGTGCCGGTCCACCTGTAAGGTATGGAAGGAAGAAATGTGCTCAAAATCTGTGCACAGCGCAACAATTTCCTAAACATATACAATGTGTAGGCTGAATAAGGAAATGGCAGCCATTCAGACATGATGGTACTGCATCTGATATATCACGGCCAACTTGTACATAGCATGGGTCTCCTGTGACAGTTACACACATATCTGCACACATACATTGGCCCTAACTATCATGTGGTTGCAAACATGCCCCGTAATTGGTGACCAGAAAAAAATTATGGAGTGTAATCGTCTCATCTTGTGCATCCAAGGGAGACATCCATAGCCTGGTTACTTGAGGACTGCATTACCAGTCAAACATGCCTTGTGGCCATGGCACATTAATGACACATAGGTACAATGTACAGAGGGAGGGGCAGGGACTTTTGTAAGCCATCCTGTTGTTACAGTTTATTCAATTGATGTGGCCCAGCTATGGTGATTTGCACCAACCATGGAGATGTGAAGCCATGTGCATACACTTGGACTGCCATCCATATTTGGAATGTGGCACAACTAACTCCAACAAACATTCTAAGATGTTAGCTGAGGGCACCTTACACCTTTTCACAATGTTTTCAAATCCAGATCTGACATGTATCCAAAAAGATCAAGGAACACAATAATCCCACACATTCATAGTACTTCCGTGAACGCTTTCCTTCCACACTCACCAGACTCACATGAGACATATGTCTGAGCCACTTTGCTATTATCAATTGAGGTGAAGGCAGCACTCATTTTCTGCATCATGTAGTGATTCTAAAGTCAGTCTAGCAATTGCGTCAACAAGTTTGGCCTAAATGTTGGTACATCTGTACTTCTCTGTCAATAGTACCCTATATAGACATGATTGGCTCCTATTTTGTTTGCTTTTCTGACAAAAAGGCCGCACCAATTTCCTTCATGGAAAAGTAACCTGTAAGTTTGCTGAGCATGTGCTACCTGACAGCTAGCAATTGTGATCCTTGCCATAGTGCATCAATTATCCCTTTATGTTTCCCCAGCATTACACACAGTCAGCAAGTTAGCTGGCAGACATTGTTCTAATCCCCTTATGTCACTACAGAGCATTTAATTGTGCACATTAACATGATACGTACTCACCAACAGTGCCACCAATCATGATTCCCAGGTGGTCCAAGAGATCCTGCTCCCTGGTGAAGAGGTCAGCCCACCGGTGCTTCAGCGGTGGTCACTCCTCTGGCTGGCATACACACGCTGCAGGTGATGCAGCACCTTTCCCCACCGGATTCTTTGCGCCTCTGTTGGATACCCCTGTATCACTCTGCCCCCTGCCTGGATCATGAGTGGCAAGAAATGGCACACAAGCCAGATGAACCCCCCCAACTCCTCTTCCCCCATCCTGCCAAGACATGGCCTACCAGACATACTTGTGAAGTGAAAGGGAATAGGGGTAAAATAAATAGAAAGGGGAAAAGGGGGAAAGTAGGGGTACAAATACAGATGAAAAGTAAACTTAACCACTGAAAGAGCCCAACTATCACCAAACTAACACTACCCACAACAGACTCCCACAAACAACAAAAACACAAGATAAATGGACAAATATAGACAAAACACAGTTGTACAGTATACAGCAACAATATTTATTTCACAAATGGAGTTTACAGATAGCACACAGGACAAAAAAGCACAAAATCTCAGGACAACACTCTCTACACAGCCACACAGTCTATAAGGATCATAGACTGCAAAGTGAAAGTGAAAGTACACCCACTGTACATGATCTGTAAACAGGATATCCTATTACATCACTTCCTGTATGAAAAGTCCCTCCTTTTTCATGTTATGCATCATTTTTTGTTTACCAAAACTGTATTTGCGTCATTTTTTTTGACGCACAGAAGTGAAAATTAGCCTGCATCCACATAATAGTACATGGCCTGTACAAATATCTGGATGCAGGCTAAATTGCACTCCTGTGCGTAAAAAAAATGACGCAAATACAGTTTGGGTAGACAAAAAATGACGCAAAACGCTAGGAACGTCAAAATTACAGTGCATTAACTAGTTTTGAGCAATTGTTCTTGTTTTTTGGTTATGTTACATTTGGGACACATCAGAGATAGGCTGATTGAAGACACTATGGTGTTGATGGTGTATGTTCACATGTGTGACATCATACTGCAGCGGACAATGATCCGCTACTCCCTTCACAGTATTTTTACGGTTGGCTGACACAATAGTTGGTCATAAGTGTGGCCTACATATATGTGTTGCAGAAATTGTGCATGTTTGGCATAAGGAGAGGATAGCAATGTGACGCACATATGTACAATACCTAACTGCCTTGGGCTCAAAGTGTGTGCTTTGGCAACTAATGTATTTGTTGACCAAGTGTGAGCGTATCACATGAAGCATTTTTGTACATATGCTTGTATGAATGTGACGTCCATGTGTCCAATCCTTAGATGCAAGTCAGTGTGGAAATGAGAGAGGGCATGTGTTAGTCATACATGGAACAACACCTGTAAAGTGGACTTCCAAGATTTAGGGTCACGTAGACACCACATGTGACATAGCATGCACCAGATGGATGGCAGACGCTTGTTCATGTCAATGGTCCACATTTTGTACATCCTATGTCCTAGAGTATTGGTAAGAGCTTCCTAGACACTAGTTGGTGAATCACACAGTGAGTCATACACATGCATTGAGGAAGTGGGTACCATGTTGTTTGCACAGACAGACAAGGGTGAATCTCAAATGTATGATGACACCAAGGTTGAGGCCATAGCAGTGAGCCCCAACTATCAAGTGGCTGTGGTGGACCAGGATACGAGGCAGCACGTGTCCACATATTTCCAGTGATCAATTGCACATAGGTGTCTTGTTCATGTGTGTGGTCCAATGATGATCCTGTATATTGTTTGGGGTGTAATTTGTCACAGTTTGGTCCAGGACTCATCATGAGTCACTGGCAGCTATTCCTGTATCTACTGAGTATCCTTGGTTGATCAATGTGAGTAAAGTGGATGTGGACATGTGAACCAACTTGTGGATGGTCCCACCCTGCCACTAAAGACGTGTAAAGAGACAGTCAACAGGGCAACCTTGGTGTGCTGAGTGAGATAATGTCTCAGGTGTCATGTTCCGGCAGGTGTCATTACAACATTTGTACACAGGTTAGCCTCTGCAAATCCCACTGCATCTGGGAACATCATAGCCTCTGTGCTGATTATTCTCGCAGCTATTAACCACACATGGCCCATCACCATGTTGTGAGCACTGTGATTCTGTGTGTGAACAGTCATGGTCCTGACATTTGTGTATTTTTCATGGACATTATCAGAGGTTGCTGGTTGTGCTGAAAGCCCCCTACCCAATCCCTGCCTACAGCCCTGGGACACTGTCACACTTTGTCATTCATGCATGAATGCAACCCAGACAAGGGATGGGCCATGAATTTTGCTTTTCCAAGAGGATGTAACTCAAATGGTACAGTTAAAAGGCAGATGATGCTATACAATGTATTTGTGTATGCATTGAAGAAGCCCATGCCCACTACCCCCTGATGAATGAGAGGTTTGCTAACGCAAGTGTGGTACATATGTAGACACAGGGATACTTTAGTGTGACGCACAGACAGTTGCCAGTCAGGCTGACAGAATGCAAGGTGATTCAGGATCCAGCTACTTGACAAGTTTCATAATCATTTGTCTGACTAAGACTGTTTGGAGGACAAACTAGAGAGCTGACATGTCAAACGGTGTATGTCCTGTGTTTTTGAAGGTGACAAATGAACCCAGTGGCTGTGTCACACGGCTTAATTAGTATCAATGCTTAACGGTGTATTTGACATAATGGCAACTCCTATGCTGCAGGCATCAGCAGGGGCAGTGCTTTTTGAAATGGGTGGTGTGCATGGAGGTGATCACAGTTGTGGGCTGCATCTGTTTCTCACTGTAGGTGAGGCTTGCATTCTAAGGGCCAACAGACATTTTCAAACGGGAACAATCTACATGTGCTAACAGGGCTTTGAAACTAGAAGACAGTGTATAAATTAACCTGACGTCCATGCAGTCAGATGTTCTATGACAATGGCATACCATAGGAAACTGTGTAGCACACTGGTTTGCTAATATTGGTGTGTGTGTGTAGAGGAGGGAATATCAGGGTACACATCTTAGTATTCCAGGGACCTCTTCAGACAGGTGGGTTGTGACCAGGTGCATGGGTGTGTCAGGAGTTAGGAAATGGGCTGACATATACATGGAATGTCATGTGTGCAATGCTGCTCATATGTGTGGCACTTGTGCTGTCTATGTTCTGCTTCTATGGGACTCTGGTCACAGATAGTCCTTGCAAAAATTTGATGCAGTTGGACTTACTGCTGTCAAGGGTCTGGTCAGGCATTCCTGTTACTGATGCCAAAGCACAATGACTGCCTCATGTATGAGGCTTGTTTTCCCCTTATTGAGTGATGGTGTCTTAGTTGTGTGCCATATGCTGCGCTGGACCTTGATTTCAACATGTATGTGTGAAATAGTTGTGGTCCTCTGCTATTGGCCTTCAAAGGAGAAATGTACATGATATATGTCATTAAGAGTGTGTGTGTATGTGACCATTGTATGTTAGGCATCACATTAGCTCTGGGATGTTCAGTGTCCTACTCAGTATATCAGCAATGCTCCATGAGGCAACACTCCTATTCTGATAAGTAGAGATAAAGGTGTGCAAAAATGAATAGCCAGACCATTATATGGTGATTATAATAGGTGTTTATTTAAATTCATTAACTAAAGTGGTGAAGGTGATCATATTCAAAAGAAATTGTTGACGATCTGTTGCCGCCTGCGTATACCAGCGGCCGTGTTCTGTAGTTCCCTCTCATGTAGCAAGCCAGCATCCTCCTCTTCCTCCTCTTCAGGCATGTGTGGCTCTGGTTCCAGGAGGGGAATGTTCCTTTTGATGCAAATGTTGTGCAATATTGCACATGTTAGGATGATCCTACAGACCATCTCCGGGGAATATAGGAGGCTACCACCAGTGATGTTGAGGCACTGGAACCTTGACTTGAGGATGCCAAAGGTACTCTCGACAATGCTGCGTGTCCTCCTATGTGCGTCGTTGTAAGCACGCTCTGCAGCAGTACTTGGGTTGCCAAATGGTGTCATAATCCATGGCTGGATGCCATACCCCTGATCAGCTACAAGAGAAAATGATTGGGATCATGTTGATGCAGCTGGCACTATTGAAATGACCTTTAATGGCAGTAGTTGTCTTGTGTTGTCTGTGACTCTTTTGTGTAATAATGTAGCATCTTAGGCTTGTAGGATGTACCATCTGCATTGTGTTGTTTCCTTGGCTGAACGAGTGTTTGTCTGCTAATCGTTTGTCAGCAGTATGTTTTGGGATTTGCAGTACAGTGTGCCCTCGCTAGCATTGTAACTTGTGATACAGGTGTTCTTGTGTCTTCACTGGGGGTGAGATGATAGTTCCATACACAGTTAAAATTGGCAGTGTTGTTAACACGTTCATATCAACGTACCCTGGACATCCCATACCTTTAGATTTAGGTAATGGATTAATGTAAAGGTCATTGGGACACTTACATTTTGCAAGGTGACATTTGGGCAACCCACTCCACACGTTGTGATCTTTGACGTCTTAACATTAGACTGTACACTAATTTCCGATGTGTGATAGGTTCAATGGTGACCTAAGAAACATGGCTAGCGATGTCACGACCTCAGTGTGTTCCTGTTCACATGTTGCTGTTGTGGTGTATGTGTTGTGCGTCCTAAAGGGTTGCTGTGCAGTGTGTAGGATTTTGTATTTACCAACAAGTAGTCCATTGCCATACCGTCCATCCTGGAAGTGTTCATCGATGGTGCAGTGACGGAAGATGCATGAGTCATGGACACTCCCAGGATATTTAGCCACGATGTTGGTGATCAATCCCTGGTGATCGACTATGGCCTGCACGTTGATGGATTGTGTGTGCTTCCTGTTGCGGTAGAGGTGTTCAGTTGCAGCAGGTGGCACAAGGCGTACGTGTGTGCAGTCGATTGCACCAAGGACGTGTGGGAAGCCACTGATGAGGTAGGACCCCTGTTTTGTTTCCTGCTGCTTCTGCAGTGTGTTAGGGAAGCAGATGTGGCGGGGTGTCAGTCCAATGATGGCATCCAGTACTTTGGGCAAAAAGGTGGAGAATGATGGTTGTGATATTCCGCCAACCAGGGCACCAGTTGTTTGGAAAGAGCCACTTGCCAGCATATGAAGTACGGCAAGCAGCTTTGTTTCTGTTGGGATGGTGCGGGTGTCACCAAAGTGGGGGCCAACTGCGGTTCAATGTTGCGCAGCAGCTGCTGAATGGCCTGTCAGTTCAACCGGTACCTCTGGATGATGTTGTGTTCCCTGAGGCCCTGAAGGGTGGTTCTGGGTCGGAATATCCTCTCCTGTCTTCTGCGCTGCCTTTGGCGTCCCTGCTGGTGTTGTTGTAGCTGCTGTTGTTGCTGATGGGCTCTGCGTCTGCGTGTACGCTGGATTAGAATCACCTCCATGTCTTCCTGTTGCTGCTCTGCTGCTCGGCTGTTTGTTCTGTGTGTTCTGATTAAATACAGGTGTGTTTGCCCCATTTTAACGCCTGCCCTGACCCAGGTGTTAAATTTTGACGCAAATCGGGCTGTGCGTCATTTTCTGGCTCCGCCGCCCGGCCGTGCGTCATTTTTGCCCGAAAGCATAAATACGACGCATGGGCGTTTAAGCCAATTTTGGGACGGGAACGCCTACCTTGCATATGATTAACGCAAGGCGGGTTGCCGCATCCAAGAAATGACGCACACAGCAGAATTTTGTCACCCGCGGGCTCGGGCGTCAATGTTTAAATATGGGGCAACGTTTGTGCTGAATGTGCGTCAACATTTTTGACGTACAATCGGCACAGACGGAGTATAAATATGCCCCCAAATACTCCCTGTGATAGTCTTCCTGCTCCTCTACCAGGAGCACAACCGACGGCGGCGATGACCACGGTGAGTACTGCACCTACAACACAGGGGAGGGGGGAGGGAAAAGAGAGTGGCACAAACACGCAACACGCAACACCCCCACCCCCACCCTCACCCACAACAACACACACACCAATACATACTGAAACAGTACATTAACCCCCCCCCCCAATCCCCCCTGGAAGAACGCAATGACAAAAGGAAATGATTTGAACGATTGTAATCATGTAAAATCCACTAGACAAAACTTTATATACACTATAAACAAATATGTACACCAAGAATTCAAGTCCAGGTACTGCACCTATATAGTCCATGGACCACTGGGCCCAAATGCATGGGCGAGGCCCACACTCGATACCCGATCGAAACGGAGAGAACACTGCAGGGGCATCAGATCGAAATAAAACAGGCACCTCAGGGGGAAGAGAAGGGGGGGCACCTCAGCCGGATGAGTGCATGACGCCAGCACCATGAGGCGGCTCCATGCCCATTGATGTATCCTGGGGAGTGCAAAGCCAGGGTCTCTCAAGTCTCTCCAGTGGGTGGTTTGCCCACTGCTTTATCCTGGGGAGTGCAAAGCCACAGTCTCTCAAGTCTCTCCAGTCTCTCCAGTGAGTGGTTTGCCCACTGCTTCATGCTAAGGAGTGCAAAGCCACGGTCTCTCAGGTGGATGCCTTTCTCCGCTGGTTCTGGAGGGGGCCTTGTGCCCAGAGTGCTTCATCCTGCCAAGGACTGAAGTAGTAGATGTGAATCTCCACTGGTTATGGAGGGGGCCTTGTGCCCAGAGTACTTCATCCTGCCAAGGACTGAGGTAGTGGATGTGAATCTCCACTGGTTCTGGAGGGGGTCTTGTGCCCAGAGTGCTTCATCCTGCCAAGGACTGAGGTAGTGTATGTGACACTCCACTGACAGTGGGGCAACATCAAAGCTGCCCAGACCCCTGGAACTGACCACCAGCCTCGTACGAATTACCACTGGGGATGGCAGCCATGTCTGCGGGAGTGCCACTGGCTCAGGATGTCGCGTGGCCGCTGGCAGTGCTTGCGGCGGGGTCAGTAGCGGCGGTGCTTGCGGCGGTCATTGGGGAGGCAGTGCTTGCGGAGGTCATTGGGCCGGCGGCGCTGGTGGCGGCCTCACTGACTGCGGTGCAGGTGGCTGGCTCACTGACTGCCGTGCTGGTGGCTGGCTCACTGACTGCTGTTCTGGCGGCAGTGTCAGTAGCAGCAGTGCTGGTGGCAGGCTCACAGACTGCGGTGCTGGCAGCGGTGTGAGTAGCGGCGGTGCTGGTGGCGGGCTCACTGACCGCGGTGCTGCTGAAGGGCACAGTGTCTGCGGTGCTGGTGAAGGGCTCAGTATCTGGGGTGCTGGCGGCGGTGTCCGTGGCGGCGGTGCTCGTGGCGGTGCCGGTTGCGGTCTTGTCCGCCGTGCAGGTTGGCGGCGACATTGACTTGCCTTTCTTTTTCAGGCCCTTCCCCACCTTGGATGGTGGCGCAGCTGTCTTGCCACTCCCAACTATTGCCTTGGCTGAGCCCTTGGTGGCATGTGTTTTGGCCTTCTCCCTCCGGGATGTGGGCAAATTCTTCTGTTTTGGAGGTGGGGGAATGTCCTTGGACTTGCTCCTTGGGACACTGGCAGCCCTGTTGCTTGGCGCACTCCAGAATCCAGATATTGCTGGCACCACTGTGCCCGGTGATGTGGTGGCTGAGGTGCTGGGTTGGGACCTGAAAAGGCGGGCCCTAGGGGATGGACGGGAGGGGGAGGTGTAGGGAAGAGGTCAACATTTGAGAGGAAAAGCTTTTTTGACACACTGGGACGAGTAGATGGAGGGGGTTTGGGAGTGGAGGAAGAGGTGGTGGTTGTAGGAGGTGTTCGTATGCTTACTTTGGGTGAAGGTGCATGGGCTGGAGGCTGTTGTGAGGTGGATGGCTGTTGGTTGGATGTGTGACTGCGTTTTTGTACTTTGGGAGGAGGGCTCACAGACACACTGGGAGAGGACACTGGGGATGTGTAAATGGTAGTGGGGGTGGTGAGTGCGCGTGAGCGGTGTGTGGTGATGGGAGTGCTGGTGATAGAGGTAGTGGCTGAAGATGTAGTGCATGCAGGTGTGAGTGGAGACGTGACAGGGAGGGTGGAGGGAGACATGGAGGAGGGGGACACAGTGGAGGCAGTGGATGTTGGTATGTGTGCATGGGTATGATGCTTGTGTGAGTGCTTGTGGGATGTGTGGTGCTTATGTTTTCCAGAGCCACACTTGTGTGTTGAGGTGTGTGCATGCTGGTCTGATGGTGTGCTTGGGATAGGCTGAGGTACTGGGGATTGGGTCTGGTTGGAGGAAGTTAGAGGGGGGAGGCTGGACACAGGGTCAATGGCTGCCATCAGTGCAGAGGCCAGAGCCTGAAGTGCTCTCTGTTGGGCTGCCTGGCCAGAATGAATGCCCTCCAGGTATGCATTTGTCTGTTGTAACTGCCTCTCTACACCCTGGATGGCATTCAGAATGGTAGACTGCCCAACAGTGAGGGATCTCAGGAGGTCAATAGCCTCCTCACTGAGGGCAGCAGGGCTGACTGGGGCAGGGCCTGAGGCGCCTGTGGCGAAGGAGATGCCCACCCTCCTGGGTGAGCGTCCACAGGACACACGCAGAGGGGCTGCTGGGAGGGCGGTGCTGGTGGGGGGGGTGGCGGCTGTACCTGTAGATGCGGTGGGCACAGAGGGGCCCACCACCGCAAGGGAGCTCCCATCAGAGGAAGAGTCGGTGTCGCTGGTCTCAGCTCCAGTCCCCGCCGTGGAGCTCCCCTCACCCTCCGTCCCACTGGTGACTTCATACTCCATTGTCTGGCCCTCCAGGGCCATGTGGGATGCAGCTCCCTCCTGCTCTAGTGGCACAGCTCCTCCGCCTGATGATGCTAATGCACACAAGAACAGGGAGACTGCAAAAAGGGGGGTGGAAGAAAGAAGAATGACATGTTCAGTGCATACAATACCGCTACCGTCGGTGGACAATACTGACACAGCATCCCTCTGCACTACGCCATGCACTTAGAGTTCCCTAATTAATCACAGGGACATGGGGTACACGGCCTATGCCCGATTGCTGGACACATGGGAGTCACAGGAGCCTGACTAGGTGTGGATGGCTCTTACCACTGGTGGGGATGGGGTGCCACTTTTCCTGCCTCACAAAGGGTCCTTGCCTACAAAACTCACCCTAGCCTAGGGGAACCAACTGCCCCCCTCCCCAACCCAGACACCTCCAATGCACGAAGAGTCAGATGGATGTGATGGTACTCACCCCCTTGTGGCTGCTGTGATGCCCTCAAGTGCCCATCCAACTCCAGATACGCCACCACCAGGATCCGGAACATCAGGGGGGTCATGGTGCGATGGGCACCCCTCCCACGTTTGGAGGCCATCCCCAGCTGGGCCTCCGCCATCTTCTTGCTCCAGCGGCGAAGGTTCTCCCATCTTTTACGGCAGTTGGTGCACCGTCTGTGGTGGACCCCCAGGGTCCGGACGTCCTGGCGATGGCACGCCAAATATCCTTCTTCTGGTGGGGGCTGACCTAGAGGAATAGTACAGGGAAAATATAAAACCTTTACCGTCCGGACCGTCACAGTCATTGTCCCACATTCCCACTCTTGCCCTGATGCACATACACTCACCGTCCGATCATGCAGGCCTCATCTCCCCCCGTATCTTCCATCCACACCACTCCAACACACAGGCATTGCCCATACAGCATGATCACAGTGTACTCACCTGTTTGTCTGGAGGACCGTAGAGTAGGGTGTACTCGGGGAGGACCCCATCCACTAGTTTATCCAACTCCTCCGATGTGAAGGCAGGGGCCCTTTCCCCAGACACATGAGCCATCGTCGCTTCCAGACTGAGGTCACAGCAGCACTTGCAGCGTAGGTCCTCTCCTGTCGAAGATCAGGTATCAAGTGAGTGAACAGACTGAAAATGGCGGTCACGTCCACGGCAGTGCTGCCCAATTTGGCTTTGCGACGACAGGTGCCTTTGCGGCAAGAGGATGGTCCAGAAGGAGGTCTTGTGGCAGCTGTGGAGCCTGTGGACAGTGAAGAAGAGGAGGCAGAAAAAGAGGACATAGACAACAGAAACAACGTGATCCAGTAACACTTCCAGTGAGACACAGGTAAGAAGACATCACTGCCTCCTACATCTGATAAAATTGTTAGACCTATCATCTGTCTGTCACTTTCACCCAGTGTACGGACCCCGAATTGTCACTTTGCCTTTCCATTTCACAGATGTGGCTCCCACTGTGTGACCTCTGCTATGTTACCTCATGGACTAGAGCTGTGTGACATAGGTATGTTGACAATAGAATGGACATTGCTATTTTCCTCAGTTATTGCAAATACACATTTGTTAAAGCACTGACTGACTCCAGATTGTTTTGTGATTCAAGGGTGTTTATTTAAGTGCTTAATAGTAGAGGGGGTTGTAAAATGGTCAGGGGTGATGGTGGAGGAATGTCCATGGCAGAGTCCAGTTATTAGTCCCACAGGTGCATTGTCAAAGGGGCATAGGAAGTGGAGCTAGGGCAGTTTAAGGATGGACAGGGTGACAAAGTGGGACAGGAGGATGACATTCAGGGTGGTCTCATCTCTTGGCAGGGGTCTTGGAATTGTTCTCTGTCTTTGTCCTGGATCTCAGGGACCTCTTGCGGGGTGGTTCTCCATCTGCAGGAGGTGGGGTGCTGGTGTCGTGGTCCTGTGGCGGTGCCTCCTGTCCACTTGCGCCGGCGGAGGTGCTGGGCAGTAAAATTGTCCAGGCTAGTGTCAGGGGCCCCTTGTTGTGCCACAGTGTCCCTCCTGGTGTTCACAAGGTCCTTCAGCACCCCTACAATAGTGCCCAGGGTGGTATTGATGGACTTGAGTTCCTCCCTGAACCCCAAATACTGTTCCTCCTGCAGCCGCTGGGTCTCCTGAAACTTGGCCAGTACCGTTGCCATCGTCTCCTGGGAATGATGGTACGCTCCCATGATGTTGGAGAGGGCCTCGTGGAGAGTGGGTTCCCGGGGCCTGTCCTCCCCCTGTCGCACAGCAGATCTCCCAGTTTCCCGGTTTTCCTGGGCCTCTGTCCCCTGAACTGTGTGCCCACTGCCACTGCCCCCAGGTCCCTGCTGTTCTTGGGTTTGTGGGTTTGCCTGGATTCCCTGTAGTGGTGGACACACTGCTGCTTGATGTGTCCTGGGTCAGAAGTATGGGCCCGCTGGGTGGGTGCTGTGCTGGTGTTTCCTGAGGTGGGAGGCTCTGTGGGGGCCTGTGACTGTTTCAGGGGAACTGACTGTCCCGAGGTCCCAGATGGGCCGAGATGGTCATCTAGATCCAGTTGGAAAGAACTGCTGTCATCACTGTGGGCCTCTTCTGTGGGGGGGTGGACATGTCTGGAACCTCCTGTCCGGTGACGTTGGGTAGGGGTCCTGCAGGGGTGTAAAGGCATGATTATTGCATCTGTGTGCCATGGTGTGCAATGGGTGGGTGACCCTTTACCCCAGTGCTTACATTCTTGTGTAGGACCTTGTGTGAATATTGTTTTGGGGTCTGTGTGGGTTTCCGTAGTGGACATGCTTTGGTGATGAGTGTGCATGCTTTGTTGTTGCATGCAGGGCTTGGTGTCGGGATGTGTGGTTTGTGATAATGGGACATATGGGAGGAGTTGAAGTGATGGGGTGAGGGCGAGGGTGGGGCTATGTGTATGGCATGCAGGTAGGGTGGGGATATGGTAATTAAATATTTGACTTACCAGAGTCCATTCCTCCAGCTACTCCTGCGAGGCCCTCAGGATGCAGGATAGCCAAGACCTACTCCTCCTATGTTGTTAGTTGTGGGCGAGGAGTTGGGGGTCCGCCGCCAGTCCTCTGAACTGCAATCTGTTGTCTTGAGACCACGGAACGCACCTTCCCCCATAGGTCGTTCCCCCTCTTCCTGATGTCATCCCGTGTTCTTGGATGCTGTCCTACTGCATTGACCCTGTCCACGATTCTGCACCATAGCTCCATCTTCCTAGCTGTGGAGGTGTGCTGCACCTGTGATCCAAATAGCTGTGGCTCTACCCGGATGATTTCCTCCACCATGACCCTGAGCTCCTCCTCGGAAAACCTGGGGTGTCTTTGCAGTGCCATGGGGGGGGGTGTGAGGTGGTGTGTGTTGTGATGTGTGAGGGGATGTGTTTGTGTGTGTTGCGTAAGGTGCGTGCTTGTTGTGTGGGTGATGGTGTTTAGTGCCTGTGGATGCTAGTTTGTTGATGGTGGTGTCTCTCTCTGGCCTTCTGTTGCAATTCTGGTCGTAAGGGATTGTGGGTAATGTGGGTGTGTGTTTTATATTGTATTGAGTGTGTGGGAGTGGTGTGTGTATGTGTATCAGGTGTGTGTATTTTGATTTGTCCAATGTGGTTGTGTTTTGTAAATGTGTGTGAATTTTGAGCGCGGTGATGTGTACCGCCAATGGTTTACCATGGTTGAAAGACCGCCATGTGGATTCGTGGGTCATGATAGCATGGGCGTATTCCTGTTGGTGTGACGGTGGAGGTTTTGTTATCGCCAGTTTATCACTGACCTTTGGTGTGGCAGGCTTGTGTAGGTGTCTGGATTTTGGTGGATTCTGAGCTGTGGGTCATAATAGCTGTAGCGGAATTCCGTGGCTGAGGCGGTGTGTTGGCAGTCTTCTGCACGGCGTAAGCGGCATTTACCGCCATTATTGTAATGAGGGCCAAAGTCTTTAAGCATTAAAGTTAAGCATGTCTTCTATCAAGACTCAAATTGGGCAAGATTGAAACTGTCTTCTCTAAGTGCAGTGTCGTTAAATTAAAACTAGTAAACTCCTTCCCAAATCCGTATTGGTCAGTTTAATCGCATGTTCACACTTAATCCAAGAAAACGAAAACTCCAAATCTATGAATTCTACCATTACTCCATTCACATGTCATTTATTGGTTGTCGTGCAATGTCCACATCATCCAGCTTGTCAGGTAACAACATTGTTGCAGCTTCCATTCCAGTCAGTATCTCCATTGTTCTCCTCCTGAGAAAGTCAGTCTCACACGTATTACACACAAAATATTACATTAACTAGAACAGAATCTTCTAGCAGTCGGTTCCCATGAGAAAGTTATGAGCACATTTAAACAATACAAAAAAATCACAGTTTAACTTTCTAGGACAGCCATTTATTAAACGTTAAGAAATACAGCTTTGACATAAGGCCTGGCAAGTAGGCCAAGACACTCGCTAAGTTAAGGTCTACAATTAATGGAGCCAGAGCAAAATGCACAACCCTTAATATGACATATTACTACATTAGTCAAACATATATTCGCCTTTTCACAGTGTTAGGATATTAATAAGTACACTTCGTGCATATTGGCGGCCAATCTTCGTAATCACATTTTCAAATACGTGCATTATTTTTCTACGTTATTATATTTCCACACAAATCCCTTAGTCAAAATACATGAACACTTGTTAATAATTTTTATTAAAACACCTGCACTAGCAATCCCTCCTCTGATGACTAAATGTGTCATCACACTAACTATCACCCCCAAATTTTTGCATCAGCTAAAATTCTGGCAATTCAATCCCTTCATACTTTTGTTTTCCTCTTGAATTTTCCCTGTACAATTTTCCCTTTTTCTTTTCTTCCCTCTTCCGATTATTCTTTGCCCTTTTCAATTTAATTATTTTGCACAATTTACACAATACCAATATTCCAATTAGACAAACAACAATAATTGATATCCCCTGTAAGATTTTCAACAGAATCCCATTCCAAATGTTGCTGAGCCAATTTCCCACTGAAGCAAACCCTTGCCAACCTTTTCCCAAACACCTGGTTCTTTCAGTTCTTTGAAATCAGTACTTTCATTAGTCAGATTAGTAATTAATCCTCTAATTGCCTTAATGTTATAAGGAATATATGAACAACAATGCCTAAAATTAATCATTCTACAGACTCCACCATCCTTCACTAAAAGAATGTCTAAAGCAAGACGATTCTAAAGAGTCATAGCTCTATCAGGAGCTAACTCAGTATCTATCAGGAGTATGGCTCCTGAAAAATTTGGCAGCATGTTATCCACAATATTAGACAACTTTCAAATCTTTATCACATTCAGAATGACTCCCACTGAAGGAATCACTGCTCCAAATATATCTCCCACTATATTAGAAGAGGACTACCTCCTCTGTCTCTTATGATATAATTCTGTCACTTTCAGAAACTTCTTCAAATCATCCATTTGATAAGTCTTTGGGAAAACTATCCCCAAATAGCATGTCTCATACCATCCTCTTGGAAGACGGTACTAAGCATTAAGACCACAGATATAATAAATTCCGGGAATCACTGGGTCCTGTCCATTCAACATAAACGTCCATTTACTCTGAAACAAAAACACATGCCTGCATTCACTAGTTCCCACAAACAAAGTATCAGTGCGTGATTTATACATATATATACAAAGGTTCCCTATGTGTAGCTCATCTCAAGCTAATTTCCCATGTGTTTTAATTGCACTATAAGCATAATCATTCCTGTAAGTCCTTTTCTCTAAGCCTATTTCTAATTTCTCCTTCAATGCCTTTTTCCTCTCATCTGTGTGATCTAAGAAGCTTTTCTCTAAAGGTGTAAGCAAGCATGTCAAATTATTTCTGTGCACATAAGCTGTGCCAAACGTTAATGTAGGCTAAAAGAAACCTCTAACTATTACTATCTCATTATCCTTAGCTACTCTACTCCAATACCTAATTATAGGGACAAACAAAAACAGTACATCATGATATGAGTAAAAGTACTGTATGTACTCCTAGTTCTAAAATCTTGTTAGTAGCAGACTACAACTTATTCCGTAAGTTAATGGCAAGCTGTGATAGGTAACTCCTTCTTCAACTGATGAAGGAATCTGCATTCACACATCACAATTCCTCGCATCCATCGTCTCAACATACTCACTCAAGAAGCAATAGAAGACATTAGAAGAAAGTTCTCCTTGTGCATTAGTATCCTCATGCAAATACTTCTCATCTAACCTAAACTTCTCTTTTGCCGTTAATGCAGTAGTTGTCTTGAAAGCAGAAATATGGTTGGCTTCACTCTTATCAAGAACAGACATACCCACAATCAACACCACAAACAACATCCCACACATAATCACCAAACCAATGCTCATATATTTACAGTGCCTAGTATTTGTACCCTGTTGACTAATGTTACCCATGATCTGTAAAGAATCAGAAAGCAGAAGAAAATTTAGAAAAATTTGCATCAAAAATCAAAAATAGACAACTCCTCTTTCAGCGACTATTTACAGCTTTCAGTCTCACTTCCGGGATCCCTTGTCAAAATCAGTAAGCAGCTTGTCAAAATCAGGTTTAAAAAGTAAAATCAGGTTATCAATGTCTCTTCTGGTTATTTTCAATAGTCTCTTCTTCAAAAAATTTCTCTTAAATTCTTTCAACAGTTCAGTTCATCAGCTTCCTTCAAGTGACAAAATGCTGACCTGGAATGTCTCTAACAAAACAAAAAGACAAAAACTCTTGCTGCCACTCACTTGTAGTTGCATATGCCCATTCAGGACCTGCGTATCTCCGACTTGCTATTCTTTTTCTTTTCAACTTTCGATCACCATTCAATTCTCCTTCACTTAGATCTTCCCTCCTTTTTGTATCTACTTCTTCCTTGATTGATGCCTCAACAACCACTTCCTTTCCTCTTTCTACTTGTGACTCTGGCCACTTTTCTACTTTCAGTGGACCTTTTGTCAGTGTTCTCTTCAGAGTCGAACTTGAAGCTTCTCTTTGTTTTGCTGTGTTTTCTCTTGAAAGACCTGCAATTGGTTCAGGAGGAGTCAGATCACAATGGATTTGATCCACCTCAACTCCTTTCCCCTCTGGGTCTGATAACTGCTATGTTTGTCTCTCAAGATCATCTGCTTCTGGGAAAGCCCTCCTCTGACTAGGCTCTCCTGCTGCCTCAATTGAAATAGTCTCTCTGTCACCCTCCTGGAGGTCTTCTCCTTCGTCTCTCACAGGAGTGGCTGAACCATCCTCAACGGGCTCAGATCCGTTCTCAGTTCCCCTTCGTTCTCGTTCCGGCCCTGAGACTTGTTTCGCTGTTGTTGGTACTCTCAACAACT
This sequence comes from Pleurodeles waltl, assembly GCF_031143425.1. Classification (NCBI taxonomy): domain Eukaryota; kingdom Metazoa; phylum Chordata; class Amphibia; order Caudata; family Salamandridae; genus Pleurodeles; species Pleurodeles waltl. The sequence continues at coordinate 724,257,879 of NC_090448.1, read as the reverse complement.
CTTCCTCATGATCCAGTGGGCATGCCACTTTCTTCATGTGACTCACATGAATCCAGTTTGGAATTCCAGCACACTTCACAGCTGTGGTAGTTGTCAGTACTACCTGACACGGTCCCTTCCGGGAAGAGTTCAAACACGTTTTCCTCATGTGTTTCCAGACCACAACCCAGTCTCCAGCTCTCAGATTGTGTCCCGGGTCATGTATCGGTGGCAGTGTGGTGCCTTCCAACTGCTGAGAAAAAGAGTGAACCACATCAGCCAGACCTTTGCAGTAGTCCAACACCATATCATCTGTAATGTTGACAAGTGAATTTGCATGCACCACTGGCAACCTCATAGCTCGGCCCAGAAGGATTTCATGCGACGACAATCCTGTCTTCCTGTCGGGTGTGTTTCTCATTGAAATCAACATTAAAGGCAATGTGTCAGGCCATTTCAAATTTGTGGACACACACATCTTTGCAACTCTTGACTTTAAGATACCATTCATCTGTTCCAGTAGTCCTCATCTGTCAACACCATGGCAGTGCGCGCTCTATTGGCGACTAGAATGCAAAAACCCAGCACTCTCAAAACAATGTAATTTATGCATTGTGCTGAAATGTTGTTGTTTAACCTTTTGCATTGCAGAGTTCAATCCTGAAGACTTATTTTTAATGTGCTTACAAATGCTGTTCTTTTGCAATGTATTGCTGCAGGGTTTCAGAGTGTGTTAGGGTGTGGTCCGTTTCCAGGGCCTTCTAGAGACTTTCCCTGCAACATGCCTGGGTGTGGTTGTGGGCTGGGCCAAGACTCTATAAAAAGGAGCCAGCCCAGCTCCAAGTGCTCACTATTCAGAGGTCCCGGTGCAGAGCAGCAGCTACTTCCTGAGCTCCTGTCCCGGTGGCGTATTTGATCTTCCAAACATCTGACTTTCATTCTTCATTTGGAGATCCTTGTTCTGGGTGGTAAGACGGTGGTTGGGCTGGGCTCCCGACGCCGTTATCGAGAACTCTCATGTTCTTGGGCCTAATTATTTTATGATTTGACAGAGTACTTTGCGCGTGTGAAATATGCGCTTGAGTGTTTGTGACATTTGCAGGGTGACTTGCGAATCGGCAAGAAGCGCGATTCGTTTCATGATAATTTAATCTTGTTATTCATTGCACGCTACCATTTCTTGACATTTGCATGGTGGCTTAAGAATCGGCAAAAGACGCGCGATTCGTTTCATTGTGCTTTGATTTTGTTGTTCATTGTGAGCTGTTATTTCTTGGCATTTACATTGTGGTTTACGAATCGGCAAGACGCGCGATTCGTGTAATGATGATTTGACTTTGAAATTCATTGCGTACTATCATTTCTTGGCATTTTACATGGTGACACTCGAATCGGCAAGACGCACGATTCTCTCCTCGAGTTTAATTCATGTTGTTTATTGTATGCCACTATTCTAAAATATTTATCATGTAATATTCGAGTTGACAACTTATGTGATTTGTTTTCCTGAATCCATATTGTGTTATTCATGGTGCACATTCCTTTTATGGTGTTTACTATATATATATATATATATATATATATATATAAATCTAGAATATGCACAATTCGTGTTGAAACATTTTAAGAGTACACAGAAGATCAGAGTTTCTAGATGCAATATTGTATGGTTCTAGTATGCATTCTCAAAAAAGGATTTATATGACTGGTTTAAAATTTAGTCAGAATATTTTTCTGATTCTCATGTAAAGGAAAGTACTTGAATAAGAAAGTTTTCATTTAATCCATCTCGATTCCCTTACAGGTATCCGGCCATGTTGAAACTTAATTATTTTAAACTTAATTCTTAGGTTGTTCATGTTTTCAGAATGACTATGCTTAGAATCATAGTCTAGTATTGATTTCAGGAGATATAATTTTCATATTGTGTGTTCTAACATTTTTCTTACTACAGGTCTCCTTCCCAGCTGTTTCCCTGCCTAATCCCCTCTTCCCCTCTTGAACTCTCTTAGCCTCTGTGATTTAGTTATTAGAGTCTTGGAGCTGTTCAGTGGTGGACGTGTTGGGAACGTGCGCAGACCCCGAGGATCAGGTGACTTTGACAGAATAGTGAGCCAACAAATGATTATCCTCCTGGTTTGTGTATGTTCTCAGCATGGCCACGCTGGACGAGTTGGTCAAGGCTATCACCCAGCTCCAGGCAGAGGTGGTATCATCCAAAGAATTGACAACTAGCTTAGCTGAGAGAGTGAGTCAGTTGCAAGATAAGGTAGAGAAGAAGGAACAAAGTCCCACAGGTGTGTCCTGGCCAGGTACTTCTTCTCATGCTTCTGGAAGTAATCCAACAAACACTTCCCTAAATGTTCCTTCTGCAATTCCTTTAGCTCCCCCAGAACGTTTCTCAGGTGACCCTTTGAAAGCGCAATCTTTCCTGGTTCAAGTGGGACTACACTTCACCTGCAGACCACATACTTTCCCCGATGCCCAGTCCAAAGTAGCTTTCTTGTTATCATATTTGGCTGGGGATGCAGCTACTTGGACAATTCCTCTTGTGCGTAAAAATAGTCCCTTGTTGTACAACTTGAGAAATTTTGTTCGTGAGTTTGAGAGAGTTTTTGATCGTAGAACTGTAACACAGTCAGCAGATCGTGAATTATTAGATTTACGCCAAGGGAATCAAGACCTAGTGTCGTATTTAGCCAACTTTAACCGGCTGGTTGCCAAGACATCCTGGCCTGAAGAAAAACAAGCGGTCTTGTTTTACAAGGGACTCAAAGAGGAACTAAAAGATATCTTAGCGCAAATCGACCCACAACCTATAGACTGTCAAAAATTAATAAACCTTGTCTTGAGACTTGATCATCGTTTAGCAGAAAGTAAAGGAATGCGCAACAAGATTGAAAAATATTCATGGCGTGTTCATGATAACAGAGACTCAAGAACTCCGAAAGAGAGAACACCGGAACCAATGGAAATTGGAACCATCAGAAGACCTTTGACCAAAGATGAAAAGGACCTACGCAGAAAAAATGGACAATGTCTTTATTGTGGGCGAAAGGGTCATTTTGCCGAAGATTGTCCAATCAAACCAAAGAACAAGCAAGGTCCAGTTTCAGAAGGTCGCAGAAAATGCATTAGTCGAGTTGGAAAACGAAAACACCCGAGATGCAGAGAAGGGTTGCTCTTGGGTGTCACAGTGGACCCTTACAATCTAGACATCTTAAACTGGAAATAAGAGTTCAGGTCAAGAAAAAGATCTATTTAAAAAAAGCTCTAGTCGATTCTGGGGCTACTGGGAAATTTGTTGATGTCCAATTGGTTTGTGCATGGGGGATCCCATGTATTGAAAAGAAGACCCCAGAAATCATCCAGGCAGTCGATGGAAAACTCTTGACTGGAGGTCCAGTAACTCTTCAAACTATTCCCTTGTCAGTGATTTGTGAAGATAAGAATCAAAGAAAGAAACATAAAGAGAAAATCATTCTTGACGTGATCCATGCTCCCCAATATGGGATTATCGTCGGCTTGCCATGGTTAACTCATCACAATCCAGAGATCAATTGGGCAGAACGAAAAATTGCGTTCTCATCTGCGCTATGTAACAAACAATGTCTCCAAAAGATTCAAGTACCAAAAGTTTGTAACTCTTACATAGCTACTGCCGCGGAGAAAGAAATTCAGCTGCCCAAACAGTATTCATCTTACAAAGATGTATTTGATGAGAAAATAGCAGAGACTCTACCTCCTCATAGATCTTATGACTGTCATATTGATCTAGCCCCAGGTGTGATACTTCCCAACTGTCAGAACATGAAAATCAACATTTACGAAAATACCTAGATACATTTTTGGAGAATGGCTTCATTTGCCCCTCTAAGTCTCCTGCAGCTTCGCCTTTGTTTTTTGTTCCAAAAGCTTATGGAGAACTTCGAACTTGCATCGACTATAGGGGTTTGAACAAAGTCACCATCAAGAATAAATATCCTTTACCCCTAATTCCGGTATTATTGGAACAAGTAAAGAGAGCAAAAATATACACGAAGCTTGACCTTCGAGGTGCTTATCATTTGGTCAGAATGAGAGAGGGTGACGAATGGAAAACAGCGTTCAAGACAAGATATGGCCTTTTTGAATACACCGTCATGCCTTTTGATCTGTGTAATGCTCCAGCAGCATTTCAATTTTTCTTGAATGACGTTCTTAGAGAGTACCTCAACATATTTGCCGTAGTCTACATCGATGACATTTTGATCTACTCTGACAATGAAAACAAACATGTCCAACATGTCAAGAAAATTCTTGCAGCCCTTCGAAAGCACCATTTATATTGCAAACTAACCAAGTGTGAGTTTCATGTTATCACAGTTGAGTTTTTAGGGGTTATTCTTACCCCTCAAGGTATGAGGATGGCAGAAAAGAAAGTAAAAGCCGTATCTGATTGGCCCACCCCAAAGACTGTTCGTGATGTACAATGTTTCCTGGGGTTTGCAAATTTTTACCGGAGATTCAGAAATCATTTCTGCCAGACAGTGGCTCCAATCACTAAGCTACTAAGAAAGAAAGAAAAGTTTGTATGGTCCCCAGAAGCTGATCAAGCCTTCTCGACTTTGAAGAAAGCTTTCTCCACTGCCCCAGTCTTGACTCATCCTGATGCGAATCGACCTTTCATAGTGGAAGCTGATGCTTCAGATGTAGCAATAGGAGCTGTCTTATCACAACGAAATAAAGACACTGGTCAACTTCATCCTGTAGCTTATATGTCTCGGAAGTTGAACGAAGCCGAACAGAACTACGTCATTGCTGAAAAAGAGCTTCTGGCGATTCGTGACGCCTTTAAAGAATGGAGACATCATTTGTTGGGTGGCAAATACACTGTCACAGTATATACTGATCATCGTAACCTTCAATTCATGAGTTCCGCCAGACTTTTGACCCCTCGGCAATTACACTGGATGCTGTTTTTTGCCGAATTTGATTTTGTAGTAACCTTCCGCCCTGGTAAAGATAATCGCAAAGCTGACACCTTGTCCCGTCAAGAGTCTACCACACTGCCTGCATTTCAAGCCTCCAGAGATATCATTGCTCCTGACAAGGTTTTATGTATCATAAAAACTGAAGATTTCTTTGAAGAAATTTGCAACTCTTTCACTGTTGAAAAATGGCAAACATGGGCCCAAGCAGATCCCGAATGGTCAATCAAGCAAGGACTACCCTTTCATGACGCTCGTTTGTTCGTACCCACCACCAAACTTCGCAAGATAGTGTTTCATTGGTTGCATGTCATACCGACGGCAGGTCACCCAGGTACTCCTAAAACTCTTGAACTGAGCCAACGCTATTTTTGGTGGCCTACCCTAACAAAAGATGTAAAAGCAATGGTAAACAACTGTGAAATTTGTGCTCGCATTAAAACAAGTCATTCAAAACCAAAAGGGTTGTTACATCCACCTCCAACCCCAAGTCGTCCATGGGAGCACATTTCTTTAGACTTTATTACCGGTCTGCCAGTGGTTCAACAGCATTCACTAATTCTGGTGGTAGTAGATAGTCTCACGAAATATGGACATTTCATTGCCTGTAAAAAATTGCCCACTTCTAGTGAACTGGCAACTATTTTACTGAACAGAGTGGTTCGTTATCATGGACTGCCAAAAGTTATCCTCTCCGATCGGGGGTCACAATTTGCCTCCAATTTCTGGAAAACATGGTGTAAAACACTCCAAGTGACATCTACGCTATCTACTAGTCACCATCATCAAACAAATGGTCAAACGGAGAGACTAAATCAGACTTAGAAACAATACCTACGTGCCTACGCTGAAAAGGCACTTCATTCTTGGACATCTATGCTCTGGTTAGCTGAGTTAGCTTACAATAACTCATTCCACACTTCTATTGGCGTTACACCCTTTTTTAGTTTATTTGGCTATCATCCTGGCACCCTGCCCATCACAATTCCTCAAGAAAGTTCTCTTACTCCGGCTGTGTCAGAAACCATTCAGCATTTGCATCAAACCCAGAAACTGATTCAACAGCATTTAGAAAAAGCCAAACAAAAATACAAAAGGCATTATGACAAGAAACATTGTGAGGGACCGCAATATCAACCAGGTGACAAAGTGTGGCTTTCCACAAAACATATAGACTTCAAGAAGAAGCACATGTTTAATCCCAAATTTATAGGTCCTTACACAGTCCTTCAGCAAATCAATCCGGTAACCTATAAACTACAATTGCCCAGATCCTTACGGATTCATCCAGTGTTCCACACTTCCCTATTGAAAAGGGCAGTCCAAAAGGTCCACCCTCATCCAGCTCCTGTTCTAGTACAGGGAGAAGAAGAATATGAAGTTAAGAAAGTGTTGGATTCTAAACTACGAGGGCGTAATCTATGGTACTTAATCTCATGGAAAGGTTATGGTCCTGAAAGTAACTCATGGGTTTCAGCATCTGATGTTCATGCTCCAGTACTTGTGAGACACTTTCATCATTTTAATCCAGGCAAACCAGGCCCTAGAGCACGTCTGGGAGACGTGAGTAGTGTCAACACCAGGGCAGTGCGCACTCTATTGGCGACTAGAATGCAAAAACCCAGCACTCTCAAAACAACGTAATTTATGCATTGTGCTGAAATGTTGTTGTTTAACCTTTTGCATTGCAAAGTTCAATCCTGAAGACTTATTTTTAATGTGCTTACAAATGCTGTCCATTTGCAATGTATTGCAGCAGGCTTTCAGAGTGTGTTAGGGTGTGGTCCCTTTCCGGGGCCTTCTAGGGACTTTCCCTGCAACATGCCTGGGTGTGGTTGGGGCTGGGCCAAGACTCTATAAAAAGGAGCCAGCCCAGCTTCAAGTGCTCACTATTCAGAGGCCCTGGGGCAGAACAGCAGCTACTTCCTGAGCTCCTGTCCCGGTGGCCTATTTGATCTTCCAGACATCTGACTTTCATTCTTCATTTGGAGATCTTTGTTCTGGGCGGTAAGACAGTGGTTGGGCTGGCCTCCCGACGCCGTTATCGAGAACTCTCATGTTCTTGGGCCTAATTGTTTTATGATTTGACAGAGTACTTTGCGCGTGTGAAATATGCGCTTGAGTGTTTGTGACATTTGCAGGGTGACTTGCGCATCGGCAAGACGCGCAATTCGTTTCATGCTAATTTAATCTTGTTATTCATTGCACGCTACCATTTCTTGACATTTGCATGGTGGCTTAAGAATCGTCAAGACGCGCAATTTGTTTTATGGTGTTTTAACTTTGTTGTTCATTGCGCTACCATTTCTTGACATTTACATGGTGGCTTAAGAATCGGCAAAAGACGCGCAATTCATTTCATTGTACTTTGATCTTGTTGTTCATTGTGAGCTGTTATTTCTTGGCATTTACACCGTGGTTTATGAATCGGAAAGATGCGCGATTCGTTTAATGATGATTTGACTTTGATTTTCATTGCGTACTATCATTTCTTGGCATGTTACATGGTGACACTCGAATCGGCAAGACGCACGATTCTCTCCTTGAGTTTAATTCATGTTGTTTATTGTATGCCACTATTCTAAGATATTTATCATGTAATATTTGAGTTGACAAGTTATGTGATTTGTTTTCCTGAATCCATATTGTGTTATTCATGGTGCACATTCCTTTTATGGTGTTTACTATATATATATATATATATATATATCTATATAAATCTACAATATGCGCAATTCGTGTTGAAACATTTTAAGAGTACACAGAAGATCAGAGTTTCTAGATGCAATATTGTATGGTTCTAGTATGCATTCTCAAAAAAGGATTTATATGACTGGTTTAAAATTTAGTCAGAACATTTTTCTGATTCTCATGTAAAGGAAAGTACTTGAATAAGAAAGTTTTCATTTAATCCGTCTTGATTCCCTTACAGGTATCCAGCCATCTTGAAACTTAATCATTTTAAACTTAATTCTTAGGTTGTTCATGTTTTCAGAATGACTATGCTTAGAATCATAGTCTAGTATTGATTTCAGGAGATATAATTTTCATATTGTGTGTTCTAACCTTTTTCTTACTACAGGTCTCCTTCCCAGCTGTTTCCCTTCCTAATCCCCTCTTGAACTCTCTTAGCCTCTGTGATTTATCTATCAGAGTCTTGGAGCTGTTCAGTGGTGGACGTGTTGGGAACGTGCACAGACCCCGAGGATCTGGTGACTCTGACATCATCCTTCCGGGCGATAACCACAATGCAACTTCTGCTCAATGTTCAATGCTGCACTACGTAATTGAATCACTTCATTGTTCAAGTGACTTTCCCTATCTGATTCTAAAGAGATCAGAAACCCAAAATGCAGTATCATTTCCCTAAGCAGTAGTTTCCTACTGTGAGACTATCATTTCTTTGTGTGTGGTAAGCTTAAATCCAATGACTAAAGATGCAAACAATCACCAACACATATCTCAAACCTCCACACACAGGCATCTCAATAAAATCCATCTGCATTCTGCTGAATGGACTTCCTGCTCTTCCAATGTGGCTCACATTAACCACTGTCCCATTCCCTGCGATAAGTTGTTGGCAAATGACACAACAATGGCAAACTGCTTCAGCAACCTGTCTAAACCTTTGGTTAAACTAATCATCTTTGAATAATCGATCATTGCATCCCTCCCAATATGTGCTTGACCATGATCGTAACTAGCCATTTGAGAAAAACAGACTATTTGTTCAAACCAATTGACCCTTTTCTGAAACCCACAAGTCATCTTGTCTTTGCACACATTTCATTTTGCTCCATGAACGTTTTTCTTTCCTGTCAGCATTATTTTGTAATATTTTCAATTCCTCCAATGTGTCAATTACCTTAAATTCATAGCTTGTACAGGTTTAATCTTCTTCAGATAACAGTTCCAATGTGTCTTTGAATGATACACAGTTCAATGCGCAAAACCTTGCGACTTGATCTGCATATCCATTTCCCAATGACACAAAGTCTTGTGACTTCAGATGTGCACTGCATTTCACCAGAGAAATCTTTTCAGGCATTTGAATAGCATGTAACAATTCTTTAATTCTTTGACCATTTCTCACTGGTCAACCAGAGGAGGTCATGAAACCTCTCTGTGACCACAACTGGCCAAATCATGGACTATTCCATATCCATACTGGCTATCCGTATAGATTGTAACTTTCAGTTGAGCAGAAACATGACACGCTCTAGTAAGGGCTACCAGTTCCGCTACATCTGCAGAATACACTCCTCAAAGCCAAGAAGCTTCCAAAATACCAGTAATTGTGCACTCGGCATATCCTGCTCTCACTGTCACTGCATTGTCTCCCGGACAAGAACCATCAACAAAGATAATTTGGTAATTTTCTTCCAATCGGGTGTCTCTAATGTCAGGTCTTAGTTTTGTGCATAAGTCAGCTACTTCAAGACAATCATGCTCCACATCTTCAACTTGCTCAATTTTGACAATTTCATTTGGAAGTAAGGTTGCCTGGTTCAGCACTGTACATTTTTTCAATGACACATTTGGTGACCCTAGAATACTCGTTTCATATCTGGTCAGCCTCGCACCAGTCAAATATTGGGTTTTCGTCCTTGTAAGTAGAATCTCAATAGAGTGAGGGACCATTACAGTCAGGGGATTTCCCATCACAATGCCTTCACTCTGTGTAAGGCTTTGATCAACTGCTGCAACTGCACGCAAACAATCTGGTAAGGCTGCTGCAACTGGGTCCAAAGTAGCTGAAAAATATGCTAATGGGTGGTTTACACCTCCATGGACCTGTGTCAAGACAAACAAAGAACATGCATCACGTTCATGACAAAACAATGTGAAAGGTTTTGTGTAATCAGGCATTCCCAATGCTGGAGCCTTGCACAGACTCCCTCTCAATTCGGTGAATCCTTTCATTCCAGCCTGGTCAAAAACTATAGGATCAGTGACTTCCTTATGAGTCAGCTTTTGCAATGGTCTCAAAATGACTGAAAAATTTGGAATCCATTGGCGACAATAGCCTGCCATCCCTAAAAACATCCTGACATCTCTCTGTGTGGTCGGGGGATTTATCTGCAATATGGTTGTAATCCTTTCGCTGGATATCTTTCTTGAACCTTTCTCAATCTGGTGACCCAAATAATTCACTACTTTTTGACAATATTGCAATGTAAGCGGAGACACCTTGTGACCATTCTTTCCCAAATGGTTCAGTAAAGCAATTGTTTCATACCTGCATTCGTCCCATGTTTTGGACGCAATCAGCAAGTCATTAATTTACTGCACAAAGGTCGATTGAAAAGGCAATTCCAATGACTCCAAATTATTTTTCAAGACCTGATTGAATATGGAAGGTGACTCTGAAAACCCTTGAGGAATTCTGCACCAGCAATAAACTCGATCCAGGAATTTGAAACAAAAGAGAAATTGACTATCCTCATGAAGAGACACAGAAAAGAAGGCTTGCGACAAATCAATGACAGTAAACCACTCAGCCTCACATGGAATCTGAAACATTATCAAAGCTGGATTTGGTACCACAGGACAATATTTGACCACAATCTCATTTGTTTTTCTTAAATCCTGAACAATTCGAACTTTCCCACAGGGCTTATGCAAACCCATTATCGGTGAACTACATTGACTGCTCAATACTTACTTCAGAACCCCTTGCTTTACAAAGTCTGCAATTATCTGGGCAACCTTCATAAGGACATCTTGCGGCATGTGGTACTGAGGAAGTTGAGGAAAAACTGTATTTGGCTTCACAGTAACTTAAACCGGCTCGTCTCCCTTAATCAGACTTACTTCTTTTCCTGTCAGATCCCACAATTTCGCCTTAACTGTTCCCTGCAAATCAGGATGAAGCTTTTTCACAGTGAACATCGGGTACAATGCAATCAGAGGATATTCCTCATTAGTAGTTTCACACTCTGTCTCTGGGGCTTGGTCATCTTCCTCATCACTATTAGTCTGGATCAAAATTCCCTCATTTGAACAAGTAATCGAACACTTTGTTTCACACAGCAAGTTTCTTCCCAGAAGGGATCCCGGACTTGAATCGCAGACTATGAATTTGTGCAATCCCTGAATTTGTGCAATCCCTGAAAGTTGCCAATCTCAACTTGAACTGGATCTGTAATTGGGTTTGTCAAATACTGATTATGCTACTCCCACAACCGGAACTGTTCTACCTGAAAGGGTCAAATTTTGAACTTCTGTACTTCTCACCGTAGAGCGTGTAGCTCCTGTGTCAACCAAGAATGAAACTCTGTGACCCATAACCTTTCCCTTCACATAAGGTCCTCTTTGATCTACTTCTAAGGAAGTTGCACACACGCTCCTCATCTGAACTGTCACTCCTTCAATCACCATTTATTCCATTCTCACTGTGTAACAGGAATTGGTGCACTGTGTTACTACTTTGGTTAATCCTCTGACCTGTGACCTGTTGAGAAAGCATCATCTGTTGCTGTTCCATTGGGGCTTGAGGTATTTGAATTTGCTGTCTAGGTACCATGGGAACCTGCTGTTGCATCGGCTGCAACTGTGTCATTTATACATGTGGCATTTGCACCTGCTGCATGGGCTGAAAATTCTGCATTTGATTTGCATTATTCTGAAAATTTGGATTAGGACCTCTCATTCTCGGTCGTCTCACATGCTAGAATGAGTTGATTTAATTACTCTGCTGAACGACACCTTCCTGCACCATCATTGGACACTCCCGTTTCCAATGTCCAACCGCTTCCCAAATTTGACATGGCAATAACTTCTTCATTCTCTGCACATCATTCTGGACCCCCACAGTACCTAAGTCTGGACCACGATTCACAAGTTCCCACGACCTCTACTTCTCATTTGGGGCTGAAACACCATGTTTCCTTGCTGCTGCTGAGGTAACTGCTGCGAAAAGTTGTCTTGCACTCCCGCTTGAGCTGCTTTAATCTGCATTACCATCGCCTTTTCGTTTAACTTTTTCTGCTTCAACTCAGTCTTATCACTACAGTATTTCACACTCTGCAACACCTCATCAGTTGGCTTTGCTTGCCGGCAAATCAAACGACTCTTAATCATCTGGCTAATTTCAGGTCTCAATCCTTCCAAAAATCTGAACACAAAATGGAACATGTCTTTCTCCTCAATTGTTTCTGTACCACTGTAATACTTGAACTCCTGCAACAATCTCTCATAATACGCATGTATCGACTCCTTTGCCTCCTGAGCTGTCCTGTCAATCCTCTGCCAATCAATATTCTTTGGTGAAATTCTTGATTTCAAAAACTCAATCACCTTATAGTAATATTTCATTACCTCAGGAGTTTGTGCACCTGTATTTTTGTCTCTCTCCAGTTGGCTTGTTGGCCAATCTACACTCCTCTTACACTCGATCCACAGATCAGCTGGAGCCACTATCTCTAGTAATGTGTTCAAGTCCTCCCATAGGCACTTTGCAAGTTTTACAAACCTGTCCGTCTTCTGATACCACTCTGATGGCTTCTCTCTCAATTTTGGATATTCATTTGTAAATGATAGAATGTCACTTCTGCTCCAAGGGACATGAACAAACCTTCCCCATGGAATCTCTCTCATTGGTAAAATTTTCACTGGATCTTTATCCTGCTGCACAATTGCAGTCAGCTCCAAATAATCCCTTTTCCTTTTATCTCTCTTCTTTACCCATCTGCCTTCCCATTTGTCTAATTCTCTCCAGGTCTTGGCACTTTGAAGCAATTCCTTAAGGTGTGCTTTCATTCCGGCAGATCTCATGTGTTCAAAATCTTTAGCCTCAAAATCTAATCTGTAACTCCTTTTCAAATGCTTCGTATTCTCTATTTCTATGCTGTACTTCCCTGCCAAGTCTGCTAATTTCTGATGCACAGTGCTCTCTTCTGTCGTAATCTTCAGGCACAAATATCTAAATTCTGCCTCTGTGTAGGATTCTAACCTATTCACCCATAGATCCCTCAATGAGTTCAACCGCTCCCATGCTTAGCTTAGCACAATTCAAATACTCCTCTTCCTTAGAAGCACTCTGCGGGGTATTCAGCTTGTCTAACCATTCAGTCAACTGCTGAGCTGTCAATCCTTGAAACAAAATGTTACTTGCTTGAACTGGTCGCACCTGTTATGCAACTGCATTTGGGGTCTGCTGTGTCAACAATTTTAAACTCTGGCTAACGTTTGATCCTGCCATAGTATCTGGAAGTGCTACAAATGGACTAAGGTCTATCAATGATCTTGATCCGTCAAAAGTCTGTCCCACAGGAGTGACTACCTGAACATTTTCATTATGTCCTCCCCTCATCATACTCTGTGACATTGCTCCCTGTTCACCTACAGTAGGCTTCTTCTGTGCAAATAAGGGTACAGCTGGACCAACAGTAATAGGTAGCGATATAGCATCTGGGGCTGTTCTGGCACTTGCGCTCTGTGGAAGAATAACGCCCATATTCTGATTCATTATCGGAGTCATATCTGACTGTGTCCCTGTTACTGGAGTAAACCTTGGCATTACCTGCGGCTGCACTTGGAGCAGTAAAATTGGGGTTGGTTCTGTCTGAACCAATATCGGTTTCGGGAAAACCTGTTCTGTAGCCACCATTAAGTTCAAAGTTGTTTCCATTATGGGCATATCAGGAGAAATTCTCTGAATCTGTGGTGGATGCATCTGATTTCGCACTACTGGGGTATTAGGCACATTAAGACCACTCTGCATCTCATTTTGTGTCAGGCTAGCATTAACCTGCATCGCTCATTGTCCCGTTGACCTGTGTTGGGGCTGTCGGATCAGCACTGGTGCTTGAACCACTCTCATGTGCTGTATATGGTGGTGGGCGATTTCTCAGTAACTGTAATAAACTCATCATCATCTGATTCTTCCTCCACTATTGAAGACTTTCTAGCTCCCCTCCACTTTCAGACGGACTTCTGTTAGTCTTTCATTTTAGCTTTCCTTCCTTCCTTCTCATTGTCCTGCATAATTGCCAGAAACAACTTAATTCCGTACAAAGTCTCTATCCTCCAAACTCTTTGAGCACTGTACCACTAAGCCTCTGCTAAAGTATTTTCTGCCTTTCGCATCCTCCTCTCGAATTTCTGTTGCTGTTAGTGTCTGGCAACTAACTCCCAAACCGCTAATGCCTCAAACTGTGCTGGTCTCGGGAGGGGCTTCAATTCATAAAGCACCATCCTTAAATGCTCCAAAACCCTCAAATTGAACATCCCATTTGTAGGAAATGCTAAGTTCCCATCCTTCTCTGTCAATTTGCACTATTGCTTTAGCCAAACACATGGTACAACACCCTTCTCTTCCATTACAATATAAGCTGGTATACCTTCTGGTGGTGTAGCCTCGCCTATACTCGTTCTAATATACGTATCTCCCCTTAAGGCACTCTTTAAAGCTTTGAAAAATGTCATCATTTCAACCTTTTTGCCATTTTAAATTTAATCAGGAAGTGACTTTTAATCCCAAGATTCCTTTCACCTACTTTCTCAACCAATGCCTGTCACGGATGGCTGCCAATCTGTGGGTGACCCTTCTTACTAACCAACCTTTCCCAGCGTGTCTCCAATGACATCACACTCACACGTACTGTGGCTGACAAAGTCTTGCGGCTTGCCCTCCCAAACTCTGTTTCACACAAACTAATGTAAAAATTGTGAGCACTAATCAAAAAACAAAAACCCAAATCTGCTAGTTTACTACAGGAAAGGTAACACAATTGCTTCACAAACCTTACGGATTTTTCACTGATGGCTCTTCCAGTACTTACAGCTACTCCTTCTTTCTCGGTCTCCTAGATTCGCAACCAAATTCGAGCCACACATTTTACTATCAACTGATCAATGGGTCTGTCCTGGTGAACATAGAACTTGCCAAATCTCAGTGTAAATTTTTTCTCACTCACTTTGACTCACACTCTGACTTGTTGACCACGCCTGATCAACCTACTAAACAGATTACAACATAAAACCAAGTATCTCATACACTTTTCAATATACTCCGGAGACTTAGACCACGCAGGGTCCATACATCAACAACCACATGGACAGTTTTTGAGCACAAAGTGGCACACACATATGAAGTTCGCCGATTTCCCTACTCCCACACTGCGGAGTACCCACACTCTTTATACAACTTCATTTTGAGTACGCAAACTCTTTAAACCCTCAAAAACCCCACAATTCATCTGCGATTTGCATAAGCTGTGCAAGCGTGACCTACTTCATTCACACTGTCACTAGAACGCTGAGAACATCCTCAAACAACCATTAACAGGATCCAGGATTCTAGGAAAGTGATTGCTGGGCCTAAAGGAACATCATTTTCTCTCCAATTAGCATCATTGAAAAATAAAATCGAAATCTCAATAATAATAAACTTTCACCTCTGTTACTATCTCTGGACATCTATCATGGGCTCTTAAGGGGACAAACCTTCACCTCTCTCTACCAACACTGTTAACACCTGTTACTCTGTACTGGACGTCTAAGATACGCTCTTAAGGAGACTAACCATTACCTCTGCTACCATCTCTGGTAGCGCGTCTGACCTTAATAAGTAAACTTACAAGGGGACGCAAATAGGTTGATTAACCTTTTGATTCGCAATTAAGATGTTCTTACCATAGCACCAGTACTTAATCAATAATCAATAATCACCAACAATCAATAACATTAATAATCAATGGAGTCAGTAATTGTCACACACCATGACCTTTTAGTCATGAATAACCATACCTTTTAGTAAAAGTCAGAATATTTATTTCCTTATATTAACAATGCTAGGGTCATGTAGATTAATCTCAAAATCAAATGAAAAACATACAGGAACAATACTGGCTGTCCAAAGCAGTGGAAGAAATGTAATCTAATGAAAACTTGAGCTCCAACACATTCTAAGATTACAGTGCAAATTAATAACAAAGTCAACTGCGGCAAAGTGATTATATACATTCAAATTCATCAGAGAAATTAATCTCGCATTATTCCCTATAAGCATATTTCGTTAGTGTGGATCCTTAACTAACATCATATTAGCATCAGCATGTTGCGTTTCATGCAAAACAATTTAGCAACACAAATTTGGAAAAACATCTAACTATGGCTCTATCGAAACAATGCAGTTGGTATCTAGAAAGAAAAACAAATACACATGATAGTCAACAGTCTAATTTATAATACCTATCCTTGATGTGGATCAGCAAGCAGAGTCAGTCTTCGTCCTCAGGACAATAGTTGATCAGCAAGGCATCAGGATTCAGCATCAAAGTTCAGAAAACATAAAGTCTTTAAGCATTAAAGTTAAGCACGTCTCCTATCAAGACGCAAATTGGGCAAGAATGAAACTGTCTTCTCTCAGTGCAGTGTCATTAAATCAAAACTAGTAAACTACTTCCCAAATACCTATTGGTCAGTTAATTGCATGATCACTAATAAAACTAAAACTCCAAATCTATGAATTCTACCATTACTCCGTTCACATGTCATTGGTTGGTTGTCCTGCAATGTCCTCATCATCCGGCTTGTCAGGTAACAATATTGTTGCAGCTTCCACTCCAGTCAGTATCTCCATTGTTCTCCTCCTAAGAAAGTCAGTCTCACACATATTACACACAAAATGTTACATTAACAAGAACAGCATCTTCTAGCAGTTGGTTCTCATGAGAAAGCTTCCATTATGAGCACATTTAAACAATACAAAAAAAATCACAGTTTAACTCTCTAGGACAGCCATTTATTAAACATTAAGAAATACAGCTTTGACATGAGGCCTGGCAAGTAGGCCAAGACAAACGCTAAGTTAAGGCCTACAATTAATAGAGCTAGGTCATAATGCATAACCCTTAATATGACATATTACTACATTAGTCAAACATATATTCATCTTTTCACAGTGTTAGGATATTCAAAAGTACACTTCGTGCACATTGGCTGCCGCTCTTAGTAATCACATTTTCAAATGCGTACATTATTTTTCTACGTTATTATATTTCTACACAAATCCCTTAGTCAAAATACATGAACACTTGTTGATAATTTTTATTAAAAACACCTGTGCTAGCACTACCTATCACTTCTAGGAAACAAATGTGGCAGAAAAGAGCAGCTAAATATATCTTAACCTCAAAGAGATCCCCAGTCTGCTCTTTTTCACACCCGAGAGTCTGACTCTCTAGAAAGGTCATCAGGAATGTCCTGGAGCAACCCTGTTATTCACTTTGCTGTCAGGGTCTATCTCCAAACTTCCAGCTTAGATTCTGCTTGGATTCAGAAAATCAAAATGAATCCCTGTATAACCCGAGCCACATTTAACAAACACACTCAAAGTATAATCTCTACACACAGTGGTTTCAAATACACGTGTTATCCATGTCCCACATCCCACATGAATGCAGCGATGCACATGATTGCAGGGGACTGGTGGACCATTTTAAAAAACAGAGAGGCCAGTAGAATCTGAAGCCCAAATTAAAAGATCTCCTGGTGAGTGAAATAGCTGCACTGATACAGGGCAGTGAACTAGGAGCTCTGCAGTATTCTGAGCAGCAGTAGTTTGAAGAAGTGCGCCTGCACTTGAACACCACTTAATGTAGCCAGCTGGAGGCTGTGATATAGGTTCCGGTGAGCCTGGTGACCAAGAGCCTGGCTTAGGGCTCTGTGCATTGTAAACAAGAGCTTCACTCAGGGGGTTTCTAGAGAATCTCCAGGGTGATATTATGTTGATGGACCAGAAAATAAGAATCTCCTTGCTTTAGTTATTGGACATGTCATTCTAGGGATGGAGGTGGGTATTATCAGCATGCTCTCCTTATGTATGATTCCTCATCAGAATATGACTCACAAAACACAAGTTTACACCATAAATTCAATTTTCAAACAAAACTCTTCAAGCCCAGGAGTGGTGTGAACTGCCTGGAGTGACCGGCTTTTGGTGTCAGGAGGCCACACCTGCTCACTGTGAATAGGCGCTTTGTGGAAGGCCTGCATTGAGGTGCCTGGAACAGGTGGAGAGAGGGAGTTTAGATGTCTGGGGCAGGCCCTGCAGAACAGAAGCTGTTCTAGGCACTGCAGCTTTAGAAACACTTGGAAGGAGGAATGTGATTATGTGCTTGAAATGGAAGGGAACTGCCATAAAGACAGTAATGCAGCAGGCTTGGCCACTCACTAATGTCTCTTCCTGTGGTCAGAGCAGGCATGGAGTCTCCAAATCTAAGCATGCCCTCTGAAGTTAACATCAAATAATCCAGCAAAAAGAAAACACGAGTACATGAACCACCTCTTGAAGAAACGTCTCTGAAGCGAAAGAACCCCATACCAAACCAACTTCTAAGCCAAGGTTGCTGTAATCATTGCTAAATGATATGCTCAATATAGTGGAATTCAAAAAGTACGTTAATCTGTAAATCCTGTGTAGGCTAAAAAAAGAAAAACTTCAAATAATTAATGACAGCAAAAACATACTGGTGTGTATTCATAAGTTCGAAAATAGTACTTTACCAATGCAAGGTATGTTGTGAATATTTAACTTTGTAATCACCCTCATAAGCTCCCATATAGCATCTGATTATCCCACCGTTTAAAGCGTATGTGTCACTTGCAATTAGGCATGATATATTGGTATTAAATGATATATTGTAAAATATAAATAGCTAGCACAAAGACCTTGGAAAAATTCTTCAATTCAAATAACATAATAACATCTGGCTAAGACCGGTTAGATCATTCATCCTATATAATGGATGTTTAAGTATTTCACGTGTACCGTTATTGTGGCCTATTCGGGCTTTGGAATATCTGGAATGTGTTGTGGTGGCAAAGCCCTGTGTCATCTGAAGTATGTGTCAATGCACACTCTATGAGCTTTCAAGAATGTACTCTGTAGAAGTAGACATTTGTAAAATTTATTGTGAAGTAAGCGTAAAGCGCCAAACAATATGTTGGAGGTGTTGAGAAGGTTGTTAGCTGGTTGGTCTTTTGTGCTGTGGTGGTTGTGCTTATGTGAGGAGGGCATTCTGAGGGGAGTTTGAAAAAGGCTTACGGTAGAAAATAGGTTCCGCCATTTAATCCACATGGATTTTTCATTTTTGAGCTTCCTGTTTCTGGACTTCTACTGTGAGTGAGTTTAACTACCTGAGTCTCACTCACAGTAAATTCTGTGTAAATGGACTAAGGGCCAGATTTACAAGGCCTTAGCACCTCTTAGCGACACACTAGCGTATTTGTTTTTTACGCTAATGTGTCGGTAAGGAGGCCATTCTCCTACACCATATTTACAAAGTGGCGCAATGCTTGCATTGCACCACTTTGCGACCCCTTGCGCCACATTATGCCTGCGCGAGGCATAATGTATGCAAAGGGGGGCGTTCCGGCAGTGGGAGATCCATAAGAATGGTGCAGTGAAATTTACAACATTTCACTGCACCATTTTTTGCTTCATTTTTAATGCTTGCTTAGCCCTTGCGTTAAAATGACACACCCATTATTTTCAATGGGCCTCCCTTTACTTTGCAGGATTAGCACCATTATTTGTGGCACTACTCCTGCAAAGTACCACAAGAGGGTAATACATTTTGACGCTATTGTCCTAACGTGCACCATGGTGCGCCGTATTGTAAGTAGGGCGCTACCATGATGTTGTTAGGTACTGATAGGGGTGAGTAAGAAAAGTGGTGCATCACAGCTGATGCACCACATTCTTGTAAATCTGGCCCTAAGAGAGCTAACTGCCTGTGTCGGTAGCAGTGTTGCTGCACTTCTAGGGTAAGAAGCTCTGAGCTTGTTACATGTGAAAACATGAGAATACACATGTGCACACGTGAGAGCTGCAAGTGTGAGATAACTGTCTTGCACCCGGGTCTCTGTGCATAAGTAGCTTAACACTGAAAGAGTCCCTCAAGGATTAGTGCTGACCTGGGGTAGGCCTTTTAATGTGAGTGACCATTCATAGTGTAGCAACACAAAAAGGTGATGGACGGAGTGCTGAACAATGCAAACACTCACCCCCAGTGACAAATCTGGGTTTAATCCATTGTTCTTTTGCTCACCATGCCACCCCATTTTGGACCCCGCCATATACAAATCAGTCTTGACCCTGTTCCATATGGGAACAGTCCAGCCCGAACTGCCAGGCCAGGTCCTCCCTGGACCGGAAACAAGCATCCTAGGACCGGTTTCAGGGTATCACCCTTCATCAGCCAGGCTAGCTTGAATCCAGTGGCACAGAGAGCAAGGGACACACGTCTGGGCATACTCTTCCCACTTAGGGCAAATTTCGCAACACGAAAGGATGATGGACGGAGTGCTGAACAATGCAAACACTCACCCCCAGTCACAGACCTGGGTTTAATCCATCATTCTTTTGCTCACCATGCCACCCGGTTTGGACCCAGCCATATGCAAATAAGTCTTGACCCTGTTCCACATGGGAACAGTCCAGCCCGAACTGCCAGGCCAAGTCCTCCATGGACTGGAAACAAGCATCCTGGGACCAGTTTCATGGTATCACCCTTCATTAGCCAGGCTAGCTCAAATCCAGTGGCACAGTGAACAAGTTACACACGTCTGGGCATACCCTTCCCACTTAGGGCAACTTTAACAACACAAAAGGATGATGGACGGAGTGCTGAACAATGCTCATCCTTTTGTGTTGCTAACATTGCCCTAAGTGGGAAGGGTATGCCCAGTCGTGGGTCCCTTGCTCACTGTGCCACTACCCTGAAACCGGTCCTAGGATGCTTGCTTCCAGTCCGGGGAGGACCTGGCCTGGCAGTTCGGGCTAGATTGTTCCCATGTGGAACAGGGTCAAGACTGATTTGCATATGGCTTGGTCCAAACTGGGGTGGCATGGTGAGCAAACGAACAATGGATTAAACCCAGATCTGTGACTGGGGGTGAGTCACAGTCCCTTTCAATATATTTACATTCCTTGTGGCACTTAAAGAATGTTCCTATTTCCCAGGCTCAGCTATAATCATATTCCAGTCCTTTGCACCTCTCCCCCTACTGGGGAAAGTTAATTACTCTTCTGGCCTGCAGGAGGATGTAACCCCCACCATATCCACAGTGGAGCCGCTAACAGCGCTTGCCAGAGTTCCTTGAAAAAAGGAAGAGGTGGAAGGAATCAGCATCTGCTAATTAACTCCTCACACTGCACCTGGGTTGGGAAAAGGCAAGCTCACAGAAAAAAAGGAGGAACACCAGACATCTGATGACAGTTAAGGCTCCACTTTGAATTTTTGGTGGGAAGAAGTTAGGCAGCTGTGTCAGTTGGGGGCTATGCTAAGGCTCTGAGGAAAGATCTTTTTAAAAACCTATTGAAGTTGCTATCCATAAATATTCCAGAATACAGTGTAGGAGGGTTGGGATGGGGTGGAGTGATGATGAGGTACCATGGGTTTGACGAAAGATGCATGGCTTCTCGAACCTTTCATACCTACTTGAAAAAAACAGCACAAGGCAGAAAACTTTGAGAAGAAACTAGACCTGGAAGCAACATGACAAAATAATGCCCAACTGGAAGGGAGAAGCCCCCATATGCCCCTGCAAGGATGAATTTAAGGACTTTAACCCAGACTTGGATGGGTCACACCAGAGCCAGTGGCTCTGGCCCCCTTATATCCTCTGAGTAACAGTTGAGGAATGGATGGTTTCACTGGGACTTCTGTGGACTGGCCCTTGACTCTTCTGACACACACATGGCCTTCAAGAAGCCAGGAGGATGTCAGACCTGGGGAGTGTGTCAGGGAGGATGTTCTGATTGTTGGCTATGGAAAACTCCCCACATGCAGGAGAGGACACAAGGACCCAAGGCAGAGGATGTATCTGCAAAGTGAGCTGTAAAACCAGGTTCCCCCATAACAAATTAAATTTAGAGCCCAGGAGGACTGAAGAAAATGCTGGTGGTGGTTATGACTTGCAGCCAGGAGCAAAACAAGCCTAACAATCTCCAACTTGTCCTACTGGGCCAGTGAAATTCGCCTTCAAAGTCTTCTGCCTGGGGGGCCAGCATGGCGCTTCACTGTGGAATCAAATCTTCCCCCGGAGAAGTCCAAGACCCCAGGAGTCTGCACATCTACAAGCAACACAGTTTGGATGGGGAAGGGGTGTGTGTGGTCCCCTTTCTGAGCAAACATTGGGCCCTGAGACCCCATTGCCTGAGGTCCAGTGCAATTATGAGTGTCCTGGGGGACCAAATCTCCTTGGGAGCAAAAGAAACCAAGACGAGTACCACTGTTAGCGCATCTGACCTTATTTGGTTAATTTATAAGGGGATGCGTTGTAGGTCAATGGATCTTTTGACTTTGAGTAGTTCCCACCATGTAACCCCGTACCAATACAAATCAATAACAGTAACAATCAATAACATAAATAATCAATAGGAGTCAGTGGTTTGCACACACCAAACCTCTCGGCCATGAATAACCACACCTTCATGTAAAAGCTAGAATGTTTATTTCCCTATATTAACAATGTTAAAATCACATAGCTTAGTCTCAAAATCCAATGGTAAGCATACAGAAACAATACTAGCTGCCAAAATAGCCTAAAGAATGATAGTTTCATCAAAGCTTGGACTACTACACATTCTAAGCTTACAGTACAAATCAGTAGCAAGAATAACTGCACAAACGTAATGGCATACATTTAGATTCAGTGAAGAAAAGACATCAACTGTTGTTACATGTAGCGACCATAATCAGTAAGTACCCTAACTAAACTTCAGATTAGAATAGCATGTTTGGACTTTATGCAAAAGCAATTTAGTCAACACAAATTTGGAAAAACATCTAACTATGGCTCTATCAAAATTAGCGGTTGGTACCTAGGGACAAAAGCAATTAGACATAATAATCATTAATATTGTCTTATACCTGGCCTCAGTATTTTTCACCAGGCTCCGACAATCTTCGTCACTTGGACATCAGTTTGGTCAGCAAAGCATCGGAATTCAGCATTAAAGTTCAGAATAGAAATGTCTCAAGAATAGACATACAGAATGTCGCTTCTAGGCAACATATTTAAGGAAAGTTAAGGACGTCTCCTCTCGAGACAGTCAAGAAAATAATGGTGAAGAAGTGTGTCTCTCGGTGCAGTCCGGCAAAGTTAGATTTCCCAAAACTACTTCCCACGTTGCTATTGGCAAAAAAATCGTACGTTTACATTTAGTCTAATGAAAGTAGAACCCCAAATCTAAGAATTTAGTAGTAGCGCGGTTCATATGTCGATTATGGGCTCCTCTTCTCCTGTTCCCGTTGTTTGGCTTGTCAGGAATCAATATTGTATCAGCTTATACTCCAGTCAGTACATCCATTGTCTGCTCCTGGGAAGGTCACCTTTACACACACTACATTATACATTGTATCCCTAGCTAGTACAGCATATTCTAGAAAGCAGTTCTCATGAGAAAGAATTTCAGCTATGACCATTTGGTCAGTTCAGTGGAAAATCACAATATAATGCTCTAGAAACCATAAGTCGCCTGAAACATGCTGCTTGACATGAGGCCATGCAACTAGGCCCTAGACCTTGCTAAAGTTAAGGCCTACGATTAATAAAGCTAATACATAATACATAACCCTTAATATGACATACTACTTCATTAATCAAAACATGAGTTCAAAATTTTATATTAACAAGTCATTAATAAGTGCACTTTGTGAACATTGGCGGCCAGTCAAATAGGTGCGATTTCAAATGGGTGCATTATTGCTCTATGTTTACTCATTTTCTATGCAAATACTCAGAATACATTAATATTAATTAGTAAAATTCAATGTAAACACCACTCCGCTCTCAGCATTGATTTTGGAAGGTCAATTTTCAAGGAAGAAACATAGGCGGTCATTTTGACCGTGGCGGGCGGCGGTTGCCGCCCGCCATGCGGTTACCGCCGAATGACCGCCCCGATGTCAAAAGACCGCGGCGGCCATTCCAACTTTCCCGCTGGGCCGGTGGGCGACCGCCAAAAGTCCGCCCGCCGGCCCAGCGGGAAAGCCCCTGCAACGAGGAAGCCGGCTCCGAATGGAGCCGGCGGAGTTGCAGGGGTGCGACGGGTGCAGTGGCACCCGTCGCGATTTTCACTGTCTGCAAAGCAGACAGTGAAAATCTGTATGGGGCCCTGTTAGGGGGCCCCTGCACTGCCCATGCCAGTGGCATGGGCAGTGCAGGGGCCCCCAGGGGCCCCACGACACCAGTTCCCGCCATCCTGGTTCTGGCGGTGAAAACCGCCAGAAACAGGCTGGCGGGAAGGGGGGCGCTGAGGATTCCCTGGGCCAGGGGAAAACCGCTGGTTCCCCTTTTCTGACCGCGGCTTTATCGCCGCGGTCAGAATAGCCCAGGAAGCACCGCCAGCCTGTTGGCGGTGCTTCCTCTGTCCTCCGCCCTGGCGGTCAGAGACCACCAGGGTTGGAATAAGGGCCATAGTGTGTCTCCATCCTCTTTGTGCCTGTGTCTGAGAGTCGGAAATGTCTTTCAGCCAGCACCCCTCCCATCCTACTCAAGGAAGGGAAGAAGAAGGTTGGCTAGTTCCTGTGCCTGCTGCTACAGTCAGGCTGGGTGTGAGAGAGTGGGCCAGAGTCGTGGGCGTCTTGGGGTTCCACTATGTTCCCCAATGGTTGAATGACTGTGGGTGACTCAGGTGAGATGGCTGCAGAGTGACATCAGGGGAAAAATATTGGCAAAAGTAATAGGTCAGTATTCACTAGCAAAGACATTGGTTTGCCAATGCTTCTTGTATGCTATGATGGAGGAAATTAAAACTGAAAATCATGTATTAATAGTATAATGAAATAATCTGATAAGCAAACAATAATAGTGTGTAGGGACGGAGGTTGCATACAGAATAAGGGAGGAAAGAAGAATGCTGGGGAAGGGTCAAGGTATGCTACGGAGCTATCCACTCCCAGCACTCAGTGAAGGGCACTGAGAGCAGTTTCTGGTGCTTCAGATAAAGAAAGATAAGCGATGTGAGAAGGGGACATGTGAGGAGAGCAGGACGTCACGGGGAGTGAGTGGTAGGAGAGCAGACATATTGAAATGTGGATTAGAGCCAAGTCCTCCAAGAAGAGAGATTCACCTGCCCTGAGCCCTCTAATAAAGACCAGAGACAAAATGGATGGACGTCAGGGCGAAGGTTCTATCAATGAAATAGAAATTGTGAAGGCCAGTTTAATGAGGCCAGGAAGACAGTGCAGTCGTCTTCAGTCTCTGATCAGAATGATGCCTGGATGGTGCTTAGTTGAAGTTAATGGTATAATAAATACATAGGACGATTTACAATTGAGCAAAGTTGTCAAATGCATACCTGAGCTCAAAACAAGGCTTAACCCTCAGGCCTCTTTCGTTAGCTATTTGCTCCTCTTGGATTGTGCATGTACTGCTGCCGGCTCGTGCGGACTTAACAGCAATATTTGTTAGCTCAAAATCTGCTGCTTCGCAATGATCGGTCAGTTGCACTTGTCCCTTGACCACCACCCGTGCCTGCAATTAGAGAGAAGGAGAAGAGCAGAGAGAAGCAGATAAAATAAATTAAATGTGGGCAGAGCAACAAAGGACAGCGACGAAGATAAGTGAAATACTGACAACAGCAAGCAATGACAAAAATATATAAAGGATAGGAAAAGTAATTAAAGAAAATGGAGGAAAATAACTGCGTATAAAAAAGAAGAACAGAAAATTGTAATGGGTAACAAAATTACACTTAAAAACAGTATAAACATCATATAATTTGAGAGGTGAAACAAGATAATGTAAAGAGAATAGAGTTGGACATCTGGAACAGAAGATAACAGGGCAAAAATAAAACAGATTAAAAGAGAGATAAATTAAGAGAAAAAACAAGGGATGATAGTTGAAAGAGAAACGGCAAGATAAAACGAACCACAGATTTAAACGAAAAAACGAGTGATGGAATACAAATATTAATAATAATGAAAGAAAATAAACGGACCCTGTTGAGCGATATACCACATGGGATAGCAGAGTTCTTTATGAGATTTGAAGGTAATTATTTCCAATCCATAAGAAATGTGTCAATTCGTTAATATACCTGCTATCCTGATCTGTATATATCTTGTGAGCCATACACACAAATTCAAGTGAGAAAGCTCTGTTGATTAATCCAGCTACTGTCGAGGTTTACGGCTTGTCAGGTAACAGGTTCAAACCATAGTGAGAAAGATTAATATGTGAACGTACTCGCTGAAGTGGTGTTGATACCTGAAAGTTGCACTGGACTATATAACATTTTCAGGAGACATACCTTAGAGTGCAACGGCGTGGCTGTAACTCAGATAGGAGAATTTTCACGCCCTATTCCTGTGTACCCAGTGTATTATACTTTAATAAAGTGCTCTTGTTCACTAACATCTGTAGCGCCCCCGTCCTGGTAGCTGCTTTTGGAAATCGTGTGGGTGAATCTCACTTTGGTAAAATGTTCACAAATATGCAGCTGGTTGGGCGCCATAATCAGCAGATATTTTTATCATCCAATGTTGCTGCGTAGCAAATCATACCTATACACACCCACGACCGTCTCGAAGGACCATGGGGATCCACCCTCACCCAGGCATTATAAACACAAGACTCACCTCACTTTCAGAAATGCATGCATCTCATGTCAGGTAGCATTACTTCTTTCTGCCCCCGCAGACATGGCACTGCATCCTTTCCTGGGGGTATAAACCTGGGAGTGGCAACATTAGAAATCAGCGGGTCTAGAATAGCAATTATTCCTGTCCTCTGCTTCTCAGGTCACCTCCCAAAGATCTGCTGCTGGTCACTAAGAGCCTCAAAGAATCTGCCTGCCCATGCCTCACCAACATCTAATCCCAAGGCTTTTCACCCGTTGGGTCTCCAAAGGATCTGGTCCTATCTCTCTCTTTCAGCTGGAGTCCTTGCAAGTGTGACATCTGTTCCCTCCATACATTCTGGCAGTGGTGGCTGGTGACATTTGAAAGTGGTGGGGCGTAAATGTCTGGGTACTACTTTTATGTAGTGAGTAAAGCAAGCAAGCTCAATGGACAAACGTGGGGTCCACGGTGGGTCCTCCTCCGAAGAAGAAATTGAAAAAAGATTGACAAATAGTGCATTTGGAAGGAAATAAATTTAGTGAGAAAGCAAGGTTTATAAAGCAGTGGGAATGTATAGTCTTGAAATATTACCACATTAAAAACTGCTTCATATCTTACTGCATTAATATGTTCATCCTTTGCTTTAATGTGTGGATTGTACACTGCAACAACTTCAGGCCCTTTACAGTGTGTGCTTACCCAGTGTCTTGCACTGCATGCAGCATCAACTTTGGAAGAAAGTGCTCTAACCAAGCATCAGGAAGCACCCACAGCTGATGGCTGCAATCAGTCATACAAGAAAATGTGCAGACAGGTCTTTAAGTGGAATAGAAAAAGTGGGGGCTCTCTAAAAGAGAACATGCAAAATAAATTTCTGTGATTCTCATAGTGTGCTACCTGGCCTGTATTCTGGTTTCTCTCTGAGACCTTATTACATCCAGAACTATAACGCAACAACTGACATACCCTTAAAACCTGTCAGTACTGTTGGCTTTGTCAGCGGTTGTTAACACTTTAAGATAAATGAGTCACAACAATGATTAGTTATGAATATTTAACTTTGGAAATGTTTCTGTTCTGAAATTGTGAGACTATAAATTGCATATTATTGAAGCCTGTAGAAGGAGTAGGGCCTTCAGAAATGTGTGCTTTATGTTAGATATGTTTGTCGTTTTTCTCTTCACATCTCATCCATCTGCACATTTTCAACCTCCTCTCTCCTCTTCAGCACCTGCTTTTCACTCTTCCCTGAAAGCACTTACACTCATCTCATCTCATCTCCCTCATTTTAGCACCCCAAACACTGCACTCATTCACATTTAAGCACTTTATTTCCTTTTGCCTTCTAAAAATGTTGACCTCTGCGCACCCTTTCAAACACACTTGCACTGAATTTCAATTGCAACTGGAGCACATGACCATTTTTCTGTGTGCTCTGCAGAGGTGCCAACACACTAACAGGCACTTTGCTTTAGCTTCAGCCTCAGCTTTAGAACTTTCAATCAAAGCTCCTCATAAACACCTGGCATGAGTCAAGGTATGCACTATGCAAGAGTAATACAATGCACAGAAACAGAGCATGATGAAACAGTTAACTCTCTTGGCGAATACAACATTAAGTAAAACGTGAAGTAAGAGAGGAACTAAATCGCTTTTTAACATTAATTGTTTGCATATCAATCCATGTTTTTGGCATTAATGCTAAGGGCGTGACAATCAGGCCAGTTTTAGGGCCATACAGCAGCTAACTGACTTTTCTGTAAGCATGTATTTCTTCCTTTGCGCTTGAGTCTGATATTTGGATCAATTTCACACAGGAACAAGAACCCCCCTTGTCTTTTGGATCAATTCTGTGAGGGAGCAAATACAGCATCTCCACTTCTAAAGGAGCCAGCTATCTGTAGTCAGGGCCAGGGGTGTCACAGTGGGGGAGGTTAGCATGAAAAGGGGTCTCAGTACAATAAACAAATAACAGAAGATTAGCGTTATAACACGTATCGCAGCCAAGGCACTAAATCACACATGCTTGCATCCACTCCTACTGCGTGACGAGTGGGGAATTACTTTGATCTATTCCTTTGAATGACAAATGGCTGTCCTCACTAAGGGATGGAGACTCTGACACCCAAAATCATGATGCATAAAGCGTCACTGGCCTGTAGTGAATACTGCCTGAGACCATAATGGAAAGGAAGCGGTTTAGAGCAGTCAGCCATGAATTGTGTGTCACAGTGTAGCAAGATGATTAACTTCCTGGCTTCTGTCTCCTGCTTCAAGGCGAGGTGGGCCAGACAGCCTAGGACAGATAGCGCAGACTTAAATGCATTGATTAGTTTGGAGTTACGGTTGTTACGATCGCATCTCCGAACAAATTGATCTATTAATTATTTTTTGCTATAAATGTGCAGGTAGTTCAGTGGGGTGCAGCCCCTCAGCCCTAGAGGAGAAACCACCCCTCCATTCTGGGCTTCGAAGGGCAGGGGCCCCGTTGGGTTGACCCTTAGGGAGCGAACAGAAAGCACCCACTCTTTACTTTGCTGCTCAAGATATTCTCCTGTTTCTGGAAAGTTCAAGTTGTTCAAACATTCACTGCTCTTCAAAGGTCAGCAATGAGGTTACAGCCGGCCCCATCAATCATCCTGAAATCAGCATAGCTTCTTTCCTGAACTAGATATGATAACGCGTCCCAGCTTTGATAATTTACTTAAATTAGGCCGATTAATCTTTTGACCCTGATTGAAGACTCCTCAGGACGAGCTATCTATTTAACATCCCAACTGATAGATCAATAATCAAATCAATATTCTCAATAACTAATCAATAACACTAATCATTGACAATTAATAAGAATGAAACACACCATGACCTTTCGGCCATTGAATGACCACACAAATCTAGTAAGATTTTGGATATGTATTCCCTATTAGTTACAACCTACTAGCATATTCATTAGTCTCAATACCAATAAGCACATCAATAAAACTACGATATGGCAACTGGAATAAGATTTTATCAATGCAAAGATC
This sequence comes from Pleurodeles waltl, assembly GCF_031143425.1. Classification (NCBI taxonomy): domain Eukaryota; kingdom Metazoa; phylum Chordata; class Amphibia; order Caudata; family Salamandridae; genus Pleurodeles; species Pleurodeles waltl. The sequence goes on along the minus strand of NC_090448.1, from coordinate 724,228,320 downwards.
ATGAACATTAGCACAAAGCACAAAGTCAACATGAATCAAATTTTAGCAAAGTATTATTAGTACATTATTCAACAAAGCAAAGATTCAGTCATTTGTCTATTTGCACACGATTTAGTGAACTCCATAACTAACCTCTAATTGGCATCAGCATGTTGGGCTTCATGCAAAACAATTTAGTAACACGAATTTAGAAAACATCTAACTATGGCCTCTATCAAAAGAGCAGTTGGTACCTAGAAAGAAAAGGCAAACAGACAATTACAATTTATCAGCAGATAGTTACCCATCCAAATGGGGCGGCAAACAGTGACAGTCTTCGACCTCAGGACATCAGTCGATTTGCCATCAGCCAGGATAAGCAGATAAGGCTCAGCAAGGTATAGCAAAAGGCTCTTCCCTCATAAAGAGGAGAAGAAGTGCATCTCAGGCAGGGATAAAGCGAGGATGGTTTAAGAGTAAAAGACAAAGGCCCTCATTACAACCCTGGCGGTCGGTGTTAAAGCGGCGGCAAAACCGCCAACAGGCCGGCGGTCAAAAAAATGGAATTATGACCGTGGCGGAAACCGCCAACATAGACAGCAACTTTAACACTCCGACCGCCACAGCGGTACAAACAAACAGCACGGCGGTCACCGCCAACAGACAGGCGGAAGACAATGTACTGCCCACACTATTATGTCAGGCCAATCCGCCACCTTTTCCGGGGCGGATTCTACGTGAACAAAAACACGGCGGAAACAGGACTTGGAGGGGGAAACACTCACCTCTACACATTCCACGAGGAACCAGGACGCCATGGAGCCTGAACTCAAGGTGTGCCAGATCATTGTGGCCTGCTGTATGCTGCACAACTTGGCTTTGCGACGACAGGTGCCTTTTCTGCAGAAGGATGGTCCAGAAGGAGGTCTTGTGGCAGCTGTGGAGCCTGTGGACAGTGAAGAAGAGGAGGCAGAAGAAGAGGACATAGACAACAGAAACACCGTGATCCAGCAATACTTCCAGTGAGACACAGGGAAGAAGACATCACTGCCTCCTACATCTGATAAAAGTGTTTGACCTTTCATCTGTCTGTCACATTCACCCAGTGTATGGACCCTAATTTGTCACTTTCCCTTTCGATTTCACAGCTGTGGGTCCCACTGTGTGACCTCTGCTATGTTACCTCATGGACTAGAGCTATGTGACATAGGTATGTTGACAATAGAATGGACATTGCTATTTCCCTCAGTTATTGCAAATACACATTTGTGAAAGCACAGACTGACTCCAGATTGTTTTGTGATTCAAGGGTGTTTATTTAAGTGCTAGATAGTGGAGGGGGTTGTATAATGGTCAGGGGTGATGGTGGAGGAATGTCCATGGCAGAGTCCAGTTATTTGGCTCACAGGTGCATTGTCCAAAGGGGCATAGGAAATGGAGCTAGGGCAGTTTAAGGATGGACAGGGTGACAAAGTGGGACAGGAGGATGACATTCAGGGTGGTCTCATTTCTTGGCGGGGGTCTTGGCATTGTTCTCTGTCTTTGTCCTGGATCTCAGGGACCGCTTGCGGGGTGGTCCTCCATCTTCAGGGGGTGGGGTGCTGGTGTCGTGGTCCTGTGGCGGTGCCTCCTGTCCACTAGCGTCGGCGGAGGTGCTGGGCAGTTAATCGTCCCGGCTAGTGTCAGTGGCCCCTTGTTGTGCCACAGTGTCCCTCCTGGTGTTCACAAGGTCCTTCAGCACCCCTACAATGGTGCCCAGGGTGGTATTGATGGACTTGAGTTCCTCCCTGAACCCCAAATACTGTTCCTCCTGCAGCCGCTGGGTCTCCTGAAACTTGGCCAGTACCGTTGCCATCGTCTCCTGGGAATGATGGTACGCTCCCATTATGTTGGAGAGGGCCTCGTGGAGAGTGGGTTCCCTGGGCCTGTCCTCCCCCTGTCGCACAGCAGACCTCCTAGTTCCCCTGTTTTCCTGAGCCTCTGTCCCCTGAACTGTGTGCCCACTGCCACTGCCCCCAGGTCCCTGCTGTTCTTGGGGTGGTGGGTTAGCATGGGTTCCCTGTAGTGGTGGACACACTGCTGCTTGACGTGTCCTGGGGACAGAGGTATGGGCCCACTGGGTGGGTGTTGTGCTGGTGTTTCCTGAGTGGGTAGGCTCTGTGGTGGCCTGTGACTGTGTGAGGGGAACCAACTGTCCTGAGGTCCCAGATGGGCCAGGCTGGTCATCTAGATCCAGTTGGACAGAGCTGCTGTCATCACTGTGGGCCTCTTCTGTGGGGGGAGTGGACATGTCTGGAACCTCCTGTCCGGTGACGTTGGGTATGGGTCCTGCAGGGGTATAAAGGCATGATGATCGCATCTGTGTGTGCCATGGTGTGCAATGGGTGGGTGACCCTGTACCCCAGTGCCTACATTCTTGTGTAGGACCTTGTGTGATAATTGTTTAGGGGTCTGTGTGGGTATCTGTAGTGGACATGCATTGGTGATGGGTGTCCATGCTTTGTTGTTGTATGCAGGGCTTGGTGTTGGGATGTGTGGTTTGTGATAGTGGGACATAAGTGAGGAGTTGGAGTGATGGGGTGAGGGCGAGGGTGGGGGTATGTGATAGCATGCAGGTAGGGTGGGGAATGAAGTAGTGAAAGATTTGACTTACCAGAGTCCATTCCTCCAGCTACTCCTGCTAGGCCCTCAGGATGCAGTATAGCCAAGACTTGCTCATCCCATGTTGTTAGTTGTGGGGGAGGAGGTAGGGGGCCTCCGCCAGTCCTCTGAACCGCAATGTGGTGTCTTGAGATCACGGAACGCACCTTCCCCCGTAGGTCGTTCCACCTCTTCCTGATGTCATCCCGTGTTCTTGGGTGCTGTCCCACTGCGTTGACCCTGTCCATGATTCTGCGCCATAGCTCCATCTTCCTAGCTATGGGGGTGTGCTGCACCTGTGATCTGAATAGCTGTGCCTCTACCCGGATGATTTCCTCCACCATGACCCTGAGCTCCTCCTCAGAAAACCTGGGGTGTCTTTGCGCTGCCATGGGGCGGTGTGGGTGATGTGTGTTGTGATGTGTGGGGTGATGTTTAGGAGTGTGTGGTGTTTTGTGCGTGGATGTGTATGAGTGATGGTGTTGTGTGCCTCTGTCTGCTGGTGTGGTCTTTGCTTTGCTGTCTCTCTGCTTCTTCCAAATTGTTTGTTGTAAGGGTTTGTGGGTAATGTGGGTGTGTATTTTATATTGCCAATGTTGTGATGAAGGCCAAAGTCTTTTCAGAAGGGCAAAGACGGCAAGGTAACGGGTCATTGGAATGTCCAGAAATGGCTCGATAATGGCAGAGTAAGAATGGCTGATTTCTCCTTGTGTCACGTCGTTATATTAAAGTTGCCGGACAAGTCCCTAATTTCCCATTTGGCAATATTGGGTGCATCGTTATCTTTGTCCAATTATCCGTCGCTCACCTTACCTAAGACAGTTCTCATGCAGTTTATTGGCTCCTGTGATTGACGTCTTCAATGGGTAGAATGTCAGGTAGGAAAAGTTACACTAGTCACTCCAGTCAGTAGTTCAGTGTCTTCCCTTGGTTTAGGCAACCTTGTACCTGTTGCGAATTACACTGTTGCATTCGGCAAGAATGTCTCCTTGAGCAAGTCAGGTCTCATTAGAAAGAATTTACTACGGCTACACACTCATCTCTCTAGCTTCTGGAAAAGTACAGCTTCATGTCCTTCAGGAAAGCAGCACATTGCACATTAGAAAACACGGTTAATATGAGAACAAGCAGCTAGGCCCGAACCCTTGCTATCTAAAGCCTAGTGAGTAATTTAGCAAAACCTTAACACATACCTCTTAACGCAAATACAAAATCATACATGAATACATTATTAACTCACTATTAGTCAGTTTCATTAGTCATCGTATACTTTGGTGGCCACTCCCCATGGGCACATCTCAAACGCGTGCATAAATATTATTCTAACACATTTTCCATGCAGCTTCATTATACATTAATTTTGCAACTTATAATGTTAATATTGATTTTAAAAGGTCACACTCCCACAATCCCTCCTCTGATGACTCTTGTCATCACACAAATCACTTTCCTTCACAATTTATTCATCTTCTAAGTTCTTTCATCTCAATTTCTTCCCCCATCTTTGCCTTTCCATATTTTGCTCTGAACGTTTTCTCCCTTTTCTTTTCTTCTCTCCTCGTATTATGTTTTGCCAATTTTGCTCTAATTCTTTTACTAATTTTGCATGATAACCATAATCCGAATAAACAAGCTAAAACAATCAATATTCCCTGTATTATTTTTGCCAGTATCCCATGCCAAATATAACTAAACCAGCTTCCCACCTTAGCAAGTCCCTTTCCAACCTTTTTCCAAACTCCAGGTTCTTTCAGTTCCTTTAAATCTGCACTATCTCTTGTTAGGTTAGTAAGCATACTTCTAATCTCATTACTATTGTCTGGTATGTAGGCACAGCAGTGACGCTCATTAAGCATCTTACAGACTCCGCCATTTTTCGCTAAAAGAATGTCTAAAGCAAGCCTGTTTTGAAGAGTCATAGCCCTCTCCGCAGCCAGTTCAGTATTCATCAGGAGTATAGCTCCTGTAAAATTTGTCAGCATGTTATCCACAATAGTAGACAACTTTCGAATCTTTCGCAAATTCAAGATAACTCCCACTGAAGGAATTATTGCCCCAAATATGTCTCCTACTACACCAGCAGCAGTCTCTCTCCTTTGTCTAGTACGATGTAATTCAGACAATTTCGGAAACTTCTTCAAGTCCTCTAACTGATATATCTTTGGGAAAACTATCCCCAAATAACTTGTCCCATACCATCCCTCTGGGAGACGGTAATAAGCATTAAGTCCACAAATATAATAAATCCCAGGGATCGCTGGATCCTGTCAATTTAACGTGAACGTCCACTTACTCAGAAACAAAAATACATGCTTACATTCACTCGTTCCCACAAACACATTGTCATAATATGACTTAGGTCACGTTATGCAAAGCTTGCCTACGTGTAGTGCATCTAATGCTAATTTCCCTTGTTCCCTAACTGCAGTATAGCTCTCACTACTAATAAAGGAACGTTGTTGCAATCCCTTCTCTATCTTCCCCTTCAAAGCCCCTCTTCTATCTTCCGTGTGATCTAAAATACTTTTCTCTACCGGTGTAAGCAAACATGTCAGGTTATTGTGGTGTGCATAGGATGTACTAATAGCTAATGTCGCCTCAAAGAATCCTTTAACTAATTTTATGGCATAGTATTTTGCTACACTATTTAGATCTTCTATTGTAGGCACGTAAGAAAACACAAGGTCGTGGTTAGAGTAAAAGTATTGTATCTCCTCCTGGTTATAGAATCGGGTTAGTAACAGACTACAGATTATCCCATAGGTTAAAGGTATACAATGATAGGTAACTCCCTCTTGCACCGAAACAGGAATTTGTGTACACACATAACAATTTTTCGCATCCATAGTGTCAACATACTCACTCAGCAAGCGATAGAAAACCTTAGTAGATAGTTCCCCTTTCATGTTAGTTCCCTCATGCAAATATCTTGTATCCTGCTCGAACCTTTCCCAAGCTGTTAGTGAAGCAGTGGTCTCAGGAATCGTAGCATTGTTAGTTTCATCCTTATCTATCAAAGGCTTACCCACAATCAGAACTATAATGAATATCACCCACACAATACCCAGAACAACGCCCAAACATTTACAACGCCTACTTCCCCTGTCATCATCTCTAGTGTTAGCCATGATCTGTAAAGAATCAGAAAGTAAAGTGCTATAAATGCAAACAACAACCAACTGAGGATGGTCTAACATTTTTCTCTTTTTTTTTTTTTCAGCAAGTTAAAGCAAGCGAAAGTCTTTCTGCAGCAATTATTTACAGCTTCCACAGTCACTCCCAGGATCCTTGTCAATTTCGGTTAGCAGCTACTCAAAATCAGTTCTCAAACGTCAATTCAGGTTAACAGTGTCACATCTGGTAACTTAGCAGTCTCCCTTCTCAGCCTTCTTTTGGCTCAATTTTCACATTAGCACAGTCTCTTTTCCTTCTGGCCAAACTCAGGTACCATAGTATTGACCTGGGAATTCTCGAACAAAACAGAATGCCAAGATCTCGTGATGCCACTCAGCTGATGTTGCATATGCCCATTCAGGACCTGTGTACCTTCGGTTTGCTACTCGCTTTCTTTTCAACTTGCACACGCCCTGTAATTCTCCCTCACAGAGATCTTCTTTCCTTGTAGTAATAACTTCTTCCTCTATCATTTCATCAACAACCACCTTTCCTTTTGTCACTTGTGATTCTGGCCACTTATCTCCTTTCAGTGTCTCCTTGGTCTTTGATCTTCCTTGTGGCAGCTCGTGGCCCTCCTCTGACTCTATGGTGTTCTCTCTTAATGGACCTGCAATTTTCTCAGGAGGAGTCTGGACACTCTGACTTTCTTCTGCCTCAACTCCTTCGCCTTCTGGGTCTGTCAGGGGCTCTACTTCAAACCCATATCCGTCTGCTTCTGGGAGAACCTCTCTTTGGGTCGGTCCTCCTGCGCCTCAGTTGAGATAGGCTCACTGTCACCCCTCTTCTCTTACTGAAGTGACCAAGCCATCCTCAACGGGCTCTCCTTCTGTCTCAGTTCCCCTTTGATTACTCTCCGGCCCTGAGACTTCCTTTTCTGTAGCTGTTATTTTCAACAACTCAATTTTCTCATCAGTTGGACACGTCACCTTTTTCGTGTGACTGGCATGGATCCAGTTTGGAATTCCTGCACACTTCACAGCAGAGGTAGTTGTTAATATTACTTGATATGGCCCCTTCCACCGTGGCTCCAAATACGACTTCCTCATGTGTTTCTTGATAACAACCCAGTCACCAGCTTTCAGATTGTGACCTGGATCATTTATTGGTGGCAATGTGGTGGCTTCCACCTGGTGAGAGAAAGAGTGGACCACGTCACCCAGACCCTTGCAGTAGTTCAACACCATATCATCCGTGATATTCAGAAGAGCACTTGCAGGCACTGCGGGCAGTCTCATAGCTCAGCCCATGAGAATTTAATGAGGAGACAGCCTTGTTTTCTTGTAGGGTGTATTTCTCATTGACATTAGCACTAAGGGCAACGCATCAGGCCCCTTTAAATTTGTAGCTGCACACATCTTTGCCATTCTCGACTTCAAGGTACCATTCATCTACTCCACTAGTCCTGAGGCTTCAGGGCGGTAACTACAATGCAACTTCTGCTCGATGTTTAAGGCTGCACACAAGAGCTTAACCACCTCGTTGTTGAAGTGACTTCCTCTGTCTGATTCTAAAGAGATCAGAAACCCGAAACGTGGAATCAACTCCCTGAGTAGCAGCTTTGCTACCGTAAGGCTGTCATTTCTGCGTGTAGGGTAAACTTCAATCCAGTGACTAAAGATACACACAATCATCAACACATTTCTCAAACCTCCACACACAGGCATTTCGATAAAATCCAATTGCATTCTGCTAAATGGACCTCCTGCTCTCCCAAAGTGGCTCAAGTTCACCACTGTCCCTTTCCCCGCATTCATCTGATGACAGATGATACACCGGTGACAAACCACTTCTGCAGCTTGTCTGATTTGCGGATTAAACCTGTCAATTTTAAAGAGCCTAATCATGGCATCTCTCCCAATATGCGCTTGTCCATGGTAGAACCTTGCAAACTGTGACAGGAGACTGTTTGGCAAAACCATCTTCCCCTCATCTGAAACCCATAAATCATCTGGTCTCTGTACACATTGCATCTTAACCCAAGTGCGTTTCACATCTCTGCTGGCACGTCCCTGCAACAATTTCAATTCCTCCAACGTGTCAACCACCCTTAATGCATAACCTGTGCATGTCTCATTTTCTGTTTCAGGTAACAATTCCCATTGATCCTTGAATGATATACAGTTCAATGCGCAAAACCTTGCGATTTGATCCACATATCCATTTCCCATTGAAACAAAGTCTTGTGACTTCACGTGAGCACTGCATTTTACCACTGCAATTTCCTGAGGTAACTGAATCGCGTGCAACAACTCCTTATTTCTTTCACCATTTTTCACAGGAGAACCAGAAGAGGTCAGGAAACCCCTCTGAGAGCATAGTTGGCCAAAATCATGAACAATTCCAAATCCGTATCTGCTATCAGTATAGATAGTCACTTTTAATTAGGCTGCGGCATGGCATGCTGTAGTAAGAGCAACTAACTCAGCCACTTGAGCGGAGTACACTCTTTCAAGCCAGGAAGCTTCCAGGATACCAGTGATTGTACACACAGCGTATCCGGCTCTCAGCACTCCTACTGAGTCTCTCAAGCATGAGCCATCGACAAAGATAATGTGGTCATTCTCCTCCAATTGGGTATCTTTAATATCAGGTCTCGGTTTGGTGCACAGTTCTGTTACCTCAAAACAATCATGTTCTACTTCATCAGCATCTTCAACCTCTGTATTTCCATTTGGAAGCAAAGTTGCCGGGTTCAGCACTGTACATCTTTTCAAAGTCACATTCAGTGACCCCAATATGATCGTTTCATATTTTGTCAATTTTGCCTTTGTCATGTGCTGTGTTTTGGTACGGGTTAACAAAATCTCAACTGAGAGTGGGACCATAACTGTTAAAGGATGTCCCATCACTATGGGGGTCATTCCAACCCTGGCGGTCGGTGTAAAAGCGGCGGCCAACCCGCAAACAGGCAGGCGGCCAAAAAAATGGAATTCCGACCCTGGCGGGAACCGCCAACACAGCCTGCCACTTTAACACTCCGACCGCCACAGCGGTACAGACAAGCAGCGCGGCGGTCACCGCCAACAGACAGGCGGCAGACAATGTACCGCCCACGCTATCACAACTCACCAATCCGCCACCTTTTCCGGGGCGGGAGCCCCGCCGATAAAAACACGGCGGAAACAGACTACGAACGGGAAAACGCTCACCTCTACACACTCCACGAGGAATCTGGACAGCATGGAACCCGAACTACACATCCTACCAGCTATTGTCTACCTGCTCCTCTACCAGAAGCACAAACACCGGCGCAGAAGACAACGGTGAGTACTGCACCTACGACACAGGGGAGGGGAGAGGCAAAAGATTACGGGGACACACATACACCACACACCCACCCCCACCCTCACCCACTACAACACACACATCAATGCAGAGCAACAAGTCAGAGTGACACCCCCCAAACCCCCCGGAAGAATGCAAAGACAAAATAAAATGATCATTAAAAATGAAGTATATTATAGCATAATTGAAGTTAAGTGAAATATGAAATATATAACTAAAATATATTACATCATGAACAATATATACATAGGTCAGAAGTCCGGTCCATATTGGCTATCATCCATTGTTCGTGGGCCAATGGGCCTAAACACATGGGCAAAGCCCACACACGAGACCCGATTCCATTGGAGAGAACACTGCAGGGGCATCAGATAGTAAAACTACAGGCACCTCAGGGGGAAGGGAAGGGGGGACACCTCAGCCAGTTGAGTCCACGACGCCAGATCCACGAGGGGCCTCCATGCCCACTGTACCATCCTGGGGAGTGCAAAGCCACAGTCTCACAAGTCTCCACAGTGGGTGGGTTGCCCACTGTACCATCCTGGGGAGTGCAAAGCCACAGTCTCTCAAGTCTCTACAGTGGGTGGCTTGCCCACTGATCCATCCTGGGGAGTACAAAGCCACAGTCCATCAAGTGGATTACAGACTCCACTGGTTCTGGAGGAGGCATGGTGCCCAGAGTGCTTTGTGAAGCCCTGGCCGACACAGATCCGGCCCTGCCAATGGGCCAGCGGTGCTTGAGATGAAGGGCCCAGCGGAGCGGTGCTTGACAGAAAGGGCCCAGCGGAGCGGTGCTTGAGATGAAGGGCCCAGCGGAGCGGTGCTTGACAGGAAGGGCCCAGCGGAGTGGTGCTTGAGATGAAGGGCCCAGCGGAGCGGTGCTTGACAGGAAGGGCCCAGCGGAGCGGTGCTTGACAGGAAGGGCCCAGCAGAGAGGTGCTTGAGATGAAGGGCCCAGTGGAGCGGTGCTTGACAGGAAGGGCCCAGCGGAGCTGTGCTTGACAGGAATGGCCCAGCGGAGCGGTACTTGAGATGAAGGGCCCAGCGGAGCGGTGCTTGACAGGAAGGGCCCAGCGGAGCGGTGCTTGAGATGAAGGGTCCAGCGGAGCGGTGCTTGACTGGAAGGGCCCAGCGGAGCGGTGCTTCAGATAAAGGGCCCAGCGGAGCGGTGCTTGACAGGAAGGGCCCTGTTCAGCGGTGCTTGTCACGGCAGGGCCCTGTTCAGCGGTGCTTGTCACGGCGGGGCCCTGTTCAGCGGTGCTTGTCACGGCGGGGCCCTGTTCAGCGGTGCTTGTCACGGCGGGGCCCAGTTCGGCGGTGCTTGTCAAGGCGGGGCCCTGTTCAGCGGTGCTTGTCACGGCGGGGCCCTGTTCGGCGGTGCTTGTCACGGCCGGGCCCAGTTCGGCGGTGCTTGTCACGACAGGGCCCTGTTCAGCGGTGCTTGTCACGGCGGGGCCCTGTTCAGCGGTGCACAGCGGGCCCTGTTCAGCGGTGCTTGTCACGGCGGGGCCCTGTTCAGCGGTGCTTGTCACGGCGGGGCCCAGTTCGGCGGTGCTTGTCACGGCAGGGCCCTGTTCAGCGGTGCTTGTCACGGCGGGGCCCTGTTCAGCGGTGCTTGTCACAGCGGGGCCCTGTTCAGCGGTGCTTGTCACGGCGGGGCCCTGTTCAGCGGTGCTTGTCACGGCGGGGCCCAGTTCGGCGGTGCTTGTCACGGCAGGGCCCTGTTCAGCGGTGCTTGTCACGGCAGGGCCCTGTTCAGCGGTGCTTGACATGTGTTCCCAGGGAACCAGATCGGGCCAATATTTTCCGCTCAGTCGCCATCCGACCTTTCGCTTGCGGGGCCCTGCTGTGCTCGAGTCCTGGGCCGGTGGGTGTCCTCCTTCACACCCGAAATGGGGCTGGTGGGGCCCTCCTGGGCAGCTCGCCTGCTGCCGGAAATGTCCGCCCTGCTGCCCTTGCCCTCCTTCGCCGATTCTCTGGGGCCCTTGCCTCCCTTTGTGGATGTGCCAGGTGACGGTGCCAGGGTAGTGCCTTTGGGGGCTGCCGTCTCTGGCCTCTCGCGCCGGCCCTTCCCTTGTTTAGTTTTTTTCCCAGGGGGTGGGCTGGCTGTCCCCTTGCTGCTGGCCGATGTTGCTGCCCTAGAAGCTGGTGGACTCCAATAGCCCTGGACTATGGTCCTTGTAGGTGCAGGGCTTGTGGTGGCTGAGGTGCTGTTGGGACTCTTACGAGATGGAGGGGGTGGGTCAGGTGATGCAAAGAGGTTAATTTTGGAGAGGAAAAACTTTTTAGGAGCAGTGGGAAGGGTAGGTGCAGTGGGTATGGGAGTGGAGGAAGAGGATGTGGTTGTAGGAGAGTCAAGTGTGCTGTCTTTGGGTGCAGGTGCTTGTGACGGAGGCTGTCGTGAGGGGATGGCTGTTGGGTGGGTGGCTGCCTGCGTTTGTGTGGTTTGGAAGAGGGGGTGACAGACACACTGGGAGAGGACACAGGGGATGTGTAAATGGCAGTGGGGGTGGTGACTGCACGTGTGCGGAGTGTTCTGGTGGGTGTGCTGGTGATGGATGTACTGGCTGATGGTGGTGTGCATGCAGGTGTGAGTGGAGACGTCACAGGGAGGGAGGAGGGAGACGAGGAGGAGGGGGACACAGAGGAGGCAGTGGCTGTTGGCATGTCTGCATGTGGATGTTGCATGTGTGAATGCTTGTGTGATCTGTGGTGCTTATGTCTGGATGAGCTGCCCTTGGGTGTTGATGTGTGTGCAGGCTGGTCTGTAGGTGTGGCTGGGATAGGCAGAGGAACTGGGGAGTGGGACTGGGATGAGGAAATTGGAGGGGGGAGGCAGGAGACAGGGACAATGGCTGCCGTCAGTGCTGAGGCCAGAGCGTTGAACGATCGCTGATGGGCAGCCTGACCCGAATGAATGCCCTCCAGGTATGCATTGCTCCGGTGCACCTCCCTTTCTACACCCTGGATGGCATTCAAAAGGGTAGACTGCCCAACAATGAGCGTCTGGAGGAGGTCAATGATCTCCTCACTGAGGGCAGCAGGGGTAACTGGGGCAGGGCCTGAGTTGCCTGGGGCGAAGGAGATGCCCGCCTTCCTGGCCGAGCGGGCACAGGGCGAACGCTGAGGGGCTGCTTGGAGGGCGGAGCTGGTGCGCTGGGTGGCGGCTGTACCTGTTGTAGCGGTGGGCACGGATGTTGCCGCCACCACAAGGGAGCTCCCTTCCGAGGACGTGTCTGTGTCACTCCCCGTTGTGGAGCTCCCCTCGCCCTCTGTCTCACTGGTGAACTCGGAGTCGGTTGCATGGCCCTCCGGGGCCATGTGAGATGCAGCTCCCTCGTGCTCCGATGCCACTTCTCCTCCGCCTGATGATGCTAATGCACACATGAACAGGAAGATCAAAAAAAAAGGGGGGGGGAGAAAAAATGACATGTTGAGTGCATGCATTGGCGACACCGTTGGCGGAGAGGACAGACACAGAAGCCCCCTGCACTACGCCGCGCACTCGGTGTACACTACTCAATTATTGTGACTTGGCCTACAAGCCTATGGACGACAACTGCACACATAGGTGACCCAGGGCCATGGATAGCTGTACTTAGCACCCTACAGAGGTGGGGGGCGGGGGCACAGGGCCATGCCTTACGGAGGGGCCCAGCCTACAGAAATCACCCTGGCCTAGAGATACCCACAGCCCTCCTCCCCCACCCAGACACCTCCACTGTGCGCTAACATAGCAGAATGTGCTGGTACTCAACCCCTTGTGTCTGCTGTGATGTCCTCACGCGCCCATCCAAATCGGGGTAGGCCACCGCCAGGATCCGGGACATCAGGGGGGTCAATTGACGGGAGCCACCCCTCCTACGTTGGGAGGCCATCCCCAGCAGAGCCTCCGCGGTCTTCCTGCTCCCGCGGCGGATGTCCTCCCACCTCTTGCGGCAGTGGGTGCCCCGTCTGTTGTGGACCCCCAGGGTCCGGACTTCCTTGGCGATGGCACGCCAAATGTCGATCTTCTGATGGGCGCTGACCTATGTGACATGGACAGGGTGGGAAAATAAATATCATCATTTTCTGCATGGTCGATGTGAGTGGCCCCCCCTCCCCAACCTTGCCATATGGCACATGCTCTCATCTGTCGTGCAATGCATGCCTCATTCGCTCCCCTCCCCACCATCTTTCATCCACCCCACTCAACACAGGCATTGCCCACAAAGCATGGTCCCAGTGTACTTACCTGTTGGTCTGGAGGACCGTAGAGTAGCGCATACTGGGGGAGGACCCCATCAACAAGTTTCTCCAATTCCTCAGATGTGAAGGCAGGGGCCCTTTCCCCAGTCGCAGCAGCCATTGTATCTTCCAGACCGAGGTCACAGCAGCACTTGCAGTATAGGTCCTCTCCTGTGGATGATCAGGTCTCGAGTGATTAAGCAGATAGAAGATGGCGGTCACGCCCGCGGCGGTGCGTACCGCGGCGGTGCGTACCGCGAACTCCGGCGCACATCGTCATTGGCTCCTGAGACCCATAGGGTTCAATGTTAACCAATGCTGCTTTGTGCCGTGGTCTTCGACCGCCTACCGCCACGGTGTGCCACGCCAGCGCATTGACCTCACATCCCATTGTCACACTTCACAGGTCAGGCAGCCGCCATTTCAAGGGCCCACATGGCTTAATTTCTACTGCGTCACACAGGCCTAGGCCTTGCATTGCCACTCATACAAGCCATTCAATGCATAGCGAATCGTGTTCTGTGCAAGCTGTGGTTACGTACCTGTGGGTTGCTTGACTCTGTGCTCCATGTTGTCCTTCCTAGGCACCGTCCGCTGGGACTTGCGAGGAGATGGAGGAATGTTCCCGTGTACAGACCGCTGGTGGACCTGACGACAATGGAAGAAAGACATGTCATACTGACATACAGACTTGACCGAGCCACTATACAGGAACTGTGTGCCCAGTTGGAGCCAGACCTGATGTCCCCCATTCGCCAACCCACAGGGATTCCCCCTCTGGTGCAGGTTCTGTCAGTACTCCATTTTTTGGCAAGTGGATCATTCCAAACAACAGTGGCCATATCATCAGGGATGTCTCAGCCTATGTTTTCTAAGGTTTTGTCCAGAGTGTTGTCTGCCCTGATGAAATTTATGCGGAGCTACATTGTTTTCCCTGAGGTGGGCGATTTGGCTACAGTGAAGGGTGATTTCTATGCCCTTGGCCATATCCCCAACATCATTGGTGCCATTGATGGGACCCATGTGGCTTTGGTTCCCCCAAGTGAAAGTGAGCAGGTGTACAGGAACAGAAAAAGTTATCATTCGATGAATGTCCAGGTGGTCTGTTTGTCTCACCAGTACATCTCCCATGTAAATGCCAAGTTCCCTGGGTCAGTGCATGACGCGTCATGCGAAATAGCAGCATCCCTTATGTGATGGAACAGCTACAGAGACACCGTGTGTGGCTAATTGGTGACTCTGGTTACCCCAACCTGTCGTGGCTACTGACCCCAGTGAGGAATCCCAGGACAAGGGCAGAGGAACGGTACAATGAGGCCCATGGGCGTACTAGGAGGGTGATCGAGCGGACCTTCGGCCTCCTGAAGGCCAGGTTTAGGTGCCTGCATATGACAGGTGGATCCCTAATGTACTCACCAAAGAAGGTGTGCCATATCATCGTGGCCTGCTGTATGCTTCACAACCTGGCTTTGCGACGCCAGGTGCCTTTCCTGCAGGAGGATGGTCCAGATGGTAGTGTTGTAGCAGCTGTGGAGCCTGTGGAGAGTGAAGAGGAGGAAGACGACGGGGACGACACAGACAACAGGGACACAGTGATACAACAGTATTTTCAGTAGCACACAGGTACGAATCAACCCCGCCATTTTACATTTACTTAAAGTCTCCTGCCTCTCTACTGTCTGTGTTTCTCCCCAGTTCCTGTTAACTGAGTTGTGACTTTCCCTTCCGTTTTCAGAGCTGTGGGCCCCACTGCGTGACCTCTGCTTTGTTTGCCCATGGACTACAGCTGTGTGACAGTGGTATGTTGTCATCACAATGTAACTGAACATTTTGGCACTGTTATGTCTAATACATTTGTTCAAAATACAAGCAGACTCCAGATTTTTTAAGTGCAATAAGTGATTTTATTAAAGTGCTAAATTTAGGGACATGATTGTAAAACAGTGATGGGTGATGGTGGAGTAATGTCCATGGCAGAGTCCAGTTTTCAGTCTCACAGGTGCATTGTCCATATGCGTGTGGAAGGATGGAGCAGGGGCAGTTTAAGTTTGGACAGGGTGACAATGTGGGACAGTGGGATGACATCAGGGGGTATCGTTTGCTGGCGGGGGTCTTGGCATCCTACTCTGTCTTCTTGTGAGATCTCAGGTACCGCTTGCGGGGTGGTTCTTCTTCTGCAGGAGGTGGGGTTCTGGTGGCCTGTCGTTGTGTGGGGGCCTCCTGTCCACTAGCGCCGGCGGAGGTGGTAGCCTGGTCTGGGTCCATGCTAGTGACAGGGGCCCTTTGTGGTGCCACATGGTCCCGCAATGTGGTGACTATCTGGTTAAGGGCCACGACGATGGTCCCCATTGCGGAACTAATGTTTCTCAGTTCCTCTCTGAACCCCATGTACTGTTCCTCCTGCAGTACCTGGATCTCCTGGAACCTGGCCAGTACCGTAGCCATCGTCTCCCGGGAGCGGTGGTATGCTCCCATGATGGAGGAGAGGGCCTCTTGGAGAGTCGTTTCCCTGGGCCTGTCCCCCCCTGTCGCACAGCAGCCCTCCCAGTTCCCCTGTTTCCCTGGGCCTCTGTTCCCTGGACCGTGTGCCCACTACCACTGCCCCCAGGTCCCTGTTGTTGTTGGGGTGGTGGGTCAACCTGGGTGCACTGTAGTGGTGGACACACCGCTGATTGACGTGTCCTGGAGACAGAGGCATGGGCCCGCTGGGTGGGAGCTGTGCTGGTGTTCCCAGAGGGGGTTAGGTCTGCTGTAGCCTGTGGCTGTCTGTGGGGAAACCGACTGTCCCGAGGTCCCCGATGGGCCGGGCTGGTCATCTGGGTCCAGGGAGACAGAGCTGCTGTCATCACTGGGGGCCTCTTCTGGGGGTGGGATGGACATCTCTGGACCCTCCTGGGCGGTGTGGTGGCGTTCGGGTCCTGCAGGGGTATAAGAGTATGGTTATTGCTTCTGTGTGTGCCATTTCGTGTAATGGGTGGGTGGCCGTGTACCCCAGTGCTGGCATTCCCTTGTGGGGGCTTTTGTGACGGTGGCTTGTGGGGGAGATGGGTATGTGCAGTGGGCATGCTTTGGTGATGGGTGTCCATGCTTTGGGGAGGCATGCAGGGCTAGGTTTTGGGATGGGTAGGTTGTGATGGTGAGCCATTTGCAAGGAGTTGGTGTGATGGGGGTGAGGGTGGGGGTATGATTTGGCATGCAGGTGGGGTGGGGGAATGAAGTAGTGAAGATTTGACTTACCAGAGTCCATTCCTCCGCCTACTCCTGCGAGGCCCTCAGGATGCAGGATGTGCAAGACTTCCTCCTCCCATGCTGTGAATTCTGGGGGAGTAGGTGGGGGTCCGCCGCCAGTCCGCTGTACCGCGATGTTGTGCCTTGATACCATGGAACGCACCTTCCCCCGTAGGTCGTTCCACCGCTTCCTGATGTCGTCCCGATTTCGTGGATGCTGTCCCACAGCGTTGACCCTGTCCACTATTCTTTGCCATAGCTCCATCTTCCTGGCAATGGTGGTGTGCTGCACCTGTGTCCCGAAGAGCTGGGGCTCTACCCGAACTATTTCCTCCATCATGACCCTGAGTTCTGCGTCAGAGAACCTGGGGTGTCTTTGGGGTGCCATGGGGTGGTGTGGATGAGGTGAGGGGTGGTGTATGTGTTGTAGAGTGTGGTGAGTGTGGTGGTGTATGGTGTTTTGTGCGTGGATATTGTGTGGGTGATGTTGTGATTTGCCTCTATGTGATGGTCTACTCTATGCTGTGCTGTCTCTCTCTGTCCTTCAGTCGCAATTGTGGTCGTAAGGGTTTGTGGGTGATGTGGGTGTGTGTTTTATATTTAATTGGGTGTGTGGGAGTGGTATGTGTATGTGTCTCAGGTGTGTGTATTTTGAATTGTCCAATGTGGTAGTGTTTTGTAAAGGTGTGTGTATTTTGACCGCGGTGGTGTGTACCGCCAATGGAATACCGCGGTTGAAAGACCGCTGCGGGGATTTGTGGGTCGGAATGGCATTGGCGTATTTCTGTTGGCGTGGCGGTGGAGGTTTGGTCATCGCCAGTTTTTCGCTGGCCGTTGCTGTGGCGGACTTTTGTTGATGTCGGGTTTTTGCCGGTTTGCCAGTTGCGGGTCAGAATGACCGTGGCGGTTTACCGCGACCGCGGCGGTGTTATGGCAGTCTTCTGACCGGCGGAAAGCGCCTTTTCCCGCCGAGGTCAGAATGACCCCCTATGTCTTCACACTGTGTGAGGCTTTGACCAACTGCTGCTACTGCACGCAGACAACCGGGCAAGGCTGATGCGACTGGGTCCAAAGTAGATGAAAAATATGCTACTGGTCGGTTTGCAACTCCCTGGACCTGTGTCAGGACAGACAAAGAACATGCATCACGTTCATGACAAAACAGGACAAAATACTTTGTGTAATCAGGCATACCTAAAGCTGGAACCCTGCACATACACTCCCTTTAGCTCAATGAACGCCCTCATCTCCTTTTCGGACATAGTTATGGTATCTGGGCCATCCTTAACCTCCTAAACCGTCAGTCTTACCAATGGCTTGGAGATAATTGAGAAATTCGGGATCCACTGACGACAGTAGCCCACCATACCCAGAAACATCGTAACCTCTCTCCGGACGTTGGGAGATTCATCTGCAATATGGCCGTCACCCTTTCCTTTGATATTCTCCTCGACCCCTTCTCAATTAGATGACCTAAGTATTTCACCTCTCTCTGACAGTATTGCAGCTTCTTTGGGGACACTTAATGCCCATTCTTTCACAAATGGTACAGTAAGGCAATAGTATCATACTTGCAATCATCTCTCGTTTTGGATGCAATCAACAAATCATCAATGTACTGCACTAGAGTCAATTGAAAAGGCAATTCCAATGACTCCAAATCTTTCTTCAATATCTGATTGAAGATGGAAGGTGATTCCGAAAACCCTTGGGGAATTCGACACCAACTGTAGACCTTGTCCAAGAATTTGAAACTGAAGAGAAATTGGCTGTCCTCATGAAGAGGCACCGAAAAGAATGCTTGGGACAAACCAACAATTGAGAACCATTCTGCAACGCATGGAACCTGGAACATGATCACAGCTGGATTTGGCACCACTGGGCAACATTCCACTACTATGTCATTAATCTTTCTCAAATCTTGTACGATTCGAACTTTCCCAGAAGGCTTTCTCAGTCCCATTATAGGTGAATTACATGGGCTGCTCATCACTTCTTTCAAGACCCATTGTTTCACGAAGTCTGCAGTTATCTGCGTTACCTGTATGAGGACATCTTGAGTCATATGGTACTGAGGTACCTGGGGAAACACAGCATTTGGCTTTACACTCACCCTAACTGGTTCTACTCCTCTTATCAGTCCCACTTCCTTTCCTGTCAAATCCCACACTTTCTCCTTTACTGTCCCCTGCAAATCTGCTGGCAGATCAGTCACTGTGAACATTAGGAAAAAGCTTATCAGGGGGTATTCCTCATCTGTGGTCTTGGGCTCTGAGATCTGTCCGTCATCCCCTTCATCGTCACTGTTTGTCTGCACCTCAATCCCTTCATTGGAACAGGTGATAGAACACCTCGTTTTCCACAGTAGGTCTCTTCCTAGTAGGGACACGGGACTTGAGTCGCAAACCACAAATCTGTGCAATCCCTGAAAGGTACCAATCTCAACCTGAACCGGATCAGTAATCAGGTTAGTCAGGAGCTGATTTGCTACTCCTACTACATTTATTGTACGTCCTGAAAGTGGCAACTTTGGAACCTCTGCACTTCGGACTGTAGAGCGTGTAGCTCCTGTGTCAACCAAGAATGAAACTATGTTACCCATCACTTTCCCTTGCACATAGGGCCCTCTCTGATCTACCTCTAGGGACGCTGCAAGTCTACACTCCTCACCATCTGAACTCCCATCCGACCATTCATCGTTTATTCCATTCTCACCACGTAATGGGAACTGTTGTACTGTGTTACTTTGACTCATTCCTTGACCTGTGACCTGTTGAGGAAGCATCACCTGTTGCTAAGGGCAACTGCATTTGCTGTCTAGGTACCACGGGAATCTGCTGTTGAACTTGCTGCATCTGTACTGGTTGTACACATGGCATCTGCACTTGTTGCATGGTTTGGAGACCCTGCATCTGAACCATGTTATTCTGGAAGTTCGAATTAGGACCTCTCATCCTTGGTCCTTTAACATTTTGGAATGCATTGACCTCATTGCTTTGTTGAACAACACCCTCCTGCACCATCATCGGGCACTCCTGCTTCCAGTGTCCGACGCCCCCTCAACTTGACATGGTAATACCTTCTTCATCCCCTGCACATCATTTTGGGCTACTACAGTATTCAAATCTGGACCACGGTTCACAAAACCTCCTCGACCTCTGCCCTTCACTTGCGCCTGGAACATCCTGTTTCCTTGCGGCTGTTACACCACCTGCTGTAAACCATTTCCCTGCATCCCTGCTTGCGCTGCCTTAATTTGCATCACCGTCACCTTCTCCTTCAACTTTCTCTGCTTCAACTCAATTTTGTCACTACAGTATTTTGCATATTGCAACACCTTATCAATCGGCTTTGCTTGCCAACAGATCAAATGATTCTTAATCATCTGGCTAATCTCTGGTCTCAATCCCTCAACAAACCTGGACGCAAGGTGATTCATGTCCTTTGCCTCTATGACCTCTGTACCACTGTAGTGCTTGAACGCTTTCAACAACCTCTCATAATAGGCATGTATCGACTCTTTGGCTTCCTGTGCCATCCAATCAATCTTTTGCCAATCAATATTCTACGGTGACACCTTCTGCTTCAAAAACTCAATCACCTTATAGTAGTACCTCATTACATCAGGAGACAGTACTCCTGTAGCCCTGTCCCTTGCCGGTTCCACTTTCGGCCAATCTACACTCCTCTTGCATTCAATCCACAAATCAGCTGGAACTATAATCTCAAACAGGGTGTTCAACTCTTCCCAAAGACACTTCTCAAGCTTCACAAACCTGTCCGTCTGCTGATACCACTCTATCGGCTTCACTCTTAACCTGGGAAAGTAATTTGTGAATGACAAAATGTCACCTCTAGACCATGGTACGTGGACAAGAACCCCTCCAGCTGTCTCTCTCATGGGGCACGCTTTTATTGTACCAGTGTCAGGCACTGATTTCGCCGTCTGCTGCTCTGAGCAGTCACTTTTCTTTTTATCTCTTTTCTTTGCCCATCTGCCCTCCCACTTCTCTAAGGCTCCCCAGACCTGTGCGCTCTGCAGAATTTCTTTGAGGTGTGCCTTCCTTCCAGTAGACTTCATGTGATCAAAATCCTTAGGCTCGAAGTCTAACCTGTAACTCCTCTTCAGATGCTTAGTATTGTCTAAATCTATATCTCATTTATCTGCTAGGTTCGCCAATCTCTGGTGCACTTTGTTCACTTCTTTAGTTATATTTGGGCACAGGGATCTCAGCTCTGCTTCAGTGTATGACTCTAGTCTGTTCACTCCCATGCTCCCTTCTACTAGCTCAGCTTCTTCCATGCCCAACCTCCCAAAATTCAGGTACTCCTCCCTATCTGATCACTCTGCTGTTGCAGGAGTAGTCTGTGGTGAGCTTAATTTATCCAACCATTCATTCAGTTGTTGTGCTGTTAACCCTTGCAATGAGATATTACCAGCCTGCATCATCGGTGTCTGCGGTACATTTGCACTTGAGATCTGTGGAGTCAGCAGACCCAAACCTGATTGTCTCATGGTATCTGGAGGAACCCCTATCGGGCAGAAGTCTAACAGGGATCTGTATCTGTCTATTGTCTGTTCCGCCTGAGTTATTCCTTGAGAGTTTCCTGTGAACCCTTCTCTTGTCACCTCTTGGGTCATCACTCCCTGATCACGCACGTCAGGCTTTGCCTGTGCATACAATGGCACTGGTGGACCAAAAGTAATAGGTAAGGATATAGCGGCTGGCGACTGCCTGCTTCCCAAACACTGTGGAGCATTAGCCCCCATATTCTGGTTCATCATCGGTGCTGTAGCTAACTGCGGTCCCATGCCTGAGGCATAATTCGGAACCATCCGTTGCTGTGCTTGGGGCAGTAAAAGTGGAGTTGGCTCAATCTGCACTAATTTTGGTTTTGCATATGGCACCATCAGACTCGTAGTTGTCTCTAGTATCGGGACATCAGGGTAAAGCCTCTGACTGGTGATGGCAGCAACTGTGTCTGCATCTCTGGAGCAGTAGACCCATTAAAGCTATTCTGTACCGGAGCTGGCGTCGCAACTGTATTTACCTGTGTTGTATTTGTGGTTCCCTGATTCTGTGTCGAATTTACAGGACCTGCGCTTGAACTTGGTCTATTATCATCTATGGCATATGGCAGTGGTCGATCATGCAGCAGCTGATTAAGGAACTCATCATCATCTGAGTTGTCTGCCTCTGCCCAGGACTTTTTAGTCTCCTTTTCTTTGATAGACCCTTTATCCGTCTTACAAGTGGCTTTTCTTCCTTGTGTGCTGGCTTCTTGAGTTATTGCTGGAAACATCCTTACTCCATCTATTATCTCCCTCCTCCACATCCTGTGCTCACTATCCCACCTAGCTTCCGCTAGAGACTTTTCTGCCTCATTCTCCTTTCAAACTTTTGTTGTCGTTGACATATGACCATCAGCTCCCAAATTGCTAATGCCTCAAACTGTGCTGGCCTCGGAGGCGGCTTTTGCTTACTTAACGCCTTCCGCAAATTCTCTAAGATCATTATATTGAACGATCCGTTCTCCGGAAACGCCAAACTCCCATCCTTCTCTGTTAATTTGCACCATTGCTTTAGCCAAAGACATGGCGCTACTCTCTCCTTCTCAGATCCTGCACTCACAAGCACAATTTGACCCGCAAATTCTACTCTCGACTTGTCAATGGTTTGCCCTAGTGCACTTTAGAACTCCCCAAATCTCCATTAAAGTTTTCATTCACTCCCCTCGACTCAAACTCGACTCGTCAACCACGCCCGATTGACCTATTAAACTGCGCAAATTACAACATAAACCGAGTGTCTCAAACACTTATAAACATACTCCGGAGTCTTAGACCACGCAGGGTCCGTACATCACAAACAACCACGTGGACAACTTTTTTTGTGCACAACGCGCCACACTCACATGAAGTTTGCCGATTTCCCTACTCTGATACTGCGGAGTATGTACACTCCTACTAAAACATCACCTGGCCTAAAATCCTGACAAATCTCACAATTCACGTGCGGTATACATAAGCTGTGCAAGCGCAACCCCTACATAATTCACACAATCACTAGAATGCCGAGAACATATCCAACTCACTTGGCAAGCTCTGAGATTCCGGGAAAGTCATTTGGGACTTAGGGGCACATCATCTCTCCAATTTGCATTATCTCAGAATCAGTTTTCAAACAATGGTCCCTCGTCCTAGGGCCCCAAATGGCCGGAACCATCCTCTGCTACTAGAACTGATAATGCGTCCCAGCTTTGATAATTTACTTAAATTGGGACTCGTTTTAGGCCGATGAATCTTTTGACCCTGATTGAAGACTCCTCAGGACGAGATATCTATTTAACATCCAAACTGATAGATCAATAATTGAATCAATATTCTCAATAACCAATCAATAACACTAATCATTGACATTTAATAAGAATGAAACACACCATGACCTTTCGGCCATTGAATGACCACACGAATCTAGTAAGATTTTGGATATTTATTCCCTATCAGTTACAACCTACTAGCATATTCATTAGTCTCAATACCAATAAGCACATCAATATAACTACGATATGGCAACTAGAATAAGATTTTATCAATGCAAAGATCATGAACATTAGCACAAAGCATGAAGTCAACACGAATCAAACTTTAGCAAAGTATTATTAGTACATTATTCAACAAAGCAAAGATCCAGTCATTTGTCTATTTGCACCCGATTTAGTGAACTCCTTAACTAACCTCTAATTGGCATCAGCATGTTGGGCTTCATGCTAAACAATTTAGTAACACGAATTTAGAAAACATCTAACTATGGCCTCTATCAAAAGAGCAGTTGGTACCTAGAAAGAAAAGGCAAAAAGACAATTACAATTTATCAGCAGATAGTTACCCATCCAAATGGGGCGGCATACAGTGACAGTCGATTTGCCATCAGCCAGGATAAGCAGATAAGGTTCAGCAAGGTATAGCAAAAGGCTCTTCCCTCATAAGGAGGAGAAGAAGTGCATCTCAGGCAGGGGTAAAGCGAGGATGGTTTAAGAGTAAAAGGCAAAGGGCCTGATTCTGACCCCGGCGGTAAGGAACCGCCGGGGCCAGGGTCGGCGGGAGCACTGCCAACAGGCTGGCGGTGCCTCGTAGGGCATTATGACCGTGGCGGTTTTGCCGCGGTCAGAAGTGGAAAACCGGCGGTCTCCCGCCGGTTTTCCGCTGCCCATTAGAATCCTCCATGGCGGCGCAGCGAGCTGCGCCGCCATGGGGATTCTGACAGCCCGTACCGCCATCCTGTTCCTGGCGGTTCTCCCGCCAGGAACAGGATGGCGGTATGGGTTGTCGCGGGCCCCTGGGGGCCCCTGCAGTGCCCATGCCAATGGCATGGGCACTGCAGGGGCCCCCGTAAGAGGGCCCCAAAAGGAATTTCACTGTCTGCTTTGCAGACAGTGAAATTCGCGACGGGTGCAACTGCACCCGTCGCACCTTCCCACTCCGCCGGCTCAATTCTGAGCCGGCGTCCTCGTGGGAAGGGTTTTAGCACTGGGCTGGCGGGCGGCCTTTTGGCGGTCGCCCGCCAGCCCAGTGCAAAAGCCAAAATACCCTCAGCGGTCTTGCGACCGCGGAGCGGTATTTTGGAGGGGGGAAGTCTGGCGGGTGGCCTCCGCCGCCCGCCAGACTCAGAATGACCCCCAAAGTCTTTTCAGAAGGGCAAAGACGGCAAGGTAACGGGTCGGTGGAATGTCCAGTAATGGCTCGATAATGGCAGAGTAAGAATGGCTGATTTCTCCTTGTGTCACGCCGTTATATTAAAGTTGCTGAACAAGTCCCTAATTTCCTATTGGGCAATATTTGGTGCATCATTGTCTTTGTCCAATAATCCGTCGCTCACCTTACTAGAATTTTCACCTAAAACAGTTCTCATGAAGTTTATTGGCTCCTGTGATTGATGTCTTCAACGGGTAGAATGTCAGGTAGGATACGTTACACTAGTCACTCCAGTCAGTAGTTCCATTGTCTTCCCTTGGTTTAGGCGACCTTGTACCTGTTGCGAATTACACTGTTGCATTCGGCAAGAATGTCTCCTTGAGCAAGTCGGGTCTCATGAGAAAGAATTTACTATGGCTACACACACATCTCTCTAGCTTCTGGAAAAGTACAGCTTCATGTCCTTCAGGAAAGCAGCACATTGCACGTTGGAAAACACGGTTAATATGAGAACAAGCAGCTAGGCCCGAACCCTTTCTAACTAAGGCCTAGTGAGTAATTTAGCAAAACCTTAATACATAACTCTTAACGCTAATACAAAATCATACATTAATACATTATTAACTCACTATTAGTCAGTTTCATTAGTCATCGTATACATTGGTGGCCACTCCCCGTGGGCACATCTCAAACGCATGGATTAATATTCTAACACATTTTCCATGCAGCTTCATTACACATTAATTTCGCAACTTATCATGTTAATATTGATTTTAAAAGGTCACACTCCCACAGATACTATGGGCCTGATCTAGAATTTGGCCTAAGAGTCACTGCTTCAGAAATGTGTCTGATATCCCAATCCCCTTATTACAAGTGCCATAGAGCATAATGCACTTATAAAATCGCAGACTGAGTATCTGTGATATCTGTGACTGAGGTACATCTGGCAAACTCTAAACCATTCCCTTTGTTTGGATTCCTTTGAACCCCAAACACTTAACTTGCCCTAGGCTATGCAAAGCTTGCTTTTGCTGCAGTCTCACACCCGTCTGCAATCACACTCAACATACCTGTAGGGAATGTGGCCCTCCATGAAAGTGAAAGGGTCTAAACCAAGTAAGGAAGCCCCTTCTCTGCATTGCTCTCACAGTGTCTCAGAAGAGTCATACAGAAAGATCACAAAGCATTTTTCGCTGGTGATTATTTATGAGCTTAGAAGTAGGTTAGGGCAGGGCCATGGTGCAAACACCTTTCACCATTGTATTACGAAAGCAGATTCCTGAGGGCAATAGTATGTGACAAGTATAATTGTGCGTATTTGTTCTGAGGCACTTTGTTGTGATGGTTTTGTGCTCTATTGTGTCTTACGCTGCATGATTTCAATATAATGTTTTGTACTGTGGTTGAGTCATTCTGTCTTGACTATTTTGTTGTGTTGTGCCTTGTTATGTTTAATTGTATTATTCTGTTGCTTTATGTACCTTATTGTATTGTGTTATGTTGTTTACATTTGATGTGCCGATGAATGCTGCTACAATTGCAGCCACAAGCAGCTTACATGTTTAAAGTCCCAGTTACAAACAACCATCTAATTTTGTCTAAGATGGTGAAATCATGCTAACCAGCTCTACAACTCTTTCAGAAATCATTGTGACAGAGAGTTTGACTTAGTTTAGCAGCTGTATTACTCACTTTATGTGATGCAGCCACTAGAGAGGAAACACGCATTTGAAATGCAATGGGTCTCGCATTTGCTTGAGTTAGAGCTATTGGCGTTGTAAATTCATAACTGGACTTTTCTTGCCACATCAATTGGTCAACCCTGCTTCATAATTTGGTCTTTTCCTGCCATATAATTCCAGTGGCCCCGCATATAACAAAATCACTTCCATTTCCTTCCTCTATCTATAGCGAAAAATGAACATTTTGCCATTGAGCTTCCTCATTTAAATCTGCCATGCTTATTCCAATAGAGTGCCACTTTCACCACCTCCCCCTTAGAGTTGCTGGCTGGATAACACAATTCTCAAAAGAAAAGACACTAGACAGCCATGGAGGCGCAACAAGAGAAATAAACTAGAAGGGTCACCCAAATATATCAAGAGTGTTCAAACAGTCTTAGTGTAATAAGGATGTTAATTTGGTCTGAATCATGGTCATAATTGCAATAAGGGGAGATTAATGAAACATACAATTATCATATAAACTCAATAAAACCTTTATCAAAAATGAACTTTGGACATTAGCCTGTAATGCTCAAAACAGCCCCTAGAGGAAATCACAATGAAAAAAGCATTTGTAAGAAACATGGTATTGTAACTTTATAGTTAACCCCTAGAGAACATAACCACATGAAAAGAAAATGACCAAAAGTAATACAGTGTAACCATATATTTAACCCCCAGATGAAATAGTGCATTACACCTTTTCAAGGCTAGCAGGTCTACTACAATGATATTACAAACAAGACCCTTAAAACACAAATTAGTCCCAGCTGTAAAACAAAAGCTCCATCCATGAGAGAGATTATAAAAGTCACTAAATGGTGGGAAGGGTTATTATTTTTAGTATCCCCACTAACCTAGTGGGGGGGCCAAGGGATGATCTAGACAGAAAGAGCAGGTTGTGGTGGAAGTTTTGAAGGTGGTCCCATTGTCCTAGGACGACCACAGGCTGTTATGAGCACAAATGTTTTGTAAAAGAATGCCCTGCAAAACATTGTGGAATGACTGAGTGTGGTGACTATTGTAGTATGTTGAATGTAATGCTCAGAACAGCCCCTAGAGGACACCATGGTCACATAACCATATGATCAGCCCCTAGAGAGCAGAACCACATGAAAACAAAATGGAAGAAAGTATTACCGTGCAGTCATATACTTAGCCCCCAGAGAATGTAGTGTCTTACACATTTTCAGGCCTAGCATGCCTACTGCAATAGTAATATCCTAGAACACAAACTACTCTCAGCTGTAAAAAGTTACAGCCATGATACAAGTTTTAAAAAAAACACTGACGGGTGGGAGGGGTTATTATTTTGGAGTCCCCACTAATGTAGTGGGGGGACCTAGAGATGACCTAAACAGAACTAGTATGTTGTGCTGAACATTTTGGTGGCAGTCCCATTGTTCTAGGTCCACCACAGGCTGAGTTATGTGCGAAAATGTTGTGAAAAAGAATGCTTGCAAAGCAATATGGGTCAAATGTTCCCGTGTGCAGTGAAAACTGTAGTATCGGCTCTCCTGCTGTGCCGGGAGAGCCACTTTGTGGATTTCTGTGTTTTTTACTAAAGCACTTATCAATTACAAGCGTTTTTGGGAAAGCTATGGAGCGTGAACAGGAGAGCCAAAAAAAATGACTGATCAGGTAACAGTGTGAACATTGTGAGTAGCGTTCCAATACCTCAGATGGAGTTCACGCTCTTGGCACTGTTCACGCTGCGTGGGCCATAGCTGCCATGGAGCACAAAAGGGAGAGACAAAAGTAGTGCGCTCACACAGAAGTATATCAGCAATCGTGCAATTATCCATGTAACAAGGTCAGTCTGCAAGGTGGTAACAAAACCTCCCCAAGGCGGGACAAACGTCAAGCATTTACCAATTACATCATGGGATTTTGGAAAGACAAGTCCATGAATGAGTGAAAGTAATGGGCGTGGTTAAAAGACAACAGATAGATAACAACAGGTTGGAAAGCGCTTGCGCGTTCAACTTCATAAAAAGAGGAGCTTTGCAAAGAAATTGAAACTTAGTGGTCCTACTTATCGAGAATACTTGAGTTAAGTGGTGTTGAGTGGACAGAGACACACATGAAGTCCTGATTCTATTGATCTGATTATTCCATCAGACTTTACAACAGCATTTGGAAGGTAATGTCTTGCATTATATAGCCCTGCTTGATATTACAAATGCATTGTGGAGGTCCACGGGTTGTAATGGCCGTAGGATAAAGAGATGCAGGATAAAGGCGTGCGCTGTAATGCCTAATATTACCACAGCCAGAACAGCCATGATGAAAGCAAACGTACACCTCTTACACATATGTTACCAAGACCAAATGGTAGCTGGCAAGTGGTATATGTTGTCAGGAAGAAGCGTCCAAGCAAACACATTTATTATCCTAAAGTCCACAACTTCCAATGCTGGATGATCCAACACCTAAACCCTAAAAATATGCACGTCAAATTACAGTATAACTATGTGACACAATAATTGTTGATCTTGAGCTTAAAAGACATTTGCACAAATGTTCCACCTCTGGTGAAACGAACAGTTGTATTTCACTTTCGTGCAGAAGGTTCTTTTCCGGACATTGTAATGGATGTGGGTATTTTTTGTGTGTGTTTTGTAAAATTTTGGAAAAGAGAAGGGAAGTTTTGTTGAAAACTTCCACAGAAGAGGTAAGTCATCCAAGTGCGTGCACAGATCTTTTATTATATAAAAATACTTTTTCATTCACTGGCTGGTTTCCCTAATGAGACCGGTGCCACTGAATGGACTCGAGTGCTTTTTATAACGCCTATATCTACCGAGCTAATCTTCAGGAACAGATGGATGCACTTCTCTGTAGGTGTCCAAATAGTCTATGATTCCACCTTTCTAATTACTTACTGTAATGCCAAATATCCGGTTCAGCCCAATATGTTTTCATCTTGCAAAAAACTTTTTTGCACTACCATGATTACGCTTCAGAGAACGTTTTTCTAAATGTGTGTATGACACAATAGCGAAGGATCTAGTCGCAAAACTATTCTTCCTGTGAGGAAATTGAGTCTATTCTTTGAAGTTGTGGCCCTTACCCCTTTCTGCTTCTTTAAAGCGAACGGAAAATAGAATGCACCACAGAACAGGGCAAGTGTTGGTTTTCTTAATTGTCACCTGTAATACCTCAATCTTTTCCAAAGGTGGTCTAATTTATAATACTGATAATTTGTGTTAATGGTCGTGATGTACTGAATGCTACATTATCTGGCAATTAAAGGGACATATTCAATATGATGTGAATATATTTCACTGCCTTCAGAAGAAATGAAAGACACAAGAATACACCTTAACAATAAAGCAAGTGAAATCAGAAGTCCTGCTGTTTTGAATTTCCTATTCTTAGTTCTTTTCATAGGGTATTTATACAAATAATGCGATTTCAACTTCTTCCAAAGTCGATAATTGAAAATTATTGACAGTTATTAAGGGATTTGGACGGTAAGAAGATGGTATGGGATCCAAAGAAATTTCAATTATTTCATTGTTTTTTGGGGAATAAATGTTTGAAACGTTAATGGTATAATTCTATTACTAACATGGAATAGTGAGCCAAGAAGTTAACGCAATAACATCCAAAAGTACATACAAATATTTACTTCTTGCTAGACATTTGAAAGAGGAGGTGATTACTAAGAAGTTAGCCCGTGGTGCAGATAGGTGACCTGGATGGTGAATAATTAGAGGATGCTGAAGCAAGGGCAGTGGAACATGTGGCATCACTGTCAGTAGGCATCGGACCATGAATCATTTAATAAACTGCATCTGAAAATAGAGCTTTTAGAGGAGGCTGAATTAGTAGCGTGTTTGAGCAGCTATTCTGTTATGCCAACCAAGCTATCCCTGTCCGATTATAAGGAAGACTATTGTGTTTTTTAAACTTCCAGCAGGGCCACTCCTCTCATTATAAAGCTCTGATGCCTTGCTTTCAACTGTACCCTTCTTGCATGCACTTATTCCCAACAGGGAATGTTTATTCACAGCCCAGTTGTTAACCTCTTCGCTGCCAGGCCTTTTCCCCCCTCAGGTACTAGGCCTTCTTTTGGCTATTTGGGGCAGTTCGCGCTTAGGCCCTCATAACTTTTTATCCACATAAGCTACCCACGCCAATTTTGCATTCTTTTTTCCAACATTCTTTTTTCCAACATCCTCTAGGTAGAGGTACCCAGAGTTTGTGGGTTCCCCTGAAGGAGACCAAGAAATTAGCCAAAATACAGCGAAAAGTTCGTTTTTTAAAAAAGAAAATGGGACAAGAGGGCTGCAGAAGAAGGCTTATGTTTTTTTTTTTCCTGAAAAAGGCATCAACAAAGGTTCACCATCTTCCCAACTTTCAGGAACAGGCAGACCTGAATCAGAAAACCAAATTTTTCAACACAATTTTGGCATTTTACTGGGACATACTCATTTTTACTATTTTTTGTGCTTTTAGCCTCCTTCCATCCAGTTAGTGACAGAAAAGGGTATGAAACCAGTGCTGGATCCCTGACAGCTAAACATTTCTGAAAAGTAGACAAACTGCTGAATTCACCAAAGGGTCATTTGTGTAGATCCTACAAGGGTTTTTTTAGAGGAGAAAACAGCTGAAATAACAAAATATTGAAATTGAGGTGAAAAAACAGCCATTTTTCTCCACGTTTTACACTGTAACGTTTTCCTGCAATGCCGGATTTTTTAAAGCAATATACCATTATGTCTGCTGGACTCTTCTGGGCGCGGGGATATATAGGGCTTGTAGGTTCATCAAGAACCCTAGGTACCCAGAGTCAGTAAATGAGCTGCACCTTGCAATGGGTTTTCATTGTATACTGGGTATACAGCAGTTCATTTGGCGAAGTATAAAGACTGAAAAATAGGTATCAAGGAAACCTTTGCATTTCCAAAATAGGCACTAGATAAGGTGTTGAGAAGCAGTGGTTATTTGCACATCTCTGAATTCCGGGGTCACCATACTAGCATGTGAGTTACAGGGCTTTTTTCAAAAATACATCTTTTTTACACACTGTCTTACATTAGGAAGGAGAAAATGCAGAGAAAGACAAGGGGCAATAACACTTGTTCCCCTGCTCTGTGTTCCCTCAAGTATCCTGATAAAAATGGTACCTCACTTGCCTGGGTAGGCCTAATGCCTGCGACAGGAAACGCAACATGGACATATCACATTTTTACATTGAAATCTGACGTGTTTTTTGGAAAGTGCCCAACTGTGGATTTTGGCCTCTAGCTCAGCCGGCACCTTGGGAAACCTACCAAAACTGTGAATTTTTGAAAACTAGACACCTAGGGGAATCCAAGATGAGGTGACTTGTGGGGCTCCCACCACCTACTGTTACCCAGAATCCTTTGCGAACCTCAAAACGTGGCTAAAAAAACACATTTCCTCACATTTCGGTGAGTGAAAGTTCTGGAACCTGAGAGAAGCCATAAATTTCCTTCCATCCAGAGTTCCCTCAAGTCTCCCGATATAAATGGTACCTCACTGGTGAGGATAGTCCTAGTGCCCATGACAGAAAATGCCCCAAAACACAACGTGGACACATCACATTTTCCCAAAGGAAACTGACCTGTTTTTTGCAAAGTGCCTATCTGTGGATTTTGGCCTCCAGCTCAGCCAACACCTGGGAAACCTACCAAGCCTGTGCATTTTTTTAAAACTAGACACCTACGGGAATCCAAGATGGGGTGGCTTGTGGGGCTCTCACCAGGTTCTGTACCCCAAAATCCTTTCCAAACCTCACAATTTGGCTAAAAAAATTAGTTTTCCTCACATTTGGATGACAGAAAGTTCTGGAACCTCAGAGGAGCCACAACTTTCCTTCCACCCAGCGTTCCCCCAAACATCCCGATAAAAATGATTCCTCACTTGTGAGGGTAGACCTAGTGCCTGCAGCAGGAAATGCCCCAAAAATACAACGTGGACACATCGCATTTTCCCAAAGAAAACAGAGCTGTTTTTTGGAAAGTGCCCAGCTGTAGATTTTGGCCTCTAGCTCAGCCAGCACCTAGGGAAACCTACCAAACCTGTGCATTTTTTTAAACTAGACACCTAGGGGAATCAAAAATGGGATGAATTGTGGAGCTCTCACCAGGCTTTGTTACCCAGAATTTTTGCAACAATCAACATTTGTCAAAAAACCCACTTTTTACTCACATTTCAGTGACAGAAAGTTCTGGAATCTGAGAGGAGCCACAAATTTCCTTCCACCCAGCGTCCCCCAAAGTCTCCCAATAAAAATGGTGCCTCACTTCTGTGGGTAGAGCTAGTGCCCGCAACAGGAAATGCCCCAAAACACAATGTGGACACATCACATTTTCCCAAAGAACACAAAGCTGTTCTTTGGAAAGTGCCAAGCTGTGGATTTTGGCTTCTAGCTCAGCCGGCACCCTGGGAAACCTACCAAACCTGTGCATTTTTTTAAACTAGAAACCAGGGGAATCCAAGATGGAGTGGCTTGTGGGGTTCTCACCAGGTTCTGTTACCCAGAATTTTTGCAAACCTCAGAACATGGCAACCAAAAAAAACACTTTTTCCTCACATTTTGGTGACAGAAAGTTCTGGAATCGAAGAGTAGCCACAAATTTACTTCCACCCAGTGATCACCCAAGTCTCCCGATAAAATGGTACCTCACTTGTGTGGGTAGGGCTAGTGCCCGCGACAGGAAATGCACCAAAACACAATGTGGATACATCACATTTTCCCAAAGAAAACTGACCTGTTTTTTGAAAAGTGAGTAGCTGTGGAATTTGGCCTCTAGCTCAGCCGGCACCTTGGGAAACCTACCAAACCTGTGCATTTCTTAAAACTAGACACCTAGAGGAATCCAAGATGAGGTGACAAGTGGGGCTCTCTCTAGGTTCTGTTACCCAAGATCCTTTGCAAACCTCACAATTTGGAGAAAAAAAATACTTTTTCCTCACATTTCGGTGAAAAGTTCTGGAATCTGAGAGGATCCACAAATTTCCTTCCACCCAGTGTTCCTCCACATCTCCTGATAAAAGTGGTACCTCACTTGTTTGGGTAGGCCTAATGACCGTGACAGGAAATACCCGAAAACACAACATGGACACATCACATTTTCCCAAAGAAAACAGAGCTGTTTTTTGCAAAGTGTCTAGATGTGGATTTTGGCCTCTAGCTCACCCAGCACCTTGGGAAACCTACCAAACCTGTGCATTTTTTAAAACTAGACACCTAAGGGGAATCCAAGATGGGGAGGCACGTGGGGCTCTCACCAGGTTCTGTTACCCAGAATCATTTTCAAACCACAAAATTTGGCAAAAAAAAAAACACTTTTTCCTCACATTTCGGTGACAAAGTTCAATAACGTGAGAGGATCCACAAATTTCCGTCCACGCAGTGTTCCTCCAAGTCTCCTGATAAAAGTGGTACCTTACTTGTTTGGGTAGGCCTAATGACCGCGAAAGGAAATGCCCCAAAACACAACATGGACACATCACATTTTCCCAAAGAAAACAGAGCTGTTTTTTGCAAAGTGCCTAGATGTGGATTTTTGACTCTATCTCAGTTGGCATCTAGGGAAACCTACCAAACCTGTGCATTTTTGAAAACTAGACATTTAGAGGAATCAAAGATGGGGTGACTTGTGGGGCTCTCTCTAGGTTCTGTTACCCAAGATCCTTTGCAAACCACACAATTTGGCCCAAAAAACTTTTTCCTCACATTTCGGTGACAAACTTCTGGAATCTGAGAGGATCCACAAATTTCCTTCCACCCAGTGTTCCTCCACATCTCCTGATAAAAGTGGTACCTCACTTGAGTGGGTAGGCCTAATGACCGTGACAGGAAATAACCGAAAACACAACATGGACACATCACATTTTCCCAAAGAAAACAGAGCTGTTTTTTGCAAAGTGCCTAGATGTGGATTTTGGCCTCTAGCTCAGCCAGCACCTTGGGAAACCTACCAAACCTGTGCATTTTTTAAAACTAGACACATAGGGGAATCCAAGATGGGGTGACAAGTGGGGCTCTCTCTAGGTTCTGTTACACAAGATCCTTTGCAAACCTCACAATTTGGCAAAAAAAAAAACACTTTTTCCTCACATTTCGGTGACAAAGTAATGGAATCTGAGAGGATCCACAAACTTCCTTCCACCCAGTGTTCCTCCACATCTCCTGATAAAAGTGGTACCTCACTTGTTTGGGTAGGCCTAATGACAGTGACAGGAAATACCCGAAAACAAAACATGGACACATCACATTTTCCCAAAGAAAACAGAGCTGTTTTTTGCAAAGTGTCTAGATGTGGAGTTTGGCCTCTAGCTCACCCAGCACCTTGGGAAACCTACCAAACCTGTGCATTTTTTAAAACTAGACACCTAGGGGAATCCAAGATGGGGTGACTTGTGGGGTTCTCACTAGGTTCCGTTACCACAATCCTTTGCAAACCCCAGAACTTGGGAAAAAAAACCCTTTTTCCTCACATTTCGGTGACAGAAAGTTCTGAAATCTGAGAGGAGCCACAAATTTCATTCCACCCAGTGTTTCCCCCGTCTCCCGATAAAAATGGTACTTCACTTGTGTGGGTAGGGCTAGTGCCCGCGCCAGGAAATGCCCCAAAACACAATGTGGATACATCACATTTTCCCAAAGAAAACAGAGCTGTTTCTTCCAAAGGGCCTAGCTGTGGATTTTGGCCTCCAACTCAGCGGGCACCTTGAGAAACCTACCAAGCCTGTGCATTTTTTAAAACTAGACACCAAGGGGGAATCCAAGATGGGGAGACACTTGGGGCTCTCACCAGGTTCTGTTACCCAGAATCCTTTTCAAACCCCAGAACTTGGCAAAAAAAAAAACTTTTTCCTCACATTTCAGTTACAAAGTTCTAGAATGTGAGAGGATCCACAAATTTCCGTCCACGCAGTGTTCCTCCAAGTCTCCTGATAAAAGTGGTATCTGACTTGTTTGGGTAGGCCTAATGACCGCAACAAGAAATGCCCCAAAACACAACAGAGATACATAAAATTTTCCCAAACAAAACTGACAGTTTTTTTGCAAAGTGAGTAGCTATGGATTTTTCCTCTAACTCAGCCGACACCTTGGGAAACCGACCGAACATGTGCATTTCTTAAAACTAGACACCTAATGGAATCCAAGATGGGGTGACAAGTGGGGCTCTCTCTAGGTTCTGTTACCCAAGATCCTTTGCAAACCTCACAATTTGGCAAAAAAAACACTTTTTCCTCACATTTCGGTGACAAATTTCTGAAATCTGAGAGGATCCACAAATTTCCTTCCACCCAGTGTTCCTCCACATCTCCTGATAAAAGTGGTTCCTCACTTGTTTGGGTAGGCCTAATGACCGTGACAGGACATACCCGAAAAAACAACATGGACACTTCACATTTTCCCAAAGAAAACAGAGCTGTTTTTTGCAAAGTGCCTAGATGTGGATTTTGGCCTCTAGCTCAGCCAGCACCTTGGGAAACCTACCAAACCTGTGCATTTTTGAAAACTAGATACCTAGGGGAATCCAAGATGGGGTGACTTATGGGGTTCTCACCAGGTTCCGTTAGCCAGAATCCTTTGCAAACCCCAGAACTTGGGAAAAAAAACACTTTTTCCTTACATTTCGGTGACAGAAAGTTCTGGAATCTGAGAGGAGAACCAAATTTAATTCCACTCAGTGTTTCCCCACATCTCCCGATAAAAATGGTACCTCACTTGTGTGGGTAGGGCTGGTGCCCGCGACAGGAAATGCCCCAAAACACAATGTGGATACATCACATTTTCCCAAAGAAAACAGCTGTTTCTTGCAAAGGGCCTAGCTGTGGATTTTGGCCACCAACTCAGTGGGCACCTTGAGAAACCTACCAAGCCTGTGCATTTTTTAAAACTAGACACCTAGGGGGAATCCAAGATGGGGAGACACGTGGGGCTCTCACCAGGTTCTGTTACCCAGAATCCTTTTCAAACCCCAGAACTTGGCAAAAAAACACTTTTTCCTCACATTTCAGTGACAGAAAGTTCTGGAATCTGAGAGGATCCACAAATTTCCTTCCACCCAGTGCTCTTCCACTTCTCCTGATAAAAGTGGTACCTCACTTGTTTGGGTAGGCCTAATGACCGTGACAGGAAATACCCGAAAACACAAAATGGACACATCACATTTTCCCAAAGAAAACAGAGCTGTTTTTTGCAAAGTGCGTAGATGTGGATTTTGACCTCTAGCTCAGCCAGCACCTTGAGAAACCTACCAAGCCTGTGCATTTTTTTTAACTAGACACCTAGGGGGAATCCAAGATGGGGAGACACGTGGGGCTGTCACCAGGTTCTGTTACCCAGAATCCTTTTCAAACCACAAAATTTGGCCAAAAAAACCCCACTTTTTCCTCACATTTCGGTGACAAAGTTCTATAATGTGAGAGGATCCACAAATTTCCGTCCACGCAGTGTTCCTCCAAGTCTCCTGATAAAAGTGGTACCTTACTTGTTTGAGTAGGCCTAATGACCGCGACAGGAAATGCCCCAAAACACAACATGGACACATCACATTTTCCCAAAGAAAACAGAGCTGTTTATTGCAAAGTGCCTAGATGTGGATTTTGGACTCTATCTCAGTCGGCATCTAGGGAAACCTACCAAACCTGTGTATTTTTTAAAACTAGACATCTAGAGGAATCAAAGATGGGGTGACTTGCGGGGCTCTCTCTAGGTTCTGTTACCCAAGATCCTTTGCAAACCTCACAATTTGGCAAAAAAAAAATGTTCCTCACATTTCGGTGACAAAGTTCTGGAATCTGAGAAGATCCACAAATTTCCTTCCACCCAGTGTTCCTCCACATCTCCTGATAAAAGTGGTACCTCACTTGAGTGGGTAGGCCTAATGACCGTGACAGGAAATACCCGAAAACACAACATGGACACATCACATTTTCCCAAAGAAAACAGAGCTGTTTCTTGCAAAGGGCGTAGCTGTGGATTTTGGCCTCTAGCTCAGCCAGCACCTTGGGAAACCTACCAAACCTGTGCATTTTTTTAAACTAGACACCTAGGGGAATCGAAAATGGGGTGAATTGTGGAGCTCTCACCAGGCTTTGTTACCCAGAATTTTTGCAACAATCAACATTTGTCAAAAACCCACTTTTTCCTAACATTTCAGTGACAGAAAGTTCTGGAATCTGAGAGGAGCCACAAATTTCCTTCTACCCAGCGTCCTCCAAAGTCTCCCAATAAAAATGGTGCCTCACTTCTGTGGGTAGAGCTAGTGCCCGCAAAAGGAAATGCCCCAAAACACAATGTGGACACATCACATTTTCCCAAAGAACACAGAGCTGTTCTTTGGAAAGTGCCTAGCTGTGGATTTTGGCTTCTAGCTCAGCCGGCACCTTGGGAAACCTACCAAACCTGTGCATTATTTTAAACTAGAAACCAGGGAAATCCAAGATGGAATGGCTTGTGGGGTTCTCACCAGGTTCTGTTACCCAGAATTTTTGCAAACCTCAGAACATGGCAACAAAAAAAACAACTTTTTCCTCACATTTTGGTGACAGAAAGTTCTGGAATCGAAGAGTAGCCACAAATTCCCTTCCACCCAGCGTTCATCCAAGTCTCCCGATAAAATGGTACCTCACTCGTGTGGGTAGGGCTAGTGCCCGCAATAGGAAATGCCCCAAAACACAATGTGGATACATCACATTTTCCCAAAGAAAACAGACCTGTTTTTTGCAAAGTGAGTAGCTGTGGATTTTGGCCTCTAGCTCAGCCGGCACCTTGGGAAACCTACCAAACCTGTGCATTTCTTAAAACTAGACACCTAGGGGAATCCTAGATGAGGTGACAAGTGGGGCTCTCTCTAGGTTCTGTTACCCAAGATCCTTTGCAAACCTCACAATTTGGAAAACAAATACTTTTTCTTCACATTTCGGTTACAAAGTTCTGGAATCTGAGAGGATCCACAAATTTCCTTCCACCCACTGTTGCTCCACATCTCCTGATAAAAGTAGTACCTCACTTGTTTGGGTAGGCCTAATGACCGTGACAGGAAATACCCGAAAACACAACATGGACACATCACATTTTCCCAAAGAAAACAGAGCTGTTTTTTGCAAAGTGCCTAGATGGGGATTTTGGCCTCTAGCTCAGCCAGCACCTGGGAAACCTTCCAAGCCTGTGCATTTTTTTTAAACTAGACACCTACTGGAATCCAAGATGGGGTGGCTTGTGGGGCTCTCACCAGGTTCTGTAACCCAAAATCCTTTCCAAACCTCACAATTTGGCTAAAAAAACTAGTTTTCCTCACATTTCGATGACAGAAAGTTCTGGAACCTCAGAGGAGCCACAACTTTCCTTCCACCCAGTGTTTCCCCACGTCTCCCGATAAAAATGGTACCTCACTTGTGTGGGTAGGGCTAGTGACCGCGACAGGAAATGCCCCAAAAATACAACGTGGACAAATCGCATTTTCCCAAAGAAAACAGAGCTGTTTTTTGCAAAGTGCCTAGCTGTGGATTTTGGCCTCTAGCTCAGCCAGCACCTAGGGAAACCTACCAAACCTGTGCATTTTTTTAAACTAGATACCTAGGGGATTCGAAAATGGGGTGAATTGTGGAGCTCTCACCAGGCTTTGTTACCCAGAATTTTTGCAAAGATCAACATTTGTAAAAAAAAACACTTTTTCCTCACATTTCAGTGACAGAAAGTTCTGGAATCTGAGAGGAGCCACAAATTTCCTTCCACCCAGCGTCCCCCAAAGTCTCTCAATAAAAATGGTTCCTCACTTCTGTGGGTAGAGCTAGTGCCCGCAACAGGAAATGCCCCAAAACACAATGTGGACACATCACATTTTCCCAAAGAACACAGAGCTGTTCTTTGGAAAGTGCCTAGCTGTGGATTTTGGCTTCTAGCTCAGCCGGCACCTTGGGAAACCTACCAAACCTGTGCATTTTTTTAAACTGGAAACCAGGGGAATCCATGATGGAGTGGCTTGTGGGGTTCTCACCAGGTTCTGTTACCCAGAATTTTTGCAAACCTCAGAACATGGCAACAAAAAAAAACACTTTTTCCTCACATTTTGGTGACAGAAAGTTCTGGAATCGAAGAGTAGCCACAAATTTCCTTCCACCCAGCGTTCATCCAAGTCTCCCGATAAAATGGTACCTCACTCGTGTGGGTAGGGCTAGTGCCCGCAATAGGAAATGCCCCAAAACACAATGTGGATACATCACATTTTCCCAAAGAAAATGGACCTGTTTTTTGCAAAGTGAGTAGCTGTGGATTTTGGCCTCTAGCTCAGCCGGCACCTTGGGAAACCTACCAAACCTGTGCATTTCTTAAAACTAGACACCTAGGGGAATCCTAGATGAGGTGACAAGTGGGGCTCTCTCTAGGTTCTGTTACCCAAGATCCTTTGCAAACCTCACAATTTGGAAAACAAATACTTTTTCTTCACATTTCGGTTACAAAGTTCTGGAATCTGAGAAGATCCACAAATTTCCTTCCACCCAGTGTTCCTCCACATCTCCTGATAAAAGTGGTACCTCACTTGAGTGGGTAGGCCTAATGACCGTGACAGGAAATACCCGAAAACACAACATGGACACATCACATTTTCCCAAAGAAAACAGAGCTGTTTCTTGCAAAGGGCCTAGCTGTGGATTTTGGCCTCTAGCTCAGCCAGCACCTAGGGAAACCTACCAAACCTGTGGATTTTTTTAAACTAGACACCTAGGGGAATCGAAAATGGGGTGAATTGTGGAGCTCTCACCAGGCTTTGTTACCCAGAATTTTTGCAACAATCAACATTTGTCAAAAACCCATTTTTTCCTAACATTTCAGTGACAGAAAGTTCTGGAATCTGAGAGGAGCCACAAAGTTCCTTCCACCCAGCGTCCTCCAAAGTCTCCCATTAAAAATGGTGCCTCACTTCTGTGGGTAGAGCTAGTGCCCGCAAAAGGAAATGCCCCAAAACACAATGTGGACACATCACATTTTCCCAAAGAACACAGAGCTGTTCTTTGGAAAGTGCCTAGCTGTAGATTTTGGCTTCTAGCTCAGCCGGCACCTTGGGAAACCTACCAAACCTGTGCATTTTTTTAAACTAGAAACCAGGGAAATCCAAGATGGAGTGGCTTGTGGGGTTCTCACCAGGTTCTGTTACCCAGAATTTTTGCAAACCTCAGAACATGGCAACAAAAAAAACACTTTTTCCTCACATTTTGGTGACAGAAAGTTCTGGAATCGAAGAGTAGCCACAAATTTCCTTCCACCCAGCGTTCATCCAAGTCTCCCGATAAAATGGTACCTCACTCGTGTGGATAGGGCTAGTGCCCGCGATAGAAAATGCCCCAAAACACAATGTGGATACATCACATTTTCCCAAAGAAAACGGACCTCTTTTTTGCAAAGTGAGTAGCTGTGGATTTTGGCCTTTAGCTCAGCCGGCACCTTGGGAAACCTACCAAACCTGTGCATTTCTTAAAACTAGACACCTAGGGGAATCCAAGATGAGGTGACAAGCGGGGCTCTCTCTAGGTTCTGTTACACAAGATCCTTTGCAAACCTCACAATTTGGCAAAAAAAACACTTTTTCCTCACATTTCGGTGACAAAGTTCTGGAATCTGAGAGGATCCACAAATTTCCTTCCACCCAGTGTTCCTCCACATCTCCTGATAAAAGTGGTACCTCACTTGTTTGGGTAGGCCTAATGACTGTGACAGGACATACCCGAAAACACAACATGGACACATCACATTTTCCCAAAGAAAACAGAGCTGTTTTTTGCAAAGTGCCTAGATGTGGATTTTGGCCTCTAGCTCAGCCAGCACCTTGGGAAACCTACCAAACCTGTGCATTTCTGAAAACTAGATACCTAGGGGAATCCAAGATGGGTTGACTTGTGGGGTTCTCACCATGTTCCGTTAGCCAGAATCCTTTGCAAACCCCAGAACTTGGCAAAAAAAACACCTTTTCCTCACATTTCGGTGACAGAAAGTTCTGGAATCTGAGAGGAGCCACAAATTTCCTTCCACCCAGCGTCCCCCAAAGTCTCTCAATAAAAATGGTGCCTCACTTCTGTGGGTAGAGCTAGTGCCCGCAAAAAGAAATGCCCCAAAACACAATGTGGACACATCACATTTTCCCAA
The DNA here is from genome assembly GCF_031143425.1 of Pleurodeles waltl. Taxonomy (NCBI): domain Eukaryota; kingdom Metazoa; phylum Chordata; class Amphibia; order Caudata; family Salamandridae; genus Pleurodeles; species Pleurodeles waltl. The sequence goes on along the minus strand of NC_090448.1, from coordinate 724,187,222 downwards.
AGAACACAGAGCTGTTCTTTGGAAAGTGCCTAGCTGTGGATTTTGGCTTCTAGCTCAGCCGGCACCTTGGGAAACCTACCTAACCTGTGCATTTTTTTAAACTAGAAACCAGGGGAATCCAAGATGGAGTGGCTTGTGGGATTCTCACCAGGTTCTGTTACCCAGAATGTTTGCAAACCTCAGAACATGGCAACAACAAAAAACCTCTTTTTCCTCACATTTTGGTGACAGAAAGTTCTGGAATCGAAGAGTAGCCACAAATTTCCTTCCACCCAGCGTTCATCCAAGTCTCCCGATAAAATGGTACCTCACTCGTGTGGGTAGGGCTAGTGCCCGCAATAGGAAATGCCCCAAAACACAATGTGGATACATCACATTTTCCCAAAGAAAATGGACCTGTTTTTTGCAAAGTGAGTAGCTGTGGATTTTGGCCTCTAGCTCAGCCGGCACCTTGGGAAACCTACCAAACCTGTGCATTTCTTAAAACTAGACACCTAGGGGAATCCTAGATGAGGTGACAAGTGGGGCTCTCTCTAGGTTCTGTTACCCAAGATCCTTTGCAAACCTCACAATTTGGAAAACAAATACTTTTTCTTCACATTTCGGTTACAAAGTTCTGGAATCTGAGAAGATCCACAAATTTCCTTCCACCCAGTGTTCCTCCACATCTCCTGATAAAAGTGGTACCTCACTTGAGTGGTTAGGCCTAATGACCGTGACAGGAAATACCCGAAAACACAACATGGACACATCACATTTTCCCAAAGAAAACAGAGCTGTTTCTTGCAAAGGGCCTAGCTGTGGATTTTGGCCTCTAGCTCAGCCAGCACCTAGGGAAACCTACCAAACCTGTGGATTTTTTTAAACTAGACACCTAGGGGAATCGAAAATGGGGTGAATTGTGGAGCTCTCACCAGGCTTTGTTACCCAGAATTTTTGCAACAATCAACATTTGTCAAAAACCCATTTTTTCCTAACATTTCAGTGACAGAAAGTTCTGGAATCTGAGAGGAGCCACAAAGTTCCTTCCACCCAGCGTCCTCCAAAGTCTCCCAATAAAAATGGTGCCTCACTTCTGTGGGTAGAGCTAGTGCCCGCAAAAGGAAATGCCCCAAAACACAATGTGGACACATCACATTTTCCCAAAGAACACAGAGCTGTTCTTTGGAAAGTGCCTAGCTGTGGATTTTGGCTTCTAGCTCAGCCGGCACCTTGGGAAACCTACCAAACCTGTGCATTTTTTTAAACTAGAAACCAGGGAAATCCAAGATGGAGTGGCTTGTGGGGTTCTCACCAGGTTCTGTTACCCAGAATTTTTGCAAACCTCAGAACATGGCAACAAAAAAAACACTTTTTCCTCACATTTTGGTGACAGAAAGTTCTGCAATCGAAAAGTAGCCACAAATTTCTTTCCACCCAGCGTTCATCCAAGTCTCCCGATAAAATCGTACCTCACTCGTGTGGATAGGGCTAGTGCCCGCGATAGAAAATGCCCCAAAACACAATGTGGATACATCACATTTTCCCAAAGAAAACGGACCTCTTTTTTGCAAAGTGAGTAGCTGTGGATTTTAGCCTCTAGCTCAGCCGGCACCTTGGGAAACCTATCAAACCTGTGCATTTCTTAAAACTAGACACCTAGGGGAATCCAAGATGAGGTGACAAGTGGGGCTCTCTCTAGGTTCTGTTACACAAGATCCTTTGCAAACCTCACAATTTGGCAAAAAAAACACTTTTTCCTCACATTTCGGTGACAAAGTTCTGGAATCTGAGAGGATCCACAAATTTCCTTCCACCCAGTGTTCCTCCACATCTCCTGATAAAAGTGGTACCTCACTTGTTTGGGTAGGCCTAATGACTGTGACAGGACATACCCGAAAACACAACATGGACACATCACATTTTCCCAAAGAAAACAGAGCTGTTTTTTGCAAAGTGCCTAGATGTGGATTTTGGCCTCTAGCTCAGCCAGCACCTTGGGAAACCTACCAAACCTGTGCATTTCTGAAAACTAGATACCTAGGGGAATCCAAGATGGGTTGACTTGTGGGGTTCTCACCATGTTCCGTTAGCCAGAATCCTTTGCAAACCCCAGAACTTGGCAAAAAAAACACCTTTTCCTCACATTTCGGTGACAGAAAGTTCTGGAATCTGAGAGGAGCCACAAATTTCCTTCCACCCAGCGTCCCCCAAAGTCTCTCAATAAAAATGGTGCCTCACTTCTGTGGGTAGAGCTAGTGCCCGCAAAAAGAAATGCCCCAAAACACAATGTGGACACATCACATTTTCCCAAAGAACACAGAGCTGTTCTTTGGAAAGTGCCTAGCTGTGGATTTTGGCTTCTAGCTCAGCCGGCACCTTGGGAAACCTACCTAACCTGTGCATTTTTTTAAACTAGAAACCAGGGGAATCCAAGATGGAGTGGCTTGTGGGATTCTCACCAGGTTCTGTTACCCAGAATTTTTGCAAACCTCAGAACATGGCAACAACAAAAAACCTCTTTTTCCTCACATTTTGGTGACAGAAAGTTCTGGAATCGAAGAGTAGCCACAAATTTCCTTCCACCCAGCGTTCATCCAAGTCTCCCGATAAAATGGTACCTCACTCGTGTGGGTAGGGCTAGTGCCCGCAATAGGAAATGCCCCAAAACACAATGTGGATACATCACATTTTCCCAAAGAAAATGGACCTGTTTTTTGCAAAGTGAGTAGCTGTGGATTTTGGCCTCTAGCTCAGCCGGCACCTTGGGAAACCTACCAAACCTGTGCATTTCTTAAAACTAGACACCTAGGGGAATCCTAGATGAGGTGACAAGTGGGGCTCTCTCTAGGTTCTGTTACCCAAGATCCTTTGCAAACCTCACAATTTGGAAAACAAATACTTTTTCTTCACATTTCGGTTACAAAGTTCTGGAATCTGAGAAGATCCACAAATTTCCTTCCACCCAGTGTTCCTCCACATCTCCTGATAAAAGTGGTACCTCACTTGAGTGGTTAGGCCTAATGACCGTGACAGGAAATACCCGAAAACACAACATGGACACATCACATTTTCCCAAAGAAAACAGAGCTGTTTCTTGCAAAGGGCCTAGCTGTGGATTTTGGCCTCTAGCTCAGCCAGCACCTAGGGAAACCTACCAAACCTGTGGATTTTTTTAAACTAGACACCTAGGGGAATCGAAAATGGGGTGAATTGTGGAGCTCTCACCAGGCTTTGTTACCCAGAATTTTTGCAACAATCAACATTTGTCAAAAACCCATTTTTTCCTAACATTTCAGTGACAGAAAGTTCTGGAATCTGAGAGGAGCCACAAAGTTCCTTCCACCCAGCGTCCTCCAAAGTCTCCCAATAAAAATGGTGCCTCACTTCTGTGGGTAGAGCTAGTGCCCGCAAAAGGAAATGCCCCAAAACACAATGTGGACACATCACATTTTCCCAAAGAACACAGAGCTGTTCTTTGGAAAGTGCCTAGCTGTGGATTTTGGCTTCTAGCTCAGCCGGCACCTTGGGAAACCTACCAAACCTGTGCATTTTTTTAAACTAGAAACCAGGGAAATCCAAGATGGAGTGGCTTGTGGGGTTCTCACCAGGTTCTGTTACCCAGAATTTTTGCAAACCTCAGAACATGGCAACAAAAAAAACACTTTTTCCTCACATTTTGGTGACAGAAAGTTCTGCAATCGAAAAGTAGCCACAAATTTCTTTCCACCCAGCGTTCATCCAAGTCTCCCGATAAAATGGTACCTCACTCGTGTGGATAGGGCTAGTGCCCGCGATAGAAAATGCCCCAAAACACAATGTGGATACATCACATTTTCCCAAAGAAAACGGACCTCTTTTTTACAAAGTGAGTAGCTGTGGATTTTAGCCTCTAGCTCAGCCGGCACCTTGGGAAACCTATCAAACCTGTGCATTTCTTAAAACTAGACACCTAGGGGAATCCAAGATGAGGTGACAAGTGGGGCTCTCTCTAGGTTCTGTTACACAAGATCCTTTGCAAACCTCACAATTTGGCAAAAAAAACACTTTTTCCTCACATTTCGGTGACAAAGTTCTGGAATCTGAGAGGATCCACAAATTTCCTTCCACCCAGTGTTCCTCCACATCTCCTGATAAAAGTGGTACCTCACTTGTTTGGGTAGGCCTAATGACCGTGACAGGACATACCCGAAAACACAACATGGACACATCACATTTTCCCAAAGAAAACAGAGCTGTTTTTTGCAAAGTGCCTAGATGTGGATTTTGGCCTCTAGCTCAGCCAGCACCTTGGGAAACCTACCAAACCTGTGCATTTCTGAAAACTAGATACCTAGGGGAATCCAAGATGGGTTGACTTGTGGGGTTCTCACCAGGTTCCGTTAGCCAGAATCCTTTGCAAACCCCAGAACTTGGCAAAAAAACCACCTTTTCCTCACATTTCGGTGACAGAAAGTTCTGGAATCTGAGAGGAGCCACAAATTTCCTTCCACCCAGCGTCCCCCAAAGTCTCTCAATAAAAATGGTGCCTCACTTCTGTGGGTAGAGCTAGTGCCCGCAAAAAGAAATGCCCCAAAACACAATGTGGACACATCACATTTTCCCAAAGAACACAGAGCTGTTCTTTGGAAAGTGCCTAGCTGTGGATTTTGGCTTCTAGCTCAGCCGGCACCTTGGGAAACCTACCTAACCTGTGCATTTTTTAAAACTAGAAACCAGGGGAATCCAAGATGGAGTGGCTTGTGGGGTTCTCACCAGGTTCTGTTACCCAGAATTTTTGCAAACCTCAGAACATGGCAACAAATAAAAACACTTTTTCCTCACATTTTGGTGACAGAAAGTTCTGGAATCGAAGAGTAGCCACAAATTTCCTTCCACCCAGCGTTCATCCAAGTCTCCTGATAAAATGATACCTCACTTGTGTGGGTATGGCTAGTGCCCGCGACAGGAAATGCCCCAAAACACAATGTGGATACATCACATTTTCCCAAAGAAAACGGACCTGTTTTTTGCAAAGTGAGTAGCTGTGGATTTTGGCCTCTAACTCAGCCGGTACCTCGGGAAATGGACCAAACCTGTGCATTTCTTAAAACTAGTCACCTAGGGGAATCCAACATGGGGTGACTTGTGGGGCTCTCACCAGGTTCTGTTACCCAGAATCATCTGCAAACATCATAATTTGGCAAAAAAACATTTCTTCCTCACATTTTGGTCACAGAAATTTCTGGAACCTGAGATTCGCTACAAATTTCCTTCCACCCAGCATTCCCTCAAGTCTTCTGATAAAAATGGTACCCCACTTGAGTGGGTAGGCCTAGTGACTGCGACAGGAAATGCCCCCAAACACATTGTGGACACATCATATTTTCCCAAAGAAAACAGAGCTGTTTTTTGCAAAGTAAATAGATGTGGATTTTGCTCTATAGGTCAGCCAACACCTAGGGCAACCTACCAAACCTGTTCATTTTTTTAAACTAGACACCTAGGGGAATCCAAGATGGGGTGACATGTGGGGCTCTCACCAGGTTTTGTTACCCAGAATCCTTTTCAAACCCCAGAACTTGGCAAAAAAACACTTTTTCCTCACATTTCGGTTACAAAGTTCTAGAATGTGAGAGGATCCACAAATTTCCGTCCACGCAGTGTTCCTCCAAGTCTCCTGATAAAAGTGGTATCTCACTTGTTTGGGTAGTCCTAATGACCACGACATGAAATGCCTCAAAACACAACATAGATACATAACATTTTCCGAAAGAAAACGGACCGTTTTTTTGCAAAGTGAGTACCTGTGGATTTTGGCCTCTAGCTCAGCAGGCACCTTGGGAAACCGACCAAACATGTGCATTTCTTAAAACTAGACACCTAGGGGAATCCAAGATGGGGTGACAAGTGGGTCTCTCTCTAGGTTCTGTTACCCAAGATCCTTTGCAAAACTCACAATTTGGCAAAAAAACACTTTTTCCTCACATTTCGGTGACAAAGCTCTGGAATCTGAGAGGATCCACAAATTTCCTTCCACCCAGTGTTCCTCCACAACTCCTGATAAAAGTGGTACCTCACTTGTTTGGGTAGGCCTAATGACCGTGACAGGAAATACCCGAAAACACAACATGGACACATCACATTTTCCCAAAGAAAACGGAGCTGTTTTTTGCAAAGTGCCTAGATGTGGATTTTGGCCTCTAGCTCAGCCAGCACCTTGGGAAACCTACCAAACCTGTGCATTTTTTAAAACTAGACACCTGGGGGAATCCAAGATGGGGTGACTTGGTGGGTTCTCACCATGTTCCGTTACCCAGAATCCTTTGCAAACCCCAGAACTTGGCAAAAAAAAAACTTTTTCCTCACATTTCGGTGACAGAAAGTTCTGGAATCTGAGAGGAGCCACAAATTTCATTCCACCCAGTGTTTCCCCACGTCTCCCGATAAAAATGCTACCTCACTTGTGTGGTTAGGGCTAGTGCCCGCGACAGGAAATTCCCCAAAACACAATGTGGATACATCACATTTTCACAAAAAAAACAGCTGTTTCTTGCAAAGGGCCTGGCTGTGGATTTTGGCCTCCAACTCAGTGGGCACCTTGAGAAACCTACGAAGCCTATGCATTTTTTTAAACTAGACACCTAGGGGGAATCCAAGATGGGGAGACACGTGGGGCTCTCACCAGTTTCTGTTACCCAGAATCCTTTTCAAACCCTCAGAACTTGGCAAAAAAAACACTTTTTCCTCACATTTCGGTGACAAAGTTCTAGAATGTGAGAGGATCGCCAAATTTCCGTCCACGCAGTGTACCTCCAATTCTCCTGATAAAAGTGGTACCTCACTTGTTTGGGTAGGCCTAATGACCGCGACAGGAAATGCCCCAAAACACAACATGGATACATAACATTTTCCCAAAGAAAACGGACCGGTTTTTTGCAAAGTGAGTAGCTGTGGATTTTGGCCTCTAGCTCAGCCAGCACCTTGAGAAACCTACCAAGCCTATGCATTTTTTAAAACTAGACACCTAGGGGGAATGCAAGATGGGGTGACAAATGGGGCTCTCTCTAGGTTCTGTTACCCAAGATCCTTTGCAAACCTCACAATTTGGCAAAAAAAACACTTTTTCCTGACATTTCGGTGACAAAGTTCTGGAATCTGAGAGGATCCACAAATTTCCTTCCACCCAGTGTTCCTCCACATCTCCTGATAAAAGTGGTACCTCACTTGTTTGGGTAGGCCTAATGACCGTGACAGGAAATACCCGAAAACACAACATGGACACATCAAATTTTCCCAAAGGAAACAGAGCTGTTTCTTGCAAAGGGCCTAGCTGTGGATCTTGGCCTCCAACTCAGTGGGCACCTTCAGAAACCTACCAAGCCTGTGCATTTTTCAAAACTAGACACCTAGGGGGAATCCAAGATGGGGAGACACTTGGGGCTCTCACCAGGTTCTGTTACCCAGAATCCTTTTCAAGCCCCAGAACTTGGCAAAAAAAAAACTTTTTCCTCACATTTCAGTTACAAAGTTCTAGAATGTGAGAGGATCGCAAAATTTCCATCCACACAGTGTACCTCCAAGTCTCCTGATAAAAGTGGTACCTCACTTGTTTGGGTAGGCCTAATGACCGCAACAGGAAATGCCCCAAAACACAACATGGATACATAACATTTTCCCAAAGAAAACAGAGCTGTTTTTTGCAAAGTGCCTAGATGTGGATTTTGGCCTCTAGCTCAGCCAACACCAAGGGAAACCTACCAAACCTGTGCATTTTTTTAAACTAGGCACCTAGGAGAATCGAAAATGGGGTGAACTGTCGGGTTCTCACCAGGTTCCGTTACCCAAAATCCTTTGCAAACCCCAGAACTTGGCAAATAAAAAACACTTTATCCTCACATTTCGGTGACAGAAAGTTCTGGAATCTGAGAGGATCCACAAATTTCCTTCCACCCAGTGTTTCTCCACATCTCCTGATAAAAGTGGTACCTCACTTGTTTGGGTAGGCCTAATATCCGTGACAGGAAATACCCGAAAACAGAACATGGACACATCACATTTTCCCAAAGAAAACAGAGCTGTTTTTTGCAAAGTGCCTAGATGTGGATTTTGGCCTTTAGCTCAGCCAGTACCTTGAGAAACCTACCAAGCCTGTGCATTTTTAAAACTAGATACCTAAGGGGAATCCAAGATGGGGAGACACGTGGGGCTCTCACCCGGTTCTGTTACCCAGAATCCTTTTCAAACCACAAAAGTTGGCCAAAAAAAACCACTTTTTCCTCACATTTCGGTGACAAAGTTCTAAAATGTGAGAGGATCCACAGATTTCCGTCCACTCAGTGTTCCTCCAAGTCTCCTGATAAAAGTGGTACCTCACTTGTTTGGGTAAGCCTAATGACCGCGACAGGAAATGCCCCAAAACACAACATGGACACATCACATTTTCCCAAAGAAAACAGAGCTGTTTTTTGCAAAGTGCCTAGATGTGGGTTTTGGACTCTATCTCAGTCAGCATCTAGGGAAACCTACCAAACCTTTGTATTTTTGAAAACTAGACATCTAGAGGAATCAAAGATGGGGTGACTTGTGGGGCTCTCTCTAGGTTCTGTTACCCAAAATCCTTTGCGTACCTCACAATTTGGCCAAAAAAAACCTTTTCCTCACATTTCGGTGCCAAAGTTCTGGAATCTGGAGGATCCACAAATTTCCTTCCACCCAGTGTTCCTCCACATCTCCTGATAAAAGTGGTACCTCACTTGAGTGGGTAGGCCTAATGACCGTGACAGGAAATGCCGTAAAACACAATGTGGATACATGACATTTTCCCAAAGAAAACAGCTGTTTCTTGCAAAGGGCCTAGCTGTGGATTTTGGCCTCCAACTCAGTGGGCACCTTGAGAAACCCACCAAGTCCGTGCATTTGTTAAAACTAGACACCTAGAGGGAATCCAAGATGGGGAGACACGTGGGGCTCTCACCAGGTTCTGTTACCCAGAATCCTTTTCAAACCCCAGAACTTGGCAAAAAAAAACTCTTTTTCCTCACATTTCGGTGACAAAGTTCTAGAATGTGAGAGGATCACCAAATTTCCATCCACGCAGTGTACCTCCAAGTCTCCTGATAAAAGTTGTACCTCACTTGTTTGGGTGGGCCTAATGACCGCAACAGGAAATGCCCCAAAACACAACATGGATACATAACATTTTCCCAAAGAAAACAGACCGTTTTTTTGCAAAGTGAGTAGCTGTGGATTTTGGCCTCTAGCTCAGCCGGCACCTTGGGACACCGACCAAACCTGTGAATTTCTTAAAACTAGACACCTAGGGGAATCCAAGATGGGGTGACAAGTGGGGCTCTCTCTAGGTTCTGTTACCCAAGATCCTTTGCAAACCTCACAATTTGGCAAAAAAAACACTTTTTCCTCACATTTCGGTGACAAAGTTCTGGAATCTGAGAGGATCCACAAATTACCTTGCACCCAGTGTTCCTCCACATCTCCTGATAAAAGTGGTACCTCACTTGAGTGGGTAGGCCTAATGACCGTGACAGGAAATACCCGAAAACACAACATGGACACATCACATTTTCCCAAAGAAAACAGAGCTGTTTTTTGCAAAGTGACTAGATGTGGATTTTGGCCTCTAGCTCAGCCTGCACCTTGGGAAACCTACCAAACCTGTGCATTTCTTAAAACTAGACACCTAGGGAAATCCAACTTGGGGTGACTTGTGGGGCTCTCACCAGGTTCTGTTACCCAGAATCATCTGCAAACATCAATATTTGGCAAAAAACCATTTCTTCCTCACATGTTTCTGGAACCTGAGATTCCCAACAAATTTCCTTCCACCCAGCATTCCCTCAAGTCTTCTGATAAAAATGGTACCCCACTTGAGTGGGTAGGCCTAGTGACTGCGACAGGAAATGCCCCCAAACACATTGTGGACACATCATATTTTCCCAAAGAAAACAGAGCTGTTTTTTGCAAAGTAAATAGATGTGGATTTTGGTCTATAGGTCAGGCAACACCTAGGGCAACCTACCAAACCTGTGCATTTTTTAAAACTTGACACCTAGGGGAATCCAAGATGGGGAGACACGTGGGGCTCTCACCAGGTTCTGTTACCCAGAATCCTTTTCAAACCACAAAATTTGGCCAAAAAACCCCACTTTTTCCTCACATTTCGGTGACAAAGTTCTATAATGTGAGAGGATCCACAAATTTCCGTCAACGCAGTATTCCTCCAAGTCTCCTGATAAAAGTGGTACCTCACTTGAGTGGGTAGGCCTAATGACCGTGACAGGAAATACCCGAAAACACAACATGGACACATCACATTTTCCCAAAGAAAACAGAGCTGTTTTTTGCAAAGTGACTAGATGTGGATTTTGGCCTCTAGCTCAGCCAACACCAAGGGAAACCTACCAAACCTGTGCATTTTTTTAAACTAGGCACCTAGGAGAATCGAAAATGGGGTGAACTGTCGGGTTCTCACCAGGTTCCGTTACCCAAAATCCTTTGCAAACCCCAGAACTTGGCAAATAAAAAACACTTTATCCTCACATTTCGGTGACAGAAAGTTCTGGAATCTGAGAGGATCCACAAATTTCCTTCCACCCAGTGTTTCTCCACATCTCCTGATAAAAGTGGTACCTCACTTGTTTGGGTAGGCCTAATATCCGTGACAGGAAATACCCGAAAACAGAACATGGACACATCACATTTTCCCAAAGAAAACAGAGCTGTTTTTTGCAAAGTGCCTAGATGTGGATTTTGGCCTTTAGCTCAGCCAGTACCTTGAGAAACCTACCAAGCCTGTGCATTTTTAAAACTAGATACCTAAGGGGAATCCAAGATGGGGAGACACGTGGGGCTCTCACCCGGTTCTGTTACCCAGAATCCTTTTCAAACCACAAAAGTTGGCCAAAAAAACCCACTTTTTCCTCACATTTCGGTGACAAAGTTCTAAAATGTGAGAGGATCCACAGATTTCCGTCCACTCAGTGTTCCTCCAAGTCTCCTGATAAAAGTGGTACCTCACTTGTTTGGGTAAGCCTAATGACCGCGACAGGAAATGCCCCAAAACACAACATGGACACATCACATTTTCCCAAAGAAAACAGAGCTGTTTTTTGCAAAGTGCCTAGATGTGGGTTTTGGACTCTATCTCAGTCAGCATCTAGGGAAACCTACCAAACCTGTGTATTTTTGAAAACTAGACATCTAGAGGAATCAAAGATGGGGTGACTTGTGGGGCTCTCTCTAGGTTCTGTTACCCAAAATCCTTTGCGTACCTCACAATTTGGCAAAAAAAAACCTTTTCCTCACATTTCGGTGCCAAAGTTCTGGAATCTGGAGGATCCACAAATTTCCTTCCACCCAGTGTTCCTCCACATCTCCTGATAAAAGTGGTACCTCACTTGAGTGGGTAGGCCTAATGACCGTGACAGGAAATGCCGTAAAACACAATGTGGATACATGACATTTTCCCAAAGAAAACAGCTGTTTCTTGCAAAGGGCCTAGCTGTGGATTTTGGCCTCCAACTCAGTGGGCACCTTGAGAAACCCACCAAGTCCGTGCATTTATTAAAACTAGACACCTAGAGGGAATCCAAGATGGGGAGACACGTGGGGCTCTCACCAGGTTCTGTTACCCAGAATCCTTTTCAAACCCCAGAACTTGGCAAAAAAAAACTCTTTTTCCTCACATTTCGGTGACAAAGTTCTAGAATGTGAGAGGATCACCAAATTTCCATCCACGCAGTGTACCTCCAAGTCTCCTGATAAAAGTTGTACCTCACTTGTTTGGGTGGGCCTAATGACCGCAACAGGAAATGCCCCAAAACACAACATGGATACATAACATTTTCCCAAAGAAAACAGACCGTTTTTTTGCAAAGTGAGTAGCTGTGGATTTTGGCCTCTAGCTCAGCCGGCACCTTGGGACACCGACCAAACCTGTGAATTTCTTAAAACTATACACCTAGGGGAATCCAAGATGGGGTGACAAGTGGGGCTCTCTCTAGGTTCTGTTACCCAAGATCCTTTGCAAACCTCACAATTTGGCAAAAAAAACACTTTTTCCTCACATTTCGGTGACAAAGTTCTGGAATCTGAGAGGATCCACAAATTACCTTGCACCCAGTGTTCCTCCACATCTCCTGATAAAAGTGGTACCTCACTTGAGTGGGTAGGCCTAATGACCGTGACAGGAAATACCCGAAAACACAACATGGACACATCACATTTTCCCAAAGAAAACAGAGCTGTTTTTTGCAAAGTGACTAGATGTGGATTTTGGCCTCTAGCTCAGCCTGCACCTTGGGAAACCTACCAAACCTGTGCATTTCTTAAAACTAGACACCTAGGGAAATCCAACTTGGGGTGACTTGTGGGGCTCTCACCAGGTTCTGTTACCCAGAATCATCTGCAAACATCAATATTTGGCAAAAAACCATTTCTTCCTCACATGTTTCTGGAACCTGAGATTCCCAACAAATTTCCTTCCACCCAGCATTCCCTCAAGTCTTCTGATAAAAATGGTACCCCACTTGAGTGGGTAGGCCTAGTGACTGCGACAGGAAATGCCCCCAAACACATTGTGGACACATCATATTTTCCCAAAGAAAACAGAGCTGTTTTTTGCAAAGTAAATAGATGTGGATTTTGGTCTATAGGTCAGGCAACACCTAGGGCAACCTACCAAACCTGTGCATTTTTTAAAACTAGACACCTAGGGGAATCCAAGATGGGGAGACACGTGGGGCTCTCACCAGGTTCTGTTACCCAGAATCCTTTTCAAACCACAAAATTTGGCCAAAAAACCCCACTTTTTCCTCACATTTCGGTGACAAAGTTCTATAATGTGAGAGGATCCACAAATTTCCGTCAACGCAGTATTCCTCCAAGTCTCCTGATAAAAGTGGTACCTCACTTGTTTGGGTAAGCCTAATGACCGCGACAGGAAATGCCCCAAAACACAACATGCACACATCACATTTTCCCACAGAAAACAGAGCTGTTTTTTGCAAAGTGCCTAGATGTGGATTTTGGACTCTATCTCAGTCAGCATCTAGGGAAACCTACTAAACCTGTGTATTTTTGAAAACTAGACATCTAGAGGAATCCAAGATGGGGTGACTTGTGGGGCTCTCTCTAGGTTCTGTTACCCAAGATCCTTTGCAAACCTCACAATTTGGCCAAAAAAACGTTTTCCACACATTTCGGTGACAAAGTTCTGGAATCTGGAGGATCCACAAATTTCCTTCCACCCAGTGTTCCTCCACATCTCCTGATCAAAGTGGTACCTCACTTGAGTGGGTAGGCCTAATGACCGTGACAGGAAATGCCCCAAAACACAATGTAGATACATCACATTTTCCCAAAGAAAACAGCTGTTTCTTGCAAAGGGCCTAGCTGTGGATTTTGGCCACCAACTCAGTGGGCACCTTGAGAAACCCACCAAGTCTGTGCATTTTTTAAAACTAGACACCTAGAGGGAATCCAAGATGGGGAGACACGTGGGGCTCTCACCAGGTTCTGTTACCCAGAATCCTTTTAAAACCCCAGAACTTGGCAAAAAAAACACTTTTTCCTCACATTTCGGTGACAAAGTTCTAGAATGTGAGAGGATCGCCAGATTTCCGTCCACGCAGTGTACCTCCAAGTCTCCTGATAAAAGTTGTACCTCACTTGTTTGGGTAGGCCTAATGACCGCAACAGGAAATACCCAAAAACACAACATGGACACATCACATTTTCCCAAAGAAAACAGAGCTGTTTTTTGCAAAGTGCCTAGATGTGGATTTTGGCCTCTAGCTCAGCCAGCACCTTGGGAAACCTACCAAACCTGTGCATTTTTTAAAACTAGACACCAAGGGGAATTCAAGATGGGGTGACTTGGTGGGTTCTCACCAGGTTCCGTTACCCAGAATCCTTTGCAAACCCCAGAACTTGGGGAAAAAAAACCTTTTTCCTCATATTTCGGTGGCAGAAAGTTCTGGAATCTGAGAGGAGCCACAAATTTCATTCCACCCAGTGTTTCCCCACGTCTGCCGATAAAAATGGTACCTCACTTGTGTGGGTAGGGCTAGTGCCCGCGACAGGAAATGCCCCAAAACACAATGTGGATACATCACATTTTCCCAAAGAAAACAGCTGTTTCTTGCAAAGGGCCTGGCTGTGGATTTTGGCCTCCAACTCAGTGGGCACCTTGAGAAACCTACCAAGCCTATGCATTTTTTTAAACTTGACACCTAGGGGGAATCCAAGATGGGGAGACACGTGGGGCTCTCACCAGGTTCTGTTACCCAGAATCCTTTTCAAACCCCAGAACTTGGCAAAAAAAACACTTTTTCCTCACATTTCGGTGACAAAGTTCTAGAATGTGAGAGGATCGCCAAATTTCCGTCCACGTAGTGTACCTCCAAGTCTCCTGATAAAAGTGGTACCTCACTTGTTTGGGTAGGCCTAATGACCGCGACAGGAAATGCCCCAAAGCACAACATGGATACATAACATTTTCCCAAAGAAAACAGACCAGTTTTTTGCAAAGTGAGTAGCTGTGGATTTTGGCCTCTAGCTCAGCCAGCACCTTGGGAAACCGACCAAACCTGTGCATTTCTTAAAACTAGACACCTAGGGGAATCCAAGATGGGGTGACAAGTGGGGCTCTCTCTAGGTTCTGTTACCCAAGATCCTTTGCAAACCTCACAATTTGGCAAAAAAAACACTTTTTCCTCACATTTCGGTGACAAAGTTCTGGAATCTGAGAGGATCCACAAATTTCCTTCCACCCAGTGTTCCTCCACATCTCCTGATAAAAGTGGTACCTCACTTGTTTGCGTAGGCCTAATGACCGTGACAGGAAATACCCGAAAACACAACATGGACACATCACATTTTCCCAAAGAAAACAGAGCTGTTTCTTGCAAAGGGCCTAGCTGTGGATTTTGGCCTCCAACTCAGCGGGCACCTTCAGAAACCTACCAAGCCTGTGCATTTTTTTAAACTAGACACCTAGGGGGAATCCAAGATGGGGAGACACTTGGGGCTCTCACCAGGTTCTGTTACCCAGAATCCTTTTCAAGCCCCAGAACTTGGCAAAAAAAAACACTTTTTCCTCCAATTTCAGTTACAAAGTTCTAGAATGTGAGAGGATCGCCAAATTTCCATCCACACAGTGTACCTCCAGGTCTCCTGATAAAAGTGGTACCTCACTTGTTTGGGTAGGCCTAATGACCGCGACAGGAAATGCCCCAAAACACAACATGGATACATAACATTTTCCCAAAGAAAACAGAGCTGTTTTGTGCAAAGTGCCTAGATGTGGATTTTGGCCTCTAGCTCAGCCAACACCTAGGGAAACCTACCAAACCTGTGCATTTTATTAAACTAGACCCCTAGGGGAATCGAAAATGGGGTGAATTGTGGGGTTCTCACCAGGTTCCGTTACACAAAATCCTCTGCAAACCCAAGAACTTGGCAAATAAAAAACACTTTATCCTCACATTTCAGTGACAGAAAGTTCTGGAATCTGAGAGGATCCACAAATTTCCTTCCACCCAGTGTTTCTCCACATCTCCTGATAAAAGTGGTACCTCACTTGTTTGGGTAGGCCTAATATCCGTGACAGGAAATACCCGAAAACACAACATGGACACATCACATTTTCCCAAAGAAAACAGAGCTGTTTTTTGCAAAGTGCCTAGATGTGGATTTTGGCCTTTAGCTCAGCCAGTACCTTGTGACACCTACCAAGCCTGTGCATTTTTAAAACTAGACACCTAAGGGGAATCCAAGATGGTGAGACACGTGGGGCTCTCACCAGGTTCTGTTACCCAGAATCCTTTGCAAACCACAAAATTTGGCCAAAAAAAAACACTTTTTCCTCACATTTCGGTGAGAGAAAGTTCTGGAATCTGAGAGGAGCCACAAATTTCCTTCCATGCAGTGTTCCTCCAAGTCTCCTGATAAAAGTGGTATCTCACTTGTTTGGGTAGGCCTAATGACCGCGACAGGAAATGCCCAAAAACACAACATAGATACATAACATTTTCCCAAAGAAAACGGACTGTTTTTTTGCAAAGTGAGTAGCTGTGGATTTTGCCTCTAGCTCAGCCGGCACCTTGGGAAAACGACCAAACATGTGCATTTCTTAAAACTAGACACCTAGGGGAATCCAAGATGGGGTGACAAGTGGGGCTCTCTCTAGGTTCTGTTACCCAAGATCCTTTGCAAACCTCACAATTTGGCAAAAAAACACGTTTTCCTCACATTTCGGTGACAGAAAATTCTGGAATCTGAGAGGATCCACAAATTTCCTTCCACCCAGTGTTCCTCCACATCTCCTGATAAAAGTGGTACCTCACTTGTTTGGGTAGGCCTAATGACCGTGACAGGAAATACCCGAAAACACAACATGGACACATCACATTTTCCCAAAGAAAACAGAGCTGTTTTTTGCAAAGTGCCTAGATGTGGATTTTGGCCTCTAGCTCAGCCAGCACCTTTGGAAACCTACCAAACCTGTGCTTTTTTTAAAACTAGACACCTAGGGGAATCCAAGATGGGGTGACTTGGTGGGTTCTCACCAGGTTCCGTTACCCAGAATTCTTTGCAAACCCCAGAACTTGGCAAAAAAAAACCTTTTTCCTCACATTTCGGTGACAGAAAGTTCTGGAATCTGAGAGGAGCCACAAATTTCATTCCACCCAGTGTTTCCCCACGTCTCCCGATAAAAATGGTACCTCACTTGTGTGGGTAGGGCTAGTGCCCACGACAGGAAATGCCCCAAAACACAATGTGGATACATCACATTTTCCCAAAGAAAACAGCTGTTTCTTGCAAAGGGCCTGGCTGTGGATTTTGGCCTCCAACTCAGTGGGCACCTTGAGAAACCTACCAAGCATATGCATTTTTTAAAACTAGACACCTAGGGGGAATCCAAGATGGGGAGACACGTGGGGCTCTCACCAGGTTCTGTTACCCAGAATCGTTTTCAAACCCCAGAACTTTGCAAAAAAAAACACTTTTTCCTCACATTTCGGTGACAAAGTTCTAGAATGTGAGAGGATCGCCAAATTTCCGTCCACGCAGTGTACCTCCAAGTCTCCTGATAAAAGTGGTACCTCACTTGTTTGGGTAGGCCTAATGACCGCGACAGGAAATGCCCCAAAACACAACATGGATACATAACATTTTCCCAAAGAAAACGGACCGTTTTTTTGCAAAGTGAGTAGCTGTGGATTTTGGCCTCTAGCTCAGCCAGCACCTTGGAAAACCGACCAAACCTGTGCATTTCTTAAAACTAGACACCTAGAGGAATCCAAGATGGGGTGACAAGTGGGGCTCTCTCTATGTTCTGTTACCCAAGATCCTTTGCAAACCTCACAATTTGGCAAAAAAAACACTTTTTCCTCACATTTCGGTGACAAAGTTCTGGAATCTGAGAGGATCCACAAATTTCCTTCCACCCAGTGTTCCTCCACATCTCCTGATTAAAGTGGTACCTCACTTGTTTGGGTAGGCCTAATGACCGTGACAGGAAATACCCGAAAACACAACATGGACACATCGGATTTTCCCAAAGAAAACAGAGCTGTTTCTTGCAAAGGGCCTAGCTGTGGATTTTGGCCTCCAACTCAGCTGGCACCTTCAGAAACCTACCAAGCCTGTGCATTTTTTTAAACTAGACACCTAGGGGGAATCCAAGATGGGGAGACACTTGGGGCTCTCACTAGGTTCTGTTACCCAGAATCCTTTTCAAGCCCCAGAACTTGGCAAAAAAAAACACTTTTTCCTCACATTTCAGTTACAAAGTTCTAGAATGTGAGAGGATCGCCAAATTTCCATCCACACAGTGTACCTCCAAGTCTCCTAATAAAAGTGGTACCTCACTTGTTTGGGTAGGCCTAATGACCGCGACAGGAAATGCCCCAAAACACAACATGGATACATAACATTTTCCCAAAGAAAACAGAGCTGTTTTTTGCAAAGTGCCTAGATGTGGATTTTGGCCTCTAGCTCAGCCAACACCCAGGGAAACCTACCAAACCTGTGCATTTTTTTAAACTAGACACCTAGGGGAATCGAAAATGGGGTGAATTGTGGGGTTCTCACCAGGTTCCGTTACCCAAAATCCTTTGCAAACCCCAGAACTTGGCAAATAAAAAACACTTTATCCTCACATTTCGGTGACAGAAAGTTCTGGAATCTGAGAGGATCCACAAATTTACTTCCACCCAGTGTTTCTCCACATCTCCTGATAAAAGTGGTACCTCACTTGTTTGGGTAGGCCTAATATCCGTGACAGGAAATACCCGAAAACACAACATGGACACATCACATTTTCCCAAAGAAAACAGAGCTGTTTTTTGCAAAGTGCCTAGATGTGGATTTTGGCCTTTAGCTCAGCCAGTACCTTAAGAAACCTACCAAGCCTGTGCATTTTTAAAACTAGACACCTAAGGGGAATCCAAGATGGGGAGACACGTGGGGCTCTCACCAGGTTCTGTTACCCAGAATCCTTTTCAAACCACAAAATTTGGCCAAAAAAAAAAACTTTTTCCTCACATTTCGGTGAGAGAAAGTTCTGGAATCTTAGAGGAGCCACAAATTTCCTTCCACGCAGTGTTCCTCCAAGTCGCCTGATAAAAGTTGTACCTCACTTGTTTGGGTAGGCCTAATGACCGCAACAGGAAATACCCGAAAACACAACATGGACACATCACATTTTCCCAAAGAAAACAGAGCTGTTTTTTGCAAAGTGCCTAGATGTGGATTTTGGCCTCTAGCTCAGCCAGCACCTTGGGAAACCTACCAAACCTGTGCATTTTTTAAAACTAGACACCTAGGGGAATCCAAGATGGGGTGACTTGGTGGGTTCTCACCAGGTTCCGTTACCCAGAATCCTTTGCAAACCCCAGAACTTGGCAAAAAAAAACCTTTTTCCTCACATTTCGGTGACAGAAAGTTCTGGAATCTGAGAGGAGCCACAAATTTCATTCCACCCAGTGTTTCCCCACGTCTCCCGATAAAAATGGTACCTCACTTGTGTGGGTAGGGCTAGTGCCCGCGACAGGAAATGCCCCAAAACACAATGTGGATACATCACATTTTCCCAAAGAAAACAGCTGTTTCTTGCAAATGGCCTGGCTGTGGATTTTGGCCTCCAACTCAGTGGGCACCTTGAGAAACCTACCAAGCCTATGCATTTTTTTAAACTAGACACCTAGGGGGAATCCAAGATGGGGAGACACATGGGGCTCTCACCAGGTTCTGTTTCCCAGAATCCTTTTCAAACCCCAGAACTTGGAAAAAAAAACACTTTTTCCTCACATTTCGGTGACAAAGTTCTAGAATGTGAGAGGATCGAAAAATTTCCGTCCACGCAGTGTACCTCCAAGTCTCCTGATAAAAGTGGTACCTCACTTGTTTGGGTAGGCCTAATGACCGCGACAGGAAATGCCCCAAAACACAACATGGATACATAACCTTTTCCCAAAGAAAACAGAGCTGTTTTTTGCAAAGTGCCTAGATGTGGATTTTGGCCTCTAGCTCAGCCAACACCTAGGGAAACCTACCAAACCTGTGCATTTTATTAAACTAGACACCTAGGGGAATCGAAAATGGGGTGAATTGTGGGGTTCTCACCAGGTTCCGTTACCCAAAATCCTTTGCAAACCCCAGAACTTGGCAAATAAAAAACACTTTATCCTCACATTTCAGTGACAGAAAGTTCTGGAATCTGAGAGGATCCACAAATTTCCTTCCACCCAGTGTTCCTCCACATCTCCTGATAAAAGTGGTACCTCACTTGTTTGGGTAGGCCTAATGACCGTGACAGGAAATACCAGAAAACACAACATGGACACATCACATTTTCCCAAAGAAAACAGAGCAGTTTCTTGCAAAGGACCTAGCTGTGGATTTTGGCCTCTAGCTCAGCCAGCACCTACGGAAACCCACCAAACCTGTGTATTTTTTTAAACTAGACACCTAGGGGATTCGAAAATGGGGTGAATTGTGAAGCTCTCACCAGGCTTTGTTACCCAGAATTTTTGCAACAATCAACATTTGTCAAAAAAACACTTTTTCCTCACATTTCAGTGACAGAAAGTTCTGGAATCTGAGAGGAGCCACAAATTTCCTTCCACCCAGCGTCCCCCAAAGTCTCCCAATAAAAATGGTGCCTCACTTCTGTGGGTAGAGCTAGTGCCCGCAAAAGGAAATGCCAGAAAAACACAATGTGGACACATCACATTTTCCCAAAGAACACAGAGCTGTTCTTTGGAAAGTGCCTAGCTGTGGATTTTGGCTTCTAGCTCAGCCGGCACCTTGGGAAACCTACCTAACCTGTGCATTTTTTAAAACTAGAAACCAGGGGAATCCAAGATGGAGTGGCTTGTGGGATTCTCACCAGGTTCTGTTACCCAGAATTTTTGCAAACCTCAGAATATGGCAACAAAAAAAAACACTTTTTCCTCACATTTTGGTGACAGAAAGTTCTGGAATCGAAGAGTAGCCACAAATTTCCTTCCACCCAGCGTTCATCCAAGTCTCCTGATAAAATGGTACCTCACTTGTGTGGGTAGGGCTAGTGCCCGTGACAGGAAATGCCCCAAAACACAATGTGGATACATCACATTTTCCCAAAGAAAACGGACCTGTTTTTTGCAAAGTGAGTAGCTGTGGATTTTGGCCTCTAACTCAGCCGGCACCTTGGGAAACGGACCAAACCTGTGCATTTCTTAAAACTAGTCACCTGGGGGAATCCAACATGGGGTGACTTGTGGGGCTCTCACCAGGTTCTGTTACCCAGAATCATCTGCAAACATCAAAATTTGGCAAAAAAACATTTCTTCCTCACATTTCGGTGACAGAAATTTCTGGAACCTAAGATTCGCTACAAATTTCCTTCCACCCCGCATTCCCTCAAGTCTTCTGATAAAAATGGTACCCCACTTGAGTGGGTAGGCCTAGTGACTGCGACAGGAAATGACCCCAAACACATTGTGGACACATCATATTTTCCCAAAGAAAACAGAGCTGTTTTTTGCAAAGTAAATAGATGTGGATTTTGGTCTATAGGTCAGCCAACACCTAGGGCAACCTACCAAACCTGTGCATTTTTTTAAACTAGACACCTAGGTGAATCCAAGATGGGGTGACATGTGGGGCTCTCACCAGGTTCTGTTACCCAGAATCCTTTTCAAACCCCAGAACTTGGCAAAAAAACACATTTTCCTCACATTTCGGTTACAAAGTTCTAGAATGTGAGAGGATCCACAAATTTCCGTCCACGCAGTGTTCCTCCAAGTCTCCTGATAAAAGTGGTATCTCACTTGTTTGGGTAGTCCTAATGACCACGACAGGAAATGCCTCAAAACACAACATAGATACATAACATTTTCCCAAAGAAAACGGACCGGTTTTTTGCAAAGTGAGTACCTGTGGATTTTGGCCTCTAGCTCAGCCGGCACCTTGGGAAACCGACCAAACATGTGCATTTCTTAAAACTAGACACCTAGGGGAATCCAAGATGGGGTGACAAGTGGGGCTCTCTCTAGTTTCTGTTACCCAAGATCCTTTGCAAAACTCACAATTTGGCAAAAAAACACTTTTTCCTCACATTTCGGTGACAAAGTTCTGGAATCTGAGAGGATCCACAAATTTCCTTCCACCCAGTGTTCCTCCACATCTCCTGATAAAAGTGGTACCTCACTTGTTTGGGTAGGCCTAATGACCGTGACAGGAAATACCCGAAAACACAACATGGACACATCACATTTTCCCAAAGAAAACAGCTGTTTTTTGCAAAGTGTCTAGATGTGGATTTTGCCCTCTAGCTCAGCCTGCACCTTGGGAAACCTACCAAACCTGTGCATTTTTTAAAACTAGACACCTAGGGGAATCCAAGATGGGGAGACTTGGTGGGTTCTCACCAGGTTCCGTTACCCAGAATCCTTTGTAAACCCCAGAACTTGGCAAAAAAACACTTTTTTCCTCACATTTCGGTGACAGAAAGTTCTGGAATCTGAGAGGATCCACAAATTCCCTTCCACCCAGTGTTTCTCCACATCTCCTGATAAAAGTGGTACCTCACTTGTTTGGGTAGGCCTAATATCCGTGACAGGAAATACCCGAAAACACAACATGGACACATCACATTTTCCCAAAGAAAACAGAGCTGTTTTTTGCAAAGTGCCTAGATGTGGATTTTGGCCTTTAGCTCAGCCAGTACCTTGAGAAACCTACCAAGCCTGTGCATTTTTAAAACTAGACACCTAAGGGGAATCCAAGATGGGGAGACACGTGGGGCTCTCACCAGGTTCTGTTACCCAGAATCCTTTTCAAACCACAAAATTTGGCCAAAAAAAACCACTTTTTCCTCACATTTTGGTGACAAAGTTCTATAATGTGAGAGGATCCACAAATTTCCATCCACGCAGTGTTCCTCCAAGTCTCCTGATAAAAGTGGTACCTCACTTGTTTGGGTAATCCTAATGACCGCGACAGGAAATGCCCCAAAACACAACATGGACACATCACATTTTCCCAAAGAAAACAGAGCTGTTTTTTGCAAAGTGCCTAGATGTAGATTTTGGCCTCTATCTCAGTCAGCATCTAGGGAAACCTACCAAACCTGTGTATTCTTGAAAACTAGACATCTAGAGGAATCAAAGATGGGGTGACTTGTGGGGTTCTCCCCAGGTTCTGTTACCCAGAATCCTTTCCAAACCCCAGAACTTGGCAAAAAAAACACTTTTTCCTCACATTTCGGTGAGAGAACGTTCTGGAATCTGAGAGGAGCCACAAATTTCCTTCCACGCAGTGTTTCTCCAAGTCTCCTGATTAAAGTGGTATCTCACTTGTTTGGGTAGGTCTAATGACCGCGACAGGAAATGCCCCAAAACACAACATAGATACATAACGTTTTCCCAATGAAAACGGACTGTTTTTTTGCAAAGTGAGTAACTGTGGATTTTGCCTCTAGCTCAGCCGGCACCTTGAGAAAACGACCAAACATGTGCATTTCTTAAAACTAGACACCTAGGGGAATCCAAGATGGGGTGACAAGTGGGGCTCTCTCTAGGTTCTGTTACCCAAGATCCTTTGCAAACCTCACAATTTGGCAAAAAAAACACTTTTTCCTCACATTTCGGTGAGAGAACGTTCTGGTATCTGAGAGGATCCACAAATTTCCTTCCACCCAGTGTTCCTCCACAGCTCCTGATAAAAGTGGTAACTCACTTGTTTGGGTAGGCCTAATGACCGTGACAGGAAATACCCAAAAAAAAAACATGGACACATCAAATTTTCCCAAAGAAAACAGAGCTGTTTCTTGCAAAGCTGTGGATTTTGGCCTCCAACTCAGCGGGCACCTTCAGAAACCTACCAAGCCTGTGCATTTTTTTAAACTAGACACCTAGGGGGAATCCAAGATGGGGAGACACTTGGGGCTCTCACCAGGTTCTGTTACCCAGAATCCATTTCAATCCCCAGAACTTGGCAAAAAAACCCACTTTTTCCTCACATTTCAGTTACAAAGTTCTAGAATGTAAGAGGATCGCCAAATTTCCATCCACACAGTGTACCTCCAAGTCTCCTGATAAAAGTGGTACCTCACTTGTTTGGGTAGGCCTAATGACCGCGACAGGAAATACCCAAAAACACAACATGGACACATCAAATTTTCCCAAAGAAAACAGAGCTGTTTCTTGCAAAGTGCCTAGATGTGGATTTTGGCCTCTAGCTCAGCCAACAGCTAGGGAAACCTACCAAACCTGTGCATTTTTTTAAACTAGACACCTAGGGGAATCGAAAATGGGGTGAATTGTGGGGTTCTCACCAGGTTCCGTTACCCAAAATCCTTTGCAAACCCCAGAACTTGGCAAAATAAAAAACACTTTATCCTCACATTTCGGTGACAGAAAGTTCTGGAATCTGAGAGGATCCACAAATTTCCTTCCACCCAGTGTTTCTCCACATCTCCTGATAAAAGTGGTACCTCACTTGTTTGGGTAGGCCTAATATCCGTGACAGGAAATACCCGAAAACACAACATGGACACATCACATTTTCCCAAAGAAAACAGAGCTGTTTTTTGCAAAGTGCCTAGATGTGGATTTTGGCCTTTAGCTCAGCCCGTACCTTGAGAAACCTACCAAGCCTGTGCATTTTTAAAACTAGACACCTAGGGAAATCCAAGATGTGGTGACTTGGTGGGTTCTCACTAGGTTCCGTTACCCAGAATCCTTTGCAAACCCCAGAACTTGGCAAAAAAAAACTTTTTTCCTCACATTTCGGTGACAGAAAGTTCTGAAATCTGAGAGGAGCCACAAATTTCATTCCACCCAGTGTTTCCCCACGTCTCCCGATAAAAATGGTACCTCACTTGTGTGGGTAGGGCTAGTGCCCGCGACAGGAAATGCCCCAAAACACAATGTGGATACATCACATTTTCCCAAAGAAAACAGCTGTTTCTTGCAAAGGGCCTGGCTGTGGATTTTGGCCTCCAACTCAGTGGGCACCTTGAGAAACCTACCAAGCCTATGCATTTTTTAAAACTAGACACCTAGGGGGAATCCAAGATGGGGAGACACGTGGGGCTCTCACCAGGTTCTGTTACCCAGAATCCTTTTCAAACCCCAGAACTTGGCAAAACAAACACTTTTTCCTCACATTTCGGTGACAAAGTTCTAGAATGTGAGAGGATCGCCAAATTTCCATCCACGCAGTGTACCTCCAAGTCTCCTGATAAAAGTGGTACCTCAATTGTTTGGGTAGGCCTAATGACCGCGACAGGAAATGCCCCAAAACACAACATGGATACATAACATTTTCCCAAAGAAAACGGACCGTTTTTTTGCAAAGTGAGTAGCTGTGGATTTTGGCCTCTAGCTCAGCCAGCACCTTGGAAAACCGACCAAACCTGTGCATTTCTTAAAACTAGACACCTAGGGGAATCCAAGATGGGGTGACAAGTGGGGCTCTCTCTAGGTTCTGTTACCCAAGATCCTTTGCAAACCTCACAATTTGGCAAAAAAAAACACTTTTTCCTCACATTTCGGTGACAAAGTTCTGGAATCTGAGAGGATCCACAAATTTCCTTCCACCCAGTGTTCCTCCACATCTCCTGATAAAAGTGGTACCTCACTTGTTTGGGTAGGCCTAATGACCGTGACAGGAAATACCCAAAAACACAACATGGACACATCAAATTTTCCCAAAGAAAACAGAGCTTTTTCTTGCAAAGGGCCTAGCTGTGGATTTTGGCCTCCAACTCAGCGGGCACCTTCAGAAACCTACCAAGCCTGTGCATTTTTTTAAACTAGACACCTAGGGGGAATCCAAGATGGGGAGACACTTGGGGCTCTCACCAGGTTCTGTTACCCAGAATCCTTTTCAATCCCCAGAACTTGTAAAAAAAAAACACTTTTTTCTCACATTTCAGTTACAAAGTTCTAGAATGTGAGAGGATCGCCAAATTTCCATCCACACAGTGTACCTCCAAGTCTCCTGATAAAAGTGGTACCTCACTTGTTTGGGTAGGCCTAATGACCGCGACAGGAAATGCCCCAAAACACAACATGGATACATAACATTTTCCCAAAGAAAACAGAGCTGTTTTTTGCAAAGTGCCTAGATGTGGATTTTGGCCTCTAGCTCAGACAGCACCTAGGGAAACCTACCAAACCTGTGCATTTTTTTAAACTAGACACCTAGGGGAATCGAAAATGGGGTGAATTGTGGGGTTCTCACCAGGTTCCGTTACCCAAACTCCTTTGCAAACCCCAGAACTTGGCAAATGAAAAACACTTTATCCTCACATTTCGGTGACAGAAAGTTCTGGAATCTGAGAGGATCCACAAATTCCCTTCCACCCAGTGTTTCTCCACATCTCCTGATAAAAGTGGTACCTCACTTGTTTGGGTAGACCTAATATCCGTGACAGGAAATACCCGAAAACACAACATGGACACATCACATTTTCCCAAAGAAAACAGATCTGTTTTTTGCAAAGTGCCTAGATGTGGATTTTGGCCTTTTGCTCAGCCAGTACCTTGAGAAACCTACCAAGCCTGTGCATTTTTAAAACTAGACACCTAAGGGGAATACAAGATGGGGAGACACACTTTTTCCTCACATTTCGGTGACAAAGTTCTATAATGTGAGAGGATCCACAAATTTCCATCCACGCAGTGTTCCTCCAAGTCTCCTGATAAAAGTGGTACCTCACTTGTTTGGGTAATCCTAATGACCGCGACAGGAAATGCCCCAAAACACAACATGGACACATCACATTTTCCCAAAGAAAACAGAGCTGTTTCATGCAAAGGGCCTAGATGTGGTTTTTGGCCTCCAACCCAGCGGGCACCTTGAGAAACCTACCAAACCTGTGCATTTTTGAAAACTAGACACCTAGGGGAATCCAAGATTGGGTGACTTGTGGGGTTCTCACCAGGATCCGTTACCCAGAATCCTTTGCAAACCCCAGAACTTGGCAAAAAAAATAAACCTTTTGCCTCACATTTCGGTGACAGAAAATTCTGGAATCTGAGAGGATCCACAAATTTCCTTCCACCCAGTGTTCCTCCACATCTCCTGATAAAAGTGGTACCTCACTTGTTTGGGTAGGCCTAATGACCGTGACAGGAAATACCCGAAAACACAACATGGACACATCACATTTTCCCAAAGAAAACAGAGCTGTTTTTTGCAAAGTGCCTAGATATGGATTTTGGCCACTAGCTCAGCCAGCACCTTGAGAAGCCTACAAAGCCTGTGTATTTTTTCAAACTAGACACCTAAGGGGAATCCAAGATGGGGAGACACGTGGGGCTCTCACCAGTTTCTGTTACCCAGAATCCTTTTCAAACCACAAAATTTGGCAAAAAAAACAACTTTTTCCTCACATTTTGGTGACAAAGTTCTATAATGTGAGAGGATCCACAAATTTCCATCCACGCAGTGTTACTCCAAGTCTCCTGATAAAAGTGGTACCTCACTTGTTTGGGTAGGCCTAATGACCGCAACAGGAAATGCCCCAAAACACAACATGGATACATAACATTTTCCCAAAGAAAACGGACCGTTTTTTTGCAAAGTGAGTAGCTGTGGATTTTGGCCTCTAGCTCAGCCAGCACCTTGGAAAACCTACCAAACCTGTGTATTTTTGAAAACTAGACATCTAGAGGAACCAAAGATGTGGTGACTTGTGGGGCTCTCTCTAGGTTCTGTTACCCAAGATCCTTTGCAAACCTCACAATTTGGCAAAAAATACTTTTTCCTCACATTTTGGTGACAAATTTCTGGAATCTGAGAGGATCCACAAATTTCCTTCCACCCAGTGTTCCTCCACATCTCCTGATAAAAGTGGTACCTCACTTGAGTGGGTAGGCCTAATGACCGTGACAGGAAATACCCGAAAACACAACATGGACACATCACATTTTCCCAAAGAAAACAGAGCTGTTTCTTGCAAAGGGCCTAGCTGTGGATTTTGGCCTCCAACTCAGCTGGCACCTTGAGAAACCTACCAAACCTGTGCATTTTTTAAAACTAGACACCTAGGGGGAATCTAAGATGGGGAGACACTTGGGGCTCTCATCAGGATCTGTTACCCAGAATCCTTTTCAAACCCAAGAACTTGGCAAAAAAAAAACTTTTTCCTCACATTTCGGTGACAAAGTTCTAGAATGTGAGAGGATCCACAAATTTCCATCCACGCAGTGTTCCTCTAAGTCTCCTGATAAAAGTGGTATCTCACTTGTTTGGGTAGGCCTAATGACTGCGACAGGAAATGCCCCAAAACACAACATAGATACATAACATTTTCCCAAAGAAAATGGACCGTTTTTTTGCAAAGTGAGTAGCTGTGGATTTTGGCCTCTAGCTCAGCTGGCACCTTGGGAAACCGACCAAACATGTGCATTTCTTAAAACTAGACACCTAGGGGAATCCAAGATGGGGTGACAAGTGGGGCTCTCTCTAGGTTCTGTTACCCAAGATCCTTTGCAAACCTCACAATTTGGCAAAAAAAACACTTTTCCTCACATTTCGGTGACAAAGTTCTGGAATCTGAGAGGATCCACAAATTTCCTTCCACCCAGTGTTCCTCCACATCTCCTGATAAAAGTGGTACCTCACTTGTTTGGGTAAGCCTAATGACCGTGACAGGAAATACCCGAAAACACAACATAGACACATCACATTTTCCCAAAGAAAACAGAGCTGTTTTGTGCAAAGTGCCTAGATGTGGATTTTGGCCTCTAGCTCAGCCAGCACCTTGGGAAACCTACCAAACCTGTGCATTTTTGAAAACTAGATACCTAGGGGAATCCAAGATGGAGTGACCTGTGAGGTTCTCACCAGGTTCCGTTACCCAGACTCCTTTGCAAACCCCAGAACTTGGCAAAAAAACCCTTTTTCCTCACATTTCGGTGACAGAAAGTTCTGGAATCTGAGAGGAGCCACAAATTTCATTCCACCCACTATTTCCCCACGTCTCCCGATAAAAATGGTACCTCACTTGTGTGGGTAGGGCTAGTGCCCGCGACAGGAAATGCCCCAAAACACAATGTGGATACATCACATTTTCCCAAAGAAAACAGAGATGTTTCTTGCAAAGGGCCTAGCTGTGGATTTTGCCCTCCAACTCAGCGGGCACCTTGAGAAACCTATCAAGCCTGTGCATTGTTTTAAAGTAGACACCTAAGGGGAATCCAAGATGGGGAGACACGTGGGGCTCTCACCAGGTTCTGTTACCCAGAATCCTTTTCAAACCACAATATTTGGCAAAAAAACCCCACTTTTTCCTAACATTTCGGTGACAAAGTTCTATAATGTGACAGGATCGCCAAATTTCCGTCCACGCAGTGTACCTCCAAGTCTCCTGATAAAAGTGGTACCTCACTTGTTTGGGTAGGCCTAATGACCGTGACAGGAAATGCCCCAAAACACAACATGGACACATCACATTTTCCCAAAGAAAAGAGAGCTGTTTTTTGCAAAGTGCCTAGATGTGGATTTTGGACTCAATCTGAGTCGGCATCTAGGGAAACCTACCAAACCCGTGTATTTTTTAAAACTAGACATCTAGAGGAATCAAAGATGGGGTGACAAGTGGGGCTCTCTCTAGGTTCTGTTACCCAAGATCCTTTGCAAACCTCACAATTTGGCAAAAAAAACAAATTTTCCTCACATTTCGGTGACAAAGTTCTGGAATCTGAGAGGATCCACAAATTTCCTTCCACCCAGTGTTCTTCCACATCTCCTGATAAAAGCGGTACCTCACTTGTTTGGGTAGGCCTAATGACCGTGACAGGAAATACCCGAAAACACAACATGGGCACATCACATTTTCCCAAAGAAAACAGAGCTGTTTCATGCAAAGGGCCTAGATGTGGTTTTTGGCCTCCAACCCAGCAGGCACCTTGAGAAACCTACCAAACCTGTCCATTTTTTAAAACTAGACACCTAGGGGAATCCAAGATTGGGTGACTTGTGGGGTTCTCACCAGGTTCCGTTACCCAGAATCCTTTGCAAACCCCAGAAATTGGCAAAAAAAACACTTTTTCCTCACATTTCGGTGACAGAAAGTTCTAGAATCTGAGAGGAGCCACAAATTTCCGTCCACGCAGTGTTCCTTCAAGTCTCCTGATAAAAGTGGTATCTCACTTGTTTGGGTAGGCCTAATGACCGCGACAGGAAATGCCCCTAAACACAACATAGATACATAACATTTTCCCAAAGAAAACGGACGGGTGTTTTGCAAAGTGAGTAGCTGTGGATTTTGGCCTATAGCTCAGCCGGCACCTTGGGAAACCGGCCAAACATGTGCATTTCTTAAAACTAGACACCTAGGGGAATCCAAGATGGGGTGACAAGTGGGGCTCTCTCTAGGTTCTGTTACCCAAGATCCTTTACAAACCTCACAATTTGGCAAAAAAAATACTTTTTCCTCACATTTCGGTGACAAAGTTCTGGAATCTGAGAGGATCCGAAAATTTCCTTCCACCCAGTGTTCCTCCACATCTCCTGATAAAAGTGGTACCTCACTTCTTTTGGTAGGCCTAATGACGGTGACAGGAAATACCCGAAAACACAACATGGACACATCACATTTTCCCAAAGAAAACAGAGCTGTTTTTTGCAAAGTGCCTAGATGTGGATTTTGGCCTCTAGCTCAGCCAGCACCTTGGGAAACCTACCAAACCTGTGCATTTTTGAAAACTAGATACCTAGGGGAATCCAAGATGGGGTGACTTGTGGGGTTCTCACCAGGTTCCGTTACCCAGACTCCTTTGCAAACCCCAGAACTTGGCAAAAAAACACTTTTTCCTCAAATTTCGGTGACAGAAAGTTCTGGAATCTGAGAGGAGCCACAAATTTCATTCCACCCAGTGTTTCCCCACGTCTCCCGATAAAAATGGTACCTCACTTGTGTGGGTAGGGCTAATGACCGTAACAGGAAATGCCCCAAAACACAATGTGGATACATCACATTTTCCCAAAGAAAACAGAGCTGTTTCTTGCAAAGGGCCTAGCTGTGGATTTTGGCCTCCAACTCAGCGGGCACCTTGAGAAACCTACCAAGCCTGTGCATTTTTTTTAAGTAGACACCTAAGGGGAATCCAAGATGGGGAGACACGTGGGGCTCTCACCAGGTTCTGTTACCCAGAATCCTTTTCAAACCACAATATTTAGCAAAAAAAAACACTTTTTACTAACATTTCGGTGACAAAGTTCTATAATGTGACAGGATCCACAAATTTCCGTCCACGCAGTGTTCCTCCAAGTCTCCTGATAAAAGTGGTACCTCACTTGTTTGGGTAGGCCTAATGACCGCGACAGGAAATGCCCCAAAACACAACATGGACACATCACATTTTCCCAAAGAAAACAGAGCTGTTTTTTGCAAAGTGCCTAGATGTGGATTTTGGACTCAATCTGAGTCGGCATCTAGGGAAACCTACCAAACCTGTGTATTTTTTAAAACTAGACATCTAGAGGAATCAAAGATGGGGTGACAAGTGGGGCTCTCTCTAGGTTCTGTTACCCAAGATCCTGTGCAAACCTCACAATTTGGCAAAAAAAACACATTTTCCTCACATTTCGGTGACAAAGTTTTGGAATCTGAGAGGATCCACAAATTTCCTTCCACCCAGTGTTCCTCCACATCTCCTGATAAAAGCGGTACCTCACTTGTTTGGGTAGGCCTAATGACCGTAACAGGAAATACCCGAAAACACAACATGGGCACATCACATTTTCCCAAAGAAAACAGAGCTGTTTCATGCAAAGGGCCTAGATGTGGTTTTTGGCCTCCAACCCAGCGGGCACCTTGAGAAACCTACCAAACCTGTGCATTTATGAAAACTAGACACCTAGGGGAATCCAAGATTGGGTGACTTTTGGGGTTCTCACCAGGTTCCGTTACCCAGAATCCTTTGCAAACCCCAGGACTTGGCAAAAAAACACTTTTTCCTCACATTTCGGTTACAGAAAGTTCTGGAATCTCAGAGGAGCCACAAATTTCCGTCCACGCAGTGTTCCTTCAAGTCTCCTGATAAAAGTGGTATCTCACTTGTTTGGGTAGGCCTAATGACCGCAACAGGAAATGCCCCAAAACACAACATAGATACATAACATTTTCCCAAAGAAAACGGACGGGTGTTTTGCAAAGTGAGTAGCTGTGGATTTTGGCCTCTAGCTCAGCCGGCACCTTGGGAAACTGACCAAACATGTGCATTTCTTAAAACTAGACACCTAGGGGAATCCAAGATGGGGTGACAAGTGGGGCTCTCTCTAGGTTCTGTTACCCAAGATCCTTTACAAACCTCACAATTTGGCAAAAAAAATACTTTTTCCTCACATTTCGGTGACAAAGTTCTGGAATCTGAGAGGATCCACAAATTTCCTTCCACCCAGTATTCCTCCACATCTCCTGATAAAAGTGGTACCTCATTTCTTTGGGTAGGCCTAATGACTGTGACAGGAAATACCCGAAAACACAACATGGACACATCACATTTTCCCAAAGAAAACAGAGCTGTTTTTTGCAAAGTGCCTAGATGTGGATTTTGGCCTCTAGCTCAGCCAGCACCTTGGGAAACCTACCAAACCTGTGCAATTCTTAAAACTAGACACCTAGGGGAATCCAAGATGGGGTGAACTGTGGGGCTCTCACCAGGTTCTGTTACCCAGAATCCTTTGTAAACCTCAAAATGTGGCAAAAAAACCCACTTTTGCCTCACATTTCGGTGACAAAGTTCTGGAATCTCAGATGATCCATATATGTCCTTCCACCCAACGTTTCCCCTAGTCTCCTGATAAAAATGGTACCTCACTTGTGTGGGTAGGGCTAGTGACCGCAACAGGAAATGCCCCAAAACACAATGTGGATACATCACATTTTCAGAAAGAAAA
This sequence comes from Pleurodeles waltl, assembly GCF_031143425.1. Classification (NCBI taxonomy): domain Eukaryota; kingdom Metazoa; phylum Chordata; class Amphibia; order Caudata; family Salamandridae; genus Pleurodeles; species Pleurodeles waltl. The sequence goes on along the minus strand of NC_090448.1, from coordinate 724,154,834 downwards.
CAGAGCTGTTTCTTGCAAAGGGCCTAGCTGTGGATTTTGGCCTCCAACTCAGTGGGCACCTTGAGAAACCTACCAAGCCTGTGCATTTTTTTAAACTAGACATCTAAGGGGAATCCAGGATGGGGAGACACGTGGGGCTCTCACCAGGTTCTGTTACCCAGAATCCTTTTCAAACCACAAAAATTTGGCCAAAAAACCCACTTTTTCCTCACATTTCGGTGACAAAGTTCTAGAATGTGAGAGGATCCACAAATTTCCATCCACGCAGTGTTCCTCCAAGTCTCCTGATAAAAGTGGTATCTCACTTGTTTGGGTAGGCCTAATGACCGCGACAGGAAATGCCCCAAAACACAACATAGATACATCACATTTTCCCAAAGAAAACGGACTGTTTTTTTGCAAAGTGAGTAGCTGTGGATTTTGCCTCTAGCTCAGCCGGCACCTTGGCAAAACGACCAAACGTGTGCATTTCTTAAAACTAGACACCTAGGGGAATCCAAGATGGGGTGACAAGTGTGGTTCTCACCAGGTTCCATTACCCAAAATCCTTTGCAAAAACCCAGAACCTGGCAAAAAAAAAAAACTTTTGCCTCACATTTCGGTGACAGAAAATTCTTGAATCTGACAGGATCCACAAATTTCCTTCCACCCAGTGTTCCTCCACATCTCCTGATAAAAGTGGTACCTCACTTGTTTGGGTAAGCCTAATGACCGTGACAGGAAATACCCGAAAACACAACATGGACACATCACATTTTCCCAAAGAAAACAGAGCTGTTTTTTGCAAAGTGACTATATATGGATTTTGGCCACTAGCTCAGCCAGCACCTTGAGAAGCCTAAAAAAGCCTGTGCATTTTTTCAAACTAGACACCTAAGGGGAATCCAAGATGGGGAGACACGTGGGGCTCTCACCAGGTTCTGTTACCCAGAATCCTTTTCAAACCACAAAATTTGGCAAAAAAACCCCACTTTTTCCTCACATTTCGGTGACAAAGTTCTATAACGTGAGAGGATCCACAAATTTTCGTCCACGCAGTGTTACTCCAAGTATCCTGATAAAAGTGGTACCTCACTTGTTTGGGTAGGCCTAATGACCGCGACAGGAAATGCCTCAAAACACAACATGGACACATCACATTTTCCCAAAGAAAACAGAGTTTTTTTTTGCAAAGTGCCTAGATGTGGACTTTGGACTCTATCTCAGTCGGCATCTAGGGAAACCTACCAAACCTGTGTATTTTTGAAAACTAGACATCTAGAGGAACCAAAGAGGGGGTGACTTGTGGGGCTCTCTCTAAGTTCTGTTACCCAAGATCCTTTGCAAACCTCACAATTTGGCAAAAAAAAACTTTTTCCTCACATTTCGGTGACAAATTTCTGGTATCTGAGAGGATCCACAAATTTCCTTCCACCCAGTGTTCCTCCACATCTCCTGATAAAAGTGGTACCTCACTTGAGTGGGTAGGCCTAATGACCGTGACAGGAAATACCCGAAAACACAACATGGACACATCACATTTTCCCAAAGAAAACAGAGCTGTTTCTTGCAAAGGGCATAGCTGTGGATTTTGGCCTCCAACTCAGCTGGCACCTTGAGAAACCTACCAAGCCTGTGCATTTTTTTAAACTAGACACCTAGGGGGAATCCAAGATGGGGAGACACTTGGGGCTCTCACCAGGTTCTGTTACCCAGAATCCTTTTCAAACCCAAGAACTTGGCAAAAAAAACACTTTTTCCTCACATTTCGGTGACAAAGTTCTATAATGTGAGAGGATCCACAAATTTCCGTCCACGCAGTGTTCCTCCAAGTCTCCTGATAAAAGTGGTACCTCACTTGTTTGGGTAGGCCTAATGACCACAACAGGAAATGCCCCAAAACACAACATGGACACACCACATTTTCCCAAAGAAAACAGAGCTGTTTTTTGCAAAGTGCCTAGATGTGGATTTTGGACTCAATCTCAGTCGGCATCTAGGGAAACCTACCAAACCTGTGTATTTTTGAAAACTAGACATCTAGAGGAATCAAAGATGGGGTGACAAGTGGGGCTCTCTCTAGGTTCTGTTACCCAAGATCTTTTGCAAACCTCACAATTTGGCAAAAAAAACACATTTTCCTCACATTTCGGTGACAAAGTTCTGGAATCTGAGAGGATCCACAAATTTCCTTCCACCCAGTGTTCCTCCACATCTCCTGATAAAAGTGGTACCTCACTTGTTTGGGTAGGCCTAATGACCGTGACAGGAAATACCCGAAAACACAACATGGGCACATCACATTTTCCCAAAGAAAACAGAGCTGTTTCTTGCAAAGGGCCCAGATGTGGATTTTGGCCTCCTACCCAGCGGGCACCTTGAGAAACCTACCAAACCTGTGCATTTTTGAAAACTAGACACCTAGGGGAATCCAAAATGGGGTGACTTGTGGGGTTCTCACCAGGTTCCATTACCCAGAATCCTTTGCAAACCCCAGAACTTGGCATAAAAAACACTATTTCCTCACATTTCGGTTACAGAAAGTTCTGGAATCTGAGAGGAGCCACAAATTTTCGTCCACGCAGTGTTCCTCCAAGTCTCCTGATAAAAGTGGTATCTCACTTGTTTGGGTAGGCCTAATGACCGCGACAGGAAATGCCCCAAAACACAACATAGATACATAACATTTTCCCAAAGAAAACGGACGGGTGTTTTGCAAAGTGAGTAGCTGTGGATTTTGCCTCTAGCTCAGCCGGCACCTTGGGAAAACGACCAAACATGTGCATTTCTTAAAACTAGACACCTAAGGGAATCCAAGATGGGGTGACAAGTGGGGCTCTCTCTAGGTTCTGTTACCCAAGATCCTTTGCAAACCTCACAATTTGGCAAAAAAAACACATTTTCCTCACATTTCGTTGACAAAGTTCTGGAATCTGAGAGGATCCACAAATTTCTTCCACCCAGTGTTCCTCCACATCTCCTGATAAAAGTGGTACCTCACTTGTTTGGGTAGGCCTAATGACCGTGACAGGAAATACCCGAAAACACAACATGGACACATCACATTTTCCCAAAGAAAACAGAGCTGTTTTTTGCAAAGTGCCTAGATGTGGATTGTGGCCGCTAGCTCAGCCAGCACCTTCGGAAACCTACCAAACCTGTGCATTTTTGAAAACTAGACACCTAGGGGAATCCAACGTGGGGTGTCTTGTGGGGTTCTCACCAGGTTCCGTTACCCAAAATCCTTTGCAAACCCCAGAACTTGGCAAAAAACAACAACTTTTGCCTCACATTTCGGTGACAGAAAGTTCTGGAATCTGAGAGGAGCCACAAATTTCATTCCACCCAGTGTTTCCCCACGTCTCCCGATAAAAATGGTACCTCACTTGTGTGGGTAGGGCTAGTGCCCGCGACAGGAAATTCCCCAAAACACAATGTGGATACATCACATTTTCCCAAAGAAAACAGCTGTTTCTTGCAAAGGGCCTAGCTGTGGATTTTGGTCTCCAACTCAGTGGGCACCTTGAGAAACCCACCAAGCCTGTGCATTTTTTAAAACTAGACACCTAGGGGGAATCCAAGATGGGGAGACACGTGGGGCTCTCACCAGGTTCTGTTACCCAGAATCCTTTTCAAGCCCCAGAACTTGGCAAAAAAAAAACACTTTTTCCTCACATTTCGGTGACAAAGTACTAGAATGTGAGAGGATCGCCAAATTTCCATCCACGCAGTGTACCTCCAAGTCTCCTGATAAAAGTGGTACCTCACTGGTTTGGGTAGGCCTAATGACTGCGACAGGAAATGCCCCAAAACACAACATGGATACATAACATTTTCCCAAAGAAAACGGGCTGTTTTTTTGCTAAGTGAGTAGCTGTGGATTTTGGCCTCTAGCTCAGCTGGCACCTTGGGAAACCGACCAAACATATACATTTCTTAAAACTAGACACCTAGGGAAATCCAAGATGGGGTGACAAGTGGGGCTCTCTCTAGGTTCTGTTACCCAAGATCCTTTGCAAACCTCACAATTTGGCAAAAAAAATACTTTTTCCTCACATTTCGGTGACAAAGTTCTGGAATCTGAGAGGACCCACAAATTTCCTTCCACCCAGTGTTCCTCCACATCTCCTGATAAAAGTGGTACCTCACTTGTTTTAGTAAGACACATGACGACACAGGAAATACCTGAAAACACAACATGGACACATCACATTTTCCCAAAGAAAACAGAGCTGGTTTTTGCAAAGTGCCTAAATGTGGATTTTTGCCTTTAGCTCAGCCAGCACCTTGGGAAACCTACCAAACCTGTACATTTTTGAAAACTAGACAACTGGTGGAATCCAAGATGGGTTAACTTGTGGGGTTCTCACCAGGTTCCGTTGCCCAGAATCCTTTGCAAACCCCAGAACCCACATTTCGGTGACAGAAAGTTCTGGAATCTGAGAGGAGCCACAAATTTCATTCCACCCAGTGTTTCCCCACGTCTCCCGATAAAAATGGTACCTCACTTGTGTGGGTAGGGCTAGTGCCCGCAACAGGAAATGCACCAAAAAGCAATGTGGATACATCACATTTTCCCAAAGAAAACAGCTGTTTCTTGCAAAGGGCCTAGCTGTGGATTTTGGCCTCCAACTCAGTGGGCACCTTGAGAAACCCACCAAGCCTGTGCATTTTTTAAAACTAGACACCTAGGGGGAATCCAAGATGGGGAGACACGTGGGGATCTCACCAGGATCTGTTACCCAGAATCCTTTTCAAGCCCCAGAACTTGGCAAAAAAAAACACTTTTTCCTCACATTTCGGTGACAAAGTTCTAGAATGTGAGAGGATCGCCAAATTTCCGTCCACGCAGTGTACCTCCAAGTCTCCTGATAAAAGTGGTACCTCACTTGTTTGGGTAGGCCTAATGACCACGACAGGAAATGCCCCAAAACACAACATGGATACATAACATTTTCCCAAAGAAAACGGACCGTTTTTTTGCAAAGTGAATAGCTGTGGATTTTGGCCTCTAGCTCAGCTGGCACCTTGGGAAACCACCCAAACCTGTGCATTTCTTAAAACTAGACACCTAGGGGAATCCAAGGTGGGGTGACAAGTGGGGCTCTCTCTAGGTTCTGTTACCCAAGATCCTTTGCAAAACTCACAATTTGGAAAAAAAAACACTTTTTCCTCACATTTCGGTGACAAAGTGCTGGAATCTGAGAGGATCCACAAATTTCCTTACACAAAGTGTTCCTCCACATATCCTGATAAAAGTGGTACCTCACTTGTTTGGGTAGGCCTAATGACCGTGACAGGAAATACCCGAAAACACAACATGGACACATCACATTTTCCCAAAGAAAACAGAGCTGTTTTTTGCAAAGTGCCTAAATGTGGATTTTGGCCTCTAGCTCAGCCAGCACCTTGGGAAACCTACCAAACCTGTACATTTTTGAAAACTAGACACCTGGTGGAATCCAAGATGGAGTAACTTGTGGGGTTCTCACCAGGTTCCGTTGCCCAGAATCATTTGCAAACCCCAGAAGTTGGCAAAAAAAACACTTTTTCCTGACATTTCGGTGACAGAAAGTTCTGGAATCTGAGAGGAGCCACAAATTTCATTCCACCCAGTGTTTCCTCACGTCTCCCGATAAAAAGGGTACCTCACTTGTGTGGGTAGGGCTAGTGCCCGCGACAGGAAATGCCCCAAAACACAACATGGACACATCACATTTTCCCAAAGAAAACAGAGCTGTTTTTTGCAAAGTGCCTAGATGTGGATTTTGGACTCTATCTCAATCGGCATCTAGGGAAACCTACCAAACCTGTGTATTTTTGAAAACTAGACATCTAGAGGAATCAAAGTTGTGGGGCTCTCTCTAGGTTCTGTTACCCAAGATCCTTTGCAAACCTCACAATTTGGCAAAAAAAAAAACTTTTTCCTCACATTTCGGTGACAAAGTTCTGGAATCTGAGAGGATCAACAAATTTCCTTCCACCCAGTGTTCCTCCACATCTCCTGATAAAAGTGGTACCTCACTTGTTTAGGTAGGCCTAATGACCGTGACAGGAAATACCCGAATACACAACATGGACGCGTCACATTTTCCTAAAGAAAACAGAGCTGTTTATTGCAAAGTGACTAGATGTGGATTTTGGCCTCTAGCTCAGCCAGCACCTTGGGAAACCTACCATACCTGTGAATTCTTTAAAACTAGACTCCTAGGGGAATCCAAGATGGGGTAACTTGTGGGGTTCTCACCAGGTTCCGTTACCCAGAATCCTTTGCAAACCCCAGAACTTGGCAAAAAAACACTTTTTCCTCACATTTCGGTGACAGAAAGTTCTGGAATCTGAGAGGAGCCACAAATTGCATTCCACCCAGTGTTTCCCCACATCTCCCGATAAAAATGGTATTTCACTTGTGTGGGTAGGACTAGTGCCCGCGACAGGAAATGCCCCAAAACACAATGTGGATACATCACATTTTCCCAAAGAAAACAGAGATGTTTCTTGCAAAGGGCCTAGCTGTGGATTTTGGCCTCCAACTCAGCGGGCACCTTGAGAAACCAACCAAGCCTGTGCATTTTTTTAAAGTAGACACCTAAGGGGAATCCAAGATGGGGAGACACGTGGGGCTCTCACCAGGTTCTGTTACCCAGAATCCTTTTCAAACCACAAAATTTGGCAAAAAAAACCCACTTTTTCCTCATATTTCAGTGACAAAGTTCTATAATGTGAGAGGATCCACAAATTTCCGTCCACGCAGTGTTCCTCCAAGTCTCCTGATAAAAGTGGTACCTCACTTGTTTGGGTAGGCCTAATGACCGCGACAGGAAATGCCCCAAAACACAACATGGACACATCACATTTTCCCAAAGAAAACAGAGCTGTTTTTTGCAAAGTGCCTAGATATGGATTTTGGACTCTATCTCAGTCGGTATCTAGGGAAACCTACCAAACCTGTGTATTTTTGAAAACTAGACATCTAGAGGAATCAAAGATGGGGTGACTTGTGGGGCTCTCTCTAGGTTCTGTTACCCAAGATGCTTTGCAAACCTCGCAATTTGGCAAAAAAAAAAAACACTTTTTCCTCACATTTCGGTGACAAAGTTCTGTAATCTGAGAGGATCCACAAATTTCCTTCCACGCAGTGTTCCTCCACATCTCCTGATAAAAGTGGTACCTCACTTGTTTAGGTAGGCCTAATGACCGTGACAGGAAATACCCGAATACACAACATGGACACATCACATTTTCCCAAAGAAAACAGAGCTGTTTTTTGCAAAGTGATTAGATGTGGATTTTGGCCTCTAGCTCAGCCAGCACCTTGGGAAACCTACCAAACCTGTGCATTTTTTTAAACTAGACACCTAGCGGAATCCAAGATGGGGTGACTTGTGCGGTTCTCACCAGGTTCCGTTACCCAGAATCCTTTGCAAACCCCAGAACTTGGCAAAAAAACCACTTTTTCCTCACATTTCGGTGACAGAAAGTTCTGGAATCGGAGAGGAGGCACAAATGTCATTCCACCCAGTTTTTCCCCACGTCTCCCGATAAAAATGGTACTTCACTTGTGTGGGTAGGGCTGGTACCCGCGACAGGAAATGCCCCAAAACACAATGTGGATACGTCACATTTTCCCAAAGAAAACAGAGATGTTTCTTGCAAAGGGCCTAGCTGTGGATTTTGGCCTCCAACTCAGCGGGCACATTGAGAAACCGACCAAGCCTGTGCATTTTTTTAAACTAGACACCTAGCGGGAATCCAAGATGGGGAGACACGTGCGGCTCTCACCAGGTTCTGTTACCCAGAATCCTTTTCAAACCCCATTACTTGGCAAAAAAAACACTTTTTCCTCACATTTCGGTGACAAAGTTCTAGAATGTGAGAGGATCGCCAAATTTCCGTCCACACAGTGTACCTCCAAGTCTCCTGATAAAAGTGGTACCTCACTTGTTTGGGTAGGCCTAATGACCGCAACAGGAAATGCCCCAAAACACAACATGGATACAAAACATTTTCCCAAAGAAAACGGACAGGTTTTTTGCAAAGTGAGTAGCTGTGGATTTTGGCCTCTAACTCAGCCGGCACCTCGGGAAACCGACCAAACCTGTGCATTTCTTAAAACTAGACACCTAGGGGAATCCAAAATGGGGTGACTTGTGGGGTTCTCACCAGGTTCTGTTACCCCAAATACTTTGCAAACCCCAGAACTTGGCAAAAAGAAAAACACTTTTTCCTCACATTTCGGTGACAGAAAGTTCTGGAATCTGAGAGGATCCACAAATTTCCTTCCACTCAGTGTTCCTCCACATCTCCTGATAAACGTTGTACCTCACTTGTTTGGGTAGGCCTAATGACCGTGACAGGAAATACCAGAAAACACTACATGGACACATCACATTTTCCCAAAGAAAACAGAGCTGTTTTTTGCAAAGTGCCTAGATGTGGATTTTGGCCTCTAGCTCAGCCAGCACCTTGAGAAACCTACCAAGCCTGTGCATTTTTTTAAACTAGACATCTAGAGGAATCAAAGATGGGGTAACTTGTGGGGCACACTCTAGGTTCTGTTACCCAAGATCCATTGCAAACCTCACAATTTGGCAAAAAAAACCTTTTTCCTCACATTTCGGTGACAAAGTTCTGGAATCTGAGAGGATCCACAAATTTCCTTCCACCCAGTGTTCCTCCACATCTCCTGATAAAAGTGGTACCTCTCTTGAGTGGGTAGGCCAAATGACCAAACAGGAAATACCCGAAAACACAACATGGACACATCACATTTTCCCAAAGAAAACAGAGCTGTTTCTTGCAAAGGGCCTAGCTGTGGATTTTGGCCTCCAACTCAGCGGGCACCTTGAGAAACCTACCAAGCCTGTTCATTTTTTTAAAGTAGACACCTAAGGGGAATCCAAGATGGGGAGACAAGTGGGGCTCTCTCTAGGTTCTGTTGCCCAAGATCCTTTGCAAAACTCACAATTTGGAGAAAAAAAAACACTTTTTCCTCCCATTTCGGTGACAAAGTTGTGGAATCTGAGAGGATCCACAAATTTCCTTCCACCCAGTGTTCCTCCACATCTCCTGATAAAAGCGGTACCTCACTTGTTTGGGTAGGCCTAATGACCGCAACAGGAAATGCCCCAAAACACAACATGGACACATCACATTTTCCCAAAGAAAACAGAGCTGTTTTTTGCAAAGTGCCTAGATGTGGATTTTGGACTCAATCTGAGTCGGCATCTAGGGAAACCTACCAAACCTGTGTATTTTTTAAAACTAGACATCTAGAGGAATCAAAGATGGGGTGACAAGTGGGGTTTTCTCTAGGTTCTGTTACCCAAGATCCTGTGCAAACCTCACAATTTGGCAAAAAAAACAAATTTTCCTCACATTTCGGTGACAAAGTTCTGGAATCTGAGAGGATCCACAAATTTCCTTCCACCCAGTGTTCCTCCACATCTCCTGATAAAAGCGGTACCTCACTTGTTTGGGTAGGCCTAATGACCGTAACAGGAAATACCCGAAAACACAACATGGGCACATCACATTTTCCCAAAGAAAACAGAGCTGTTTCATGCAAAGGGCCTAGATGTGGTTTTTGGGCTCTAGCTCAGCCGGCACCTTGGGAACCGACCAAACCTGTGCATTTCTTAAAACTAGACACCTAGGAGAATCCAAGATGGGGTGACAAGTGGGGCTCTCTCTAGGTTCTGTTGCCCAAGATCCTTTGCAAAACTCACAATTTGGAGAAAAAAAAACACTTTTTCCTCACATTTCGGTGACAAAGTTGTGGAATCTGAGAGGATCCACAAATTTCCTTCCACCCAGTGTTCCTCCACATATCCTGATAAAAGTGGTACCTCACTTGTTTGGGTAGGCCTAATGACCGTGACAGGAAATACCCGAAAACAGAACATGGACACATCACATTTTCCCAATGAAAACAGAGCTGTTTTTTGCAAAGTGCCTAGATATGGATTTTGGCCACTGGCTCAGCCAGCACCTTGAGAAGCCTACAAAGCCTGTGCATTTTTTCAAACTAGACACCTAAGGGGAATCCAAGATGGGGAGACAGGTGGGGCTCTCACCAGGTTCTGTTACCCAGAATCCTTTTCAAAACACAAAATTTGGCAAAAAAAACCCACTTTTTCCTCACATTTCGGTGACAAAGTTCTATAATGTGAGAGGATCCACAAATTTCCGTCCACGCAGTGTTACTCCAAGTCTCCTGATAAAAGTGGTACCTCACTTGTTTGGGTAGGCCTAATGACCGCGACAGGCAATGCCACAAAACACAACATGGACACATAACATTTTCCCAAAGAAAATAGAGCTGTTTTTTGCAAAGTGCCTAGATGTGGACTTTGGACTCTATCTCAGTCGGCATCTAGGGAAACCTACCAAACCTGTGTATTTTTTAAAACTAGACATCTAGAGGAGCCAAAGATGGGGTGACTTGTGGGGCTCTCTCTAGGATCTGTTACCCAAGATCCTTTGCAAAGCTCACAATTTGGCCCAAAAAAACTTTTTCCTCACATTTCAGTGACAAATTTCTGGAATCTGAGAGGATCCACAAATTTCCTTCCACCCAGTGTTCCTCCACATCTCCTGATAAAAGTGGTACCTCTCTTGAGTGGGTAGGCCTAATGACCGTGACAGGAAATACCCCAAAACACAACATGGACACATCACATTTTCCCAAAGAAAACAGAGCTGTTTCTTGCAAAGGGCCTAGCTGTGGATTTTGGCCTCCAACTCAGTGGGCACCTTGAGAAACCTACCAAGCCTGTGCATTTTTTTTAAAGTAGACACCTAAGGGGAATCCAAGATGGGGAGACATGAGGGGCTCTCACCAGGTTCTTTTACCCAGAATCCTTTTCAAACCACAAAATTTGGCAAAAAAAACATACTTTTTCCTCACATTTCGGTGACAAAGTTCTATAATGTGAGAGGATCCACAAATTTCCGTCCACACAGTGTTCCTCCAAGTCTCCTGATAAAAGTGGTATCTCACTTGTTTGGGTAGGCCTAATGACTGCGACAGGAAATGCCCCAAAACACAACATAGATACATAACATTTTCCCAAAGAAAACGGGCCATTTTTTTGCTAAGTGAGTAGCTGTGGATTTTGGCCTCTAGCTCAGCTGGCACCTTGGGAAACCGACCAAACATATACATTTCTTAAAACTAGACACCTAGAGAAATCCAAGATGGGGTGACAAGTGGGGCTCTCTCTAGGTTCTGTTACCCAAGATCCTTTGCAAACCTCACAATTTGGCAAAAAAAATACTTTTTCCTCACATTTCGGTGACAAAGTTCTGGAATCTGAGAGGACCCACAAATTTCCTTCCACCCAGTGTTCCTCCACATCTCCTGATAAAAGTGGTACCTCACTTGTTTTAGTAAGACAAATGACCGTGACAGGAAATACCTGAAAACACAACATGGACACATCACATTTTCCCAAAGAAAACAGAGCTGGTTTTTGCAAAGTGCCTAAATGTGGATTTTTGCCTTTAGCTCAGCCAGCACCTTGGGAAACCTACCAAACCTGTACATTTTTGAAAACTAGACAACTGGTGGAATCCAAGATGGGTTAACTTGTGGGGTTCTCACCAGGTTCCGTTGCCCAGAATCCTTTGCAAACCCCAGAACTTGGCAAAAAAAACACTTTTTCCTCACATTTCGGTGACAGAAAGTTCTGGAATCTGAGAGGAGCCACAAATTTCATTCCACCCAGTGTTTCCCCACGTCTCCCGATAAAAATGGTACCTCACTTGTGTGGGTAGGGCTAGTGCCCGCGACAGGAAATGCACCAAAAAGCAATGTGGATACATCACATTTTCCCAAAGAAAACAGCTGTTTCTTGCAAAGGGCCTAGCTGTGGATTTTGGCCTCCAACTCAGTGGGCACCTTGAGAAACCCACCAAGCCTGTGCATTTTTTAAAACTAGACACCTAGGGGGAATCCAAGATGGGGAGACACGTGGGGATCTCACCAGGATCTGTTACCCAGAATCCTTTTCAAGCCCCAGAACTTGGCAAAAAAAAACACTTTTTCCTCACATTTCGGTGACAAAGTTCTAGAATGTGAGAGGATCGCCAAATTTCCGTCCACGCAGTGTACCTCCAAGTCTCCTGATAAAAGTGGTACCTCACTTGTTTGGGTAGGCCTAATGACCACGACAGGAAATGCCCCAAAACACAACATGGATACATAACATTTTCCCAAAGAAAACGGACCGTTTTTTTGCAAAGTGAATAGCTGTGGATTTTGGCCTCTAGCTCAGCTGGCACCTTGGGAAACCAACCAAACCTGTGCATTTCTTAAAACTAGACACCTAGGGGAATCCAAGATGGGGTGACAAGTGGGGCTCTCTCTAGGTTCTGTTACCCAAGATCCTTTGCAAAACTCACAATTTGGAAAAAAAAACCACTTTTTCCTCACATTTCGGTGACAAAGTTCTGGAATCTGAGAGGATCCACAAATTTCCTTCCACAAAGTGTTCCTCCACATATCCTGATAAAAGTGGTACCTCACTTGTTTGGGTAGGCCTAATGACCGTGACAGGAAATACCCGAAAACACAACATGGACACATCACATTTTCCCAAAGAAAACAGAGCTGTTTTTTGCAAAGTGCCTAAATGTGGATTTTAGCCTCTAGCTCAGCCAGCACCTTGGGAAACCTACCAAACCTGTACATTTTTGAAAACTAGACACCTGGTGGAATCCAAGATGGAGTAACTTGTGGGGTTCTCACCAGGTTCCGTTGCCCAGAATCATTTGCAAACCCCAGAACTTGGCAAAAAAAACACTTTTTCCTGACATTTCGGTGACAGAAAGTTCTGGAATCTGAGAGGAGCCACAAATTTCATTCCACCCAGTGTTTCCTCACGTCTCCCGATAAAAAGGGTACCTCACTTGTGTGGGTAGGGCTAGTGCCCGCGACAGGAAATGCCCCAAAACACAATGTGGATACATTACATTTTCCCAAAGAAAACAGAGCTGTTTCTTGCAAAGGGCCTAGCTGTGGATTTTGGCCTCCAACTCAGTGGGCACCTTGAGAAACCTACCAAGCCTGTGCATTTTTTTTAAAGTAGACACCTAAGGGGAATCCAAGATGGGGAGACATGAGGGGCTCTCACCAGGTTCTTTTACCCAGAATCCTTTTCAAACCACAAAATTTGGCAAAAAAAACATACTTTTTCCTCACATTTCGGTGACAAAGTTCTATAATGTGAGAGGATCCACAAATTTCCATCCACGCAGTGTTCCTCCAAGTCTCCTGATAAAAGTGGTACCTCACTTGTTTGGGTAGGCCTAATGACCGCGACAGGAAATGCCCCAAAACACAACATGGACACATCACATTTTCCCAAAGAAAACAGAGCTGTTTTTTGCAAAGTGCCTAGATGTGGATTTTGGACTCTATCTCAATCGGCATCTAGGGAAACCTACCAAACCTGTGTATTTTTGAAAACTAGACATCTAGAGGAATCAAAGTTGTGGGGCTCTCTCTAGGTTCTGTTACCCAAGATCCTTTGCAAACCTCACAATTTGGCAAAAAAAAAACTTTTTCCTCACATTTCGGTGACAAAGTTCTGGAATCTGAGAGGATCAACAAATTTCCTTCCACCCAGTGTTCCTCCACATCTCCTGATAAAAGTGGTACCTCACTTGAGTGGGTAAGCCAAATGACCAAACAGGAAATACCCGAAAACACAACATGGACACATCACATTTTCCCAAAGAAAATAGAGCTGTTTTTTGCAAAGTGCCTAGATGTGGACTTTGGACTCTATCTCAGTCGGCATCTAGGGAAACCTACCAAACCTGTGTATTTTTTAAAACTAGACATCTAGAGGAACCAAAGATGGGGTGACTTGTGGGGCTCTCTCTAGGTTCTGTTACCCAAGATCCTTTGCAAAGCTCACAATTTGGCCCCAAAAAACTTTTTCCTCACATTTCAGTGACAAATTTCTGGAATCTGAGAGGATCCACAAATTTCCTTCCACCCAGTGTTCCTCCACATCTCCTGATAAAAGTGGTACCTCTCTTGAGTGGGTAGGCCTAATGACCGTGACAGGAAATACCCCAAAACACAACATGGACACAACACATTTTCCCAAAGAAAACAGAGCTGTTTCTTGCAAAGGGCCTAGCTGTGGATTTTGGCCTCGAAGTCAGTGGGCACCTTGAGAAACCTACCAAGCCTGTGCATTTTTTAAAACTAGACACCTAGGGGGAATCCAAGATGGGGAGACACGTGGGGATCTCACCAGGATCTGTTACCCAGAATCCTTTTCAAGCCCCAGAACTTGGCAAAAAAAAACACTTTTTCCTCACATTTCGGTGACAAAGTTCTAGAATGTGAGAGGATCGCCAAATTTCCGTCCACGCAGTGTACCTCCAAGTCTCCTGATAAAAGTGGTACCTCACTTGTTTGGGTAGGCCTAATGACCACGACAGGAAATGCCCCAAAACACAACATGGATACATAACATTTTCCCAAAGAAAACGGACCGTTTTTTTGCAAAGTGAATAGCTGTGGATTTTGGCCTCTAGCTCAGCTGGCACCTTGGGAAACCAACCAAACCTGTGCATTTCTTAAAACTAGACACCTAGGGGAATCCAAGATGGGGTGACAAGTGGGGCTCTCTCTAGGTTCTGTTACCCAAGATCCTTTGCAAAACTCACAATTTGGAAAAAAAAACCACTTTTTCCTCACATTTCGGTGACAAAGTTCTGGAATCTGAGAGGATCCACAAATTTCCTTCCACAAAGTGTTCCTCCACATATCCTGATAAAAGTGGTACCTCACTTGTTTGGGTAGGCCTAATGACCGTGACAGGAAATACCCGAAAACACAACATGGACACATCACATTTTCCCAAAGAAAACAGAGCTGTTTTTTGCAAAGTGCCTAAATGTGGATTTTAGCCTCTAGCTCAGCCAGCACCTTGGGAAACCTACCAAACCTGTACATTTTTGAAAACTAGACACCTGGTGGAATCCAAGATGGAGTAACTTGTGGGGTTCTCACCAGGTTCCGTTGCCCAGAATCATTTGCAAACCCCAGAACTTGGCAAAAAAAACACTTTTTCCTGACATTTCGGTGACAGAAAGTTCTGGAATCTGAGAGGAGCCACAAATTTCATTCCACCCAGTGTTTCCTCACGTCTCCCGATAAAAAGGGTACCTCACTTGTGTGGGTAGGGCTAGTGCCCGCGACAGGAAATGCCCCAAAACACAATGTGGATACATTACATTTTCCCAAAGAAAACAGAGCTGTTTCTTGCAAAGGGCCTAGCTGTGGATTTTGGCCTCCAACTCAGTGGGCACCTTGAGAAACCTACCAAGCCTGTGCATTTTTTTTAAAGTAGACACCTAAGGGGAATCCAAGATGGGGAGACATGAGGGGCTCTCACCAGGTTCTTTTACCCAGAATCCTTTTCAAACCACAAAATTTGGCAAAAAAAACATACTTTTTCCTCACATTTCGGTGACAAAGTTCTATAATGTGAGAGGATCCACAAATTTCCATCCACGCAGTGTTCCTCCAAGTCTCCTGATAAAAGTGGTACCTCACTTGTTTGGGTAGGCCTAATGACCGCGACAGGAAATGCCCCAAAACACAACATGGACACATCACATTTTCCCAAAGAAAACAGAGCTGTTTTTTGCAAAGTGCCTAGATGTGGATTTTGGACTCTATCTCAATCGGCATCTAGGGAAACCTACCAAACCTGTGTATTTTTGAAAACTAGACATCTAGAGGAATCAAAGTTGTGGGGCTCTCTCTAGGTTCTGTTACCCAAGATCCTTTGCAAACCTCACAATTTGGCAAAAAAAAAACTTTTTCCTCACATTTCGGTGACAAAGTTCTGGAATCTGAGAGGATCAACAAATTTCCTTCCACCCAGTGTTCCTCCACATCTCCTGATAAAAGTGGTACCTCACTTGTTTAGGTAGGCCTAATGACCGTGACAGGAAATACCCGAATACACAACATGGACGCGTCACATTTTCCTAAAGAAAACAGAGCTGTTTTTTGCAAAGTGACTAGATGTGGATTTTGGCCTCTAGCTCAGCCAGCACCTTGGGAAACCTACCATACCTGTGAATTCTTTAAAACTAGACTCCTAGGGGAATCCAAGATGGGGTAACTTGTGGGGTTCTCACCAGGTTCCGTTACCCAGAATCCTTTGCAAACCCCAGAACTTGGCAAAAAAACACTTTTTCCTCACATTTCGGTGACAGAAAGTTCTGGAATCTGAGAGGAGCCACAAATTGCATTCCACCCAGTGTTTCCCCACATCTCCCGATAAAAATGGTATTTCACTTGTGTGGGTAGGACTAGTGCCCGCGACAGGAAATGCCCCAAAACACAATGTGGATACATCACATTTTCCCAAAGAAAACAGAGATGTTTCTTGCAAAGGGCCTAGCTGTGGATTTTGGCCTCCAACTCAGCGGGCACCTTGAGAAACCAACCAAGCCTGTGCATTTTTTTAAAGTAGACACCTAAGGGGAATCCAAGATGGGGAGACACGTGGGGCTCTCACCAGGTTCTGTTACCCAGAATCCTTTTCAAACCACAAAATTTGGCAAAAAAAAACCACTTTTTCCTCATATTTCAGTGACAAAGTTCTATAATGTGAGAGGATCCACAAATTTCCGTCCACGCAGTGTTCCTCCAAGTCTCCTGATAAAAGTGGTACCTCACTTGTTTGGGTAGGCCTAATGACCGCGACAGGAAATGCCCCAAAACACAACATGGACACATCACATTTTCCCAAAGAAAACAGAGCTGTTTTTTGCAAAGTGCCTAGATATGGATTTTGGACTCTATCTCAGTCGGTATCTAGGGAAACCTACCAAACCTGTGTATTTTTGAAAACTAGACATCTAGAGGAATCAAAGATGGGGTGACTTGTGGGGCTCTCTCTAGGTTCTGTTACCCAAGATGCTTTGCAAACCTCGCAATTTGGCAAAAAAAAAAAACACTTTTTCCTCACATTTCGGTGACAAAGTTCTGGAATCTGAGAGGATCCACAAATTTCCTTCCACGCAGTGTTCCTCCACATCTCCTGATAAAAGTGGTACCTCACTTGTTTAGGTAGGCCTAATGACCGTGACAGGAAATACCCGAATACACAACATGGACACATCACATTTTCCCAAAGAAAACAGAGCTGTTTTTTGCAAAGTGATTAGATGTGGTTTTGGCCTCTAGCTCAGCCAGCACCTTGGGAAACCTACCAAACCTGTGCATTTTTTTAAACTAGACACCTAGCGGAATCCAAGATGGGGTGACTTGTGCGGTTCTCACCAGGTTCCGTTACCCAGAATCCTTTGCAAACCCCAGAACTTGGCAAAAAAAACACTTTTTCCTCACATTTCGGTGACAGAAAGTTCTGGAATCGGAGAGGAGGCACAAATGTCATTCCACCCAGTTTTTCCCCACATCTCCCGATAAAAATGGTACTTCACTTGTGTGGGTAGGGCTGGTACCCGCGACAGGAAATGCCCCAAAACACAATGTGGATACGTCACATTTTCCCAAAGAAAACAGAGATGTTTCTTGCAAAGGGCCTAGCTGTGGATTTTGGCCTCCAACTCAGCGGGCACATTGAGAAACCGACCAAGCCTGTGCATTTTTTTAAACTAGACACCTAGCGGGAATCCAAGATGGGGAGACACGTGCGGCTCTCACCAGGTTCTGTTACCCAGAATCCTTTTCAAACCCCATTACTTGGCAAAAAAAAACACTTTTTCCTCACATTTCGGTGACAAAGTTCTAGAATGTGAGAGGATCGCCAAATTTCCGTCCACACAGTGTACCTCCAAGTCTCCTGATAAAAGTGGTACCTCACTTGTTTGGGTAGGCCTAATGACCGCAACAGGAAATGCCCCAAAACACAACATGGATACAAAACATTTTCCCAAAGAAAACGGACAGGTTTTTTGCAAAGTGAGTAGCTGTGGATTTTGGCCTCTAACTCAGCCGGCACCTCGGGAAACCGACCAAACCTGTGCATTTCTTAAAACTAGACACCTAGGGGAATCCAAGATGGGGTGACTTGTGGGGTTCTCACCAGGTTCTGTTACCCCAAATACTTTGCAAACCCCAGAACTTGGCAAAAAAAAAAACACTTTTTCCTCACATTTCGGTGACAGAAAGTTCTGGAATCTGAGAGGATCCACAAATTTCCTTCCACTCAGTGTTCCTCCACATCTCCTGATAAACGTTGTACCTCACTTGTTTGGGTAGGCCTAATGACCGTGACAGGAAATACCAGAAAACACTACATGGACACATCACATTTTCCCAAAGAAAACAGAGCTGTTTTTTGCAAAGTGCCTAGATGTGGATTTTGGCCTCTAGCTCAGCCAGCACCTTGAGAAACCTACCAAGCCTGTGCATTTTTTAAAACTAGACATCTAGAGGAATCAAAGATGGGGTAACTTGTGGGGCACACTCTAGGTTCTGTTACCCAAGATCCATTGCAAACCTCACAATTTGGCAAAAAAAACCTTTTTCCTCACATTTCGGTGACAAAGTTCTGGAATCTGAGAGGATCCACAAATTTCCTTCCACCCAGTGTTCCTCCACATCTCCTGATAAAAGTGGTACCTCACTTGAGTGGGTAAGCCAAATGACCAAACAGGAAATACCCGAAAACACAACATGGACACATCACATTTTCCCAAAGAAAACAGAGCTGTTTCTTGCAAAGGGCCTAGCTGTGGATTTTGGCCTCCAACTCAGCGGGCACCTTGAGAAACCTACCAAGCCTGTTCATTTTTTTAAAGTAGACACCTAAGGGGAATCCAAGATGGGGAGACACGTGGGGCTCTCACCAGGTTCTGTTACCCAGAATCCTTTTCAAACCACAATATTTAGCAAAAAAAAAACACTTTTTCCTAACATTTCGGTGACAAAGTTCTATAATGTGACAGGATCCACAAATTTCCGTCCACGCAGTGTTCCTCCAAGTCTCCTGATAAAAGTGGTACCTCACTTGTTTGGGTAGGCCTAATGACCGCGACAGGAAATGCCCCAAAACACAACATGGACACATCACATTTTCCCAAAGAAAACAGAGCTGTTTTTTGCAAAGTGCCTAGATGTGGATTTTGGACTCAATCTGAGTCGGCATCTAGGGAAACCTACCAAACCTGTGTATTTTTTAAAACTAGACATCTAGAGGAATCAAAGTTGGGGTGACAAGTGGGGCTCTCTCTAGGTTCTGTTACCCAAGATCCTGTGCAAACCTCACAATTTGGCAAAAAAAACAAATTTTCCTCACATTTCGGTGACAAAGTTCTGGAATCTGAGAGGATCCACAAATTTCCTTCCACCCAGTGTTCCTCCACATCTCCTGATAAAAGCGGTACCTCACTTGTTTGGGTAGGCCTAATGACCGTAACAGGAAATACCCGAAAACACAACATGGGCACATCACATTTTCCCAAAGAAAACAGAGCTGTTATATGCAAAGGGCCTAGATGTGGTTTTTGGCCTCCAACCCAGCGGGCACCTTGAGAAACCTACCAAACCTGTGCATTTATGAAAACTAGACACCTAGGGGAATCCAAGATTGGGTGACTTTTGGGGTTCTCACCAGGTTCCGTTACCCAGAATCCTTTGCAAACCCCAGGACTTGGCAAAAAAAAACTTTTTCCTCACATTTCGGTTACAGAAAGTTCTGGAATCTGAGAGGAGCCACAAATTTCCGTCCACGCAGTGTTCCTTCAAGTCTCCTGATAAAAGTGGTATCTCACTTGTTTGGGTAGGCCTAATGACCGCAACAGGAAATGCCCCAAAACACAACATAGATGCATAACATTTTCCCAAAGAAAACGGACGGGTGTTTTGCAAAGTGAGTAGCTGTGGATTTTGGCCTCTAGCTCAGCCGGCACCTTGGGAAACTGACCAAACATGTGCATTTCTTAAAACTAGACACCTAGGGGAATCCAAGATGGGGTGACAAGTGGGGCTCTCTCTAGGTTCTGTTACCCAAGATCCTTTACAAACCTCACAATTTGGCAAAAAAAATACTTTTTCCTCACATTTCGGTGACAAAGTTCTGGAATCTGAGAGGATCCACAAATTTCCTTCCACAAAGTATTCCTCCACATCTCCTGATAAAAGTGGTACCTCATTTCTTTGGGTAGGCCTAATGACTGTGACAGGAAATACCCGAAAACACAACATGGACACATCACATTTTCCCAAAGAAAACAGAGCTGTTTTTTGCAAAGTGCCTAGATGTGGATTTTGGCCTCTAGCTCAGCCAGCAACTTGGGAAACCTACCAAACCTGTGCAATTCTTAAAACTAGACACCTAGGGGAATCCAAGATGGGGTGAACTGTGGGGCTCTCACCAGGTTCTGTTACCCAGAATCCTTTGTAAACCTCAAAATGTGGCAAAAAAACCCACTTTTGCCTCACATTTCGGTGACAAAGTTCTGGAATCTCAGACGATCCATATATGTCCTTCCACCCAACGTTTCCCCTAGTCTCCTGATAAAAATGGTACCTCACTTGTGTGGGTAGGGCTAGTGACCGCAACAGGAAATGCCCCAAAACACAATGTGGATACATCACATTTTCAGAAAGAAAACAGAGCTGTTTCTTGCAAAGGGCCTAGCTGTGGATTTTGGCCTCCAACTCAGTGGGCACCTTGAGAAACCTACCAAGCCTGTGCATTTTTTTAAACTAGACACCTAAGGGGAATCCAGGATGGGGAGACACGTGGGGCTCTCACCAGGTTCTGTTACCCAGAATCCTTTTCAAACCACAAAAATTTGGCCAAAAAACCCACTTTTTCCTCACATTTCGGTGACAAAGTTCTAGAATGTGAGAGGATCCACAAATTTACGTCCACGCAGTGTTCCTCCAAGTCTCCTGATAAAAGTGGTATCTCACTTGTTTGGGTAGGCCTAATGACCGCGACAGGAAATGCCCCAAAACACAACATAGATACATCACATTTTCCCAAAGAAAACGGACTGTTTTTTTGCAAAGTGAGTAGCTGTGGATTTTGCCTCTAGCTCAGCCGGCACCTTGGGAAAACGACTAAACGTGTGCATTTCTTAAAACTAGACACCTAGGGGAATCCAAGATGGGGTGACAAGTGGGGTTCTCACCAGGTTCCATTACCCAAAATCCTTTGCAAAACCCAGAACCTGGCAAAAAAACAAAACTTTTGCCTCACATTTCGGTGACAGAAAATTCTGGAATCTGAGAGGATCCACAAATTACCTTCCGCCCAGTGTTCCTCCACATCTCCTGATAAAAGTGGTACCTCACTTGTTTGGGTAAGCCTAATGACCGTGACAGGAAATACCCGAAAACACAACATGGACACATCACATTTTCCCAAAGAAAACAGAGCTGTTTTTTGCAAAGTGACTATATATGGATTTTGGCCACTAGCTCAGCCAGCACTTTGAGAAGCCTAAAAAAGCCTGTGCATTTTTTCAAACTAGACACCTAAGGGGAATCCAAGATGGGGAGACACGTGGGGCTCTCACCAGGTTCTGTTACCCAGAATCCTTTTCAAAACACAAAATTTGGCAAAAAAAACCCACTTTTTCCTCACATTTCGGTGACAAAGTTCTATAATGTGAGAGGATCCACAAATTTCCGTCCACGCAGTGTTACTCCAAGTCTCCTGATAAAAGTGGTACCTCACTTGTTTGGGTAGGCCTAATGACCGCGACAGGCAATGCCTCAAAACACAACATGGACACATAACATTTTCCCAAAGAAAATAGAGCTGTTTTTTGCAAAGTGCCTAGATGTGGACTTTGGACTCTATCTCAGTCGGCATCTAGGGAAACCTACCAAACCTGTGTATTTTTTAAAACTAGACATCTAGAGGAACCAAAGATGGGGTGACTTGTGGGGCTCTCTCTAGGTTCTGTTACCCAAGATCCTTTGCAAAGCTCACAATTTGGCCCCAAAAAACTTTTTCCTCACATTTCAGTGACAAATTTCTGGAATCTGAGAGGATCCACAAATTTCCTTCCACCCAGTGTTCCTCCACATCTCCTGATAAAAGTGGTACCTCTCTTGAGTGGGTAGGCCTAATGACCGTGACAGGAAATACCCCAAAACACAACATGGACACATCACATTTTCCCAAAGAAAACAGAGCTGTTTCTTGCAAAGGGCCTAGCTGTGGATTTTGGCCTCGAAGTCAGTGGGCACCTTGAGAAACCTACCAAGCCTGTGCATTTTTTAAAACTAGACACCTAGGGGGAATCCAAGATGGGGAGACACGTGGGGATCTCACCAGGATCTGTTACCCAGAATCCTTTTCAAGCCCCAGAACTTGGCAAAAAAAAACACTTTTTCCTCACATTTCGGTGACAAAGTTCTAGAATGTGAGAGGATCGCCAAATTTCCGTCCACGCAGTGTACCTCCAAGTCTCCTGATAAAAGTGGTACCTCACTTGTTTGGGTAGGCCTAATGACCACGACAGGAAATGCCCCAAAACACAACATGGATACATAACATTTTCCCAAAGAAAACGGACCGTTTTTTTGCAAAGTGAATAGCTGTGGATTTTGGCCTCTAGCTCAGCTGGCACCTTGGGAAACCAACCAAACCTGTGCATTTCTTAAAACTAGACACCTAGGGGAATCCAAGATGGGGTGACAAGTGGGGCTCTCTCTAGGTACTGTTAACCAAGATCCTTTGCAAAACTCACAATTTGGAAAAAAAAAACACTTTTTCCTCACATTTCGGTGACAAAGTTCTGGAATCTGAGAGGATCCACAAATTTCTTCCACCCAGTGTTCCTCCACATATCCTGATAAAAGTGGTACCTCACTTGTTTGGGTAGGCCTAATGACCGTGACAGGAAATACCCGAAAACACAACATGGACACATCACATTTTCCCAAAGAAAACAGAGCTGTTTTTTGCAAAGTGCCTAAATGTGGATTTTGGCCTCTAGCTCAGCCAGCACCTTGGGAAACCTACCAAACCTGTACATTTTTGAAAACTAGACACCTGGTGGAATCCAAGATGGAGTAACTTGTGGGGTTCTCACCAGGTTCTGTTGCCCAGAATCATTTGCAAACCCCAGAACTTGGCAAAAAAAACACTTTTTCCTGACATTTCGGTGACAGAAAGTTCTGGAATCTGAGAGGAGCCACAAATTTCATTCCACCCAGTGTTTCCTCACGTCTCCCGATAAAAAGGGTACCTCACTTGTGTGGGTAGGGCTAGTGCCCGCGACAGGAAATGCCCCAAAACACAATGTGGATACATTACATTTTCCCAAAGAAAACAGAGCTGTTTCTTGCAAAGGGCCTAGCTGTGGATTTTGGCCTCCAACTCAGTGGGCACCTTGAGAAACCTACCAAGCCTGTGCATTTTTTTTAAAGTAGACACCTAAGGGGAATCCAAGATGGGGAGACATGAGGGGCTCTCACCAGGTTCTTTTACCCAGAATCCTTTTCAAACCACAAAATTTGGCAAAAAAAACATACTTTTTCCTCACATTTCGGTGACAAAGTTCTATAATGTGAGAGGATCCACAAATTTCCATCCACGCAGTGTTCCTCCAAGTCTCCTGATAAAAGTGGTACCTCACTTGTTTGGGTAGGCCTAATGACCGCGACAGGAAATGCCCCAAAACACATCATGGACACATCACATTTTCCCAAAGAAAACAGAGCTGTTTTTTGCAAAGTGCCTAGATGTGGATTTTGGACTCTATCTCAATCGGCATCTAGGGAAACCTACCAAACCTGTGTATTTTTGAAAACTAGACATCTAGAGGAATCAAAGTTGTGGGGCTCTCTCTAGGTTCTGTTACCCAAGATCCTTTGCAAACCTCACAATTTGGCAAAAAAAAAACTTTTTCCTCACATTTCGGTGACAAAGTTCTGGAATCTGAGAGGATCAACAAATTTCCTTCCACCCAGTGTTCCTCCACATCTCCTGATAAAAGTGGTACCTCACTTGTTTAGGTAGGCCTAATGACCGTGACAGGAAATACCCGAATACACAACATGGACGCGTCACATTTTCCTAAAGAAAACAGAGCTGTTTTTTGCAAAGTGACTAGATGTGGATTTTGGCCTCTAGCTCAGCCAGCACCTTGGGAAACCTACCATACCTGTGAATTTTTTAAAACTAGACTCCTAGGGGAATCCAAGATGGGGTAACTTGTGGGGTTCTCACCAGGTTCCGTTACCCAGAATCCTTTGCAAACCCCAGAACTTGGCAAAAAAACACTTTTTCCTCACATTTCGGTGACAGAAAGTTCTGGAATCTGAGAGGAGCCACAAATTGCATTCCACCCAGTGTTTCCCCACATCTCCCGATAAAAATGGTATTTCACTTGTGTGGGTAGGACTAGTGCCCGCGACAGGAAATGCCCCAAAACACAATGTGGATACATCACATTTTCCCAAAGAAAACAGAGATGTTTCTTGCAAAGGGCCTAGCTGTGGATTTTGGCCTCCAACTCAGCGGGCACCTTGAGAAACCAACCAAGCCTGTGCATTTTTTTAAAGTAGACACCTAAGGTGAATCCAAGATGGGGAGACACGTGGGGCTCTCACCAGGTTCTGTTACCCAGAATCCTTTTCAAACCACAAAATTTGGCAAAAAAAACCCACTTTTTCCTCATATTTCAGTGACAAAGTTCTATAATGTGAGAGGATCCACAAATTTCCGTCCACGCAGTGTTCCTCCAAGTCTCCTGATAAAAGTGGTACCTCACTTGTTTGGGTAGGCCTAATGACCGCGACAGGAAATGCCCCAAAACACAACATGGACACATCACATTTTCCCAAAGAAAACAGAGCTGTTTTTTGCAAAGTGCCTAGATATGGATTTTGGACTCTATCTCAGTCGGTATCTAGGGAAACCTACCAAACCTGTGTATTTTTTAAAACTAGACATCTAGAGGAATCAAAGATGGGGTGACTTGTGGGGCTCTCTCTAGGTTCTGTTACCCAAGATGCTTTGCAAACCTCGCAATTTGGCAAAAAAAAAAAACACTTTTTCCTCACATTTCGGTGACAAAGTTCTGGAATCTGAGAGGATCCACAAATTTCCTTCCACGCAGTGTTCCTCCACATCTCCTGATAAAAGTGGTACCTCACTTGTTTAGGTAGGCCTAATGACCGTGACAGGAAATACCCGAATACACAACATGGACACATCACATTTTCCCAAAGAAAACAGAGCTGTTTTTTGCAAAGTGATTAGATGTGGATTTTGGCCTCTAGCTCAGCCAGCACCTTGGAAAACCTACCAAACCTGTGCATTTTTTTAAACTAGACACCTAGCGGAATCCAAGATGGGGTGACTTGTGCGGTTCTCACCAGGTTCCGTTAACCAGAATCCTTTGCAAACCCCAGAACTTGGCAAAAAAACCACTTTTTCCTCACATTTCGGTGACAGAAAGTTCTGGAATCGGAGAGGAGGCACAAATGTCATTCCACCCAGTTTTTCCCCACATCTCCCGATAAAAATGGTACTTCACTTGTGTGGGTAGGGCTGGTACCCGCGACAGGAAATGCCCCAAAACACAATGTGGATACGTCACATTTTCCCAAAGAAAACAGAGATGTTTCTTGCAAAGGGCCTAGCTGTGGATTTTGGCCTCCAACTCAGCGGGCACATTGAGAAACCGACCAAGCCTGTGCATTTTTTTAAACTAGACACCTAGCGGGAATCCAAGATGGGGAGACACGTGCGGCTCTCACCAGGTTCTGTTACCCAGAATCCTTTTCAAACCCCATTACTTGGCAAAAAAAAACACTTTTTCCTCACATTTCGGTGACAAAGTTCTAGAATGTGAGAGGATCGCCAAATTTCCGTCCACACAGTGTACCTCCAAGTCTCCTGATAAAAGTGGTACCTCACTTGTTTGGGTAGGCCTAATGACCGCAACAGGAAATGCCCCAAAACACAACATGGATACAAAACATTTTCCCAAAGAAAACGGACAGGTTTTTTGCAAAGTGAGTAGCTGTGGATTTTGGCCTCTAACTCAGCCGGCACCTCGGGAAACCGACCAAACCTGTGCATTTCTTAAAACTAGACACCTAGGGGAATCCAAGATGGGGTGACTTGTGGGGTTCTCACCAGGTTCTGTTACCCCAAATACTTTGCAAACCCCAGAACTTGGCAAAAAAAAAAACACTTTTTCCTCACATTTCGGTGACAGAAAGTTCTGGAATCTGAGAGGATCCACAAATTTCCTTCCACTCAGTGTTCCTCCACATCTCCTGATAAACGTTGTACCTCACTTGTTTGGGTAGGCCTAATGACCGTGACAGGAAATACCAGAAAACACTACATGGACACATCACATTTTCCCAAAGAAAACAGAGCTGTTTTTTGCAAAGTGCCTAGATGTGGATTTTGGCCTCTAGCTCAGCCAGCACCTTGAGAAACCTACCAAGCCTGTTCATTTTTTTAAAGTAGACACCTAAGGGGAATCCAAGATGGGGAGACACGTGGGGCTCTCACCAGGTTCTGTTACCCAGAATCCTTTTCAAACCACAATATTTAGCAAAAAAAAAAACACTTTTTCCTAACATTTCGGTGACAAAGTTCTATAATGTGACAGGATCCACAAATTTCCGTCCACGCAGTGTTCCTCCAAGTCTCCTGATAAAAGTGGTACCTCACTTGTTTGGGTAGGCCTAATGACCGTGACAGGAAATACCAGAAAACACTACATGGACACATCACATTTTCCCAAAGAAAACAGAGCTGTTTTTTGCAAAGTGCCTAGATGTGGATTTTGGACTCAATCTGAGTCGGCATCTAGGGAAACCTACCAAACCTGTGTATTTTTTAAAACTAGACATCTAGAGGAATCAAAGATGGGGTGACAAGTGGGGCTCTCTCTAGGTTCTGTTACCCAAGATCCTGTGCAAACCTCACAATTTGGCAAAAAAAACAAATTTTCCTCACATTTCGGTGACAAAGTTCTGGAATCTGAGAGTATCCACAAATTTCCTTCCACCCAGTGTTCCTCCACATCTCCTGATAAAAGCGGTACCTCACTTGTTTGGGTAGGCCTAATAACCGTAACAGGAAATACCCGAAAACACAACATGGGCACATCACATTTTCCCAAAGAAAACAGAGCTGTTTCATGCAAAGGGCCTAGATGTGGTTTTTGGCCTCCAACCCAGCGGGCACCTTGAGAAACCTACCAAACCTGTGCATTTATGAAAACTAGACACCTAGGGGAATCCAAGATTGGGTGACTTTTGAGGTTCTCACCAGGTTCCGTTACCCAGAATCCTTTGCAAACCCCAGGACTTGGCAAAAAAAAACTTTTTCCTCACATTTCGGTTACAGAAAGTTCTGGAATCTGAGAGGAGCCACAAATTTCCGTCCACGCAGTGTTCCTTCAAGTCTCCTGATAAAAGTGGTATCTCACTTGTTTGGGTAGGCCTAATGACCGCAACAGGAAATGCCCCAAAACACAACATAGATGCATAACATTTTCCCAAAGAAAACGGACGGGTGTTTTGCAAAGTGAGTAGCTGTGGATTTTGGCCTCTAGCTTAGCCGGCACCTTGGGAAACTGACCAAACATGTGCATTTCTTAAAACTAGACACCTAGGGGAATCCAAGATGGGGTGACAAGTGGGGCTCTCTCTAGGTTCTGTTACCCAAGATCCTTTACAAACCTCACAATTGGCAAAAAAAAATACTTTTTCCTCACATTTCGGTGACAAAGTTCTGGAATCTGAGAGGATCCACAAATTTCCTTCCACAAAGTATTCCTCCACATCTCCTGATAAAAGTGGTACCTCATTTCTTTGGGTAGGCCTAATGACTGTGACAGGAAATACCCGAAAACACAACATGGACACATCACATTTTCCCAAAGAAAACAGAGCTGTTTTTTGCAAAGTGCCTAGATGTGGATTTTGGCCTCTAGCTCAGCCAGCAAGTTGGGAAACCTACCAAACCTGTGCAATTCTTAAAACTAGACACCTAGGGGAATCCAAGATGGGGTGAACTGTGGGGCTCTCACCAGGTTCTGTTACCCAGAATCCTTTGTAAACCTCAAAATGTGGCAAAAAAACCCACTTTTGCCTCACATTTCGGTGACAAAGTTCTGGAATCTCAGACGATCCATATATGTCCTTCCACCCAACGTTTCCCCTAGTCTCCTGATAAAAATGGTACCTCACTTGTGTGGGTAGGGCTAGTGACCGCAACAGGAAATGCCCCAAAACACAATGTGGATACATCACATTTTCAGAAAGAAAACAGAGCTGTTTCTTGCAAAGGGCCTAGCTGTGGATTTTGGCCTCCAACTCAGTGGGCACCTTGAGAAACCTACCAAGCCTGTGCATTTTTTTAAACTAGACACCTAAGGGGAATCCAGGATGGGGAGACACGTGGGGCTCTCACCAGGTTCTGTTACCCAGAATCCTTTTCAAACCACAAAAATTTGGCCAAAAAACCCACTTTTTCCTCACATTTCGGTGACAAAGTTCTAGAATGTGAGAGGATCCACAAATTTACGTCCACGCAGTGTTCCTCCAAGTCTCCTGATAAAAGTGGTATCTCACTTGTTTGGGTAGGCCTAATGACCGCGACAGGAAATGCCCCAAAACACAACATAGATACATCACATTTTCCCAAAGAAAACGGACTGTTTTTTTGCAAAGTGAGTAGCTGTGGATTTTGCCTCTAGCTCAGCCGGCACCTTGGGAAAACGACCAAACGTGTGCATTTCTTAAAACTAGACACCTAGGGGAATCCAAGATGGGGTGACAAGTGGGGTTCTCACCAGGTTCCATTACCCAAAATCCTTTGCAAAACCCAGAACCTGGCAAAAAAACAAAACTTTTGCCTCACATTTCGGTGACAGAAAATTCTGGAATCTGAGAGGATCCACAAATTACCTTCCACCCAGTGTTCCTCCACATCTCCTGATAAAAGTGGTACCTCACTTGTTTGGGTAAGCCTAATGACCGTGACAGGAAATACCCGAAAACACAACATGGACACATCACATTTTCCCAAAGAAAACAGAGCTGTTTTTTGCAAAGTGACTATATATGGATTTTGGCCACTATCTCAGCCAGCACCTTGAGAAGCCTAAAAAAGCCTGTGCATTTTTTCAAACTAGACACCTAAGGGGAATCCAAGATGGGGAGACATGTGGGGCTCTCACCAGGTTCTGTTACCCAGAATCCTTTTCAAAACACAAAATTTGGCAAAAAAAACCCACTTTTTCCTCACATTTCGGTGACAAAGTTCTATAATGTGAGAGGATCCACAAATTTCCGTCCACGCAGTGTTACTCCAAGTCTCCTGATAAAAGTGGTACCTCACTTGTTTGGGTAGGCCTAATGACCGCGACAGGCAATGCCTCAAAACACAACATGGACACATAACATTTTCCCAAAGAAAATAGAGCTGTTTTTTGCAAAGTGCCTAGATGTGGACTTTGGACTCTATCTCAGTCGGCATCTAGGGAAACCTACCAAACCTGTGTATTTTTTAAAACTAGACATCTAGAGGAACCAAAGATGGGGTGACTTGTGGGGCTCTCTCTAGGTTCTGTTACCCAAGATCCTTTGCAAAGCTCACAATTTGGCCCCAAAAAACTTTTTCCTCACATTTCAGTGACAAATTTCTGGAATCTGAGAGGATCCACAAATTTCCTTCCACCCAGTGTTCCTCCACATCTCCTGATAAAAGTGGTACCTCTCTTGAGTGGGTAGGCCTAATGACCGTGACAGGAAATACCCCAAAACACAACATGGACACAACACATTTTCCCAAAGAAAACAGAGCTGTTTCTTGCAAAGGGCCTAGCTGTGGATTTTGGCCTCGAAGTCAGTGGGCACCTTGAGAAACCTACCAAGCCTGTGCATTTTTTAAAACTAGACACCTAGGGGGAATCCAAGATGGGGAGACACGTGGGGATCTCACCAGGATCTGTTACCCAGAATCCTTTTCAAGCCCCAGAACTTGGCAAAAAAAAACACTTTTTCCTCACATTTCGGTGACAAAGTTCTAGAATGTGAGAGGATCGCCAAATTTCCGTCCACGCAGTGTACCTCCAAGTCTCCTGATAAAAGTGGTACCTCACTTGTTTGGGTAGGCCTAATGACCACGACAGGAAATGCCCCAAAACACAACATGGATACATAACATTTTCCCAAAGAAAACGGACCGTTTTTTTGCAAAGTGAATAGCTGTGGATTTTGGCCTCTAGCTCAGCTGGCACCTTGGGAAACCAACCAAACCTGTGCATTTCTTAAAACTAGACACCTAGGGGAATCCAAGATGGGGTGACAAGTGGGGCTCTCTCTAGGTTCTGTTACCCAAGATCTTTTGCAAACCTCACAATTTGGCAAAAAAAACACATTTTCCTCACATTTCGGTGACAAAGTTCTGGAATCTGAGAGGATCCACAAATTTCCTTCCACCCAGTGTTCCTCCACATCTCCTGATAAAAGTGGTACCTCACTTGTTTGGGTAGGCCTAATGACCGTGACAGGAAATACCCGAAAACACAACATGGGCACATCACATTTTCCCAAAGAAAACAGAGCTGTTTCTTGCAAAGGGCCCAGATGTGGATTTTGGCCTCCTACCCAGCGGGCACCTTGAGAAACCTACCAAACCTGTGCATTTTTGAAAACTAGACACCTAGGGGAATCCAAAATGGGGTGACTTGTGGGGTTCTCACCAGGTTCCGTTACCCAGAATCCTTTGCAAACCCCAGAACTTGGCAAAAAAAACACTATTTCCTCACATTTCAGTGACAGAAAGCTCTGGAATCTGAGAGGAGCCACAAATTTTCGTCCACGCAGTGTTCCTCCAAGTCTCCTGATAAAAGTGGTATCTCACTTGTTTGGGTAGGCCTAATGACCGCGACAGGAAATGCCCCAAAACACAACATAGATACATAACATTTTCCCAAAGAAAACGGACGGGTGTTTTGCAAAGTGAGTAGCTGTGGATTTTGCCTCTAGCTCAGCCGGCACCTTGGGAAAACGACCAAACATGTGCATTTCTTAAAACTAGACACCTAAGGGAATCCAAGATGGGGTGACAAGTGGGGCTCTCTCTAGGTTCTGTTACCCAAGATCCTTTGCAAACCTCACAATTTGGCAAAAAAAACACATTTTCCTCACATTTCGTTGACAAAGTTCTGGAATCTGAGAGGATCCACAAATTTCTTCCACCCAGTGTTCCTCCACATCTCCTGATAAAAGTGGTACCTCACTTGTTTGGGTAGGCCTAATGACCGTGACAGGAAATACCCGAAAACACAACATGGACACATCACATTTTCCCAAAGAAAACAGAGCTGTTTTTTGCAAAGTGCCTAGATGTGGATTGTGGCCGCTAGCTCAGCCAGCACCTTCGGAAACCTACCAAACCTGTGCATTTTTGAAAACTAGACACCTAGGGGAATCCAACGTGGGGTGTCTTGTGGGGTTCTCACCAGGTTCCGTTACCCAAAATCCTTTGCAAACCCCAGAACTTGGCAAAAAACAACAACTTTTGCCTCACATTTCGGTGACAGAAAGTTCTGGAATCTGAGAGGAGCCACAAATTTCATTCCACCCAGTGTTTCCCCACGTCTCCCGATAAAAATGGTACCTCACTTGTGTGGGTAGGGCTAGTGCCCGCGACAGGAAATTCCCCAAAACACAATGTGGATACATCACATTTTCCCAAAGAAAACAGCTGTTTCTTGCAAAGGGCCTAGCTGTGGATTTTGGTCTCCAACTCAGTGGGCACCTTGAGAAACCCACCAAGCCTGTGCATTTTTTAAAACTAGACACCTAGGGGGAATCCAAGATGGGGAGACACGTGGGGCTCTCACCAGGTTCTGTTACGCAGAATCCTTTTCAAGCCCCAGAACTTGGCAAAAAAAAACACTTTTTCCTCACATTTCGGTGACAAAGTACTAGAATGTGAGAGGATCGCAAAATTTCCATCCACACAGTGTACCTCCAAGTCTCCTGATAAAAGTGGTACCTCCGTGTTTGGGTAGGCCTAACTACCGCGACAGGAAATGCCCCAAAACACAACATGGATACATAACATTTTCCCAAAGAAAACGGACCTTTTTTTGCAAAGTGAGTAGCTGTGGATTTTGGGCTCTAGCTCAGCCGGCACCTTGGGAAACCGACCAAACCTGTGCATTTCTTAAAACTAGACACCTAGGAGAATCCAAGATGGGGTGACAAGTGGGGCTCTCTCTAGGTTCTGTTGCCCAAGATCCTTTGCAAAACTCACAATTTGGAAAAAAAAAACACTTTTTCCTCACATTTCGGTGACAAAGTTCTGGAATCTGAGAGGATCCACAAATTTCCTTCCACCCAGTGTTCCTCCACATATCCTGATAAAAGTGGTACCTCGCTTGTTTGGGTAGGCCTAATGACCGTGACAGGAAATACCCGAAAACAGAACATGGACACATCACATTTTCCCAAAGAAAACAGAGCTGTTTTTTGCAAAGTGCCTAGATATGGATTTTGGCCATTGGCTCAGCCAGCACCTTGAGAAGCCTACAAAGCCTGTGCATTTTTTCAAACTAGACACCTAAGGGGAATCCAAGATGGGGAGACACGTGGGGCTCTCACCAGGTTCTGTTACCCAGAATCCTTTTCAAAACTCAAAATTTGGCAAAAAAATACCACATTTCCCTCACATTTCGGTGACAAAGTTCTGGAATCTGAGAGGATCCACAAATTTCTTCCACCCAGTGTTCCTCCACATCTCCTGATAAAAGTGGTACCTCACTTGTTTGGGTAGGCCTAATGACCGTGACAGGAAATACCCGAAAACACAACATGGACACATCACATTTTCCCAAAGAAAACAGAGCTGTTTTTTGCAAAGTGCCTAGATGTGGATTGTGGCCGCTAGCTCAGCCAGCACCTTCGGAAACCTACCAAACCTGTGCATTTTTGAAAACTAGACACCTAGGGGAATCCAACGTGGGGTGTCTTGTGGGGTTCTCACCAGGTTCCGTTACCCAAAATCCTTTGCAAACCCCAGAACTTGGCAAAAAACAACAACTTTTGCCTCACATTTCGGTGACAGAAAGTTCTGGAATCTGAGAGGAGCCACAAACTTCATTCCACCCAGTGTTTCCCCACGTCTCCCGATAAAAATGGTACCTCACTTGTGTGGGTAGGGCTAGTGCCCGCGACAGGAAATTCCCCAAAACACAATGTGGATACATCACATTTTCCCAAAGAAAACAGCTGTTTCTTGCAAAGGGCCTAGCTGTGGATTTTGGTCTCCAACTCAGTGGGCACCTTGAGAAACCCACCAAGCCTGTGCATTTTTTAAAACTAGACACCTAGGGGGAATCCAAGATGGGGAGACACGTGGGGCTCTCACCAGGTTCTGTTACCCAGAATCCTTTTCAAGCCCCAGAACTTGGCAAAAAAAAAAACTTTTTCCTCACATTTCGGTGACAAAGTACTAGAATGTGAGAGGATCGCCAAATTTCCATCCACGCAGTGCACCTCCAAGTCTCCTGATAAAAGTGGTACCTCACTTGTTTGAGTAGGCCTAATGACCGCGACAGGAAATGCCCCAAAACACAACATGGATACATAACATTTTCCCAAAGAAAACAGACCGTTTTTTTGCAAAGTGAGTAGCTGTGGATTTTGGGCTCTAGCTCAGCCGGCACCTTGGGAAACCGACCAAACCTGTGCATTTCTTAAAACTAGACACCTAG
Source organism: Pleurodeles waltl (assembly GCF_031143425.1). Lineage (NCBI taxonomy): Eukaryota > Metazoa > Chordata > Amphibia > Caudata > Salamandridae > Pleurodeles > Pleurodeles waltl. Next base: position 724,121,123 of record NC_090448.1, on the reverse strand, counting down.
GAGAATCCAAGATGGGGTGACAAGTGGGGCTCTCTCTAGGTTCTGTTGCCCAAGATCCTTTGCAAAACTCACAATTTGGAAAAAAAAAACACTTTTTCCTCACATGTCGGTGACAAAGTTCTGGAATCTGAGAGGATCCACAAATTTCCTTCCACCCAGTGTTCCTCCACATATCCTGATAAAAGTGGTACCTCACTTGTTTGGGTAGGCCTAATGACCGTGACAGGAAATACCCAAAAACAGAACATGGACACATCACATTTTCCCAAAGAAAACAGAGCTGTTTTTTGCAAAGTGCCTAGATATGGATTTTGGCCACTGGCTCAGCCAGCACCTTGAGAAGCCTACAAAGCCTGTGCATTTTTTCAAACTAGACACCTAAGGGGAATCCAAGATGGGGAGACACATGGGGCTCTCGCCAGGTTCTGTTACCCAGAATCCTTTTCAAAACACAAAATTTGGCAAAAAACCCCCACTTTTTCCTCACATTTCGGTGACAAAGTTCTATAATGTGAGAGGATCCACAAATTTCCGTCCACGCAGTGTTACTCCAAGTCTCCTGATAAAAGTGGTACCTCACTTGTTTGGGTAGGCCTAATGACCGCGACAGGAAATGCCTCAAAACACAACATGGACACATAACATTTTCCCAAAGAAAATAGAGCTGTTTTTTGCGAAGTGCCTAGATGTGGACTTTGGACTCTATCTCAGTCGGCATCTAGGGAAACCTACCAAACCTGTGTATTTTTTAAAACTAGACATCTAGAGGAACCAAAGATGGGGTGACTTGTGGGGCTCTCTCTAGGTTCTGTTACCCAAGATCCTTTGCAAAGCTCACAATTTGGCCCAAAATAACTTTTTCCTCACATTTCAGTGACAAATTTCTGGAATCTGAGAGGATCCACAAATTTCCTTCCACCAAGTGTTCCTCCACATCTCCTGATAAAAGTGGTACCTCTCTTGAGTGGGTAGGCCTAATGACCGTGACAGGAAATACCCGAAAACACAACATGGATACATAACATTTTCCCAAAGAAAACGGACCGTTTTTTTGCAAAGTGAATAGCTGTGGATTTTGGCCTCTAGCTCAGCTGGCACCTTGGGAAACCAACCAAACCTGTGCATTTCTTAAATCTAGACACCTAGGGGAATCCAAGATGGGGTGACAAGTGGGGCTCTCTCTAGGTTCTGTTACCCAAGATCCTTTGCAAAACTCACAATTTGGAGAAAAAAAACACTTTTTCCTCACTTTTCGGTGACAAAGTTCTGGAATCTGAGAGGATCCACAAATTTCCTTCCACCCAGTGTTCCTCCACATATCCTGATAAAAGTGGTACCTCACTTGTTTGGGTAGGCCTAATGACCGTGACAGGAAATACCCGAAAACACAATATGGACACATCACATTTTCCCAAAGAAAACAGAGCTGTTTTTTGCAAAGTGCCTATATATGGATTTTGGCCATTGGCTCAGCCAGCACCTTGAGAAGCCTACAAAGCCTGTGCATTTTTTCAAACTAGACACCTAAGGGGAATCCAAGATGGGGAGACACGTGGGGCTCTCACCAGGTTCTGTTACCCAGAATCCTTTTCAAAACACAAAATTTGGCAAAAAAATACCACATTTCCCTCACATTTCGTTGACAAAGTTCTGGAATCTGAGAGGATCCACAAATTTCTTCCACCCAGTGTTCCTCCACATCTCCTGATAAAAGTGGTACCTCACTTGTTTGGGTAGGCCTAATGACCGTGACAGGAAATACCCGAAAACACAACATGGACACATCACATTTTCCCAAAGAAAACAGAGCTGTTTTTTGCAAAGTGCCTAGATGTGGATTGTGGCCGCTAGCTCAGCCAGCAACTTCGGAAACCTACCAAACCTGTGCATTTTTGAAAACTAGACACCTAGGGGAATCCAACGTGGGGTGTCTTGTGGGGTTCTCACCAGGTTCCGTTACCCAAAATCCTTTGCAAACCCCAGAACTTGGCAAAAAACAACAACTTTTGCCTCACATTTCGGTGACAGAAAGTTCTGGAATCTGAGAGGAGCCACAAACTTCATTCCACCCAGTGTTTCCCCACGTCTCCCGATAAAAATGGTACCTCACTTGTGTGGGTAGGGCTAGTGCCCGCGACAGGAAATTCCCCAAAACACAATGTGGATACATCACATTTTCCCAAAGAAAACAGCTGTTTCTTGCAAAGGGCCTAGCTGTGGATTTTGGTCTCCAACTCAGTGGGCACCTTGAGAAACCCACCAAGCCTGTGCATTTTTTAAAACTAGACACCTAGGGGGAATCCAAGATGGGGAGACACGTGGGGCTCTCACCAGGTTCTGTTACCCAGAATCCTTTTCAAGCCCCAGAACTTGGCAAAAAAAAAAACGTTTTCCTCACATTTCGGTGACAAAGTACTAGAATGTGAGAGGATCGCCAAATTTCCATCCACGCAGTGTACCTCCAAGTCTCCTGATAAAAGTGGTACCTCACTTGTTTGGGTAGGCCTAATGACCGCGACAGGAAATGCCCCAAAACACAACATGGATACATAACATTTTCCCAAAGAAAACAGACCGTTTTTTTGCAAAGTGAGTAGCTATGGATTTTGGGCTCTAGCTCAGCCGGCACCTTGGGAAACCGACCAAACCTGTGCATTTCTTAAAACTAGACACCTAGGAGAATCCAAGATGGGGTGACAAGTGGGGCTCTCTCTAGGTTCTGTTGCCCAAGATCCTTTGAAAAACTCACAATTTGGAGAAAAAAAAACACTTTTTCCTCACATGTCGGTGACAAAGTTCTGGAATCTGAGAGGATCCACAAATTTCCTTCCACCCAGTGTTCCTCCACATATCCTGATAAAAGTGGTACCTCACTTGTTTGGGTAGGCCTAATGACCGTGACAGGAAATACCCGAAAACAGAACATGGACACATCACATTTTCCCAAAGAAAACAGAGCTGTTTTTTGCAAAGTGCCTAGATATGGATTTTGGCCACTGGCTCAGCCAGCACCTTGAGAAGCCTACAAAGCCTGTGCATTTTTTCAAACTGGACACCTAAGGGGAATCCAAGATGGGGAGACATGTGGGGCTCTCACCAGGTTCTGTTACCCAGAATCCTTTTCAAAACACAAAATTTGGCAAAAAAAAACCACTTTTTCCTCACATTTCGGTGACAAAGTTCTGGAATCTGAGAGGATCCACAAATTTCTTCCACCCAGTGTTCCTCCACATCTCCTGATAAAAGTGGTACCTCACTTGTTTGGGTAGGCCTAATGACCGTGACAGGAAATACCCGAAAACACAACATGGACACATCACATTTTCCCAAAGAAAACAGAGCTGTTTTTTGCAAAGTGCCTAGATGTGGATTGTGGCCGCTAGCTCAGCCAGCACCTTCGGAAACCTACCAAACCTGTGCATTTTTGAAAACTAGACACCTAGGGGAATCCAACGTGGGGTGTCTTGTGGGGTTCTCACCAGGTTCCGTTACCCAAAATCCTTTGCAAACCCCAGAACTTGGCAAAAAACAACAACTTTTGCCTCACATTTCGGTGACAGAAAGTTCTGGAATCTGAGAGGAGCCACAAACTTCATTCCACCCAGTGTTTCCCCACGTCTCCCGATAAAAATGGTACCTCACTTGTGTGGGTAGGGCTAGTGCCCGCGACAGGAAATTCCCCAAAACACAATGTGGATACATCACATTTTCCCAAAGAAAACAGCTGTTTCTTGCAAAGGGCCTAGCTGTGGATTTTGGTCTCCAACTCAGTGGGCACCTTGAGAAACCCACCAAGCCTGTGCATTTTTTAAAACTAGACACCTAGGGGGAATCCAAGATGGGGAGACACGTGGGGCTCTCACCAGGTTCTGTTACCCAGAATCCTTTTCAAGCCCCAGAACTTGGCAAAAAAAAAAACGTTTTCCTCACATTTCGGTGACAAAGTACTAGAATGTGAGAGGATCGCCAAATTTCAATCCACGCAGTGTACCTCCAAGTCTCCTGATAAAAGTGGTACCTCATTTGTTTGGGTAGGCCTAATGACCGCGACAGGAAATGCCCCAAAACACAACATGGATACATAACATTTTCCCAAAGAAAACAGACCGTTTTTTTGCAAAGTGAGTAGCTATGGATTTTGGGCTCTAGCTCAGCCGGCACCTTGGGAAACCGACCAAACCTGTGCATTTCTTAAAACTAGACACCTAGGAGAATCCAAGATGGGGTGACAAGTGGGGCTCTCTCTAGGTTCTGTTGCCCAAGATCCTTTGAAAAACTCACAATTTGGAGAAAAAAAAACACTTTTTCCTCACATGTCGGTGACAAAGTTCTGGAATCTGAGAGGATCCACAAATTTCCTTCCACCCAGTGTTCCTCCACATATCCTGATAAAAGTGGTACCTCACTTGTTTGGGTAGGCCTAATGACCGTGACAGGAAATACCCGAAAACAGAACATGGACACATCACATTTTCCCAAAGAAAACAGAGCTGTTTTTTGCAAAGTGCCTAGATATGGATTTTGGCCACTGGCTCAGCCAGCACCTTGAGAAGCCTACAAAGCCTGTGCATTTTTTCAAACTGGACACCTAAGGGGAATCCAAGATGGGGAGACATGTGGGGCTCTCACCAGGTTCTGTTACCCAGAATCCTTTTCAAAACACAAAATTTGGCAAAAAAAAACCACTTTTTCCTCACATTTCGGTGACAAAGTTCTATAATGTGAGAGGATCCACAAATTTCCGTCCACGCAGTGTTACTCCAAGTCTCCTGATAAAAGTGGTACCTCACTTGTTTGGGTAGGCCTAATGACCGCGACAGGAAATGCCTCAAAACACAACATGGACACATAACATTTTCCCAAAGAAAATAGAGCTGTTTTTTGCAAAGTGCCTAGATGTGGACTTTGGACTCTATCTCAGTCGGCATCTATGGAAACCTACCAAACCTGTGTATTTTTTAAAACTAGACATGTAGAGGAACCAAAGATGGGGTGACTTGTGGGGCTCTCTCTAGGTTCTGTTACCCAAGATCCTTTGCAAAGCTCACAATTTGGCCAAAAAAAACTTTTTCCTCACATTTCAGTGACAAATTTCTGGAATCTGAGAGGATCCACAAATTTCCTTCCACCAAGTGTTCCTCCACATCTCCTGATAAAAGTGGTACCTCTCTTGAGTGGGTAGGCCTAATGACCGTGACAGGAAATACCCGAAAACACAACATGGATACATAACATTTTCCCAAAGAAAACGGACCGTTTTTTTGCAAAGTGAATAGCTGTGGATTTTGGCCTCTAGCTCAGCTGGCACCTTGGGAAACCAACCAAACCTGTGCATTTCTTAAATCTAGACACCTAGGGGAATCCAAGATGGGGTGACAAGTGGGGCTCTCTCTAGGTTCTGTTACCCAAGATCCTTTGCAAAACTCACAATTTGGAGAAAAAAAACACTTTTTCCTCACATTTCGATGACAAAGTTCTGGAATCTGAGAGGATCCACAAATTTCCTTCCACCCAGTGTTCCTCCACATATCCTGATAAAAGTGGTACCTCACTTGTTTGGGTAGGCCTAATGACCGTGACAGGAAATACCCGAAAACACAATATGGACACATCACATTTTCCCAAAGAAAACAGAGCTGTTTTTTGCAAAGTGCCTAAATGTGGATTTTGGCCTCTAGCTCAGCCAGCACCTTGGGAAACCTACCAAACCTGTACATTTTTTAAAACTAGACACCTGGTGGAATCCAAGATGGAGTAACTTGTGGGGTTCTCACCAGGTTCCGTTGCCCAGAATCCTTTGCAAACCCCAGAACTTGGCAAAAAAAACACTTTTTCCTCACATTTCGGTGACAGAAAGTTCTGGAATCTGAGAGGAGCCACAAATTTCATTCCACCCAGTGTTTCCTCACGTCTCCCGATAAAAAGGGTACCTCACTTGTGTGGGTAGGGCTAGTGCCCGCAACAGGAAATGCCCCAAAACACAATGTGGATACATTACATTTTCCCAAAGAAAACAGAGCTGTTTCTTGCAAAGGGCCTAGCTGTGGATTTTGGCCTCCAACTCAGTGGGCACCTTGAGAAACCTACCAAGCCTGTGCATTTTTTTTAAAGTAGACACCTAAGGGGAATCCAAGATGGGGAGACATGTGGGGCTCTCACCAGGTTCTGTTACCCAGAATCCTTTTCAAACCACAAAATTTGGCAAAAAAAACATACTTTTTCCTCACATTTCGGTGACAAAGTTCTATAATGTGAGAGGATCCACAAATTTCCATCCAAGCAGTGTTCCTCCAAGTCTCCTGATAAAAGTGGTACCTCACTTGTTTGGGTAGGCCTAATGACCGCAACAGGAAATGCCCCAAAACACAACATGGACACATCACATTTTCCCAAAGAAAACAGAGCTGTTTTTTGCAAAGTGCCTAGATGTATATTTTGGACTCTATCTCAATCGGCATCTAGGGAAACCTACCAAACCTGTGTATTTTTGAAAACTAGACATCTAGAGGAATCAAAGTTGTGGGGCTCTCTCTAGGTTCTGTTACCCAAGATCCTTTGCAAACCTAACAATTTGGCAAAAAAAACAACTTTTTCCTCACATTTCGGTGACAAAGTTCTGGAATCTGAGAGGATCAACAAATTTCCTTCCACCCAGTGTTCCTCCACATCTCCTGATAAAAGTGGTACCTCACTTGTTTAGGTAGGCCTAATGACCGTGACAGGAAATACCCGAATACACAACATGGACACATCACATTTTCCCAATGAAAACAGAGCTGTTTTTTGCAAAGTGCCTAGATATGGATTTTGGACTCTATCTCAGTCGGCATCTAGGGAAACCTACCAAACCTGTGTATTTTTGAAAACTAGACATCTAGAGGAATCAAAGATGGGGTGACTTGTGGGGCTCTCTCTAGGTTCTGTTACCCAAGATGCTTTGCAAACCTCGCAATTTGGCATAAAAAAAAACACTTTTTCCTCACATTTCGGTGACAAAGTTCTGGAATCTGAGAGGATCCACAAATTTCCTTCCACGCAGTGTTCCTCCACATCTCCTGATAAAAGTGGTACCTCACTTGTTTAGGTAGGCCTAATGACCGTGACAGGAAATACCCGAAAACACAACATGGACACATCACATTTTCCCAAAGAAAACAGAGCTGTTTTTTGCAAAGTGATTAGATGTGGATTTTGGCCTCTAGCTCAGCCAGCACCTTGGGAAACCTACCAAACCTGTGCATTTTTTTAAACTAGACACCTAGCGGAATCCAAGATGGGGTGACTTGTGCGGTTCTCACCAGGTTCCGTTACCCAGAATCCTTTGCAAACCCCAGAACTTGGCAAAAAAAACACTTTTCCCTCACATTTCGGTGACAGAAAGTTCTGGAATCGGAGAGGAGCCACAAATGTCATTCCACCCAGTGTTTCCCCACGTCTCCCGATAAAAATGGTACTTCACTTGTGTGGGTAGGGCTGGTATCCGCGACAGGAAATGCCCCAAAACACAATGTGGATACGTCACATTTTCCCAAAGAAAACAGAGATGTTTCTTGCAAAGGGCCTAGCTGTGGATTTTGGCCTCCAACTCAGCGGGCACATTGAGAAACCGACCAAGCCTGTGCATTTTTTAAAACTAGACACCTAGCGGGAATCCAAGATGGGGAGACACGTGCGGCTCTCACCAGGTTCTGTTACCCAGAATCCTTTTCAAACCCCATTACTTGGCAAAAAAAACACTTTTTCCTCACATTTCGGTGACAAAGTTCTAGAATGTGAGAGGATCGCCAAATTTCCGTCCACACAGTGTACCTCCAAGTCTCCTGATAAAAGTGGTACCTCACTTGTTTGGGAAGGCCTAATGACCGCAACAGGAAATGCCCCAAAACACAACATGGACACAAAACATTTTCCCAAAGAAAACGGACAGGTTTTTTGCAAAGTGAGTAGCTGTGGATTTTGGCCTCTAACTCAGCCGGCACCTCGGGAAACCGACCAAACCTGTGCATTTCTTAAAACTAGACACCTAGGGGAATCCAAGATGCGGTGACTTGTGGGGTTCTCACCAGGTTCTGTTACCCCAAATCCTTTGCAAACCCCAGAACTTGGCAAAAAAAAAAACACTTTTTCCTCACATTTCGGTGACAGAAAGTTCTGGAATCTGAGAGGATCCACAAATTTCCTTCCACTCAGTGTTCCTCCACATCTCCTGATAAACGTTGTACCTCACTTGTTTGGGTAGGCCTAATGACCGTGACAGGAAATACCAGAAAACACTACATGGACACATCACATTTTCCCAAAGAAAACAGAGCTGTTTTTTGCAAAGTGCCTAGATGTGGATTTTGGCCTCTAGCTCAGCCAGCACCTTGAGAAACCTACCAAGCCTGTGCATTTTTTAAAACTAGACATCTAGAGGAATCAAAGATGGGGTAACTTGTGGGGCACACTCTAGGTTCTGTTACCCAAGATCCATTGCAAACCTCACAATTTGGCAAAAAAAAACTTTTTCCTCACATTTCGGTGACAAAGTTCTGGAATCTGAGAGGATCCACAAATTTCCTTCCACCCAGTGTTCCTCCACATCTCCTGATAAAAGTGGTACCTCACTTGAGTGGGTAGGCCAAATGACCGTGACAGGAAATACCCGAAAACACAACATGGACACATCACATTTTCCCAAAGAAAACAGAGCTGTTTCTTGCAAAGGGCCTAGCTGTGGATTTTGGCCTCCAACTCAGCGGGCACCTTGAGAAACCTACCAAGCCTGTGCATTTTTTTAAACTAGACACCTAGGGGGAATCCAAGATGGGGAGACACTTGGGGCTCTCACCAGGTTCTGTTACCCAGAATCCTTTTCAAGCCCCAGAACTTGGCAAAAAAAACACTTTTTCCTCACATTTCGGTTACAAAGTTCTAGAATGTGAGAGGATCCCCAAATTTCTGTCCACGCAGTGTACCTCCAAGTCTCCTGATAAAAATGGTACCTCACTTGTTTGGGTAGGCCTAATGACCGCGACAGGAAATGCCCCAAAACACAACATGGATACATAACATTTTCCCAAAGAAAACGGACAGTTTTTTTGCAAAGTTAGTAGCTGTGGATTTTGGCCTCTAGCTCAGCCGGCACCTTGGGAAACCGACCAAACCTGTGCATTTCTTAAAACTAGACACCTAGGGGAATCCAAGATGGGGTGACAAGTGGGGCTCTCTCTAGGTTCTGTTACCCAAGATCCTTTGCAAACCTCACAATTTGGCCAAAAAAACACTTTTTCCTCACATTTCGGTGACAAAGTTCTGGAATCTGAGAGGATCCACAAATTTCCTTCCACCCAGTGTTCCTCCACATCTCCTGATAAAAGTGGTACCTCACTTGTTTGTGTAGGCCTAATGACCATGACAGGAAATACCCGAAAACACAACATGGACACATCACATTTTCCCAAAGAAAACAGAGCTGTTTTTTGCAAAGTGCCTAGATGTGGATTTTGGCCTCTAGCTCAGCCAGCACCTTCGGAAACCTACCAAACCTGTGCATTTATGAAAACTAGACACCTAGGGGAATCCAAGATGGGGTGACTTGTGGGGTTCTCACCAGGTTCTGTTACCCAGAATCCTTTGCAAACCCCAGAACTTGGCAAAAAAAACACTTTTTCCTCACATTCCGGTGACAGAAAGTTCTGGAATCTGAGAGGAGCCACAAATTTCCGTCCACGCAGTGTTCCTCCAAGTCTCCTGATAAAAGTGGTATCTCACTTGTTTGGGTAGGCCTAATGACTGCGACAGGAAATGCCCCAAAACACAACATAGATACATAACATTTTCCCAAAGAAAACGGACCGTTTTTTTGCAAAGTGAGTAGCTGCGGATTTTGCCTTTAGCTCAGCCGGCACCTTGGGAAAACGACCAAACATATGCATTTCTTAAAACTAGACACCTAGGGGAATCCAAGATGGGGTGACAAGTGGGGCTCTCTCTAGGTTCTGTTACCCAAAATCCTTTGCAAACCTCACAATTTGGCAAAAAAAAGACATTTTCCTCCTATTTCGGTGACAAAGTTCTGGAATCTGAGAGGATCCACAAATTTCCTTCAACCCAGTGTTCCTCCACATCTCCTGATAAAAGTGGTACCTCACTTGTTTGGGTAGGCCTAATGACCTTGACAGGAAATACCCGAAAACACAACACGGACACATCACATTTTCCCAAAGAAAACAGAGCTGTTTTTTGCAAAGTGCCTAGATTTGGATTTTGGCCTCTAGCTCAGCCAGCACCTTTGGAAACCTACCAAACCTGTGCATTTTTTAAAACTAGACACCTAGGGGAATCCAACGTGGGGTGACAAGTGGGGTTCTCACCAGGTTCCGTTACCCAAAATCCTTTGCAAACCCCAGAACTTGGCAAAAAAAAAAACACTTTTTCCTCACATTTCGGTGACAGAAAGTTCTGGAATCTGAGAGGATCCACAAATTTCCTTCCACTCAGTGTTCCTCCACATCTCCTGATAAACGTTGTACCTCACTTGTTTGGGTAGGCCTAATGACCGTGACAGGAAATACCAGAAAACACTACATGGACACATCACATTTTCCCAAAGAAAACAGAGCTGTTTTTTGCAAAGTGCCTAGATGTGGATTTTGGCTTCTAGCTCAGCCAGCACCTTGAGAAACCTACCAAGCCTGTGCATTTTTTAAAACTAGACATCTAGAGGAATCAAAGATGGGGTAACTTGTGGGGCACACTCTAGGTTCTGTTACCCAAGATCCATTGCAAACCTCACAATTTGGCAAAAAAAAACTTTTTCCTCACATTTCGGTGACAAAGTTCTGGAATCTGAGAGGATCCACAAATTTCCTTCCACCCAGTGTTCCTCCACATCTCCTGATAAAAGTGGTACCTCACTTGAGTGGGTAGGCCAAATGACCGTGACAGGAAATACCCGAAAACACAACATGGACACATCACATTTTCCCAAAGAAAACAGAGCTGTTTCTTGCAAAGGGCCTAGCTGTGGATTTTGGCCTCCTACTCAGCGGGCACCTTGAGAAACCTACCAAGCCTGTGCATTTTTTTAAACTAGACACCTAGGGGGAATCCAAGATGGGAGACACTTGGGGCTCTCACCAGGTTCTGTTACCCAGAATCCTTTTCAAGCCCCAGAACTTGGCAAAAAAAACACTTTTTCCTCACATTTCGGTTACAAAGTTCTAGAATGTGAGAGGATCCCCAAATTTCTGTCCACGCAGTGTACCTCCAAGTCTCCTGATAAAAGTGGTACCTCACTTGTTTGGGTAGGCCTAATGACCGCGACAGGAAATGCCCCAAAACACAACATGGATACATAACATTTTCCCAAAGAAAACGGACCGGTTTTTTGCAAAGTTAGTAGCTGTGGATTTTGGCCTCTAGCTCAGCCGGCACCTTGGGAAACCGACCAAACCTGTGCATTTCTTAAAACTAGACACCTAGGGGAATCCAAGATGGGGTGACAAGTGGGGCTCTCTCTAGGTTCTGTTACCCAAGATCCTTTGCAAACCTCACAATTTGGCCAAAAAAACACTTTTTCCTCACATTTCGGTGACAAAGTTCTGGAATCTGAGAGGATCCACAAATTTCCTTCCACCCAGTGTTCCTCCACATCTCCTGTTAAAAGTGGTACCTCACTTGTTTGTGTAGGCCTAATGACCATGACAGGAAATACCCGAAAACACAACATGGACACATCACATTTTCCCAAAGAAAACAGAGCTGTTTTTTGCAAAGTGCCTAGATGTGGATTTTGGCCTCTAGCTCAGCCAGCACCTTCGGAAACCTACCAAACCTTTGCATTTATGAAAACTAGACACCTAGGGGAATCCAAGATGGGGTGACTTGTGGGGTTCTCACCAGGTTCTGTTACCCAGAATCCTTTGCAAACCCCAGAACTTGGCAAAAAAAACACTTTTTCCTCACATTCCGGTGACAGAAAGTTCTGGAATCTGAGAGGTGCCACAAATTTCCGTCCACGCAGTGTTCCTCCAAGTCTCCTGATAAAAGTGGTATCTCACTTGTTTGGGTAGGCCTAATGACTGCGACAGGAAATGCCCCAAAACACAACATAGATACATAACATTTTCCCAAAGAAAACGGACCGTTTTTTTGCAAAGTGAGTAGCTGTGAATTTTGCCTTTAGCTCAGCCGGCACCTTGGGAAAACGACCAAACATATGCATTTCTTAAAACTAGACACCTAGGGGAATCCAAGATGGGGTGACAAGTGGGGCTCTCTCTAGGTTCTGTTACCCAAAATCCTTTGCAAACCTCACAATTTTGCAAAAAAAAGACATTTTCCTCCTATTTCGGTGACAAAGTTCTGGAATCTGAGAGGATCCACAAATTTCCTTCAACCCAGTGTTCCTCCACATCTCCTGATAAAAGTGGTACCTCACTTGTTTGGGTAGGCCTAATGACCTTGATAGGAAATACCCGAAAACACAACACGGACACATCACATTTTCCCAAAGAAAACAGAGCTGTTTTTTGCAAAGTGCCTAGATTTGGATTTTGGCCTCTAGCTCAGCCAACACCTTTGGAAACCTACCAAACCTGTGCATTTTTTAAAACTAGACACCTAGGGGAATCCAACGTGGGGTGACAAGTGGGGTTCTCACCAGGTTCCGTTACCCAAAATCCTTTGCAAACCCCAGAACTTGGCAAAAAAAAAAACACTTTTTCCTCACATTTCGGTGACAGAAAGTTCTGGAGTCGGAGAGGATCCACAAATTTCCTTCCACCCAGTGTTCCTCCACATCTCCTGATAAAAGTGGTACCTCACTTGTTTGGGTATGCCTAATGACTGTGACAGGAAATACCTGAAAACACAATGTGGACACAACACACTTTCCCAAAGAAAACAGAGCTGTTTTTTGCAAAGTGCCTAGATGTGGATTTTGGCCTTTAGCTCAGCCAGCACCTTGAGAAACCTACCAAGCCTGTGCATTTTTTAAAACAAGACACCTAAGTGGAATCCAAGATGGGGAGACACATGGGGCTCTCACCAGGTTCTGTTACCCAGAATCCTTTTCAAACCACAAAATTTGGCAAAAAAAAAACATTTTTTCCTCACATTTTGGTGACAAAGTTCTATAATGTGAGAGGATCCACAAATTTCCTTCCACCCAGTGTTCCTCCACATCTCCTGATAAAAGTGGTACCTCACTTGTTTGGGTATGCCTAATGACCGTGACAGGAAATACCTGAAAACACAACATGGACACAACACACTTTCCCAAAGAAAACAGAGCTGTTTTTTGCAAAGTGCCTAGATGTGGACTTTTGGCCTTTAGCTCAGCCAGCACCTTGAGAAACCTACCAAGCCTGTGCATTTTTTAAAACAAGACACCTAAGTGGAATCCAAGATGGGGAGACACGTGGGGCTCTCACCAGGTTCTGTTACCCAGAATCTTTTTCAAACCACAAAATTTGGCAAAAAAAAAACACTTTTTCCTCACATTTTGGTGACAAAGTTCTATAATGTGAGAGGATTCACAAATTTCCGTCCACGCAGTGTTCCTCCAAGTCTCCTGATAAAAGTGGGACATCACTTGTTTGGGTAGGCTTAATGACCGCATCAGGAAATGCCCCAAAACACAACATGTTCACATCACATTTTCCCAAAGAAAACAGAGCTGTTTTTTGCAAAGTGCCTAGATGTCGACTTTGGACTCTATCTCAGTCGGCATCTAGGGAAACCTACCAAACCTGTGTATTTTTTAAAACTAGACATCTAGAGGAATCAAAGATGGTGTGACTTGTGGGGCTCTCTCTAGGTTCTGTTACCCAAAATCCTTTGCAAACCTCACAATTTGGCAAAAAAAACACTTTTTCCTCACATTTCGGTGACAAAGTTCTGGAATCTGAGAGGATCCACAAATTTCCTTCCACCCAGTGTTCCTCCACATCTCCTGATAAAAGTGGTACCTCACTTGTTTGGGTAGGCCTAATGACCGTGACAGGAAATACCCAAAAACACAACATGGACACATCACATTTTCCCAAGGAAAACAGAGCTGTTTTTTGCAAAGTGCCTAGATGTGGATTTTGGCCTCTAGCTCAGCCAGCACCTTGGGAAACCTACCGAACCTGTGCATTTTTGAAAACTAGACACCTGGGGGAATCCAACGTGGGGTGACTTGTGGGGTTCTCACCAGGTTCCGTTACCCAAAATCCTTTGCAAACCCCAGAACTTGGCAAAAAAAAACACTTTTTCCTCACATTTCGGTGACAGAAAGTCCTGGAATCTGAGAGGAGCCACAAATTTCATTCCACCCAGTGTTTCCCCACGTCTCCTGATAAAAATGGTACCTCACTTGTGTGGGTAGGGCTAGTGCCCGTGACAGGAAATGCCCAAAACACAATGTGGATACATCACATTTTCCCAAAGAAAACAGCTGTTTCTTGCTAAGGGCCTAGCTGTGGATTTTGGCCTCCATCTCAGTGGGCACCTTGAGAAACCTACCAAGCCTGTTCATTTTTTTAAACTAGACACCTAGGGGGAATCCAAGATGGGGAGACACGTTGGGCTCTCTCCAGGTTCTGTTACCCAGAATCCCTTTCAAACCCCAGAACTTGGCAAAAAAAAACCTTTTTTCTCACATTTTGGTGACAAAGTTCTAGAATGTGAGAGGATCGCCAAATTTCCGTCCACGCAGTGTACCTCCAAGTCTCCTGATAAAAGTGGTACCTCACTTGTTTGGGTAGGCCTAATCACCGGGACAGGAAATGCCCCAAAACACAACATGGATACATAACATTTTCCCAAAGAAAACGGACCGGTTTATTGCAAAGTTAGTAGCTGTGGATTTTGGTCTCTAGCTCAGCTGGCACCTTGGGAAACCGACCAAACCTGTGCATTTCTTAAAACTAGACACCTAGGGGAATCCAAGATGGGGTGACAAGTGGGGCTCTCTCTAGGTTCTGTTACTCAAGATCCTTTGCAAACCTCACAATTTGGCAAAAAAAACACTTTTTCCTCACATTTCGGTGACAAAGTTCTGGAATCTGAGAGGATCCACAAAATTTCTTCCACCCAGTGTTCCTCCACATCTCCTGATAAAAGTGGTACCTCACTTGTTTGGGTAGGCCTAATGACCGTGACAGAAAATACCCGAAAACACAATATGGACACATCACATTTTCCCAAAGAAAACAGAGCTGTTTTTTGCAAAGTGCCTAGATGTGGATTTTGGCCTCTAGCTCAGCCAGCACCTTGAGAAACCTACCAAGCCTGTGCATTTTTTAAAACTAGACACCTAAGGGGAATCCAAGATGGGGAGACATGTGGTGCTCTCACCAGGTTCTTTTACCCAGAATACTTTTCAAACCACAAAATTTGGTAAAAAAATAACACTTTTTCCTCACATTTCGGTGACAAAGTTCTATAATGTGAGAGGATCCACAAATTTCCGTCCACGCAGTGTTCCTCCAAGTCTCCTGATAAAAGTGGTACCTCACTTGTTTGGGTAGGCCTAATGACCGCAACAGGAAATGCCCCAAAACACAACATGGACACATCACATTTTCCCAAAGAAAACAGAGCTGTTTTTTGCAAAGTGCCTAGATGTGGATTTTGGACTCTATCTCAGTCGGCATCTAGGGAAACCTACCAAACCTGTGTATTTTTTAAAACTAGATGTCTAGAGGAATCAAAGATGGGGGTGACTTGTGGGGCTCTCACCAGGTTCCGCTACCCTGAATCATCTGGAAATATCAAAATTTGGCAAAAAAAACATTTCTTCCTCAAATTTTGGTGACAGAAAGTTCTGGAACCTGAGAGAAGCCACAAATTTCCTTCCAACTAGCATTCCCTCAAGTCTCCCGATAAAAATGGTACCCCACTTGAGTGGGTAGGCATAGTGAGTGCGACAGGAAATGCCCCCAAACACAGAGTGGACACATCATATTTTCCCAAAGAAAACAGAACTGTTTTTTGCAAAGTGCCTAGCTGTGGATTTTGGCTTCTAGCTCAGCCAGCACCTAAGGAAACCTACCAAACCTGTGCATTTTTTTAAACTAGACACCTAGGGGAATCGAAGATGTGGTGACTTGTGGGGCTCTCACCAGGTTTTGTTACCCAGAATTTTTGCAAAGTTCAACATTTGTCAAAAAAAACACTTTTTCCTCACATTTCAGTGACAGAAAGTTCTGCAATCTGAGAGGAGCCACAAATGTCCTTCCGCCCAGCGTTTCCCCCAAGTCCCCCAATAAAAATCATGCCTCACTTCTGTGGGTAGGGCTAGTGCCCGCAACAGGAAATGCCCCAAAACACAATGTGGACACATCATATTTTCCCAAAGAAAACAGAACTGTTTTTTGCAAAGTGCCTAGCTGTGGATTTTGGCTTCTAGCTCATCCGGCACCTGGGGAAACCTATCAAACCTATGCATGTTTTAAAACTAGAAACCAGGGGAATCCAAGATGGAGTGGCATGTGGGGTTCTCAACAGATTCTCGTACCCAGAATTTTTGCAAATCTTAGAACGTGGAAAAAAACACTTTTTCCTCACATTTTGGTGACAGAAAGTTCTGGAATCTAAGAGTAGCCACAAATTCCTTCCACCTAGCGTTCACCCAAGTCTCCCGATAGAATGGTACCTCACTTGTGTGGGTAGGGCTAGTGCCCGCGACAGGAAATGCCCCCAAACACAATGTGGATACATGACATTTTCCCCAAAAAAAACAGACCTGTTTTTTGCAAAGTGCGTAGCTGTGGATTTTGGCCTCTAGCTCTGCCGGCACCTTGGGAAACCTACGAAACCTGTGCAATTCTTAAAACTAGACACCTAGGGGAATCCAAGATGGGGTGAATTGTGGGGCTCTCACCAGGTTCTGTTACCCAGAATCCTTTGTAAACCTCAAAATGTGGCAAACAAACCCACTTTTGCCTCACATTTCGGTGACAAAGTTCTGGAATCTCAGAGGATCCATATATGTCCTTCCACCCAACGTTTCCCCTAGTCTCCTGATAAAAATGGTACCTCACTTGTGTGGGTAGGGCTAGTGACCGCGACAGGAAATGCCCCAAAACACAATGTGGATACATCACATTTTCAGAAAGAAAACAGAGCTGTTTCTTGCAAAGGACCTAGCTGTGGATTTTGGCCTCCAACTCAGTGGGCACCTTGAGAAACCTGCCAAGCCTGTGCATTTTTTTAAACTAGACACCTAAGGGGAATCCAGGATGGGGAGACACGTGGGGCTCTCACCAGGTTCTGTTACCCAGAATCCTTTTCAAACCACAAAAATTTGGCCAAAAAAACCACTTTTTCCTCACATTTCGGTGACAAAGTTCTAGAATGTGAGAGGATCCACAAATTTCCGTCCACGCAGTGTTCCTCCAAGTCTCCTGATAAAAGTGGTACCTCACTTGTTTGGGTAGGCCTAATGACCGCGACAGGAAATGCCCCAAAACACAACATGGACACATCACATTTTCCCAAAGAAAACAGAGCTGTTTTTTGCAAAGTGCCTAGATGTGGATTTTGGACTCTATCTCAGTCGGCATCTAGGGAAACCTACCAAACCTGTGTATTTTTTAAAACTAGACGTCTAGAGGAATCAAAGATGGGGTGACTTGTGGGGCTCTCACCAGGTTCCGCTACACAGAATCATCTGGAAATATCAATATTTGTCAAAAAAAACATTTCTTCCTCACATTTTTGTGACAGAAAGTTCTGGAACGTGAGAGAAGCCACAAATTTCCTTCCAACTAGCATTCCCTCAAGTCTCCCGATAAAAATGGTACCCCACTTGAGTGGGTAGGCATAGTGAGTGCGACAGGAAATGCCCCCAAACACAGAGTGGACACATCATATTTTCCCAAAGAAAACAGAACTGTTTTTTGCAAAGTATCTAGATGTGGATTTTGGTCTATTGGTCAGCCAACACCTAGGGCAACCTACCAAACCTGTGCATTTTTTAAAACTAGACACATAGAGGAATCCAGGATGGGTTGACTTGTGGGGCTCTCACCAGGTTCTGTTACCCAGAATCCTTTGTAAACCTCAAAATGTGGCAATAAAAATACACATTTCCGTCACGTTTCGATGACAGAAAGTTCTGGAACCTCAGAAGAGCCACAACTTTCCTTCCACCCAGCGTTCCACCAAACATCCCGATAAAAATGATACCTCACTTGTGTGGGTAGACCTTGTGCCTGCAGCAGGAAATGCCCCAAAAATACAACGTGGACACATCGCATCTTCCCAAAGAAAACAGAGCTGTTTTTTGCAAAGTGCCTAGATGTGGATTTTGGGCTCTAGCTCAGCCAGTACCTTGGAAAACCTACCAAACCGGTGCATTTTTGAAAACTAGACACCTAGGGGAATCCAAGATGGGTGACTTGTGGGGCTCTCACCAGGTTCTGTTACCCAGAATCATCTGCAAACATCAAAATTTGACAAAAAAAATTTCTTCCTCACATTTTGGTGACAGAAATTTCTGGAACCTGAGAGTAGCCACAAATTTCCTTCCACCCAGCGTTCCCTCAAGTCTTCTTATAAAAATGGTACCCCACTTGAGTGGGTAGCCCTAGTGACTGCAACAGGAAATGGCCCCAAACACATTGTGGAAACATCATATTTTCCCAAAGAAAATAGAGCTGTTTTTTGCAAAGTACCTAGATGTGGATTTTGGTCTATAGGTCAGCCAACAACTATGGCAACCTACCAAACCTGTGCATTTTTTGAAACTAGACACCTAAGGGAATCCAAGATGGAGTGACTTGTGGGGCTCTCACCAGTTTCTGTTACCCAGAATCCTTTGAAAACCTCAAAATGTGGCCCAAAAAAACACTTTTTCCTCATATTTCGGTGACAAAGTTCTGGAATTTGAGAGGATCCATAAATTTCCTTCCACCCAGTGTTCCTCCAAGTCTGCTGATAAAAGTGGTACCTCACTTGTTTGGGTAGGCCTAATGACTGTAACAGGAAATGCCCCAAAACACAACATGGACACATAACATTTGCCCAAGGAAAAAAGGTCTGTTTTTTGCAAACTGCCTAGGTGTGGATTTTGGACTCTAGCTCAGCCCGCACTTAGGGAACCCTACCAAACCTGTGTATTTGTTAAAACTAGACATCTAGGGGAATCCAAGATGGGGTGACTTGTGGGGCTCTCACCAGGTTCTGTTACCCAGAATCATCTGCAAACATCAAAATTTGGCAAAAGAAAATACTTCTTCCTGATATTTTGGTGACAGAAAGTTCTGGAACCAGAGAGTAGCCACAAATTTCCTTCCACCCAGCATTCCCTCATGTCTCCCGAGAGAAATGGTACCTCACTTGTGTGGGTAGGCCTAGTGACCGTGACAGGAAATGCCCCAAAACACAATGTGGACACATCACATGTTCCCAAAGAAAACAGGAATGCTTTGGCAAAGTACCTAGATGTGGATTTTGGCCTCTAGCTCAGCCCGCACCTTGGGAAACCTACCAAACTTGTGTATTTTTTAAAACTAGACATCTAGGGGAATCCAAGATGGGGTGACTTGTGGGGCTCTCACCAGGTTCTGTTACCCAGAATCCTTTGAAAACATCATATTTTGGCAAAAGAAAACACTTGTTTGGGTAGGCCTAATGACTGCAACAGAAATGCCCCAAACCACAACATGGAAACATAACATTTTCCCAATGAAAAAAGGTCTGTTTTTTGCAAACTGCCTAGGTGTGGATTTTGGACTCTAGCTCAGCCCGCACTTAGGGAAACCTACCAAACCTGTTTATTTTTTAAAACTAGACATCTAGGGGAATCCAAGATGGGGTGACTTGTGGGGCTCTCACCAAGTTCTTTTTACCCAGAATCATCTGCAAACATCAAAATTTGGCAAAAGAAGACACTTCTTCCTCACATTTTAGTGACAGAAAGTTCTGGAACCTGAGAGTAGCCACAAATTTCCTTCCACCCAGCATTCCCTCATGTCTCCAGATAGAAATGGTGCCTCACTTGCGTGGGTAGGCCTAGTGACCGTAACAGGAAATGCCCCAAAACACAATGTGGACACATCACATGTTCCCAAAGAAAACAGAACTGTTTTTTGCAAAGTGCCTAGCTGTGGATTTTGGCCTCTAGCTCAGCCGGCACCTTGGGAAACCTACCAAACCTGTGCATTTCTTAAAACTAGACACCTAGGGGAATCCAAGATGGGTGACTTGTGGGGCTCTCACCAGGTTCTGTTACCCAGAATCCTTTGTAAACCTGAAAATGTGGCAAAAAAAAACAATTTTGCCTCACATTTTGGTGACAAAGTTCTGGAATCGCAGAGGATCCATAAATTTCCTTCCACCCAGTGTTCCTCCAAGTCTCCTGATAAAAGTGGTACCTCACTTGTTTGGGTAGGCCAAATGACCGCGACAGGAATTGCCCCAAAACACAACATGGACACATCACATTTTCTCAAAGAAAACAGAGCTTTTTTTTGCAAAGTGCCTAGATGTGGATTTTGGGCTCTAGCTCAGCCAGTACCTTGGAAAACCTACCAAACCAGTGCATTTTTGAAAACTAGACATCTAGGGGAATCCAAGATGGGGTGACTTGTGGGGCTCTCACCAGGTTCTGTTACACAGAATCCTTTGAAAACATCATATTTTGGCAAAAGAAAACACTTGTTTGGGTAGGCCTAATGACTGCAACAGGAAATGCCCCAAAACACAACATAGACACATAACATTTTCCCAATGAAAAAAGGTCTGTTTTTTGCAAAGTACCTAGATGTGGATTTTGGCCTCTAGCTCAGCCCGCACCTAGGGAAACCTACCAAACCTGAGTATTTTTTAAAACTAGACATCTAGGGGAATCCAAGATGGGGTGACTTGTGGGGCTCTCACCAGGTTCTGTTACCCAGAATCATCTGCAAACATCAAAATTTGGCAAAAGAAAACACTTCTTCCTCACATTTTGGTGACAGAAAGTTCTGGAACCTGAGAGTAGCCACAAATTTCCTTCCACCCGGCGTTCCCCCCAAGTCTCCTGATAAAAATGGTACCTCACTTGTGTGGGTAGGCCTAGTGCCCGTGACAGGAAATAACCCAAAACACAACGTGGACACATCACATTTTCCCAAAGAAAACCGATCTGTTTTTTTCAAAGTGCCTAGCTGTGGATTTTGGCCTCTAGTTCAGCCGGCACATTGGGAAACGTACCAAAACTGTGCATTTTTTAAAACTAGACACCTAGGGGAATACAAGATGGGGTGACTTGTGGGGCTCTCACCGGGTTCTGTTACCCAGAATCCTTTGAAAATCTCAAAATTTGGCCCAAAAAAACATTTTTCCTCACATTTCGGTGACAAAGTTCTGGAATCTGTGAGGATCCATAAATTTCCTTCCACCCAGTGTTCCTCCAAGTCTCCTGATAAAAGTGGTACCTCACTTGTTTGGGTAGGCCTAATGACCGCAACAGGAAATGCCCCAAAACAACATGGACACAAAACATTTTCCCAAGGAAAAAAGGTCTGTTTTTTGCAAACTGCCTAGGTGTGGATTTTGTACTCTAGCTCAGCCCGCACTTAGGGAAACCTACCAAACCTGTGTATTTTTAAAAATTAGACATCTAGGGGAATCCAAGATGGGGTGACTTGTGGGGCTCTCACCAGGTTCTGTTACCCAGAATCATCTGCAAACATCAAAATTTGGCAAAAGAAAACACTTCTTCCTGACATTTTGGTGACAGAAAGTTCTGGAACCTGAGAGTAGCCACAAATTTCCTTCCACCCAGCATTCCCTCATGTCTCCCGATAGAAATGGTACCTCATTTTTGAGGGTAGGCCTAGTGACCGTGACAGGAAATTCCCCAAAACACAATGTGGACACATCACATGCTCCCAAAGAAAATAGAACTGTTTTTTGCAAAGTACCTAGATGTGGATTTTGGCCTCTAGCTCAGCCCGCACCTAG
This sequence comes from Pleurodeles waltl, assembly GCF_031143425.1. Classification (NCBI taxonomy): domain Eukaryota; kingdom Metazoa; phylum Chordata; class Amphibia; order Caudata; family Salamandridae; genus Pleurodeles; species Pleurodeles waltl. The sequence continues at coordinate 724,099,199 of NC_090448.1, read as the reverse complement.
GGAAACCTACCAAACCTGTGTATTTTTTAAAACTAGACATCTAGGGGAATCCAAGATGGGGAGACTTGTGGGGCTCTAACCAGGATCTTTTACCCAGAATCATCTGCACACATCAACATTTTGCAAAAAAATAATTTCTTCCTCACATTTTGGTGACAGAAAGTTCTAGAACCTGAGAGTAGCCACAAATGTCCTTCCACCCAGCGTTCCTTCAAGTCTCCCGATAAAAATGGTACCTCACTTGTGTAGGTAGGCCTAGTTCCCGTGACATAAAATGACCCAAAACACAACATGGACATATCACTTTTTCCCAAAGAAAACTGACCTGTTTTTTGCAAAGTACCTAGATGTGGATTTTGGCCTGTAGCTCAGCCAGCACCTAGGGAAACCTACCAAACCTGTGCATTTTTTAAAACTAGACACCTAGGGAAATCTAAGATGGGGTGACTTGTTGGGTTCTCACCAGGTTCTGTTATGCAGACTTTTTGCAAACATCAACATTTGGCCAAAAAAAAACACTATTTCATCACATTTCGGTGAAAGAAAGATATGGAATCTGACAAGAGTTACAAATTTCCTTTCACCCAGTTTTCTCCCCAAGTCTCCCAATAAAAATGGTACCTCACTTGTGTGGGTAGGCCTAGTGACTGCGACAGAAAATGCCCCAAATCACAATGTGGACACATCACATTTTCCCAAAGAAAACAGAGCTGTTTTTAGCAAAGTACTTAGATGTGGATTTTGGCCTCTAGCTCAGCCATCACCTAGGTAAACCTACCAAACCTGTCCATTTTTTAAAACTAGACACCAAGGGAATCCAAGATGGAGTGACTTGTGGGGTTCTCACCAGCTTCCGTTATCAAGAATGTTTGCAAACATCAAAATTTGGCATAAAAACCCACTTTTTCCTTTCATTTCGGTGACAGAAAGATCTGGAATCTGAGAGGAGTCACAAATTTTCTCCCACCCAGCGTTCCCCCCAAGTCTCCCGATAAAAATGGTACCTCACTTGTGTGGGTAGGGCTAGTGCCCGCGACAGGAAATGCCCCAAAGCACAATGTGGACACATCACATTTTCCGAAAGAGAACAGAGCTGTTTTTTGGAAAGTGCCTAGCTGTGGATTTCGGCCTCTAGCTCAGCCGTCACATTGGGAAACCTACCAAACCTATGCAGTTTTTAAAAATAGACACCTAGGGGAATCCAAGATGAGGTGACATGTGGGGCTCTCTCTAGGTTCTGTTACCTAGAATGCTTTGCAAACCTCAAAACTTGGCTAAAAAAAACTTTTTCCTCACATTTCAGTGACAGAAAGTTTTGGAATCTGAGAAGAGCCACAAACTTAGTTCCACCCAGCGTTTCCCCAAGTCTCCCGATAAAATGGTATCTCACTTGTGTGGGTAGGCCAAGTGCCAGCGATAGGAAATGCCCCAAAACACAACGCGGACACAGCACATTTACCCAAAGAAAACTGATCTGTTTTTTTCAAAGTGCCTAGCTGTGGATTTTTGCCTCTAGCTCAGCCATCACCTAGGGAAACCGACCAAGCCTGTGCATTTTTGAAAACTAGACACCTAGGTGAATCCAAGATGGAGTTACTTTTGGGGCTCTCGCCAGGTTCTTTTACCCAGAATCCTTTGCAAACCTCCAAATGTGGCTCGAAAATCCCCTTTCCCTCAAATTTCGGTGAAAGAGAGTTCTGAAACCTGAGGGGAGCCACAAATTTCCTTCTATCCTGCGTTCCCCCAAGTCTCCCGATAAAAATGGTACCTCACTTGTGTGGGTATGCCTAGTTCCTGTGACAGAAAATGACCCAAAACACAACACCGACACATCACATTTTCCCAAAGAAAACTGACTTGTTTTTCCAAAGTGCCTATCTGTGGATTTTGGCCTCTAGCTCATCCGGCACCTAGGGAAACCTACCAAACCTGTGCATTTTCGAAAATACGACACCTAAAGGAATCCGAGATGGGGTGACTTGTGGGACTCCCACTAGGTTCTGTTACCCAGAATCCTTTGCAAATCTCTAAATTTGACAAAATAACTTTTTCCCCACATTTTGGTGAGAGAAAGTTCTGGAATCTGAGAGGAGCCACAAATTTCCTTCCACCCAGCGTTCCCCAAGTCTCCCGATAAAAATGGTACCTCACTTGTGTGGTTAGGCCTAGTGCCCGGGACAGGAAATGCCCCAAAACACAACATGGACACATTAGATTTTCTCAAAGAAAAATGACCTGTTTTTTGCAAAGTGCCTAGGTGTGGATCTTGGACTCTAGCTCCGCCCGCACTTAGGGAAACCTACCAAACCTGTGTATTTTTTAAAACTAGACATCTAGGGGAATCCAAGATGGGGTGACTTGTGGGGCTCTCACCAGGTTTTGTTACCTAGAATCCTTTGCAAACCTCAACATTTGGCTAAACAAAAAAAAAAACACTTTTTACTCAGATTTCAGTGACAGAATTTCTGGAACCTGAGAGGATCCACAAATTTCCTTCCACCTAGCGTTTCCACAATTCTCCCGATAAAAATCATACCTCATTTGTGTGGGTAGGCCTAGTGTCCAGGACAGGAAAAGTCCCAAAACACAACGTGGACACATTAGATGCGCCCAAAGAAAAATGACCTGTTTTTTGCAAAGTGCCTAGCTGTTGATTTTGGCCTCTAGCTGAGCCTGCACCTGGGGAAACCTACCAAACCTGTGCATTTTTTAAAACTAGACACCTAGGGGAATCCAACATGGGGTTACTTCTGGGGCTCTCACCAGGTTCTGTTACCCAGAATCCTTTGCAAACATCAACATTTTGCAAAAAAAAACATTTCTTCCACACATTTTGATGACAGAAAGTTCTGTAATCTGAGAGGAGCCACAAATTTCCTTCCACCCAGCATTCCCCAAGTCTCCCAATACAAATGGTGCCTCACTTGTGTGGGTAGGCCTAGTGCCCGGGACAGGAAATGCCCCAAAACACAATTTGGACACATTAGATTTTCCCAAAGAAAAATGACCTGTTTTTTTCAAAGTGCCTAGCTGTGGATTTTGGCCTCTAGCTAAGCCGGCACCATGGGAAACCTACCAAACCTGTGCATTTTTTAAAACTAGACACCTAGGGAAATCCAACATGGGGTGACTTATGGGGCTCTCACCAGGTTCTGTTACCCAGAATCATCTGCAAACATCAACATTTGGCAAAAAAACATTTCTTCCTCACATTTTGGTGACAGAAATTTCTGGAACCTGAGAGTAGCCACAAATTTCCTTCCACCCAGCGTTCCCTCAAGTCTTCTGATAAAAATGGTTACACTTGAGTGGGTAGCCCTAGAGACTGCGACAGGAAATGCCACCAAACACATTGTGGACACATCATATTTTCCCAAAGAAAACAGAGCAGTAAATAGATGTAGATTTCGGTCTATAGGTCAGCCAACACCTAGGGCAACCTACCAAACCTGTGCATTTTTTAAAACTAGACACCTAGGGGAATCCAAGATGAGTTGACATGTGGGGCTCTCACCAGGTTCTGTTACCCAGAATCCTTTGAAAACCTCAAAATTTGGCCAAAAAAAACACTTTTTCCTCACATTTCGGTGATAGAAAGTTTTGGAACCTGAGATGAGCCAAACATTTAGTTACATTCGGTGTTTCCCCAAGTCGCCTGATAAAAATGGTACCTCACTTGTGGGGGTAGGCCAAGTGCCCGTGACAGGAAATGCCCCAAAACACAACGTGGACACATCACATTTTCCCAAAACAAACGGATCTGTTTTTTTCAAAGTGCCTAGCTGTGGATTTTGGCCACTAGCTCAGCCGGCACCTAGGGAAACGTACCAAACCTGTGTATTTTTGAAAACTAGATGACAAGGGGAATCAAAGATGGAGTGACTTGTGGCGCTCTCACCAGGTTCTGTTACCCAGAATCATCTGCAAACATCAACATTTGGCAAAAAAAACATTTCTTCCTCACATTTTGGTGACAGAAAGTTCTGGAACCTGAGAGTAGCCACAAATGTCCTTCCACCCAGCCTTCCCTCAAGTCTCCCGATAAAAATGGTACCACACTTGTGTAGGTAGGCCTAGATCCCGTGACATATAATGACCCAAAACACAACATGGACACATCACTTTTTCCCAAAGAAAACTGACCTGTTTTTTGCAAAGTACCTATCTGTGGATTTTGGCCTCTAGCTCAGCCGGCACCTAGGGAAACCTACCACACCTGTATATTTTTGAAAACACGACACCTAAGGGAATCCAAGATGGGGTGACTTGTGGGGCTCTCACCAGGTTCTGTTACCCAGAATCATCTGCAAACATCAACATTTGGCAAAAAAACATTTCTTCCTCACATTTTGGTGACAGAAATTTCTGGAACCTGAGAGTAGCCACAAATTTCCTTCCACCCAGCGTTCCCTCAAGTCTTCTGATAAAAATGGTTACACTTGAGTGGGTAGCCCTAGAGACTGCGACAGGAAATGCCACCAAACACATTGTGGACACATCATATTTTCCCAAAGAAAACAGAGCAGTAAATAGATGTGGATTTTGGTCTATAGGTCAGCCAACACCTAGGGCAACCTACCAAACCTGTGCATTTTTTAAAACTAGACACCTAGGGGAATCCAAGATGAGTTGACATGTGGGGCTCTCACCAGGTTCTGTTACCCAGAATCCTTTGAAAACCTCAAAATTTGGCCAAAAAAAACACTTTTTCCTCACATTTCGGTGATAGAAAGTTTTGGAACCTGAGATGAGCCAAACATTTAGTTACATTCGGTGTTTCCCCAAGTCGCCTGATAAAAATGGTACCTCACTTGTGGGGGTAGGCCAAGTGCCCGTGACAGGAAATGCCCCAAAACACAACGTGGACACATCACATTTTCCCAAAACAAACGGATCTGTTTTTTTCAAAGTGCCTAGCTGTGGATTTTGGCCACTAGCTCAGCCGGCACCTAGGGAAACGTACCAAACCTGTGTATTTTTGAAAACTAGATGACAAGGGGAATCAAAGATGGAGTGACTTGTGGCGCTCTCACCAGGTTCTGTTACCCAGAATCATCTGCAAACATCAACATTTGGCAAAAAAAAACATTTCTTCCTCACATTTTGGTGACAGAAAGTTCTGGAACCTGAGAGTAGCCACAAATGTCCTTCCACCCAGCCTTCCCTCAAGTCTCCCGATAAAAATGGTACCACACTTGTGTAGGTAGGCCTAGATCCCGTGACATAAAATGACCCAAAACACAACATGGACACATCACTTTTTCCCAAAGAAAACTGACCTGTTTTTTGCAAAGTACCTATCTGTGGATTTTGGCCTCTAGCTCAGCCGGCACCTAGGGAAACCTACCACACCTGTATATTTTTGAAAACACGACACCTAAGGGAATCCAAGATGGGGTGACTTGTGGGACTCTCAATAGGTTCTGTTACCCAGAATCCTTTGCAAATCTCTAAATTTTGCAAAATAACTTTTTCCCCACATTTCAGTGAGAGAAAGTTCCGGAATCTGAGAGGAGACACAAATTTCCTTCCACCCAGCGTTTCCCCAAGTCTCCCGATAAAAATGGTACCTCATTTGTGAGTAGGCCTAGTGCCCGCGATAGGCAATGCCCCAAAACACAACGTGCGCACCTCACATTTTCCCAAAGAAACTGAATTGTTTTTTGCGAAGTGCCTAGCTGTGGATTTTGGCCTCTAGTTCAGCCGGCATCTAGGGAAACCTACCAACCCTGTGCATTTTTTAAAACAAGACACCTAGAGGAGTCCAAGATGGGGTAACATGTGAGGCTCTCACCAGCTTCTGTTATCCAGAATCCTTTGCAAACCTCAAAATTTGGCAAAACAAAATACTTTTTCTTTACATTTCGGTGACAGAAAGTTCTGGAATCTGAGAGGAGCCACAAATTTCCTTCCACCCAGTGTTCCTCCAAGTCTCCGGATGAACGTGGTACCTCATTTGTGTGGGTATGCCTAATGACCACATCAGGAAATTCCCCAAAACATAGCATGGGCACATCACATTTTCCTAAAGAAAACAGAGCTGTTTTTTGCAAAGTGCCTATCTGTGGATTTTGACCTCTAGATCAGCCGGCACCAAGGGAAACCTACCAAACCGGTACATTTTTGAAAACACAACACCTAAGGGAATCCAAGATGGGGTGACTTGTGGGACTCTCACTAGGTTCCGTTAGAAAATACTTTTTCCTCACATTTCAGTGACAGAAAGTTTTGGAACCTGAGAGGAGCCACAAATTTAGTTCCACTCGGCGTTTCCCCAAGTCTCCTGATAAAAATGGTACCTCACTTGTGTGGGTAGGCCAAGTGCCCGTGACAGGAAAAGCCCCAAAACACAACGTGGACACTTCACATTTTTCCAAAGAAAACTGATCTGTTTTTTTCAAAGTGCCTAGCTGTGGATTTTGGCCTCTAGCTCAGCCAGCACCTTGGGAAACCTACCAAGCCTGTGCATTTTTGAAAACTAGACACATAGGGGAATCCAAGATGGGGTAACATGTGAGGCTCTCACCAGCTTCTGTTACCCAGAATCCTTTGCAAAACTCCAAATGTGGCTAGAAAATCCCTTTTCCCTCAAATTTCAGTGAAAGAAAGTTCTGGAACCTGAGGGGAGCCATTAATTTCCTTCCACCCAGCATTCCTTCATGTCTTCCGATAAAAATGGTACCTCACTTGTGTGGGTAGGCCTAGTTCCCACAACATGAACACATCACTTTTTCCCAAAGAAAACTGACCTGTTTTTTGCAAAGTGCCTATCTGTGGATTTTGGCCTCTAGCTCAGCCGGCACCTAGGGAAACCTACCAAACGTGTACATTTTTGAAAACACGACACCTAAGGGAATCCAAGATGGGGTGACTTGTGGGACTCTCACTAGGTTCTGTTACCCAGAATCCTTTGCAAATCTCTAAATTTGGCAAAATAACTTTTTCCCCACATTTCAGTGAGAGAAAGTTCTCGAATCTGAGAGGAGCCACAATTTCCTTCCACCCAGCGTTCCCCAAGTCTCCCGATAAAAATGGTACCTTACTTGTGTGGGCAGGCCTAGCGACTGCGACAGGAAATGCCACAAAACACAATGTGGACACATCACATTTTCCCAAAGAAAACATAGCTGTTTTTGCAAAGTACCTAGATGTGGATTTTGGCCTCTAGCTAAGCCAGCACCTGGGGAACCCACCAAACCTGTGCATTTTTTAAAATTAGACTCCTAGGGAAATCGAGGATGGGGTGACTTGTGAGGTTCTCACCAGGTTCTGTTATCCAGAATTTTTGCAAACATCAAAATTTGGCAAAATAAACACTTTTTCCTCACATTTCGATGACAGAAATTTCCTTCCACTCAGCGTTCCCCCAAAGTCTCCCGGTAAAAATGGTACCTCACTTGTTTGGGTAGGCCTAGTGACCGCGACAGGAAATGCCCCAAAACACAATGTGGACACATCAAATTTTCCCAAAGAAAACAGAACAGTTTTTTGTAAAGTACCTAGATGTGGATTTTGGCCTCTAGCTCAGCCAACACCTAGGGAAATCTACCAAACCTGTCCATTTTTTAAAACTTGACACAAAGGGAATCCAAGATGGGGTGACTTGTGGGGTCCTCACCAGGTTCTGTTACCCAGAATCCTTTGCAAACCTCCAAATGTGGCTAGAAAATACTTTTTCCTTACATTTCAGTGACAGAAAGTTTTGGAACCTGAGAGGAGCAACAAATTTAGTTCCTTAGGCATTTCCCCAAGACTCCCAATATAAATGGTACCTCACTTGTGTGTATGTAGGCCAAGTGCCTGTGAGAGGGAATACCCCAAAACACAACGTGGACACATCACATTTTCCCAAAGAAAACTGATCTGTTTTTTTCAAAGTGCCTAGCTGTGGATTTTGGCCTCTAGCTCAGCCGGCACCTAGGGAAACCTACCAAACGTGTACATTTTTGAAAACACGACACCTAAGGGAATCCAAGATGGGGTGACTTGTGGGACTCTCACTAGGTTCTGTTACCCAGAATCCTTTGCAAATCTCTAAATTTGGCAAAATAACTTTTTCCCCACATTTCAGTGAGAGAAAGTTCTCGAATCTGAGAGGAGCCACAATTTCCTTCCACCCAGCGTTCCCCAAGTCTCCCGATAAAAATGGTAACTTACTTGTGTGGGCAGGCCTAGCGACTGCGACAGGAAATGCCACAAAACACAATGTGGACACATCACATTTTCCCAAAGAAAACATAGCTGTTTTTGCAAAGTACCTAGATGTGGATTTTGGCCTCTAGCTAAGCCAGCACCTGGGGAACCCACCAAACCTGTGCATTTTTTAAAATTAGACTCCTAGGGAAATCGAGGATGGGGTGACTTGTGAGGTTCTCACCAGGTTCTGTTATCCAGAATTTTTGCAAACATCAAAATTTGGCAAAATAAACACTTTTTCCTCACATTTCGATGACAGAAATTTCCTTCCACTCAGCGTTCCCCCAAAGTCTCCCGGTAAAAATGGTACCTCACTTGTTTGGGTAGGCCTAGTGACCGCGACAGGAAATGCCCCAAAACACAATGTGGACACATCAAATTTTCCCAAAGAAAACAGAACAGTTTTTTGTAAAGTACCAAGATGTGGATTTTGGCCTCTAGCTCAGCCAACACCTAGGGAAATCTACCAAACCTGTCCATTTTTTAAAACTTGACACAAAGGGAATCCAAGATGGGGTGACTTGTGGGGTCCTCACCAGGTTCTGTTACCCAGAATCCTTTGCAAACCTCCAAATGTGGCTAGAAAATACTTTTTCCTTACATTTCAGTGACAGAAAGTTTTGGAACCTGAGAGGAGCAACAAATTTAGTTCCATAGGCATTTCCCCAAGACTCCCAATATAAATGGTACCTCACTTGTGTGTATGTAGGCCAAGTGCCTGTGAGAGGGAATACCCCAAAACACAACGTGGACACATCACATTTTCCCAAAGAAAACTGATCTGTTTTTTTCAAAGTACCTAGCTGTGGATTTTGGCCTCTATCTCAGCCAGCACCTACGGAAACCTACCTAGCCTGTGCATTTTTAAAAACTAGACACCTAGGGGAAACCAAGATGGGGTTACTTGTGGGGCTCGCACCAGGTTCTGTTACCCAGAATCCTTTGCAAACCTCCAAATGTGGCTAAAAAAATAGCTTTTCCCTCAAATTTCGGTGAAAGAAAGTTCTGGAACCTGAGGGGAGCCAAAAATTTCCTTCCACCCAGCGTTCCCCCAAGTCTCCCGATAAAAATGGTATCTCACTAGTGTGGGTAGGCCTAGTTCCCGTGACATAAAATGACCCAAAACACAACATGGACACATCACTTTTTCCCAAAGAAAACTGACCTGTTTTTTGCAAAGTGCCTATCTGTGGATTTTGGCCTCTAGCTCAGCCGGCACCTAGGGAAACCTACCAAACGTGTACATTTTTGAAAACACAACACCTAAGGGAATCCAAGATGGGGTGACTTGTGGGACTCTCAATAGGTTCTGTTACCCAGAATCCTTTGCAAAACTCCAAATGTGGCTAGAAAATCCCTTTTCCCTCAAATTTCAGTGAAAGAAAGTTCTGGAACCTGAGGGGAGCCATTAATTTCCTTCCACCCAGCATTCCTTCATGTCTTCCGATAAAAATGGTACCTCACTTGTGTGGGTAGGCCTAGTTCCCATGACATAAAATGACCCAAAACACAACATGGACACATCACTTTTTCCCAAAGAAAACTGACCTGTTTTTTGCAAAGTGCCTATCTGTGGATTTTGGCCTCTAGCTCAGCCGGCACCTAGGGAAACCTACCAAACGTGTACATTTTTGAAAACACGGCACCTAAGGGAATCCAAGATGGGGTGACTTGTGGGACTCTCACTAGGTTCTGTTACCCAGAATCCTTTGCAAATCTCTAAATTTGGCAAAATAACTTTTTCCCAACATTTCAGTGAGAGAAAGTTCTCGAATCTGAGAGGAGCCACAATTTCCTTCCACCCAGCGTTCCCCAAGTCTCCCGATAAAAATGGTACCTTACTTGTGTGGGCAGGCCTAGCGACTGCGACAGGAAATGCCACAAAACACAATGTGGACACATCACATTTTCCCAAAGAAAACATAGCTGTTTTTGCAAAGTACCTAGATGTGGATTTTGGCCTCTAGCTAAGCCAGCACCTGGGGAACCCACCAAACCTGTGCATTTTTTAAAATTAGACTCCTAGGGAAATCGAGGATGGGGTGACTTGTGAGGTTCTCACCAGGTTCTGTTATCCAGAATTTTTGCAAACATCAAAATTTGGCAAAATAAACACTTTTTCCTCACATTTCGATGACAGAAATTTCCTTCCACTCAGCGTTCCCCCAAAGTCTCCCGGTAAAAATGGTACCTCACTTGTTTGGGTAGGCCTAGTGACCGCGACAGGAAATGCCCCAAAACACAATGTGGACACATCAAATTTTCCCAAAGAAAACAGAACAGTTTTTTGTAAAGTACCTAGATGTGGATTTTGGCCTCTAGCTCAGCCAACACCTAGGGAAATCTACCAAACCTGTCCATTTTTTAAAACTTGACACAAAGGGAATCCAAGATGGGGTGACTTGTGGGGTCCTCACCAGGTTCTGTTACCCAGAATCCTTTGCAAACCTCCAAATGTGGCTAGAAAATACTTTTTCCTTACATTTCAGTGAAAGAAAGTTTTGGAACCTGAGAGGAGCAACAAATGTAGTTCCATAGGCATTTCCCCAAGACTCCCAATATAAATGGTACCTCACTTGTGTGTATGTAGGCCAAGTGCCTGTGAGAGGGAATACCCCAAAACACAACGTGGACACATCACATTTTCCCAAAGAAAACTGATCTGTTTTTTTCAAAGTGCCTAGCTGTGGATTTTGGCCTCTAGCTCAGCCGGCACCTAGGGAAACCTACCAAACGTGTACATTTTTGAAAACACGACACCTAAGGGAATCCAAGATGGGGTGACTTGTGGGACTCTCACTAGGTTCTGTTACCCAGAATCCTTTGCAAATCTCTAAATTTGGCAAAATAACTTTTTCCCCACATTTCAGTGAGAGAAAGTTCTCGAATCTGAGAGGAGCCACAATTTCCTTCCACCCAGCGTTCCCCAAGTCTCCCGATAAAAATGGTACCTTACTTGTGTGGGCAGGCCTAGCGACTGCGACAGGAAATACCACAAAACACAATGTGGACACATCACATTTTCCCAAAGAAAACATAGCTGTTTTTGCAAAGTACCTAGATGTGGATTTTGGCCTCTAGCTAAGCCAGCACCTGGGGAACCCACCAAACCTGTGCATTTTTTAAAATTAGACTCCTAGGGAAATCGAGGATGGGGTGACTTGTGAGGTTCTCACCAGGTTCTGTTATCCAGAATTTTTGCAAACATCAAAATTTGGCAAAATAAACACTTTTTCCTCACATTTCGATGACAGAAATTTCCTTCCACTCAGCGTTCCCCCAAAGTCTCCGGGTAAAAATGGTACCTCACTTGTTTGGGTAGGCCTAGTGACCGCGACAGGAAATGCCCCAAAACACAATGTGGACACATCAAATTTTCCCAAAGAAAACAGAACAGTTTTTTGTAAAGTACCAAGATGTGGATTTTGGCCTCTAGCTCAGCCAACACCTAGGGAAATCTACCAAACCTGTCCATTTTTTAAAACTTGACACAAAGGGAATCCAAGATGGGGTGACTTGTGGGGTCCTCACCAGGTTCTGTTACCCAGAATCCTTTGCAAACCTCCAAATGTGGCTAGAAAATACTTTTTCCTTACATTTCAGTGACAGAAAGTTTTGGAACCTGAGAGGAGCAACAAATTTAGTTCCATAGGCATTTCCCCAAGACTCCCAATATAAATGGTACCTCACTTGTGTGTATGTAGGCCAAGTGCCTGTGAGAGGGAATACCCCAAAACACAACGTGGACACATCACATTTTCCCAAAGAAAACTGATCTGTTTTTTTCAAAGTGCCTAGCTGTGGATTTTGGCCTCTAGCTCAGCCAGCACCTACGGAAACCTACCTAGCCTGTGCATTTTTAAAAACTAGACACCTAGGGGAATCCAAGATGGGGTTACTTGTGGGGCTCGCACCAGGTTCTGTTACCCAGAATCCTTTGCAAACCTCAAAACTTGGCCAAAATCCACAGATAGGCACTTTGAAAAAAACAGATCCGTTTTCTTTGGGAAAATGTGATGTGTCTACGTTGTGTTTTGGGGCATTTCCTGTCACGGGCACTTGGCCTACCCACACAAGTGAGGTACCATTTTTATCAGGCGACTTGGGGAAACGCCGAATGTAACTAAATGTTTGGCTCATCTCATGTTCCAAAACTTTCTGTCACCGAAATGTGAGGAAAAAGTGTTTTTTTTGTGCCAAATTTTGAGGTTTTCAAAGGATTGTGGGTAACAGAACCTGGTGAGAGCCCCACATGTCACCCCATCTTGGATTCCCCTAGGTGTCTAGTTTTAAAAAATGCACAGGTTTGGTAGGTTGCCCTAGGTGTTGGCTGACCTATAGACCAAAATCCACATCTTTTTACTTTGCAAAAAACAGCTCTGTTTTCTTTGGGAAAATATGATGTGTCCACAATGTGTTTGGGGGCATTTCCTGTCGCAGTCACTAGGCCTACCCACTCAAGTGGGGTACCATTTTTATCAGAAGACTTGAGGGAATGCTGGGTGGAAGGAAATTTGTAGCAAATCTCAGGTTCCAGAAATTTCTGTCACCAAAATGTGAGGAAGAAATGTTTTTTTGCCAAATTTTGATGTTTGCAGATGATTCTGGGTAACAGAACCTGGTGAGAGCCCCACAAGTCACCCCATGTTGTATTCCACTAGGTGTCTAGTTTTAAAAAATGCACAGGTTTGGTAGGTTTCCCATGGTGCCGGCTTAGCTAGAGGCCAAAATCCACAGCTAGGCACTTTGCAAAAAACAGGTCATTTTTCTTTGGGAAAATCTAATGTGTCCACGTTGTGGTTTGGGGCATTTCCTGTCCCGGGCACTAGGCCTACCCACACAACTGAGGCACCATTTTTATCAGGAGACTTGGGGGAAATGCGGGGTGGAAGGAAATCTGTGGCTACTCTCAGGTTCCAGAACTTTCTGTCACCAAAATGGGAGGAAGAAGTGTTTTCTTTTGCCAAATTTTGATGTTTGCAGATGATTCTGGGTAACAGAGCCTGGTGAGAGCCCCACAAGTCACCCCATCTTGGATTCCCTTAGGTGTCTAGTTTTCAAAAATGCACAGGCTTGGTCGGTTTCCCTAGGTGCTGGCGAGCTAGAGGCCAAAATCCACAGCTAGGTACTTTGAAAAAAACAGATACGTTTTTTGGGGGAAAATGTGATGTGTGCACGTTGTGTTTTGGGGCATTGCCTATCGCGGGCACTAGGCCTACCCACAAGTGAGGTACCATTTTTATCGGGAGACTTGGGGGAACGCTGGATGGAAGGAAATTTGTGGCTCCTCTCAGATTCCAGAACTTTCTCTCACTGAAATGTGGGGAAAAAGTTATTTTGTCAAATTTTGAGATTTGCAAAGGATTCTGGGTAACAGAACCTAGTGAGAGTCCCACAAGTCACCCCATCTTGGATTCCCTTTGGTCTTGTGTTTTAAAAAATGTACAGGTGTGGTAGGTTTCCCTAGGTGCCCGCTGAGCTAGAGGCCAAAATCCACAGATAGGCACTTTGCAAAAAACAGGTCAGTTTTCTTTGGGAAAAAGTGATGTGTCCATGTTGTGTTTTGGGTCATTTTATGTCACGGGAACTAGGCCTACCCACACTAGTGAGATACCATTTTTATCAGGAGACTTGGGGGAACGCTGGGTGGAAGGAAATTTGTGGCTCCCCTCAGGTTCCAGAACTTTCTTTCACCGAAATTTGAGGGAAAAGCTTTTTTTTTAGCCACATTTGGAGGTTTGCAAAGGATTCTGGGTAACAGAACCTGGTGCGAGCCCCACAAGTAACCCCATCTTGGATTCCCCTAGGTGTCTAGTTAGGTTTCCGTAGGTGCTGGCTGAGCTAGAGGCCAAAATCCACAGCTAGGCACTTTGAAAAAAGCAGATCAGTTTTCTTTGGGAAAATGTGATGTGTCCACGTTGTGTTTTGTGGTATTTCCTCTCACGGGCACTTGGCCTACATACACACAAGTAAGGTACCATTTATATTGGGAGACTTGGGGAAATGCCTATGGAACTAAATGTGTTGTTCCTCTCAGGTTCCAAAACTTTCTGTCACTGAAATGTAAGGAAAAAGTATTTTCTAGCCACATTTGGAGGTTTGCAAAGGATTCTGGGTAACAGAACCTGGTGAGGACCCCACAAGTCACCCCATCTTGGATTCCCTTTGTGTCAAGTTTTAAAAAATGGACAGGTTTGGTAGATTTCCCTAGGTGTTGGCTGAGCTAGAGGCCAAAATCCACATCTAGGTACTTTACAAAAAACTGTTCTGTTTTCTTTGGGAAAATTTGATGTGTCCACATTGTGTTTTTGGGCATTTCCTGTCGCGGTCACTAGGCCTACCCAAACAAGTGAGGTACCATTTTTACCGGGAGACTTTGGGGGAACGCTGAGTGGAAGGAAATTTCTGTCATCGAAATGTGAGGAAAAAGTGTTTTTTTTGCCAAATTTTGATGTTTGCAAAAATTCTGGATAACAGAACCTGGTGAGAACCTCACAAGTCACCCCATCCTCGATTTCCCTAGGAGTCTCATTTTAAAAAATGCATAGGTTTGGTGGGTTCCCCAGGTGCTGGCTTAGCTACAGGCCAAAATCAACATCTAGGTACTTTGCAAAAACAGCTATGTTTTCTTTGGGAAAATGTGATGTGTCCACATTGTGTTTTGTGGCATTTCCTGTCGCGGTCGCTAGGCCTGCCCACACAAGTGAGGTACCATTTTTATCGGGAGACTTGGGGAACGCTGGGTGGAAGGAAATTGTGGCTCCTCTCAGATTCCAGAACTTTCTCTCACTGAAATGTGGGGAAAAAGTTATTTTGCCAAATTTAGAGATTTGCAAAGGATTCTGGGTAACAGAACCTAGTGAGAGTCCCACAAGTCACCCCATCTTGGATTCCCTTAGGTGTTGTGTTTTCAAAAATGTACACGTTTGGTAGGTTTCCCTAGGTGCCGGCTGAGCTAGAGGCCAAAATCCACAGATAGGCACTTTGCAAAAAACAGGTCAGTTTTCTTTGGGAAAAAGTGATGTGTCCATGTTGTGTTTTGGGTCATTTTATGTCACGGGAACTAGGCCTACCCACACTAGTGAGATACCATTTTTATCGGGAGACTTGGGGGAACGCTGGGTGGAAGGAAATTTTTGGCTCCCCTCAGGTTCCAGAACTTTCTTTCACCGAAATTTGAGGGAAAAGCTATTTTTTTAGCCACATTTGGAGGTTTGCAAAGGATTCTGGGTAACAGAACCTGGTGCGAGCCCCACAAGTAACCCCATCTTGGATTCCCCTAGGTGTCTAGTTTTTAAAAATGCACAGGCTAGGTAGGTTTCCTTAGGTGCTGGCTGAGCTAGAGGCCAAAATCCACAGCTAGGCACTTTGAAAAAAACAGATCAGTTTTCTTTGGGAAAATGTGATGTGTCCACGTTGTGTTTTGGGGTATTTCCTCTCACAGGCACTTGGCCTACATACACACAAGTGAGGTACCATTTATATTGGGAGTCTTGGGGAAATGCCTATGGAACTAAATTTGTTGCTCCTCTCAGGTTCCAAAACTTTCTGTCACTGAAATGTAAGGAAAAAGTATTTTCTAGCCACATTTGGAGGTTTGCAAAGGATTCTGGGTAACAGAACCTGGTGAGGACCCCACAAGTCACCCCATCTTGGATTCCCTTTGTGTCAAGTTTTAAAAAATGGACAGGTTTGGTAGATTTCCCTAGGTGTTGGCTGAGCTAGAGGCCAAAATCCACATCTAGGTACTTTACAAAAAACTGTTCTGTTTTCTTTGGGAAAATTTGATGTGTCCACATTGTGTTTTGGGGCATTTCCTGTCGCGGTCACTAGGCCTACCCAAACAAGTGAGGTACCATTTTTACCGGGAGACTTTGGGGGAACGCTGAGTGGAAGGAAATTTCTGTCATCGAAATGTGAGGAAAAAGTGTTTATTTTGCCAAATTTTGATGTTTGCAAAAATTCTGGATAACAGAACCTGGTGAGAACCTCACAAGTCACCCCATCCTCGATTTCCCTAGGAGTCTAATTTAAAAAAATGCACAGGTTTGGTGGGTTCCCCAGGTGCTGGCTTAGCTAGAGGCCAAAATCCACATCTAGGTACTTTGCAAAAACAGCTATGTTTTCTTTGGGAAAATGTGATGTGTCCACATTGTGTTTTGTGGCATTTCCTGTCGCAGTCGCTAGGCCTGCCCACTCAAGTAAGGTACCATTTTTATCGGGAGACTTGGGGAACGCTGGGTGGAAGGAAATTGTGGCTCCTCTCAGATTCGAGAACTTTCTCTCACTGAAATGTTGGGAAAAAGTTATTTTGCCAAATTTAGAGATTTGCAAAGGATTCTGGGTAACAGAACCTAGTGAGAGTCCCACAAGTCACCCCATCTTGGATTCCCTTAGGTGTCGTGTTTTCAAAAATGTACACGTTTGGTAGGTTTCCCTAGGTGCCGGCTGAGCTAGAGGCCAAAATCCACAGATAGGCACTTTGCAAAAAACAGGTCAGTTTTCTTTGGGAAAAAGTGATGTGTCCATGTTGTGTTTTGGGTCATTTTATGTCATGGGAACTAGGCCTACCCACACAAGTGAGGTACCATTTTTACCGGGAGACTTAAGGGAATGCTGGGTGGAATGACATTTCTGGCTCCCCTCAGGTTCCAGAACTTACTGTCACTAAAATGTGAGGAAAAAGTGTTTTTTGTCATATTTTGATGTTTGCAGATGATTCTGGGTAACAAAACCTGATGAGAGCCCCACAAGTCATCCCATATTTGATTCCCCTAGATGTCTAGTTTTCAAAAATACCCAGGTTTGGTAGGTTTCCCTAGGTGCCGGCTGAGCTAGAGGCCAAAATCCACATCTAGGCCCTTTGCAAAAAATATCTCTGTTTTCTTTAGGAAAATGTGATGTGTCCATGTTGTGTTTTAGGGTGTTTCCAATCGCCGTCATTAGGCCAACCCACACAAGTGAGGTACCACTTTTATTGGGAGACTTGGAGGAACACTGGGTGGAAGGAAATTTGTGGCTCCTCTCAGATTCCAGAACTTTCTGTCACCGAAATGTAAAGAAAAAGTATTTTGTTTTGCCAAATTTTGAGGTTTGCAAAGATTTCTGGGTAACAGAAGCTGGTGAGAGCTTCACATGTTATCCCATCTTGGACTCCTCTAGGTTTCTTGTTTTAAAAAATGCACAGGCTTGGTAGGTTTCCCTAGATGCCGGCTGAGCTAGAGGCCAAAATCCACAGCTAGGCACTTTGCAAAAAACAATTCAGTTTCTTTGGGAAAATGTGATGTGTGCACGTTTTGTTTTGGGGCATTGCCTATCGCGGGCACTAGGCCTACCCACAAATGAGGTACCATTTTTATCGGGAGACTTGGGGAAACGCTGGGTGGAAGGAAATTTGTGTCTCCTCTCAGATTCCGGAACTTTCTCTCACTGAAATGTGGGGAAAAAGTTATTTTGCAAAATTTAGAGATTTGCAAAGGATTCTGGGTAACAGAACCTAGTGAGAGTCCCACAAGTCACCCCATCTTGGATTCCCTTAGGTGTCGTGTTTTCAAAAATATACAGGTGTGGTAGGTTTCCCTAGGTGCCGGCTGAGCTAGAGGCCAAAATCCACAGACAGGCACTTTGCAAAAAACAGGTCAGTTTTCTTTGGGAAAAAGTGATGTGTCCATGTTGTGTTTTGGGTCATTTTATGTCACAGGAACTAGGCCTACCTACACAAGTGAGGTACCATTTTTATCGGGAGACTTGAGGGAAGGCTGGGTGGAAGGACATTTGTGGCTACTCTCAGGTTCCAGAACTTTCTGTCACCAAAATGTGAGGAAGAAATGTTTTTTTTTGCCAAATGTTGATGTTTGCAGATGATTCTGGGTAACAGAACCTGGTGAGAGCCCCACAAGTCACTCCATCTTTGATTCCCCTTGTCATCTAGTTTTCAAAAATACACAGGTTTGGTACGTTACCCAGAATCGTTTGCAAACCTCAAAACTTGGCTTAAAAAATGTTTTCTTCACCTCTCAGTGTCAGACAGTTCTGGAACCTGAGGGGAGCAATGAATTTCCTTCCACCCATCGTTCCCCCAAGTCTCCCGATAAAAATGGTACCTCACTTGTGTGGGTAGGCCTAGTTCCCGTAACATCAAATGACCCAAAACACAACATGGACACATCACTTTTTCCCAAAGAAAACTGACCTGTTTTTTGCAAAGTGCCTATCTGTGGATTTTGGCCTCTAGCTCAGCCGGCACCTAGAGAAACCTACCAAACCTGTGTATTTTTTAAAACTAGATGACAAGGGGAATCAAAGATGGAGTGACTTGTGGGGCTCTCACCAGGTTCTGTTACCCAGAATCATCTGCAAACATCAACATTTGGCAAAAAAAAACATTTCTTCCTCACATTTTGGTGACAGAAAGTTCTGGAACCTGAGAGTAGCCACAAATGTCCTTCCACCCAGCCTTCCCTCAAGTCTCCCGATAAAAATGGTACCTCACTTGTGTAGGTAGGCCTAGTTCCTGTGACATAAAATGACCCAAAACACAACATGGACACATCACTTTTTCCCAAAGAAAACTGACCTGTTTTTTGCAAAGTGCCTGTCTGTGGATTTTGGCCTCTAGCTCAGCCGGCACCTAGGGAAACCTACCACACCTGTATATTTTTGAAAACACGACACCTAAGGGAATCCAAGATGGGGTGACTTGTGGGACTCTCACTAGGTTCTGTTACCCAGAATCCTTTGCAAATCTCTACATTTTGCAAAATAACTTTTTCCCCACATTTCAGTGAGAGAAAGTTCCGGAATCTGAGAGGAGACACAAATTTCCTTCCACCCAGCATTTCCCCAAGTCTCCCGATAAAAATGGTACCTCATTTGTGGGTAGGCCTAGTGCCCGCGATAGGCAATGCCCCAAAACAAAACGTGCACACATCACATTTTCCCAAAGAAACTGAATTGTTTTTTGCAAAGTGCCTAGCTGTGGATTTTGGCCTCTAGCTCAGCCGGCATCTAGGGAAACCTACCAAGCCTGTGCATTTTTTAAAACAAGAAACCTAGAGGAGTCCAAGATGGGATAACATGTGAAGCTCTCAACAGCTTCTGTTACCCAGAAATCTTTGCAAACCTCAAAATTTGGCAAAACAAAATACTTTTTCTTTACATTTCGGTGACAGAAAGTTCTGGAATCTGAGAGGAGCCACAAATTTCCTTCCACCCAGTGTTCCTCCAAGTCTCCCGATAAAAGTGGTACCTCACTTGTGTGGGTTGGCCTAATGACGGCGATTGGAAACACCCTAAAACACAACATGGACACATCACATTTTCCTAAAGAAAACAGAGATATTTTTTGCAAAGGGCCTAGATGTGGATTTTGGCCTCTAGCTCAGCCGGCACCTAGGGAAACCCACCAAACCTGGGTATTTTTGAAAACTAGACATCTAGGGGAATCAAATATGGGGTGACATGTGGGGCTCTCACCAGGTTGTGTTACCCAGACTCATCTGCAAACATCAAAATATGGCAAAAAAGACTTCTTCCTCACATTTTAGTGACAGTAAGTTCTGGAACCTGAGAGTAGCCACAAATGTCCTTCCACCCAGCGTTCCCTCAAGTCTCCCAGTAAAATGGTACCTCACTTGTGTGGGTAGGCCTAGTGACCATGACAGGAAATGCCCCAAAACACAATGTGGACACATCACATTTTCCAAAGAAAACTGAACTGTTTTTTGGAAAGTGCCTAGCTGTGGATTTTGGCCTCTAGCTCAGCCAGCACCTTGGGAAACCTACCAAACCTGTGCATTTTTCTAAACTAGACACCTAGGTGAATCTAAGATCATGTGACTTTTGGGGCTCTCACCAGGTTCTGTTACCCAGAATCGTTTGCAAACCTCAAAACTTGGCTTAAAAAATGTTTTCTTCACCTCTCAGTGTCAGAAAGTTCTGGAACCTAAGGGGAGCAATGAATTTCCTTCCACCCATCGTTCCCCCAAGTCGCCTGATAAAAATGGTACCTCACTTGTGTGGGTAGGCCAAGTGCCCGTGACAGGAAATGCCCCAAAACACAACGTAGACACATCACATTTTCCCAAAGAAAACGGATCTGTTTTTTTCAAAGTGCTTAGCTGTGGATTTTGGCCACTAGCTTAGCCGGCACCTAGGGAAACGTACCAAACCTGTGTATTTTTTAAAACTAGATGACAAGGGGAATCAAAGATGGAGTGACTTGTGGGGCTCTCACCAGGTTCTGTTACCCAGAATCATCTGCAAACATCAACATTTGGCAAAAAAAAACATTTCTTCCTCACATTTTGGTGACAGAAAGTTCTGGAACCTGAGAGTAGCCACAAATGTCCTTCCACCCAGCCTTCCCTCAAGTCTCCCGATAAAAATGGTACCTCACTTGTGTAGGTAGGCCTAGTTCCTGTGACATAAAATGACCCAAAACACAACATGGACACATCACTTTTTCCCAAAGAAAACTGACCTGTTTTTTGCAAAGTGCCTGTCTGTGGATTTTGGCCTCTAGCTCAGCCGGCACCTAGGGAAACCTACCACACCTGTATATTTTTGAAAACACGACACCTAAGGGAATCCAAGATGGGGTGACTTGTGGGACTCTCACTAGGTTCTGTTACCCAGAATCCTTTGCAAATCTCTAAATTTTGCAAAATAACTTTTTCCCCACATTTCAGTGAGAGAAAGTTCCGGAATCTGAGAGGAGACACAAATTTCCTTCCACCCAGCGTTTCCCCAAGTCTCCCGATAAAAATGGTACCTCATTTGTGGGTAGGCCTAGTGCCCGCGATAGGCAATGCCCCAAAACAAAACGTGCACACATCACATTTTCCCAAAGAAACTGAATTGTTTTTTGCAAAGTGCCTAGCTGTGGATTTTGGCCTCTAGCTCAGCCGGCATCTAGGGAAACCTACCAAGCCTGTGCATTTTTTAAAACAAGAAACCTAGAGGAGTCCAAGATGGGATAACATGTGAAGCTCTCACCAGCTTCTGTTACCCAGAAATCTTTGCAAACCTCAAAATTTGGCAAAACAAAATACTTTTTCTTTACATTTCGGTGACAGAAAGTTCTGGAATCTGAGAGGAGCCACAAATTTCCTTCCACCCAGTGTTCCTCCAAGTCTCCCGATAAAAGTGGTACCTCACTTGTGTGGGTTGGCCTAATGACGGCGATTGGAAACACCCTAAAACACAACATGGACACATCACATTTTCCTAAAGAAAACAGAGATATTTTTTGCAAAGGGCCTAGATGTGGATTTTGGCCTCTAGCTCAGCCGGCACCTAGGGAAACCTACCAAACCTGGGTATTTTTGAAAACTAGACATCTAGAGGAATCAAATATGGGGTGACTTGTGGGGCTCTCATCAGGTTTTGTTACCCAGAATCATCTGCAAACATCAAAATATGACAAAAAACACTTTTTCCTCACATTTTAGTGACAGTAAGTTCTGGAACCTGAGAGAAGCCAGAAATGTCATTCCACCCAGCATTCCCTCAAGTCTCCCGGTAAAATGGTACCTCACTTGAGTGGGTAGGCCTAGTGACCGTGACAGGAAAGGCCCCAAAACACAATGTGGACACATCACATTTTCCCAAACAAAACAGAGCTGTTTTTTGGAAAGTGCCTAGCTGTGGATTTTGGCCTCTCGCTCAGCCAGCACCTTGGGAAACCTACCAAACCTGTGCATTTTTCTAAACTAGATACTTAGGTGAATCTAAGATCTTGTGACTTTTGGGGCTCTCACCAGGTTCTGTTACCCAGAATCGTTTGCAAACCTCAAAACTTGGCTTAAAAAATGTTTTCTTCACCTCTCAGTGTCAGAAAGTTCTGGAACCTGAGGGGAGCAATGAATTTCCTTCCACCCATCGTTCCCCCAAGTCTCCCGATAAAAATGGTACCTCACTTGTGTGGGTAGGCCTAGTTCCCGTAACATCAAATGACCCAAAACACAACATGGACACATCACTTTTTCCCAAAGAAAACTGACCTGTTTTTTGCAAAGTGCCTATCTGTGGATTTTGGCCTCTAGCTCAGCCGGCACCTAGAGAAACCTACCAAACCTGTGTATTTTTTAAAACTAGATGACAAGGGGAATCAAAGATGGAGTGACTTGTGGGGCTCTCACCAGGTTCTGTTACCCAGAATCATCTGCAAACATCAACATTTGGCAAAAAAATCATTTCTTCCTCACATTTTGGTGACAGAAAGTTCTGGAACCTGAGAGTAGCCACAAATGTCCTTCCACCCAGCCTTCCCTCAAGTCTCCCGATAAAAATGGTACCTCACTTGTGTAGGTAGGCCTAGTTCCTGTGACATAAAATGACCCAAAACACAACATGGACACATCACTTTTTCCCAAAGAAAACTGACCTGTTTTTTGCAAAGTGCCTGTCTGTGGATTTTGGCCTCTAGCTCAGCCGGCACCTAGGAAAACCTACCACACCTGTATATTTTTGAAAACACGACACCTAAGGGAATCCAAGATGGGGTGACTTGTGGGACTCTCACTAGGTTCTGTTACCCAGAATCCTTTGCAAATCTCTAAATTTTGCAAAATAACTTTTTCCCCACATTTCAGTGAGAGAAAGTTCCGGAATCTGAGAGGAGACACAAATTTCCTTCCACCCAGCATTTCCCCAAGTCTCCTGATAAAAATGGTACCTCATTTGTGGGTAGGCCTAGTGGCCGCGATAGGCAATGCCCCAAAACAAAACGTGCACACATCACATTTTCTCAAAGAAAATGAATTGTTTTTTGCAAAGTGCCTAGCTGTGGATTTTGGCCTCTAGCTCAGCCGGCATCTAGGGAAACCTACCAAGCCTGTGCATTTTTTAAAACAAGAAACCTAGAGGAGTCCAAGATGGGATAACATGTGAAGCTCTCACCAGCTTCTGTTACCCAGAAATCTTTGCAAACCTCAAAATTTGGCAAAACAAAATACTTTTTCTTTACATTTCGGTGACAGAAAGTTCTGGAATCTGAGAGGAGCCACAAATTTCCTTCCACCCAGTGTTCCTCCAAGTCTCCCGATAAAAGTGGTACCTCACTTGTGTGGGTTGGCCTAATGACGGCGATTGGAAACACCCTAAAACACAACATGGACACATCACATTTTCCTAAAGAAAACAGAGATATTTTTTGCAAAGGGCCTAGATGTGGATTTTGGCCTCTAGCTCAGCCAGCACCTAGGGAAACCTACCAAACCTGGGTATTTTTTGAAAACTAGACATCTAGGGGAATCAAATATGAGGTGACTTGTGGGGCTCTCATCAGGTTTTGTTACCCAGAATCATCTGCAAACATCAAAATATGACAAAAAATACTTTTTCCTCACATTTTAGTGACAGTAAGTTCTGGAACCTGAGAGTAGCCACAAATGTCCTTCCACCAAGCATTCCCTCAAGTCTCCCGGTAAAATGGTACCTCACTTGAGTGGGTAGGCCTAGTGACCGCGACAGGAAATGCCCCAAAACACAATGTGGACACATCACATTTTCCCAAACAAAACAGAGCTGTTTTTTGGAAAGTGCCTAGCTGTGGATTTTGGCCTCTCGCTCAGCCAGCACCTTGGGAAACCTACCAAACCTGTGCATTTTTCTAAACTAGACACCTAGGTGAATCTAAGATCTTGTGACTTTTGGGGCTCTCACCAGGTTCTGTTACCCAGAATCGTTTGCAAACCTCAAAACTTGGCTTAAAAAATGTTTTCTTCACCTCTCAGTGTCTGAAAGTTCTGGAACCTGAGGGGAGCAATGAATTTCCTTCCACCCATCGTTCCCCCAAGTCTCCTGATAAAAATGGTACCTCACTTGTGTGGGTAGGCCTAGTTCCCGTAACATCAAATGACCCAAAACACAACATGGACACATCACTTTTTCCCAAAGAAAACTGACCTGTTTTTTGCAAAGTGCCTATCTGTGGATTTTGGCCTCTAGCTCAGCCGACACCTAGGGAAACCTACCAAACCTGTACAATTTTGAAAACACGACACCTAAGGGAATCCAAGATGGGGTGACTTGTGGGACTCTCACTAGGTTCAGTTAGAAAATACTTTTTCCTCATATTTCAGTGACAGAAAGTTTTGGAACCTGAGAGGAGCCTCAAATTTAGTTCCACTCGGAGTTTCCCCAAGTTTCCAATAAAAATGGTACCTCACTTGTGTGGGTGGGCCTAGTTCCCATGACATAAAATGACCCAAAACACAACATGGACACATCACTTTTTCCCAAAGAAAACTGACCTGTTTTTTGAAAAGTGCCTATCTGTGGATTTTGACCTGTAGCTCAGCCGGCACTTAGGGAAAGCTACCAAACGTGTACATTTTTGAAAACACAACACATAAGGGAATCCAAGATGGGGTGACTTGTGGGACTCTCACTATGTTCTGTTACCCAGAATCCTTTGCAAATCTCTAAATTTGGCAAAATAACTTTTTCCCCACATTTCAGTCAGAGAAAGTTCTGGAATCTGAGAGGAGCCACAAATTTCCTTCCACCCAGCGTTCCCCAAGTCTCGCGATAAAAATGGCACTTCACTTGTGTGGGCAGGCCTAGCCCCCGCTACAGGAAATGCCCCAAAACACAATGTGGACACATCACATTTTCCCAAAGAAAACAGAGCTATTTTTTTTATACTTTGCAAACCTCAAAACGAGGCTAAAAAACACTTTTTACTCAGATTTCAGCGTCAGGATTTGTGTAACCTGAGAGAAGCCACAAATTCACTTCCACCCAGAGTTTCCACAAGTCTCCCGATAAAATTGGTACCTCACTTGTGTGGGTAGGCCTGGTGCCTGGGACAGGAAATGCACCTAGGGAAACCTACCAAACCTGTGCATTTTTTAAAACTAGACACCTAGGGGAATCCAACGTGGGGTGACTAGTGGGGCTCTCACCAGGTTCTGTTACCCAGAATCCTTTGCAAACCTCCAATCTTGGCTCAAGAAACACTTTTTCCTCACATTTCATTGACAGAAAGTTCTGGAATCTGAGAGAAACCACAAATTTCCTTCCTCTCAGCGTTCCCTCCAGTCTCCCGATAATAATGGTACCTCACTTGTGTGGGTAGGCCTAGTGCTTGCGAAAGGAAATGCCCCAAAACACCCAGGGGAATATAAGATGGAGTGACATGTCGGGCTCTCACCAGGTTCTGTTACCAGAAATCCTTTGCAAACCTCAAGATTGGGCAAAAAAAACACTTTTTCCTTAAATTTCGGTGACAGAAAGTTTTGGAATCTGAGAGGAGCCACAAATTTCCTTCCACCCAGTGTTCCTCCAAGTCTCCCGATAAAAGTGGTACCTCACTTGTGTGGGTTGGCCTAATGATGGTGATTGAAAACACCCTAAAACACAGCATGGACACATCACATTTTCCTAAAGAAAACAGAGCTATTTTTTGCAAAGGGCCTAGATGTGGATTTTGGCCTCTAGCTCAGCCGGCACCTAGGGAAACCTACCAAACCTGGGTATTTTTTAAAACTAGACATCTAGGGGAATCAAAGAAGGGGTGACTTGTGGGGCTCTCACCAGGTTCTGTTAACCAGAATCATCTGCAAACATCAAAATATGGCAAAAAACACTTTTTCCTCACATTTTAGTGACAGTAAGTTCTGGGACCTGAGATTAGCCACAAATGTCCTTACACCCAGCGTTCCCTCAAGTCTCCCGGTAAAATGGTACCTCACTTGTGTGGGAAGGCCTAGTGACCACGACAGGAAATGCCCCAAAACACAATGTGGACACATCACATTTTCTCAAAGAAAACAGAGCTGTTTTTTGGAAAGTGCCTAGCTGTGGATTTTTGGCCTCTAGCTCAGCCAGCACCTTGGGAAACCTACCAAACCTGTACATTTTTCTAAATGAGACACCTAGGGGAATCTAAGATGTTGTGACTTTTGGGGCTTTCACCAGGTTCTGTTACCCAGAATCCTTTGCAAACCTCAAAACTTGGCTTAAAAAAACTTTTTCTTCACCTTTCAGTGTCAGAAAGTTCTGGAACCTGAGAGGAGCCACACATTTCCTTCCACCCATCGTTCCCCCAAGTCTCCCGATAAAAATGGTACCTCACTTGTGTGGGTAGGCCTAGTTCCCGTGACATAAAATGACCCAAAACACAACATGGACCCCCAAAGAAAACTGACCTGTTTTTTGCAATGTGCCTATCTGTGGATTTTGGTCCCTACCTCAGCCTAGGGAAACCTACCAAACCTGTACATTTTTGAAAACACGACACCTAAGGGAATCCAAGATGGGGTGACTTGTGGGACTCTCACTAGGTTCTGTTAGAAAATACTTTTTCCTCACATTTCAGTGACAGAATGTTTTGGAACCTGAGAGGAGCCACAAAATTAGTTCCACTCGGCATTTCCCCAAGTCTCCCGATAAAAATGGTACCTCACTTGTGTGGGTAGGCCAAGTGCCCGTGACAGGAAAAGCCCCAAAACACAATGTAGATACATCACATTTTCCCCCAAAAAACAGATCTGTTTTTTTCAAAGTGCCTAGCTGTGGATTTTGGCCTCTAACTCAGCCAGCACCTAGGGAGACCGACCAAGCCTGTGCATTTTTGAAAACTAGACACCCAGGGGAATCCAAGATGGGGTTACTTGTGGGGCTCTCATCAGGTTCTGTTACCCAGAATCCTTTGCAAACCTACAAATGTGGCTAGAAAATCCCTTTTCCGTCAAATTTCGGTGAAAGAAAGTTCTGTAACCTGAGGGGAGCCACAAATTTCCTTCCACTCAGCGTTCCCGCATGTCTCCCGATAAAAATGGTACCTCACTTCTGTGGGTAGGCTTAGTTCCCATGACATAAAATGACCCAAAACACAACATGGACACATCACTTTTTTCCCAAGGAAAACTGACCTGTTTTTTGCAAAGTGCCTATCTGTGGATTTTGGCCTCTAGCTCAGCCGGCACCTAGGGAAAGCTACCAAACGTGTACATTTTTTAAAACACAACACCTAAGGGAATCCAAGATGGGGTGACTTGTGGGACTCTCACTAGGTTCTGTTACCCAGAATCCTTTCCAAATCTCAAAACTTGGCTAAAAAACACTTTTTAATCAGATTTCAGTGACAGAATTTCTGGAACCTGAGAGGAGCCACAAATTCACTTCCACCCAGAGTTTCCACAAGTCTCCCGATAAAAATGGTACCTCACTTGTGTGGGTAGGCCTAGTGCCCAGGACAGGAAATGCCCCAAAACACAATATGGACACATTAGATTTTCCCAAAGAAAAATGACCTGTTTTTTGCAAAGTGCCTAGCTGTGGATTTTGGCCTCTAGCTCAGCCGGCACCTAGGGAAACCTACCAAACCTGTGCATTTTTTAAAACTAGACACCTAGGGGAATCCAACGTGGGGTGACTTGTGGGGCTCTCACCAGGTATTGTTACCCAGAATCATCTGCAAACATCAAAATATGGCAAAAAACACTTTTTCCTCACATTTGAGTGACAGTAAGTTCTGGAACCTGAGAGTAGCCAGAAATGTCCTTCCACCCAGCGTTCCCTCAGGTCTCCCGGTAAAATGGTACCTCACTTGTGTGGGTAGGCCTAGTGACTGCCACAGGAAATGGCCCAAAACACAATGTGGACACATCACATTTTCCCAAAGAAAACAGAACTGTTTTTTGGAAAGTGCCTAGCTGTGGATTTTGGCCTCTCGCTCAGCCGGCACCTTGGGAAACCTACCAAACCTGTGCATTTTTCTAAACTAGACACCTAGGAGAATCTAAGATCTTGTGACTTTTGGGGCTCTCACCAGGTTCTGTTACCCATAATCCTTTGTAAACCTCAAAACTTGGCTTAAAAAAACTTTTTCTTCACCTTTCAGTGTCAGAAAGTTCTGGAACCTGAGGGGAGCCACAAATTTCCTTCCACCCATTGTTCCCCCGTCTCCAGATAAAAATGGTACCTCACTTGTGTGGGTAGACCTAGTTCCTGTGACATAAAATGACCAAAAACACAACATGGACACATCACTTTTTCACAAAGAAAACTGACCTGTTTTTTGCAAAGTGCCTATCTGTGGATTTTGGCCTCTAGCTCAGCCGGCACCTAGGGAAAACTATCAAACCTGTACATTTTTTAAAACACGACACCTAAGGGAATCCAATATGGGGTCACTAGAGGGACTCTCACTAGGTTCTGTTAGAAAATAGTTTTTCCTCACATTTCAGTGACAGAAAATTTTGGAACCTGAGAGGAGCCACAAATTTAGTTCCACTCGGCGTTTCCCCAAGTTTCCGATAAAAATGGTACCTCACTTGTGTGGGTAGGCCAAGTGCCCGTGACAGGAAATGCCCCAAAACACAACGTGGACACATCACATTTTACCAAAGAAAACTGATCTGTTTTTTTCAAAGTGCCTAGCTGTGGATTTTGGCCTCTAGCTCAGCCAGCACCTAGGGAAACCTACCAAGCCTGTGCATTTTTGGAAACTAGACACCTAGGGGAATCCAAGATGGGGTTACTTGTGGGGCTCTCACCATGTTCTGTTACCCAGAATCATTTGCAAACCTCCAAATGTGGCTAGAAAATCCCTTTTCCCCCAAATTTCGGTGAAAGAAAGTTCTGTAACCTGAGGGGAGCAACACATTTCCTTCCACCCGGCGTTCCCTCATGTCTCCCGATAAAAATGGTACCTCACTTGTGTGGGTGGCCTAGTTCCCATGACATAAAATGACCCAAAACACAACATGGACACATCACTTTTTCCCAAAGAAAATTGACCTGTTTTTTGCAAAGTGCCTATCTGTGGATTTTGACCTCTAGCTCAGGGAAACCTACCAAACATGTACATTTTTGAAAACACAACACCTAAGGGAATCCAAGATGGGGTGACTTGTGGAACTCTCACTAGGTTCTGATACCCAGAATCCTTTCCAAATCTCTAAATTAGGCAAAATAACTTTTTCCCCACATTTCAGTGAGAGAAAGTTCTGGAATTTGAGAGGAGCCACAAATTTCCTTCCACCCAGCGTTCCCCAAGTCTCCCGATAAAAATGGTACCTCACTTGTGTGGGCAGACCTAGCCCCCGCGACAGGAAATGCCCCAAAACACAATGTGAACACATCACATTTTCCCAAAGAAAACAGAGCTGTTTTTTTTTAAAGCGCCTAGCTGTGGATTTTGGCCTCTAGCTGAGCCATCACCATGGGACACCTACCAACTAGACACCTAGGGGAATCCAACGTGCGGTGACAAGTGGTGTTCTCACCAGGTTCTGTTACCCAGAATCCTTTGCAAACCTCCAATCCTGGCTCAAGAAACACTTTTTCCTCACATTTCATTGACAGAAAGTTCTGGAATCTGAGAGAAACCACAAATTCCCACTCAGCGTTCCCCCAAGTCTCCCGATAATAATGGTACCTCACTTGTGTGGGTAGGCCTAGTGCTTGCTAAAGGAAATGCCCCAAAACACCCAGGGGATTGTAAGATGGAGTGACATGTCGGGCTCTCACCAGGTTCTGTCACCAAGACTCCTTTGCAAACCTCAAGATTGGGCAAAAAAACACTTTTTCCTTAAATTTCGGTGACAGAAAGTTTTGGAATCTGAGAGGAGCCACAAATTTCCTTCCACCCAATGTTCCTAAAACTCTCCCAATAAAAGTGGCACCTCACTTGTGTGGGTAGGCCTAATGATAGTGACAGGAAAGGCCCCAAAACACAACATGGACACATCACATTTTCCCAAAGAAAACAGAGCTGTTTTTTGCAAAGTACCTAGATGTGATTTTGGGCTCTAGCTCAACCGGCACCTAGAGAAACCTAACAAACCTGGGTATTTTTGAAAACTAGACATCTAGGGGAATCAAAGATGGGGTGACTTGTGGGGCTCTCACCAGGTTGTGTTACCCAGACTCATCTGCAAACATCAAAATATGGCAAAAAAGACTTCTTCCTCACATTTTAGTGACAGAAAGTTCTGGAACCTGAGAGTAGCCACAAATGTCCTTCCACCCAGCGTTCCCTCAAGTCTCCCAGTCAAATGGTACCTCACTTGTGTGGGTAGGCCTAGTGACCATGACAGGAAATGCCCCAAAACACAATGTGGACACATCACATTTTCCAAAGAAAACTGACCTGTTTTTTGGAAAGTGCCTAGCTGTGGATTTTGGCCTCTAGCTCAGCCAGCACCTTGGGAAACCTACCAAACCTGTGCATTTTTCTAAACTAGACACCTCGGGAAATCCAAGATGGGGTGACTTTTGGGGCTCTCACCAGGTTCTGTTACCCAGAATTCTTTGATAACCTCAAAACTTGGCTTAAAAAAAAACATTTCCTCACCTTTCAGTGTCAGAAAGTTCTGGAACCTGAGAGGAGACACATATTTCCTTCCACCCAGCATTTCCCCAAGTCTCCCGATAAAACTGGCACCCCTCTTGTGTGGGTAGGCCTAGTGCCTGCAACAGGAAATGCCCCAAAAACAAAGTGAACACATCACATTTTCCCAAAGAAAACTGACCTGTTTTTTGCAAAGTGCCTATCTGTGGATTTTGGCCTCTAGCTCAGCCGGCACCTAGGGAAACCTACCAAACCTGTACATTTTTTAAAACACGACACCTAGGGGAATCCAAGATGGGGTGACTTGTGGGACTCTCACTAGGTTCTGTTAGAAAATACTTTTTCCTCACATTTCAGTGACAGAAAGTTTTGGAACCTGAGAGGAGACACAAATTTAGTTCCACTCGGCATTTCCCCAAGTCTCCCGATAAAAATGGTACCTCACTTGTGTGGGTAGACCAAGTGCCCATGACAGGAAAAGCCCCAAAACACAACGTGGACACATCACATTTTCCCAAAGAAAACTGATCTGTTTCTTTCAAAGTGCCTAGCTGTGGATTTTGGCCTCTAGCTCAGCCAGCACCTAGGGAAACCTACCAAGCCTGTGCATTTTTGGAAACTAGACACCTAGGGGAATCCAAGATGGGGTTACTTGTGGGGCTCTCACCAAGTTCTGTTACCCAGAATCCTTAGCAAACCTCCAAATGTGGCTAGAAAATCCCTTTTCCCTTAAATTTCGGTGAAAGAAAGTTCTGTAACCTGAGGGGAGCAACACATTTCCTTCCACCCAGCGTTCCCTCAAGTCTCCCGATACAAATGGTACCTCACTTGTGTGGGTAGGCCTAGTTCCCATGACATAAAATGACCCAAAACACAACATGGACACATCACTTTTTCCCAAAGAAAACTGACCTGTTTTTTGCAAAGTGCCTAAATGTGGATTTTGGCCTCTAGCTCAGCCGGCACCTAGGGAAACCTACCAAACGTGTGCATTTTTGAAAACACAACACCAAAGGGAATCCAAGATGGGGTGACTTGTGGGACTCTCACTAGGTTTTGTTACCCAGAATCCTTTGCAAATCTCTAAATTTGGCAAAATAACTTTTTCCCCACATTTCAGTGAGAGAAAGTTCTGGAATCTGAGAGGAGCCACAAATTTCCTTCCACCCAGCGTTCCCCAAGTCTCCCGATATAAATGGTACCTCACTTGTGTGGGCAGGCCTAGCCCCCGCGACAGGAAATGCCCCAAAACACAATGTGGACACATCAAATTTCCCAAAGAAAACAGAGCTGCTTTTTTTAAAGCGCCTAGCTGTGGATTTTGGCCTCTAGCTGAGCCAGCGCCATGGGACACCTACCAAACCTGTGCATTTTTGAAAACTAGACACCTATGGGAATCCAACATGGGGTGACATGTGGGGCTCTCACAAGGTTTTGTTTCCCAGAATCCTTTGCAAACCTCAAAACTTGGCAAAAAAACACTTTTTACTCAGATTTCAGTGACAGAATATCCGGCACCTGAGAGGAGCCACAAATTCCCTTCCACCCCGTGTTTCCAAAAGTCTCCCGATAAAAATGGTGCCTCACTTGTGTGGTAGGCCTAGTGCCTGGGACAGGAAATGCCCCAAAACATAATGTGGACACATTAGATTTTCCCAAAGAAAAATGACCTGTTTTTTGCAAAGTGCCTAGCTGTGGATTTTGGCCTCTAGCTCAGGCGGCACCTAGAGAAACCTACCAAAGCTGTGCATTTTTTGAAAGCTAGAGACCTAGGGGAATGCAAGACGGGGTGACTTGTGGGGCTCTCGTCAGGTTCTGTTACCCAACATCCTTTGCAAACCTCCAATCTTGGCTCAAGAAACACTTTTTCCTCACATTTCATTGACAGAAAGTTCTGGAATCTGAGAGAAACCACAAATTTCCTACCACTCAGCGTTCCCTCCGGTCTCCCGATAATAATGGTACCTCACTTGTGTGGGTAGGCCTAGTGCTTGCGAAAGGAAATGCCCCAAAACACCCAGGGGAATGCAAGATGGAGTGACATGTCAGGCTCTCACCAGGTTCTGTTACCAAGAATCCTTTGCAAACCTCAAGATTGGGCCAAAAAAAACACTTTTTCATTACATTTCAGTGACAGAAAGTTTTGGAATCTGAGAGGAGCCAAAAACGTCCTACCACCCAGTGTTCCTCCAAGTCTCCCAATAAAATTGGCACCTCACTTGTGTGGGTAGGCCTAATGATAGTGACAGGAAAGGCCCCAAAACACAACATGGACACATCACATTTTCCCAAAGAAATCAGAGCTGTTTTTTGCAAAGTACCTAGATGTGATTTTGGACTCTAGCTCAGTTGGCACCTAGGGAGACCTACTAAAGCTGTGCATTTTTAAAAACTAGACACCTAGGGGAATCCAAGATGGGTTGACTTGTGGGGCTCTCAACAGGTTCTGTTACCAAGAATCCTTTTCAAACCTACAAATGTGGGTAAAAAACACTTTTTCCTCACATTTTGGTGACAGAAAGTTCTGAAACCTGAGAGGAGCCACACATTTCCTTCTACCCAGCATTCCCCTAAATCTCCCGATAAATATGGTAATTCACTTGTGTGGGTAGGCCTAGTGCCCGTGACAGAAAATGCCTCAAAACACATCATGGACATATCACATTTTCCCAAAGAAAACTGACCTGTTTTTTTCAAAGTGCCTAGCTGTGGAGTTTGGCCTCTAGCTCAGCCAGCACCTAGGGAAACCGACCAAGCCTGTGCATTTTTGAAAACTAGATACCTAGGGGAATCCAAGATGGGGTTACTTGTGGGGCTCTCTCCAGGTTCTGTTACCCAGAATCCTTTGCAAACCTCCAAATGTGGCTAGAAAATCCCTTTTCCCTCAAATTTCGGTGAAAGAAAGTTCTGGAACCTGAGGGGAGCCACAAATTTCCTTACACTCAGCGTTCCCTCATGTCTCCTGATAAAAATGGTACCTCACTTGTGTGGGTAGGCCTAGTTCCCATGACATAAAATGACCCAAAACACAACATGGACACATCACTTTTTCCCAAGGAAAACTGACCTGTTTTTCGCAAAGTGCTTATCTGTGGATTTTGGCCTCTAGCTCAGTCGGCACCTAGGGAAAGCTACCAAACGTGTACATTTTTGAAATCACAACACCTAAGGGAATCCAAGATGGGGTGACTTGTGGGACTCTCACTAGGTTCTGTTACCCAGAATCCTTTGCAAATCTCTAAAATTGGCAAAATAACTTTTTCCCCACATTTCTGTGAGAGAAAGTTCTGGAATCTGAGAGAAGCCACAAATTTCCTTCCACCCAGCGTTCCCCAAGTCTCCCGATATAAATGGTACCTCACTTGTGTGGGCAGGCCTAGCCCCCGCGACAGGAAATGCCCCAAAACACAATGTGGACACATCAAATTTCCCAAAGAAAACAGAGCTGTTTTTTTTAAAGCGCCTAGCTGTGGATTTTGGCCACTAGCTGAGCCAGCACCATGGGACACCTACCAAACCTGTGCATTTTTGAAAACTAGACACCTATGGGAATCCAACATGGGGTGACATGTGGGGCTCTCACAAGGTTTTGTTTCCCAGAATCCTTTGCAAACCTCAAAACTTGGCTTAAAAAAACGTTTTCTTCACCTTTCAGTGTCAGAAAGTTCTGGAACCTGAGGGGAGCCACAAATTTCCTACCACCCATCGTTCCCCCAAGTCTCCCGATAAAAATAGTACCTCACTTGTGTGGGAAGGCCTAGTTCCCCGTGACATAAATTGACCCAAAACACAACATGGACACATCACTTTTTCCCAAAGAAAACTGACCTGTTTTTTGCAAAGTGCCTATCTGTGGATTTTGGCCTCTAGCTCAGCCGGCACCTAGGGAAACCTACCAAACCTGTGCATTTTTGAAAACTAGACACCTAGGGGAATCCAACGTGCGATGACTAGTGGGGCTCTCACCAAGTTCTGTTACCCAGAATCCTTTGCAAACCTCCAATCCTGGCTCAAGAAACACTTTTTCCTCACATTTCATTGACAGAAAGTTCTAGAATCTCAGAGAAACCACAAATTTCCACTCAGTATTCCCCCAGGTCTCCCGATAATAATGGTACCTCACTTGTGTGGGTAGGCCTAGTGCTTGCGAAAGGAAATGCCCCAAAACACCCAGGGGAATGTAAGATGGAGTGACATGTCGGGCTCTCACCAGGTTCTGTTACCAAGAATCCTTTGCAAACCTCAAGATTGGGCAAAAAAAACACTTTTCCTTAAAATTCGGTGACAGAAAGTTTTGGAATCTGAGAGGAGCCACAAATTTCTTTCCACCCAGTGTTCCTCCAAGTCTCCCAATAAAAGTGGCACCTCACTTGTGCGGGTAGGCCTAATGATCGTGACAGGAAAGGCCCCAAAACACAACATGGACACATCACATTTTCCCAAAGAAATCAGAGCTGTTTTTTGCAAAGTACCTAGATGTGATTTTGGACTCTAGCTCAGTAGACACCTAGGGAGACCTACCAAAGCTGTTCATTTTTTAAAACTAGACACCTAGGGGAATCCAAGATGGGTTGACTTGTGGGGCTCTCAACAGGTTCTTTTACCAAGAATCCTTTGCAAACCTACAAATGTGGGTAAAAAACACTTTTTCCTCACATTTCGGGAACAGAAAGTTCTGGAACCTGAGAGGAGCCACAAATTTCCTTCTACCCAGCATTCCCCTAAGTCTCCCGTTAAATATGGTACCTCACTTGTGTGGGTAGGCCTACTGCCCGTGACAGAAAATGCCTCAAAACACATCATGGACACATCACATTTTCCCAAAGAAAACTGACCTGTTTTTTGCAAAGTGCCTAGCTTTGGATTTTGGCCTCTAGCTCAGCCGGCATCTAGGGAACCCTACCAAACCTGTGCATCTTTGAAAACTAGATACCTAAGGGAAACCAAGATGGGGTGACATGTGGGGCTCTCGCCCGGTTTTGTTTCCCAGAATCCATTACAAACCTCAAAACATGGCTAAAAAACACTTTTTCCTCACATTTCAGTGACAGAAAGTTCTGGAACCTGAGAGGAGCCACAAGTTTCCTTCCACCCAGCATTCCACCAAGTCTTTTAAAAAAATTGTACCTCACTTGTGTGGGTAGGCCTAGTGCCCGGGACAGGAAATGTCCAAAAACACAACATGGACACATCACATTTTCGCAAAGAAAAAATAACTGTTTTTTGCAAAGTGCCTAGCTGTGGATTCTGGCTTCTAGCTCAGCCGGCCCCTAGGGAAACCTACCAAACCTGTGCATTTTTGAAACCTAGACACCTAGGGGAATCCAAGGTGGGGTGACTAGTGGGACTCTCACCAGGTTCTGTTTCCCAGAATACTTTGCAAACCTCCAATCCTGGCTCAAAAAAACCACTTTTTCCTCACATTTCATTGACAGAAAGTTCTGGAATCTGAGAGAAAGCACAAATTTCCTTCCACTCAGCGTTCCCCCAAGTCTCCAGACAAAAATGGTACCTCACTTGTGTGGGTAGGCCTAGTGCCTGTGAAAGGAAATGCCCCAAAACACTATGTGGACACATAACATTTTCCCAAAGAAAAAAGGGCTGTTTTTTGCAAAGTGCTCAGCTGTGGATTTTGAGCTCTA
Organism: Pleurodeles waltl; assembly: GCF_031143425.1. Classification (NCBI taxonomy): domain Eukaryota; kingdom Metazoa; phylum Chordata; class Amphibia; order Caudata; family Salamandridae; genus Pleurodeles; species Pleurodeles waltl. The sequence goes on along the minus strand of NC_090448.1, from coordinate 724,063,055 downwards.
GCTCAGCCGGCACCTTGGAAAACCTACCAAACCTGTGCAATTTTGAAAACTGGACACCTAGGGAAATCCAAGATGGGGTGACATATGGGGCTCTAACCAGGTTCTGTTACCCAGAATCCTTTGCTAACCTCAAAACTTGGCTTAAAAAAAGAAATGTCCTCACCTTTCAGTGTCAGAAAGTTCTGGAACCTGAGAGGAGACACATATTTCCTTCCACCCAGCATTTCCCCAAGTCTCCCGATAAAACTGGTACCCCTCTTGTGTGGTTAGGCCTAGTGCCTGCGACAGGATATGCCCCACAACACAAAGTGAACACATCACATTTTCCCAAAGAAAACTGACCTGTTTTTTGCAAAGTGCCTGGCTGTGGATTTTGGCCTCTAGCTCAGCCGGCACCTAGGAAATCCTATCAAAACTGTGTATTTTTGACAACTGGACACCTAGTGGAATCCAAGATGGGGTGACTTGTGGGGCTGTCACCAGGTTCTGTTACCCAGAATCCTTTCCAAACCTCTAAATTTGGCAAAAAAAACAACTTTTTCCTCATATTTCGGTGACAGAAGATTTTGGAAACTGAGAGGAGCAACAAATTTCCTTCCACCCACTGTTCCTCCAAGTCTCCCGATAAAAGTGGTACCTCACTTGTGTGGGTTGGCCTAATGACGGCGATTGGAAACACCCTAAAACACAACATGGACACATCACATTTTCCTAAAGAAAACAGAGCAATTTTTTGCAAAGGGCCTAGATGTGGATTTTGGCCTCTAGCTCAGCCGGCACCTAGGGAAACCTACCAAACCTGGGTATTTTTGAAAACTAGACATCTAGGGGAATCAAAGATGGGGTGACTTGTGGGGCTCTCACCAGGTTTTGTTACCCAGAATCATCTGCAAACATCAAATTAAGGCAAAAAGCACTTTTTCCTCACATTTTAGTGACAGTAAGTTCTGGAACCTGAGAGTAGCCAGAAATGTCCTTCCACCCAGCGTTCCCTCAAGTCTCCCGGTAAAATGGTACCTCACTTGTGTGGGTAGGCCTAGTGACCGCAACAGGAAATGCCCCAAAACACAATGTGGACACATCACATTTTCCCAAAGAAAACAGAGCTGTTTTTTGGAAAGTGCCTAGCTGTGGATTTTGTCCTCTCACTCAGCCAGCACCTTGGAAAACCTACCAAACCTGTGCATTTTTTCTAAACTAGACGCCTAGGGGAATCTAAGATCTTGTGACTTTTGGGGCTCTCACCAGGTTCTGTTACCCAGAATTCTTTGCAAACCTCAAAACTTGGCTTAAAAAAACGTTTTCTTCACCTTTCAGTGTCAGAAGGTTCTGGAACCTGAGGGGAGCCACAAATTTCCTACCACCCATCGTTCCCCCAAGTCTCCCGATAAAAATAGTACCTCACTTGTGTGGGAAGGCCTAGTTCCCTGTGACATAAATTGACCCAAAACACAACATGGACACATCACTTTTTCCCAAAGAAAACTGACCTGTTTTTTGCAAAGTGCCTATCTGTGGATTTTGGCCTCTAGCTCAGCCGGCACCTCGGGAAACCTACCAAACCTGTGCATTTTTGAAAACTAGACACCTAGGGGAATCCAACGTACGATGACTAGTGGGGCTCTCACCAAGTTCTGTTACCCAGAATCCTTTGCAAACCTCCAATCCTGGCTCAAGAAACACTTTTTCCTCACATTTCATTGACAGAAAGTTCTAGAATCTCAGAGAAACCACAAATTTCCACTCAGTATTCCCCCAGGTCTCCCGATAATAATGGTACCTCACTTGTGTGGGTAGGCCTAGTGCTTGCGAAAGGAAATGCCCCAAAACACCCAGGGGAATGTAAGATGGAGTGACTTGTCGGGCTCTCACCAGGTTCTGTTACCAAGAATCCTTTGCAAACCTCAAGATTAGGCAAAAAAAACACTTTTTCCTTAAATTTCGGTGACAGAAAGTTTTGGAATCTGAGAGGAGCCACAAATTTCCTTCCACCCAGTGTTCCTCCAAGTCTCCCAATAAAAGTGGCACCTCACTTGTGCGGGTAGGCCTAATGATAGTGACAGGAAAGGCCCCAAAACACAACATGGACACATCACATTTTCCCAAAGAAAACAGAGCTGTTTTTAGCAAAGTACCTAGATGTGATTTTGGACTCTAGCTCAGTCGGCACCTAGCGAGACCTACCAAAACTGTGTATTTTTGACAACTAGATACCTAGGGGAATCCAAGATGGGTTGACTTGTGGGGCTCTCAACAGGTTCTGTTACCCAGAATCCTTTGCAAACCTCTAAATTTGGCCCAAAAAAAACTTTTTCCTCATATTTCGGTGACAGAAAATTTTGGAATCTGAGAGGAGCAACACATTTCCTTCCACCCAGTGTTCCTCCAAGTCTCCCGATAAAAGTGGTACCTCACTTGTGTGGGTTGGCCTAACGACGGCGATAGGAAACACCCTAAAACACAACATGGACACATCATATTTTCCTAAAGAAAACAGCTATTTTTTGCAAAGGTCCTAGATGTGGAGTTTGGCCTCTAACTCAGCCGGCACCTAGGGAAACCTACCAAGCCTGTATATTTTTTAAAACTAGACATCTGGGGGAATCCAAGATGGGGTGACTTGTGGGGCTCTCACCAGGTTCTGTTACCCAGAATCATCAGCAAACATCAAAATTTGGCAAACAAAACACTTTTACTCACATTTCAATGACAGAAAGTTCTGGATTCTGAGGGGAGCCACAACTTTCCTTCCACCCAGCGTTCCCCCAAGTCTCCCGGTAAAATGGTACCTCACTTGTTTGGGTAGGCCTAGTGCCCACGACATGAAATGCCCCAAAACACAATGTGGACACATCCCATTTTCCCCAAAAAAACAGACCTGTTTTTTGCAAAGTGCCTAGCTGTTGATTTTGGCCTCTAGCTCAGCCTGCACCTAGGAACCCTACCAATCCTGTGCATTTGTGAAACTAGACACCTAGGGGAATCTAAGATGTGGTGACTTGTGGGGCTCTCACCAGGTTCTGTTACCCAGAATCCTTTGCAAACCTCAAAATGTGGCCAAAAAACTGTTCTGGAATTTGAGAGGAGCCACAAATTTCCTTCTACCCAGCGTTCCCCCTGGTGTGCAATTTTGAAAACTGGACACCTAGGGAAATCCAACATGGGGTGACATATGGGGCTCTAACCAGGTCCTGTTTCCCAGAATCCTTTGCAAATCTCAACATTTGGCAAAAAACACTTTTTCCTCACATTTCAGTGACAGAAACATCTGGAACCTGATAGAAGCCACAAATTTCCTTCCACCCAGCGTTCCCCCAAGTCTCCCGATAAAAATGGTACCTCACTTGTGGGTAAGCGTAGTGCTCGCGATAATCAATGCCCCAAAACACAACGTGCACACATCACATTTTCCAAAGAAAACTGACCTGTTTTTTGCAAAGTGCCTAGCTGTGGATTTTGGCCTCTATCTCAGCCGGCACCTAGGGAAACCTACCAAACCTGGGTATTTTTTAAAACTAGACATCTACCAAATCAAAGATGGGGTGACTTGTGGGGCTCTCACCAGGTTGTGTTACCCAGACTCATCTGCAAACATCAAAATATGCCAAAAAAGACTTCTTCCTCACATTTTAGTGACAGAAAGGTCTGGAACCTGACAGTAGCCACAAATGTCCTTCGACCCAGCGTTCCCTCAAGTCTCCCGGTAAAATGGTACCTCACTTGTGTGGGTTGGCCTAGTGACCATGACAGGAAATGCCCCAAAACACAATGTGGTCACATCACATTTTCCAAAGAAAACTGACCTTTTTTTTGGAAAGTGACTAGCTGTGATTTTGGCCTCTAGCTCAGCCAACACCTCTGGAAACCTACCAAACCTGTGCATTTTTCTAAACTAGACACCTAGGGGAATCCAAGATGGGGTGACTTTTGGGGCGCTCACCAGGTTCTGTTACCCAGAATCCTTTGCTAACCTCAAAACTTGGCTTAAAAAAAAAGAAATCCTCACCTTTCAGCGTCAGAAAGTTCTGGAACCTGAGAGGAGACACATATTTCCTTCCACCCAGCATTTCCCCAAGTCTCCCGATAAAACTGGTACCCGTCTTGTGTGGGTAGGCCTAGTGCCTGTGACAGGAAATGCCCCCAAAACAAAGTGAACACATCACATTTTCCCAAAGAAAACTGACCGTTATTTTGCAAAGTGCCTGGCTGTGGATTTTGGCCTCTAGCTCAGCCGGCACCTAGGAAATCCTATCAAAACTGTGTATTTTTGACAACTAGACACCTAGCGGAATCCAAGATGGGGTGACTTGTGGGGCTGTCACCAGGTTCTGTTACCCAGAATCCTTTGCAAACCTCTAAATTTGGCACAAAAAAAACCTTTTTCCTCATATTTCGGTGACAGAAGATTTTGGAATCTGAGAGGAGCAACAAATTTCCTTCCACCCACTGTTCCTCCAAGTCTCCCGATAAAAGTGGTACCTCACTTGTGTGGGTTGGCCTAATGACGGCGATTGGAAACACCCTAAAACACAACATGGACACATCACATTTTCCTAAAGAAAACAGAGCAGTTTTTTGCAAAGGGCTTAGATGCGGATTTTGGCCTCTAGCTCAGCCGGCACCTAGGGAAACCTACCAAACCTGGGTATTTTTGAAAACTAGACATCTAGGGGAATCAAAGATGGGGTGACTTGTGGGGCTCTCACCAGGTATTGTTACCCAGAATCATCTGCAAACATCAAAATATGGCAAAAAACACTTTTTCCTCACATTTGAGTGACAGTAAGTTCTGGAACCTGAGAGTAGCCAGAAATGTCCTTCCACCCAGCGTTCCCTCAGGTCTCCCGGTAAAATGGTACCTCACTTGTGTGGGTAGGCCTAGTGACTGCGACAGGAAATGGCCCAAAACACAATGTGGACACATCACATTTTCCCAAAGAAAACAGAACTGTTTTTTGGAAAGTGCCTAGCTGTGGATTTTGGCCTCTCGCTCAGCCGGCACCTTGGGAAACCTACCAAACCTGTGCATTTTTCTAAACTAGACACCTAGGAGAATCTAAGATCTTGTGACTTTTGGGGCTCTCACCAGGTTCTGTTACCCACAATCCTTTGCAAACCTCAAAACTTGGCTTAAAAAAACTTTTTCTTCACCTTTCAGTGTCAGAAAGTTCTGGAACCTGAGGGGAGCCACAAATTTCCTTCCACCCATTGTTCCCCCGTCTCCAGATAAAAATGGTACCTCACTTGTGTGGGTAGACCTAGTTCCTGTGACATAAAATGACCAAAAACACAACATGGACACATCACTTTTTCCCAAAGAAAACTGACCTGTTTTTTGCAAAGTGCCTATCTGTGGATTTTGGCCTCTAGCTCAGCCGGCACCTAGTGAAAACTACCAAACCTTTACATTTTTTAAAACACGACACCTAAGGGAATCCAATATGGGGTCACTAGTGGGACTCTCACTAGGTTCTGTTAGAAAATAGTTTTTCCTCACATTTCAGTGACAGAAAATTTTGGAACCTGAGAGGAGCCACAAATTTAGTTCCACTCGGCGTTTCCCCAAGTTTCCGATAAAAATGGTACCGCACTTGTGTGGGTAGGCCAAGTGCCCGTGACAGGAAAAGCCCCAAAACACAACGTGGACACATCACATTTTACCAAAGAAAACTGATCTGTTTTTTTCAAAGTGCCTAGCTGTGGATTTTGGCCTCTAGCTCAGCCAGCACCTAGGGAAACCTACCAAGCCTGTGCATTTTTGGAAACTAGACACCTAGGGGAATCCAAGATGGGGTTACTTGTGGGGCTCTCACCATGTTCTGTTACCCAGAATCATTTGCAAACCTCCAAATGTGGCTAGAAAATCCCTTTTCCCTCAAATTTCGGTGAAAGAAAGTTCTGTAACCTGAGGGGAGCAACACATTTCCTTCCACCCGGCGTTCCCTCATGTCTCCCGATAAAAATGGTACCTCACTTGTGTGGGTGGCCTAGTTCCCATGACATAAAATTACCCAAAACACAACATGGACACATCACTTTTTCCCAAAGAAAATTGACCTGTTTTTTGCAAAGTGCCTATCTGTGGATTTTGACCTCTAGCTCAGGGAAACCTACCAAACATGTACATTTTTGAAAACACAACACCTAAGGGAATCCAAGATGGGGTGACTTGTGGAACTCTCACTAGGTTCTGTTACCCAGAATCCTTTCCAAATCTCTAAATTTGGCAAAATAACTTTTTCCCCACATTTCAGTGAGAGAAAGTTCTGGAATCTGAGAGGAGCCACAAATTTCCTTCCACCCAGCGTTCCCCAAGTCTCCCGATAAAAATGGTACCTCACTTGTGTGGGCAGGCCTAGCCCCCGCGACAGGAAATGCCCCAAAACACAATGTGGACACATCACATTTTCCCAAAGAAAACAGAGCTGTTTTTTTTTAAAGCGCCTAGCTGTGGATTTTGGCCTCTAGCTGAGCCATCACCATGGGACACCTACCAACTAGACACCTATGGAAATCCAACATGGGGTGACTTGTGGGGCTCTCACCAGGTTTTGTTACCCAGAATCCTTTGCAGACCTCGAAACGTGGCTAAAAAACACTTTTTACTCAGATTTCAGTGACAGAATTTCTGGAACCTGAGAAAAGCCACAAATTCACTTCCACTCAGAGTTTCCACAAGTCTCCTGATAAAAATGGTACCTCACTTGTGTGGGTAGGCCTAGTGCCCGGGACAGAAAATGCCCCAAAACACAATGTTGACAGATTAGATTTTCCCAAAGAAAAATGACCTGTTTTTTGCAAAGTGCCTAGCTTTGGATTTTGGCCTCTCGCTCAGCCGGCACCTAGGGAAACCTACCAAACCTGTGCATTTTTTAAAACTAGACACCTAGGGGAATCCAACGTGCGGTGACAAGTGGGGTTCTCACCAGGTTCTGTTACCCAGAATCCTTTGCAAACCTCCAATCCTGGCTCAAGAAACACCTTTTCCTCACATTTCATTGACAGAAAGTTCTGGAATCTGAGAGAAACCACAAATTTCCACTCAGCGTTCCCCCAAGTCTCCCGATAATAATGGTACCTCACTTGTGTGGGTAGGCCTAGTGCTTGCTAAAGGAAATGCCCCAAACCACCCAGGGGAATGTAAGATGGAGTGACATGTCGGGCTCTCACCAGGTTCTGTTACCAAGACTCCTTTGCAAACCTCAAGATTGGGCAAAAAAACACTTTTTCCTTAAATTTCGGTGACAGAAAGTTTTGGAATCTGAGAGGAGCCACAAATTTCCTTCCACCCAATGTTCCTAAAACTCTCCCAATAAAAGTGGCACCTCACTTGTGTGGGTAGGCCTAATGATAGTGACAGGAAAGGCCCCAAAACACAACATGGACACATCACATTTTCCCAAAGAAAACAGAGCTGTTTTTTGCAAAGTACCTAGATGTGATTTTGGACTCTAGCTCAACCGGCACCTAGAGAAACCTAACAAACCTGGGTATTTTTGAAAACTAGACATCTAGGGGAATCAAAGATGGGGTGACTTGTGGGGCTCTCACCAGGTTGTGTTACCCAGACTCATCTGCAAACATCAAAATATGGCAAAAAAGACTTCTTCCTCACATTTTAGTGACAGAAAGTTCTGGAACCTGAGAGTAGCCACAAATGTCCTTCCACCCAGCGTTCCCTCAAGTCTCCCAGTAAAATGGTACCTCACTTGTGTGGGTAGGCCTAGTGACCATGACAGGAAATGCCCCAAAACACAATGTGGACACATCACATTTTCCAAAGAAAACTGAACTGTTTTTTGGAAAGTGCCTAGCTGTGGATTTTGGCCTCTAGCTCAGCCAGCACCTTGGGAAACCTACCAAACCTGTGCATTTTTCTAAACTAGACACCTCGGGAAATCCAAGATGGGGTGACTTTTGGGGCTCTCACCAGGTTCTGTTACCCAGAATTCTTTGATAACCTCAAAACTTGGCTTAAAAAAAAACATTTCCTCACCTTTCAGTGTCAGAAAGTTCTGGAACCTGAGAGGAGACATATATTTCCTTCCACCCAGCATTTCCCCAAGTCTCCCGATAAAACTGGCACCCCTCTTGTGTGGGTAGGCCTAGTGCCTGCAACAGGAAATGCCCCAAAAACAAAGTGAACACATCACATTTTCCCAAAGAAAACTGACCTGTTTTTTGCAAAGTGCCTATCTGTGGATTTTGGCCTTTAGCTCAGCCGGCACCTAGGGAAACCTACCAAACCTGTACATTTTTGAAAACACGACACCTAAGGGAATCCAAGATGGGGTGACTTGTGGGACTCTCACTAGGTTCTGTTAGAAAATACTTTTTCCTCACATTTAAGTGACAGAAAGTTTTGGAACCTGAGAGGAGACACAAATTTAGTTCCACTCGGCGTTTCCCCAAGTCTCCCGATAAAAATGGTACCTCACTTGTGTGGGTAGACCAAGTGCCCATGACAGGAAAAGCCCCAAAACACAACGTGGACACATCACATTTTCCCAAAGAAAACTGATCTGTTTCTTTCAAAGTGCCTAGCTGTGGATTTTGGCCTCTAGCTCAGCCAGCACCCACGGAAACCTACCAAGCCTGTGCATTTTTAGAAACTAGACATCTAGGGGAATCCAAGATGGGGTTACTTGTGGGGCTCTCACCAAGTTCTGTTACCCAGAATCCTTAGCAAACCTCCAAATGTGGCTAGAAAATCCCTTTTCCCTTAAATTTCGGTGAAAGAAAGTTCTGTAACCTGAGGGGAGCAACACATTTCCTTCCACCCAGCGTTCCCTCAAGTCTCCCGATACAAATGGAACCTCACTTGTGTGGGTAGGCCTAGTTCCCATGACATAAAATGACCCAAAACACAACATGGACACATCACTTTTTCCCAAAGAAAACTGACCTGTTTTTTGCAAAGTGCCTATCTGTGGATTTTGGCCTCTAGCTCAGCCGGCACCTAGGGAAACCTACCAAACGTGTGCATTTTTGAAAACACAACACCAAAGGGAATCCAAGATGGGGTGACTTGTGGGACTCTCACTAGGTTTTGTTACCCAGAATCCTTTGCAAATCTCTAAATTTGGCAAAATAACTTTTTCCCCACATTTCAGTGAGAGAAAGTTCTGGAATCTGAGAGGAGCCACAAATTTCCTTCCACCCAGCGTTCCCCAAGTCTCCCGATATAAATGGTACCTCACTTGTGTGGGCAGGCCTAGCCCCCGCGACAGGAAATGCCCCAAAACACAATGTGGACACATCAAATTTCCCAAAGAAAACAGAGCTGTTTTTTTTAAAGCACCTAGCTGTGGATTTTGGCCTCTAGCTGAGCCAGCACCATGGGACACCTACCAAACCTGTGCATTTTTGAAAACTAGACACCTATGGGAATCCAACATGGGGTGACATGTGGGGCTCTCACAAGGTTTTGTTTCCCAGAATCCTTTGCAAACCTCAAAACTTGGCTAAAAAAACACTTTTTACTCAGATTTCAGTGACAGAATATCTGGCACCTGAGAGGAGCCACAAATTCCCTTCCACCCTGTGTTTCCAAAAGTCTCCCGATAAAAATGGTGCCTCACTTGTGTGGTAGGCCTAGTGCCTGGGACAGGAAATGCCCCAAAACATAATGTGGACACATTAGATTTTCCCAAAGAAAAATGACCTGTTTTTTGCAAAGTGCCTAGCTGTGGATTTTGGCCTCTAGCTCAGGCGGCACCTAGAGAAACCTACCAAAGCTGTGCATTTTTTGAAAGCTAGAGACCTAGGGGAATGCAAGACGGGGTGACTTGTGGGGCTCTCGTCAGGTTCTGTTACCCAACATCCTTTGCAAACCTCCAATCTTGGCTCAAGAAACACTTTTTCCTCACATTTCATTGACAGAAAGTTCTGGAATCTGAGAGAAACCACAAATTTCCTTCCACTCAGTGTTCCCTCCGGTCTCCCGATAATAATGGTACCTCACTTGTGTGGGTAGGCCTAGTGCTTGCGAAAGGAAATGCCCCAAAACACCCAGGGGAATGCAAGATGGAGTGACATGTCAGGCTCTCACCAGGTTCTGTTACCAAGAATCCTTTGCAAACCTCAAGATTGGGCCAAAAAAACACTTTTTCCTTAAATTTCAGTGACAGAAAGTTTTGGAATCTGAGCGGAGCCAAAAACGTCCTACCACCCAGTGTTCCTCCAAGTCTCCCAATAAAATTGGCACCTCACTTGTGTGGGTAGGCCTAATGATAGTGACAGGAAAGGCCCCAAAACACAACATGGACACATCACATTTTCCCAAAGAAATCAGAGCTGTTTTTTGCAAAGTACCTAGATGTGATTTTGGACTCTAGCTCAGTTGGCACCTAGGGAGACCTACTAAAGCTGTGCATTTTTAAAAACTAGACACCTAGGGGAATCCAAGATGGGTTGACTTGTGGGGCTCTCAACAGGTTCTGTTACCAAGAATCCTTTTCAAACCTACAAATGTGGGTAAAAAACACTTTTTCCTCACATTTTGGTGACAGAAAGTTCTGGAACCTGAGAGGAGCCACAAATTTCCTTCTACCCAGCATTCCCCTAAATCTCCCAATAAATATGGTAATTCACTTGTGTGGGTAGGCCTAGTGCCCGTGACAGAAAATGCCTCAAAACACATCATGGACATATCACATTTTCCCAAAGAAAACTGACCTGTTTTTTGCAAAGTGCTTATCTGTGGATTTTGGCCTCTAGCTCAGTGGCACCTAGGGAAAGCTACCAAACGTGTACATTTTTGAAAACACAACACCTAAGGGAATCCAAGATGGGGTGACTTGTGGGACTCTCACTAGGTTCTGTTACCCAGAATCCTTTGCAAATCTCTAAATTTGGCAAAATAACTTTTTCCCCACATTTCAGTGAGAGAAAGTTCTGGAATCTGAGAGAAGCCACAAATTTCCTTCCACCCAGCGTTCCCCCAGTCTCCCGATAAAAATTGTACCTCACTTGTGTGGGCAGGCCTAGCCCCCGCGACAGGAAATGCCCCAAAACACAATGTGGACACATCATATTTTCCGAAAGAAAACAGAGCTTGTTTTTTTAAAGCGCCTAGCTGTGGATTTTGGCCTCTAGCTGAGCCGGCACCATGGGACACCTACCAAACCTGTGCATTTTTTAAAACTAGACACCTATGGGAATCCAACATGGGGTGACTTGTGGGGCTCTCACCAGGTTTTGTTACCCAGAATCCTTTCCAAACCTCAAAACTTGGCTAAAAAACACTTTTTAAGCAGATTTCAGTGACAGAATTTCTGGAACCTGAGAGGCGCCACAAATTCACTTCCACCCAGAGTTTCCACAAGTCTCCCGATAAAAATGGTACCTCACTTGTGTGGGTAGGCCTAGTGCCCGGGACAGGAAATGCCCCAAAACACAATATGGACAGATTAGATTTTCCCAAAGAAAAATGACCTGTTTTTTGCAAAGTGCCTAGCTGTGGATTTTGGCCTCTAGCTCAGCCGGCACCTAGGGAAACCTACCAAACCTGTGCATTTTTTAAAACTAGACACCTCGGGGAATCCAACGTGCAGTGACTAGTGGGGCTCTCACCAGGTTCTGTTACCCAGAATCCTTTGCAAACCTCCAATCTTGGCTCAAGAAACACTTTTTCCTCACATTTCATTGACAGAAAGTTCTGGAATCTGAGAGAAACCACAAATTTCCTTCCACTCAGCGTTCCCTCCAGTCTCCCGATAATAATGGTACCTCACTTGTGTGGGTAGGCCTAGTGCTTGTGAAAGGAAATGCCCCAAAACACCCAGGGGAATGTAAGATGGAGTGACATGTCGGGCTCTCACCAGGTTCTGTTACCAAGAATCCTTTGCAAACCTCAAGATTGGGCAAAAAAAACACTTTTCCTTAAAATTCGGTGACAGAAAGTTTTGGAATCTGAGAGGAGCCACAAATTTCTTTCCACCCAGTGTTCCTCCAAGTCTCCCAATAAAAGTGGCACCTCACTTTTGTGGGTAGGCCTAATGATCGTGACAGGAAAGGCCCCAAAACACAACATGGACACATCACATTTTCCCAAAGAAATCAGAGCTGTTTTTTGCAAAGTACCTAGATGTGATTTTGGACTCTAGCTCAGTAGACACCTAGGGAGACCTACCAAAGCTGTTCATTTTTGAAAACTAGACACCTAGGGGAATCCAAGATGGGTTGACTTGTGGGGCTCTCAACAGGTCCTTTTACCAAGAATCCTTTGCAAACCTACAAATGTGGGTAAAAAACACTTTTTCCTCACATTTCGGGGACAGAAAGTTCTGGAACCTGAGAGGAGCCACAAATTTCCTTCTACCCAGCATTCCCCTAAGTCTCCCGTTAAATATGGTACCTCACTTGTGTGGGTAGGCCTACTGCCCGTGACAGAAAATGCCTCAAAACACATCATGGACACATCACATTTTCCCAAAGAAAACTGACCTGTTTTTTGCAAAGTGCCTAGCTTTGGATTTTGGCCTCTAGCTCAGCCGGCACCTAGGGAACCCTACCAAACCTGTGCATCTTTGAAAACTAGATACCTAAGGGAAACCAAGATGGGGTGACATGTGGGGCTCTCGCCCGGTTTTGTTTCCCAGAATCCATTACAAACCTCAACACATGGCTAAAAAACACTTTTTCCTCACATTTCAGTGACAGAAAGTTCTGGAACCTGAGAGGAGCCACAAGTTTCCTTCCACCCAGCATTCCACCAAGTCTTTTAAAAAAATTGTACCTCACTTGTGTGGGTAGGCCTAGTGCCCGGGACAGGAAATGTCCAAAAACACAACATGGACACATCACATTTTCGCAAAGAAAAAATAACTGTTTTTTGCAAAGTGCCTAGCTGTGGATTCTGGCTTCTAGCTCAGCCGGCCCCTAGGGAAACCTACCAAACCTGTGCATTTTTGAAACCTAGACACCTAGGGGAATCCAAGGTGGGGTGACTAGTGGGACTCTCACCAGGTTCTGTTTCCCAGAATACTTTGCAAACCTCCAATCCTGGCTCAAAAAAACACTTTTTCCTCACATTTCATTGACAGAAAGTTCTGGAATCTGAGAGAAAGCACAAATTTCCTTCCACTCAGCGTTCCCCCAAGTCTCCAGACAAAAATGGTACCTCACTTGTGTGGGTAGGCCTAGTGCCTGTGAAAGGAAATGCCCCAAAACACTATGTGGACACATAACATTTTCCCAAAGAAAAAAGGGCTGTTTTTTGCAAAGTGCTCAGCTGTGGATTTTGAGCTCTAGCTCAGCCGGCACCTTGGAAAACCTACCAAACCTGTGCAATTTTGAAAACTGGACACCTAGGGAAATCCAAGATGGGGTGACATATGGGGCTCTAACCAGGTTCTGTTACCCAGAATCCTTTGCTAACCTCAAAACTTGGCTTAAAAAAAGAAATGTCCTCACCTTTCAGTGTAAGAAAGTTCTGGAACCTGAGAGGAGACACATATTTCCTTCCACCCAGCATTTCCCCAAGTCTCCCGATAAAACTGGTACCCCTCTTGTATGGTTAGGCCTAGTGCCTGCGACAGGATATGCCCCACAACACAAAGTGAACACATCACATTTTCCCAAAGAAAACTGACCTGTTTTTTGCAAAGTGCCTGGCTGTGGATTTTGGCCTCTAGCTCAGCCGGCACCTAGGAAATCCTATCAAAACTGTGTATTTTTGACAACTGGACACCTAGTGGAATCCAAGATGGGGTGACTTGTGGGGCTGTCACCAGGTTCTGTTACCCAGAATCCTTTCCAAACCTCTAAATTTGGCAAAAAAAACAACTTTTTCCTCATATTTCGGTGACAGAAGATTTTGGAAACTGAGAGGAGCAACAAATTTCCTTCCACCCACTGTTCCTCCAAGTCTCCCGATAAAAGTGGTACCTCACTGGTGTGGGTTGACCTAATGACGGCGATTGGAAACACCCTAAAACACAACATGGACACATCACATTTTCCTAAAGAAAACAGAGCTGTTTTTTGCAAAGGGCTTAGATGCGGATTTTGGCCTCTAGCTCAGCCGGCACCTAGGGAAACCTACCAAACCTGGGTATTTTTGAAAACTAGACATCTAGGGGAATCAAAGATGGGGTGACTTGTGGGGCTCTCACCAGGTATTGTTACCCAGAATCATCTGCAAACATCAAAATATGGCAAAAAACACTTTTTCCTCACATTTGAGTGACAGTAAGTTCTGGAACCTGAGAGTAGCCAGAAATGTCCTTCCACCCAGCGTTCCCTCAGGTCTCCCGGTAAAATGGTACCTCACTTGTGTGGGTAGGCCTAGTGACTGCGACAGGAAATGGCCCAAAACACAATGTGGACACATCACATTTTCCCAAAGAAAACAGAACTGTTTTTTGGAAAGTGCCTAGCTGTGGATTTTGGCCTCTCGCTCAGCCGGCACCTTGGGAAACCTACCAAACCTGTGCATTTTTCTAAACTAGACACCTAGGAGAATCTAAGATCTTGTGACTTTTGGGGCTCTCACCAGGTTCTGTTACCCATAATCCTTTGCAAACCTCAAAACTTGGCTTAAAAAAACTTTTTCTTCACCTTTCAGTGTCAGAAAGTTCTGGAACCTGAGGGGAGCCACAAATTTCCTTCCACCCATTGTTCCCCCGTCTCCAGATAAAAATGGTACCTCACTTGTGTGGGTAGACCTAGTTCCTGTGACATAAAATGACCAAAAACACAACATGGACACATCACTTTTTCCCAAAGAAAACTGACCTGTTTTTTGCAAAGTGCCTATCTGTGGATTTTGGCCTCTAGCTCAGCCAGCACCTAGGGAAAACTACCAAACCTGTACATTTTTTAAAACACGACACCTAAGGGAATCCAATATGGGGTCACTAGTGGGACTCTCACTAGGTTCTGTTAGAAAATAGTTTTTCCTCACATTTTAGTGACAGAAAATTTTGGAACCTGAGAGGAGCCACAAATTTAGTTCCATTCGGCGTTTCCCCAAGTTTCCGATAAAAATGGTACCTCACTTGTGTGGGTAGGCCAAGTGCCCGTGACAGGAAAAGCCCCAAAACACAACGTGGACACATCACATTTTACCAAAGAAAACTGATCTGTTTTTTTCAAAGTGCCTAGCTGTGGATTTTGGCCTCTAGCTCAGCCAGCACCTATGGAAACCTACCAAGCCTGTGCATTTTTGAAACTAGACACCTAGGGGAATCCAAGATGGGGTTACTTGTGGGGCTCTCACCATGTTCTGTTACCCAGAATCATTTGCAAACCTCCAAATGTGGCTAGAAAATCCCTTTTCCCTCAAATTTCGGTGAAAGAAAGTTCTGTAACCTGAGGGGAGCAACACATTTCCTTCCACCCAGCGTTCCCTCATGTCTCCCGATAAAAATGGTACCTCACTTGTGTGGGTGGGCCTAGTTCCCATGACATAAAATGACCCAAAACACAACATGGACACATCACTTTTTCCCAAAGAAAATTGACCTGTTTTTTGCAAAGTGCCTATCTGTGGATTTTGACCTCTAGCTCAGGGAAACCTACCAAACATGTACATTTTGGAAAACACAACACCTAAGGGAATCCAAGATGGGGTGACTTGTGGAACTCTCACTAG
Source organism: Pleurodeles waltl (assembly GCF_031143425.1). Taxonomy (NCBI): domain Eukaryota; kingdom Metazoa; phylum Chordata; class Amphibia; order Caudata; family Salamandridae; genus Pleurodeles; species Pleurodeles waltl. Next base: position 724,047,457 of record NC_090448.1, on the reverse strand, counting down.
GTTCTGTTACCCAGAATCCTTTCCAAATCTCTAAATTTGGCAAAATAACTTTTTCCCCACATTTCAGTGAGAGAAAGTTCTGGAATCTGAGAGGAGCCACAAATTTCCTTCCACCCAGCGTTCCCCAAGTCTCCCGATAAAAATGGTACCTCACTTGTGTGGGCAGGCCTAGCCCCCGCGACAGGAAATGCCCCAAAACTCAATGTGGACACATCACATTTTCCTAAAGAAAACAGAGCTGTTTTTTTTTAAAGCGCCTAGCTGTGGATTTAGGCCTCTAGCTGAGCCATCACCATGGGACACCTACCAACTAGACACCTATGGAAATCCAACATGGGGTGACTTGTGGGGCTCTCACCAGGTTTTGTTACCCAGAATCCTTTGCAGACCTCAAAACGTGGCTAAAAAACACTTTTTACTCAGATATCAGTGACAGAATTTCTGGAACCTGAGAAAAGCCACAAATTCACTTCCACTCAGAGTTTCCACAAGTCTCCTGATAAAAATGGTACCTCACTTGTGTGGGTAGGCCTGGTGCCCGGGACAGGAAATGCCCCAAAACACAATGTGGACAGATTAGATTTTCCCAAAGAAAAATGACCTGTTTTTTGCAAAGTGCCTAGCTTTGGATTTTGGCCTCTCGCTCAGCCGGCACCTAGGGAAACCTACCAAACCTGTGCATTTTTGAAAACTAGACACCTAGGGGAATCCAACGTGCGGTGACAAGTGGGGTTCTCACCAGGTTCTGTTACCCAGAATCCTTTGCAAACCTCCAATCCTGGCTCAAGAAACACTTTTTCCTCACATTTCATTGACAGAAAGTTCTGGAATCTGAGAGAAACCACAAATTTCCACTCAGCGTTCCCCCAAGTCTCCCGATAATAATGGTACCTCACTTGTGTGGGTAGGCCTAGTGCTTGCTAAAGGAAATGCCCCAAAACACCCAGGGGAATGTAAGATGGAGTGACATGTCGGGCTCTCACCAGGTTCTGTTACCAAGACTCCTTTGCAAACCTCAAGATTGGGCCAAAAAACACTTTTTCCTTAAATTTCGGTGACAGAAAGTTTTGGAATCTGAGAGGAGCCACAAATTTCCTTCCACCCAATGTTCCTAAAACTCTCCCAATAAAAGTGGCACCTCACTTGTGTGGGTAGGCCTAATGATAGTGACAGGAAAGGCCCCAAAACACAACATGGACACATCACATTTTCCCAAAGAAAACAGAGCTGTTTTTTGCAAAGTACCTAGATGTGATTTTGGACTCTAGCTCAACCGACACCTAGAGAAACCTAACAAACCTGGGTATTTTTGAAAACTAGACATCTAGGGGAATCAAAGATGGGGTGACTTGTGGGGCTCTCACCAGGTTGTGTTTCCCAGACTCATCTGCAAACATCAAAATATGGCAAAAAACACTTTTTCCTCACATTTGAGTGACAGTAAGTTCTGGAACCTGAGAGTAGCCAGAAATGTCCTTCCACCCAGCGTTCCCTCAGGTCTCCCGGTAAAATGGTACCTCACTTGTGTGGGTAGGCCTAGTGACTGCGACAGGAAATGGCCCAAAACACAATGTGGACACATCACATTTTCCCAAAGAAAACAGAACTGTTTTTTGGAAAGTGCCTAGCTGTGGATTTTGGCCTCTCGCTCAGTCGGCACCTTGGGAAACCTACCAAACCTGTGCATTTTTCTAAACTAGACACCTAGGAGAATCTAAGATCTTGTGACTTTTGGGGCTCTCACCAGGTTCTGTTAGCCATAATCCTTTGCAAACCTCAAAACTTGGCTTAAAAAAACTTTTTCTTCACCTTTCAGTGTCAGAAAGTTCTGGAACCTGAGGGGAGCCACAAATTTCTTCCACCCATTGTTCCCCCGTCTCCAGATAAAAATGGTACCTCACTTGTGTGGGTAGACCTAGTTCCTGTGACATAAAATGACCAAAAACACAACATGGACACATCACTTTTTCCCAAAGAAAACTGACCTGTTTTTTGCAAAGTGCCTATCTGTGGATTTTGGCCTCTAGCTCAGCCGGCACCTAGGGAAAACTACCAAACCTGTACATTTTTTAAAACACGACACCTAAGGGAATCCAATATGGGGTCACTAGTGGGACTCTCACTAGGTTCTGTTAGAAAATAGTTTTTCCTCACATTTCAGTGACAGAAAATTTTGGAACCTGAGAGGAGCCACAAATTTAGTTCCACTCGGCGTTTCCCCAAGTTTCCGATAAAAATGGTACCTCACTTGTGTGGGTAGGCCAAGTGCCCGTGACAGGAAAAGCCCCAAAACACAACGTGGACACATCACATTTTACCAAAGAAAACTGATCTGTTTTTTTCAAAGTGCCTAGCTGTGGATTTTGACCTCTAGCTCAGCCAGCACCTAGGGAAACCTACCAAGCCTGTGCATTTTTGGAAACTAGACACCTAGGGGAATCCAAGATGGGGTTACTTGTGGGGCTCTCATCATGTTCTGTTACCCAGAATCATTTGCAAACCTCCAAATGTGGCTAGAAAATCCCTTTTCGCTCAAATTTCAGTGAAAGAAAGTTCTGTAACCTGAGGGGAGCAACACATTTCCTTCCACCCAGCGTTTCCTCATGTCTCCCGATAAAAATGGTACCTCACTTGTGTGGGTGGGCCTAGTTCCCATGACATAAAATGACCCAAAACACAACATGGACACATCACTTTTTCCCAAATAAAATTGACCTATTTTTTGCAAAGTGCCTATCTGTGGATTTTGACCTCTAGCTCAGGGAAACCTACCAAACATGTACATTTTTGAAAACACAACACCTAAGGGAATCCAAGATGGGGTGACTTGTGGAACTCTCACTAGGTTCTGTTACCCAGAATCCTTTCCAAATCTCTAAATTTGGCAAAATAACTTTTTCCCCACATTTCAGTGAGAGAAAGTTCTGGAATCTGAGAGGAGCCACAAATTTCCTTCCACCCAGCGTTCCCCAAGTCTCCCGATAAAAATGGTACCTCACTTGTGTGGGCAGGCCTAGCCCCCGCGACAGGAAATGCCCCAAAACACAATGTGGACACATCACATTTTCCCAAAGAAAACAGAGCTGTTTTTTTTTAAAGCGCCTAGCTGTGAATTTTGGCCTCTAGCTGAGCCATCACCATGGGACACCTACCAACTAGACACCTATGGAAATCCAACATGGGGTGACTTGTGGGGCTCTCACCAGGTTTTGTTACCCAGAATCCTTTGCAGAACTCAAAACGTGGCTAAAAAACACTTTTTACTCAGATTTCAGTGACAGAATTTCTGGAACCTGAGAAAAGCCACAAATTCACTTCCACTCAGAGTTTCCACAAGTCTCCTGATAAAAATGGTACCTCACTTGTGTGGGTAGGCCTAGTGCCCGGGACAGGAAATGCCCCAAAACACAATGTGGACAGATTAGATTTTCCCAAAGAAAAATGACCTGTTTTTTGCAAAGTGCCTAGCTTTGGATTTTGGCCTCTCGCTCAGCCGGCACCTAGGGAAACCTACCAAACCTGTGCATTTTTGAAAACTAGACACCTAGGGGAATCCAACGTGCGGTGACAAGTGGGGTTCTCACCAGGTTCTGTTACCCAGAATCCTTTGCAAACCTCCAATCCTGGCTCAAGAAACACTTTTTCCTCACATTTCATTGACAGAAAGTTCTGGAATCTGAGAGAAACCACAAATTTCCACTCAGCGTTCCCCCAAGTCTCCCGATAATAATGGTACCTCACTTGTGTGGGTAGGCCTAGTGCTTGCTAAAGGAAATGCCCCAAAACACCCAGGGGAATGTAAGATGGAGTGACATGTCGGGCTCTCACCAGGTTCTGTTACCAAGACTCCTTTGCAAACCTCAAGATTGGGCAAAAAAACACTTTTTCCTTAAATTTCGGTGACAGAAAGTTTTGGAATCTGAGAGGAGCCACAAATTTCCTTCCACCCAATGTTCCTAAAACTCTCCCAATAAAAGTGGCACCTCACTTGTGTGGGTAGGCCTAATGATAGTGTCAGGAAAGGCCCCAAAACACAACATGGACACATCACATTTTCCCAAAGAAAACAGAGCTGTTTTTTGCAAAGTACCTAGATGTGATTTTGGACTCTAGCTCAACCGGCACCTAGAGAAACCTAACAAACCTGGGTATTTTTGAAAACTAGACATCTAGGGGAATCAAAGATGGGGTGACTTGTGGGGCTCTCACCAGGTTGTGTTACCCAGACTCATCTGCAAACATCAAAATATGGCAAAAAAGACTTCTTCCTCACATTTTAGTGACAGAAAGTTCTGGAACCTGAGAGTAGCCACAAATGTCCTTCCACCCAGCGTTCCCTCAAGTCTCCCAGTAAAATGGTACCTCACTTGTGTGGGTAGGCCTAGTGACCATGACAGGAAATGCCCCAAAACACAATGTGGACACATCACATTTTCCAAAGAAAACTGACCTGTTTTTTGGAAAGTGCCTAGCTGTGGATTTTGGCCTCTAGCTCAGCCAGCACCTTGGGAAACCTACCAAACCTGTGCATTTTTCTAAACTAGACACCTCGGGAAATCCAAGATGGGGTGACTTTTGGGGCTCTCACCAGGTTCTGTTACCCAGAATTATTTGATAACCTCAAAACTTGGCTTAAAAAAAAACATTTCCTCACCTTTCAGTGTCAGAAAGTTCTGGAACCTGAGAGGAGACACATATTTCCTTCCACCCAGCATTTCCCCAAGTCTCCCGATAAAACTGGCACCCCTCTTGTGTGGGTAGGCCTAGTGCCTGCAACAGGAAATGCCCCAAAAACAAAGTGAACACATCACATTTTCCCAAAGAAAACTGACCTGTTTTTTGCAAAGTGCCTATCTGTGGATTTTGGCCTCTAGCTCAGCCGGCACCTAGGGAAACCTACCAAACCTGTACATTTTTGAAAACACGACACCTAAGGGAATTCAAGATGGGGTGACTTGTGGGACTCTCACTAGGTTCTGTTAGAAAATACTTTTTCCTCACATTTCAGTGACAGAAAGTTTTGGAACCTGAGAGGAGACACAAATTTAGTTCCACTCGGCGTTTCCCCAAGTCTCCCGATAAAAATGGTACCTCACTTGTGTGGGTAGACCAAGTGCCCATGACAGGAAAAGCCCCAAAACACAACGTGGACACATCACATTTTCCCAAAGAAAACTGATCTGTTTCTTTCAAAGTGCCTAGCTGTGGATTTTGGCCTCTAGCTCAGCCAGCACCTAGGGAAACCTACCAAGCCTGTGCATTTTTGGAAACTAGACACCTAGGGGAATCCAAGATGGGGTTACTTGTGGGGCTCTCACCATGTTCTGTTACCCAGAATCATTTGCAAACCTCCAAATGTGGCTAGAAAATCCCTTTTCCCTCAAATTTCAGTGAAAGAAAGTTCTGTAACCTGAGGGGAGCAACACATTTCCTTCCACCCAGCGTTTCCTCATGTCTCCCGATAAAAATGGTACCTCACTTGTGTGGGTGGGCCTAGTTCCCATGACATAAAATGACCCAAAACACAACATGGACACATCACTTTTTCCCAAATAAAATTGACCTATTTTTTGCAAAGTGCCTATCTGTGGATTTTGACCTCTAGCTCAGGGAAACCTACCAAACATGTACATTTTTGAAAACACAACACCTAAGGGAATCCAAGATGGGGTGACTTGTGGAACTCTCACTAGGTTCTGTTACCCAGAATCCTTTCCAAATCTCTAAATTTGGCAAAATAACTTTTTCCCCACATTTCAGTGAGAGAAAGTTCTGGAATCTGAGAGGAGCCACAAATTTCCTTCCACCCAGCGTTCCCCAAGTCTCCCGATAAAAATGGTACCTCACTTGTGTGGGCAGGCCTAGCCCCCGCGACAGGAAATGCCCCAAAACACAATGTGGACACATCACATTTTCCCAAAGAAAACAGAGCTGTTTTTTTTTAAAGCGCCTAGCTGTGGATTTTGGCCTCTAGCTGAGCCATCACCATGGGACACCTACCAACTAGACACCTATGGAAATCCAACATGGGGTGACTTGTGGGGCTCTCACCAGGTTTTGTTACCCAGAATCCTTTGCAGAACTCAAAACGTGGCTAAAAAACACTTTTTACTCAGATTTCAGTGACAGAATTTCTGGAACCTGAGAAAAGCCACAAATTCACTTCCACTCAGAGTTTCCACAAGTCTCCTGATAAAAATGGTACCTCACTTGTGTGTAGGCCTAGTGCCCGGGACAGGAAATGCCCCAAAACACAATGTGGACAGATTAGATTTTCCCAAAGAAAAATGACCTGTTTTTTGCAAAGTGCCTAGCTTTGGATTTTGGCCTCTCGCTCAGCCGGCACCTAGGGAAACCTACCAAACCTGTGCATTTTTGAAAACTAGACACCTAGGGGAATCCAAGATGGGGTTAATTGTGGGGCTCTCACCAAGTTCTGTTACCCAGAATCCTTAGCAAACCTCCAAATGTGGCTAGAAAATCCCTTTTCCCTCAAATTTCGGTGAAAGAAAGTTCTGTAACCTGAGGGGAGCAACACATTTCCTTCCACCCAGCGTTCCCTCAAGTCTCCCGATACAAATGGTACCTCACTTGTGTGGGTAGGCCTAGTTCCCATGACATAAAATGACCCAAAACACAACATGGACACATCACTTTTTCCCAAAGAAAACTGACCTGTTTTTTGCAAAGTGCCTATCTGTGGATTTTGGCCTCTAGCTCAGCCGGCACCTAGGGAAACCTACCAAACGTGTGCATTTTTGAAAACACAACACCAAAGGGAATCTAAGATGGGGTGACTTGTGGGACTCTCACTAGGTTTTGTTACCCAGAATCCTTTGCAAATCTCTAAATTTGGCAAAATAACTTTTTCCCCACATTTCAGTGAGAGAAAGTTCTGGAATCTGAGAGGAGCCACAAATTTCCTTCCACCCAGCGTTCCCCAAGTCTCCCGATATAAATGGTACCTCACTTGTGTGGGCAGGCCTAGCCCCCGCGACAGGAAATGCCCCAAAACACAATGTGGACACATCAAATTTCCCAAAGAAAACAGAGCTGTTTTTTTTAAAGCGCCTAGCTGTGGATTTTGGCCTCTAGCTGAGCCAGCACCATGGGACACCTACCAAACCTGTGCATTTTTGAAAACTAGACACCTATGGGAATCCAACATGGGGTGACATGTGGGGCTCTCACAAGGTTTTGTTTCCCAGAATCCTTTGCAAACCTCAAAACTTGGCTAAAAAAACACTTTTTACTCAGATTTCAGTGACAGAATATCTGGCACCTGAGAGGAGCCACAAATTCCCTTCCACCCTGTGTTTCCAAAAGTCTCCCGATAAAAATGGTGCCTCACTTGTGTGGTAGGCCTAGTGCCTGGGACAGGAAATGCCCCAAAACATAATGTGGACACATTAGATTTTCCCAAAGAAAAATGACCTGTTTTTTGCAAAGAGCCTAGCTGTGGATTTTGGCCTCTAGCTCAGGCGGCACCTAGAGAAACCTACCAAAGCTGTGCATTTTTTGAAAGCTAGAGACCTAGGGGAATGCAAGACGGGGTGACTTGTGGGGCTCTCGTCAGGTTCTGTTACCCAACATCCTTTGCAAACCTCCAATCTTGGCTCAAGAAACACTTTTTCCTCACATTTCATTGACAGAAAGTTCTGGAATCTGAGAGAAACAACAAATTTCCTTCCACTCAGCGTTCCCCCAAGTCTCCAGACAAAAATGGTACCTCACTTGTGTGGGTAGGCCTAGTGCCTGTGAAAGGAAATGCCCCAAAACACTATGTGGACACATAACATTTTCCCAAAGAAAAAAGGGCTGTTTTTTGCAAAGTGCTCAGCTGTGGATTTTGAGCTCTAGCTCAGCCGGCACCTTGGAAAACCTACCAAACCTGTGCAATTTTGAAAACTGGACACCTAGGGAAATCCAAGATGGGGTGACATATGGGGCTCTAACCAGGTTCTGTTACCCAGAATCCTTGGCTAACCTCAAAACTTGGCTTAAAAAAAGAAATGTCCTCACCTTTCAGTGTCAGAAAATTCTGGAACCTGAGAGGAGACACATATTTCCTTCCACCCAGCATTTCCCCAAGTCTCCCGATAAAACTGGTACCCCTCTTGTGTGGTTAGGCCTAGTGCCTGTGACAGGATATGCCCCACAACACAAAGTGAACACATCACATTTTCCCAAAGAAAACTGACCTGTTTTTTGCAAAGTGCCTGGCTGTGGATTTTGGCCTCTAGCTCAGCCGGCACCTAGGAAATCCTATCAAAACTGTGTATTTTTGACAACTGGACACCTAGTGGAATCCAAGATGGGGTGACTTGTGGGGCTGTCACCAGGTTCTGTTACCCAGAATCCTTTCCAAACCTCTAAATTTGGCAAAAAAAACAACTTTTTCCTCATATTTCGGTGACAGAAGATTTTGGAAACTGAGAGGAGCAACAAATTTCCTTCCACCCACTGTTCCTCCAAGTCTCCCGATAAAAGTGGTACCTCACTTGTGTGGGTTGGCCTAATGACGGCGATTGGAAACACCCTAAAACACAACATGGACACATCACATTTTCCTAAAGAAAACAGAGCTATTTTTTGCAAAGGGCCTAGATGTGGATTTTGGCCTCTAGCTCAGCCGGCACCTAGGGAAACCTACCAAACCTGGGTATTTTTGAAAACTAGACATCTAGGGGAATCAAAGATGGGGTGACTTGTAGGGCTCTCGCCAGGTTTTGTTACCCAGAATCATCTGCAAACATCAAAATATGGCAAAAAGCACTTTTTCCTCACATTTTAGTGACAGTAAGTTCTGGAACCTGAGAGTAGCCAGAAATGTCCTTCCACACAGCGTTCCTTCAAGTCTCCCGGTAAAATGGTACCTCACTTGTGTGGGTAGGCCTAGTGACCGCAACAGGAAATGCCCCAAAACACAATGTGGACACATCACATTTTCCCAAAGAAAACAGAGCTGTTTTTTGGAAAGTGCCTAGCTGTGGATTTTGTCCTCTCGCTCAGCCAGCACCTTGGAAAACCTACCAAACCTGTGCATTTTTCTAAACTAGATGCCTAGGGGAATCTAAGATCTTGTGACTTTTGGGGCTCTCACCAGGTTCTGTTACCCAGAATTCTTTGCAAACCTCAAAACTTGGCTTAAAAAAACGTTTTCTTCACCTTTCAGTGTCAGAAAGTTCTGGAACCTGAGGGGAGCCACAAATTTCCTACCACCCATCGTTCCCCCAAGTCTCCCGATAAAAATAGTACCTCACTTGTGTGGGAAGGCCTAGTTCCCCGTGACATAAATTGACCCAAAACACAACATGGACACATCACTTTTTCCCAAAGAAAACTGACCTGTTTTTTGCAAAGTGCCTATCTGTGGATTTTGGCCTCTAGCTCAACCGGCACCTAGGGAAACCTACCAAACCTGTGCATTTTTTAAAACTAGACACCTAGGGGAATCCAACGTGCGATGACTAGTGGGGCTCTCACCAGGTTCTGTTACCCAGAATCCTTTGCAAACCTCCAATCCTGGCTCAAGAAACACTTTTTCCTCACATTTCATTGACAGAAAGTTCTAGAATCTCAGAGAAACCACAAATTTCCACTCAGTGTTCCCCCAGGTCTCCCGATAATAATGGTACCTCACTTGTGTGGGTAGGCCTAGTGCTTGCGAAAGGAAATGCCCCAAAACACCCAGGGGAATGTAAGATGGAGTGACTTGTCAGGCTCTCACCAGGTTCTGTTACGAAGAATCCTTTGCAAACCTCAAGATTAGGCCAAAAAAACACTTTTTCCTTAAATTTCGGTGACAGAAAGTTTTGGAATCTGAGAGGAGCCACAAATTTCCTTCCACCCAGTGTTCCTCCAAGTCTCCCAATAAAAGTGGCACCCCACTTGTGCGGGTAGGCCTAATGATAGTGACAGGAAAGGCCCCAAAACACAACATGGACACATCACATTTTCCCAAAGAAAACAGAGCTGTTTTTAGCAAAGTACCTAGATGTGATTTTGGACTCTAGCTCAGTCGGCACCTAGCGAGACCTACCAAAACGGTGTATTTTTGACAACTAGATACCTAGGGGAATCCAAGATGGGTTGACTTGTGGGGCTCTCAACAGGTTCTGTTACCCAGAATCCTTTGCAAACCTCTAAATTTGGCCCAAAAAAAACTTTTTCCTCATATTTCGGTGACAGAAAATTTTGGAATCTCAGAGGAGCAACAAATTTCCTTCCACCCAGTGTTCCTCCAAGTCTCCCGATAAAAGTGGTACCTCACTTGTGTGGGTTGGCCTAACGACGGCGATAGGAAACACCCTAAAACACAACATGGACACATCATATTTTCCTAAAGAAAACAGCTTTTTTTTGCAAAGGGCCTAGATGTGGAGTTTGGCCTCTAACTCAGCCGGCACCTAGGGAAACCTACCAAGCCTGTATATTTTTTAAAACTAGACATCTAGGGGAATCCAAGATGGGGTGACTTGTGGGTCTCTCACCAGGTTCTGTTACCCAGAATCATCAGCAAACATCAAAATTTGGCAAACAAAACACTTTTACTCACATTTCAATGACAGAAAGTTCTGGATTCTGAGGGGAGCCACAACTTTCCTTCCACCCAGCGTTCCCCCAAGTCTCCCGGTAAAATGGTACCTCACTTGTTTGGGTAGGCCTAGTGCCCACGACATGAAATGCCCCAAAACACAATGTGGACACATCCCATTTTCCGAAAGAAAACAGACCTGTTTTTTGCAAAGTGCCTAGCTGTTGATTTTGGCCTCTAGCTCAGCCTGCACCTAGGAACCCTACCAATCCTGTGCATTTGTGAAACTAGACACCTAGGGGAATCCAAGATGTGGTGACTTGTGGGGCTCTCACCAGGTTCTGTTACCCAGAATCCTTTGCAAACCTCAAAATGTGGCCAAAAAACAGTTCTGGAATTTGAGAGGAGCCACAAATTTCCTTCTACCCAGTGTTCCCCCTGGTGTGCAATTTTGAAAACTGGACACCTAGGGAAATCCAAAATGGGGTGACATATGGGGCTCTAACCAGGTCCTGTTTCCCAGAATCCTTTGCAAATCTCAACATTTGACAAAAAACACTTTTTCCTCACATTTCAGTGACAGAAACATCTGGAACCTGAGAGAAGCCACAAATTTCCTTCCACCCAGCGTTCCCCCAAGTCTCCCGATAAAAATGGTACCTCACTTGTGGGTAAGCGTAGTGCCCGCGATAATCAATGCCCCAAAACACATCGTGCACACATCACATTTTCCAAAGAAAACTGACCTGTTTTTTGCAAAGTGCCTAGCTGTGGATTTTGGCCTCTATCTCAGCCGGCACCTAGGGAAACCTACCAAACCTGGGTATTTTTGAAAACTAGACATCTACGGGAATCAAAGATGGGGTGACTTGTGGGGCTCTCACCAGGTTGTGTTACCCAGACTCATCTGCAAACATCAAAATATGGCAAAAAAGACTTCTTCCTCACATTTTAGTGACAGAAAGGTCTGGAACCTGAGAGTAGCCACAAATGTCCTTCCACCCAGCGTTCCCTCAAGTCTCCCGGTAAAATGGTACCTCACTTGTGTGGGTTGGCCTAGTGACCATGACAGGAAATGCCCCAAAACACAATGTGGTCACATCACATTTTCCAAAGAAAACTGACCTTTTTTTTGGAAAGTGCCTAGCTGTGATTTTGGCCTCTAGCTCAGCCAACACCTTGGGAAACCTACCAAACCTGTGCATTTTTCTAAACTAGACACCTAGGGGAATCCAAGATGGGGTGACTTTTGGGGCGCTCACCAGGTTCTGTTACCCAGAATCCTTTGCTAACCTCAAAACTTGGCTTAAAAAAAAAGAAATCCTCACCTTTCAGTGTCAGAAAGTTCTGGAACCTGAGAGGAGACACATATTTCCTTCCACCCAGCATTTCCCCAAGTCTCCCGATAAAACTGGTACCCGTCTTGTGTGGGTAGGCCTAGTGCCTGTGACAGGAAATGCCCCAAAAACAAAGTGAACACATCACATTTTCCCAAAGAAAACTGACCGTTATTTTGCAAAGTGCCTGGCTGTGGATTTTGGCCTCTAGCTCAGCCGGCACCTAGGAAATCCTATCAAAACTGTGTATTTTTGACAACTAGACACCTAGCGGAATCCAAGATGGGGTGACTTGTGGGGCTGTCACCAGGTTCTGTTACCCAGAATCCTTTGCAAACCTCTAAATTTGGCACAAAAAAAACCTTTTTCCTCACATTTCGGTGACAGAAGATTTTGGAATCTGAGAGGAGCAACAAATTTCCTTCCACCCACTGTTCCTCAAAGTCTCCCGATAAAAGTGGTACCTCACTTGTGTGGGTTGGCCTAATGACGGCGATTGGAAACACCCTAAAACACAACATGGACACATCACATTTTCCTAAAGAAAACAGAGCTGTTTTTTGCAAAGGGCTTAGATGCGGATTTTGGCCTCTAGCTCAGCCGGCACCTAGGGAAACCTACCAAACCTGGGTATTTTTGAAAACTAGACATCTAGGGGAATCAAAGATGGGGTGACTTGTGGGGCTCTCACCAGGTATTGTTACCCAGAATCATCTGCAAACATCAAAATATGGCAAAAAACACTTTTTCCTCACATTTGAGTGACAGTAAGTTCTGGAACCTGAGAGTAGCCAGAAATGTCCTTCCACCCAGCGTTCCCTCAGGTCTCCCGGTAAAATGGTACCTCACTTGTGTGGGTAGGCCTAGTGACTGCGACAGGAAATGGCCCAAAACACAATGTGGACTCATCACATTTTCCCAAAGAAAACAGAACTATTTTTTGGAAAGTGCATAGCTGTGGATTTTGGCCTCTCGCTCAGCCGGCACCTTGGGAAACCTACCAAACCTGTGCATTTTTCTAAACTAGACACCTAGGAGAATCTAAGATCTTGTGACTTTTGGGGCTCTCACCAGGTTCTGTTACCCATAATCCTTTGCAAACCTCAAAACTTGGCTTAAAAAAACTTTTTCTTCACCTTTCAGTGTCAGAAAGTTCTGGAACCTGAGGGGAGTCACAAATTTCCTTCCACCCATTGTTCCCCCGTCTCCAGATAAAAATGGTACCTCACTTGTGTGGGTAGACCTAGTTCCTGTGACATAAAATGACCAAAAACACAACATGGACACATCACTTTTTCCCAAAGAAAACTGACCTGTTTTTTGCAAAGTGCCTATCTGTGGATTTTGGCCTCTAGCTCAGCCGGCACCTAGGGAAAACTACCAAACCTGTACATTTTTTAAAACACGACACCTAAGGGAATCCAATATGGGGTCACTAGTGGGACTCTCACTAGGTTCTGTTAGAAAATAGTTTTTCCTCACATTTCAGTGACAGAAAATTTTGGAACCTGAGAGGAGCCACAAATTTAGTTCCACTCAGCGTTTCCCCAAGTTTCCGATAAAAATGGTACCTCACTTGTGTGGGTAGGCCAAGTGCCCGTGACAGGAAAAGCCCCAAAACACAATGTGGACACATCACATTTTACCAAAGAAAACTGATCCGTTTTTTTCAAAGTGCCTAGCTGTGGATTTTGGCCTCTAGCTCAGCCAGCACCTAGGGAAACCTACCAAGCCTGTGCATTTTTGGAAACTAGACACCTAGGGGAATCCAAGATGGGGTTACTTGTGGGGCTCTCACCATGTTCTGTTACCCAGAATCATTAGCAAACCTCCAAATGTGGCTAGAAAATCCCTTTTCCCTCAAATTTCGGTGAAAGAAAGTTCTGTAACCTGAGGGGAGCAACACATTTCCTTCCACCCGGCGTTCCCTCATGTCTCCCGATAAAAATGGTACCTCACTTGTGTGGGTGGCCTAGTTCCCATGACATAAAATGACCCAAAACACAACATGGACACATCACTTTTTCCCAAAGAAAATTGACCTGTTTTTTGCAAAGTGCCTATCTGTGGATTTTGACCTCTAGCTCAGGGAAACCTACCAAACATGTACATTTTTGAAAACACAACACCTAAGGGAATCCAAGATGGGGTGAATTGTGGAACTCTCACTAGGTTCTGTTACCCAGAATCCTTTCCAAATCTCTAAATTTGGCAAAATAACTTTTTCCCCACATTTCAGTGAGAGAAAGTTCTGGAATCTGAGAGGAGCCACAAATTTCCACCCAGCGTTCCCCAAGTCTCCCGATAAAAATGGTACCTTACTTGTGTGGGCAGGCCTAGCCCCCGCGACAGGAAATGCCCCAAAACACAATGTGGACACATCACATTTTCCCAAAGAAAACAGAGCTGTTTTTTTTTAAAGCGCCTAGCTGTGGATTTTGGCCTCTAGCTGAGCCATCACCATGGGACACCTACCAACTAGACACCTATGGAAATCCAACATGGGGTGACTTGTGGGGCTCTCACCAGGTTTTGTTACCCAGAATCCTTTGCAGACCTCAAAACGTGGCTAAAAAACACTTTTTACTCAGATTTCAGTGACAGAATTTCTGGAACCTGAGAAAAGCCACAAATTCACTTCCACTCAGAGTTTCCACAAGTCTCCTGATAAAAATGGTACCTCACTTGTGTGGGTAGGCCTGGTGCCCGGGACAGGAAATGCCCCAAAACACAATGTGGACAGATTAGATTTTCCCAAAGAAAAATGACCTGTTTTTTGCAAAGTGCCTAGCTTTGGATTTTGGCCTCTCGCTCAGCCGGCACCTAGGGAAACCTACCAAACCTGTGCATTTTTGAAAACTAGACACCTAGGGGAATCCAACGTGCGGTGACAAGTGGGGTTCTCACCAGGTTCTGTTACCCAGAATCCTTTGCAAACCTCCAATCCTGGCTCAAGAAACACTTTTTCCTCACATTTCATTGACAGAAAGTTCTGGAATCTGAGAGAAACCACAAATTTCCACTCAGCGTTCCCCCAAGTCTCCCGATAATAATGGTACCTCACTTGTGTGGGTAGGCCTAGTGCTTGCTAAAGGAAATGTCCCAAAACACCCAGGGGAATGTAAGATGGAGTGGCATGTCGGGCTCTCACCAGGTTCTGTTACCAAGACTCCTTTGCAAACCTCAAGATTGGGCAAAAAAACACTTTTTCCTTAAATTTCGGTGACAGAAAGTTTTGGAATCTGAGAGGAGCCACAAATTTCCTTCCACCCAATGTTCCTAAAACTCTCCCAATAAAAGTGGCACCTCACTTGTGTGGGTAGGCCTAATGATAGTGACAGGAAAGGCCCCAAAACACAACATGGACACATCACATTTTCCCAAAGAAAACAGAGCTGTTTTTTGCAAAGTACCTAGATGTGATTTTGGACTCTAGCTCAACCGGCACCTAGAGAAACCTAACAAACCTGGGTATTTTTGAAAACTAGACATCTAGGGGAATCAAAGATGGGGTGACTTGTGGGGCTCTCACCAGGTTGTGTTACCCAGACTCATCTGCAAACATCAAAATATGGCAAAAAAGACTTCTTCCTCACATTTTAGTGACAGAAAGTTCTGGAACCTGAGAGTAGCCACAAATGTCCTTCCACCCAGCGTTCCCTCAAGTCTCCCAGTAAAATGGTACCTCACTTGTGTGGGTAGGCCTAGTGACCATGACAGGAAATGCCCCAAAACACAATGTGGACACATCACATTTTCCAAAGAAAACTGACCTGTTTTTTGGAAAGTGCCTAGCTGTGGATTTTGGCCTCTAGCTCAGCCAGCACCTTGGGAAACCTACCAAACCTGTGCATTTTTCTAAACTAGACACCTCGGGAAATCCAAGATGGGGTGACTTTTGGGGCTCTCACCAGGTTCTGTTACCCAGAATTCTTTGATAACCTCAAAACTTGGCTTAAAAAAAAACATTTCCTCACCTTTCAGTGTCAGAAAGTTCTGGAACCTGAGAGGAGACACATATTTCCTTCCACCCAGCATTTCCCCAAGTCTCCCGATAAAACTGGCACCCCTCTTGTGTGGGTAGGCCTAGTGCCTGCAACAGGAAATGCCCCAAAAACAAAGTGAACACATCACATTTTCCCAAAGAAAACTGACCTGTTTTTTGCAAAGTGCCTATCTGTGGATTTTGGCCTCTAGCTCAGCCGGCACCTAGGGAAACCTACCAAACCTGTACATTTTTGAAAACACGACACCTAAGGGAATCCAAGATGGGGTGACTTGTGGGACTCTCACTAGGTTCTGTTAGAAAATACTTTTTCCTCACATTTCAGTGACAGAAAGTTTTGGAACCTGAGAGGAGACACAAATTTAGTTCCACTCGGCGTTTCCCCAAGTCTCCCGATAAAAATGGTACCTCACTTGTGTGGGTAGGCCAAGTGCCCATGACAGGAAAAGCCCCGAAACACAACGTGGACACATCACATTTTCCCAAAGAAAACTGATCTGTTTCTTTCAAAGTGCCTAGCTGTGGATTTTGGCCTCTAGCTCAGCCAGCACCTAGGGAAACCTACCAAGCCTGTGCATTTTTGGAAACTAGACACCTAGGGGAATCCAAGATGGGTGTTACTTGTGGGGCTCTCACCAAGTTCTGTTACCCAGAATCCTTAGCAAACCTCCAAATGTGGCTAGAAAATCCCTTTTCCCTTAAATTTCGGTGAAAGAAAGTTCTGTAACCTGAGGGGAGCAACACATTTCCTTCCACCCAGCGTTCCCTCAAGTCTCCCGATACAAATGGTACCTCACTTGTGTGGGTAGGCCTAGTTCCCATGACATAAAATGACCCAAAACACAACATGGACACATCACTTTTTCCCAAAGAAAACTGACCTGTTTTTTGCAAAGTGCCTATCTGTGGATTTTGGCCTCTAGCTCAGCCGGCACCTAGGGAAACCTCCCAAACGTGTGCATTTTTGAAAACACAACACCAAAGGGAATCCAAGATGGGGTGACTTGTGGGACTCTCACTAGGTTTTGTTACCCAGAATCCTTTGCAAATCTCTAAATTTGGCAAAATAACTTTTTCCCCACATTTCAGTGAGAGAAAGTTCTGGAATCTGAGAGGAGCCACAAATTTCCTTCCACCCAGCGTTCCCCAAGTCTCCCGATATAAATGGTACCTCACTTGTGTGGGGAGGCATAGCCCCCGCGACAGGAAATGCCCCAAAACACAATGTGGACACATCAAATTTCCCAATAAAAAAAAAAAGGGCTGTTTTTTTTAAATCGCCTAGCTGTGGATTTTGGCCTCTAGCTGAGCCAGCACCATGGGACACCTACCAAACCTATGCATTTTTTAAAACTAGACACCTATGGGAATCCAACATGGGGTGACATGTGGGGCTCTCACAAGGTTTTGTTTCCCAGAATCCTTTCCAAACCTCAAAACTTGGCTAAAAAACACTTTTTAAGCAGATTTCAGTGACAGAATTTCTGGAACCTGAGAGGCGCCACAAATTCACTTCCACCCAGAGTTTCCACAAGTCTCCCGATAAAAATGGTACCTCACTTGTGTGGGTAGGCCTTGTGCCCGGGACAGGAAATGCCCCAAAACACAATATGGACAGATTAGATTTTCCCAAAGAAAAATGACCTGTTTTTTGCAAAGTGCCTAGCTGTGGATTTTGGCCTCTAGCTCAGCCGGCACCTAGGGAAACCTACCAAACCTGTGCATTTTTTAAAACTAGACACCTCGGGGAATCCAACGTGCAGTGACTAGTGGGGCTCTCACCAGGTTCTGTTACCCAGAATCCTTTGCAAACCTCCAATCTTGGCTCAAGAAACACTTTTTCCTCACATTTCATTGACAGAAAGTTCTGGAATCTGAGAGAAACCACAAATTTCCTTCCACTCAGCGTTCCCTCCAGTCTCCCGATAATAATGGTACCTCACTTGTGTGGGTAGGCCTAGTGCTTGTGAAAGGAAATGCCCCAAAACACCCAGGGGAATGTAAGATGGAGTGACATGTCGGGCTCTCACCAGGTTCTGTTACCAAGAATCCTTTGCAAACCTCAAGATTGGGCAAAAAAAACACTTTTCTTTAAAATTCTGTGACAGAAAGTTTTGGAATCTGAGAGGAGCCACAAATTTCTTTCCACCCAGTGTTCCTCCAAGTCTCCCAATAAAAGTTGCACCTCACTTTTGTGGGTAGGCCTAATGATCGTGACAGGAAAGGCCCCAAAGCACAACATGGACACATCACATTTTCCCAAAGAAATCAGAGCTGTTTTTTGCAAAGTACCTAGATGTGATTTTGGACTCTAGCTCAGTTGGCACCTAGGGAGACCTACTAAAGCTGTGCATTTTTAAAAACTAGACACCTAGGGGAATCCAAGATGGGATGACTTGTGGGGCTCTCAACAGGTTCTGTTACCAAGAATCCTTTTCAAACCTACAAATGTGGGTAAAAAACACTTTTTCCTCACATTTTGGTGACAGAAAGTTCTGGAACCTGAGAGGAGCCACAAATTTCCTTCTACCCAGCATTCCCCTAAATCTCCCGATAAATATGGTAATTCACTTGTGTGGGTAGGCCTAGTGCCCGTGACAGAAAATGCCTCAAAACACATCATGGACATATCACATTTTCCCAAAGAAAACTGACCTGTTTTTTTCAAAGTGCCTAGCTGTGGAGTTTGGCCTCTAGCTCAGCCAGCACCTAGGGAAACCGACCAAGCCTGTGCATTTTTGAAAACTAGATACCTAGGGGAATCCCAGATGGGGTTACTTGTGGGGCTCTCTCCAGGTTCTGTTACCCAGAATCCTTTGCAAACCTCCAAATGTGGCTAGAAAATCCCTTTTCCCTCAAATTTCGGTGAAAGAAAGTTCTGGAACCTGAGGGGAGCCACAAATTTCCTTCCACTCAGCGTTCCCTCATGTCTCCCGATAAAAATGGTACCTCACTTGTGTGGGTAGGCCTAGTTCCCATGACATAAAATGACCCAAAACACAACATGGCACATCACTTTTTCCCAAGGAAAACTGACCTGTTTTTTGCAAAGTGCTTATCTGTGGATTTTGGCCTCTAGCTCAGTCGGCACCTAGGGAAAGCCACCAAACGTGTACATTTTTTAGAACACAACACCTAAGGGAATCCAAGATGGGGTGACTTGTGGGACTCTCACTAGGTTCTGTTACCCAGAATCCTTTGCAAATCTCTAAATTTGGCTAAATAACTTTTTCCCCACATTTCAGTGAGAGAAAGTTCTGGAATCTGAGAGAAGCCACAAATTTCCTTCCACCCAGCGTTCCCTAAGTCTCCCGATAAAAATTGTACCTCACTTGTGTGGGCAGGCCTAGCCCCCGCGACAGGAAATGCCCCAAAACACAATGTGGACACATCATATTTTCCGAAAGAAAACAGAGCTTGTTTTTTTAAAGCGCCCAGCTGTGGATTTTGGCCTCTAGCTGAGCCGGCACCATGGGACACCTACCAAACCTGTGCATTTTTGAAAACTAGACACCTATGGGAATCCAACATGGGGTGACTTGTGGGGCTCTCACCAGGTTTTGTTACCCAGAATCCTTTCCAAACCTCAAAACTTGGCTAAAAAACACTTTTTAAGCAGATTTCAGTGACAGAATTTCTGGAACCTGAGAGGCTCATCCAACGTGCAGTGACTAGTGGGGCTCTCACCAGGTTCTGTTACCCAGAATCCTTTGCAAACCTCCAATCTTGGCTCAAGAAACACTTTTTCCTCACATTTCATTGACAGAAAGTTCTGGAATCTGAGAGAAACCACAAATTTCCTTCCACTCAGTGTTCCCTCCAGTCTCCCGATAATAATGGTACCTCACTTGTGTGGGTAGGCCTAGTGCTTGTGAAAGGAAATGCCCCAAAACACCCAGGGGAATGTAAGATGGAGTGACATGTCGGCCTCTCACCAGGTTCTGTTACCAAGAATCCTTTGCAAACCTCAAGATTGGGCAAAAAAAACACTTTTCCTTAAAATTCTGTGACAGAAAGTTTTGGAATCTGAGAGGAGCCACACATTTCTTTCCACCCAGTGTTCCTCCAAGTCTCCCAATAAAAGTGGCACCTCACTTTTGTGGGTAGGCCTAATGATCGTGACAGGAAAGGCCCCAAAACACAACATGGACACATCACATTTTCCCAAAGAAATCAGAGCTGTTTTTTGCAAAGTACCTAGATGTGATTTTGGACTCTAGCTCAGTAGACACCTAGGGAGACCTACCAAAGCTGTTCATGTTTGAAAACTAGACACCTAGGGGAATCCAAGATGGGTTGACTTGTGGGGCTCTCAACAGGTTCTTTTACCAAGAATCCTTTGCAAACCTACAAATGTGGGTAAAAAACACTTTTTCCTCACATTTCGGGGACAGAAAGTTCTGGAACCTGAGAGGAGCCACAAATTTCCTTCTACCCAGCATTCCCCTAAGTCTCCCATTAAATATGGTACCTCACTTGTGTGGGTAGGCCTACTGCCCGTGACAGAAAATGCCTCAAAACACATCATGGACACATCACATTTTCCCAAAGAAAACTGACCTGTTTTTTGCAAAGTGCCTAGCTTTGGAATTTGGCCTCTAGCTCAGCCGGCACCTAGGGAACCCTACCAAACCTGTGCATCTTTGAAAACTAGATACCTAAGGGAAACCAAGATGGGGTGACATGTGGGGCTCTCGCCCGGTTTTGTTTCCCAGAATCCATTACAAACCTCAAAACATGGCTAAAAAACACTTTTTTCTCACATTTCAGTGACACAAGTTTCCTTCCACCCAGCATTCCACCAAGTCTTTTAAAAAAATTGTACCTCACTTGTGTGGGTAGGCCTAGTGCCCGGGACAGGAAATGTCCAAAAACACAACATGGACACATCACATTTTCGCAAAGAAAAAAAAACTGTTTTTTGCAAAGTGCCTAGCTGTGGATTCTGGCTTCTAGCTCAGCCGGCCCCTAGGGAAACCTACCAAACCTGTGCATTTTTTAAACCTAGACACTTAGGGGAATCCAATGTGGGGTGACTAGTGGGACTCTCACCAGGTTCTGTTACCCAGAATACTTTGCAAACCTCCAATCCTGTCTCAAAAAAACACTTTTTCCTCACATTTCATTGACAGAAAGTTCCGGATTCTGAGAGAAAGCACAAATTTCCTTCCGCTCAGCGTTCCCCCAAGTCTCCAGACAAAAATGGTACCTCACTTGTGTGGGTAGGCCTAGTGCCTGTGAAAGGAAATGCCCCAAAACACTATGTGGACACATAACATTTTCCCAAAGAAAAAAGGGCAGTTTTTTGCAAAGTGCTCAGCTGTGGATTTTGAGCTCTAGCTCAGCCGGCACCTTGGAAAACCTACCAAACCTGTGCAATTTTGAAAACTGGACACCTAGGGAAATCCAAGATGGGGTGACATATGGGGCTCTAACCAGGTTCTGTTACCCAGAATCCTTTGCTAACCTCAAAACTTGGCTTAAAAAAAGAAATGTCCTCACCTTTCAGTGTCAGAAAGTTCTGGAACCTGAGAGGAGACACATATTTCCTTCCACCCAGCATTTCCCCAAGTCTCCCGATAAAACTGGTACCCCTCTTGTGTGGTTAGGCCTAGTGCCTGCGACAGGATATGCCCCACAACACAAAGTGAACACATCACATTTTCCCAAAGAAAACTGACCTGTTTTTTGCAAAGTGCCTGGCTGTGGATTTTGGCCTCTAGCTCAGCCGGCACCTAGGAAATCCTATCAAAACTGTGTATTTTTGACAACTGGACACCTAGTGGAATCCAAGATGGGGTGACTTGTGGGGCTGTCACCAGGTTCTGTTACCCAGAATCCTTTCCAAACCTCTAAATTTGGCAAAAAAAACAACTTTTTCCTCATATTTCGGTGACAGAAGATTTTGGAAACTGAGAGGAGCAACAAATTTCCTTCCACCCACTGTTCCTCCAAGTCTCCCGATAAAAGTGGTACCTCACTTGTGTGGGTTGGCCTAATGACGGCGATTGGAAACACCCTAAAACACAACATGGACACATCACATTTTCCTAAAGAAAACAGAGCTATTTTTTGCAAAGGGCCTAGATGTGGATTTTGGCCTCTAGCTCAGCCGGCACCTAGGGAAACCTACCAAACCTGGGTATTTTTGAAAACTAGACATCTAGGGGAATCAAAGATGGGGTGACTTGTGGGGCTCTCACCAGGTTTTGTTACCCAGAATCATCTGCAAACATCAAAATATGGCAAAAAGCACTTTTTCCTCACATTTTAGTGACAGTAAGTTCTGGAACCTGAGAGTAGCCAGAAATGTCCTTCCACCCAGCGTTCCCTCAAGTCTCCCGGTAAAATGGTACCTCACTTGTGTGGGTAGGCCTAGTGACCACAACAGGAAATGCCCCAAAACACAATGTGGACACATCACATTTTCCCAAAGAAAACAGAGCTGTTTTTTGGAAAGTGCCTAGCTGTGGATTTTGTCCTCTCGCTCAGCCAGCACCTTGGAAAACCTACCAAACCTGTGCATTTTTCTAAACTAGACGCCTAGGGGAATCTAAGATCTTGTGACTTTTGGGGCTCTCACCAGGTTCTGTTACCCAGAATTCTTTGCAAACCTCAAAACTTGGCTTAAAAAAACGTTTTCTTCACCTTTCAGTGTCAGAAAGTTCTGGAACCTGAGGGGAGCCACAAATTTCCTACCACCCATCGTTCCCCCAAGTCTCCCGATAAAAATAGTACCTCACTTGTGTGGGAAGGCCTAGTTCCCCTTGACATAAATTGACCCAAAACACAACATGGACACATCACTTTTTCCCAAAGAAAACTGACCTGTTTTTTGCAAAGTGCCTATCTGTGGATTTTGACCTCTAGCTCAGCCGGCACCTAGGGAAACCTACCAAACCTGTGCATTTTTGAAAACTAGACACCTAGGGGAATCCAACGTGCGATGACTAGTGGGGCTCTCACCAGGTTCTGTTACCCAGAATCCTTTGCAAACCTCCAATCCTGGCTCAAGAAACACTTTTTCCTCACATTTCATTGAAAGAAAGTTCTAGAATCTCAGAGAAACCACAAATTTCCACTCAGTATTCCCCCAGGTCTCCCGATAATAATGGTACCTCACTTGTGTGGGTAGGCCTAGTGCTTGCGAAAGGAAATGCCCCAAAACACCCAGGGGAATGTAAGATGGAGTGACTTGTCGGGCTCTCACCAGGTTCTGTTACCAAGAATCCTTTGCAAACCTCAAGATTAGGCAAAAAAAACACTTTTTCCTTAAATTTCGGTGACAGAAAGTTTTGGAATCTGAGAGGAGCCACGAATTTCCTTCCACCCAGTGTTCCTCCAAGTCTCCCAATAAAAGTGGCACCTCACTTGTGCGGGTAGGCCTAATGATAGTGACAGGAAAGGCCCCAAAACACAACATGGACACATCACATTTTCCCAAAGAAAACAGAGCTGTTTTTAGCAAAGTACCTAGATGTGATTTTGGACTCTAGCTCAGTCGGCACCTAGCGAGACCTACCAAAACTGTGTATTTTTGACAACTAGATACCTAGGGGAATCCAAGATGGGTTGACTTGTGGAGCTCTCAACAGGTTCTGTTACCCAGAATCCTTTGCAAACCTCTAAATTTGGCCCAAAAAAACCTTTTTCCTCATATTTCGGTGACAGAAAATTTTGGAATCTGAGAGGAGCAACTAATTTCCTTCCACCCAGTGTTCCTCCAAGTCTCCCAATAAAAGTGGTACCTCACTTGTGTGGGTTGGCCTAACGACGGCGATAGGAAACACCCTAAAACACAACATGGACACATCATATTTTCCTAAAGAAAACAGCTATTTTTTGCAAAGGGCCTAGATGTGGAGTTTGGCCTCTAACTCAGCCGGCACCTAGGGAAACCTACCAAGCCTGTATATTTTTTAAAACTAGACATCTAGGGGAATCCAAGATGGGGTGACTTGTGGGGCTCTCACCAGGTTCTGTTACCCAGAATCATCAGCAAACATCAAAATTTGGCAAACAAAACACTTTTACTCACATTTCAATGACAGAAAGTTCTGGATTCTGAGGGGAGCCACAACTTTCCTTCCAAACAGCGTGCCCCCAAGTCTCCCGGTAAAATGGTACCTCACTTGTTTGGGTAGGCCTAGTGCCCACGACATGAAATGCCTCAAAACACAATGTGGACACATCCCATTTTCCCAAAGAAAACAGACCTGTTTTTTGCAAAGTGCCTAGCTGTTGGTTTTGGCCTCTAGCTCAGCCTGCACCTAGGAACCCTACCAATCCTGTGCATTTGTGAAACTAGACACCTAGGGGAATCCAAGATGTGGTGACTTGTGGGGCTCTCACCAGGTTCTGTTACCCAGAATCCTTTGCAAACCTCAAAATGTGGCCAAAAAACAGTTCTGGAATTTGAGAGGAGCCACAAATTTCCTTCTACCCAGCGTTCCCCCTGGTGTCCCGATAAAAATGATACCTCACTTGAGTGGGTGGCCCAGGTTCCTGCAACAGAAAAAAGCCAAAAACCTGTAGAGATTGAAGGGATAGCTCAGCGAGTTGATAAGCACATATTTTTCTTTTATACATCTTTAGGCTGACTCTGCTTTGGGGACCCACACAAGTGAGGTATCATTTTACTTGGGAGACTGAGGGGAATGCCGGGGAGGTAGGAAATTTGTGCCAGAGCGATGTTCTTACAAAGATAAGTGAGGGAAATATGTTTTTTTAAGCACATTTTGAGGTTTGCAGAGGAGTCTGGGTAAGAAAATGTTGGGAGATCCATGCAAGCCACACCTCCCTGGACTCCTTGGGGTGTCTAGTTTTAAAAAATGTCTGGGTTTGGTAGGTTTTCCTAGATGAAGGCGGCACCCCGGACCAAAAACATAGGTGCCCCTCCCCCCAAAGGTGGGTAGTTTTGTAATAGATCATTTCAATGTGTCCACGTAGTTCTGTGATGTTCCAAACACTAAAATTGTGAAAAGAAATGCACTTAGGCTATGTTAAAAAGACCCTTCACACACCAACCAAGTTGGTGGCATGCTTCATCATCGGGGTCCCACCTGAGACACCTAGCGGGTCCCGGGTGTGCTGCGAAGCCTGCTTACAGCGGAGCAGGCTCTGTCATTTTTACCACACATACTGGTTGGATTTGGCACGAGGGTGAGTAATAGTTCAGTAGATCAAATTTTATTAACAAGCGATTTCACAAAAATGAAATGCATTGTTAGTAACTGAAAGGCCAAAAAACGGAACCAATGACTCACAATTCGTGAGCTGTAAAGCCACAACAAGGCACCAACCACTTTACAGTCCATTCACACATCTTTCATACATGACATGCATAAGACCATTCACACTGCCAGCCACGGACCCAGCACATTTCAACACTTGCATTGACAGACGCGCCACTCAAGGGCCCATCACTTACATACGCCCACATACCTGATACAGCAATCACACCAGCTGATGGGAGTGTGTGGACTGACGTTTGGCTGGCACCACCAGAAAAGCACAACTCCACACACACTGCCAGCCAAGCGCCACCCCATGCACACTGCCAGCCAAGCGCCACCCCACAAACACTGCCAGCCAAGCGCCACTCCACGCACACCGCCAGCCAAGCACCACTCCATGCACACTGCCAGCCAAGCGCCACCCCATGCACACCACCAGCCAAGTGCCACTCCACTCCACACACACCGCCAGCCAAGTGGCACCCCATGCACACCACCAGCAAAGCGCCACCCCACACATACCGCCAGCCAAGTGCTACCCCATGCACACAGCCAGCCAAGCGCCCCCCCAGGCACACTGCCAGCCAAGCGCCACTCCACGCACACCGCCAGCCAAGCGCCACGCCATGCACATTGCCAGCCAAGCGCCACCCCATGCACACCACCAGCCAAGCACCACCCCATGCACACTGCCAGCCAGGCGCCACCCTATGCACACCGCCAGCCAAGCGCCACTGCACTCACACCTTCAGCCAAGCGCCACACCACACACACCGCCATCACTTTTTTGTTTTTAAACAACAAAGAAACCACTAACTAATTATAAATAAGTACAACACTACAAACACAAAAGCTCGAACTGAATACATAACAGAAATGCCAACCGTGAAACTGAACATATGAAAATATAAAACAGCCAGTTTACGCTCACAATATTTCCCAGAATTTTTTTGGGGTGTGGTAACTCCTGAAACAGCCGGCCACACACAGCCCAGGCTTTGAAGAGCAATCGAGGCAGTACATCCAGTTCTCCCTCTGGACACCTCTTCAGGCACAGACTATACATTTCTTAGAGGGCAAGTCTTTTTTGGGAGTGGGAGGAATGTGATCAGGAAAGTGGTGATCTTTCAATCTAGCCACATCCTCCACCACTGCTAATCTAGGAACTCTTACTTGTTCAACCACAATAAGGCTTTCTATCACTGACTCCTGAAATTTAACAAATTTCCTCCTTGACTCAGGGGAACAATCCTTGAACATAGTAAAAGCACTAAAAGTTGCCAAATGAAATAAATGTATGGCCATCTTTTTATACCACATGTAAGACTTACGAATAGCAGTGTAAGGTTCCAACTGCTGATCTACTCTATCAACACCACCCATGTGCTTATTGTAGTCCAAGATGCATGCAGGTTTGGGGGGCGTGGCTACGAGCTCATGGAGTGGACTGTGCCGAGGAAGAGCTCCGACCCGGGGCCCCCGAAATCAATGATCCTGAAGGGGCTAGATCGACCTCTCTAGCTGAGCCGGCACCTACGGAAACCTACCAAACCAGTTTATTTTTTAAAACTAGACAGCTAGGGAATGCAACATAGTGTGACTTGTGGGGCTCTCACCAGGTTCTGTTACCCAGATTCATCTGCAAACATCAAAATATGGCAAAAAAATAAATTCCTCACATTTCAGTGACAGAAACTATAGGAACCTGAGAGTAGCCACATATTTCCTTCCACCCAGCGTTGTCTCAAGTCTCCTGATAAAAAAGGTACCTCACTTGTGTGGGTAGGCCTAGTGCCTGTGAGAGAAAATGCCCCAAAACACAACATGAACACATAACATTTTCCAAAAGAAAAGTGGCCTGTTTTTTGCATAGTGCTTAGCTGTGGATTTTGGCCTCCAGCTCAGCCGGCACTTTGGGAAACCTACCAAACCAGTGCATTTTTTAAAACTAGACACCTAGGGAAATCCAAGATGGGGTGACATGTGGGTCTCACACCGGATTCTGTTTCCCAGAATCCTTTGCAAATCTCAAAATGTGGCAAAAAACACTTTTTCCTCACATTTCAGTGACAGAAAGTTCTGGAACCTGAGAGGAGCCACAAATTATCCCCCACCCAGCATTTCCCCAAGTCTCTCGATAAAAATGGTACCTCACTTATGTGGGTAGGCCTAGTGCCCGTGACAGAAAATGCCCCAAAGCACAACATGGACACATCACATTTTCCATAGAAAACTGACCTGTTTTCTGAAAAGTGCCTTTCTGTGGATTTTGGCCTCAACTCAGCCGGCACCTAGGGAAACCTACCATACCTGTGCATTTCTAAAACCTAGACATCTAGAGGAATCCAAGATGGGGTGACTTGTGGGGCTCTCATCAGGGTATGTTACCCAGAATCACCTGTAAACATCAAAATTTAGCAAAAGAAAACACTTTTTCCTCACATTTCAGTGACAGAAAGTTCTGGAACCGGAGAGTAGCCACAAATTTCCTTCCACCCAGTGTTCCTCTAAGTGTCCTGATAAACGTGGTACCTCTATTGTGTGGGTAGGCGTAATGACCGCGACAGGAAATACCCCATAACACAACATGAACACATTACATTTTCCCAAAGAAAACAGAGCTGTTTTTTGGAAAGTGCCTAGCTGTGGACTTTGGCCTCTAGCTCAGCCGGCACCTTGGGAAACCTACCAAACCTGTGCATTTTTTAAAACTAGACACCTAGGGGAATCCAAGATGAGGTGACTTGTGGGGCTCTCACCGGGTTCTGTTACCCAGAATCCTTTGCAAACCTCAAAACCTGGCTAAAAATAACTTTTTCCTCACATTTCAATGACAGAAAGTTCTGGAACCTGAGAGGAGCTACACATTTTCTTCCACCAAGCATTTCCACAAGTCTCCTGATAAAACTGGTACCTCACTTGTGTGGGTAGGCCAAGTGACCGCAACAGGAAATGCCCCAAAACACAACGTGAACACATCACATTTTCTCTAAGAAAACTGACCTGTTTTTTGCAAAGTGCCTAGCTGTGGATTTTGGACGTTAGCTCCGCCGTCACCTAGGGAAACCTACCAAACCTCTTTATTTTTTAAAACTAGACAGCTAGGGGAATGCAACATAGTGTGATTTGTGGAGCTCTCACCAGGTTCTGTTACCCAGATTCATCTGCAAACATCAAAATATGGCAAAAAAAACAAACATTCCTCACATTTCAGTGACAGAAACTTCTGGAACCTGAGAGTAGCCACATATTTCCTTCCACCCAGCGTTCCCTCAAGTCTCCTGATAAAAAAGGTACCTCACTTGTGTGGGTAGACCTAGTGGCCGCGACAGGAAAATCCCCAAAACACATTGTGAACACATCACATTTTCTCTAAGAAAACTGACCTGTTTTTTGCAAAGTGCCTAGCTGTGGATTTTGGACGCTAGCTCAGCCGGCACCTAGGGAAATCTACCAAACCTCTTTATTTTTTTAAACTAGACATCTAGGGGAATCCAAGATGGGGTGACTTGTGGGGCTCTCACCAGGTTCTGTTACCCAGAATCATCTGCAAACGTCAAAATATGGCAAAAAAAACACTATTTCCTCAAATTTCAGTGACAGAAAGTTCTAGAACCTGAGAGTAGCCACATATTCCCTTCCACCCAGCGTTCCCCCACGTCTACCCATGAAAATGGTACCTCACTTGTATGGGTAGGCCTAACGACTGGGACAGGAAATGCCCCAAACCACAACATGGACACATCACATTTCCCCAAAGAAAACAGAGCTGTTTTTTGCAAAGAGTCTAGATGTCGATTTTGGACTCTAGCTGAGCCGGCACCTATGGAAACCTACCAAATCAGTTTATTTTTTAAAACTAGACAGCTAGGGGAATGCAACATAGTGTGACTTGTGGAGCTCTCACCAGGTTCTGTTACCCAGATTCATCTGCAAACATCAAAATATGGCAAAAACAAATTCCTCACATTTCAGTGACAGAAACTTCTGGAACCTGAGAGTAGCCACATATTTCCTTCCACCCAGCGTTGTCTCACGTCTCCTGATAAAAAAGGTACCTCACTTGTGTGGGTAGGCCTAGTGCCTGTGAGAGAAAATGCCCCAAAACACAACATGGACCCATAACATTTTCCAAATGAAAAGTGACCTGTTTTTTGCAAAGTGCTTAGCTGTGGATTTTGGCCTCTAGCTCAGCCGGCACCTTGGGAAACCTACCAAACCAGTGCATTTTTTAAAACTAGACTCCTAGGGAAATCCAAGATGGGTTGACATGTGGGTCTCTCACCGGATTCTCCTTCCCAGAATCCTTTGCAAATCTCAAAATGTGGCAAAAAACACTTTTTCCTCACATTTCAGTGACAGAAAGTTCTGGAACCTGAGAGGAGCCACAAATTATCCCCCACCCAGCATTTCCCCAAGTCTCCCGATAAAAATGGTACCTCACTTATGTGCGTAGGCCTAGTGCCCGTGACAGAAAATGCCCCAAAACACAACATGGACACATCACATTTTCCAAAGAAAACTGACCTGTTTTCTGAAAAGTGCCTTTCTGTGGATTTTGGCCTCAACTCAGCCAGCACCTAGGGAAACCTACCATACCTGTGCATTTCTAAAACCTAGACATCTAGGGGAATCCAAGATGGGGTGACTTGTGGGGCTCTCATCAGGTTATGTTACCCAGAATCACCTGTAAACATCAAAATTTTGCAAAAGAAAACACTTTTTCCTCACATTTCAGTGACAGAAAGTTCTGGAACCGGAGAGTAGCCACAAATTTCCTTCCAACCAGTGTTCCTCTAAGTGTCCTGATAAACGTGGTACCTCACTTTTGTGGGTAGGCGTAATGACCACGACAGTAAATGTCCCATAACACAACATGAACACATCACATTTTCCCAACGAAAACAGAGCTGTTTTTTGGAAAGTGCCTAGCTGTGGATTTTGGCCTCTAGCTCAGCCGGCACCTTGGGAAACCTGCCAAACCTGTGCATTTCTGAAAACTAGACACCTAGGGGAATCCAAGATGGGATGACTTGTGGGGCTCTCACCAGGATCTGTTACCCAGAATCCTTTGCAAACCTCAAAACATGGCTAAAAAAAACATTTTCCTCACATTTCAGTGACAGAAAGTTCTGGAACCTGAGAGGAGCTACACATTTTCTTCCACCCAGCATTTCCACAAGTCTTGTGATAAAACTGGTACCTCACTTGTGTGGGTAGGCCTAGTGACTGCAACAGGAAATGCCCCAAAACACAATGTGAACACATCACATTTTCTCTAAGAAAACGAACCTGTTTTTTGGAAAGTGTCTAGCTGTGGATTTTGGCCTCTAGCTCAGCCAGCACCTAGGGAAACCTACCAAACCTGTGCATTTTTTAAAACTAGACACCTAGGAGAATCCAGGATTGGGTGACTTCTGGGGCTCTCGCTAGGTTCTGTTACCCAGAATCCTTTGAAAACCTCCAAATGTGGCTAAAAAAACACTTTTTCCTCACATTTCAGTGACAGAAAGTTCTGGAATCTGAGAGGAGCCACAAATTTCCTTCCACTCAGAGTCCCCAAGTCTCCCGATAAAAATGGTACCTCACTTGTGTGGGTAGGCCTAATGACCATGACAGGAAATGCCCCAAAACACAACATGGACACATCACATTTTCCCAAAGAAAACAGAGCTGTTTTTTGCAAAGTGCCTAGGTGTGGATTTTGGAAAACCTACCAAACGTATATTTTTTAAAACTAGACATCTAGGGGAATCCAAGATGGGGTGACCTGTGGGGCTCTCACCAGGTTCTGTTACCCAAAATCATCAGCAAACATCAAAATTTGGCAAACAAAACACTTTTACTCACATTTCAATGACAGAAAGTTCTGAATTCAGGGGGGAGCCACAACTTTCCTTCCACCCAGTGTTCCCCCAAGTCTCCCGATAAAAATCGTACCTCACTTGTGTGGGTAGGCCTAGTGCCCACGACATGAAATGCCCCAAAACACAATGTGGACACATCCCATTTTCCCAAAGAAAATAGACCTGTTTTTTGGAAAGTGCCTAGCTGTTGATTTTGGCCTCTAGCTCAGCCTGCACCTAGGAACCCTACCAATCCTGTGCATTTGTGAAACTAGACACCTAGGGGAATCCAAGATGTGGTGACTTGTGGGGCTCTCACCAGGTTCTGTTACCCAGAATCCTTTGCAAACCTCAAAATGTGGCCAAAAAACAGTTCTGGAATTTGAGAGGAGCCACAAATTTCCTTCTACCCAGCGTTCCCCCTGGTCTCCCGACAAAAATGATACCTCACTTGAGTGGGTGGCCCAGGTTCCTGAAACAGAAAAAAGCCAAAAACCTGTAGAGATTGAAGGGATAGCTCAGCGAGTTGATAAGCACATATTTTTCTTTTATACATCTTTAGGCTGACTCTGCTTTGGGGACCCACACAAGTGAGGTATCATTTTACTTGGGAGACTGAGGGGAATGCGGGGGAGGTAGGAAATTTGTGCCGGAGCGATGTTCTTACAAAGAAAAGTGAGGGAAATATGTTTTTTTAAGCACATTTTGAGGTTTGCAGAGGAGTCTGGGTAAGAAAGTGTTGGGAGATCCATGCAAGCCACACCTCCCTGGACTCCTTGGCGTGTCTAGTTAAAAAAAATGTCTGGGTTTGGTAGGTTTTCCTAGATGAAGGCGGCACCCCGGACCAAAAACATAGGTGCCCCTCCCCCCAAAGGTGGGTAGTTTTGTAATAGATCATTTCAATGTGTCCACGTAGTTCTGTGATGTTCCAAACACTAAAATTGTGAAAAGAAATGCACTTAGGGTATGTTAAAAAGACCCCTCACACACCAACCAAGTTGCTGGCATGCTTCATCATCGGGGTTCCACCTGAGACACCTAGCGGGTCCCGGGTGTGCTGCGAAGCCTGATTACAGCGGAGCAGGTTCTGTCATTTTTACCACACATACTGGTTGGATTTGGCACGAGGGTGAGTAATGGTTCAGGAGATCAAATTTTATTAACAAGCGATTTCACAAAAATGAAATGCACTGTTAGTAACTGAAAGGCCAAAAAACGGAACCAATGACTCACAACTCGTGAGCTGTAAAGCCACAACAAGGCACCAACCACTTTACAGTCCATTCACACATCTTTCATACATGACATGCATAAGACCATTCACACTGCCAGCCACGGACCCAGCACATTACAACACTTGCATTGACAGACGCGCCACTCAAGGTCCCATCACTTACATACGCCCACATACCTGATACAGCAATCACACCCGCTGATGGGAGTGTGTGGACTGACGTTTGGCTGGCACCACCAGAAAAGCACAACTCCACGCACACTGCCAGCCAAGTGCCACGCCATGCACACTGCCAGCCAAGCGCCACCCCACAAACACTGCCAGCCAAGCGCCACTCCACGCACACTGCCAGCCAAGCGCCACTCCATGCACACTGCCAGCCAAGCGCCACCCCATGCACACCACCAGCCAAGTGCCACTCCACTCCACACACACCGCCAGCCAAGTGGCACCCCATGCACACCACCAGCAAAGCGCCACCCCACACATACCGCCAGCCAAGTGCTACCCCATGCACACAGCCAGCCAAGCACCACCCCAGGCACACTGCCAGCCAAGCGCCACTCCACACACACCGCCAGCCAAGCGCCACGCCATGCACACTGCCAGCCAAGCGCCACCCCATGCACACCACCAGCCAAGCACCACCCCATGCACACTGCCAGCCAGGCGCCACCCCATGCACACCGCCAGCCAAGCGCCACTGCACTCACACCTTCAGCCAAGCGCCACTCCACACACACCGCCATCACTTTTTTGTTTTTAAACAACAAAGAAACCACTAACTAATTATAAATAAGTACAACACTACAAACACAAAAGCTCGAACTGAATACATAACAGAAATGCCAACCGTGAAACTGAACATATGAAAATATAAAACAGCCAGTTTACGCTCACAATATTTCCCAGAATTTTTTTGGGGTGTGGTAACTCCTGAAACAGCCGGCCACACACAGCCCAGGCTTTGAAGAGCAATCGAGGCAGTACATCCAGTTCTCCCTCTGGACACCTCTTCAGGCACAGACTATACATTTCTTAGAGGGCAAGTCTTTTTTGGGAGTGGGAGGAATGTGATCAGGAAAGTGGCGATCTTTCAATCTAGCCACATCCTCCACCACTGCTAATCTAGGAACTCTTACTTGTTCAACCACAATAAGGCTCTCTATCACTGACTCCTGAAATTTAACAAATTTCATCCTTGACTCAGGGGAACAATCCTTGAACATAGCAAAAGCACTAAAAGTTGCCAAATGAAATAAATGTATGCCCATCTTTTTATACCACATTTAAGACTTACGAAGAGCAGTGTAAGGTTCCAACTGCTGATCTACTCTATCAACACCACCCATGTGCTTATTGTAGTCCAAGATGCATGCAGGTTTGGGGGGCGTGGCTACGAGCTCATGGAGTGGACTGTGCCGAGGAAGAGCTCCGACCCGGGGCCCCCGAAATCAATGATCCTGAAGGGGCTAGATCGACCTCTCTAGCTGAGCCGGCACCTACGGAAACCTACCAAACCAGTTTATTTTTTAAAACTAGACAGCTAGGGGAATGCAACATAGTGTGACTTGTGGAGCTCTCACCAGGTTCTGTTACCCAGATTCATCTGCAAACATCAAAATATGGCCAAAAAAAAAAATCCTCACATTTCAGTGACAGAAACTATAGGAACCTGAGAGTAGCCACATATTTCCTTCCACCCAGCGTTGTCTCAAGTCTCCTGATAAAAAAGGTACCTCACTTGTGTGGGTAGGCCTAGTGTCTGTGAGAGAAAATGCCCCAAAACACAACATGGACACATAACATTTTCCAAAAGAAAAGTGGCCTGTTTTTTGCAAAGTGCTTAGCTGTGGATTTTGGCATCCAGCTCAGCCGGCACCTTGGGAAACCTACCAAACCAGTGCATTTTTTAAAACTAGACATCTAGGGAAATCCAAGATGGGGTAACATGTGGGTCTCTCACCGGATTCTGTTTCCCAGAATCCTTTGCAAATCTCAAAATGTGGCAAAAAACACTTTTTCCTCACATTTCAGTGACAGAAAGTTCTGGAACCTGAGAGGAGCCACAAATTATCCCCCACCCAGCATTTCCCCAAGTCTCCCGATAAAAATGGTACCTCACTTATGTGGGTAGGCCTAGTGCCCGTGACAGAAAATGCCCCAAAACACAACATGGACACATCACATTTTCCAAAGAAAACTGACCTGTTTTCTGAAAAGTGCCTTTCTGTGGATTTTGGCCTCAACTCAGCCGGCACCTAGGGAAACCTACCATACCTGTGCATTTCTAAAACCTAGACATCTAGGGGAATCCAAGATGGGGTGACTTGTGGGGCTCTCATCAGGGTATGTTACCCAGAATCACATGTAAACATCAAAATTTAGCAAAAGAAAACACTTTTTCCTCACATTTCAGTGACAGAAAGTTCTGGAACCGGAGAGTAGCCACAAATTACCTTCCACCCAGTGTTCCTCTAAGTGTCCTGATACACGTGGTACCTCACTTGTGTGGGTAGGCGTAATGACCGCGACAGGAAATGCCCCATAACACAACATGAACACATTACATTTTCCCAAAAAAAACAGAGCTGTTTTTTGGAAAGTGCCTAGCTGTGGACTTTGGCCTCTAGCTCAGCCGGCACCTTGGGAAATGTTGGACTTTTGCTTATGCAGGGTCATCCCCAGTCTTTTTTCGCCTCCTGCCTCCTATTTTTTTCTGACATGTTGCTGTTGGCTTTTCAACTCTGAGCACTTTACCACTGCTAACCAGTGCTAAAGTGCATATGCTCTCCTGTTTAAATTGTATGTAAGTGGTTTATCCATGATTGGCATATTTGATTTACTAGTAAGTCCCTAGTAAGGTGCACTAGAGGTGCCAGGGCCTGTAAATCAAATGCTACTAATGGGCCTGCAGCACTGGTTGTGCCACCCACATAAGTAGCTCTGTAATCATGTCTCAGACCTGCCACTGCAGTGTCTGTATGTGTAATTTTACACTGTGAATTCGACTTGGCAAGTGTACCCACTTGCCAGGCCTAAACCTTCCCTTTCCTTACATGTAAGGCACCCCTAAGGTAGGCCCTAGGTAGCCCCAAGGGCAGGGTGCAGTGTATGGATAAGGTAGGACATATAGTAATGTGGTTTATATGTCCTGACAGTGAAATACTGCCAATTTCGTTTTCACTGTTGCAAGGTCTGTCTCTCTCATAGGATAATATGGGGGCTACCTTTAAATATGATTAAAGTGTAGATTCCCCTAGAGAGTAGATGGACATGTGGAGTTTGGGATCCCTGAACTCACAATTTAAAAATACATCTTTTAGTAAAGTTGATTTTGAGATTGTGAGTTTGGAAATGCCACTTTTAGAAAGTGAGCATTTTCTTGCTTAAACCATTCTGTGACTCTGCCTTGTTTGTGGATTCCCTGTCTGGGTCAGTTTGACAGTTGGGTTGTTTTTCACCTCACACCAGACAGTGACACAAAGGGAGCTGGGGTGTAATCTGCATTTCCTGATTAGCCATCTCTGCTAGGAGGGAGGGGTGGAGTGGTCACTCTCATCTGAAAGGACTGTGCCTGCCTCTGACAATGCTGTCTCCAACCCCCTGGTGTGTGTCTGAGGCCTTGCCTGGGCAAGGCAGGATTTCACAAGAAGGTGTGAGTCCCCTTTGAAGAAAGGTGACTTCAAAGACTAAAATGGGTATAAGAAGGGCACCCAAACTTACAAACTTTAGAAACACTTCTGGAACCAAGAGGAACCTCTGCCTGGAGAAGAGCTGATAGCTGAGGAAAAAGTGCTGCCCTGCCTGTGACTGTGCTTTGTGGAGCTTTCCTGCAGTGCTGCTTCTGCCAGAGTAAGAGGGCAAAGACTGGACTTTGTGTGCCTTCCATCTTGAAGAAGAAATCTCCAAGGGCTTGATGTAGAGCTTGCCTCCTGTTGTTGAAGTCTCAGGGATAGCAAAGACTTCTTCCTGCCAGCACCTGGAGTCTCTGGAGAGACCCCTACTCTGCTCTGTGGTGCCCTTCCAGTTCCTGGGACCCTGAAAGGAGAGGCTGGCAGCCTAAGGACAAAAATACACGCACCGAGCGCCGTGCGGAGAAAAGATCGACGCGAATCCGATCGCGGCTGAGAAAACGACGCGACGCCGGTTCCGCAGCTGAGAAACGACGCCGCAGGAAACGCGACCGAAAAACCGACGCCCGGAGCAGGAGAAACGACGCGCAGCATCGCTGACGGAGGCTGAGAGATCGCACCCTGCGCCGCGGGACTTTCGGATCGTCGTGTGGCTGGCTTTTTCAACACGCACCGCCGTGCCGAGTTGTTTTCGACGCACACAGCCGTGCAGGGTTACTTTCGACGCACACCGCCCGTGCGGGGTTATTTTTGACGCAAACCAGGTACATTCTCACGCTAGCAGCGCTAGTGTGGTGTTACAACTACCTAAAGACTCTTTTTATTTTAAACCTTTAAAAAATCATAACTTGACTTGTGTATGTTGGATTTTTGTCGTTTTGGTCTTGTTTTGTCTAGATAAATATTTCCTATTTTTCTAAACTGGTGTTGTGTCATTTTGTAGTGTTTTCATTAAGTTACTGTGTGTGTTGGTACAAATACTTTACGCCCAGCACTCTGAGGTTAAGCCTACTGCTCTGCCAAGCTACCAAGGGGGTAAGCAGGGGTTAGCTGAGGGTGATTCTCTTTTATCCTAACTAGAGTGAGGGTCCTTGCTTGAACAGGGGGTAACCGGACTGTCAACCAAAGACCCCATTTCTAACATTGGTGACCAGCGGTCGGGATTGGACTTGTATTTGTACTTGACATACAGTAATTAAGTGTACACTACTGTTTTGATCTCAGACCACTACGTGACCACATACTACTTGTTTGGTGATCTTTTGATTTTTCTCTTAAGGACTCTTTTTATTCTACTTCCATGATTTTGCTGATCCCTTGACTGATTCTTTTTACTTCATTGGGAAATTATTTTTTTCTGCCTTTTGGAACTTTGCACTTGTGACCATCATGTCTCAATCTGGAGA
Organism: Pleurodeles waltl; assembly: GCF_031143425.1. NCBI lineage: Eukaryota > Metazoa > Chordata > Amphibia > Caudata > Salamandridae > Pleurodeles > Pleurodeles waltl. The sequence goes on along the minus strand of NC_090448.1, from coordinate 724,010,220 downwards.
TGCAACAGCTGGAGCTGTGTTTGAAATGGAGAAACTGAAGGAGTACTCAGTTGCTCAATTGAAACAGTTCCTTAAAGATCTTGACTGTCCCACTGAGAGCTCCACCAGGGAGGGGGAGCTGCAACAGGCACAGAGGGCTTGGGTGACAATCAAGAAGGCTGGAGGGCACACAGAGGAGGAGAATATGGGTGGGGAAGTGCAGAGGATACACAGTGGTGTAGTGGAGGAACCTGTTACGCCTGGGGGGAGGGTCCCCAGGAGGGATGGCAGGGTGTCACCCAAGGGTCTGACTCCTGAAGAGTTACAGGACAGACAGGCAGAGAGGGAGTACCAATGGGAGCTGAAAAAGCTCGATTGGGAGTTGGAAGAAAGGAGGAGGAACTTAGAGATTAAAAAAATGATTTATGCTTACGAGCTTAAATTGAAAGAGCTGGAAGTCATGAGGGCTGAGTCCAGCTGGAATGGTGGCAGCAACAATTGTATATCCAGTGATGCTGCAGAAGTGCACATGCCCAGAGAGGTGGTGCCCTACTTGAAGGAGGGAGTTAACACACGCCAGGAGGTTCAGGGGTATGAGGTAGCTCCAGTGATGCACAGGGTCCCTGAGGTGGATTGGGGAACTGGCATGGGGAGTCATATTCCTACTGGTGGGAGGGACACTCTACTGACTCTAGGTGAGAGTGACAGGGAGAGGGGTTCCCCCCAGGTAGAAGTCCTGGTTATGGAGTGTGAAGACATCCCAGAAGAGTGTGGGTTGAGTGTCAGGGACAGTCAGGTACTGTCTCACCAGTCTCAGGAGGGTGATGTGGGGTGCTTTGTCAAAGCAGAGTCACTGGATGGTTGGGTGAAGGGTACTTTGGTTAATTCATGTGAGGGGCTGAGTGATGTAATTGCTGGAGAGCATATGTCTAGTCCTTATTTTCCAGAGCTATGCCAACACCAGGTGGAGTGTGAGTTCTCTGACCCCAGGGAGCTTACAATGGAGGCAGACTTCTGGGTGAGTACCAGAGAGTCTGAAGAGGCATTTGGGGGTGCTCCTGAGAGGAGTGGTCTAGGTAGTTCCCAACCAGGTGAGGTAGGGAAGGATTGTAGTGTCCCAGGTAGGTCCCAGTGTAGTGGGATGGGTGAGGGACCCCATGTCCAGTCTCAGAGGAGAGGGAATGGGGATGGGTTGAGGCCCAAGGTGCCCGAGATCCGGTCCCAGGTCCTGGAGGGTTCCCTGCGGGAACACCAGGAGGGGAGCCTAGCCTGTACCATAGGGCCATCTGTTGAGGGAGACCCCACAGTGTCAGGAGAACTTGGGGGGGGCGGCTGTAGCCAGCGTCCCACCAGTTCTGGTGTCTGGCAGTACCACTCCTAGTGAGGGGGTGCAGAAGTCCAGACAGAGGGTTGAGAGGGGGTTGCGGACCCCAGTGGAGAACCTGGAGGGTCAGGGGTCAGCTCTGAGAGCAGAGCCCCCCATGAATGACCTTGGTGAGACCATTTCTGGGTTGGGGGGAATCCAGACTCTGTCAGATGGGCAGAGGTCAGGGGACCTGCGCCCGCCAGACTCTTGTGTGGCCCTTTGGGACAGTGTGTCCCTTGAGGGGGGTAAGTGTGCCCCCCTGGAAGTCCTGGTGTGCCAGGCAATGGTTCAACCGCAGGGTGGTGACTCTGGGTTGAATGATCAGGTTCAGGGGGTAAACTCTGACCTGATGGGGGGTAAGTGTGCTCCCAAGGAAGTCCTGGTGTGCCAGGCAGTGGTTCAACCGCAGGGTGGTGACCCTGGGTTGGATGACCAGGTTCAGAGGGTAAACTCTGACCTGGTAGGGGGTAGGTATGCCCCCCAGGAAGTCCTGGTTTGCCAGGCAGTGATCCAGTCTGTGGGTACAGACCCTGGATTGGGAGGCCAGGTTAAGGGTGTCCCCCCTGACCTGGAGGAAGGGGCTACTGCTAACAGTGCCCCTACCATGTTGTCTTCTGGGGGGGCCACTCCTAGTTGGGTGGTTCAGGACCCCAGAGGAGAGGGCAGGGGGAGGGAAGCCTCGCCCCTGGCCCTGGTCCAACCTGAAGGTACAGACCCCAGGTTGGAGGATCAGTTGCAGGTTAACATCCCTGCACTGGTGGAAGAATTGTGCAGGACTGCTTCTACAAGCACCCTGACAGTTTTTGACTCTGGGGGTGCCGCTTCTGCAGGGAGGTTACAGAGCCCCAGAGGGGAGGACCAGGGTCAGGTTGTCATCCCTGACCTGGTGGAAGAGAGAGTGGTCAAAGGGTGCCAGGCACCTGGGGCTACCACCCCCCACTCTCCACAGTCACAGTGGTTAGAGAGGCCTGAGGTCGGGCTCTCATCCCTGACAGTTGTCTGGGGCCACTGTGGCTTGCTGTCCTGGTGGACAGAGTTGCCCCTGGGGGGGGGAGGACGAGAGTCACACCCCGGGGGTGGAGTGGGCAACACCACTGTGTTGGCCCTGGTGGTACTATCTGCCCATTGCAATACATCTGTGAGCAAAGTAAAGTTAGGTGTTGCACAGATGGTGTCTGTAGATGTGGAGAAGGGTTCCCCATGGGTTAGCTTAGTGGGCCCTGAGAGTATGGACAGAGGGATCCAACTGGAGTCAGGACGGCGTAGAACTGGAACATGCCCCTGCTGTTGTGGGCCTGGGTCCCTGTTCTATCGCCCCAATCAGGGAAGTACATCAAGGTATTGATTGTTCTCCCCTGGCTTTAGGCTGGTAGGGGGTCGTGTTGGACTTTTGCTTATGCAGGGTCATCCCCAGTCTTTTTTCGCCTCCTGCCTCCTATTTTTTTCTGACATGTTGCTGTTGGCTTTTCAACTCTGAGCACTTTACCACTGCTAACCAGTGCTAAAGTGCATATGCTCTCCTGTTTAAATTGTATGTAAGTGGTTTATCCATGATTGGCATATTTGATTTACTAGTAAGTCCCTAGTAAGGTGCACTAGAGGTGCCAGGGCCTGTAAATCAAATGCTACTAATGGGCCTGCAGCACTGGTTGTGCCACCCACATAAGTAGCTCTGTAATCATGTCTCAGACCTGCCACTGCAGTGTCTGTATGTGTAATTTTACACTGTGAATTCGACTTGGCAAGTGTACCCACTTGCCAGGCCTAAACCTTCCCTTTCCTTACATGTAAGGCACCCCTAAGGTAGGCCCTAGGTAGCCCCAAGGGCAGGGTGCAGTGTATGGATAAGGTAGGACATATAGTAATGTGGTTTATATGTCCTGACAGTGAAATACTGCCAATTTCGTTTTCACTGTTGCAAGGTCTGTCTCTCTCATAGGATAATATGGGGGCTACCTTTAAATATGATTAAAGTGTAGATTCCCCTAGAGAGTAGATGGACATGTGGAGTTTGGGATCCCTGAACTCACAATTTAAAAATACATCTTTTAGTAAAGTTGATTTTGAGATTGTGAGTTTGGAAATGCCACTTTTAGAAAGTGAGCATTTTCTTGCTTAAACCATTCTGTGACTCTGCCTTGTTTGTGGATTCCCTGTCTGGGTCAGTTTGACAGTTGGGTTGTTTTTCACCTCACACCAGACAGTGACACAAAGGGAGCTGGGGTGTAATCTGCATTTCCTGATTAGCCATCTCTGCTAGGAGGGAGGGGTGGAGTGGTCACTCTCATCTGAAAGGACTGTGCCTGCCTCTGACAATGCTGTCTCCAACCCCCTGGTGTGTGTCTGAGGCCTTGCCTGGGCAAGGCAGGATTTCACAAGAAGGTGTGAGTCCCCTTTGAAGAAAGGTGACTTCAAAGACTAAAATGGGTATAAGAAGGGCACCCAAACTTACAAACTTTAGAAACACTTCTGGAACCAAGAGGAACCTCTGCCTGGAGAAGAGCTGATAGCTGAGGAAAAAGTGCTGCCCTGCCTGTGACTGTGCTTTGTGGAGCTTTCCTGCAGTGCTGCTTCTGCCAGAGTAAGAGGGCAAAGACTGGACTTTGTGTGCCTTCCATCTTGAAGAAGAAATCTCCAAGGGCTTGATGTAGAGCTTGCCTCCTGTTGTTGAAGTCTCAGGGATAGCAAAGACTTCTTCCTGCCAGCACCTGGAGTCTCTGGAGAGACCCCTACTCTGCTCTGTGGTGCCCTTCCAGTTCCTGGGACCCTGAAAGGAGAGGCTGGCAGCCTAAGGACAAAAATACACGCACCGAGCGCCGTGCGGAGAAAAGATCGACGCGAATCCGATCGCGGCTGAGAAAACGACGCGACGCCGGTTCCGCAGCTGAGAAACGACGCCGCAGGAAACGCGACCGAAAAACCGACGCCCGGAGCAGGAGAAACGACGCGCAGCATCGCTGACAGAGGCTGAGAGATCGCACCCTGCGCCGCGGGACTTTCGGATCGTCGTGTGGCTGGCTTTTTCAACACGCACCGCCGTGCCGAGTTGTTTTCGACGCACACAGCCGTGCAGGGTTACTTTCGACGCACACCGCCCGTGCGGGGTTATTTTTGACGCAAACCAGGTACATTCTCACGCTAGCAGCGCTAGTGTGGTGTTACAACTACCTAAAGACTCTTTTTATTTTAAACCTTTAAAAAATCATAACTTGACTTGTGTATGTTGGATTTTTGTCGTTTTGGTCTTGTTTTGTCTAGATAAATATTTCCTATTTTTCTAAACTGGTGTTGTGTCATTTTGTAGTGTTTTCATTAAGTTACTGTGTGTGTTGGTACAAATACTTTACGCCCAGCACTCTGAGGTTAAGCCTACTGCTCTGCCAAGCTACCAAGGGGGTAAGCAGGGGTTAGCTGAGGGTGATTCTCTTTTATCCTAACTAGAGTGAGGGTCCTTGCTTGAACAGGGGGTAACCGGACTGTCAACCAAAGACCCCATTTCTAACAGGAAACCTACCAAACCTGTGCATTTTTGAAAACTAGACACCTAGGGGAATCCAAGGTGAGGTGACTTGTGGGGTTCTCACCGGGTTCTGTTACCCAGAATCCTTTGCAAACCTCAAAACCTGGCTAAAAATAACTTTTTCCTCACATTTCAATGACAGAAAGTTCTGGAACCTGAGAGGAGCTACACATTTTCTTCCACCCAGCATTTCCACAAGTCTCCTGATAAAACTGGTACCTCACTTGTGTGGGTAGGCCTAGTGACCGCAACAGGAAATGCCCCAAAACACAACGTGAACACATCACATTTTCTCTAAGAAAACTGACCTGTTTTTTGCAAAGTGCCTAGCTGTGGATTTTGGACGTTAGCTCCGCCGGCACCTAGGGAAACCTACCAAACCTGTGTATTTTTTTAAACTAGACATCTAGGGGAATCCAAGATGGGGTGACTTGTGGGGCTCTCACCAGGTTCTGTTACCCAGAATCATCTGCAAACATCAAAATATGGCAAAAAAAAACCACTATTACCTCAAATTTCAGTGACAGAAAGTTCTGGAACCTGAGAGTAGCCACATATTCCCTTCCACCCAGCGTTCCCTCAAGTCTCCTGATAAAAAAGGTACCTCACTTGTGTGGGTAGGCCTAGTGCCCGCGACAGGAAATGCCCCAAAACACATTGTGAACACATCATATTTTCTCTAAGAAAACTGACCTGTTTTTTGCAAAGTGCCTAGCTGTGGATTTTGGACGCTAGCTCAGTCGGCACCTAGGGAAACCTACCAAACCTCTTTATTTTTTAAAACTAGACAGCTAGGGGAATGCAACATAGTGTGATTTGTGGAGCTCTCCCCAGGTTCTGTTACCCAGATTCATCTGCAAACATCAAAATATGGCCAAAAAAAAACATTCCTCACATTTCAGTGACAGAAACTTCTGGAACCTGAGAGTAGCCACATATTTCCTTCCACCCAGCGTTCCCTCAAGTCTCCTGATAAAAAGGTACCTCACTTGTGTGGGTAGGCCTAGTGCCCGCGACAGGAAAATCCCCAAAACACATTGTGAACACATCACATTTTCTCTAAGAAAACTGACCTGTTTTTTGCAAAGTGCCTAGTTGTGGATTTTGGACACTAGCTCAGCCGGCACCTAGGGAAACCTACCAAACCTCTTTATTTTTTTAAACTAGACATCTAGGGGAATCCAAGATGGGGTGACTTGTGGGGCTCTCACCAGGTTCTGTTACCCAGAATCATCTGCAAACGTCAAAATATGGCAAAAAAAACACTTTTTCCTCAAATTTCAGTGACAGAAAGTTCTAGAACCTGAGAGTAGCCACATATTCCCTTCCACCCAGCGTTCCCCCACGTCTCCCCATAAAAATGGTACCTCACTTGTATGGGTAGGCCTAACGACTGGGACAGGAAATGCCCCAAACCACAACATGGACACATCACATTTCCCCAAAGAAAACAGAGCTGTTTTTTGCAAAGAGTCTAGATGTCGATTTTGGACTCTAGCTGAGCCGGCACCTACGGAAACCTACCAAACCAGTTTATTTTTAAAAACTAGACAGCTAGGGGAATGCAACATAGTGTGACTTGTGGAGCTCTCACCAGGTTCTGTTACCCAGATTCATCTGCAAACATCAAAATATGGCAAAAAAAAAATTCCTCACATTTCAGTGACAGAAACTTCTGGAACCTGAGAGTAGCCACATATTTCCTTCCACCCAGCGTTGTCTCACGTCTCCTGATAAAAAAGGTACCTCACTTGTGTGGGTAGGCCTAGTGCCTGTGAGAGAAAATGCCCCAAAACACAACATGGACACATAACATTTTCCAAAAGAAAAGTGACCTGTTTTTTGCAAAGTGCTTAGCTGTGGATTTTGGCCTCTAGCTCAGCCCGCACCTTGGGAAACCTACCAAACCAGTGCATTTTTTAAAACTAGACTCCTAGGGAAATCCAAGATGGGGTGACATGTGGGTCTCTCACCGGATTCTGCTTCCCAGAATCCTTTGCAAATCTCAAAATGTGGCAAAAAACACTTTTTCCACACATTTCAGTGACAGAAAGTTCTGGAACCTGAGAGGAGCCACAAATTATCCCCCACCCAGCATTTCCCCAAGTCTCCCGATAAAAATGGTACCTCACTTATGTGGGTAGGCCTAGTGCCCGTGACAGAAAATGCCCCAAAACACAACATGGACACATCACATTTTCCAAAGAAAACTGACCTGTTTTCTGAAAAGTGCCTTTCTGTGGATTTTGGCCTCAACTCAGCCAGCACCTAGGGAAACCTACCATACCTGTGCATTTCTAAAACCTAGACATCTAGGGGAATCCAAGATGGGGTGATTTGTGGGGCTCTCATCAGGTTATGTTACCCAGAATCACCTGTAAACATCAAAATTTAGCAAAAGAAAACACTTTTTCCTCACATTTCAGTGACAGAAAGTTCTGGAACCGGAGAGTAGCCACAAATTTCCTTCCACCCAGTGTTCCTCTAAGTGTCCTGATAAATGTGGTACCTCACTTGTGTGGGTAGGCGTAATGACCACGACAGGTAATGCCCCATAACACAACATGAACACATCACATTTTCCCAACAAAAACAGAGCTGTTTTTTGGAAAGTGCCTAGCTGTGGATTTTGGCCTCTAGCTCAGCCGGCACCTTGGGAAGCCTACCAAACTTGTGCATTTTTGAAAACAAGACACCTAGGGGAATCCAAGATGGGATGACTTGTGGGGCTCTCACCAGGTTCTGTTACCCAGAATCCTTTGCAAACCTCAAAACATGGCTAAAAAAAACATTTTCCTCACATTTCAGTGACAGAAAGTTCTGGAACCTGAGAGGAGCTACACATTTTCTTCCACCCAGCATTTCCACAAGTCTTGTGATAAAACTGGTACCTCACTTGTGTGGGTAGGCCTAGTGACTGCAACAGGAAATGCCCCAAAACACAATGTGAACACATCACATTTTCTCTAAGAAAACGAACCTGTTTTTTGGAAAGTGTCTAGCTGTGGATTTTGGCCTCTAGCTCAGCCAGCACCTAGGGAAACCTACCAAACCTGTGCATTTTTGAAAACTAGACACCTAGGAGAATCCAGGATTGGGTGACTTCTGGGGCTCTCGCTAGGTTCTGTTACCCAGAATCCTTTGAAAACCTCCAAATGTGGCTAAAAAAACACTTTTTCCTCACATTTCAGTGACAGAAAGTTCTGGAATCTGAGAGGAGCCTCAAATTTCCTTCCACCCAGAGTTCCCCAAGTCTCCCGATAAAAATGGTACCTCACTTGTGTGGGTAGGCCTAATGACCATGACAGGAAATGCCCCAAAACACAACATGGACACATCACATTTTCCCAAAGAAAACAGAGCTGTTTTTTGCAAAGTGCCTAGATGTGGATTTTGGAAAACCTACCAAACGTATCTTTTTTAAAACTAGACATCTAGGGGAATCCAAGATGGGGTGACCTGTGGGGCTCTCACCAGGTTCTGTTACCCAAAATCATCAGCAAACATCAAAATTTGGCAAACAAAACACTTTTACTCACATTTCAATGACAGAAAGTTCTGGATTCTGAGGGGAGCCACAACTTTCCTTCCACCCAGTGTTCCCCCAAGTCTCCCGATAAAAATCGTACCTCACTTGTGTGGGTAGGCCTAGTGCCCACGACATGAAATGCCCCAAAACACAATGTGGACACATCCCATTTTCCCAAAGAAAATAGACCTGTTTTTTGGAAGGTGCCTAGCTGTTGATTTTGGTCTCTAGCTCAGCCTGCACCTAGGAACCCTACCAATCCTGTGCATTTGTGAAACTAGACACCTAGGGGAATCCAAGATGTGGTGAATTGTGGGGCTCTCACCAGGTTCTGTTACCCAGAATCCTTTGCAAACCTCAAAATGTGGCCAAAAAACAGTTCTGGAATTTGAGAGGAGCCACAAATTTCCTTCTACTCAGTGTTCCCCCTGGTGTCCCGATAAAAATGATACCTCACTTGAGTGGGTGGCCCAGGTTCCTGCAACAGAAAAAAGCCAAAAACCTGTAGAGATTGAAGGGATAGCTCAGCGAGTTGATAAGCACATATTTTTATTTTATACATCTTTAGGCTGAATCTGCTTTGGGGACCCACACAAGTGAGGTATCATTTTACTTGGGAGACTGAGGGGAATGCGGGGGAGGTAGGAAATTTGTGCCGAAGCGATGTTCTTACAAAGAAAAGTGAGGGAAATATGTTTTTTTAAGCACATTTTGAGGTTTGCAGAGGAGTCTGGGTAAGAAAATGTTGGGAGATCCATGCAAGCAACACCTCCCTGGACTCCTTGGCGTGTCTAGTTTTAAAAAATGTCTGGGTTTGGTAGGTTTTCCTAGATGAAGGCGGCACCCCGGACCAAAAACATAGGTGCCCCTCCCCCCAAAGGTGGGTAGTTTTGTAATAGATCATTTCAATGTGTCCACGTAGTTCTGTGATGTTCCAAACACTAAAATTGTGAAAAGAAATGAACTTAGGCTATGTTAAAAAGACCCCTCGCACACCAACCAAGTTGGTGGCATGCTTCATCATCGGGGTCCCACCTGAGACACCTAGTGGGTCCCGGGTGTGCTGCGAAGCCTGATTACAGCGGAGCAGGTTCTGTCATTTTTACCACACATACTGGTTGGATTTGGCACGAGGGTGAGTAATGGTTCAGTAGATCAAATTTTATTAACAAGCGATTTCACAAAAATGAAATGCACTGTTAGTAACTGAAAGACCAAAAAACTGAACCAATGACTCACAACTCGTGAGCTGTAAAGCCACAACAAGGCACCAACCACTTTACAGTCCATTCACACATCTTTCATACATGACATGCATAAGACCATTCACACTGCCAGCCACGGACCCAGCACATTACAACACTTGCATTGACAGACGCGCCACTCAAGGGCCCATCACTTACATACGCCCACATGCCTGATACAGCAATCACACCAGCTGATGGGAGTGTGTGGACTGACGTTTGGCTGGCACCACCAGAAAAGCACAACTCCACGCACACTGCCAGCCAAGTGCCACGCCATGCACACTGCCAGCCAAGCGCCACCCCACAAACACTGCCAGCCAAGCGCCACTCCACGCACACTGCCAGCCAAGCGCCACTCCATGCACACTGCCAGCCAAGCGCCACCCCATGCACACCACCAGCCAAGTGCCACTCCACTCCACACACACCGCCAGCCAAGTGGCACCCCATGCACACCACCAGCAAAGCGCCACCCCACACATACCGCCAGCCAAGTGCTACCCCATGCACACAGCCAGCCAAGCACCACCCCAGGCACACTGCCAGCCAAGCGCCACTCCACACACACCGCCAGCCAAGCGCCACGCCATGCACACTGCCAGCCAAGCGCCACCCCATGCACACCACCAGCCAAGCACCACCCCATGCACACTGCCAGCCAGGCGCCACCCCATGCACACCGCCAGCCAAGCGCCACTGCACTCACACCTTCAGCCAAGCGCCACTCCACACACACCGCCATTACTTTTTTGTTTTTAAATAACAAAGAAACCACTAACTAATTATAAATAAGTACAACACTACAAACACAAAAGCTCGAACTGAATACATAACAGAAATGCCAACCGTGAAACTGAACATATGAAAATATAAAACAGGCAGTTTACGCTCACAATATTTCCCAGAATTTTTTTGGGGTGTGGTAACTCCTGAAACAGCCGGCCACACACAGCCCAGGCTTTGAAGAGCAATCGAGGCAGTACATCCAGTTCTCCCTCTGGACACCTCTTCAGGCACAGAATATGGGGGTCATTCTGACCCCGGCGGTCATGGACCGCCGTGGCCACGGTTGGCGGGAGCACCGCCAACAGGCTGGCGGTGCCCCGCAGGGCATTCTGACCGCGGCGGTTTTGCCGCGGTCAGATGCGGAAAACCGGCGGTCTCCCGCCGGTTTTCCGCTGCCCTTTAGAATCCTCCATGGCGGCGCAGCGAGCTGCGCCGCCATGGGGATTCTGACAGCCCATACCGCCATCCTGTTCCTGGCGGTTCTCCCCCCAGGAACAGGATAGCGGTATGGGTTGTCGTGAGGCCCCTGGGGGCCCCTGCAGTGCCCATGCCAATGGCATGGGCACTGCAGGGGCCCCCGTAAGAGGGCCCCACTTTGTATTTCAGTGTCTGCTTTGCAGACACTGAAATACGCGACGGGTGCCACTGCACCCGTCGCACCTTCCCACTCCGCCGGCTCAATTCTGAGCCAGCGTCCTCGTGGGAAGGCTCTTTTGCACTGGGCTGGCGGGCGGCATTTTGGCGGCCGCCCGCCAGCCCAGTGCAAAAGCCAGAATACCCTCCGCGGTCTCACGACCGCGGAGCGGTATTTTGGAGGGGGGAACTCTGGCGGGCGGCCTCCCCCGCCCGCCAGGGTGAGAATCACCCCCTATACATTTCTTAGAGGGCAAGTCTTTTTTGGGAGTGGGAGGAATGTGATCAGGAAAGTGGTGATCTTTCAATCTAGCCACATCCTCCACCACTGCTAATCTAGGAACTCTTGCTTGTTCCACCACAATAAGGCTCTCTATCACTGACTCCTGAAATTTTACAAATTTCATCCTTGACTGAGGGGAACAATCCTTGAACATAGTAAAAGCACTAAAAGTTGCCAAATGAAATAAATGTATGCCCATCTTTTTATACCACATGTAAGACTTACGAAGAGCAGTGTAAGGTTCCAACTGCTGATCTACTCTATCAACACCACCCATGTGCTTATTGTAGTCCAAGATGCATGCAGGTTTGGGGGGCGTGGCTACGAGCTCATGGAGTGGGCTGTGCTGAGGAAGAGCTCTGACCCGGGGCCCCCGAAATCAATGATCCTGAAGGGGCTAGATCGACCTCTCCCAACCTCCCCCCCGGGATTTGGGGCTGAGGACCCAGGGGCAACTTGATGATGACTGGGGGGGCCACCCTGGAGCCTCGGGCTGAAAGCCGAGAGAACCAGACTGGGACTGCCTGTCCCCAAAATGGCGGCCGTGCCTCGAGTGGCGTGGCCCTGGCCATGAGAGGCCTGAAAATTATCTGCCAAGGGGTGTCCACGGACACAGAGCGGGCGATAAAAGCAGAGGGAGACGTCCCTTCTCACGGTGCCCGACCCGGGGTCTCTGCGAGGCCGACCCCGCAGTGGAGATTGTCAGGGCTGCCTGACCCTAAAATGGCGCTCACGCTCGGGCCTGCAACTGCGGAAGCAAGCGCGACCAGAATGTAAAGCGGACTGGGGGGGCTGCCCAGGTCGTCGGAATCTACTTTACTCAGACGGGGAGTACCTGGAGGAGGAAATCACACTGCAACTGCCTGGGACGACGCACATATCCTGGCGAGGGGGTGCAGGATAGGGCCTCTCACCCTGCCCTCTATTGGGCCCCCGGCTGGACCACTTTAGATTGCCTGGCGTGGTGCACTCACTGGACATCGCTTTCTGCCCGCTCCTCCCCTCTCTCGGGCCCAGGGGTGAGGGTGGACGGGCGACGAGGAGGAGACAGATGAATTATTGGGCTGAGGAGAGACGGATGGAAGCCGGCCTGAACCTGAATTTCATCAGGGCCTGGGGGGGCCTGACCGCGGCTTCTGAGGGACCGCGGCAAAGGAAAGTAGCACCCACAGCAGACGAGATCAGAGCAGAAACGCAGCGGGCAACAGTGGCATTCGCGACTTTGAGCGAAGGGGAAACAATGTGACCTGGCAAGATGTAAACTGGTAAGGTGAACAATAACAGTCTGGGGGCCCCTGGGATCAGTGGCCTTAATCAGTGGAAACCTTTGCACTTTTCAATCAGCCACCCCACAGGCATTGACATTTAGTTTTGACTAAGTTTGGATGGGAGACTGTTTGGATACCTGTCCTGGGGTTGGGGAATTTTTTGTTTTATTTAGAGTTTTGGGATCTTGCCCCACGCCCAATCATGAGAAGCACGTCCCCACCCGTTGCTACCTTGCCGCTTTAACACCACTGGAGGCTGGGCAGAGACAGTTTGCTTGGACAATATCTTAATGGGTGACCACCAAGAATATAGAATGGTCCCCTGGAATGTAATGGGCATGCATACTATGGCCAAACATTACAAAGTTCATTCGTACTTATGTAGAAGAGGGACTCACATAGCACTCTTGCAGGAGACTCACCTTACAACTGCGGAGGGGGCAGCATTTGCAGAAACAGTGGAGAGGCTAAACTTATTATACAGGCTACTCAGCATTTGCCAGGGGTACACTAAAATGGATACATGCAGGAATACAGTTTCAGATGACTCACACACTAGTAGACCCGGAGGTGCGTTTTGTATTGGCCACTGGCAGACTGGGGAGGCGCGATTTCACTCTAATGAATGTATACGCACCTAACATAGAACAGGGCGCATTCCTAGATCAGTTATCGAATGCCTTGGCCCCTCACCTGATTGGCTCTGTTCTGATAGGGGGAGATTTTAATTGCATTGCTGCTCCAGACCTGGACAGATCACCCCCGCTGAGGCACTCATTGGTGAACACCCTGGCTAAGAGGTTCCTCGAGTGGCAGACAAGGTGGCAGTTATTATATTCCTGGAGGACCCTCTACCCACGAACTCGGGAATACTCCTATTATTCTGCAGTACACGACCTACATGTAAGACTCAACACTTTCCTTTGTACACCAGAAATACACTCCCAGATACATAGTATAGAGTACTTGGGAAGAACCCACTCAGACCATAGCCCTGTGCTGATGCACATAACGTGGGTAAGAGAAACCACTACCATTCCAACCTGGCGACTTAAACCAGAATCACTCGAAAACCCGGCATACCGCGACCAAATAAGAGAGCACATCCCACAATACTTTGAGAATAACTAACGGCACCATCTCCACACACACTTTGGGAGGCATTCAAGGTAGTGATCCGTGGGAGTTGCATAGCTGAGTCCATGGGAATCAGCAAAACCATATTAAGGGAGGTAGAGAGGGCTGAGGATGAGCTACTCAGGCTGGAAAGGCAGGCTCGCAGGGACCCCAAACTATGGGATGCACTTCGGGCAACTAAGGAGCTGGTAGCCAAGAACTCAGAGAGGCTTGGCTGCTTCGATTACAAGCAATATATGGCCAGGGCCCATGCGGAAAGAGATAAAGCAGGAGCTCTATTGGCGTGGATAATTAATCCGGCTCAACGGGGATCCCTTATTACTGAAATTAGAGCCCAGGGGGATATCAGGCTCTACCGACAAGATGATATTAATCGCCACTTCCTTGAGGATTAGACCTCTTTGTATGCTAGCACTCTGAGAGGGGGGGGGGGAACTGGAGACCTTTTTGGATGTGCTCCCGGGCCCAATTGTTAGTGAAGAGGAGAGAGAAGGACTGGGGGGGTGAAATAACGGCTCTGGAAACCAGCGAGACCATAAGAGGACTAGCTCGAGGGAAAACGCCTGGGATGAACGGCCTACCGGAATAGTTTTATGCCACATATGAGCGAGAATTGACTCCCAGATTGGAGCGGCTGTTTAGAGCTGCACAGGTGGCAGAATATCTCCCACAGTCAACTGTTGAAACCCTGATAGTTCCACTGCTCAAGCCCGGCAAGGCCCCTACAGACAGCAGGGCATATAGACCCCTATCTATGTTAAACATTGATTACAAGATACTGAGTAAAATTCTGGCGGCCAGACTGTTCCCATACGACTCGTATGGTACAACCAGATCAGGCAGGATTTATTCCTTCTAGGAACACAGCCAAAGATATCAGGAGGGTCATGCATATTATGGACACCATGGCCCCGCTGATGGCGGAGTCTGTGGTACTGGCAGTGGACATTGAGAAGCTGTTTGACAGTCTTGACTGGGATTACCTATACGCAGTCCTTCTGCGCATGGGGCTGGGTGAGGGCTTTGTCCGCTGGACAAGGCTACTGTACACACATCCAAAGGCGAGAGTTAGAACGGGGGCTACTATATCAGGCCAATAGCCAGTGGAGAGGGGCACTGGGCATGGATGTCCCCTCTCGCCGCTACTATTTGCACTGGCGATGGAGCCGTTAGCGGCTCAGGCCAGGACTGCGACCTGGTACCAAGGACTGCAGCAGAGCACAAGGAGACATACTATTGCACTATCTGCAGATGATATATTGCTCTTTCTGCAAAACTCTGGTAGAGAATTAAAGGGGGCCAAGTCCCTTTTAACATTATTTGGCCGATTGACGGGACTAAAAGTCAACTGTCAGAAATCGTTCCTTGACCGCACAAGATGACCCACTGGAAGGGTTAGGAAGCGTGCCATGAGAGCCTCAATGTATGGCATACCTGGGGGTTAAAATATACCACTCCAGATCTGATTTATTGGATGGCAATATCGACAGCGGCATAAGGGCCCTGCGATCCAGTATGGCTTTTCTGGAGCACACTCCGGATTTCAGTGGCAGGGAGAGTGGCGGTCCGTAAGATGGTGGCACTCCACCTGCTTTATTATTTTGCGTCTTTGCCAGTCTGGACCTCGAGATAGAGGTGGATTGGCGGTCCCCGATTTTGAATCCTGCTACCTGGCTGCTCAGTTGCAGTGGCTGGCCCGATGGATAGCAGCAAGAAAGACCTCGGAGGGAGGTGAGGATGCCTTTGCGCCTCCTGAATCCTCGTTTGCGAGGATGTCTCTGGGTCACCCTAACTCAGGACTTGGACTCTCCCCTGAGGTGCTGGCCTGATGCTGGAGACGCTGTCTCCGGCGGTCTGGACTGGCGGTGCCTTATGCGCTGGAGATCCCGATGGCCTGGTTTCGCTGGTTGCCTAAGGCTGGGGACTGGAGAGGATTACTGGCGTGGGAGGAGGCAGGAGCCCTGGAGATGGGGGACCTCTTTAGAGAGGGCACCCTATTGCCCTTTGAAGATTTTTGACAAGAGCACGGGTTGCCGCGAGGCCAGTTCCTGATACACCGGGCGATCATCCAAGAGGTCCGGGTGTAATTGGCGGTTGGGGGCGAATGAGCCGGCTCTCCATCATCCGAGCGCCTTTCTTATAACATCGGATGGCTCACGAAGAGCGATTACTACTCTATATAGAGCAATCACTGCTGGGACACAGGGGCCTCTATTGGAACTGAAGCAAAAATGGGAGACCGACCTCGAGACCCAGATCTCAGATGACGATTGGGAGCGGGTCCTGGGGAGGGTCCCGAAGATATCTAGGAACTCACGATTTCAGCTCATCCAATTTTATATCATACACAGAGCATATCTCACCCCGCGAAGACTCCAGGATCACTTTCAGATCCTGGATGCGAAGTGTCTGCGATGCGGTGCAGAGGCTGCTGAATTCTTCCATATGCTCTGGGCCTGTCCCAAACTGGAGACATATTGGAGCTCAGTGGTGAATGAAGTAGCAGCGGCTTTTGACCGTGAGGTCCCTGTTGAAGCCAGTCACTGCCTGTTGCATTGGTTCCCCATACCCCAAAAAGCCGGGCAACAAGTAGGTTCTAAGATCTAGCATTCAGAGTGGCCAAACGGAAACTGACAAAGAACAGGAAGAGCGAGGCTGGACCTCGCCTTCCTAGTTGGAGGAGGGAGCTGAAGAGATGGTCGGAGAGCGAGGGCATAGCCATACACACAGACCTTAGGAGGAGCGAGGGGTCCCCAGAATTGAAGGAGGCTTGGGATCGGCTTCTTGCTAGGATGCAGGAGGAGCTGGACCTCCTGTCAACCGGAGAAGTAGAATAAGCCCACACAAATGCATTGACTGACAAGACATGGACCTCCACTGGTCTTGAAAGGATAATCGATCAAAACAGGCGACACACCAGATCATTCTACCCTGGGGTTGGACGAGACATCGGGCGGATTGGGCAAGGGATTGTCAACTATATTTAACAGGGCGCGGGGAGGGGCAGATAGCGGGGACTTAGAGGGGGGTTTAGTTAGGGAACACGACAGTCATACGCCAACGCAAGGCAACATCACAGCAGCACTAGCTCACAATTACAATCACTAACTGGATAACTAGTATGTGTGAAGAGGGGAGGCAACGATAATAGGAATGCTTACAAGCTTTAAGATTTGGTCAGGGCCTATGAACATCATGGGGCCGCTAACCGTACGGAGTTCTCTCTAATAAGTATGTTTAACTGTTGCAGGGTTGTTAAGTTATGTACTAATTTGAATGTACCAAAACTAATAAAAATTTGTTTACAAGATGCATACAGGTTTGAGCACTTCGGCAACCTGACCCCAAACAGTCACAGGGGAAGTACTCTCATTATGGATGGTAGTTAGCATGTACATATCCCTCCTGTCTGAAAATGAGCTAGCAACTCATCATTCCACAAGGCACGGCACTGTCCTCTCTCAAGTTTTTTACAGACAAGCTCCCTTGAATAGCTTTTCCGGTTAGAACGGATTGTACCACAAGCAACAGTGTCCACTCTGAACAATTCCTTGAACAACTGCACTCCAGTGTAGAACCTTTGTTAAACAGTAGTCTGCCAAGTTCCCAAACAATTGTCTTGCTAACTCCAAAAGTGGGCGGACAACCAGGGGGGCAATACTGGAATCCCTACCAGTGTAGACCCGGAAATAATCCATGTATCCTGTACTACTTTCTGACAGCATACACAATTTAATTCCATTCCGTGCCCTCTTGCTAGGAATGTACTGCTTAAAAACCAAACGCCCCTTGAACAGGACCAAAGACTCGTCCACACTTAGGCCCATATTTATACTTCTTTAGCGCCGCATTTGCGTCGTTTTTTAACGCAAAATCGGCGCAAACTTACTAAATACAATTGTATTTTGTAAGTTTGCGCCGTTTTTGCGTAAAAAAACTACGCAAATGTGGCGCTAAAATAGTATAAATATGGGCCTTATTTCTTTGCCTGGAACATACACCTCTGAAAAACGATCTACAAAATGATCAAGGACAGGCCTAACCTTAAAAAGACGGTCACAATCAGGGTGATCTCGTGGCAAGCCTAAAGCATTGTCAACAAAATGCAGCATCCGAAAAAGAAGCAAATAGCGATTACGAGTCATGGTTGCAGGAAATATAGCTGTTGCTATCAAGGGACTAGTAGACCAATAGGAAGCCAGTGACAACTTCCTTATCAACCCCATCAAAAAAGTCAAACATGAGAACTTTTTCATCTCTTCCAGATTTGTGCGAACCCAATAGGTAGATCTAGACTGTGGCCTAAGTCTGGCAGCGTTGGCCCTCAAATACTGCTCCCCACACAAATTAGTCTGCTCAACAATCTCTTCCAAAAATACATTGTCCATAAACAACTCAAAGAAATTTACAGGCAAAATGTTTTCCGTATTTACTCTACACCCTGGGAGACCAGTAAAGGCAGGCAACTGTGGCTGCTCCATGTTTGGGGCAACCCAGGTGTCAGGTCTTCCAAGGGAAACCTTTCAGCCCCAGTCTGCTGCACTATTGGCACATCATTGTCCTCCTCTAAAACAGGACCTTCATCTGCACTCAGAGTGGCGTCCTCATCGGACGATTCCTCTCAGACAGAAAACTCACTTCTCATAATCACGGTCAGAAGACGACTCAAAGAGCATGCCAACAACCTGCTGAGGGGTCACTCTGTGGCTAGCCATGATACTTTCTTACAACAAATGGATTGCCAACAACAACCAGCACTGTCTAAAGCGAGTAATAAACAAAGTGTGGCTTTATCACAAAGAGTTATGTAGTAACTCACTTGTCTGAAAAAGCTAGAATCACCAGCAACTACTCTGCACAGACACAGCACAGACACAGCAATCACCAATGATATCCCACTAAAAAGAAAAAAAAGAAAAGTAAATTAGACATAAGACAACACAACTATCACTGTGCACAAATCTAAGGACAATTTCACATACAATCTTGCATTTAGTACACCACCTACAAACATGTCATTCATGCATGTCAACAAAACCCCTTTGGAGTAAATTGCTTTTACTTGCCTAAAACATGCAACTACGCAAACCGCAGGTCAACTACTGCCAAAACTGCAAAGACCCATACCAAAGAAAGCGAAAGCTTTGAACTAGAACAAAAAGAAGAAATAAACTGTTATAATCACAAATACAAATACTTTGCCAGTTGACAAACACCCCGCCACCAAGAATTTACAAATTTTCCCTGGTACCTAAGTGGCTTCTGCCCTGGGGCAGATGGACCTAAGAAAATAGGCTGATTTGCCCCCATGGGGGGCAGAAATGGCCATGAGTAATGTGCCACCTTTGGGGGGTGACCCTTGCCAAAGGGGACGCCCCCTACACAAAACACACACACACACAAGATCCCTGGTGCCTAAGTGGGTTCTGCCCCCCTTGGGGGCAGATCAGCCTACAAAAATAGTCCATTCTGCCCCCAAGGGGGGCAGAAATGGGCAATATTTCTGTGCTTCTTTTGGGGGGTGACAAGGATGCACCCCCGGCACAAAAAACAAAATCCCTGGCGTCTTGGTGGCTTCTGCCTCCCTTGGGGCCAGACGGGCCTAAAAATAAAATAGACCGATCTGCCACAAAGGGGAGCAGAAATGGCCATCAGTAAGGTTCCCCCTTTGGGGGGTGACCCTTGCCAAAGGGTCCGCCTCCCCACACAAAACACAAACACACACACAAGATCCCTGGTGCCTAAGTGAATCCTTAATGAAATCCTTATTAATAGGCTGAGCTGCCCCCAAGGGGGGCAGAAATGGCCAACAGTTCTGTGCCCCCTTTGGGGGTGACCCTTGGCAAAGGGACCCCCAGCACAAAAAATCAAAGGGGAAGAAAAAAAAAATCCCTGGCGTCTTGGTGGCTTCTGGCTCCCTTGGGGGCACATAAACCTAAAAAAAAAATAAGGCTGATCTGCCCCAAAGGGGAGCAGAAATGGCCATCAGTAAAGTGCTCCCTTTGGGGGGTGACCCTTGCCAAAGGTGGCGACCCCCCACACAAAACACACACACAAACACACAAGATCCCTAGTGCCTAAGTGGATAGGCCTAAAGAAATAGGCCGATCTGCTGCCAAGGGGGGCAGAAATGGCCAACAGTTCTGTGCCCCTTTTGGTGGTGACCCTTGCCTACGATCGTGGAGCAGGAATCCATTGAAAATAGGCAGAGGGGGAAATGAAAAACTCTTTCCTTTCCCTTTGTGTCTGTTTTCCACCCCTAACGGCCCCCAAGGACTCACCATATACGCATCCTCTCTCCTAACGCGCTGGAAGCAAATGGCTTGCAGCGCGTCCTCAGCAGCATTTGATGACGTTGGCACACTGTGAGCGTGCCGACATGATCAGATTGCCGGGGGGGGGTCGGGGTGGAAGGGGAAGCAATTCCCCTTCCATCCCCGACTGGGGTGTGTGGGAGGGAGACCCACGGGGGGAGCAATAGCGCTCCCCATGGGCCAGGTGCAGGACGAGCTAGTCTCGTCCCCGGCACACGGGAACCGTGTGCGAGGACAAGACCAGGTCGCCCCAGGCACACTAACGGTTAATGATGTTCTAGCACAACATGTTAATTGCCCGCCCTACCCCTCTGTACTCTGAACTGTCTCTGAACCCTCCTTCTTCCTACTCTCTGCTCTTAAGTGTCTCACACTTTTTTTCCTTAATACTCTCTGAGTTTCTCCTTGTTGTGGTGAAAGAGTGAGAGCTGTGTATTAGAGGAATCTCATGCATGAAGTTTGGGTGTAAAAAGGCTGCTTTATTCTGGAGCAAGGTGGGCAAGGAAACAAACATCCTTTGGCCTCTTGATGCATAAACTAATATGCCCTGAAGAAAGATCTAAACAAAAAAACAATGAACCAGTCCCGCCTCTCATAAACAATTCCTGCTCCCTTTAAATCTTTCTCCGTCTTTATGCCTCCCTGAAGCTCCTCTGGCCCTTTTTATTTTGTCCACCTCTGCTTTTCCAGCTTGGCAGGCTTTATAGCCTATGGACCCAGCCTACCACTTATTAGTTTACTCCTTGCTTCTTAATTTTCCCTCGGACTTCTCCCCAGTACCCCAAATTACATCCCAAGCGTCATTCTGCCTGCCACTAGAAGTACCCCTACCTTAGGTGGTACTTCTATCCCACTCCTGCTGACCTTAGTTTTAAGGCTTGTCCAGTAATGTACTCAGAACTTGCATAAGTTCTTGAATATAATGGAAATTTGCTAAGGAAGCTAAGTGAGCCCCATCCTCTTTTAATCATCTATCATAAACTATTGTACAGTGCTGCAAAACAATGAATCCCTGAGCCCTACAAAAAGCATGAATTTGTCTTTGGTCTCTGTTCTGGCTCTATTGATAGCTATCAGGTCGTTGGCCAACCTGCCAATCCCTTCTAGAAGGACACTCAGTCCACCAAATCTAAGCCTTTGGCTACCATTCCTTCAGTGTCCGCAAATCTCTCATCATCATTTTTAATAGCACTAACCCTGTAATATTCAAAGTCATTCTCTCCCGCATGAATTATGAAGACATCCCACTGGCCCCACAATTCTCGTATGAGCAGCTGCTCTGAAGTTAACTGTTCCAATGTTATTCTTGATCATGCAAAGAATCTTACTATTTCTATACTCATATATACTCCCAGCTGCACTTCTTACCGCAAATGATCCGTTTCCACTCCAATAAGTTTTACTTCTACGTTATTGTGCCCACACCTTTGTTCTTTGTATCCATAATTCTTGGCTGCAAAATCCTTCAAAAGCCTGTGAGTCTACTTCCTCTGAACCCTCAAGGTCCCATAAAACATCACTGTAAAAACTGATGAAACAAAATTCCCAAGTAGGTGTGCATGCATGTCACCTGTATTATGACAGCTTTCAAAATATTTACTGTTGTAGGTTTCACTTATCTTTTTTCCTTCCATGTTATCTTGTCCAACTTTCCAAAATACTCCGTACCAATTCACCCTTAATGGGTTCATAGTCCTAGACAACACTTCCCATAAACAACTTTTCCCAGCCATGGTCCTGGCTATCGTCATTGACAAGTCTCACTTCTCTATCAATAGCATAACATAGTGAACTGATTCTTCCAGCATGAACCTTAAGTCCTCGTGATCCCTGTCTCAGTGTTTGCGCCCCAGTTTGCACGAATTCTAGCGATGCTCACCTATTGATCCTCTGGATTGAATCTGCCTATGACTGCTCCAATAGTCCTTGCCCAAGCTGCCACATCTCTTTTGGTGAAATGATCATGTTATCAACTAGAAGTGATTCTTATGGGCCAGCGATTCTGCCCCAGGCCACATTTTGTCTAATTGTTTTTTAACTATCACAGGATTATAAATTGTCATCCCACCTCCTGCAGCTTGGTCCTATATATTTAATCAAACATTTTCGCTAAAACCTTGCTCTAAGTACCCCACGGATCATTAGTCAGGATATAGGAGCAACCATTTCTTTAAAACCCCAATCTTAATTGTTATAACTACTTTTTTCTGCCATTTGTCTTCCTTTACTTCCTTGCTGTGTATTTTGTCTACCAGTGCACTGAGTGTGGAGGTGGCACCCATTTCATTTTTTACATTAACGCCCGAACTTGAAAGAATATCTATAGCACGCCTCTTTATTGTAGTTCTAACAATTCCCAGTTATCCCTGTCCTCCTAGTGTGCCTCTACCCTCCTATCCTCCATGGGATAGGACGCACTGGAAACTGTTGAATAGGGAGGGAAAGACCACTTGCTATAAAGTGTGTTGGGAATGGTCTTGAAGGTGTCATTTGTTTCGACTATGGTGCATTATCCAACTCTCCCCATGCCTTAGATGCATTCAAGCTTTTCCTGGAACAAAATTACTTGCCATATCATAACCCAGCTAAGTGGCCAAAGTTGATGCTAGCTGTCCTAATCACATCTAAGTACTTCCAAAGCCATATGCTTTCATTTGGTGTTTCTCAAATTTGATGCTGGCATAAATGGTGAATGCAATCCAAATGTCTATGTTGATGGGCACCCTTAGTCTTTTAACTAACTCACTCTCTTCAGCTTTTGACCTTTCCTTGCATCTCATTTACCTGTGTAATACCTTAACTACATCAGTGTACTGTCCTGCCCATATCTTCTCTTTTGGTAGTTACCTGCAAATGTCTCAATCCATTTGTCCCTACATTTTACATTTTTGTCCTTATCCTTCTCGATCAGGCAGTTGGTGTGAATACGTTCCTAGTATCTTCTATGCCTGTTTCTCCTTCCTATACCTCTCGTCATTTGTATTTTCCCATGTTCATCTTCAATCTTGTTTGCTCCTTCTCCCCATCCTAATGTCCACTAGCCCCGAAGCATCAGTTATGTCTTTCTCACACACTTAGGCCCCCATTACAACATTGGCGGTAGATCCCGCTTACCGCCGTGCAGAAGACCGCCAACACACCGCTGTGGCCGCGGAATTCTGCCACAGCCATTACGACCCACAGCTCGGAATCCTCCAAAATCTAGACACCCACAAAAATCCGCCACACCAAAGGTCAGTGATAAACTGGCGATAACAAAACATTGACCATCATGCCAACAGGAATACGCCCACACTATCACGACCCACGAATCCACACGGCGGTCTTTCAACCGCGGTATTCCATTGGCGGTACACACCGCTGCGCTCAAAATACACACACATTTACAAAACACAGCCACATAGGACCATTCGAAATACACACACCTGATACACATACACACACAACTCCCACATACCCAATACAATATAAAACACACACCCACATTACCCACAAACCCTTACTACCAAAAATTTGGAAGAAGCAAAGAGATAGAAAAGCAAAGACCACACCAGAATACAGAGGCACACAACAACATTACCCATACACATCCACGCACAAAACACCACACACCCCTAAACATCACCACACAGATCTCAACACACACCACCTCATATCACCCACACCACCCCATGGCACCACAAAGACACCCCAGGTTTTCTGAGGAGGAGCCCAGGGTCATGGTGGAGGAAATCATCCGGGTAGAGCCACAGCTATTCGGATCACAGGTGCAGCAGACCTCCATAGCTAGGAAGATGGAGCTATTGCGCAGAATCATGGACATGGTCAACGCAGTGGGACAGCACCCAAGAACACGGGATGACATCAGGAAGAGGTGGAATGACCTACGGGGGAAGGTGTGTTCCGTGGTCTCAAGACACCACATTGTAGTTCAGCGGACTGGTGGCGGACCCCCACCTCTTCCCCCACAACTAACAACATGGGAGGAACAGTTCTTGGCTATCCTGCATCCTGAGGGCCTCGCAGGAGTAGCTGGAGGAATGGACTCTAGTAAGTCAAATCTTTAACTACCATATCCCCCACCCTACCTGCATGCTATCACATACCCCCACCCTCACCTTCAACCCCATCACTCCAACTCCTCACATATGTCCCACTATCACAAACCACACATCCCAACACCACGCCCTGCATGCAACAACAGAGCATGGACACCCATCACCAATGCATGTCCACTACACATACCCACACAGATCCCCAAACCAAATATCACACAATATCCTACACAAGAATGTAAGCACTGGGGTACAGGGTCACCCACCCATTGCACACCTTGGCACACACAGATGCAATAATCATGCCTTTATACCCCTGCAGGACCCCTACCCAATGTTACCGGACAGGAGGTTCCAGACATGTCCACTCTCCCCACAGAAGAGGCCCACAGTGATGACAGCAGCTCTGTCCAACTGGATCTAGATGACCAGACCGGCCCATCTGGGACCTCTGGACAGTCGGTTTCCTTGACACAGTCAGAGGCTACCACAGAGCCTCCCCCCTTAGGAAACACCAGCACAGCACCCACCCAGCGGGCCCATCCCTCTGTCCCCAGGACACATCAAGCAGCAGTGTGTCCACCACTACAGGGAACCCAGGCAAACCCACCACCCCAAGAACAGCAGGGACCTGGGGGCAGTGGCAGTGGGCACACAGTTCAGGGGACAGAGGCCCAGGAAAACCGGGGAACTGGGAGGTCTGCTGTGCGACAGGGGGAGGACAGGCCCAGGGAACCCACTCTCCACGAGGCCCTCTCCAACGTCTTGGGAGCGTACCATCATTCCCAGGAGACGAGGGCAACGGTACTGGCCAAATTTCAGGAGACCCAGCAGCTGCAGGAGGAACAGTATTTGGGGTTCAGGGAGGAACTCAAATCCATCAATACCACCCTGGGCCCCATTGCAGGGGTGCTGAAGGACCTTGTTAACACCAGGAGGGACACTGTGGCACAACAAGGGGCCCCTGGCACTAGCCTGGACGATGAACTGCCCACCACCTCCGCCGGCGCTAGTGGACAGGTGGCACCGCCACAGGACCACGACACCAGCACCCCACCCCCTGCAGATGGAGAACCACCCTGCAAGCGGTCCCTGAGATCCAGGTCAAAGACAGAGAACAATGCCAAGACCCCCGCCAACAAATGAGACCACCCTGATTGTCATCCTTCTGTGCCACTTTGTCATTCTGTCCATCCTTAAACTGCCCTAGCTCCACTTCCTATGACACTTTGGACAATGCACTGGTGAGACAAATAGACTGGACTCTGTCATGGACATTCCTCCACCATCACCCTTGACCACTTTAATACCACCTCAACCATTTTGCACTTAAATAAACACCCTTGAGTCACAAAACAATCTGGAGTCAGTCTGTGCTTTCACAAATGTGTATTTGCAATAACTGAGGAAAATACCCATGTCCATTCAATTTGTCAACATACCTATGTCACACAGCTATAGTCCATGAGGTAACATACCAGAGGTCACACAGTGGGACCCACATCTGTGGAATGGAAAGGCAAAGTGACAAGTCAGGGCCCATACACTGGGTGAAAGTGACAGACAAATGATAGGTCTTACAATTTTATCAGATGTAGGAGGCGGTGATGTCTTCTTACCTGTGTCTCACTGGAAGTATTGTGGATCACGGTGTTTCTGTTGTCTATTGTCCTCCTCTTCTACCCCCTCTTCTTCACTGTCCACAGGCTCCACAGCTGCCACAAGACCCCATTCTGGACCATCCTCCTGCAGAAAAGGCACCTGTCGTTGCAAAGCCAAGTTGTGCAGCATACAGCAGGCCACGATGATCTGGCACACCTTCTTTGGTGAGTAGTAGAGGGAACCACCTGTCATATGGAGGCACCAGAACCTGGCCTTCAGGAGGCCGACTGTCCTCTCTATTACTCTCCTAGTTCGCCCATGTGCCTCATTGTAGCGTTCCTCTGCCCTTGTCCTGAGATATCTCACTGGGGTCAGTAACCATGACAGGTTGGGGTACCCAGAGTCACCTGCAAATGTCGAGGGACAACTGTTAGACACACACTAACCCTTAGGGACAACCCCAGACCCAGACAACTATTCACATGGTTTAGGGTCCTTGTCCTCACCTAGTAGCCACACACAGTGCCTCTGGAGTTGCCCCAGCACATAAGGGATGCTGCTATTCCTCAGAATGTAAGCGTCATGCACTGATTCAGGAAATTTGTCGTTCACATGGGAGATGTACTGGTCGGCCAAACACACCATCTGCACATTCATCGAATGATAGCTTTTCCGGTTTCTGTACCCCTGTTTACTCCTGCGGGAGGTACCAAGGCCATATGTGTCCCATCAATGGCACCTATGATGTTGGGGATATGTCCCAGGGCATAGAAGTCACCTTTCACTGTAGGCAAATCCTCCACCTGAGGGAAAATGATGTAGCTGCGCATGTGTTTCAGCAGGGCAGACAACACTCTGGACAACACATTTGAGAACATTGGCTGGGACATCCCTGATGCAATGGCCACTGTAGTTTGAAAAGACCCACTTGCCAGGAAATGGAGCACTGACAGGACCTGCACTAGAGGGGGGATTCCTGTGGGATGGTGGATTGCTGACATCAGGTCTGGCTCCAACTGGGCACAAAGTTCCTGGATTGTGGCACGATCTACTCTGTAGGTGACTATTACATGTCGCTCTTCCATTGTCGACAGGTCCACCAGCAGTCTGTACACCAGAGGATGCCGCCATCTCCTCACCTGCCCCAGCGGACATGCCCTATGGATGAGAACAGCGAGCACAGAGTCAGCCAGCACTGAGGTAGGAAAAAAACAATAGTATTGCATACATTTGTCAGTACACTATGTGCCTGTCTCTGTGTATATGCAAGGCCTACATATGTGTGACGCATTAAAAAATAATGCCATGTGGCCACTTGAAATGGCGGCTGCCTGACCTGTAATGTGGGACAAGGGGATATGAGGTAACTGCTCTGGCGTTGTACACCGTCGCGGTAGGCGGTTGAAGACCGCAGCGCAATCCTGCATTGGTTAACATTGGGCCCTATGGGTCCCAGGAGCCAATGACGATGTATGCCGGCAGTGATGGTATGCACTGCCGCATACATGACCGCCATATTCTCTCTGTTCACTCACTTGATACCTGATCTTTGACAGGAGAGGACCTACACTGCAAGTGCTGCTGTGACCTCAGTCTGGAAGCGACGATGGCTCATGTGTCTGGGGAAAGGGCCCCTGCCTTCACATCGGATGAGTTGGACAAACTAGTTGATGGGGTCCTCCCCAGTAAACGCTACTCTACGGTCCTCCAGACAAACAGGTGAGTACACTGTGAGTACAATGCTGTATGGGCAATGCCTGTTTGGAGTGGTGTGGATGGAAGATACAGGGGGGGAGATGAGGCCTGCATAATCGGATGGTGAGTGTATGTGCGTCAGGGCAAGGGTGGGAACTGGTGGGCAAGTAGTGTGACGGTCCGGATGGTAAAAGTGTTAAAGTTTGCCCTGTACAATTCCTCTAGGTCAGCGCCCACCAGAAGAAGGATATTTGGCGTGCCATCGCCAAGGACGTCCGGACCCTGGGGGTCCACCACAGACGGAGCCCCCCCTGCCGGAAAAGATGGGAGGACATTCGCCGCTGGAGCAAGAAGGTGGCGGAGGCCCAGCTGGGGATGGCCTCCCAACGTGGGAGGGGCGCCCGTCCCACCATGACCCCCCTGATGTTCTGGATCCTGCCGGTGGCGTATCCGGAGTTGGATGGGTGCTTGCGGGCATCAACGCAGCCACAAGGGGGTGAGTACACTCACATTCAACTGACTGCGCGCATTGGAGGTGTCTAGGTGGGGGAGGTGGGCAGTGGGTTCCCATCGGCTAGGGCGAGCTTTGCAGACAAGGACCCTTTGTGAGGCAGGCTAAGTGGCACCCCATCCCCACCAGTCGCAAGAGCCATCTACACCTAGTCAGGCAACTGTGACTTCCATGTGTGCAGCAATTGGGCATAGGCCATGTACCCCATGTCCCTGTGATTAATTAGGGAACTCCAAGTGCATGACGTAGTGCAGAGGGCTGCTGTGTCTGTAGTGTCCGCCACGGTAGCGGTATTATATGCACTGAACATGTCTTTCTTCTTTCTTACCCCCCCCCTTTTTGTGGCCTCCCTGTTCTTGTGTGCATTAGCATCATCAGACGGAGGAGCTGTGCCACCGGAGCAGGAGGGAATTGCATCCCACATGGCCCTGGAGTGCCAGACAACGGAGTCTGAATTCACCAGTGGGACGGAGGGCGAGGGGAGCTCCACGGCAGGGACAGGAGCTGAAACCAGCGACACAGACTCTTCATCTGATGGGAGCTCCCTTGCGGTGACGGGCCTCTCTGAGCCCACCGCATCTACAGGTACAGCCGCCACCCCCCCTACCAGCACCGCCCTCCCAGCAGCCCCTCAGCGTGTGTCCTGCGGCCGCTCACCCAGGAGGGTGGGCATCTCCTTCGCCCCAGGCACCTCAGGCCCTGCCCCAGCCATCCCTGCTGCCCTCAGTGAGGAGGCTATTGACCTCCTGAGATCCCTCACTGTTGGGAAGTCTACCATTCTGAATGCCAACCAGGGTGTAGAGAGGCAGTTGCAACAGACAAATGCATACCTGGAGGGCATTCATTCTGGCCAGGCAGCCCAACAGAGAGCATTTCAGGCTCTGGCCTCTGCACTGATGGCAGCCATTGTCCATGTGTCCAGCCGCCACCCTCCAACTTCCTCCACCCAGACCCAATCCCCAGTACCTCAGCCTATCCCAAGCACACCATCAAACCAGCATGCACACACCTCAACACACAAGGGTGGCTCTGGCAAACACAAGCACCACACATCCCACAAGCACTCACACAAGCATCATACCCATGCACACATACCAACATCCACTGCCTCCACTGTGTCCCCCTCCTCCACGTCACCCTCCTCCCTCCCTGTCACGTCTCCACTCACACCTGCATGCACTACATCTTCAGCCACTACATCCATCACCAGCACGCCCATCAGCACACACCGCTCACGTACACTCACAACCCCCACTACCATTCACACATCCCCTGTGTCCTCTACCAGTGTGTCTGTGAGCCCTCCTCCTAAACTACACAAACATAGTCACACACCCAACAGCCATCCACCTCACAACAGCCTCCAGCCCATGCACCTTCACCCAAAGTCAGCAAACGAACACCTCCTACATCCACTACCTCTTCCTCCACTCCCAAACCCCCTCCATCTACCTGTCCCAGTGTGTCCAAAAAACCTTTCCTGGACCTCTTCCCTACACCTCCCCCCCGCCCATCCCCTAGGGCCCGCCTTTCCAGGTCCCAACCCAGCACCTCAGCCACCACAGCACCGGGCACAGTGGTGCCAGCAATACCCAGTTTTTGGAGTGCACCAAGCAACAGGGCTGCCAGTGTCCCAAGGAGCGAGGCCAAGGACATTACCCCACCTCCAAAACAGAAGTTGCCTACATCCCAGAGGGAGAAGGCCAAAACACCTGCCACCAAGGGCTCAGCCAAGACAAGTGTAGGGAGTGGCAAGACAGCTGCGCCAGCATCCAAGGTGGGGAAGGGCCTGAAGCAGAAAGGCAAGTCAACGTCAACGCCAACCTGCACGGCGGACAAGACTGCCACCGGCACCGCCACGTGCACTGCTGCCAAGGACACTGCTGCCAGCATCCCAGATACAGAGCCCTTCAGCAGCACTGCAGTCAGTGAGCCAGCCACCAGCACCGCCATTACAGACACCTCCGCCAGCACCGCGGTCAGAGAGCCAGCCACCAGCACCACCATTGCAGACACCGCCGTAAGCACCGCCGTCAGTGAGCTAGCAACCAGCACCGCCATTACAGACACCGCCGCTAGCACCGCCGTCAGTGAGGCAGCCACCAGCACAGCAGTCAGTGAGACAGCCACCAGCACCGCCGCCACAATGACCGACGCAAGCACCACCGCCACAATGACCGCCGCAAGCACCGCCGCTAATGACACCGCCGCCAGCCCCGCCAGTGGCCCCGCGACAACCTGAGCCAGTGGCACCACCGCAGACATGGCTGCCATCCCCAGTGGTCAGCTGTACATGGCTGGTGGTCAGTTCCAGGGGCCTGGCCAGCTTCCATGTTGCCCTACCGTCAGTGGAGTATCACATCCACTACCTCAGTCCTTGGCAGGATGAAGCACTCTGGGCATAAAGCCCCCTCCAGAACCAGTGGAGAGATACATCCACTACCTAAGTCCTTGGCAGGATGAAGCACTCTGAGCACAAAAACCCCTCCAGAACCAGTGGAGAGATACATTCACTACCTCTGTCCTTGGCAGGATGAAGCGCTCTGGGCAAAAAGCCCCCTCCAGAACCAGTGGAGAGATACATCCACTACCTCAGTCCTTGGCAGGATGAAGCACTCTGGGCACAAAGCCCCCTCCAGAACCAGTGGAGACTCTCATCCACTTTAGAGACTGTGGCTTTGCACTCCCCAGGATAAGGCAGTGAGCAAACCACCCACTGGAGAGACTTGAGAGACTGTGGCTTTGCACTCCCCAGGGTAAAGCAGTGGGCAACCCACCCACTGGAGAGACTTGAGAGACTGTGGTTTTGCACTCCCCAGGGTACATCAATGGGCAGGGGCCTGGCCAGCTTCCATGTTGCCCTACCGTCAGTGGAGTATCACATCCACTACCTCAGTCCTTGGCAGGATGAAGCACTCTGGGCATAAAGCCCCCTCCAGAACCAGTGGAGAGATACATCCACTACCTAAGTCCTTGGCAGGATGAAGCACTCTGAGTACAAAACCCCCTCCAGAACCAGTGGAGAGATACATTCACTACCTCTGTCCTTGGCAGGATGAAGCGCTCTGGGCAAAAAGCCCCCTCCAGAACCAGTGGAGAGATACATCCACTACCTCAGTCCTTGGCAGGATGAAGCACTCTGGGCACAAAGCCCCCTCCAGAACCAGTGGAGACTCTCATCCACTTTAGAGACTGTGGCTTTGCACTCCCCAGGATAAAGCAGTGGGCAAACCACCCACTGGAGAGACTTGAGAGACTGTGGCTTTGCACTCTCCAGGGTAAAGCAGTGGGCAACCCACCCACTGGAGAGACTTGAGAGACTGTGGTTTTGCACTCCCCAGGGTACATCAATGGGCATGGAGTCCCCTCGTGGAGCTGGCGTCGTGCACTCATCCGGCTGAGGTGCCCCCCCCTTTCCTTCCCCATGAGGGGCCTGTTTTATTTCGATCTGATGCCACTGCAGTGTTCTCTCCGTTTCGATCGGGTATCTTGTGTGGGCCTCGCCCATGCATTTTGCATTTTGGGCCCAGTGGTCCATGGACTATGTAGGTGCAGTACCTGGACTTGAATTCTTGGTGTACATATTTGTTGATTATGTATATACATTTTTGACTAATGTATGTTTATTGATTACAATGGATACAATCATTTCCTTTTGTCCTTGCGCTCTTCCTGGGGGGGTGTAAATGTAATGTTTCAGCATGTATTGGTGTGTATAGTGTTGTGGGTGAGGGTGGGGGTGGGGGTGGGGGTGTTGCATGTTGCATGTGTGTGTCACTCTCTTTTCCCTTCCCCTCCCCTGTGTCGTAGGTGCAGCACTCACCGTGGTCAAAGCCACCTTCGGTCGTGCTGCTGGTAGAGGAGCAGGAAGACAATCGCAGGAAGTATTTGGAGTTCAGGCTCCATGGCGTCCTGGTTCCTCGTGGGTTGTATAGAGGTGAGTGTTTTCCCTTCCAAGTCCTGTTTCTGCTGTGTTTTTGTTTGCGTTGAATCCGCCCCAGAAAAGGTGGCGGATTGGCCTGTCATAATAGTGTGGGCAGTACATTGTCTTCCGCCTGTCTGTTGGCGGTGACCGCCATGCTGTTTGTTTGTACCGCCGTGGTGGTCGGAGTGTTAAAGTGGCTGTCTATGTTGGCGGTTTCCGCCACGGTTATAATTCCATTTTTTTTACCACCTGCCGCCAGGGTTGTAATGAGGGCCTTAGTCTTTGATATACTTTTTCCATGGCTTGAAAAACTCTTTTTTGACATATACCCTCTTCTCCTTGCCTCCCTTTCCTTTGTCAGTCCATCATTTTATGCCATTTTGATAATCCCCCCATTGTGTTTTACCCCGACCACCATGAATCCTCATACTCACTGTCTTACCGATCAAAGTCTATTCCTCCATCACCACCTCCTTGGTTTGTTTTTGTCTGATGACCTGCCTTATCCATACACTGTTTGGTGCTGCTCGTCTCTGACTTCTGTTCTAACCTGTCTTGGGGGCTGACTTCCCCCATATCCTCCTGTTCGTTGTTCGGTCTACCGCCTTGTTCTGCCCCCCATCCTGTCCTTGCATCATCCTCTCGATCTGACTGGAATGTAAATTCCTCTTTACTCAAATCAACACCTTCACTGTCAGATGAACTCTTATCTGCCTCATCTTCCACCTCCTCCGTAATGTCCTTCAGACATGCTGAACCGCTGCACTCTCCTGTCTCAGAAATGAAACCTATCAGCTCTCTCCTCTTTTTCTCATATCTCCCACTGTCACATTGAAAGTGAAATACCACTACTGCTATTTTCATTTCTCTCCTACCCTCGCTTAGGAATGCAACTTTTCTGTGATACCCCATGTTGCTGTGGTCTTTGCCTCAAAGTGTGGCCTTTTTCCTTGGCTGCAGTGCTGGAAGCTGCTGTTCCTGTTATCGCTGATGTCTTCTTGAGCTTGGAGACCTTAATAGAGTTAGAATCTTCAAATCCTGAGCCAATTGTTTAATATCAGAATCTCAGTCTGCACAAGGGATGTCCCTGGGTTCTGCTCCGTCTGTTCTGTTGTCAAGTTTTCTTCACATGCTTGTATTTGGGAATTGTGTCAGTGTGGCGGAAATACCCGGCCCCCTGACCGCTCAGTTCCTGCTGCCATGCATTCATGCCCTAACCATGATAGTGATGTTACATGGTGGGTACATTCTGCTGCTTGTTGCTGTTCTGCAGAGTGCTTGCTGCTCTTTTGGCTGGTACTCTCTTTTTGGTAAATCTCCTCTGTGGACCGCCTCCGACCTCCCTCAATGACTTATTTCTCAAGATGTACCACCCCTCCCCCAGAGGGTAGTAGCTCTTCTTCACCTCTGGCTTGTCTGAGGATTCCCAAGGATTCACTCTTGGATGACCATCCACGTGAACCTGTTTTTGGCTTAACTGAATCCACTTGTCTGACAGGCCCCTCTTCCTAGAAATAGAGGGCTCCAGGCTTTCCCATCGAGCAGTGCATCAAGGTATCTAAAAAGAGGGCTCCTGCCAGGAGAGGAGGCGACATGCTGCTATCTCAGCAAATATTTGTTCTGATGCCACTCTACGCGGCCTGCTGACAGCCCCACCAGGACAATACTCTGCCTAGAAAGGTCCCAGTAAATCAAAACCAAACAGCTTTTTGGCCACTCGCAGCACACAAGAACTGCAGAAATCTCTTCAGCGGAGGGGTTGAGTGATACGTCCTACTCCACCATGGTCTCCTGAGCAATTGGTGTTCTCCTCAGGCGACGCACGATTATGTCATAAAAGAGACTTTGGCCGCTTGGTCATCCATCCGCATCTGTTCTCCTCAAATGGGCGGAAAGGGCAGAATCCTCCCTTTCCCTTTACAGTCCGACTTGTAGGTAACCTGGCAGCTCCATGGTCACCATTTAGTGGTCGCCTCTGGACTTGAACTTGTGACACCTTGCCTCTTGTTTGTGACCTCTCTCTTTGAGGTATACTTTACATCTCTGTTTACTGCCCATGCTGCTGAATAAAGCATTTCGTGCATTTGGATTTGTCTTTTGTTTGTATGTTTATTCATATTACCTCATATACAGTAGTGAGGGCAGTGTTTCTGAACGTGCACAGGACTTGTGTTCTCCTGAAGCAAACGGTGCAGAGCTTACCATCTTGCACGAGCTGTCATTGGCACAGCTCTGCCTGGTCAGAGGAAGTGGTGCAGGCCCATGCAGATTCATACTGGTCAGAGGCTCCAAAAATTAAACAAGGGTTATCCTAATCTGTCTTCTGAATTGTGAGTGCTTTCCTGAAATTTAACTATTCAAACTAGTTACCTCGCTCTGTGTTACTTTTGAATGGCAACTTTCAAGTTTAAAGCAGCTTTCCAGTTTGGGACTCTCTTTCCCCTGCCTCCGTATGCACACAGATGCCCACTGCTGCAATTGTCTTTACGTTTTATTTTATTTTTACATTGTCTGCTCGTGGCAGTCTTTGTTGATCTTACTTGAATTAACTTGTCCACGAAAATGATCTTCCACCATTATAAACGTTTGCCCTCAATAAAATACTTAAACAAAGAAATATTTTAAGCAGAACATTATTTTTGCATAAACATGGCATTTGTAGGTAATGTAGATACGTGACACGATGTTGTTTTCTTCTTAAATTCTGCACTACTGCCTCGTCAGATTCTGGTATTCTCTACCATTCTACACTTCAAATAACTAATTCAGATAAAAAAAATATTTACACAGTTTAGAACAACCGAAGGTGATAGCTTACACAAGAGATGAGTCATGGAAACAACTCTATGAAAACCATTATGTTTATTAAATGATTTCCCCTTCAGAAAAGGTTCCACATAAAACATAGTGGGGGAGTGAAACGTGGCGTGCTGAGGATCAGATGAAACTCTGATTCTTGTATGGTAAACTGTTTGAACTGTACAATGATAATCATGTCGCATTTAATTCTATATTACTACAAAATGGTCCTCACTGGTACTGCAGATGGTACCAAGGGCTATTCCTGGGCTGCACTAACTGGACATCTTTTCCAGAGTGTCTCGGAAAAGGAGGAAGGGCCGAGGGGCACTAATACCTGTGTGTATGTGTGTTTGTGCTTGCCTATCTGTGTGTTTATGCCTTTTCTTTCTGTGATTATTTATGAGCAGTTTTAACCAACACAACTGCCTTCTTAAATGTCTCCCTGGGTGTCTGTTTCTCATAGGGAAGTACCTTTTGCACTTCCTTGGTTGAGGGGTGAGGGGTGGTTTAACAGGATTACGCTGACATACCTGAGGTCTTTCACTAGGCATTATGTTTAGCCACATCTAGACTACTGATAGATAGTGTGTTAGGTAAGGCTGCTGTTTGCACCGCGAAAACTTGAAGTTCGGCTGTGTTCCCTAGGATGAACCTTTATCTTAAACTGAGGCTGAAACTGTAAATTTGATAACATCTCTATGATAATTATGTATAGTTTGCCTCCCAGTGATGACAGAGAAGAGTAAGTTTGCAAACTTTGAATGTTTCTTAATAAATTAGTGAAGTAGTAAAGCTACAATCTCAAATTAAATCATACATCGGTATTCGCCTAAACACAGCAGACGTGAATGTAGCCCGGGAATGTCAATTAGCAAATGCAAGTACACCTTACTAAAGACAACATATGCAAAATGAGATAACATTTCGTTCCCATAAAGTGAAACTCTCTAACGCTCAGTAAGGTGGGGGGCTAGTCAGGAAAATTTGAAGGAGCAGGTGTCAGCGAATATAGCGTTGAAAGAAGAACCTGATGAAGGTTCCAATCAAAAGCATTAGCTGTCAAGGAAGTGAAAGAGACATACTCTTGCCAGAGTGGACTGTAGCAAGTGTTCTCTATAAGTAAATAAGCTTCCCAGAATTAAAACATGAAACTTCATCCAAGTGATACATTGCACAGGTTCCCACCAATTAAGAAGCAATCAAAAAGCAGTGTTCTGCCTGTACTTGGTGTCAGCCTCCTTCACAAGGATAATACAACGGCGGATTCTTCAATCATTGTCGATTTCACGACATCTCATAAATAAATATTCACCTCTTCTGGCTTTCATCCTATACAGGTGCTGAGACTCATTGAACAAGCAATCAATTGCAACTATATGACTTTTACACGGTAAGCTAAAAGAAAATAATCTTCAACAAGAATGTGGTGACTCTGGTGCCTGGAACATAAAAGAGAGCTATACACAGCAAGCTGAAATGAAACGTTGACTTTAAAATGGAGTCGGGCACCTAGGCCTGCTCATGTCAATGTTAACATGCATATATACTAACTATAGTTAATAAAAAAAAGTGGATCACTCCTTTCACTAAATCTATATGTAAAATAACATGTGCATAAATATATGTAATGGTATCCGTGTAACAGTTTAACATTTGATTAAGTGGAAATACATGATGGTGACACTGCAACACCAATTTCATCACACACTTTCACACCCAGGGTATGGGTACTCTAGTGACTTTTCATTGGAGTGTTCGTAGATCCTCATTTAAGATTCTAAAGTGGACCTAGTCACCTTCTTTCATGTTTCCATGGGACATTCTTAACCGCAGTATTGAGATTCTAGCTATAAATTCGTATGGAAGACCTTTTTCAATTTTCTTTGCTGGTTTTGTCCCCTTGGCACCAAAGACCCCATGTGAATCTTTCCCAGGGTGGCACAGTTTGTTGCTTTTTTACATTCTCATTGGTACACCTGCATACTTCCACCAGATATTGCTTTGAGCATTCAACCTTGCACCAGCCTGTTTTTTTGCTCCCACCCCAGTTGCCCTAATCTGGCTCCAGCTAATGTAAGCCTCTCACTGGGACTTGCCAGTAGAGTATCTGTGGTAGCTCCTGAGTAGAGCTGGGGGACTTTTATAAAGAAAGTGCTCCATTGGGACAGTCATAGGCCCTAACCGTACTCCATGTGGGGCAGTACTTTTAGTAACTTAGGGCCAGATGTATCAAAAGATTTTGCATTCGCAAATGGTACGAATCGCAAAAATCGGCCGTTTGCGAGTGCAAAAACGTGGTCTGCGATGCATGAAAGGCATTCGCAGACCAAAAATAAGAAATCGCAAAATTTGCAATTTTTTGCGTTGCGACCTGGTTTTGCGAGTCGCATTTTGCGATTCGGTATTTCCGATAGGAAATTGCGAGGCGCAAAATGCGATTCGCAAAATCCAAGTCGCAAATAGATGCATAAAAAAATCGCAATTTGCGATTTTTCGCAGAATGGCATTTTGCACATGGAAAATACCACTAAGTGAAACCAGGTGGTAACCAGGTGCAACCTATATAAAGAGGCCCAGAATGCCTCAGACTCTTATCCACAATGGCTGCACTCTACGTCATGGCGAGGAGGATGAGGATCTTGGCAGGTTAGAGGAGTAGGAGGAGGAGACAGGAGCGCATTTTCAGAGTGTGCATTACCCTTTTTGACCTGACAGAGGAGGAAGTATATGAGAGGTATAGGATGAATTCAGCCATGATACTTGATCTGATAGCTGAGCTACAACCCATACTGCAGCGCAGAACACTAAGGACTCACAGCATACCCACCCATGTGCAGGTATTATGCTCCCTACACCTACTTGCCTCAGGGAGCTATCAAGGGGTCATAGCAGCAGCTGGAGGGGTTTCACAGAGTACCCTCTCCAGATTTTTCAATGCATTTATCAACGCCATGCTAAGCAAACTCCAACAGTACATCAGATTCCCCCACACCCCACAGGAAATACAGCAGACAAAAATAGAGTTTTACCAGATAGCACAGTTCCCCACGTCCTAGGTGCCGTAGATGGCACACATGTGGCAATCTGTCCACCATCAGCCACAGAGTATGTGTACCGAAACCGTAAATACCAACATTCCATGAATATTCAGGTGATATGCAATGCCTCCTATATCATAACTGATCTCGTGGCCAGGTACCCAGGGAGCACACATGATTCGTACATCTTTCGCCACAGCGGCATTCACACAAGACTGCTAGCTGGGGAGCTTGGTGAAGGATATCTACTAGGTAATGTCACTCTGCACACTGG
Organism: Pleurodeles waltl; assembly: GCF_031143425.1. Taxonomy (NCBI): domain Eukaryota; kingdom Metazoa; phylum Chordata; class Amphibia; order Caudata; family Salamandridae; genus Pleurodeles; species Pleurodeles waltl. The sequence continues at coordinate 723,972,256 of NC_090448.1, read as the reverse complement.
TGCATAGATGGCGAACCCATGTCAGATGGCTCAGTTACTCATCACACCCTCTGTCCCTTCCAGGAGACAGTGCCTACGCAGTGCGCACCTACATGATGACACCCTACCTCAATCCCACAACACCAGCAGAACGGAGATACAATGCAGCACACAGGGCAACCCGCAACGTGGTGGAGCGCACATTTGGACTGCTGAAGAGTCGCTTCCGTTGCCTCCACAAAAGTGGAGGGGCACTACAGTACAGTCCAGAGACCACATGTAGAATAGTGGCAACTTGTGCAATCTTGCACAATATAGCTACAACCAGGGGCATACCTATAGAAATCAGTGACACTGAATCAGATGAGTATGACGATCCCATACCACCTCTACAGCCAGCAGACAGGACCAGTGCAGCAGAGGGAAGGCAAAGGCGTGCCGACATCACACACAACCATTTCAGACGTGAGTATGAATGACAAAAATCAACTGACAACTGTACCTGTAGTGATATAAATTTATTACCTTACGTCAGGTAATGAATGATTGAGAAATAAATGAAACAGGTGATGTCACAAACGCAAATAAACTAATGAACAGAGTTACGCACTATTCCCTCATATTGGCAACAGCAGTGTAATGGCGGCAAGAGTCACTTTCTTCTCCCACGCACACCACTCGGTTGCCAGTTAAGTCACTGGCACCTCGATTATCACCTTCAGTGGCAGTGCTGTGCCTGGCACTGCGCCCTCTGGTGTCTGCTGCTGGTACGGCAACACTACTGAGGCTTGAACTGTCCTCAGTGTCCCCCAAGGCTACCTCACTGGGAGTGGCAGATCTTTGTCCCATTATGTGTTCAATCACATTTGTGATGTGAACTAGTCCCTAGACAACGTCCCTGCTGCTATGTGCAGCCTCCACTTGTGCCGCCACTGCGCGACGGGCGATTAGTGCAGTGGAATTAGCCATCCTGTTGGAGGACCTGCAGTAGCTGCCAAACATTGTCCGGAATCTGTGTTCCTGTCTGCGCCGGCTAGCCCTTTCATGGCGCAGCTCCTGGCAGAGGTCACGGACAGCACTAGTTAGGTCCCTGGTGTCCTCTGAAGCCTGCACCTGTCCCTCACGCAGCTGTAAAATATTGCCATTTAGTGCGTCCAGTTGGCGATGCAGGCCCATCATGTTTCGGTTGTGTACTCGCAGGTTCCGGTCTAAACTGTGGATCCACTTATTTTGCAGACGCTGCTGCTGCTGCAACATAGCAGCCTCAAGGCCCCCGAATAAGGACGGACCCTCACCTGCCTCATGATGTTGTTGCTGGGACTCTGTTGCAATCCTGCGTGGTGCTGGCTGACCCCTGCCCTCCAGAATCTGGCTGCGCCTGCCTGGTGCTGACGGTGTGCTTGGCCCTTCCAAGTGCTCATCAGAGTTGCCGCTGAACTCTGGCAGTGGTAGTGCCCTGGGCCTGTGGCGGACAGTGGACATGTGGAGGGTCCCACTGGTGTTGGTATCCGAGGGCTGATGGGTGTCTGTCTCTCCTACACATGTACTTTGTGTGGCAGCTGGTCCTGGCCCACCTGCAACAACAATATGCAGCATGTCAGTTCTGTATGTTACATTATCTGTCAGAAAATGGCAATAAAGGTACAGGTACTGCTCTACACGGTGTTGTGTGTGTTGTGTTACTTTGGGTGTCACTATACTTCATTACATTGTTATGCTACTGTCTGTGCTAGTTTGTGGACTGCCACTCCCATAATGCATTGTTGTGCTGCTTCTAAGATGTGGACTGGACTACTTCACACACTGCTTCACATTACATGCTAATTCCTAAGGGGCTTTTGTGCATACACATATCGGGTTCCCAAACATCACTGCATTTACCTTGGCTGGTACTCGGTGTCCCGGAGGTGTCGATGTCTGTGACCCCAGTCACAGCTTCAGGGAGGAGTGTGGATTCCACCAGGTCCTCCAATGGTGTGGATGGTGCTTCTGTTGGTGGTCCGCCACCTGTACCCCTGGCCTCCGCAAGTCTCCTTGCCACCCTCTCCTTTGCACGGGAGCGCAGGTCGTACCACCTTTTCTTTATTTCCTCGATGGAGTGCTGTGCCACTCCAATGGCGCAGATTTTGGATTGGATGTCCAGCCATAATCTTCTCTTTTTACTCTCAGGAACCTGGAGTGAACTTTTCCCGAACAGGCGGTCATGGCTCCTCACCACCTCCTCAGTCAGGACCTCAAGCTCCTGTTCACTAAATTTAAGCTTGCGCTTCCTTTCTGCCTTCTCCTGTGCTGGGCCTGGGGTCTCCATCCTGGCTCAGGTGTTTCTGCTCCTGCTGAGTGCTGCTCTGTGTGGCTGGGCTGCTCTCTCTCAGGATGCTGGTTTGGGTGTGTCACCTGAAACTGCCTGGGATGACTCATTTCCTGCTGGTGATGTCATCAGGCTCCTCCAGGTGTGCATTCTTGAACTTTCTCGACAATTTGCGATTTTTTACTGAATCACAAAAAAATCGCAATTTGCGAGAATGCAAATTGCGATTTGGTAAATGGGCCTCGCAAACCACAAATAGCGATTTTTAAGAAATCGCTAATTCCGAATCTCAATTTTGTTACATGGCCAATTGCGACTTGGAAATAGCGATTTCTTAAAAATCGCTATTTGTGATTCGCAAACTCATGTTTTCATACATATGGCCCTTAGTGAAGTCCTTTAATTGCACAGCAACGTGTATAATAAGGGTTTAAGATTTGTTTTCATTTCCTTACTTAAACTAAGTCCTGGTCATATTTGCAAACGTTTTCAGCTGATTGTATAGGTCTGAGGTGTGAAGGTTGCTGCTTAAACCTGTATATAGCAGGTGGTCACAGGATCAGTTCTCTAAGGTGGCCACTGGAGCCTATGCATACTTCTGCTTTGGTGTGATGGTAAAACGTGTTTTTACAGTGCTTCAGAGCCGCATGACATAGGAAGTGAGTGGGAAAGTAACAATGTGTGCTTTATTTGATACTAAGATCCGCTTTTAAGCTGCTCTTATCAGGTCATCCTTGTCAGCAGTGAATCAGCCTTTCATCTTTTTGAAGTCAATGAAACTTATTCTTTTGTGTAACACCATTTATTAAAGAAGGAAATTTTGGCATGACCTATATACATGGCTTACATAATCAATATATATCAGGGTGTCCAAGCAAGACCTGGAAGGTAGAATCCATGCCAGAATATTATCTTTTCCCCATAAAGCAATGCATAGAAGCTTCATCATATTAGAAATGGGGTCTCTAGTTGCAGTCGGTTTGTACCCTGTCCAAGTAGAGACCTGCACTCTGGTCAGATAACCAGCTCAGATAACCCCTGCTCACCCCCTTGGTAGTTTGGCACTAGCAGTCAGGCTTACCTCAGAAGCAATGTGTAAAGCATTTGCACATAACACACAGTAATACAGTGAAAACACTACAAAAGGACACCCCACCAGTTTTAGAAACATAGCCAGTATTCATCTGTTTAAAACAAGACCAAAACGAGAAAAATCCAACATACAATAATAACGATATGAATTTTGCAAGAATTACTTGAAAATACAGTTCTTTGAAGTCGATAGCTCCATCTGGGGTTATCATGGCGTCGTGAACAGCAAATCCAACAGTTCAGGTTGGCCACAGTGTCGCAGGCCAGCTAGGGTGTTGGAAAGACCTGTAAAGAGTATCTTGAAAATGTAGGGCGTTGTGATCCTTGCGATGAAATCCGGAGTGAGGTGTCGCAGGTGTCAGTTCCAGAGGCCACTGTGGTGGTCGTCGGGCGGTTGAAGTCACACGCATTGCAGATCAAACTACGGGCTGATAGTGAAGTCAGGAGTGCTGGCGTGGATGGTGTCAGGGCTCCGGTACGGAGTGGGATGATGCAGCGTGCAGTGCCCACAGGTCTCGGTGAAGGCAGCAGCTTGGTGATGGCATCCTGCGGCATCGGTGGGACCAGGTCTGTGGTGTGAAGAAGGGTGGTGTGATGTGCGGTGTCTCCAGGTCAAGGTGCAGGCAGCGATGTTGAAGCTCTGTCGTTGGTGCGGCGTGGGGTTGGATCCGTACAGTGCCCACAGGTCGCGGTGCAGACAGGGGCGTCTGTTGACAACACTGGAGTTGATGGCACTGCATCGGTGGACTGGGGCTGTGGTGCAGACAGGATGTTGCTTTGTGTACCTCATGAGCGGTGTCCACAGGCCATGGTGCACGCAGCGGTGTCAGTGTCAGCGTGGAGCAGCGGCATCAGGGATGTCAAGACTACGGTGTGAGCAAGGCGATGCAGGGTGCAGGGCCCACAGGTCACGGTGCAGGCAGCAGCTCGGTGACAGCGTCAGGTGGCAGCATCGGTGAGACCAGAGTTGAGGTACGACTTCAGGCACAGCTGCGTGTGGAGTCATCAAGTCATGGTGAAGTCAGCGGCGTCGTTGATGGCATCGCTGTGGTTTTTCTTCTGCTGCAGCACAAAACACATGGTTCCCAGTGATGTAGGTAGCTGAAGGTGACGTCTTTGATATCCCTGGGACTTCCAACAAGAGGAAAGCTCTACTTCAAGCCCTTGGAGAAACTTCACAAGCAGGATACACATCAAAGTTCAGTCTTTGTCCTCTTTAAGGCAGAAGCAACAGCTGCAGGCCAACCCAGCAAAGTACATACAGCAAAGGGGCAGTATTCCACCTCCAGCTGTTCAGCTTGTCTCCTTGGCAGAGGTTCCTCTTGATCCAGAAGTGTTCTAAAAGTCTGGGGTTTTGGGTCCACTACTTATACTCCTTTCTACCTTTGAAGTAGGCAAACTTCGAAGGAAAGTCTCTGTTGTTCACATGAACCTGCCTTGCCCAGGCCTGGCCCCAGACACACTCCAGGGGTCCAAAGACTGCATTGCCTGAGGACAAGCACAAACCTTTCAGGTGCAGGTGTCAACTCCTCCCTCCCCACTCTAGCCCAGGAGGCTCATCAGGCTATGCAGGCTACACCCCAGCTCCCTTTGTGTCACTATCTAGAGGGAATTCACAACAGCCCAATTGTCAGTCTGACCCAGACGTGGAATACACAAGCAGGCAGAGGCACAGAATGGTTTAGCAAGAAAGTTCCCACTTTCTAAAAGTGGCATTTTCAAGCTGACTATCTAAAAACAACTTTACTAAAAGATATATTTTAAAATTGTGAGTTCAGAGGCCCCAAACTCCATATCTTCATCTGCTCCCAAATTGAATCTGCACTTAAAATATATTGAAAGGCACTCCCCATGTTATCCTGTGAGAGAGATAGGCCTTGCAACAGTACATGCCCTACCTTTAACATACACTACACCGTGCCCAAGGGGCTACCTAGGGCCTACCTCATGTAGTAAAAGGGAAGGTTTAGGCTGGCAAGTGGATATACTTGCCAGGTCAAATTGGCAGTTTGAAACTGCACACACAGACACTGCAGTCGCGGATCTGAGACATGTTCACCGGGCTACTCATGTGGATGGCACAATCAGTGCTTCAGGCCCACTAGTAGCATTTGATTTACAGGCCCTGGGCACGCATAGTGCACTTTACGAGGGACTTATGAGTAAATCTAATATATCAATCGTGGATAAACCAATCACCAATACAATTTACACAGGGAGCACTTGCACTTTAAAATTGATCAGCAGTGGTAAAGTGAGCAGAGACAATAAACCAGCTAAAACAGAGTCCAGCATACCATAAAAACAGGAGGTCAGAAGGCATAAAGACAAGGGAAACACACCAAAAGATGCCAGGTCTAACAACATCATTTAAATCATTTAATCAGTTCAAGGTTAGCCTGAAATTCTGTCATAGAACCAATCGTGCTGGGTCTTTGCTGGCTGTTCATGTGTATTAAATAAAATAATTGCTATGATTGGTACCGCTGATGTATGTGTATGTGATACAAAACATTTATTAAAGTAAACATTCTCATCCCAGAATAGGCTCCCTGGTTTCTATGAATGTCGTAAGTTGAGATGGGAAAAGGGCAGCGTTTGAAAATGGTGTGTGAATGGAGACCCTATTATCTTTCAGGAAGATGTTTGCTCACAGTTTTGGCCTGGGTGGAGTTGCGAACTCTGGAAAGTGACCAAAAAACTCTGCTGTGCTACATGGCGTTCAACAAGTGGTGGAGTGCGTTAGGGTGCGCCTTTTGCACTGATTTGTTTGCGCCAAGAGTTTGTCCTGCGCTGTAAAATCAGCGCGAGTGGCACCATGCGTATTGCAAGAGAGTGCCACTTCTTTTCTGCCTCTCGAGTAGATTTTCTAATCGAGCAGCACCTTCCTCAACACCAATGGAAGGTTTCTCAACACAATTAGTAGCCACCATCCATGACTACCCGCTTTGAGAAACCTCAAGGAGGTGGTCTGGAGTAAGATTTTCTTCTCTTGCTGTTGCCAACTTTGGCAAGCTTGTGACAAGGAAAAAACTGCTTTGTGAAGTTTGTCTCAACTCTGCGCTCTGGACAAACTCTGCGAGCGGAGCAGTGTTCACCACCCACCTCTATCGCAGTGCTAGGTCAGAGAGGTTTGTGTCCAGATTGCCTATGTTGAAAAGAGCAGAGAACCTGAACCTATAACACTAATGATGAGCCTTGTATTAATAATTTTGCTCTTATTTGGAATCTCTGTGCACATGGGGTTTTGCCTCTGCATACCTTGGTTTTGCCGTAGCAGTTGGAGATTCTGCTTGGTGACTTCGAGCTGTATTTGGGATGTAATGCTATGCCTAGGCACGTTATGTTTTGTCTAGGTAAGTGTTAGTAGTTTATTTGAACTGTTTATGGTAATATAATGTCTGCAGCTGATCTATGAAGGCTGGTGTCCTGGACTCAAATAACTGTGCACTTGGGTTTTCATGACTGCACCACTGACAAAGCCTGACAGGCTAATTACTATATGGTTGGTAACCTTTTTAACTTACTTTAGTATCCGTTTAATTCATTACCACTTATTCTTTTCTTTTTTTTAAATTCAGTGATGTAATTTCCTGTAATGCTGCCAAGGTCATAGATTAAGCAACATCACTTATGGTTGTGTAATCAGGGACAAAGGTCATAGGATGTCAATTTCTGTAATGTGATCTTGTGATTCAAATGGCATGTCATGTTACTTCCTCTAGCCCTGGCACTTTAATGACTCGATGTCCATGGTAGCACTTTTTTGGGAACCACCTCGCACCTGGCATGACTATATCTGCCAAGTGACGCTACATTTGCATAGTATTGGAAGCAGCACCTCATGGGAAGCACTCAGGGCCAGATTTACAAAAAATCTTCTTTTGAGTGTCAACGCAGACACCCTTGCACCATGGGGAAGATTGTTTTTGTGCAGGAAGGGACACTGTCCTGCACATAAACGATTTTTAATGTGATTTGTTGTTTCTATGTGTGCAGCACACATAGAAAGAGCAAAAAACTTAGAGAAATTAAAGCATTTCTCCACGTTGCGCCATGCTAACGCCATCCCTGTGGTGGCGTTAGTTTTTGGCACTGCTTCAGATTTATGAAATCTCAGAAATCTGTGGCAGCGTCAGAAAGCAAAGAGTGTTACTGTGGAACACCCACAGCAATACCCATTGCACGCCCCTTCCACGCAAAGTGCTGCATGTAAAGGGGCCATATTTACAAGGTGATGTTAAGCTACAAAAAGTAGCTTAACTCCACCTTGTAAATACAGCAAAGTGCACATTGCCAGCGGCACACAAAATGTGATGCTCCGGTGGCACTAGGGGCTTGTAAATATGCCCCTAAGCTCCCAACAGAAAACAAATAACACCACAGACTAAGAAACCCAGGTGGCTCTAGAAACTTCCACAGCCCTATGAGCGAGCACATAGTACCCAGTTGGAGGAAACACCTCAGTCTTATGCACCCCCAAAATCATGGGTGGCCCTGTGAAACCGAGCAGCCTTGTTAAAAATGGGGTCTTTGGTTGGCAGTCAGGTTACCCCCTGCCCAAGCAAGGACCCTCACTCTAGTCAAGGTAAGTCACACACAATCCAAATTATCCTGTGCCCACCCTCTGGTAGCTTGGCACTGAGCAGTCAGGCTAAACTTAGAAGGCAATGTGTAAAGGATTTCTGCAATAAATCATACAATAACACCATATAGCACCACAAAAATACACCACACAATGTTTAGAAAAATATATAATATTTATCTGATAAGATGCAGGCCAAAACAATTAAAATGCAATAAGTAGATGTTGAGATATCACTGTAAAATGTCTTTGCAAAACAAATAAATGTCTCTTAAAAACAATAAAGGTCTCTTGTAAGCACAAAGTACCTGGTTCGTGTTCAAAATCTCCGCAAGGGACCGCAGAGGAGGGGATGTGTGGAAAACGGGGAGTTATGCGTCAGTTTTGCCCCTTCGCACACCAACTTGCATCGTTATTTTCCACGCAGACTTTGCGTTGTTTTCCAGCGTGCGGACTTGGTTCCTCTTCGGGTTGCGGGGTTTTCTGGCGCCCCGGGGACGATGCGTGAAAGTCTGTGGTTTTTGGTCCTCTTCTTATACCAATTTTGGCCTTTGAAGTAGGCTTACTTCACAGGAAAGTCTCACTTGTTTGTGAAATCCTGCCTTGCCCAGGCAAGGCCTCAGGCACACACCAGGGGGTTGGAGTCTGCAGTGTGAGGGCAGGAACAGCCCTTTCAGTACGAGTGACCACTCCCTCCCTCCCTCCCTCCTAGCACAGATGGCTCACGCCAGCCCACTTTGGCCCTCATTACAACATTGGCGATAAATGCCGCTTACTGCCGTGCAAAAGACCGCCAACACACCGCCACGGCCGCAGAATTCCGCCACAGCTATTACGAACCACACCTCAGAATCCGCCAAAATCTAGACACCCACACAAGTCTACCACACCAAAGATCAGTGATAAACTGGCAATAACAAAACCTCCACCGTCACGCCAACAGGAATACGCCCACACTATCACGACCCACGAATCCACACGGCGGTCTTTCATCTGCGGTAAACCATTGGCGGTACACACCGACACGCTCAAAATACACACACATTTACAAAACACAACCACATTGGACAATTCCAAATACACACACATACACACACCACTCCCACACACACAATACAATATAAAACACCCGCCCACATCACCCACAAACCCTTACTACCAAAAATTTAGACGAAGGCCAGAGAGACAGCACAGCAAAGAAAACACCAGCACACAGCACCATCACACATACACATCCATGCACAAAACACCACACACCCCTAAACATCACCCCACACATCACAACACACACCACCTCACACATCACCCAAACCACCCCATGGCACCGCAAAGACACCCCAGGTTTTCTGAGGAGGAGCTCAGGGTCATGGTGGAGGAAACCATCCGGATAGAGCCACAGCTATTCGGATCACAGGTGCAACACACCACCATAGCTAGGAAAATGAAGCTATGGCGCAGAATCGTGGACAGGGTCAACGCAGTGGGACAGCACCCAAGAACACGGGATGACATTAGGAAGAGGTGGAACGACCTATGGGGGAAGGTGCGTTCCGTGGTCTCAAGACACCACATTGCGGTTCAGAGGACTGGCGGCAGACCCCCACCTCCTCCCCCACAACTGACAACATGGGAGGAGCAGGTCTTGGCTATACTGCATCCTTTGGGCCTCGCAGGAGTAGCAGGAGGAATAGACTCTGGTAAGTCAAATCTTAACTATTACATCCCCCACCCTACCTGCATGCTATCACATACCCCCACCCTCACCCTCACCCCATCACTCCAACTCCTCACATATGTCCCACTATCACAAACCACATATCCCAACACCAAGCCCTGCATGCAACAACAAAGCATGGACACCCATCACCAATGCATGGCCACTACACATACCCACACAGACCCCTAAACAATTAGCACACAAGGTCCTACACAGGAATGCAAGCACTGGGGTACAGGATCACCCACCCATTGCACACCATGGAACACACAGATGCAATAATCATGCCTTTACACCCCTGCAGGACGCCTACCCAACGTCACTGGACAGGAGGTTCCAGACATGTACACTCCACCCATAGAAGAGGCCCACAGTGATGACAGCAGCTCTGTCCAATTGGATGTCGATGACCAGCCCGGCACATCTGGGACCTCGGGACAGTTGGTTCCCCTCACACTGGCACAAGCCACAACAGAGCCTCCCCCTCTGGAAACACCAGCAGAGCACCCACCCAGCGGGCCTATACCTCTGTCCCCAGGACACGTCAAGCAGCCGTGTGTCCACCACTACAGGGAACCCAGGCAGGCTAACCCACCACCCCAAGAACAGCAGGGACCTGGGGGCAGTGGCAGTGGACACACGGTTCAGGGGACAGAGGCCCAGGAACACAGGAGAACTGGGAGGGCTGCTGTGCGACAGGGGGAGGACAGGCCCAGGGAACCCACTCTCCATGAGGCCCTCTCCAACATCATGGGAGCCTACCACCATTCTCTGGAGATGATGGCAACGGTACTGGCCAAGTTTCAGGAGACCCAGCGGCTGCAGGAGGAACAGTATTTGGGGTTCAGGGAGGAACTCAAATCCATCAATACCACCCTGGGCACCATTGTAGGGGTGCTGAAGGAACTCGTGAACACCAGGAGGGACACTGTGGCACAACAAGGGGCCCCTGACACTAGCCTAGATGATGAACTGCCCACCACCTCTGCCGGCGCTAGTGGACAGGAGGCACCGCCACAGGACCATGACACCAGCACCCCACCCCCTGTAGATGGAGAACCACCGCGCAAGCGGTCCCTGAGATCCAGGACAAAGACAGAGTACAATGCCAAGACCCCCGCCAAGAAATGAGACCACCCTGATTGTCATCCTTATGTCCCACTTTGTCACCATGTCCATTCTTAAACTACCCCAGCTCCACTTCCTATGCCCCTTTGGACAATGCACCTGTGAGACCAATAGACTGGACTCTGCCATGGACATTCCTCCACCATCACCCCTGACCATTTTACAACCCCCTCCACTATTTAGCACTTAAACAAACACCCTTAAATCACAAAACTATCTGGAGTCAGTCTGTACTTTCACAATTGTGTATTTGCAATAACTGAGGGAAATAGCAATGTCCATTGCATTGTCAACATACCTATATCACACAGCTCTAGTCCACGAGGAAACATAGCAGAGGTCACACAGTGGGACCCACATCTGTGAAATCGAAAGGGAAAGTGACAAATCAGCGTCCATACACTGGGTGAAAGTGACAGACAGATGAGAGGTAGAACACGTGTATCAGATGTAGGAGGCAGTGATGTCTTCTTACCTGTGTCTCACTGGAAGTATTGATGAATCACGGTGTTTCTGTTGCCCATACCCTCTTCTTCTGCCTCCTCTTCTTCACTGTCCACAGGCTCCACAGCTGCCACAACACCTCCTTCAGGACCATCCTCCTGCCGAAAAGGCACCTGTCGTCGCAAAGCCAAGTTGTGCAGCTTACAGCAGGCCAGGATGATCTGGCACACCTTCTTTGGTGAGTAGAATAGGGAACCAACTGTCATATGGAGGCACCTGAACCTGGCCTTCAGGAGGCCGAAGGTCCTCTCTATAACCCTCCTAGTTCACCCATGTGCCTCATTGTAGCGTTTCTCTGCCCTTGTCCTGGGATTCCTCACTGGGGTCAGTAGCCATGATAGGTTGGGGTAGCCAGAGTCACCTGTAAGTGTCGAGGACCAACTGTTAGACACACACTAACCCTTAGGGACAACCCCAGACCCAGACAAATATTCACACTGTATAGGGTCCATGTCCTCACCTAATAGCCACACACGGTGCCTCTGGAGTTGCCCCATCACATAAGGGATGCTGCTATTCCTCAGAATGTAAGCGTGATGCACTGAGCCAGGAAACATGGCATTCACATGGGAGATGTACTGGTCGGCCAAACACAACATCTGCACATTCATCGAATGGTGACTCTTCCGGTTTCTGTACACCTGTTCACTCCTGCGGGGGGGACCAAGGCCACATGTGTCCCATCAATGGCACCTATGATGTTGGGGCTATGTCCAAAGCATAGAAGTCACCTTTCACTGTAGGCAAATCCTCCACCTGAGGGAAAACAATGTAGGTGCGCATGTGTTTCAGCAGGGCAGACAACACTCTGGACAACACGTTGGAGAACATAGACTGGGACATCCCTGTGGCTATGGCCACTGTCGTTTGAAAAGACCCACTTGCCAGGAAATGGAGTACTGACAGAACCTGCACTAGAGGGGGGATACCTTTGGGATGGCAGATAGCTGACATCAGGTCTGGCTCCATCTGGGCACACAGTTCATGGATTGTGGCACGGTCAAGTCTGTAGATGACAACTACATGTCGCTCTTCCATTGTCGACAGGTCCACCAGCGGTCTGTACACCGGAGGATGCCGCCATCTCCTCACCTGCCCCAGCGGACGTGCTCTATGGATGAGAACAGCAAGCAGAGGGTCAGCGAACACTGAGGTACGAAAACACAACTTTATTCCACACATTTGTCAATCCACTATGTGCCTGTCTTAGTGTGTATGCAAGGCCCAGATATGTGTGACACATTTAAAATTAATGCCATGTGGCCCCTGAAATGGCGGCTGCCTGACCTGTAAGGTGGGACAATGGGATATGAGGTAACTGCGCTGGCGTTGTACACCGTCGCGGTAGGTGGTCGAAGACCGTGGCGCAATCCTGCATTGGTTAACATTGGACCCTATGGGTCCCAGGAGCCAATGACGATGTACGCCTGCGGTGACGGTACGCACCGCTGCGGATGTGACCACCATTTTCTCTCTGTTCACTCACTTGATACCTGATCTACACTGCAAGTGCGGCTGTGACCTCAGTCTGGAAGCAACAATGGCTACAGTGTCTGGGGAAAGGGCCCCTGCCTTCACTTCGGAGGAGTTGGACAAACTAGTGGATGGGGTCCTACCCCAGTAAACGCTACTCTACGGTCCTCCAGACAAACAGGTGAGTACACTATGAGCATGCTGTATGGGCAATGCCTGTTTGGAGTGGTGTGGATGGGAGAATGGGGGGGAGCGATGAGGCCTGCATGAGCGGACGGTGAGTGTATATGCGTCAGGGCAAGGGTGGGAACGTGGGCCAATGACAGTGACGGTCCGGATGGTTATATATTCTCCTTTTCCCCTGTACTATTCCTGTAGGTCAGCGCCCACCAGAAGAAGGATATTTGGCGGGGCATCGCCAAGGAAGTCCGGACCCTGGGGGTCCACCACAGGCGGAGCACCCACTGCCATAAAAGATGGGAGGACATTCGCCGCTGGAGCAAGAAGACGGCAGAGGCCCAGCTGGGGATGGCCTCCCAACGTGGGAGGGGTGCCCGTTGCACCATGACCCCCCTGATGTTCCGGATCCATGCGGTGGCGTATCCGGAGTTGGATGGGCGCTTGAGGGCCTCACAGCAGCCACAAGGGGTGAGTACACTCTCATTCAGCTGATTCAGCGCGCATGGGAGGTGTCTGGGTGGGGGAGGTGGGCAGTGGGTTACACTAGGCCAGGGCGAGTTTTGCAGGCAAGGACCCTTTGTGAGGCAGGCTCAGTGGCACCCCATCCCCACCAGTCGTAAGAGCCATCTATCCCTAGTCAGGCTCCTGTGACTTCCATGTGTGCAGCAATCGGGGGCGTGGCCAAGATGGCGGCCGGAGCGGACGCTTGAGCTCGGAGCTCCGCTCACGGTCCGCCTTCCTTCATAATTATCCTGGCCCCTGAAATGCCTCAAATAACTGGGGCTCCCCCACAACCTCTGGGGTAAGCCCTGCACACCAAACAACCGATTGGGCCACTTCGGCGGTGGCCCAGGCCCGGAACAGGGAGCGGGGCGTGTCTGCGGCCTCAGCTCCTCTGAGCGACGGACCTTCCCTGCGAGCCCGCGCCGGTCTGCCCCGAGGTCCTGACGCCCGGCAGCTGACTGGGAGATCGGGAGCCGCCCGGCCGGGCGCGGCTGGGACGCCCTCCACCCCATGATCTGGCTGCAATCCATTCGCGCACCGGGCCCCTGTGCGCAACCGGCGGGCGGGGTCACGGCCTGGACAGCGCCCCTGGAATCGCGGGATCTCGGGACCGGCTGCTTGGGTTGAGCCCGGTGTGCTGCGAGCAGGCACCTACATCGGGTGCCGCCTGCGTCTTTGCCGGTGCCGTTGGAGCAGCCGGGGTCGACAGAGCTCCACCCCCTGGGCCGCATCGGCCCGAAGATCGGAACGCCTGAAGCAGAGGCTGTGATTCTTTGTCGGTGCCTGCCTGCCTCTCTCTCCCCGCATAAGGAAACCCGGCGACCCGGACCTAGAACTACAGCGGAACCAAAGCAGCTGCACTTACGGTGAGGGATCGCACGGGAGAGCTCCAAAAAAAAAAAAGGGGGGAAATAGGATCAGATCAACCATCCGACGCATAGAGAAGTGGGGTTAGCTGCAGTCCCACCACGGGAGGCACTCCACAATTCAGCCTGTTAACGGCACATCTCTCTTCTTGGACTCGGAACCTGTGGCCCCAGGGACAACACCAATAGAAGCAACACAGACTCTACCTGCGTAGACGCAATCAGGCCCTGCCACTGGACCACGCCACACACGGCCATCCCGCGTAGCCAGCATACCAGCAATTGCCAGCACAGACGAGACATCTAACTTGCCCCACCAGGACCTCCCCAAGAAACTAACTCAGTCCACACACCTCTGTAGTATAGATCGGACCATGGTTAAACCTAAGCACCCCAAATCTGGGGGCCCCGTCTGAAGGGGATCCCCCCTCATCGCTGGGCGTTCTGCCACACAAGATGCCACGCAGCTCCAGTTGAGCGAAACACTTCAAACTCACTCCCACCAATTCGACAAAATCATGCAAGCAATATTGGAGACGAAAACATCGCTGGAAAGTAAAATAGACGCCGCTGCACTGGAAGTCTCACAACTACGCGCTGACCACCGCAAATTAAAAGATAGAGTGCAATACACAGAACTCTCCTTAGAACAAACTCAACCAGAAGTAACAACTATGAAAAGCAAAATCCAACACCTGGAAATAGAACTAGAACAGCTGCAACGCAGAACTGCAGAAGCGGAGGGTCGATCAAGGCGCAACAACATAAGATTTATCGGCATCCCGGAACGCATGGAACTACCTACAGCCGAGGACTTCATAGAGAAATGGCTAGCAGAAATAATGAACACTCAAGGCACCACAAATGTGCCAGTAATAGAAAGAGCGCACAGAATCCCGAGCAGACCCCCGCGACCTGGTGCTCCACCACGCCCACTGATAGCCCGCTTCCTGAACTACAGAGTGAGAGACTCAGTCCTCCAGCACTTCCGAAAATCCAACCCCATTAACTTGGAGAACAGCACCATATCCGCCTACCCGGATTACACGATGGAAGTACAACGTAAACGTGCCACATATATCAAAATAAAGCAACTACTACGAGAACACAATATCTCTTACTCATTATTGTTTCCCGCCCGGCTTCGAGTAGTCATCGATGAAAAAACCTTCATGTTCCCTACCCCAGAAGATGCCTGGACCTGGATCAATGCTAAAGGACTGGCCGGCTCCCCTAACAGCAAAGAAACAACTGAAGAATGGATCACGCCTGCTCGCAACAGGAAAAAGAAAACTAAAACAATATCTCGGCCGTCGAGATCGCAAATAGAAGCGGATCAAGCGCAAAGCTTAAGAGAAAGTAGCACATTCACCGGATCCCAAGCTGACAATAGAAGTGTGGCTTGCACCTCCGACAGCAGCTCTCCCGGGGATGAACCTGGCTCTCCCCACTCCCAGCTCCTGATCGGCCCAGACCTCACCCCGCATTCTGCCGACGAACTTTAGTGTCATACTACGCGCCGCAGTCGCGCTCTCCCCGGGCGCTGCACTGGGGCACGGAGGCCCCCTACTCCTCGGATGGACTCGATCAGAATTTTGTATGCATCCCATGCGAGAGCCGGGGCCGCAGCGGCCATGCTGACTAATCACTGAAACAGTACCTATGGGCTCAACCACCACAATAGGCACTAAGGGACAGAATTATCCTGTCGGTGGACTACGTGTAGCCCACCCTCTACCAATCCACTCTCCCTCTCAACCGAAAATTCCCGAATGGAACTGAACCGTTTGGACTGCTGTTTAGGCACCGGTTGTGCCAAATTGTTTCAATTCCGGCATCCCCCGATATATCCTTTTTTTTTGGTTTATTGTTGTTTCTCTCTCCCTTATCTTCTTTGTCTGTCATCTAGCACTATTTCCTTGGGCCGGGAGGGGTCGCCGGGCGGGGGTGGGGCGGTCGCGCTGTATGCACAAATCACACGCAAAGTGGATGGCAACTCAAGCTGGTCAACGGGGTTGGGATCCCGAGCCCATAGCCTCAACGTGCCAAACCCCTCCCCAATATAATGAATAAGTCACCTACATATAGCATCATGACCTGGAACGTGAAGGGCATGGCAGGTACAAAAAAACGCAGTAAAATACACGCACACTTAAAAAGACACCACATCCATATCTCTATCCTCCAAGAAACACACATTCCTTCAGAAGAGATTCCTCGACTAATGAAGAGCTGGGAGGGACAGACGTACGGCTCGGGTAATTCATCCTTTGCAAGAGGAGTCCTTGTGTGGATAGCACCTGGGGTCCCCTACACAGTACAACGAAGCGTTACGGACAGAGATGGCAGGTATATACATCTAATAGGCCAGTTAGACGGAGAGATGCTGGTGATTAACGGATTATACACCCTGAATGTAGGACAAGGAGTCTTCCTACACAATACTATCTCCCACATATCTAACGACTCACTCACAGCATGCATATGGGGCGGTGACATGAATTGTGTCCCGCAAAAAGATATGGATAGATCACACCCCCATATCACTGCTACCCCAGCCACCAAAAACTCGCAACTGATGCCAAAATGGATGATAGATCGCCACCTAATAGATACCTGGAGGCACTTACACCCACAAGACCGAGAATTCTCCTACTATTCCCCGGTACACCTTCTCCACACCCGCATAGACCTCATTTTCACTACTCCGGATCTGATACATAAAATCACGAGTGTGGAATATTCCGCCAGGGTAATCTCAGACCATTCCCCACTCATAGCCCACATTAGATGGGGCAGGCCACACGCCCGCATTCCTACATGGCGACTACAAACCCAATTGCTGCAGGACCCGCTTTTTAGAAATGACTTATCCGTACAGCTCTCTTCCTACTTCACTCAAAATATCGGAACATCGAACTCTAGAGCAATCGAATGGGACGCCCACAAAGCAGTAATAAGGGGAGCCTGCATATCAAAGACAGTAGGTGTTAGGCAAACATTAGCACGTGAACTTCGCGACCTTGAAGCGGAAGTCCACCTCTCTGAAAATAAATTCGCTAGCCAGGCGGAGCTCTCCGGTGCGAGAGCAAAGTGGTACGAAACAGACAAACGACTCAGTATCTTCGACTATCGACACCACATGGCCCGCATGCACTCGGAGGGTGACAGACCAGGGAAACTTCTATCATGGCTTACAAGATCCAACCCACGGAACTCCCCCATAGGCGCCATTCGCCTAAGCTCAGGTCTAATCGTGAATACCCAGGCAGACATTTATAGCGCCTTCAGAGACTACTATTGCACACTCTATAAAGCTCCCCCTCCTCCCCCCACAACCAATATAGACGAGTTCTTCGAAGACATAACCATAAACCGCCTGACCGCTATACAAATAGTTGACCTGGACAGGCCTATAGACATACAAGAAATACAACAGGCACTGCAACAATTGGCGCAAAACAAGCTACCCGGCAGCGATGGTCTTCCCCCGGAGTATTATACCACGTCCTCATCACAAATTTTAACTCCATACCTCACGATGTTATCCGAAGCGAGAGATTGGGGCCAATTACCCGACACTAGTCGGGAAGCTCTAATAGCAGTACTCCCTAAACCAGGCCGCGACCCTCTAGATGTACGCTCATACAGACCACTATCGCTATTGAACACAGACTGTAAACTATTAGGTAAACTATTGGCCAATCAACTGCTCCCATACATGTCGGACTTGATCCATCAGGATCAGTCCAGTTTCATCCCTGGACGCAGCACCTATAGTAATTTCAGAAATTTACTACGATTAATGGCAAACTCTCCAGCGGGCGATTACTCTTGTGTTGCAGTGTCTTTAGACATAAAAAAAGCATTTGACACGCTTGGTTGGCCCTTCCTGATGGAAACCCTCCACCGCATGGGCTTCGGACGGGCATACATTACATGGGTGAGGGTGCTTTATACTAACCCTACCGCACGAGTCAAAACAGGTGACACAATCTCCCAGTCATTTAACATCGAAAGAGGAACTAGGCAAGGATGCCCATTGTCCCCACTATCGTTCGCCCTTGCCATCGAACCCCTGGCGGCCCGCCTACGGTTAGTCGCTCCCTTATGGGTCATCCAGGATGACCAAATGCACCGTATAGTATCCCCATATGCAGACGACGCCCTTATCTTTCTCCGTAATTATAACGACACCCTGCCTTCCTTATTGAAACTACTGCGTGAATTCGGCTCACTTGCCGGGTTGGAGGTGAACTGGTCAAAATTGTGTATATTCCCCATGCAGTCGGTTCCTGAGGCTCATAGGGCACCCCCCAATCCAGATGGTTTGAAATGGTGCTTCACCACTTTCAAATACCTCGGCATAAATATATTCCACGATACACAAGATCTCAGGGACGGAAATCTAGGGCAGGCGATCAGATCCATTAGAGGCTCCTTGGCCTTCTGGAGCGCACTCCCGCTCTCACCTATGGGAAGAGTGGCCATTGCCAAAATGATAATCCTCCCCCGACTCCTATATTTCTTTTTGGCTCTACCGTTGATACTACCAGCCTCATTCTTTAAACCACTGAATAGCCTCCTAACAGCATTAATTTGGGGCAATGGTAGGCGACGGGTAGCGTTAACTAAAATACATCAACCATTGACCATGGGTGGCATGGGAGCTCCCAGATTTGAACTATACTATGCAGCCGCCCAATTACACTGGACGTCCGATTGGCTTGGAAGCCCCGACAAAGCGGAACCACAACAGATCCTCTCCTCCTTGGGTAACACGGGAGTACTTCAATACCTTATGAACCGCGAGAACCCCAGACACCCACAGAATATATTATTGAAAATAGCGCATCGGATATGGGGCCGCTACGTACTATCAGAGGCTCAATCACCGCCGTACTCTCCCAGGATCCCACTACTAGCTAACTCAAAACTCGCAAATATAGCTCCCAGGGTGGGTTTGGACGGTTGGGTCGATAAAGGCATAAGCACTATAGGAGATCTATACAGCGAAGGCCACCTCCTAACATTCAACGCTCTTTCCACTAAATACAACTTAGGGCAGGGTGGCTTCATAACATATGGAGCAGTGCAACAAGTGCTTTGCGCCTACTGGAGCTCCGGCAGCCTCGAGCCTAGCATATCCACCACGCTTCATGATATACTCAGCAGCATATTCGCCCCCCTAAACGTATCCAGAATACACACGATCCTCGCCTCTCAAATAGAGCATAATCAAGACCAAGCAAAAATTAGATGGGACGGTGTGCTGTCTGATCCACTGACACAGCGCTCCTGGACCCAAGCCCTGAACATGGTAAAAGAAGTTTCACGCAATCCACGATTTAGTTATACCCAGTTTAATTATGTACACCAAACTTACTTATCACCCCACCGCATTACACGTATGTTCCCCCAATCACCCCAGGTCTGCCCTAGATGCGCAACTCCCGATGCTAATTTCTTTCATATGACTTGGGACTGCCCTCCAGTCTATACAACTTGGAATGATATCATAACCCTGTTGTCGGAGTGGGCGGCAATTAAGCTCCCTCTCACTCCGGAACTGTGCTTGCTTGGCATAGGCCCCCTCCCTAAGAAACTGAAGCAGCCACTAAGATGTATAGCCCTGGCGCTGGTGATGTACAGACGCCTTATAGCTATGCATTGGAAAGCCCCAGCAGCCCCTGGGATTGACTCATGGCGCTCAGAGTTGCTGCGTTGGGCCAGAGCCGAGGCTTGTACGCTGCAATCACTGTTCTCCAGGGGGATCCTGATTAAGGGACTGAATACTTGGAATTCTTTTGTCACAAAACTTGAAAACAAAGACGATGTACGCCCACCATGAACTCCTCAATAAAATAAAATTAAAAAAAAGGAAAAAAAAAAATTACCCCAAGCACTAAAGCAGCAAAATCTGTAACACTACCGAACACCCCCTGACTCCCCAGATTGATCCTCCACAATTTAACCAGTCTACCACACCACAAGTGACAGAATGGACATACCCTGGGCAGGGGGGTGGACGCAGATTCGCGCACAGCTGGCTCTGTGCGCCTCTGGGCTGTTCCCCCCTCCGCCGGGGGGACCGCGGTCAATGTGCCCCCGCTGGCTCCTCTCTATCCTGGCCCTCCCACAACCCTTCCCCCTATAGATATTTTTTTTTGTTTCTTTTTTTCTCACACAACATAGTTCCCCCAATTTCGTTTCCCCCTTCCTTGCTCCACTTACAGCGCGCTCGCCAATACCCGTTTTAACACCCTGGGCCTCCTGCGTACACTGCTACATACGGATAAATTATTGTAACTATAAGATCCGGAGGAAATTTGCATAAAGTGCATTGCATTACGCTGATTTGTATATCTTCACTATGTTTTTTTTTCTGTGTTAAATAAAATAAAAACGTATTTAAAAAAAAAAAAAATGTGTGCAGCAATCGGGCATAGGCCTTGTACCCCATGGCCCTGTGATTAATTAGGGAACTCTTAGTGCCTGGCATAGTGCAGAGGGCTGCTGTGTCTGTAGTGTCCGCCAACGGTAGCGGTATTGCATGCACTGAACATGTTGTTCTACTTTCCCCCCCCCCCTTTTTGTGGTCTCCCTGTTCTTGTGTGCATTAGCATCATCATGCGGAGGAGCAGTGCCACCGGAGCAGGAGGGAGCTGCATCCCACATGGCCCTGGAGGGCGAGACTACGGACTCCGAATTCACCAGTGGGACGGAGGTCGAGGGGAGCTCCACAGCGGGGACAGGAGCTGAGACCAGCGACACCGACTCCTCCTCTGATGGGAGCTCCCTGGCGGTGGCGGGCCCCTCTGTGCCCACCGCATCTACAGGTACAGCCGCCACCCCCCCTACCAGCACCGTCCTCCCAGCAGCCCCTCAGCGTGTATCCCTTGGCCGCTCACGCAGGAGGGTGGGCATCTCCTTCGCCCCAGGCAAACGTACACCTCCTACAACCACTAACTCTTCCTCCACTCCCAAACGCCCTCCATCTACCTGTCCCAGTGTGTCTAAAAAACCTTTCCTGTCAAACCTTGACCTCTTCCCTACACCTCCCCCACCCCTTCCGTCCCCCAGGGCCCGCCTGTCCAGGTCCCAACCCAGCACCTCAGCCACCACATCACCGGGATCAGTGGCGCCAGCAGCACGCTCACTGAGCCACCCACCAGCACCCACCAGCACCGCTGCCCAATGAGCGCCGCAAGCACCGCCGCCACTGAGGCTGCCGCCAGCGGCCACACCACATCCTGTGCCAGTGGCACCACCACAGATATGGCTGCCATCCCCAGTGGTCATTCGTACGTGGCTGGTGGTCAGTTCCAGGGGCCTGGACAGCTTCCATGTTGGCCCACCATCAGTAGAGAATGACATCCACTACCTCTGTCCTTGGCAGGATGAAGCACTCTGGGCACAAAGCTCCCTCCAGAACCAGTGGAGAATGACATCCACTACCTCTGTCCTTGGCAGGATGAAGCACTCTGGGCACAAAGCCCTCTCCAGAACCAGTGGAGAGATACATCCACTACCTCTGTCCTTGGCAGGATGAAGCACTCTGGGCACAAAGCCCCCTCCAGAACCAGTGGAGAATGACATCCACTACCTCTGTCCTTGGCAGGATGAAGTACTCTGGGCACAAAGCCCCCTCCAGAACCAGTGGAGATTCACATCCACTACCTCTGTCCTTGGCAGGATGAAGCACTCTGGGCACAAAGCCCCCTCCGGAACCAGTGGAGAATGACATCCACTTGAGAGACTGTGGCTTTGCACTCCCCAGGATAAAGCAGTGGGCAAACCACCCACTGGAGAGACTTGTGAGACTGTGGCTTTGCACTCCCCAGGATTAAGCAGTGAGCAAACCACCCACTGGAAAGACTTGTGAGTCTGTGGCTTTGCATTCCCCAGGATAATGCAGTGGGCAAACCACCCACTTGAGACACTTGAGAGACTGTGGCTTTGCACTCCCCAGAATAAAGCAGTGGGCAACCAACCCACTTTAAAGACTTGTGAGACTGTGGCTTTGCACTCCCCAGGATGAAGCAGTGGGCAAACCACCCACTGGAGAGACTTGTGATACTGTGGCTTTGCACTCCCCAGGATACTTTAATGGACATGGATCCCCCTCGTAGAGCTGGCATCGTGCACTCATCCGGCTGAGGTGCCCCTTCTTTCCTTCCCTCTGAGGTGCCTGTTTTATTTCAATCTGATGCCCCAGCAGTGTTCTCTCCGTTTGGATCGGGTATCTTGTGTGGGCCTCGCCCATGCATTTTGGGCCCAGTGGTCCACGGACTATGTAGGTGCAGTACATTGGACTTGAAATCTTGTTTATAGTGTATATATATTTTTGACTAATGGATTTTTACTCATTACAATAGTTCAAATCATTTCTTTTTGTCCTTGCATTCTTCCATGGGGGTTGGGGGGTATAAATGTAATGTTTTAACATGTATTTGTGTGTATGTTCTTGTGTGTGAGGGTGGGGGTGTTTCGTGTTGCCTGTGTGTGTCACTCTCTTTTCCCTCTCCCCTCCCCACTCCCCTGTGTCGTAGGTGCAGTACTCACCATGGTGGTCGCCGCTGTCGGTCGTGCTCCTGGTAGAGGAGCAGGAAGAGAATGGCAGGTAGAATTTGGAGTTACGACTCCATGGCGTCCTAATTCCTCGTGGAGTGTGTAGAGGTGAGAGTTTTCCCTTCCAAGTCCTGTTTCCGCAGTGTTTTTGTTTGCGTTGAATCCGTCACGGAAAAGGTGGCGGATTAGCCTCTCATAATGGTGCGGGCGGTACATTGTCTTCCGCCTGTCTGTTGGCGGTGACCGTCATGCTGTTTGTCTCCACCGCCGTGGCGGTCGGAGTGTTAAAGTGGCTGTCTATGTTGGCGGTTTCCGCCACGGTCATAATTCAATTTTTTTTTTACCACCGGCCTTTTGGCGGTCTTACCGCCGCTTTAACACCGACCGCCAGGGTTGTATTGAGGGCCTTTGTGTCACTGTCTGGAGAGAGGTGCAAACAGCCCACCTGTCAAACTAACCCAGACAGAGAATCCACAAACAGGCAGAGTCACAAAAATGGTTCAAGCAAGAAAATGCCCACTTTCTAAAAGTGGCATTTTCTAACACACAATCTTAAAACCAACTTTACTAAAATATGTATTTTTAAGTTGTGAGTTCAGAGGTCCCAAACTCCACCTCTATCTGCTCCCAAATGGAATTTACACTTTAATCATGTTTAAAGGCAGCCCCCAGGTTAACCTATGAGAGAGATAGGCCTTGCAGCAGCGAAAACCGAATTTGGCAGTATTTCACTGTCAGGACATATAAAACACATTTAGTATATGTCCTACCTGAACCATACACTGCACCCTGCCCATGGGGCTACCTAGGGCCTACCGTAGGGGTGTCTTACACATAGGAAAAGGGAAGGGTTAGGAATGGCAAGTGGGTACACTTGCCAAGTCGAATTTACAGTTTAAAACTGCACACACAGACACTGCAGTGGCAGGTCTGAGTCATGATTACAAGGCTAGGTATGTGGGTGGCACAACCAGTGCTGAAGGCCCACTAGTAGCATTTGATTTACAGGCCCTGGGCACCTCTAGTGTACTTTACTAGGGACTTACTAGTAAATCAAATATGCCAATCATGGATAAACCAATCAACAATACAATTTACACAGAGAGCATATGCACTTTAGCACTGGTTAGCAAAGGTAAAGTGCCTAGAGTTCAAAAGCCAACAAAAACAGGTCAGGTAAAATAGGAGGAAGGAGGCAAAAAGTTTGGCGATGACCCTGCAAAAAGGGCCAGGTCCAACAAGCCTCTTATGTGAACTAGTCAGCAGCTCACATGAAATAATTAGTGGCACATTTACAAGCCCCTAGAGCCACCAGAGCGTCACTTTCAGTGATGCTCTGGTGGCGGTATACACTGTGCCATATTTACAAGGCGGCGCTAAGCCACTTTTTGTGGTTTAATGCCTTGTAAATATGGGCCCCTCCAAAGCAGTTTTCTGCGGCACAGGGGGGACCAATGGGTGTTGCTATGGGCATTCAACCGCAAAACCCATTGCTTTTGATACTGCCCCAGATTTACGAGGAATCATAAATCTGAGACAGCTCCAAAAATTAACGCCATCCCAGGGGGGGCGTCAGCATGGCGCAACTAGGAGAAATACTTTTATTTCTCCTCATTTTTGCTTTTTCTCTGTGCACTGCATTCTGCAGCACACATAGAAAGAGCAGAAGGCCATTAATGCTTGTTTATGTGCAGGGAGGTGACCCTTTCTGCACATAAACAATCATTCCCTTCAACGCAGACATCCTTCCACTATGGAGCAAGGATGCCTGTGTTGGCAGCTAAATGTAGAGCTAGGGGAAACACAGGGGTGCACCGTATATGTGTAAATTTTAGCGCAGTACCACGCTGCACCATCTGTGTATAAATAAACACCCACCACCACTGGGAAGTGCCCAGTGTCCTGTGGGAATAGCGATGGAACACTAAAATACTATAATGCTCAAAACATAGCTGCGAGAAGGTGCTGTATTCTGAAGCGCAATATTATCTTTCACTCTTCGCTGTGTTATTTGCTTTGGTTCTCTTTGCAGATCCATCTGAACGTGCTGTAAACAAATGGGTTTTGGTCCCAATGGTGCATTGTGCTGTAGGTTTTAAGGCTTTCATTGCCAAAATACAAAGAATGGAAGTTCTATTTTTTATACAAATAATTTTGTAGGATCTGTAAAGCTCCCCCACATAGTGCAGTGCCTTGAAAGAAAATGCAGTACTGGAATAATGTGTTAGCGCGTCTGACCTGAATAAGTAAACTTACAAGGGGACACGAATGGGTCGATGAACCTTTTGACTCGCAATTAAGATGTTCTTACCATAGCTCCAATACATGCAGATCAATAATCAATAATCATCAACAATCAATAACAGTAATAATCAATGGAGTCAGTAATTGTCACACACCATGACCTTTTAGTCATGAATAACCATACCCTTTAGTAAAAGTTAGAATGTTTATTTCCCTATATTAACAATGCTAAGGTCATGTAGATTAATCTCAAAATCAAATGGAACACATACAGAAACAATTCTGGTTGTCCAAAGCAGTGGAACAAACATAGCCTAATCAAAGTTTGAACTACAACACATTCTAAGGTTATAGTGTAAATTAATAACAAAGTCAACTGCGTCAAAGTACTCACATACATTAAGTTTAGTAGAGAAGTACATCAAACATTAATCCCTGTTAGCACAATTTCATTAGTGAGGATCCTTAACTAACACCAAATTAGCATCAGCATGTTGGGCTTCATGCAAAACAATTTAGTAACACAAATTTGGTAAAACATCTAACTATGGCTCTATAAAAACAATGCAGTTGGTACCTAGAAATGAAAAGCAAGTATGCATAGTAATCAACAGTCTCATTTATAATACCTATCCTCAGTGTGGATCAGCAAGCAGAGTCAGCCTTCGTCCTCAGGACATCAGTCGATCAGCAAGGCACCAGGATTCAGCATCAAAGTTCGGAAAACGCAAAGTCTTTAAGCTTTAAAGTTAAGCACATCTCTTGTCAAGATGTAAGGTGAGCAAGAATAAGCCTTTCGGCCAGCAAGAAAATGGGCAATGACGATATGGCAAATGCAGAATGCTTAAGGCAAAATGCAAGGGCAGAATGCTGGTTTCTCCTTTGTGCAGCGTTGTTAAATGAAAACTACCAAAACTACTTCCCAAGTCCCTATTGGTTATTTAATCACATGCCCACACTTTGTCCAATAGACTAAGGTGGTCATTCCGACCTTGGCGGTCTTTTCAATAGACCGCCGAGGGACCGCCGTACGGAAGACCGCCAGTGCTGGCGGTCTTCCGCACGGGCCATTATGACCGTTGGCAGCGCTCCACCCGTTTCCGGACGAAGAGCCGCCAACAGCCATACTGGCGGCAGGCGGGGAAGTGGAGGTAGCTCCACTTCCACCGCCACGCCAACAGAACACCGCCCAGCGAATCACGACCTGTGATTCGCTGTGGCGGTGTTCTGTTGGCGTGGCGGTGTCGGCGGAGCTGCCCCCATGGGTCCCGTTCCCTCCCGGAGGATCACCGGAACAGGTAAGGTGATCGTCCGTTAGGGAAGGGGGGTAGGGGGTGTTGTGAGTTGTGTGCGTGCATGGGGGTGTGCGCGGGTGTATGTTGAGGGGGCGTGTGAGTGCGTGCATGAATGCGGGGGGTGTG
Organism: Pleurodeles waltl; assembly: GCF_031143425.1. Taxonomy (NCBI): domain Eukaryota; kingdom Metazoa; phylum Chordata; class Amphibia; order Caudata; family Salamandridae; genus Pleurodeles; species Pleurodeles waltl. Next base: position 723,945,684 of record NC_090448.1, on the reverse strand, counting down.
TATGTGCATGAGTGCGTGCATGAATGCGGGGGGTGTGTGTATGTGCATGAGTGCGTGCATGAATGCGTAGGGGTGTGTGTATGTGCATGAGTGCGTGCATGAATGCGTGCATGTATGTGTGTATGTGTGTGTATATGTTGGGGATCGGGTTGGGGAGGGGGGTCCTGCAACCTTTTGGGGGTGGCAGGGGTGGTGGGGGGGGTAGGGGAGGGAGTCGGGGTGGGGGTTGGGGGTGGGGTGGACCCCTATCAGTGCCAGGGAAGGGATTCCCTGGCACTGATAGTGCTTACCGCCATGGATTTCATGGCGGTCCCAAACCGCATGAAATCCATGGCGGTAAGTCGGGGTCAGGTGGGTTGGAATACCGCCGGCGGTATGTGACGACCGCCGTGCTGGAGACCCAGGTCTCCAGCCCGGCGGTCATAACCGCCGTGGCGGTCGGAACGGTGAATCGGTGGCTGGCCATGGCGGTAACCGCCATGGTCAGAATTCATGAAAAAAAAACGCCAGCCTGTTGGCAGTCTTACCGCCGCTTCATCGCCGACCGCCACGGTCGGAATGACCACCTAAGACTCCAAATCTATGAATTCTACTATTATTCCGTTCACATATCGTTGATTGGTTTGTCTTGCAATATCCTCATCAACCGGCTTGTAACAATATTGTTGCAGCTTCCACACCAGTCAGTATCTCCATTGTTCTCCTCCTGAGAAAGTCAGTCTAACACGCATTACGCACAAGATGTTTCATTAGCAAGAACAGCATCTTCTAGCAGTCGGTTCTCAAGAGAACCTTTAGTTATGAGCACATTTAAACAATGCAAATGGAAAATCACAGTTTAACTTTCTAGCACAGCCATTTATTAAACATTAAGAAATACAGCTTTGACATGAGGCCTGGCAAGTAGGCCAAGACATTTGCTAAATGAAGGCCTACAAATAATAAAGCTAGAGCATAATGTGTAACCCTTAATATGACTTTTTACTACATTAGTGAAACACATATTCAACATTTCACAATATTAATTCACTAGTAAGTACGCTTGGTGAACATTGGCGGCCACTCATCGTAATCACATTTTCAAATCCGTGCATTATTTTTCTATGTTATTTTATTTTCTACACAAATCACTTATTCAGAATACATGAACACTCAATCATTTTTATTAAGAAACCTGCACTAGCAATCCCTCCTCCGATGACTAAGGGGGTCATTACAACATTGGCAGTAAAAGCCGCTTACCGCCATGCAGAAGACCGCCAATACACCGCCGCGGCCGCGGAATTCCGCCACAGCTATTATGACCCACATCTCGGAATCCGCCGAAATTCAGACACCCACACAAGTCCGCCACACCAAAGGTCAGTGATAAACTGGCGAAAACAAAACCTCCACCGTCACGCCAACAGAAACACGCCCATGCTATTACGACCCACGAATCCACGCGGCGGTCTTTCAACCGTGGTATTTCATTGGCGGTACACACCGCTGCACTCAAGATACACACACATCTCCAAAACACCGCCACATTGGACAATTCCAAATACACACACCTGATACACATACAAACACCACTCCCACACACCCAACACACTATAAAACACACACCCACATCACCCACAAACCCCTACGACCAAAAATTATAGACGAAGGCGAGAGAGAGAGCACAGCATAGACAACCCCACCACACAGAGGCACACAACACCATCACCCACACAACATCCACGCACAAAACACCCCACCTCACTACACATCACCACACTCATCACCACATACACCACCCCACACATCACCCACACCACCCCATGACACGGCAAAGGCACCCCAGGTTTTCGGAGGAGGAGCTCATGGTCATGGTGGAGGAAATCGCACGGGTAGAGCCACAGCTATTTGGATCACAGGTGCAGCACTCCTCCCTTGCAAGGAAGATGGAGCTATGGCGCAGAATAGTGGACAGGGTCAACGCAGTGGGACAGCACCCAAGAAATCGGGAGGACATCAGGAAGAGGTGGAACGACCTACGGGGGAAGGTGCGTTCCGTGGTCTCCAGGCACAACATCGCGGTTCAGCGGACTGGCGGCGGACCCCCATCTCCTCCCCCACAACTAACAACATGGGAGGAGCAGGTCTTGACCATTATGCATCTAGAGGGCCTCGGAGGAGTCGGTGGAGGAATGGACACTGGTAAGTCAAATCTTAACTATCATATCCCCCACCCTACATGCATGCTATCACACACCCCCACCCTCACCCCCTCCCCTATCACTCCAACTCCTCACTAATGTACTAATAACACAAACCACCCATACCAACACCAAGCCCTGCATGACACAACAAAGCATGGTCACCACTCACTAAAGCATGCCCACTGCACATACCCATAACACCCCCCAACCATCATCACACAAGCCCCCACACAGGAATGCTTGCTCTGGGGTACACGCTCACCCACCCATTGCACACCATGACACACACAGATGCAATAATCATGCTTTTACACCCCTGCAGGACCACTACCTAACGTCACCAGACAGGAGGGTCCAGACATCTCTACCCCACCCACAGAAGAGGCCCACAGTGATGACAGCAGCTCTGGCCAACTGGATCCACATGACCAGCCCGGACCATCGTGGGCCTCGGGACAGTCGGTTCCCCTCGCACAGGCACAGCCCAACACTGACCTTCCACCCTCTGGAAACACCAGTACAGCACCCACCCAGCGGCCCCATACCTCCGTCCCCAGGACACGTCAATCAGCTGTGTGTCCACCACTACAGGGAACCCAGGATAACCCACCACCCCAACAACAGGGGGCAGTGGTAGTGGGCACACGGTCCAGGGGACGGAGGCCCAGGAACACAGGGGAATTGGGAGGGCTGCTGTGCGACAGGCCAAGGGAACCCACTCTCCACGAGGCCCTCTTGTCCATCATGGGAGCATACCACCACACCCAGGATACGATCGCTACGGTCCTGGCCAAGTTTCAGGAGACCCAGCGCCTGCAGGAGGAACAGTATTTGGGGTTCAGGGAGGAACTCAGAACCATCAGCTCCGCCCTGGGCACTATCGTAGGGGTGCTGAAGGACATACAGAACACCATGAGGGACACCGTGGCACTCCAAGGGGCCCCTGACACTAGCATGGACGAAGAACTGCCCACCACCTCCGCCGGCACTAGTGGACAGGACACCCGCCACAGGACCACCACACCAGCACCCCACACCCTGCAGACAGAGAACCACCCCGCAAGTGGTCCCTGAGATCCAGGAACAGGACAGAGCACAATGGCAAGACACACCGCCAAGAAATGAGACCACCCTGATTATCATCCCACTGTCCCACTTTGTAACCCTGTCCATATTGGAACTGCCCCAGCTCCACTTCCTATGCCCATATGGGCAATGCACCTGTGAGACTAATAGACTGGACTCTGCCATGGACATTCCTCCACCATCACCCATCACCATTTGACCACCCCCTCCAATAATTAGCACCTCAATAAACACCCTTGAAGCACAAAAATATCTGGAGTCAGTCTGTAATTTTGAAAATGTGTATTAGCCATGACAATGACAAAATCTGTTCGAAAACTGTAATGACAACATACCTATGTCACACATCACAAGTCCATGAAGGATGCAAGCAGATGACACACGTTGGTAACCACACCTGTGAAACCGTAATGGAAATGTACAACTCAGTTACCAAATACTGCTTGAAATTGACAGACAGGATAAAGGTAGAAGTGTGAAAGTAAATGTAGTAGTCAACAAAGTGTTCTCACCTGTGTGTCACTGGAAATATTGCTGTATGACTGAGTCCCGTTGTCAATGTCTTCTTCCTCTGCTTCCTCCTCATCACTGTCCACAGGCTCCACAGCTGCCACAACACCGTCATCTGGACCATCCTCCTGCAGAAAAGGCACCTGGCGTCGCAAAGCAAGATTGTGAAGCATAGAGCAGGCGATGATGATCTGGCACACCTTCCTAGGTGAGTAGAATAGGGAACCACCTGTCATATGGAGGCACCTGAACCTGGCCTTCAGGAGGCCGAAGGTGCGTTCGATCACCCTCCTAGTCCGCCCATGGGCCTCATTGTGGCGTTCCTCTGCCCTGGTCATGGGATTCCTCACTCCGGTCAATAGCCATGACAGGTTGGGGTAACCAGAGTCCCCTAATAGCCACACCCGGTGCCTCTGGAGTTGACCCATCACATAAGGGATGCTGCTATTCCGCAGGATGTAGGCATCATGCACTGAGCCAGGGAACATAGCATTTACCTGCAATATGTACTGGTCTGCCAAACATACCATTTGTACATTCATTGAATGATAACTCCTCCGGTTCCTGTACACCTGTTCACTCCTGTGGGGGGGGCTGCATGTGTCCCATCAATGGCACCTATGATGTTAGGGATATGTCCAAGGGCATAGAAGTCACCTTTAACAGTAGCCAAATCCTCCACCTGAGGGAAAAGGATGTAGCTCCTTATGTGTTTCAGCAGGGCAGACAACACTCTGGACAACACGTTGGAAAACATAGGCTGGGACATCCCTGATGCCATGGCCACAGTTGTTTGAAATGACCCACTTGCTATGAAATGGAGCATTGATAGCACCTGAACTTGAGGGGAGATTCCTGTGGAATGGCGGATTGGTGACATCAGGTCTGGCTCCAACTGGGTACACAGTTCCTGGATTGTGGCACGGTCAAACCTGTAGGTGATGATTAAATGTCGCTCCTCCATTGTCAACAGGTCCACCAGTGGTTGGTACACCGGAGGATTCCGCCATCTCCTCACATGTCCCAGCTGACGGTGCCTAGGAAGGACAATAGTGAGCACAGAGTCAAGCAACTCAGAGGTATGTACCCACAGCTACACAGAACACGAAACAAAATCCAAAAAGTTGTCTGTATGTGTGTCGAGTCCAGGCCTAGGTATGTGTGCCGCAGTTGAAAATGAAGCCTTGTGGGCCCCTGAAATGGCGGCTGCCTGACCTCTAAAGTGGGACAATGGGATGTGAGGTAACTGCGCTGGCGTTGTACACCGTCGCGGTAGGCGGTCGAAGACCGCTGCGCAATGCTGCATTGGTTAACATTGGACCCTATGGGTCCCAGGAGCCAATGACGAAGTGCGCCGGCGGTGATGATACGCACCGCCGTGGACGTGACTGCCATTTTCTATCTGTTGAATCACTCAATACCTGATCTTCGTCAGGAGAGGACCTATACTGCAAGTGCTGCTGTGACCTCGGTCTGGAAGAGACAATGGCACGTGCGTCTGGGGAAAGGGCCCCTGCCTTCACTGCACAGGAGTTGGAGAAGCTCGTGGACAGGGTCCTCCCCCAGTACACACTACTCTACGGTCCTCCAGACCAACAGGTGAGTACATAGGGTGCAAGTTGTATGGGCTATGCCTGGGTGGAGAGGGCTGGATGTAAGAATGAAGGGGGCATAGTTCTTCGAGCATGAAGGACTGTGAATGCATGTGCCACATGGCAAGGGTAGGGATGTGGGACACTCACTTCGACGGTGCAGTTGGTAATGACTTCTCTTCTTCCCCTGTACATGTCATGTAGGTCAGCGCCCACCAGAAGAAGGATATTTGGCGTGCCATCGCCAAGGACGTCCGGACCCTGTGTCAGGAGGTCCAAGTTCTCGGGATCTGCACAATGCTGAATAAGGGTCCCACTTCCAGGCAACACCAAAGTCAGATGCTGTTATAGCGCTGAACTTTAGAGGGGCCCAGCCGGGGGAAGGGGTAATCTGAAAGGAACAGCCAGGAGGGAGATCTGAAAAGGAAAAGGTTAATACAAAACATACAAAATGACTTTTACTATAATGATTCACTGTCTCATAAAGATCTCGCTAATTTCCAAAGAATGATTCACTGTCTCATAAAGATCTCACTAATTTCCAAAGAATGGATTTCAGAAGAAACAACTTTCTCCAGAATATATTTCTTTAAAATAAAATTCAGCACAACTCTTAATCCAGAGATCTATAAAGGCCATAAGTTAAAATATTCCACCAAAGTATCTTGCCTCATAATCATTAAACAAAAGACACTATAAGTTCCTTAAAGTCACTCATACAGAAGAAAACAATATTTGTCCTTTTCTCAGAATTTTTAAATCACTTGAGTTTTAAATAAAACAGTATTTATCAAAGTACAATGTCACTTTCTTTTTTGATAAAACATAGCACCAAAAATCCAATAACACTGTGAAATGAAATCTGTTCATTAAAAGCTTTAAAACGATTACACAATCTTTTAAACGAAGCATCTATTAGCAAGTATGTAACCTTTTTCAGAGAAAATGCCCCGGAGAAAAAATGGTTACTTTGAATCTCAGTGAAATGCACGAACGGAAAGAAACAATGTTGCCAAGCAACACTCTCGTAGCCCTTCACCTCTTCAAATAAGCTCCGAATGCGGAGTTCACGGGATGGGCATGAAAGCCCAAAAGGAAATTTCTCACCGCCGCGAGCCGACCGCTCGCTACAAGAAAGACAGACTCCAGAGAGATCTCGGCAGCTGAATTCACGGGACTCGTTCTTCCCAGACGCACAGAATAGAAGGCGTCGGTTGAACGGGTGTGGCAGGTATTTATAGCCTGACCACACCCAAAACCAATTAGTATCAGGGGAGGCTGGGAAATGAAGTCCTCCCTGACTTCCTGGTTCTTATATTACGGTCATGTGTGATCAAATGAAGATGTAGGATCTTCATTTTATTATTCTTGAATAATGATTAGGGCAATGATACCACCAATGACCCAATCTTTTAGGTAGATTACTTTTACCACACAAGATGTGTGGTTTCATAGAAATGGTGGCTGCAACATATGGATAATTGCGCCCACGTGTCACTAAAGTCCTGACACCCTGGAGGTCCACCAGAGACGGAGCACCCACTGCCGTAAAAGATGGGAGGACATTCGCCGCTGGGGCAAGAAGACGGCGGAGGCTCAGCTGGGGATGGCCTCCCAACGTGGGAGGGGTGCCCGTCGCACCATGACCCCCCTGATGTTCCGGATCCTGGCGGTGGCCTACCCTGAGTTGGATGGGCGCTTGAGGGCATCACAGCAGACACATGGGGGTGAGTACACTCTCATTCAGAGGACTTTACACGCAGTGAAGGTGTCTGGGTGGGGGTGGAGGGCTGTGGGTTTCCCTAGGCCAGGGTGAGTTCCGTAGGCTAGGCCCCTCCGTAATGCAGGCCATGTGCCACTCCACCCCACCTCTGTATGGTGCCAAGTACAGGTATACATGCCCATGTGTCATCTATGTGTGCAGATGTCGACCATTGCCATGTAGGCCATATCCCTGGAACTGCATCTGTAGAGCCCAACAGCGTGGCGTAGTTCAGGGGGCTGCTGTGTCTGTATTGTCCGCCAAAGGTAGCGGTAAGCCAAGCACTCAACCTGTCTTTCTTCTGTTGTTCCCCCCCCTTTTTGTGCTCGCCCTGTTCTTTTGTGCATCAGCATCATCAGGCGGAGGTACAGTGGCACCGGAGCACGAGGGGGCTGCATCCCACATGGCCATGGAGGGCCACACCACGGACTCAGAATACACCAGTGGGACGGAGGGCGAGGGGAGCTTCACGGCGGTCACCGGATCAGCAAACAGCGACACAGACTCGTCCTCCGATGGGAGCTCCCTTGTGGTGGCGGCAACATCTGTGCCCCCCACTTCTACAGGTACAGCCGCCACCCCCTACCAGCACCGCCCTCCCAGCAGCCCCTCAGCCTTCGCCCCGTGCCCATTCACCCAGGAGGGTGGGCATCACCTTCGTCCCAGGCACCTCAGCCCCTGCCCCTGTCACCTCAGCTGCCCTCAGTGAGGAGGCCATTGACCTCCTCAGGTCACTCACTGTTGGGCAGTCTACCATTGTGAATGCCATCCAGGGTGTAGAAAGGGAGTTGCAACACACTAATGCATTCCTGGAGGGCATTCATTCTGGTCAGGCTGCCCATCATCGAACCCTGCAATCTCTGGCCTCAGCACTGACGGCAGCCCTTGTCCCTGTGTCTAGCCTCCCCCCTCCAACTTCCTCCACCCAGACCCAATCCCCTGTACCTCTGCCTATCCCAAGCACACCATCAGACCAGCCTGCACACACATCAACACACAAGGGCATCTCAGGCAAACATAGGCACCACACATCCCACAGGCACTCACACAAGCATCACCCACATACAGACACAGCAACATCCACTGCCTCCACTGTGTCCCCCTCCTCGTCGTCCCCCTCCTCCCTCCCAGTGTCGTCTACACTCTCACCTGCATGCACTACCACTACAGCCACTAGGACTCGCACCACCACACCCCGCTCACCTGCACTCACCACCCCCACTACCATTTACACGTCCCCTGTGTCCTCTCCCAGTGTGTCTGTGATGCCCCCTCCCAAAGTACACAAACGCGGGCACACACACACACCCAACATCCATCCACCTCATGACAGCCTCCAGAACATGCACCTGCACCCAAATCATCAAAAGTTACACCTCCTACAACCACCTCCTCTTCCTCCACTCCCAGACCCCCTCCAGCTACCCGTCCCAGTGTTCGTCAGAAACTTTTCCTGAGCAACGTTGACCTCTTTCCCACCACCGCCTCCTCCAATTCATAGGTCCCGTACTAGCACCTCAGCCAAAAAATCTCCAGTACCAGTGGTGCCTGTTAGAGGTATGTGGAGTGCACCGGCACCAGGTCAGCCAGTGTGACACAGAGCCAAAGCACAGCCAGTCCCCCCCCTGTGAAGCACCAGAAGTTGGACAGTGCCCGACGGGAGAGGGGGAAGACTCCTGCCGGCATAGCCGCTCACAAGGGTCCCGGGGGAAGTGTTGAGTCAGCTGTGACTCCTCCCAAGGTGGGGAAGGGGCAGAAGAAAGCGCCAAAGTCTGGGAAGAGCAGCACGGCAGAGAAGGTCGCCATTATCCCCGCTGCCCAGGACACCACCGTCAGCCCGATCGTCACTGGTCAGGAGACCACCGCCAGAGTCAGTGCCCAGGAGGGCAGTCCAATCGTCACTGGTCAGGAGACCACTGCCAGAGTCTGTGCCCAGGAGGGCAGTCCAATCGTCACTGGTCAGGAGACCACCGCCAGAGTCAGTGCCCAGGAGGGCCCCGGCAGCCACAGCCCCGCTGGGCAATGAGGGACCGCCATGGCAAACACCGCTGCACAGGTCAGAGACAGCAAAGTCAAGTACCGCTGAAAAGGGCAAAGACCGCCATGGCAAGCACCGCTGAACAGGTCAGAAACTGCAAAGTCAAGCACCGCTGAACAGGGCAAAGACCGCCATGGCAAGCACCGCTGAACAGGTCAGAAACTCAAAGTCAAGCACCGCTGAACAGGGCAAAGACCGCTGAACAGGGCAAAGACCGCCATGGCAAGCACAGCTGAACAGGTCAGAAACTGCAAAGTCAAGCACCGCTGAACAGGGCAAAGACCGCCATGGCAAGCACCGCTGAACAGGTCAGAAACTGCAAAGTCAAGCACCGCTGAACAGGGCAAAGACCGCCATGGCAAGCACCGCTGAACAGGTCAGAAACTCAAAGTCAAGCACCGCTGAACAGGGCAAAGACCGCTGAACAGGGCAAAGACCGCCATGGCAAGCACAGCTGAACAGGTCAGAAACTGCAAAGTCAAGCACCGCTGAACAGGGCAAAGACCGCCATGGCAAGCACCGCTGAACAGGGTAAGCACCGCAAAATCAAGCTCGGTAGCCCATGTGCGGCAGGGGCAGTGACGGAACTGGGACCGTCACGGGGAGAGTGATGCACTCTGGGCACCAGTCCCCCTCCAGAACCAGTGGAGAACAGCATCCACTACCTCAGTCCTTAACAGGATGAAGCACTCTGGTCACCAGTCCCCCTTCAGAACCAGTGGGGAACAGCATCCACTACCTCAGTCCTTAACAGGATGAAGCACTCTGGTCACCAGTCCCCCTTCAGAACCAGTGGAGAACAGCATCCACTACCTCAGTCCTTAACAGGATGAAGCACTCTGGGCACCAGTCCCCCTCCAGAACCAGTGGAGAACAGCATCCACTACCTCTGTCCTTAACTGGATGAAGCACTCTGGGCACCAGTCCCCCTCCAGAACCAGTGGAGACTGTTATCCACTTGTGAGACTGTGGCTTTGCACTCCCCAGGATAGTACAGTGGGCAAACCACCCACTGGAGAGACTTGTGAGACTGTGGCTTTGCACTCCCCAGGATGGTACAGTGGGCAAACCACCCACTGGAGAGACTTGTGAGACTGTGGCTTTGCACTCCCCAGGATGGTACAGTGGGCAAACCACCCACTGAAAAGACTTGTGAGACTGTGGCTTTACACTCCCCAGGATGGTACAGTGGGCACACCACCCACTGGAGAGACTTGTGAGACTGTAGCTTTGCACTCCCCAAAATGGTACAGTGGGCAAACCACCCACTGAAAAGACTTGTGAGACTGTGGCTTTGCACTCCCCAGGATGGTACAGTGGGCAAACCACCCACTGAAAAGACTTGTGAGACTGTGGCTTTGCACTCCCCAGGATGGTACAGTGGGCACACCACCCACTGGAGAGACTTGTGAGACTGTGGCTTTGCACTCCCCAGGATAAAGCAGTGGTCAAACCACCCACTGGAGTGACTTGTGAGACTGTGGCTTTGCACTCCCCAGGATACATCAATGGGCATGGAGCCCCGTCTTGGAGCTGGCGTGGTGCTGTCATCCGGCTGAGGTGCCCCCCCTTCCCTTCCCCCTGAGGTGCCTGTTGTATTTCGATCTGATGCCCCAGCAGCGTTCTCTCCATTTCTGGTCAGGTATCTGATGTGGGCCTCATCCATGCATTTAGGGCCCAGTGGTCCACGGACATTGAATGGTGCATACCTCCACTACTAATCGTGATGTATACATTTTGGAATGTGTATATATATCTGTATATATTAGCTTACTGTATTTTGTAACATTACAATGGTTGAACTCATTTCCTTTTGTCTTTGCATTCTTCCGTGGGGGTTGGGGGTTGTTACTGTGATGTTTGGAAATGCATTGGTGTGTGTGTTGTAGTGTGCGAGGGTCGGGGTGGGGGTGGGGGTGTTGCGTGTGTGTGTCCCTGACTTTTGCCTCCCCCCTCCCCTATGTCGTAGGTGCAGTACTCACCGTTGTCTTGGGCGCTGGCGTTGCTGATGATCGTAGAGGAGCAGGAAGACTAACGCAGGGAGTATTTGGAGTTCCGGCTCCATGGTGCCCTCCCTCCTCGTGGAGTGTGTTAAGGTGAGCGTTTTCCCATTGAAATGGCTGTTTCAGCCGTGTTTTTATCCACGGTGAATCCGCCCCGGAAAAGGTGGCGGATTGGCCTGTTGTAATACTGTGGGCGGTACTTTGTCTCCCGCCTGTCTGTTGGCGGTGACCACCTTGCTGCTTGTCTGTACCGCCGTGGCGGTTGGAGTGTTAAAGTGGCTGTCTTTGTTGGCGGTTTCCGCCACGGTCATAATTCCCTTTTTTATTCCGCCGGCCTGTTTACGGTCTTACCGCCACTTTAACACCGTCCGCCAGGGTTGTAATGACCCCCTAAATGTGTCATCACACTAACTACCACTCCCAAATTTTTGCATGGGCTATAATTCTGTCAATTCAATCCCTTCATGCTTTTGTTTCCCTTTTGAATTTTCCCAATACAATTTTTCCCTTTTCTTTTCTTCCCTCCTCTTATTATTCTTTGACCTTTTCAATTTAATTATTTTGCACAATTTACACAATCCCCACAAACCAAAACAATTAATATACCTTGCAATATTTTCAATATAATCCCATTCCAAATGTTGCTGAGACAATTTCTCACTGTAGCAAAACCCTTGCCAATCTTTTCCCAAACACCTTGTTCTTTCAATTCTTTCAAATCAGCACTTTCATTAGTCAGATTAGTAAGGAGACCTCTAATTTATTTACTATTATCAGGAATATTCAAACAACAATGCCTAGAATTAATCATTCTACAGACTCCACCATCCTTCGCTAAAAGAATGTCTGAAGCAAGACTATTTTGAAGAGTCATAGCTCTAACAGCAGCTAGCTCAGTATCTATCAGGAGTATGGCTCCTGAAAAATGTATCAGCATGTTATCCACAATAGTAGACAACTTTTGAATCTTTATCGAATTCAGAATGACTCCCACTCAAGGAATCACTGCTACAAGAATATCTCCCACTATACCAGAAGAGGACTCCCTCCTCTGTCTTATATGATGTAATTCAGTCACTTTCGGAAACTTCTTTAAATCATTCATTTGATAAATGTTTGGGAAAACTATCCCCAAATAACATGTCCCATACCACCCCCTTAGAAGACGGTAAAAAGCATTAAGACCACAAATATAATAATTTCCGGGAATTGCCGGGTCCTGTCCATTCAACATAAATGTCCATTTACTCTGAAACAAGAACACATGCTTACATTCAATCGTTCCCACAAATAAAGTGTCAGTGCATGATTTAGGCCTGAATATACAAAGTTCTCCTACGTGCTGAGCATCCAAAGCTAATTTCCCTTGCGTTTTAATTGCACTATAAGCATAATCATTCCTGTAAGTCCTTTTCGCTAAGCCTTTTTCTAACTCCTCCTTTAATGCCTTTCTCCTGTCATCTGTGTGATCTAAGAAGCTTTTCTCTAAAGGTGTAAGCAAGCATGTCAAATTATTGTGGTATGCATAATCTGTGCCAAACGCCAATGTAGGTTCAAAGAAACCTCTATTACTATGTCATTCTCCTTAGCTACTCTACTCCAATACCTAATTATAGGAACAAACGAAAACACAACATCATAATTCGAGTAAAAGTACTGTATGTACTCCTGATTATAAAATCTTGTTAGTAACAGACTACAACTTATTCCATAAGTTAATGGCAAACTATGGTAGGTAACTCCTTCCTCGACTGATGAAGGAATCTACGTACACACATAACAATTCTACGCATCCATTGTCTCAGCATACTCACTCAACAAGCGATAGAAGACGTTAGAAGAAAGTTCTCCTTGCGCATTAGTATCCTCATGCAAATATTTCTCATCTAACCTAAACTTCTCTATTGCCGTTAGTGCAGTAGTCATTTCAAAAGCAGAAGTATGGTTGGATTTACTCTTATCAAGAACAGACATTACCACAATATCCCACACATAGGGCCAGATGTAGCAAAGGGGTTTTCCCATTCTGTGTCAATGGGAAAATGTGTTCGTACATATGACCCATAATCGCAAAACCAATACTCATATATTTACAGCGCGAGTATTCCTACCCTGTTGACTAATGTTACTCATGATCTGTAAAGAATCAGAAAGCAGAAGAAAATTTATAAAAACTTCCAGCAAAAAATCAAAAATAGACAACTCTTCTTTCAGCGGTTATTTACAGCTCTCAGTCTCACTTCCAGGATCCCTGGTCAAAATCGGTTAGCAGCTTTGTCAAAATCCGGTTTCAAAAGTCAAATCAGGTTATCAATGTCTCTTCTGGTTACTTTCAACAATCTCTTTCTCAAAAATGTCTCTCAGACTGTTTCAACAGTTCAGTTTATCAGCTTCCTTCAAGTGCCAAAATACTGACCCCGAATGTCTCTATCAAAACAAAAAGACAAAGGGGGTCATTACAACCCTGGCAGTCACCGGCTTCCAGGGTTAAAGTGGCGTTCGTACCACCAACAGGCTGGCGATACGAATTGCCATATTATTACCACGCAGTACCGCTGCGGTCACACCGACGGGACAGGCAGTTTACCGCCATGGATGTCCCGGCGGTTTACCGCCATGGATGTCCCGGCGGTCAGAATCTGCCAGGGCAGCGCTGCTTGCAGCGATACCCTGTGGATTTTAACTCCACTTACTGTCAGCCTGTCCATGGTGGTAGACACCGCCATGGAAAGGCTGGCGGTAAGAGGAGTTGCGAGGCCCCCAGGCACAGCCCTGTCATGATTTTCACTGTCTGCCTGGCAGACAGTGAAAAGCGCGACAGGTGCTGCTGCACCCGCCACATAGCCACATTGCCTCCGGCTCTATTAGGAGCCGGCTGCAATGTTACGGCCGACATCCCCGCCGGCCCAGCGGGGAAGTCCAAATGCAGCTGGCGGGTTTCTGGCCGCATGGGCGGCCGACTGGTGGTTCAGCCTTGGCGGTCAGCCTCGTCCCACCACCAAGGTTGAAATGAGGGCCAAAGACTCTTGCTGCCATTCACTTGAAGTTGCATACGCCCATTCAGGACCTTCATATCTTTGGCTTGCTATTCTCTTTCTTTTCAACTATCGATCACCATTCAATTCTCATTCACTTAGACCTTCTCTCCTTGTTGTATCTACCTCTTCCTCGATGTTTGTCTCGACAACCACTTCTTTTCCTCTTTCTACTTGCAACTCCAGCCACATATCTCCTTTCAGTGGACCTTTTGTCAGTGTTCTCTTCAGAGTCAAACTTGAACCTTCTCCTTGTTCTGCAGTGTTTTCTCTTGACAGACCTGAAATCGGTTCAGGAGGAGTCAGATCACAGTGACTTTGATCCACCCCAACCCCTTTCCCCTCTGGGTCTGGCAATTGCTCTGTTTGTCTCTCAAGATCATCTTCTTCCGTGAAAGCCGCCCTCTGACTAGGCTCTCCTGCTGCCTCAATTGAGATAGGCTCTCCGTCACCCTCCTGGAGGTATTCTCTCTTGTCTCTCACAGGAGAGACTGAACCATCCTCAACGGGCTCAGATCTGGTCTCAGTTCCCCTTTGTTCTCTTTCTGGGCCTGAGACTTGTCTCACTGTTGTTGGTACTCTAAACAACTCTTCTTCACGATTCAGTGGATATGCCACTTTCTTTGTGTGACTCGCATGAATACAGTTTGGAATTCCAGCAGACTTCACAGCTGTGGTAGTTGTCAGAACTACCTGATAAGGTCCCTTCCAACGAGGCTCCAAACACGTTTTCCTCACATGTTTCTGGACCACAACCCAGTCTCCAGCTCTCAAATTGTGCCCTGGGTCATAGATCGCTGGCAGTGTGGTGGCTTCCACCTGCTGAAAGAAAGAGGGAACCACATCATCAAGACCTTTGCAGTAGTTAAACACCATATCATCTGTAATGTTGACAAGTGCATTTGCAGGCACTGCTAGCACCCTCATTGCTCTGCGCATGAGGATCTCATGCGGCGACAATTCTGTCTTCCTGTCAGGTGTGTTTCTCATTGACATCAACACTAAAGGCAATGCGTCAGGCCATTTCAAATCCGTAGACGCACACATCTTTGCAACTCTTGACTTTAAGGTACCACTCATCTGTTACACTAGTCCTGATGCTCGAGGGCGGTAACTACAGTGCAACTTCTGCTCAATGTTCAATACTGCACATAGTAATTTAATTACTTTATTGTTGAAGTGACTTCCCCTATCTGATTTTAAAGAGATCGCAAATCCGAAACGCGGCATCAGTTCCCTAAGCAGTAGTTTTTCTACTGTGAGACTATCATTTCTTCATGTAGGGTAAGCTTCAATCTAGTGACTAAAGATGCAAACAATCACCAATACATATCTCAAACCTCCACACAGGCATCTCAATAAAATCCATCTGAATTCTGCTGATCGGACCTCCCGCTCTTCCAATGTGGCTCAAATTAACCACTGTCCCTTTTCCCTCGTTTAGTTGTTGGCAAATGACACAAGGATGACAAACTGCTTCAGCAACTTGTCTAAACTTTGGGTTGAACCAATCATGTTTGAACAATCGAATCATCGAATCCCTCCCAAAATGTGCTTGACCATGATAGTACCTCGCCATTTGAGACAACAGACTATTTGGCAAAACCAATTGACCTTCTTCTGGAACCCACAATTCATCTTATCTTTGCACACATTTAATTTTGCTCCATGAATGTCTTTCCTCCCTGTCAGCATTATTCTGCAACATTTTCAATACCTCCAAGGTGTCAATTACTTTCAATGCATAGCTTGTACAAGTTCCGTCTTCAGATAACAGTTCCCACTTGTTTTTTAATGATATACAGTTCAATGCGCAAAACCTTGCGACTTGATCCTCATACCTATTTCCCATGACACAAAGTCCTGCGACTTCAGATGTGCACTGCATTTCACCATGGCAATCTTTTCAGGCATTTGGATAGCATGTAATAATTCTTTAATTCTCCCACCATTTCTCACTGGTGAACCAGAAGAGGTCATGAAACCTCTTTGTGACCACAACTGGCCAAAATCATGGACTAGTCCAAATCCATACTGGCTATCCATATAGATTGTAACTTTCAGCTGAGCAGAAACATGGCATGCTCTAGTAAGGGCCACCAGTTCTGCTACTTGGGCAGAATACACTCCTCGAAGTCAAGAAGCTTCCAAAATACCAGTAATTGTCACACAGCATGTCATTCTCTCAGTGTCCCTGCACTGTCTCTCAGACAAGAAGCATCAACAAAGATAATTTGGTCATTTTCTTCCAATAGGGTGTCTCTAATGTCTGGTCTCGGTTTTGTGCACAAGTCAGTTACTTCAAAACAATCATGTTCAACATCTTCCACTTGCTCAATTTCGACTTTCTCATTTGGAAGTAAGGTTGCTGGATTCAGCACTGCACATCTTTTCAATGACACATTTGGTGACCCTAGAATACTCGTTTCATATCTGGTCAACCTTGCACCAGTTTAATAATGTGTTTTTGTCCTTGTAAGTAGAATCTCAATAGAGTGAGGGACCATTACAGTCAAGGGATGTCCCATCACAATGTCTTCACACTGTGTAAGGCTCTGAAAACTGCTGCAATTGCACGCAAACAACCCGGTAAGGATGCTGAAACTGGGTCCAAAGTTGCTGGAAAATATGCTACTGGGTGGTTTACACCTCCATGGACCTGTGTCAAGACAGACAAAGAACATGCATCATGCTCATTACAAAACAATGTGAAAGGTTTCGTGTAAGCAGTCAAACCCAACGCTGGAGCCTTGCACAGACTCTCTCTCAATTCAGTGAACACTTTCATTCCAGCCTCATCTAACACTATTGGATCAGTGACTTCCTTATGAGTCAGCTTCTGCAATGGTCTCAAAATAACTGAAATTTAGAATCCATTGGCGACAATAGCCTACTGTACCTAAAAACATCCTGACATCTTTCTGTGTGATCGGGGGATTTATCTGCAATATCGTGGTAATCCTTTCTCTGGATATCTTTCTTGAACCCTTCTCAATCTGATGACCCAAGTATTTCACTACTTTTTGACAGTACTGCAATTTAAGTGGAGACACTTTGGGCCTGATTTGTACTTTTTTAGCACTGCATTTGTGTCATTACTTTACGTACAAGCGGCGCAAACTTACAAAATTCAATTATATTTAGTAAAGTTGTGCCGCTTTTGCATAAAAAATTACGCAAATGCGGCACTAAAAAAGTATAAATCTGCCCCTTTGTGACCATTCTTTCCCAAATGGTTCAACAGGGTATTTGTAGCATTCTTGCACCTGTCCCTCGTTTTGGACACAATCAGCATGTACTGCACCAGATTCGATTGGAAAGGCAATTCCAACGACCCCAAATTCTTTTTCAAGATCTGATTGAATATGGAAGGTGACTCTGAAAACCCTTGAGGAATTCTGCACCAGCAATAAACTTGATCCAGGAACTTGAAACAAAAGATAAATTGACTATCCTCATGAAGAGGCACAGAAAAGATGGCTTGTGACAAATCAATGGCAGTGAACCACTAAGCATCAAATGGAATCTGAAACATATCCTAGCTTGATTTGGCACCACAGGACAACATTTGACCACAATCTCATTTATTTTTCTCAAATCCTGAACAATTTGCACCGGGCTTTTGTAAACCCATAGACTGTTCAATACGTCCTTCAAAATTCCTTGCTTTACAAAGTCTGCAATTATCTGGGCTACCTTCATAAGGATATTTTGCGGCATGTGGTACTGTGGAAGTTGAGGGAAAACTGAATTTGGCTTCACAGTAACTTTAACTGGCTCAACTCCCTTTATCAAATCTACTTCTTTTCCTGTCAAACCCCACGCTTTCTCTTTAACTGTCCCCAGCAAATCAGGAGGAAGCTCTTTCAGATTGAACATCGGGAAGAATTCAATCAGAGGATATTCCCCAACTGGAGTTTCACACTCTGTCTCTGGGGCTTGATCATCTTCATCATCACTATTCATCTGTATTTCAATTCCCTCATTTGAACAAGTTATCGAACACTTTGTTTTATACAGCAAGTCTCTTCCCAGTAGGGATACCGGACTTAAATCGCAAACTACGAATTTGTGCAATCCCTGAAAGTTGCCAATCTCAACTTGAACTGGATCTGTAATCTGGTTTGTCAAATACTGGTTTGCTACTCCTACAACTTGAACTGTCCTACCTGAAAGGGGCAAATTTGGATCTTATGCACTTCTCACTGTAGAGCGTGTAGCTCCTGTGTCAACCAAGAATGGAACTCCGTGACCCATAACCTTTCCCTCCACATAGGGACCTCCTTGATCTACTTCTAAGGAAGTTGCAAGCACACATGGCTCCTCATCTGAACTGTCACTCGTCCAATCATCATTTATTCCATTCTCACTGTGTAACGGGAATTGGTGCACTACTTTTGTTAAAACTCTGACCTGTGACCTGTTGAGAAAGCATTATCTGTTGCTGTTCCATCAGGGTTTGAGGTATTTGAATTTGCTGTCTATGTACCATGGAACCTGCTGTTGCATTGGCTGCAACTGTGACATTTGTACACATGGCATTTGCACCTGCTGCATGGGCTGAACATTTTGCACTTGATTCACATTATTCTGAAACTTTGGATTAGGACCTCTCACTCTCGGGCCTCTCACATTCTGGAATGAATTGATGTCATTACTCTGCTGAACGACACCTTCCTGCACCATCATCAGACACTCCCCTCCAATGTCCAACGGCTCTGCAAACGTGACATGGCAACAATTTCTTAATTCCCTGCACATCATTGTGAAACACTGCAGTATTCAAGATTGGACCACGATTCATATTTCCTCCACGGCCTCTTCCTCTCATCTGGGGCTGGAACATCATGTTCCCCTACTGCTGCTGTGGAAAATTCCCTTGCACCCCTGTTTGAGCTGTTTTAATCTGCATCACCATCGCCTTCTCTTTCAACTTTTTCTGCTTCAACTCAATCTCATCACTACAGTATTTCACATACTGCAACACCTCATCAATCGGTGTTGCTTGCTAGCAAATCAAGTGACTCTTAATCATCAGGCTAATTTCAGGTCTCAGTCCTTCCACAAATCTGAACACAAAATGGAACATGTCTTTCGCCTCGATTGTTTCTGTACCACTGTAAAGCTTGAATACCTGCAACAATCTCTCATAATAAACATGTATCGACTCCTTTGCTTCCTGAGCTGTCCTTTCAATCCTCTGCCAAACAATATTCTTGGGCAAAATTCTCGTTTTCAAAAACTCAGTCACCTTATAGTAATATTTCATTACCTCCAGAGCTGGTGCACCTGTATTTTTGTCTCTCTCCGGTTCACTTGTTGGACAATCTACACTCCTCTTACATTCAAACCACAGATCAGCTGGAACCACTATCTCTAGTAATGTGTTCAAGTCTTCCCATAGGCACTTTGCAAGTTTTACAAACCTGTCTCTCAGGTGATACCACTCTACTGGCTTCTCTCTCAATTTTGTATGATCATTTGTAAATGACAGAATGCCACTTCTGCTCCAAGGGACACGGACAAAATTTCCCCCTGGTATCTCTCTCATTGGTAAAATTTTCACTGGATCTTTATCCTGCAGCACATTCGCAGTCAGCTCCACAGAATCCCCTTTTCTCTTGTCTCTTTTCTTTACCCACCTGCCTTCCCATTTGTCTAATGCTCCCCAGGTCTGAGCACTTTGAAGCAATTCCTGAAGGTGTGCTTTCATTACGGCAAATCTCATGTGTTCAAAATCTTTTGTCTCAAAATCTAATCTGTAACCCCTTTTCAAATGCTTTGTTTTCTCTATTTCTATGCCGTACTTCTCTGCCAAGTCTGCTAATTTCTGACGCACATTGCTCACTTCTCTCGTAATCTTTGGGCACAAATATCTCAACTCTGCCTCTGTGTAGGATTGTAACCTGTTCACCCCCATAGTTCCCAAAATGAGTTCACCTGCTTCTACGCTTAGTCTAGCACAATTCAAATTCTCCTCTCCCTTAGGAAACCTATGTGGGGTATTCAACTTGTCTAACCATTCAGTCAACTGCTGAGCTGTCAATCCTTGCAACAAAATGTTAATTGCCTGGACTGGTGGCACATGCTGTGCAACTACATTCGGGGTCTGCAGTGTCAATAATTTCAAACTCTGGCTAACGTTCAACCCTGCCATAGTATTTGGAAGTGCTACAAATGGACTAAGGTCTAGCAATGATCTCGATCCATCAAAGGTCTGTCCCACAGGAGAGACTACCTGAACATTTTCATTATGTCCTTCCCTCATTATATTCTGGGACATTGCTCCCTGTTCACCTAGAGTCGTTTTCTTCTGTGCAAATAATGGTACAGCTGGACCAACAGTAATAGTAGTGATATAGCATCTGGGGCTGGTCTGGCACTTATGCTCTGTGAGAGAATAACTGCCATATTTTTATTCATCATTGGAGTCATATTTGACTTTGTCCCTGTTACTGGAGTGAATCTCGTCATTACCTGCGGCTGCACTTGGGGTAGTAAAATTGGAGTTGGTTCAGTCTGAACCAATATCGTTCTCGGGTACACCTGTTCCGTTGGCATCATTAAGTTCGAAGTCGTTTCCAAAATGGGCACATCAGGATAAATTCTCTGAACCTGTGGCGGTTGCATCTGATTCTGTACTCCAGGAGTTGTAGCCACATTAAGACCACTCTGCATTGCATTTGTGTCAGGCTAGCATTAACCGGCATCGGACTAATTGTCTCATTAACCTGTATCTGGGCTGTCGGATCAGCACTGGTACTCAGACCACTCTCATGTGCTGTATCTGGAGGTGGGTGACCTCTCAATAACTGTGTAATAAACTCATCATCATCCGATTCCTCCTCCACTGCTGAAGACTTTCTAGCCTCCCTACTCTCGGGTGGACTTTTGATAGTCATCCTAGGAGCTTTCCTTCCTTCTTTCGCATTGTCCTGTGTAATTGCCAGAAACAATTTAATTCCCCGCAAAGTCTCCATCCTCCAAACCCTCTGAACACTGTCCCATCTAGCCTCTGCTAAAATCTTTTCTGCCTTTCTCATCCTGCTCTCGAATTTCTGTTGCTGTTGCTGTCTGGCTACTAACTCCCAAATTGCTAATGCCTCAAACGAAGGGGCTTCGATCCATATAGCACCATCCTTAAATGCCCCAAAACCCTTACATTGAATGTCCCATTGTAGGAAACGCTACGTTCCCGTCCTTTTCTGTCAATTTGCACCATTGCTTTAGCCAAAGACATGGCGTGACACCCTTTTCTTCCATTACAATGCAAGCTGGTGTACCTTCTGGTGGAATAGCCTTGCCTATACTCGTTGTAATGTACATATCTCCCCTTAAAGCACTCTTTAAGGCTTTGAAAAATGTCATCTTTTCAACCTTTTTATTATTCAAAATAAAATTAGGAAGTGACTTTTAATCCCAAGTTTCCTTTCACCTACGTTCTCAACCAATTGCCCCTCACGGACGGCTGCCAATCTGTGCACGACCCTTCTCACTAATCGATCTATCACAGCGCAGCTCCAATGACGTCATACTCACATGTGCTGCGGCTGACAATGTCTTGCGGCTTGTCCTCCCAAACTCTGATTCACACAAACTAATGCAAAAATTGCGAGCACTAATCAAAAACAAAAAAACAAAAAATAAAAACAAATCTGCTGGTTTACTACAGGAAAGGTAACACAATCGCTTCAGAAACCTTATGGATTTTTCACTGACGGTTCTTCCCGCACTTACAGCTACTCCTTCTTTCTCGGTCTCCCAGATTCGCAAGCAAAATTCGAACCGCAAATTTTACTCTCAACTGATCAGTGGGTATGTTCTGGTGCACATAAGCCTCACCACATCTCAGTCAAAATTTTCTTTCACTCACTTCACTCACACTCTGACTTGTTGACCTACTAAACGAGACAGATTACAACAAAAAACCAAGAGTCTCAAACACTTTTCAATATATTACGTAGTCTTAGACCACGAAGGGTCCGTACATCAACAACCACTTGGACAATTTTTTGAGCACAAAGCGCCACACACATGTGAAGTTCGACGACTTCTCTACTCTCACACTGTGGAGTACGCACTCTCCTACTACAACTTCATTTGGAGTACGCAAACTCCCTAAACCCCTCACAAACCTCACAATTGCTGTGCAAGCGCAACCTACTTCATTCACACTGTCACTAGAACGCTGAGAACATCCT
Organism: Pleurodeles waltl; assembly: GCF_031143425.1. Taxonomy (NCBI): domain Eukaryota; kingdom Metazoa; phylum Chordata; class Amphibia; order Caudata; family Salamandridae; genus Pleurodeles; species Pleurodeles waltl. Next base: position 723,923,271 of record NC_090448.1, on the reverse strand, counting down.
CAAACAAACATTAGCAGGATCCAGGATTCTGGGAAAGTAATTTCCGGGCTTAAGGGAACATTTTAGCTCCAATTAGCATCATTGAAAAACAAAATCCAAATCTAAATAATAATGAACTCTCAAAGGATCAACTCATCAAGCTGTTACCATTTCTGGGAACAACTATACCATGCTCTTAGGGAGACAAACCTTCACCTCTCTTGCCGTCTCTGTGAACACCTGTCACTCTGTACCGGACGTCTATGATAAGCTCTTAAGGAGACTAACCATTACCTCTGCTACCATCTCTGTTAGCGCATCTGACCTTAATAAGTAAACTTACAAGGGGACGCGAATAGGTCGATGAACCTTTTGACTCGCAATTAAGATATTCTTACCATAGCTCCAGTACATGCAGATCAATAATCATCAACAATCAATAACAGTAATAATCAATGGAGTCAGTAATTGTCACACACCATGACTCTTCAGTTATGAATAACCACACCCTTTAGTAAAAGTTAGAGTATTTATTTCCCTATATTAACAATGCTAAGGTCATGTAGATTAATCTCAAAATCACATGAAACACATACAGAAACAATACTGGCTGTCCAAAGCGGCGGAAGAAACGTAATCTAGTCAAAGCTTGAACTACAACACATTCTAAGGCTATGGTGCAATACATTAAGTCTAGCAGAGAAATTCATCAAACATATTTAGCACAATTTAATTAGTGATGATCCTTAACGAACACCAAATTAACATCAGCATGTTGGGCTTCATGCAAAACAATTTAGTAACACAAATTTGGAAAAACATCTACCTATGGCTCTATCAAAACAATGCAGTTGGTACCTAGAAAGATAAAGCAAATATGCATAATAATCAACAGCTTAATTTGTAATACCTATCCTCTGTGTGGATCAGCAAGCAGAGTCAGTCTTCATCCTCAGGACATCAGTCGATCAGCAAGGCATCAGGATTCAGCATCAAAGTTCGGAAAACGCAAAGTCTTTAAGCATTAAAGTTAAGCATGTCTCTTGTCAAGACGCAAGGTGAGCAAGAATACGCCTTTCGGGCAATGATGATATGGCAAATGCAAAATGCTTAAGGCAACATGCTAGGGCAAATGCTGGTTTCTCCTTCGTGCAGCGTTGTTAAATGAAAACTACCAAAACTACTTCCCAAAACCCTATTGGTCAGTCAATCGCGTGTCCACACTTTGTCCAATACAACTAAGACTCCAAATCTGTGAATTCTACTATTACTCCGTTCACATGTCATTGATTGGTTTGTCTTGCAATGTCCTCATCATCCAGCTTGCCAGGTAACAATATTGTTGCAACTTCCACTCCAGTCAGTATCTCCATTGTTCTCCTCCTGAGACAGTCAGTCTCACACAGATTACACACAAAATGTTACATTAGTAACAACAGTATCTTCTAGCAGTCGATTCTCATGGGAAAGGTTTCTTCGGCTACAAGCACATAATACAAAATGGAAAATCACAGTTTAACTCTCTAGGACAGCCATTTATTAAACATTAAGAAATACAGCTTTGACATGAAACCTTCCAAGTAGGCCAAGACATTCGCTAAGTTAAGGCCTACAATTACTAAAGCTAGAGCATAATGCATAACCCTTAATATGACATATTACTACATTAGTCAAACATATATTCAACATTTCACAATATTAATTTACTAGTAAGTACACTGTGTGAACATTGGCGGCCACTCTTCGTAATCACATTTTCAACTGCGTACATTATTTTTCTATGTTATTTTATTTTCTACACAAATCGCTCATTCGGAATACATGAACACTTATTAATAATTTTTATTAAAACACCTGCACTAGAAATGTGACACTTTTATTCTGTAGTTGCTGTAATATCTTGCCCACCACAGCACAGCACATCGATTGGCTGGTGGTAGATGCTTAGGTGAGTGTGGTTCGCATAGGAAGATCAGAGTAGAGGGGGTGCCGAAGGCTACTGTGATCTGCTGTACAGGAATGGGTGAATGTAATGTGCGGGAAGGGGGAGGGAAACCTGGAGGAGGGTGTTGAAGGGTGAGTGAGACTGATGTTTTTGTGTGCACAGGGCCGCCAGTGCAAAACCAACAGAGGTCTCTGGTATGCCAGCAATCTAGCACTGCCGTTGTCTCGTTCTTCGGCCTAAAAAAACTCTCATTGTTTATTCTAGAGCAGAACAGCGCCCAGGGTTGTCAGCGGTACCTAAAACATTTTGGAATTTCAGGTCACACAATTCTAGGGCACCCATGCCCATGCATATGTTTTGCACGCAACGTATATACTGTATATTGGACTTCTTTAGACATGCAAGGAAAAGCAGTGCCAGTATTGTGGCCCACCGCAGTGGCCAACGTTCAAGGCATCCAAACCAGTGGCTAAAAGTACTCACCTATTTGCAGCACTCACGCCCTAAATATAGCGGGAGGACTAACCAACTGACCGTGACCCAGAGAACAGAGAAACACAGAACGGAAGAAAGAAGGCAAAAGACAACTAAGAGAACAACGAGGGAGGCAGAAACGTTGATGAAAACAGCAGTTGCAAGATAAGATAAAATCAAAGCAAGTGTAGGATTGTAGAAGGGAAAGGTAACATCAACCCTGGCATTCGGCAAACAAAACATTTGGGTCTCTGCATTTATGTTTTTACAAAATTGCACACTGCCCCCCAAAGGTTGTCACTTATTAGCAGCAGACATCTCTCATGTTCTTATTGTTGGCATAACTATAGTTCACCCACAATTAAGTTAATCGTTCAACCGAAGGACAGCTCACCCTGGGATTAATACCACCAAAATACCCATGTAAAGAATGGTCCATTAATTTCACAGAAAGCGGTATCCATTCTACATCAACATAAATGTATGCTTCCCAGTGTCCAAACAAGATGAGAAGGAAATGCTGATAAAGTTAACTCATAGTGAAAAGGATGATGCAACTCCAGTTCCAAATACCACTTTCATGAAAATATTAACCTTCGGAACAAAATATTGCTAATTTGCATAGAAAAAACTACATGTGTAGAGATGTAGAAACAATGAGAGACACCACAAACTATGGGCAGTAACCAGAATGAACATTAGACTATGCTTTCTAATAAAAACTTTCCACATCCTACACGTGTTTACTGCCAATATGGTCCATTAGATAAGGCCTACTTGTTTACATTAACACTGACCTGTGGCTTTTCTGTTCACTGTAACCTCATCCTGTAGGTGCCAGCCCTAAGTAAGCACACCTGATATTTCCTCTCATACATAGTATAACTATGAGTTACATCAGCCTGCCAGACCCAAGAGCATTGTAGCAGAAAAGTTACCCTATGTTATTGTGTTATAATACATTATATCACAAATTCTGCAGCATAGCTCCTGGAGGTAGGGAATAGGTAGGGGTGAGACTCAGGGTCGGCTTTAGCAATGCTGGTGCTGGTGCAAGAGTCTTTTTTGCCGCCCCATGACCTCCACGAATTCCCTCACTAATACTCTCCAACAGTACCCCTCGTCACTCCATCACTCCATAGTGCCTCTCTCACATACATTTCATATTTTTAAACCACTGCTCATAGTTCACACGCACACTCAGTTTTGTGATCTGCATGGTGTATTTTCTTTGCAGCAGGCACATGATCACTCTGTGCTACTTTATGATGAGTCAATACTGCCACTAGACAAAATTTGGATCTCTCATCAGCAGTAACATTAGTCACTAGAGTTATCTTGAGATTTTTATTGTTGCCTGAAATTGCTGGATGTACAAGGAAGTTTGCATGCTTTTAAACCCATAAGTTATTAATAAACACAGCGCCTCCCACCAAAATCAGTGCAAGGGGCTGCTGCACCAGTCATACCACTCTAAAGCCAGCCCTGATGAGCTTGGTAAAGAACAAGACCAACCACACCCAGGCAGGGTAACAACCTGGCAAGCTTTAACATGGTTATATGAAAACGTTTGAATTTCCAGAGCTATTAAAAAAACAACTTGTCTTCTTTTCAAGGACATCAGCTTTTGAACAATTAGTGATTGAAACTGATAAACAAAGCACATCATTTCAAATGTTTGGACATCATTTTTGTCGTCGTGTGATGCATTTAGATACTTGAGATATTGTGAAAGCAGAGAAACTGGGATCAGGCCTGGCTTCCACACTTGAGACCAAATTGTGTGATTCTATGCAACTCTTTCTCTTGTGACTGATTTAGTGGACTATAAATGCCTGTCAATGCAGTGATATAATCTGAAATTCGATGGGGAACATTTCAGTAATTTAGCAAAATACCTTTTTTTGAATTATGAAACAACTTTGCATGTTTTGTTGCATAATTTACTTGCCAGTTTCATGGATCAGCTCCTGTATGGGCTCTCCCTTTTAATTTCTTAATTTGGCCATTTTTAAAATAGCTAGCATTCGAAAGAAAGGTGATTGTAATGGTACCATTGGTCAAGCCTTTGGAGTCTGAAACATTTCCTTGGAATCAGGCTGCATCACAGGGGCAGCATTTTGTCCAAAGATAAAATGCAGTATTTTTTTTACAGAGGGATGGCGTGAATTCTTGCTGGAATAGTAGTACTTATCAAGAGCAGAAGTGAAGGACTGCACGTAGCCAGTTCCTCCCCTCTAGCAATCTCTGTTGGGCTGCTTTTTTTTCCTCTATCTGTCCATGTGCAGCATGTATACCAGCTCCCATGGAATGGAAGTCACAGGGGTACTAAGGCAGGTGTAGGGGCTCAGAGACAAAAAGACCAACATTGCTCACCAGTTTCAGTGGTGTGCAGCAAATGTTGACCTTCCAGCTTCCTGGAGCACTACATTCTGGGAGAATCACATGGTGAAGATTCTACATTATTCCTGCTGATTTCTTCTAGGCTTCTGGCGCTGTGCATGCTGGAAAAATCAAGGGACGCAAGGCAGGCTTGAAACAGTTTTCCAGATTTGCTACTGCCCTGTGTGAGATCCTTACAGCAATATTGAAATTGGAATATCTTTGTTTTCAGCACACTCCACGTCGGGACCTAGTACACTACTTTGAGATTGCACACAGTATTCGTACTTACTAAACTGGATTTTCATTGGAGAGACGAAAAATACCCAAATTGATTCTGAATTAAGACTTGTGATTGAATTCTATATATACTCATGACTGGATTGAATGTACGCCCTGATGAAGCATAGGAGATCATACAACATACACCGAAACGCATGTTGGCTACGTTGTTGTATACAAGGGTTATTATGTAACCAAAGATGAAAATAAGCTGTTGCAATCCAAGTCACATTGTTGTAATCTGGGAAGCATTGTATGATCAAGGCAATACTGTGACTCTCAAGATCTAAACTAGGAATAAAGGACTACCTGAGAATATATGGACTTGTTGATGTTAAACTACTTTTGGATTGCTTTGTTCTATATTAAAAGTCTCTGCTCATGTATCGAGGGTTTAAGGTGGCCCCTTTGTCCTCCTTAGAACACCATACCACACAGTTTTAGGGTACGCTTCGGTTTGTGCCTTGTTATATCTGGACATTTATATCTAGGTGTGGGGCAAGGTCCAGTGCAGCGCCAACAGGTCACCTTGGGCAGCACTAAGTCCGCAGGGTGAAGAGGTGCTTTTCAATGTTGGATGTCCAAAAGATGGACTTAAAGTAAGTATGGAGCAAGGTCCATGGCCACACCAACAGGCAGCCGGGGGAGGGGCTGGGGGCAGAGGTTCAGTACAGCTTTGGGTACCCAGTGTTAGTCAATAGTGAACGGTCTGGTTAAAAAGAGGCTGCAGGTTTGGATTGAGAAGCCAGTCAGGCTGAACCAGTAAGTGGACTCAGCTCTCATAATGCTCGGGGATGTGGGGACACATTAGGTCCTCTTCTCCACAGGCCAGTGGCGACAGGTGCAGAGGTGTCTTGAGGCGTTGGGTTTTTGTCACCTAGAGCACTCACAGTCTAGGGGGCCTGCAAACAGAGGCAGCATCAGTGAGTCCACAGTGGGCAAGTCCAGGGTGAGCTTTGTCTCCAGAGGGCTAGGGGACCACTCTTTCACCATTGGCCCACTTCAGCTTAGGCTAGGCGGCACGGTTGCAGTGGTGCTTTCCAGTGTCAGTTTTTGGCAGTCCTGGTCCTTTCAGGTCTCTTGGGTGGCCTGCAAGATGCAGGGAAGCAGCTTCACTGGTGCACAGGAGTCCCTGGATCTTTGTTGAAGACAGGCAGTCCTCCCAGGCTTTTAGAGGGACAACAACTTGCAGGACGAGACGATTTTGGTGCAATTTGGTGGGAACAGCAAACAAGCCAGCAAGGCTGGTGCCAAGTCAGTTGTTTCTTACTCAGTCTTTGCTTTCGTGGCTCCTTCTTTTTCATTGGTTAGTAGGAATCTCCTTTTCTGGTGCCAGGGGCTACACTAAATACTAAATTTAGGAGTTTTTACTGGAGTGTAGGGTAGTAGCCAATGGGTCACTTACCCTTGGGGTCACTATGCCCCCTATATGACCACTTCCTGTGGGAAGTGGGCATAACCCTGTATCAGAGTTCCTAGTTCTACCATCACCAAGATGGCAGACTTTCAAAAGTTTGTGTGCACATCAGGCAGCTCAAATTAGGGGTGGTACTGGCCTGAGAGGTGGACACACCTCTCTGATTACTAATGTTTCTGTCTGTCCACATGCCAAATGGGCCCTGTGATCAATTGGTCGACATCACTTCTTTGAGAGAATCCAGATCTGCATACCAAGTGCTGTGAGCTTCTTTGAAGCCCCCTGCCTTGGAATGCAGATTTGTAGGTTATCCTGTTGAGTGAGGTGTGTAAACATCTTTACCAGAGCAGGCTTTGTTCCTGACCACCCGAGAGCATAAGCCAGGCTGGCTAAAACTAGTCAGTCAGCACACTGGTTGTTGGAATGTTTTCAGGGGGAATCTCAAAGGTGCCATCAGAGTGCGTGTGTTAATAACTGGCATCAGTGAGGGCTTATATATATGAGGTGTTTGACTCCAAACATTCCTAATTTCAGTGAAGCCATGATGTAGCTGTAGAACTGATATTGGCCAGTGTCCACACATGTAGTTCCCTGTCCACTCACTATGTCTAAGAATCAACAACGACATAGTAGGGGCATACCTGCTACTGCAGATATGTCCTCACATGTAATATAATGCACCCTGCACCACCAAGTGGGCATTGTTTATTACGTTATATTTGGTGGGTTCAAGTGCTTCCGGGGATGTGGCCTTTTTTGGGTGGGGAGTGGCAGTTTAATTGATTTCGTCACTTTATCATTAACATACAGGCTCAGGGTTCATGATTTTGCTATCTTATCCAACTACATAAGCGACCACTACCCACTGTCACTCGTCCTTGCGATAGGGGGCTCAGTCCACTAAGCTGCTGTTAACACCCCTTGTTGGACCTGGCCCTTTTTGCAGGGTCATCCCCAAACTTTTTGCCTCCTCTTGCTATTTTTTCTGACCAGTTTCTGTTGGCTTTAGGTCCCTGGGCACTTTACCACTGCTAACTAGTGCTAAAAGGCATATGCTTTCTGTGTAAATTGTATTGATAATTGGTTTATCCATGATTGTCACATTTGATTTACTAGTGAGTCCCCAGTGAAGTGCACCAGAGGTGCCCAAGGCCTGTAAGTCAAATGCTACTAGTGGGCCTGCAGCTCTAATTGTGCCATCCACATGAGTAGCTCTGTCAACATGCCTCAGACCTGCCACTGCAGTGTCTGTGTGAGCAGTTATAAACTGCTGCATTGACCTGGCAAGTGTACCCACCTGCCAGCCCCAAACCTTCCCTTTTACTACATGTAAGTCACTCCTAAGGTAGGCCCTAGGTAGCCCTATGGGCAGGATGCAGTGTATGTTAAAAGTAGGACATGTACTGATGGGTTTGCATGTCCTGACAGTGAAATACTGTCAAATTCAGTATTCACTGTTGCAAGGCCTATCTCTCTAATAGGTTAACACAGGGACTGCCTTTAAATATCTTTTAAGTGCAGTTTCCCATTGAGAGCAGATAGAGATAAAGAGTTTGGGGTCTCTGAACTCACAGTTTAAAAATACACCATTTGGTAAAGTGGATTTTTAGATTGTCAGTTTAAAAATGCCACTTTTAGAAAGAGGACATTTTCTTGCTTAACCATTCTGTGCCTCTGCCTGCTTGTGTATTCAACGTATGGGTCAGACTGACAGTTGGTCTGTTTGTGAATTACCTCTAGACAGTGACACAAAGGGAGCTGGGGTGTAGCCTCCATATCCTGATGAGTCTCCTGGGCTAGAGTGGTGAGGGAGGAGCTGACACTTACACCTAAGAGGGCTGTGCCTGGCCTCACACAATGCAGTCTCTAAACCCCTGGTGTGTGTCTTGGGGCCAGGCCTGGGCAAGGCAGGATCTTATGAACCACAGAGACTCTCCTTTGAAAGTCTTCAAAAGCAGAAAGGAATATAAGTAGTGGACCCAAAAGCAGACTTTTAGATTACTTCTGGAGTCAAGAAGAACCTCTCCCAAGGAGAAGGAGTACTGGGCCTTTTCCTGTGAGTGTGCTTTGCTGATTTGGCCTGCAGTTGCTGCTTCTGCCTGAGAGAGGACAAAGACTGGACTTTGAGGTATTTTCCTACTTGTAAAGTGTCTCCAAGGGCTTGGACTGAGCTTGCCCCCCGTTTTGAAGTCTCAGGGCCATCAAAGACTTCCTCTGCCAGCACCTGGACTCTCTTGTTGAGACTCCTACCCTACCAAGTAATGCCCACTCCAGTCCCTCGGCCCTTAAAACGTGAACCTGATGGAACCAAGGCTGAAATCCATGCACAGGAGCTGTGCGGGGGAAAATTGACACATCACCTACAATGCGGCTGTAAAAACAACGCACCACCTGCATCGCCGATGGAAAGTTGATGCACCATCTACATTGCGGCTGGGAAATCGATGCACTACGTTGATCGCAGCTGGAGAAAAGACGCAACACCCACTTGCAGCTGCTAAAATCAACGCATCCTCACACAGAGCAGTTCTTCACCACCGTGCAGCTGGATTTCACACGCATCATCGCTGGGCGTCAAAGTCATGGTGAACCTGCGCAGATCTGAGGTTGCCAATCTGGAAATCTACGCATTGCTCCTGTGCGGGGGAGAAAAACGAAGCTTCACCTACCTGACCGTAGAAGAAACCTCGCATGGCTTCACCTGCGAGTAAGGAATAGATGCATCACTGACTTTTCCGGCACACTCTCGCCCGTGCAGCTCTATTTTTGACGCAAACCAGAAACTTTGTGTAACATCAATGCATCCACTGTTTTCTATGGAGTAAGACTTAATTTAAACATTCGTAACTTTGCTTGTGTATGTTGTATTTTTGTCGTTTTGGTGTTGTTTGATTTATATAAATATTGAATATTTTTTTAAACCAGTGTTGCTTCCATTTTTTAGTGTTTCGACTGTGTTACTGTGTGTGTTGGTACAAATACTTTACACATTACCTCTGAGATAAACCTGACTGCTTGTGCCAAGCTACCAAGGAGGTGAGCAGGGATTATCCTAGGTGTGTATCTCCCTTACCCTGACTAGAGTGAGGGTCCCTGCTTGCACAGAGTGCAAAGTGACTGCCAACCAGAGACCCCATTTCTAACACTTCTCCACTTTGTTTCCATTTGAATAAGGGGAGCAAACATAAATGGGCACCTCGGGACTCTCATGTAAACCTCAGAGGCCTTTTAAAGCAGAACAAGGAAAAGTTTCATATTTGCTTGGATCCCAAGGCTAACTTCAACCTTGTTTTGCAGACCTATGAGGGAATTTGCCATAGCATCTCAATCCTCTTGACTAAGGAGGAATGGCTATGAGTTCTAAAACCTGGAAGGTGGCTTGATGCAAGGGGCTCCAAATGTCATAGGGATCTTGTCCTTGCTCTCAAACAGGTCTCCAGGGACAAAAGTATAGTGAGAGCTTGTAGGGCGAACTATAAACTAGCAATCACTGAAAGGAAGAATGTTAAAAAGGAGGGAAGCCTGTGATAAGTTGCATGTTGCAACAAACAGCAAGTATACTCAGTTTTTCTGGGAAGTGGAAAATGCTCCCTACTTTACTAATACTCATACTACCACCATTGATGTGGTTATCACCCCGAGAATTTGGGTGGAACACTTCTCAAAGCTGTATGGGAGTAACCTGGGTGAGGTCAATTCTATGGGCCCTTTTGAACATTGTTATACCTAGGTAGGCACTAAGCTGACAAGTCCCTCATTAGATGAGGTATTCTCTGTCGTGGAGAAGGACACAAGGAACAAGGCCTCAGGGCCAGACAGGGTACCCGTTGACATCTTTTTGGATAATCGAGTTCCTTGGGCCCCAATTCTGACTAATGTATTATGTTCTGCAATTGTGAATGACCCCACAAATCTTGTTCCAGTGCTATTATTGTGCCCATATTCAAGAAAGACGGCAGGACAGATTTGCGCTGTTATCGCCCTATTTCATTCAATGATTCCACAAGTAAAATCTTGGGACGAGTGCTGCTGGCTAGGCTTGAATCTTGGATTATGGAGCAGGGCTGTCTTTCCGATGTCCATTATGGCTTCAGGAAAGGTTTGGGCACGGTGGAGCAGTGTCGTAACTTGCACTTAATCATATGTACATGTACTTTTGTCAAGAAAGGGTGACTGTACATTGCTTTTATGGACTTGTCCTCTGTATTTGACTGGGTAGACAGGGGCAAGCTGTGGGTTAAGATGTTACCAATGGGTGTCAAGAAACTATTGGTATTTTATCTTGCCACATTACATGAGGATGTTACAGGTCACATCAGATATGGCGTAGATGGAAAGTGCATCTACCCTTTTAAGGTGACACAAGGAGTGAGGCAAGTATGCGTGCTTGCCATGTCTTTATTCTGCCTTTCTATCAATGAATTAGACAAATGTTTAAGTGAGGTGGAAAAAGATTCCCCTTCGGTAGGTTCTAAGAATTTACCAGCTCTTTTGTGCGCTGATGATTGTGTACGGATGTCAAGGACAGGTGTTAGGCTCCAAAAGCTTCTAAATAAATTTGTGAACCTCATGAGTAACCTGGGACTGAAGACGATGTCGACCAAGTCTGATATGATGGTTATGGGTGGTACTTGTACGAGTTTGAATTTGTATTACATTCTGGGGGGAAAGTTAGCAGTGGTCCATACAGTCACGTATTTTAATCTCCCTTTTGATAGTAGGAGTGATTGGTCACATCTTATTGATATCACGTCCTTAAGATTTGTGAAAACCATGGAGGGTATTTTTAAGTTTTCAAGGAAGCTAGGGTCTAGGACCCCCGATACTCTGCTTGCCACTATGAGGCATGGTGCCATTCAATAGTCACCTATGGGGCTGGTGTGTGGGGCTATAGGGATGTGTCAAAGTTACAGGCAAAAGAAAATGTTTTTCTCAGGAGAGTATTGGCAGTTCCTAACAGCATATCAGGCCTTCTATGTCAACTAGAGCTAGGCATTCCTCCTCTGCAGTATAGAATTGGGTTGGACTTAACTCTCTACATCCTGGAACCTAAAGGTTCGCCAAGTGCCTAACTGAGTTTGCATCCTGTTTCTGAAGTCTCAGGGACATCAAAGACTTCACCTGTATCTTGCTACCAGGACCTGGGCTCCTCTGCTGTGACTCCTACTCTGCCAAGTGGTGTCAAATCCAGTCCTGGGCCATTGGAGGTGAGTGTGGTGCTGCAACTCAAGAAAGCAACGCATCAACCCTAGTGAGTCAATTGGAACTGACACATCGAACCAGACATGTCAGTCAGAACCAGCGCATCCGCTGCAAAAATGACGCCTCCCCACTGACTGCACCGAAGACCTGGACACCGCTCACTGACTGCATGATGCAACAACTCCGACTTACAACACAGCCCTGACATGGCCGACACAGCACCTGGGCATTGGAACTGGTACACATTGTTTCTGGACATTGATGCATCAACGACTATGCCCAATCAGGAAATGACACACCGACTTCAATAGGGACACATCCTCTCCTCCGATCAACGCATCGTCCCCGAGCATCAACACAACATAGGTACTGTCAGAGGATGTGCGTTACTCCTGTACATGGCCCACACTCCATTGCAGTCAGACTGAACTTTTGGATTTTCCCCGGTCCAGCCTGACCATATAGCCCCGGTTGGAGCTAGTGACTTCTAAGCACTGCATTCTGATTTAATTGTCACGACTCACGTGCTGCTTGCACCTGGAAACCGCAGATCTTGTGGCGTGGGTCTTGAAGGTTCGGCTTTGGCCCAGAAAGGGGCGACTCTTTCTAGTAGCCACGGTGCTGTAGGCAATGGAACCGCCAAGAACAGACCGTGCCCTTTAGAAATAGTGCCAGAGGGAAAAAACCCCAAAAGGGGAAAAAACCTCCAAACAGTGGATTCCTGAAACAAGAACAAAAAACCAGGAATCAAAAAGAAACAAAAATGCAGGTAAACACGAGTTTGACAAGATTCAGAACCGAAGGCTAAGAATCAGGAGCGAAGACACAATCAGAGCAGATAGTGTTGCAGCGCAAGGAAAGGGAGAAAACAGAGCCCTTATATACCAAGAAACAGGAAATGACCAAACAGGAAGTAAAGACGCCATCTTAGATAGGGAAGAAGTAGATAGGACAGAATAGAACAGAAACCATAGAAAATAGGGAACAAGGAATGCTGGGAAGAGAAAGGTAATATGGGAAGGGGGAAGACATAAAGAAAGGACAAGAAAAATGCCTCAGAAAGCAAAGAAGAAAAAGAAGAAAAAGAACATGTAAGGAGGGGTCAGAGGGAAACAGGGACGCAACAGAAGGCAGAGCGAGGCCCCAAGTAAAATCTGGGGCCTCGCGCGGTACACAGCAGGCTCGGGGCGCGCCGCGTCCTGAATGTTCGGCTCGCGCCGCGTGGTGCGGCGCGACAGTAGGTCCCCCCCCCGATGGTCCAGGTTTGAAGGGAAACAAACGATGAAAACGAGAAATCAGAAGAGGGGCGTGAACAGAAGATGCATCTTCCCAAGAGCATTCACTGAGAGGATATCCCTTCCAGTGAATCAAATACTGAAGAAGTCGGTGAAAAAGGCGAGAGTCACAAATTTCCTGAACCTCATATTCAGACACATCATTCACCAACACAGGAGGAGGACAAGGAAACTGACGAGAGAAAGGGTCAGGGACAAAAGGTTTGAGCTGGGATACATGAAAGACCGGATGAATTTTCCAAGTATGAGGCAAGCGAAAACGAACAGTGACAGGATTGATCAACTGAAGAATACGGAAAGGCCCATAATAGCGATGCGTGAACTTATTTAGAGAAAGGCGAGAGGGCAAGAATTTGGAAGAAAACCAGACTTTATCTTGAGGGTGAAAATCTGGAGTGGGTCCACGTTTCTTATCTGCGATCTTCTTCATATATCTCTTGGTGTTCAATAAATTAGATCTAATTAGCCTATGGAGTTGCAAGAGACGTGTGGAAAAAGATGTAATTGCAGGCAGAGGAGAGGTAGATTGAGGAGAAGTAGGAAAAGAGGTAGGATGATAGCCATAGGAACAGAAAAAAGGAGTAACCTTGGAGGCACTATGGACAGTATTGTTGTAGGAATATTCAGCAATAGGAAGATAAGTGTTCCAGTTGCTTTGGGTGGCATTACAAAAACAGCGAAGGTATTGTTCTAATCCTTGGTTCAAACGCTCGGTTTGACCATTGGTCTGAGGATGGAAACCGGATGATAGTGCAACATTGATGTTGAGTGTCTTGCAAAAATATTTCCAAAACCGGGAAATATACTGAGGTCCTCTGTCAGATATAATGGTATGTGGAAGTCCATGGAGACGGAAAATATGGTCGATAAATATCTGGCTCAATTCTTGAGATGTAGGTAACTTCTTTAGGGCAGTGAAGTGAGCCATTTTAGTGAAAGAATCAACAGTGACCATGATAACCTGGTTTCCAGCTGATGGTGGAAGTGAACACATAAAGTCAGTGGAAATAGTATGCCATGGAGTTGGTGGAACCGGCAAAGGCTGTAGTAATCCTGCAGGTCTGGTACGGGGAATCTTGACTTGAGCACATATGGGACAAGCCTGAACATATCTTTCGACATCTGATTTCCAGGTAGGCCACCAGAAAGATCGCGAAAGAAGTTCTTGCGTGGCCTTGATGCCTCTATGACCAGCAACCGGTGAATCATGGCACATCTGTAATGCCTTGTCTCGAACTCTGTTAGTAGGGAGGAATAACAGATTCTGATGATAATAGTATCCTTCTTTCTTGCATAAAAAGGTTCTTAATTTCTCTATTTCGCTATTGGACAGGCTGGAGTACTTCAGTTGTACCTCCTCCAGAAAAGATTGAGCAACTCCAATGATCTTACTAGGCTCCAGTAGAAACTGAGACGGGGAAGGAGTACAGTCTGGATAACGGCGAGACAGAGCATCAGCCAGAACGTTTTGAGATCCAGGAATATAGGTGATGTAAAAGTCATACTGACTGAAGAAAAAGGCCAAACGGGCCTGGCGACTATTTTGGCATACAAAATTACGTAGACATTGCAGATTACGGTGATCTGTTCTCACCTCGAAAGGCTCCTTGGAACCCATCAGAAACTGTCTCCATTCGCTGCAGGCTGTCTTCAGAGCTAACAACTCTCTTTCTAGTACTGAGTAATTTTGTTCAGCTGTAGAGAGAATATGGGACAAATAGAAAACAGGATGTTCAAGACCATCATCCTCTTGTAGTTGGAGTAAGACAGCTCCAATACCTCTTTCGGAGGCATCGGTAACTACAATAAACTGTTTGTTGGTATCTGGGTGTCTTAAGATGGGAGCTTGAGTGAAAGCCTTCTTTAAATCTTGAAAAGCTGTCTCAGCCGCCTTAGTCCAGACAAACCCCGGCTTTAGATTTTCCTTCTTTAAAGTATGAGTTATATGGCTGGTCTGTTTAGCAAAGTCTTGAATGAACTGCCGATAAAAATTTGCTAATCCTAGGAAACATTGTGTTTCTTTAATAGAAGAGGGAGAAGGCCAATCGAGAATAGCTTGTACCTTTTCTTGGTCCATAGCTATGCCGGTGGGACTTAAATGATAACCCAGATATTTGACTCCCGTCTTATCGAACTCACACTTTTCGGGTTTACAGGATAGTTGATGTGCTCGGAGTCTTTGGAGGACTTGTTTCACATGAGAAGAATGGAGATCGGGATGTCTGGAAAAGATAAGGATGTCGTCTAAGTAGATTACGACTGTCTGGTTCAAGAGATCGGAAAATATTGAGTCCATAAATCTTTGAAATATTGCAGGGGCATTCGTAAGACCGAAAGGCATGACTTTGTACTCAAAATGACCAAATGGTGTCCTGAATGCTGTTTTCCACTCGTCTCCTTCTTTTACACGTAAAAGGTGGTAAGCTCCTCGAAGATCCAACTTGGTAAAACGTTGAGCCCCTCTGACTGCCTCTAGAATATCCTTGATGAGGGGCAAAGGATAACGATCCTTTATTGTTATTTTATTTAGGCCTCGAAAATCCAGGCAAGGACGAAGATCTTTGGTCTTCTTAGGTACAAAAAAGAGAGGAGCCCCTGCCGGAGAAGACGATGGAACAATGAGACCACTCTGTACATTTTCCTCCAGATACTCCTTAAGAACTTCCTTTTCAGGTTCCGTGAGAGAATACATCCTCCCAAAGGGGACGACTGTTCCAGGTTCCAAAGGAATAGCACAATCGTACTCTCGATGTGGAGGTAATACAGGTCTGGATGGCTTTTGAAACACGTCTTGAAACTCTAAACAATGTTCAGGAACTCCTTGGACAGTATTGATGGAATATTCCGTAGTACTCTTAATAGGTGTTAATCTGTTCGGTGACCAATATTTGTCGGAAGCAAAGCAGTTCTCTTGACAAAACTGTGAGGACAAGGAAATTGTCCGGGTTACTCAGTTTACATACGGATTATGTCTTGTAAACCATGGAATTCCGAGAATAATGGTATGGTTGGGAGATGAAATGAGATCAAAGGAGATGTGTTCCTGATGATTACCAAACTGTAAATTTAACATCAAGGTCGTAGTATCGACTGGACCTGAGGATATCAAGGATTCATCCACGGTGTGCCCTTGTTCAGGAATGTCTTTGGGTTGTGTGGGAATCTGTTGATTAGTGGCCCAAGTCTTATCCATGTATATACCACTAGCACCACAATCTAATAATGCCATAGTTTTTTCTTGGCGGCCATCAGGTAGTTGTAATATGACAGGTAACATGAACAAGTATGTGGTATTGTCATTAAATGAACTGATGGAAGGTATAGCCGATGATCCCGTCCCCTCCCTTCTTACAGAGGACGGGACGTGGCGTTTCCCGAGGGTCTTGGTGGACGTACAGGACAGGTACGAAGCATGTGACCAGCAGATCCACAGAATAGGCACAATCCCTTCTTCCGTCTGTCTTCCCTCTCACTCGCTGAGAGCGGCCCTCGAGTAGCATCCACTTGCATGGGTTCCCCTTCTATGTCTCTAGCAGGGGGACGAGATTCCTCAGAACGAGGCAGATACATCCGTGGAGTGCTTGGCTGGGAAGATCCTCTACTCCTTCTCTTCTCCATTCGTCGTTCTTGAAGACGATACTCGATGGAAAGTGCTTGATCCATCAGGCCACAAAGATCTTCAACTCTGGTGGAATGTACTAATTCATCCTTTATTTCTTCCTTAAGTCCTCTGCGAAACAAAGTTACCAGGGTACGTTCCACCCAAGTGGTCTCTGCCGCTAACTGACGGAAACGTGTAATATATTGAAGGACATCTTGGGAACCTTGCTGGATATCACATAATGCTTCCTCTGCCGAGGCTTCCAATCCTGGACGACTAAACATTTGTTTGAAGCGGATCACGAAGGCAGAATAGTCCGACAATACCGGATCGTTGGATGACACCATCGGGGTTGCCCAGGCCAAGGCAGGACCGGATAATGCACTGATAAGATATCCCACCTTTGTCCTGTCAAGAGAGAATTGGGTAGGTCTGAAGGCGAAGTACACCGTTAATGCATCCAGGAATTCACGCAGTTTAGTTGGTTCACCAGAGAAACGAGGAGTAGAGGCGGAGATAGTCGGAACATCGCCACTGCGGAAGGCCAAAGCCTGTCGTAACACAGCGTTCTCATTGCGCAATTGTTGCAATTCCTGAGCTTGTTGTTGAATAGTAGTCAGAAGAGATGAATCAGGATCTGCAGCAGCCGCCACTGTATCATCCATGGTGTCAGAAGACGTCGGAATGGTTAGGCGCTGCAATCTGTCACGACTCACGTGCTGCTTGCGCCTGGAAACCGCAGATCTTGTGGCGTGGGTCTTGAAGGTTCGGCTTTGGCCCAGAAAGGGGCGACTCTTTCTAGTAGCCACGGTGCTGTAGGCAATGGAACCGCCAAGAACAGACCGTGCCCTTTAGAAATAGTGCCAGAGGGAAAAAAAACCAAAAGGGGAAAAAACCTCCAAACAGTGGATTCCTGAAACAAGAACAAAAAACCAGGAATCAAAAAGAAACAAAAATGCAGGTAAACACGAGTTTGACAAGATTCAGAACCGAAGGCTAAGAATCAGGAGCGAAGACACAATCAGAGCAGATAGTGTTGCAGCGCAAGGAAAGGGAGAAAACAGAGCCCTTATATACCAAGAAACAGGAAATGACCAAACAGGAAGTAAAGACGCCATCTTAGATAGGGAAGAAGTACATAGGACAGAATAGAACAGAAACCATAGAAAATAGGGAACAAGGAATGCTGGGAAGAGAAAGGTAATATGGGAAGGGGGGAAGACATAAAGAAAGGACAAGAAAAATGCCTCAGAAAGCAAAGAAGAAAAAGAAGAAAAAGAACAGGTAAGGAGGGGTCAGAGGGAAACAGGGACGCAACAGAAGGCAGAGCGAGGCCCTAAGTAAAATCTGGGGCCTCGCGCGGTACACAGCAGGCTCGGGAAGCGCCGCGTCCTGGGGACGCGCGGCGCGAGCCGAATGTTCGGCTCGCGCCGCGTGGTGCGGCGCAACATTAATCTTTAAAAACTCATAACTTGACTTTTGTTTGTTGGATTTTTGTTGTTTTGGCCTTGTTTTACTCAGATAAATATTGGCTATTTCTGTAAACTGTTGTGGTGTTTTCACTGCAGCATACATATAAAGAGGAAAAAACATACATTGCATAAAACCAATCATGCCAACAACGCTGACATGCTTGCCCCGTGGTGCATTGATGCCTGCATTGGTGCTCAACAGCAATTTCTGTGCCAGCGCTGGCTGAAAGGACAGAAATGCATGGTATCACATAAATACAGTGCATTCCTGCCCTTTTGATTTGGCATAGGGCAGCGCTGCTAAAAGGCCTGCGGCGCTGACATACGCCACATGTTTGTAAATGAGGCCTCTAATTTCTAACACAGAGAAACAACAGCACCAGCTGCTCAAGGCCTCCGTTGGCAGGCACTTTTGTAATCCATGACTGTGCCCAGCAGTGACTCCACGTCCTCCACTGTGGCTTTAGTCTCATTTTGCATTCAAAAAGTGTTTGTGATGTCTTGGGAAACTAGGGTCGAAGATCAGCAGAAATTAATCAAAATGAGGCAATGATTGTCCAGGACAGTGAGACAACAGATGTATATATTTCTTGCGTTTTACTTAATTTACTTGCTTTCTTCTAGCATGTTGTTATTCTGCAGATTTTCTCATACTGCATTAATAATCTTGTATTGGTGTGTGCTGTGGCATGGCTTATTTGTAGGTGTCTCTGTGAGTTCAGATTGAGGGCGAGCGTTTCTTAAGAGCCATAACCGAGCAATTTAGAGTTGAGGCTGAAAGCAATGCAAGTATTTCACTGTGCATATCACTGTGTCATTAAGATGTTCAAACTACTTGAACATCCGATCTTTGGCCTCTCTGCATTGTGCACAGAGCAGTGACGGCATGTGCCACCTTGTTATTATGAATATATAAGTGAATGAGATGCAAAGAAGTATGTGCGGAATACAAGAGTGAAAACAGGGTGAGGAGAAGAAATCAATGATGTATGAAACATGCAAATGGAGTAGCTCAGAATGAGGTGGGAGGAAAGGGCTGTAAGTGCCTCACAGACAGGCTGAAAAGTAAAGTAGTGCGAATGGAATACCAGTATGATTGCCACCTCTGAAGAGCACTAATCTTTCCACCTCAGTAATAGTATAATTTTGAGGTTTAAATGCTACACATTTCTTGTGGATCCATAGCCTTCAGTAGTAATTTGGTGGGGCCCCCAGAAGTCCTTCAGATGTCAAAATTTTAAGAATCACTGATGTAAAGTGCTCTGACACCCTACATTGGGAAGAATAGCACTATAAAAGAATTAAAGAGAAAAAAGTTGTGGTATTTAAAGTGTTATTCATGTAAATACTGGCACAGACAAATACATCTGATATTTTTAAAGTGCACGCGCGTCTCTTTTATACAGGGATTGAACAAATTTAAAAACTTGCTTCCAAATCCTAGTTTCTCTTGTACTTGTGAAGTGATAACAAGCTGTGCATTTGTTTCCCCTCCAATGCACTGACATTTAGGTGTGAGGTTTCAGATAGCTCCCAGCGAAGATGCTACTGGAATAAAAGGAGGGCTATTTGCCATTTAAATCAGGCCTTTACGTTGGGCCCAGCTGGAGGCGAAAATAAAATAGCTCTTCCAATGCTGCTCGTTGCTGCTCAGAACGAAAGCAGACAATCTGCAGATACTGCTGAATGTATCTCAGTGTTACAAGATTTCAACATATTTCACTGGTGCCCAGTTTTTAGGTTGGGACCGCAATGTCCACCTTGTAAAAATAATGGGTGGACGCTCTCCACCCACGTGTACCTCTAACTTGTGCTGTAGCTATTTGGAGGAAAAACAACACAAAGTACATTTCCAGAGCACTGAAGGGAATTGGTTTGAAAACTATGGGGGTCATTATGAACACAACGGAAAACACCGCAGTGTTCATGCTGGTGGTCTTTCCATAGTCCGCCATCCCCCTTGGGACCCCGAAGGCCGCATCACGAACATTCTGCTGGGCCGGTAGGCCAGCCCAGCAGAATTCAGGGCTGGGACATTGTCGATGGCACCACATGGAGCGGTCGTCATTATCTCAGTGCGGTGGGTGCAGCAGCACCCGTCGCCGGGATCACTGCCCGTAAATCAGGCAGTGACCTGCACGATGGGGCACTGTACAGGGTCCCCTGCACTGCCCATGCCAAGTGCGTGGGCCCCCAGAGGGGCCACAGAGCACCCCTTCCTCCAGCCTTTTTTCTGGCAGAGGAACACGCCAGGGAAAGGCTGGGGGAAACAGGGTACATTATCCGGACGCCAGCGCTGCTTGGAGCGCTGCTTGGAGCGCTGCCTTGTCAGATAATGTAATCTGCCATCATCACAGGCGGCCCTCCCTGTGTTTATTATATGGTGGTTCAGACCACCATACCGGTGGCGGTCTTTTCCACTGCCGCCGGCATGGCTGTCTGAACCGCCGGGTTCATAATGAGCCCCTTGGTCTCTAGTGCATTCTTATAGTTCTGTAAATTATGCCCATCCTTTCTACTTAAGAACTGTCCTCCTTTCACTTGGGTGAGGCCATTAGCCTTCAAATTCTTTTTTCCTCCTCTGAGTTTGCCCTATCAGGCCCTGCAAAACAGTGCTCATACTTACAAGACAAAATGGTCAAATGCTTAAGGCTCCACTGGTCTAATTTTTTTTTATACATTTCTTTATTGAACTTTTGGTTTGTATACCATGTTATGCAATTTGGATACAATAAACTTACATATTAACATAAACAGACTGTGGAAGCAGACTTCAAGGTCCGTGCTTATCATCATGGTATGGAGACAAAGAGAACAAGCATCGGCAAAGCCAATATGTGTCGCCAATTGCTGAGCTCCACGCTTTTGGCATTGTCAATGGAAATGTTTTTTAGCAGCATGTTTTTGAGGTTGTGAATGTGTCATGTGTACCAGCATTTAAATGTGTATGTTATTACTTTTGCGGGGTGGCTGTGGCTGTGTGTCTGTGTACATGCTTGTGACAGCAATTGCCGTGCTCAATACATTGACACATTGAATCCCCTAAGCAAGTAAGTAGAATAGGGGGATACTTTTACTCATCAAACTAGAAAGTGGCAGTTGTCCCTCCCCCTGCACTGATGTCACATCCGTTACTGGCACTTCCAGGGCCCCAGAGAGCCTGCCCCGGAACTGACATAGGTGTAGGTGGGTCACTTGTGTCGTGACATCATGGGATCTCGTGTTAGGCATGTGTCAGGGTCCTAGTTCAAATGATGCTAAAGGGCATGACAGGTGGTTAACGTTACGTGTAGCCCCTCAACGTATCAGAGCCATCAAGGAGAGCATGTGACAGATCTGTGTTGTAGAGGAGTACACCCCTTTTGGAACCATGGAATACATATATGGAGCCTGCTAGAGCCGTATGTCAATCCAGGAGCCACAGCTGAAATAAATTGTCTGGGCATTTTGAAGAGATAAAACCCTCTCACCAGAAAAGACGTCTCCTCAGGGGCCTTGAACACTATCAGTAGATGTTATCGTACCCTAACGCCTTCAGTGATGGATGAGAATGCACAGACGGCTGCCCCTAAAGATGGGGGTTCCAACGTTACCGGCTTTTGAAGAGGAACTCTGCCAACGGCTTGAAAACCTCAGCCTCAAGGATTTGCCACAGATGATATCCCCTATTAAGTTTGACAACAATGGCAGCGAAGCCTCGAAAGGCAAATTAAATGTTGGGATAAACTTCATCGACACTGAAGATGATGAAGAAGGTATTGCACCTCCGAATTTGCCTGTCTATGAAGATATGGGGTTTCAGGAGGACCCTGATCCTGAGACAGTCGTCGTACAGCCGGCGAGTGTAAACTCCGACACCGCTTCTGCACCAATGGACCTATGTGACTCCCAAGATTTCAGAGCAGCGGCTAAGTGTAGCGAAAATGATGAGGTTAGTAAAAAAACAAAAAACTCTATAGACACTCATTGTGTATACGATGATATCATACTTTTAACTAATAGTTTGTCTTTTCTTTCTGTTTGAACAGTAGAAAACAACCACAAAAATTGATGCACTAGCGGGGTCGGCGACAAACGTTAACAACGTAAATTTTTACTGCTTATGTTGTTACAAACTGGCTGAAAGTATTATAAACCTGAACAAAGAACTGCGTAAGAAATGTGTTTGCACCTACAGTAGCATAGATTTCGAAAAGGAAACCCTGGGCGTACCCTCTGACGCCATATGGCCTGTTAAAGGTTTTGCAGCGACTGTTGTGAACACATGTGTTAAACGTGACTATTATAACCTATGTTCTGGGCATAAAATTAACAAACCACAACAGAAGGCTCAAGAGTGTCTTTACGAGTCGCACATAGCAAGAACGATTCAACACATATGTAGCAGCATAGACCCACACAAGGTATAGAAGTTGTTAAGGGTGGTGTATGGGTTGCTCACGGTAAAGAAATATGTCCACGTTGTTATAATTAAGGTCTTGGCAGCAGCGGTCAATGAGACCCGATACGCGGGTGAACCCTCCTCAAAACTCGAACGTATGCAAAAAATGTGTACCTATTTTGACAGAAGATTGATAGAAAGGGTCATAGAAAGATGAATGTGTGATATTTATTATAAAAATAGAAGAATTTGGTCTTTAGCCCCACGAAGGTTGTTTTAAAAAATACAGCGGTCAAGGGTATCTGGCCATGGCTGTGTTATTTGATGCTACATACTTCAGAATCAGAATGTCGCGATGCAAGATGTCTATGAGTTACACCCTGGATACATATCCACTGCCAGAATGGTAAATGTGGTGCTTAAAGAAAGAATAGCTGAAATACAACCTGTAACTCTGCAGTATCTAAACATTTCTGAGCCATCAACTATGGGGCTGTGCGACATTCCTGAATGTATAACCAGATGGTGTATCAACGCGTGGATGCCTACATCGGATAAATACTGGAGCATGTACAAAGGGTGTATGCGCAAGTCAAGACTTTTGCTGACGATCGCGTTACGCACATCTTTGGAGCTTCTGACTGATGATTATTTCAGGGTTTTGTATTGTCAGGCATAGAACTGTATGAACCTATGAATGCTGTCAGTATCCTGAGTGTACAAAGTTATAGGAGGGTGAGAGGGAAGTAGTGTCTAGAGATATCAAGTGTCTATCTATAAAAATAGTAAGGGTGGGGGTCCTAGTAATGTATGTAACATGTCATACTGTGCACACATAGTGAAAAGTCAACATGTTGTACAGCAATGCCGCCCATAAGACCAATAGCTACAAACTGTAAACTATGTTGTGTTTATGCTGTGCTAATATTCTTTATTTTTAATAAAATGTCCTCACACAAAACAATTGTCTTTCATTTCATTGAATATAACAGCTGATAACATGTCCAGTGGTGGCGGGTTAAGGAAGCTTTATTACAATACAAGTGATGTCTGTAGCTTCCTGGGTGCTGAAGCACTGTTTAGAAGGGCTCTAGTTGAAAATGAGCCGGTAAACAGAGCCCAGGTCAATACATGGTTATCAGGGGAAGAGGCGTATTAACTCTCTAAGCCCGCCGGGAGTGGTTTGAAAGACCTATAATTGTTCACACTCAAGTAGATTATCAATGGCAGGAGGACATAATCAGTCTTCAAGATTTAGAAAAAACACAATAACGGTGCTCGATATATATTTGCAGTCATAGATGTCTTATCTAAGTATGTATACGCAGAAGCCTTATTCGATAAAAGTGGGAGCAGTGTGACCGACGCCTTTAAAGCCATCTTCAGGAAAGGACAAATACCTCAAAACTACAAACAGATGCTGGAAAATAGTTTTTAAATAGAACGTTTCAGAAATTACTAAAACAGCACAATGTTAAACATTTTGTAACGTGCACTGAGGTAAGAGATTCTGTTACAGAGTGTTTTAACAGAACCTTAAAGTCTAAGATGTGGAGATATTTCACGGCCTATAACACTTACCGATGTGTGGATGTTCTACGGGCTCTTATAGATGTTTATAACGCCACTTACCACAAAACCATCAAAACGGCACCCATAAATGTAACATTAGATATCTAATTAAAGGTGTGGCAAACTGTGTATGGGAGTCGGATTGCTTAAGATGTAAAGAAGCCAGTTTTAAAAGAAGGCGTCCAGGTTAGGGTTTCAAAACTGAAAGGGGTCTTTACGAAGGGCTACCAGCAGACTTTTGGTGATGAGATATTCATAGTGGAAAGTGTGGAGCTTAAAGAGGTGTATATATTTATAGGCTAAAGGACTATAATGGGGAAAAGGTGTTGGGTGTCTTTTACAAGGAGGAGCTACAGAAGGTATCTAATGATCTGTACAGGGTGTACACGGTTGAAAAGATTCTGAAAAGGAAAAGTAGCAGAGCTAACTGCTGGGGTTTTGTCAAATGGCGGGGTGGCCCGAGAAATTTAACAGTTGGGTACTGGCCAGTTCCGTGCAGGTTGTGTGAGTACAACAGGGTATCGTTGTAGACGCGAAGATGGATACAGCGCCATTTTATATCACTCTGTCATCCAATGCCTCAAGGGACATGTTCTCTGACAGTAGAATTTATAATTAGACAGTGCATTTGGGTAAACCCATAGATCTGAAAGGTGAATGGGAGGTAGCCCTAACAGAATACCCAAGAACGCGAAATACGTTTTCAATGTATGATGCCCTATTTAATATAAAGCGTGCTCAGGACGTTTTGACCATCCGTACCGGGTTTCCTCAAGGCTATTACCCATCTGTGGCCTCAGTGATCGGAGCCATCAACAAAACCATAGCCAACATTGAGTCGTGTGCGAATATGCAGTTAGTGTTAGATAATGTTACACAGAAGATGTTTCTTGAAGCTACAAATCGCGAGGCAGTGTTTAACTGTTCGGGTAAATTAAAAAGGGTTTCAGGAACAGTGCAGCCTATCAGAAGTCATGAAGAACTGGACCAGTCGTGCCCCGATATTAACTGCGGTTTCTATACACTCTACATGTATAGTGATATCGTAGAGTCGCAGAGGACAGGGAAAGTTATTCACCATTGCTAAGATGGGTCCAGGTAAAGGGTGAAAATAACACAATGGTTAATATACAATATAACAAACCAGACTACGTATCAATTTCTAAAAAACATTTTGACACCTTAAAGATCATGATCTATGACAATCAGGTTGAGCCGGTGTCCTTTAAATACAGAAAGTTATTGTTAAGCTTCATTTAAGACTGAGACGTGTGAGCGACTATAAACAAGTCATCATGGTGATTATGAAAACATACGGCGACCCCTCTATGTATAGGGATTATAAATATGAAACCAGGCTGGATATGGAGCGCCGCCGCCGTACTTTCAAGGGGCCCTGTTTATGTATGGGGCAGGGTTGGGAGTTTCTTTCATAGTTTGTTTAGAAGAGCTATGCTGTTCTTGAGAAGAGGCTATGAAATTGCAAAACCACACATCAAAGTGGTTGCTACGAACATTGAGCAGGACGTAGTGGGTTCTGGGACATCTGCGGTTGTTGAACATATGAATAAACAACCCCGAGAAGGAGCAGGGTTGGTGTACAAGTCGCGCACATGCATTAAAAGAAGGCGAGGTGTTTCAAAGCACAGGGGTCCGCCTGCTCCCTATAAAAAAAGCTACCTATCTTCAAAAAACGCTCACAAACCAAGATCCGCAAGTCGGAAGAGAAAGGGCGCTAATGTAAGTATTATATTTTTTTACTGAAGACTCTGCAAACATAGTCTTCGTACATTGTGCATTGGGTGAATGTGCTAAATCGGAGTTAGACCTGTTTTCTCTAAAACCCACGCAGACTAGCATCGAAAACAGTTTTTTTCATAGAGGTATCGCCGCTAGCCGCTTTAACGCTTTTGGCGCCAATAGAGTTTTGTGTATCAGGGTCCACGGATATGTATCTGGATCTCAACAATACACTGCTGCATCTCATCTGCAAATTTATAAAAGCAGATGGTTCCAACCTAAAGAACGATGCTAAAGTAGCGATGATCGCTTATCCCATAGCAACCATGTTTAATCAGGTAGACATCACCCTCGGGGATCGGTTTATCACGCAGAATGATAATATATACACGTATAGGGCATACATTGAGAGTATTATGAATTACAACCGTGATGCCCTGGGCACTCAGCTTTCAGCTGGACTCTTCTACAAAGATACTTATGGGAATTTCAAAGCTACGCCGTTGGATTGTCACAATCAGGGTTTTCTAAAAAGAGCAAACTTCGCCACCAGCAGTAGACAGTTTTACCTCCTAGGCCGCATACATTCAGAACATTCCTACCAAGATAAACTGCTCATCAATGGTATCAATCTTAAGATCACACAAAGATCACACAAACCCTCAGCAAGGACTCATTCTGTCTCATCAGAGGGGATGCGTAACAGTATAAACTTGTTATACTGACCACCAGTTTGTTTGTAAAGAGAGTAAAAGTGTCACCAATTGTCAGACTGGCTCACGCAGAGGCCCTACAGCTATCAAATGCCAAGTATGCATTGGAAAGAGTGGCTCTGAAGATATTCAACCTACCCACCTGTACCGATTAACCCAAGAGCAAAATGTATTTCTGGATCAACTACCGAAAATTATTATTATAGGGTTTGTGTACAATGCCGCTTTTAGCGTGCTGTATACCTCAAACTCTTTCAATTTCCAACACTAGGACATTGACTACTCGCCACTGGTACACAAGGGTGCTGTGATTCCAGCAAAGCCGTACATGCCGAATTTGGAACATCTAATTTTATCAGGGAATATCTTGGCCTGGTGTCGATAACAGGAAAACATCCGAGGGACTCTGGAATCGTTGTATCAAGAGAAGGATATGGGGTGGGCTACACCCTTTTCACTTTTGATCTGACGCCTGACATGAAAGACTTGATCACTATAATCTGACATAAAACAGAAATCTAAAAGCTGAAATATGCTTTAGTCAACTCTTGGCTACCAATGTAAACATGGTTTGTATTTGCGGTGTTTGACAGTGTCATTCAGGTCAACCCTTCCTACCAGATTATGTTTGACTATCTTTAAAACATTGTACGATTGACACTGTACTGAGACGGGAGTTCTTAAGATGACATAAATATGCAAAGAAATACTTTTTAGATGTTTTCCCAAGCGACGGGCTACCCTCGGAAATGGGCGTAGAAAGACCTTGAACGCTAGGCTTTAACACAGATCCACATTACAAGTGTGGAAAACACTGGGTGGGACTGTTTTTGGCTAACCACAAGGTTACTGTGTTTGACAGTTCAGCAGCTTTCCCAGAGCATAGCATCTATACAAAACATGTATTCAAATATATAAGGAAAACAGCTGTGAGTCGAGTATCAAAAGATGTGGGTGCAGGATCCTCTAGCCATCACATGTGGGAGCACTGTCTATAATTTATTAGTAAAATGTCTGCGGGTATGACGTTTAGATATTTTCTAAATCTGTATTTGAGCGATCTAGTAAACAATGATAGTATTGTTGTGAAATATGTAAAAGAAAACGCAAGGTCTACGTCACACTCTGTTCAAACAAAATACACAGTTTGTCAAAAGTGTAAGGCCTTGTAATGCATATGTACAATAAAAGAATTTAAGCTCAAAATCAGACTATACATGTCTGTGGATGGTGGTGATGGGACCACCGGCTGTGGGGCCTGTTGAGCCTAAGGCACGGCGAGGGTTGGTGGTGGTGGATCAGAGTCGGGGTATATAGAGTCAGCGTGTTTTTTTCTGACTGCCATTGCTTGTAATAATGTAGAAAGTTTTGTAGAACTCTGGAGTAAAGATCATCTTTATCGTGAGGTTTTAAATCATCCAGTTTAAAATGTTTTTAATTTCGGCATCTAGGCATAATGTTTCACTTTTTTCGTATATCCCAAGCGTCGCTCATAGAAGGGCCCAAATGCTCCAGTTGTTGATGTGGGACCAAGTACACCTTTTGGGAGTGATCCATTTGTTCCTGGTTAGGAGGTTTGTAATTAAAGGAATCGCTATGCCCAGAAGCGCTCCTATAAAGCCTATAAAGTTTTACAAGCTTTTTCTTAAAAACGAGGGAGGCCATTTTATTACTAAGCTTTTTGATAAGGTTACGCTTCTTCTTCAGCACACAAAACTGTCTCTCTGATATAGGAACATTGCCTTTTAGGGGGTTTAGGGTGATTTCTAAATTATGGTGTACATGTGCAGACATGGTCAACACCTTATATTATAAGGCTTAGAAAGTAAGGCCCATATTTATACTTTTTGACGCTAAACTGCGCTAACGCAGTTTAGCGTCAAAAAGTTTTGCGCCGGCTAACGCCATTCTGAAGCGCCATGCGGGCGCCGTATTTATTGAATGGCGTTAGCCGGCGCAAGCAGACCGGCGCTGCCTGGTGTGCGCGAGAAAAACCACGTACACCAGGCAGCGCCGGCGTAGGGGGAAAATGGCGCATGGGCGTCTTAAAATGGGGCAAGTCAGGTTACGTCGAAAAAATCGTCGTAACCCGACTTGCGCCATTTATTTTCGACGCCCATCCCCCATCAACATGACTCCTATCATTGTAAAGATAGGAGTCATGCCCCCTTGCACAATGGCCATGCCCAGGGGACTTCTGTCCCCTGGGCATGGTCATTGGGCATAGTGGCATGTAGGGGGGCACAAATCAGGCCCCCCTATGCCAAAAAAAATTATTAAAAAAAAATAAAAAAATACTTACCTGAATGTCCCTGGGGTGGGTCCCTCCAGCCTTGGGTGTCCTCCTGGGGTGGGCAAGGGTGGCAGGGGGGGTCCCTGGGGGCAGGGGAGGGCACTCTGGGCTCATTTTGAGCCCACTTGTCCCTTAACGCCATGCCTGACCCAGGCGTTAAAAAGCGGTGCAAATGCGCCGTTTTTAGCCACGCCCACTCCCGGGCGTCTCTTTTGCCCGGGAGTATAAATACCACGTAAAGGCCTTGGAGTCATTTTTTAGACGGGAACGCCTCCCTTGCATATCATTAACGCAAGGAAGGGGTTCACGCTAAAAAATGACGCACATTCCGGGAACTTTGGCGCTATTCGCCTCTAACGCCATAGTATAAATATGGCGTTAGTTGGCGTTAGTTTAGCGTCGAATTTGCGTCGAAAAAAACGACGCAAATTCGGCGCAAACGGAGTATAAATACGGCCCTAAATGTTACAAAATTCTTTTTAGAATTTTTTTTTATACGCCTTTGGTCTGATTTCAGGGGTGTAAGCTACAGGGAGATCTGTTCGGAAAATATCAGCACATAGTCTGTAGTCTTCTAGAGTCTTGGGTTTTAAATTTACCAATGGGTACCCGTGAGGTTTAGCGGTGGCGTCATTAAAGGCTTCTAAGGAAAACTGGGCATTTCCAGGGTACATCTGCTTAGTGATGATTGATATTTGTTGTTTGTCCCTGAGGTTTTTAAATAAACCAAGGTATGAGGCATTCAGAGTCCTAGAACGACTGCTCTTACCCTTGTAAAAAAAGTTCTGCACAATGTAACATATGCTTAGGTTGCGATGGTGTGAATATTGGGTAAACGCTTTTTCTATCTCTCGATGATCCCCATCCTCATGCATGAGATCGTCTACAATCACTATGTTTAAGAGGTGTGTAGGTAACAGTGCATCATCGTTGAGATTAACAGGTATGCCTTCTATAAATTTTATGTGCGGGAACCTTAGGGATAGTTCCATATAAAGATCTTGCCAGCACGAATAAAGCCATTCAATATTGTTGGGGTTTTGGGATAGAACATGGGGTGCATTTTCTAACAACTTCTTTATAAAATAACTTTTACCTCAATTTGAGGGACCTGCTAGAACACAGGAGAACGGATGTTGCATGCAGGTGTCCTTAGTCGTGGGGATTCAAGAGTCTAATGCCCTTTAATAACCATACGGTAGGGTTTTATAGTCCTCATTCAGGACCCTTTTATCAAACACTCCACGTAAGCTTTTATATAAAGGCTGGGTTGTGATTTCCCACCGCTCACCAGATCCTTAAGACTGTCAAAATTGATTTTTACTGTATTGTTAACATTTGAGGTGATACCTTTGACTTTCATACACACAGTATTGTTTGGGGGTTTTGTATACAAATAGGTTTTAGGATCTGTTGAGGTGAACTCCACTATGTGTTCGCCCTTTTGTAGTTCGCTGATCAAATCCCCTAGATAATCGCCTAATGGAGGGTCTTCATCACCTACTTTACTCACAACTATAACAAAGTCTGTATCATGATACAGACACCTGTCCTGCAATTTATCTAGCACTCTGTAAAGCTCTAGATGGGCGTGACTGGTTATGAAACATGCTATGAAGATGTTTATATTGTTACACGTTGTGGGGTACTTTTTGATGTACTTCCAAAACAGAGCTGCAGTCTCATCTCAATAAACTCACAACTGGACACCTCATAACAAGGGGCAAAAAGGTACTTAAACAACTCATCAGGATCTGTTAATATGGTCTTGTTTGACAAGTTTTTACGCTGTGCAAATTTCCCCCATAAGGAGTTTAGGCAGAGTTTGGCTAACTGGCGGCGGGCAGGGTTGACCTTGATCAATTGGGGTCTCAAGTGTAGACCCTCATGAGTGTAGTAGTCATCTATGTACTTTTGCGTAGAGGCCTCATCAACACACCACTCTGGAAACCCCTAAGCCTCCTGTTGAGCTCTTGGAAACAGGTTTATTTAGTTAGAAAAGAGTTGTGGTGTTGTTCTTTCAAAGTGCCATATTTCCACCATATTACCAAGCCTGTATCCTTTCAAAGTATTCACCAATGTGCTTAAAGTCCCTGTATCTGATGGTTGGGTGACCTACAGGGTATAACTTTTGCTTATTCACAAACGGATACAGACTTGTGAATTCGTAATAGTGTATTTTCTCACCATCCCCCACAGCCCTGTACAGCTTTATAGTATTTGTACGCCCACCAAATAAGGCATCGTGGGGCTTCATAGGCTCTGGTAACTGGCGACTCTTTATGAAAGACATGAGCTCAACATCTGTTGTTAACATATCTAACCATTCATGCTCCCAAAGGGTTCTCATGACAAAGCCGCAGTTTTTAACATAATGCGCCTTCATCAGAGAACGACAGTGTAAGTGCTCAGACTTGGTGCCCAATAGCCTCTTAAACTCATGGGGTTTGTAACAACCCGGACAACTGTGGTAAAAACACCCGTTGTATTCAAAGGCAGCTGGCACACCCTTAATTATGTCATAACCGTCAAGATAATAAGGGCCCAAGCGATATTCACCACCCTGTAATGTGTGTTGATGGTTATGTTTTCTATGTCTGAGATATACATGAGCCATTGGATCGAGGGGGTTGAATAACGCTTCTATTTACCATTATAAAGGTCTGGTGGTACTAGGGTGATGCTGTACGGTTTCAAAAACATGTGTTTGTAGATAGACATACTCATGGAAGCCAGCTTGACATTCTGGAAACGGTCTATGTATTCTACAGTCTTTGTCATCTGGGGCGTGTTGGGCTTCACAACCTTCACCTGTTTGGTCATCTCCACCACTACATCTCTGAAAAGATTGCAGGCTTTTCGCAAGATCATTACATTGGCCTGACAGCACGCTTTCAACTCAGTTTGAAAATTAAAGTTATTTTCATGGTTATCACTGTACCATTGTAGAAAGCTCTCCTTCTCTGCAGGCACCATGTACTCAACACTGTAGCTGAAGGGTGGAGGCATGGGACCCTCATAATTCTGGTTGGCCCATGTGTTAAAAAGGTGGGGGAAATAACCTTTGCAGCCTGGGAAACCAAAGGCTTTGGGTAATTTACTCAATTTCATAGGTAGAAAATTTAGGGTATCGATGAACCTTATTTGAA
This sequence comes from Pleurodeles waltl, assembly GCF_031143425.1. Taxonomy (NCBI): domain Eukaryota; kingdom Metazoa; phylum Chordata; class Amphibia; order Caudata; family Salamandridae; genus Pleurodeles; species Pleurodeles waltl. Next base: position 723,891,374 of record NC_090448.1, on the reverse strand, counting down.
AAGGCACCTCTGTTAACAGCATCAGTTTGGAACCCTGGGTTCTGAGTTCTACAGCCATCTTTTCACCAATAATGGTCTGTAACATAAAGGAGTCGTACACTTTATAGTTATGAGCCAGCATAGTATACCCTTTGAATTTAGGCTGCATGAAAGTGGTGAGGAAGTCGTTCACACACGTATGCCCTTCAAACTCCCAGTTATCATCGGAAGTTGGATGATGAGCATACAAATTATTAGCCTGGTGTACACCTGTCTCCTGTGTACACTCTATATCAAACACTATAGCCCTCATTCCAACCCTGGCGGTCTATGACCGCCAGGGTGGAGGTCGCCGGAAGCACCGCCAACAGGCTGGTGGTGCTTCATCTGGCATTCCGACCATGGCTGTAAAGCCGCGGTCGCCCAGCCGGGTCCGGCGGTTTCCCGCCGGATTACCCCCGGCTGGGAGAATCCTCCATGGCGGCGCTGCAAGCAGCGCTGCCATGGGGATTCCGACGCCCTTCCCGCCAGCCTGTTTCTGGCGGTTTTCACCGCCAGTAACAGGATGGCAGGAACGGGTGTCGTGGGGCCCCCTAACAGGGCCCCAGCATGATTTTCACTGTCTGCATAGCAGACAGTGAAAATCGCGACGGGTGCAACTGCACCCGTCGCACCCCTGCAACACCGCCGGCTCCATTCGGAGCCGGCTTCTATGTTGCAGGGCCTTTCCCGCTGGGCCGGCGGGCGCTCCTTTGGCGGGCGCCCGCCGGCCCAGCGGGAAAGCCAGAATGGCCTCCACGGTCTTTTGACCGCGGTGCGGCCAAATGGCGGTGACCGCATGGCGGGCGGCAGCGGTCAGAATGACCGCCTATGTATTCTTCAGTTTTGGTCTGAGGTCATCCTTTAACCATGTAACACTTGTGCTCTTTCGCAGCCTGAAAATACTCCTTACACCAGGGACATTTCATGCCGTTACATTTATGCTGATAGAGGACATAATGCCCGCAAGCCCTACAGTCTATTTTAGGGAAGCAGCATGCAAGTCTATTGTGTATGCTCAAGCAGTATTGCGAGCGACAGAAGAGATTACAAGTGCAACACTGGACCTTCTGTTTAGCTGCCTCAATACAACCATCCCTCTGACACAATTTACAGTGCATTTCACACTGATGAGTTGTCTGTGTGTTGTAGATATGGTTGTAGTAGGGGGGACACGTACTTGGCTCCTAGAAAACTCTTCAGGTTCAAAATACCATAAAAGCAGTTTTCATAATGGAGAACATAAATGGTCATGTTTTTAACACGCTCCCCGGTTGTGAAGTACTTCTAGGAACCATTGTGGTAAAGAACTTTCAGCGTAACAGCAAAATAGTTCTCAAAAAGCCCGAGGTCCCCGAATCCGACCATTCTGTTGTGTGGTGTTTCAAGTGCCCTGTGGGCTTCATCAGCTTTTGACATAATATGAGCTTCGGGCATAGTGCGATCCATCAGTAACCTCACTATGCTGGCAGCCAGGCAGGTGTTGGATGCTCCTGTGTTAAAATTGAGCAACCAGCATTGTTTCTTACCAATATTCTGACTATACAAGATAAGCTTTAAAGGTCTGGAAACACCACCCTCGTGACGCCAGACAATGAGAGCTATAACTCTAAAAGTCCTGTATGCAACTATTTCTACCTTACTCTGCAACAGGATACAGAGATTCTCGAGAAATTCCACAGCGTCAAACACATCCCTGGGTGTTCTACGTGTGAACAAAGGACTGTCAATACCCTGCTCCTGGAAACGCAGTTGAAAGTAATCATTAGGACCCACATTGTGTAACAGTCTTTCTATTAGTGTTTGCATACCTTGGTGAATGGCTAAAACACCGGGATCAGAGGAATTTATGTGGTCTAGGCTAACAAACCTGAATTTCTCGTAGTGTTCTGTAGCACTGAACTGTTCTACAGTACTACTGTACCTTCTAACACTTTCTAAAAACACAGGTTCTGAATCCTCAGCTTGAGGATCACTGCGATCTGGTGGGCTCCCTTGAGTGTCATTCTGGAGTAGAGGACTAAGGCTCTGTGTTGCAGTAGTTTTAATCCTCCTTGTTGGACATAGTTTGGCTTTCTTTAATTTCCTCAGGAGGCACCCACGCAGTCTAGCGCTTCTAGCTCACTTCTGTTTGTTACAAGACAACCTAATTTTAGGTAATCGCCCATAGCCTACTTGAACAAAAGGGGCTTCATTTACAGGCTGTGTGCCTGCAACTTTACCTACTACGGCCATGGCTAAGGACCCTTCAGTTTTGGTCTGAGGTCATCCTTTAACCATGTAACACTTGTGCTCTTTCGCAGCCTGAAAATACTCCTTACACCAGGGACATTTCATGCCGTTACATTTATGCTGATAGAGGACATAACGCCCGCAAGCCCTACAGTCTATTTTAGGGAAGCAGCATGCAAGTCTATTGTGTATGCTCAAGCAGTATTGCGAGCGACAGAAGAGATTACAAGTGCAACACTGGACCTTCTGTTTAGCTGCCTCAATACAACCATCCCTCTGACACAATTTACAGTGCATTTCACACTGATGAGTTGTCTGTGTGTTGTAGATATGGTTGTAGTGGGGGGACACGTACTTGGCTCCTAGAAAACTCTTCAGGTTCAAAATACCATAAAAGCAGTTTTCATAATGGAGAACATAAATGGTCATGTTTTTAACACGCTCCCCGGTTGTGAAGTACTTCTAGGAACCATTGTGGTAAAGAACTTTCAGCGTAACAGCAAAATAGTTCTCAAAAAGCCCGAGGTCCCCGAATCCGACCATTCTGTTGTGTGGTGTTTCAAGTGCCCTGTGGGCTTCATCAGCTTTTGACATAATATGAGCTTCGGGCATAGTGCGATCCATCAGTAACCTCACTATGCTGGCAGCCAGGCAGGTGTTGGATGCTCCTGTGTTAAAATTGAGCAACCAGCATTGTTTCTTACCAATATTCTGACTATACAAGATAAGCTTTAAAGGTCTGGAAACACCACCCTCGTGACGCCAGACAATGAGAGCTATAACTCTAAAAGTCCTGTATGCAACTATTTCTACCTTACTCTGCAACAGGATACAGAGATTCTCGAGAAATTCCACAGCGTCAAACACATCCCTGGGTGTTCTACGTGTGAACAAAGGACTGTCAATACCCTGCTCCTGGAAACGCAGTTGAAAGTAATCATTAGGACCCACATTGTGTAACAATCTTTCTATTAGTGTTTGCACACCTTGGTGAATGGCTAAAACACTGGGATCAGAGGAATTTATATGGTCTAGGCTAACAAACCTGAATTTCTCAAAGTGTTCTGTAGCGCTAAACTGTTCTACAGTACTACTGTACCTTCTAACACTTTCTAAAAACACAGGTTCTGAATCCTCAGCTTGAGGATCACTGCGATCTGGTGGGCTCCCTTGAGTGTCATTCTGGAGTAGAGGACTAAGGCTCTGTGTTGCAGTAGTTTTAATCCTCCTTGTTGGACATAGTTTGGCTTTCCTTAATTTCCTCAGGAGGCACCCACGCAGTCTAGCGCTACTAGCTCACTTCTGTTTGTTACAAGACAACCTAATTTTAGGTAAGCGCCCATAGCCTTCTTGAACAAAAGGGGCTTCATTTACAGGCTGTGTGCCTGCAACTTTACCTACTACGGCCATGGCTAAGGACCCTTCAGAGTGTTGGGGATTTACCATGCTCTGAACACTGCACCTTGAGGTCCAACAACCTATGTTTGTGATGTTCCCTCTTGACTTTATATTTTGAGGCCCGGCAGGGGTCGTTTTATATGTCAAGGTAATGGATTTGGAGGATTTTAAGGATTTGTTGGAGGGTTCCAAAGGTTTTGGTTTTGAGTCCCGGTAAGAACCGTAGAGCCTTAGTGAGTATGTCTATGGTTTTGTTTTTCTATTTAGACTGATGGACACCCTTATTACAAAAAGTGGATTTTACACTCCTTAGGAGAACACGCTGGCCTAGTCATGCTGGTATATTGTCTATGTGTAGCGTGGCTGATTCACAAGCTTGGACCACCTCCCTTCTACACCTTGCTAGATTCAGGATTACCGCTCTCTGGGAGGGTCTGGAGGCCCCTGTATCACACCCCACCTTCCCCAGTTTTGAGGTCTTGAGGTTCAGGCATTATTTTAGCTTCCTAATAGCCTGCTGTATTTCTTTCAGATATGTTTCCAAAACCCTGTTGTGGTCCTTAGCACCATATTTTGATCCGGGCATGTGTCATTAGCTATGTGGTGCATAGTACCCAGGGTCACCCCTATTACAGGACCTCAATAAGCCCTTTCCGAATGGGTGGTTCAGGGTGGGTAAAAAAACAGGACCCCAATGCGAACACCCCATTGTTTGGGAGGCCTGATCCTCGCTAGATGGAGTTCCAAAACTCTGATTTTGTGAACCGCTACAGCATGTACTGCTGTCAGGGTATGTTGAGGAGGAGGGTGAAGACCAATGCGCGCATGCACTAGATGTCAGGCTGGTGAGGTCGTACGCCCCCAGACAGTGTAATTGGTGACATCTGATTTGGGGAAGGTATATGTTGGTCATAATAACTCAAGGCCTTTAATGCGTAGGTAGCGCTGTGTCTAGGTCCGGGTGATTGAGGCCCGGGTGATTGCAACCCTTCAGGGTTGAGTTAGAAGGGTCACAGGGCATTGCTGCGGCTTCAGAACTTTCTACCAAACCCGCTAGTGCCTTGAGAAGTCCAATATACCCAGAGTAAGGATCCTCTATGGGGTGATCAGTTTCCAATTGTGTGTCTCGTAGACTAGGAGGGCTAGTTATACAGGGTGTTGGTACTATGTCATTGACAGACCCCGCTATATTAGACTACTCAAACGATAAGCATTTAGAACGCTGCAGGTTATGTGGAACAATCTCAGCATTAACAGTATTTTTAAAAGACAGGTCTTAAGGCAAGGCTTATAGCTCAGGGGGCGCCAGCTTCTTCTTGTCGTTCTTTAAGGACAACCGATTTATTTTAGACTTGATGCACTGGTTAGGGTCCCAACTGTAGGTTCTACATGGTACAGGGTGTTGTGTGTCTGAAGCTGTAAGCGCACCACTGTCAGAGTGTCCAAACCCTTGCACATATGTAGTTCCTGTTGAAGTGTTTCACTGTACTGGGCATAGCCTTTATTTCTTATGCTGTGGTGTGGTTAAGGGTTGTATCAGGTCTATGACAGCTGTCTGGGGCCCTGCATTGATCATGGATGCTGCTGGAGCCTTGGTGTTTTGAAGGGTCACGTGTTGTTCTTTAAAGGCTGTACCGGATGCTTAGTCTTACAGCTGACTCCCCCAGAGCTCTTTTGTGATGGCTCTATGATGTAAAGACAACCAAAAACATATTAGGTGTTGCTGTAGCAGCGATATCCTAGAAGTGAAAGAGGTTTGAGAGACAATAAGGATTGAAATCTTCTTGCTCTACAGTTTCTACAAACACACCGTTTGTGTTCCGTTGTGAGGAGCCTTTCTTTATAGGTGGGCCTTCCTTAGATGCTGGGGACTTCCTCTTGCGGACTGTCTTTTGAAACACCGCAACTACATTCTGGATCGTTAGCATGGGACCCACTTGTACCGCCGGGGGGTCTGGTGAAAAAAAGAACAAAATGTCACATTTACAATATAATAGACAGACTATACATGCTCTCTGAGGGTGCCTTCAATGTGGTTTTTATGGAGCTTTTTTGAGTTTTTCACATAGTTTACACAGGGACTCATTTTTATTTACCAGCAAAAGCTGTATCATGACACAGCATGCCTGGTCTGTCTTGAGCCTGGAGGACTTGTTGTAGAGCCCCAACATCCAACTGTAGTTCAGCATCATAGCCTATAAAAGCACACAAACACAGGATAACATTAGTGGAAAAATAAAAAAATAAAAAATTGAGCCATCTTTGTTTAGGATAGATGTTGACAGGGTTCTCTGAACTATAAATCTCTAGATACATATACCTTGGTGCAAGGCATCCATTTCCTCTGGGGACATTGTTAGCTCTATGGAATCCTACGTGCCGAAAAGACAAAAAGAAAAGGTCTTTTAGGCCTTAATGCTTTTTAAGCTATATACATAATTGCAGGGTAGCCACGCAGATAAATATTAGTTGAAGTGTTACCACTTCTCACGACTATTAATTAGCAGGGTACACACACTTCTAGAGGTATATACTAATACATATGTCACATTCAGGATTTTTTTACATACACACCTAAGAAATATTTATTTTTTATTTTTAAAACAATGTTAAGTATCCTCGCAATCCATACAAATTGGGGCCACTATACAGTTCTGAAAGTACAATCTAGAAAAAACCTATGGTTTACATTTCTCAAACACCATGAGCTGTTTATCAAAAAGACCACATGGTGGTGCTGATGCATGACATACGATCTAGGGCTCTCTCAATAGGACAATATTTATGTGGCTCCAGAATCTTCACAACATTATTTATACATATAACTCTGTCATTTATAGTCCATGTAATACCCCACATAATTCTAAACAATATAACACATACCACATAACAGCTTGAAAAAAATACAACTAATTGAATATATTTATATATATATATACAGTGGATTGGCTACTAGATCATGGATTCAGTTTACCCTCACTCTCCATGCTCTCAACCAAGTGTGGGGGTGGGGCTACCTTGCTAGGATGGGAGAACGGAAAGGAGGAGGGGCAGCTGAGACCCATCCTCATGCTCCTCCAGACACAGACCATGAGTTAATTCTGTCCTCCCCAACCCTATGGAGATCGGTAGGGCCCCTACGTTTGGCGGCCCTAATTTTACAGGATATCACCAAAGCAACCCCAGGTATGAACAGGGGTCTACATTTAAACCCTTACTGTGGGTGGGGGAACAAACACTAGCGAGATCTGCACTGTGCCTGCAAAGCCCTTAAACCCCTTACTGGGGCATAGGTCAAGCCGGCGCAGCATCTTCCATAATATTTATACCACACCTACTCTGGTGGGCCTGAGGGGCTTTGTGAGGTTTATTGCGGGATGCGGGGACCCGGCACCTCGCGTGGCCCATGGCCCCGCCAGCCATTATATACTCATTATTAGGGCCGGGGTCTCTGCCCAGCTCTATTAATTAGCATATAATGCCGGGCGGGGACCCAGGCCACCCGAGGTCCCGGGTCCCCGTGCCCACCATTGCACACATAGCGTTAGGGCCGGGCAGAGACACCTGTCCGGCCCTAACAATACTTTTGTAATAGTGGCTTGGGGTCCCGGACAGCGCATAGTCCGGAGCCTCAGCTGCCATTACAGACGCTCTGTTAGGACTAAGCAGAGACCACAGCCCGGCCCTAACAACACTTTTGTAAAGGAGGACGGGGACCCGGGGCCGCTTGCTGCCCCTGGGCCCCGTCCTCCACTACAGCTGTACTGTTAGGGTCGGGCACAGACCCCTGTCCTACCCTAACAGAACTTTTGTAATAGTGGCTTGGGGTCCGGGACAGTGCATGGTCCAGAGCCTCCGCCGCCATTACAGACGTTCTGTTAGGGCCAGGCAGAGACCACAGCCCGGCCCTAACAACACTTTTGTAACAGAGTCCCTATCCTCCATTACAGTTGCACTATTAGGGTCGGGCATAGACCATAGCCTGGCCCTAACAACACTTTTGTAATGGAGGACGGGGTTCCCGTCCTCCATTACAGCTAAACTGTTAGTGTCAGGCATAGACCCCTGTCTGGCCCTGACAGTACTTTTGGAATAGTGGCTTGGGGTCCCGCACAGCGCATGGTCCGGAGCCTCAGCTGCCATTACAGCCGTACTGCTACGGCTGGGCAGAGACCACGGCCCGGCCCTAACAACCTTATTGTAATGTTAGGGCCAGGCAGAGACCCCTGTCCGGCCCTAACAATACTTTTATAATAACGGCATGGGGTCCCGAACATGGTCCGGAGCCTCTGTAAGTTAGGGCCGGTCCCTGGTCTCCACCTGGCCACAACAATAAATAAGCACAGTCCCAACAATAAGTATGTAGAGCGGGGCTGGGGCCCTGGGTCAGGGCCCAGTCCTAACAACCAGGGCTTACTTTACAACCAGGGACACCATGACCTCAAGTCTTTTTTTTTTTTCCTGCACTTATCAAGGGTGGCTTTACTAATCTGTACAGTGGTCCACATAAAAAATATATATTTCTGTTCTTTGCAACAGGAATATTAACCTCTGTGTTACTTTATGGGGGAACCATAGCAACCGCTAGGCATAACTCATGCATGAATGTTAATTACAGGCTGAATCTTAACACAAAAAAATGTTTCCTGAAGGCATGCTGTCCTAGGAACTTTTCAGTAGGTGCTTTAAAAAATGCTAGTTTCATAAGTTATTGCAAAACACAGTGTCCCCAGGAGGCAGGCATCATCCCGTTCCAGCCCTAAAGCAGACACTGTTAATAACCTTTTAAAACATACAGGGTTTGATAATCCTATTTTAAAAACAACATAGTAGCAAAATTGTACGGACGGGTCTAAACTATAAATCTACGGTTTTCAATATTAAATACAATTAATTATCATGAATATTGTACTATAAATTTAGACCCTTCTATTTTTACCAAAGCCCCTGTTTTTCACCTTTAAAAATACGGTCCACACCCCGCTATAAATTAAACAGAGGACTGGAAAACTCATAAAACACCCTTTTCATATAATCCTGTGCAAAAATAATGACATACACTGGCTCTGCAGACTGTAGTAGGAGACACAATGTTGTAAATATAAAAACAGTCCTTGTTACTTACCTTAAGTAGAGCGTTAGCATCACCAGTATGCGCTCTGCCCTTCATGTTTTCCTCCTTGATGGTCCTGGAACCCCTGCTGTCTGCAAACTTGATATACATAGTTCAGAAAAAGAGACCTGTGAATGTGGGGGTGCTTTATACCACCCCCATTGTGCTAATTATGCATAGTGTTTGTGGAGAGGGCTGGGCCTTGAAATAGACATATGTGTTTGCATTACACTCACCCCTGTTTTGTTTCAAACTTTTAATTGCACAATCAGTTTACACTTTGACAGCTGTTGACCGCCCTTTAAAGCCTGTCCTGGGAACTCTGAGGGCTGACACCTGTTTTAGGGTTGCATTGCAACTCATCTGCTTGTTTCAACTTTTAGTTGCACAACCTGATTATACTTTGACAGCTGCTGACCATCTTTGAAGTCTGTCCTATTACTCTTGGGTTAATACATGTTTGTTTCAAACCTTGATAGGATGGGCAGTTTGCACTTTGACAGCTGTTGACCACATTTTGAAGCATGTCCAGGGAACTCATGGGGGCTGACAGCTGTTTTGTTTCACACCTTGCATGTGTGGTCATTTTTTTTACACTTTGCCAGCTGCTGAACACCTTTGATTCCTGTCCTGGTAACTCATGTGGCCTGACAGCTGTTTTGTTTCACACCTTGCATGTGTGTTCATTTTGCACTTTGACAGCTGTTGAACACCTTTGATTCTTGTCCTGGAAGCTTTTGGGGCCGACAGCTGCTTGTTTCATACCTTGCATGTGTGGTCATTTTAAGACTACACAGCTGCTGAACACCTTTGATTCCTGTCCTGGGAACCTTTGTGGCCGACAGCTGCTTGTTTCACACCTTCCATGTGTGGTCATTTTTACACTTTGCCAGCTGCTGAACACCTTTTATTCCTGTCTTGGAAACTCTTGAGGCTGACAACCGCTTGTTTCACACCTTGCATGTGTGGTCATTTTACACTTTTACCAGCTGTTGAACACCTGTGATTCCTATTGTGGGAACTCGTTTGGGCTGTCAGCTGTTTTAGGATTGCATTTCTAAAAAAAAAATTTTGTTTCTAACAAGCCCACATTGACCAGCCCCCTTTTTTTGATTAGCCAGCAGTGTGGAAGTTTGGCCTTACATTTCCACTGCTCCTCCCTGTGAGGATACACCCAGCAGCCACAGGGTCCTGACTGTCTGACATTTCCAGACTTGTCCTCTTAGGCGCAGAAACAGGGTGCACACCAGCACGGTACCTATTTTACATAGCCCATAGACCTAGACACAAGAGTTAGGACCCTGACACATGCCTAATACGTGATCACATGATGTCAAAACACACGTGACCCACCTACACCTACGTCAGTTCCGGGATGGGCTCTCTGGGGCACCGTAAGTCCAGGTAACGGATTTGACGTCAGTTCCAGGCAGTGGGACAACTGTCACTTTCTAGTTTGATGAGTAAAGGTATCCCCCCTATTCTACTCAAGTAAAAGTAGATGGCACTAAAAGAGCATCTTAAATTAATGGAATTCATTGGCTTCATTAGCTTTTTTCTCATATGAACAACTGAAACTAGTTCTGCAAACCCATGGCAGATCAAGCAAGCAGATGTTTGAAGCTTCTTGAAAAGGGCTTTTTTATATGAACACAAGTAGTTTTCATGTGCACACGCAATACAAACATCATCGACATCGTCTTCAGAACAGCCAACTGGCTTAAGCACTGTTGCTTGGAAATATACTGCATAATAGTTATTGCTATTTACGTGCACCCTGCTTAGAAGGTTCTCGCAAATAAAATGAATCAGTGTTTATTTGCATCCAGATGACCAAATGTATGCTCCAAACTTTTTTCATGAATTCAAACCAAAAAAATTGCAAACTCTTTGCAGCCTTGTGTAAACAAGAAACTGTTAGTGCTGTCTCCGCTGGGAGGTTTTATAACCTATTCACTAAACTCGTATGTTGGGAGAGTCTCGTGAATCGAACATTGTTTAAAAACAAATGTTTATCAACATTTAAAATGGTAAATCCTTGGGAAAGTTAATTTGCGATAGGAAAGGCATAGGAGACTAAATAGGAAGCAATATTGTAAGTGCTTGAATTGGCAGGTTATGTTTGTAAAAATGTAAAATAAGCAAATGAAAGATGACCAGCTAACCTATGGGAGGGGCCTTCCACTGCGTGCGAACACACGTTGAAGTGTTTTTAATAACTTTTGATGCGTTTCAGCTAGAAATATCATCAAATTGAACTATACACTTTTGTAAGAGCTCACCTCCGTGTTCACAAGCACACAGAAGTGCATTCACAAGCGCTCAGAAGTGCACTTCGGCACCCCGTACTTTATCCTTCATTTGAAATGTATTACACAGACTAATCCGGGCTGAAGTCATCAAAGACATTTTTTTGAAATAAGACTGTTTCCACAAGCGTTCACAGAAATTTGCAAGTTGTTACTCGGAAGCCAAATTTATAATGATTTGCATTTATGGTCATCTACTGCAGAAAGGGTTGTCTGCATATGCACATGCAAGAGGACCCTCCCACGTTCAATTGCCTGACGGTCTGAGCCACCCTTTCTAAAGTCGATAAATAAATGACCAATACACAAGTAATGTGCAGAGAGGGTTGAGTGACGGGAGCACAAGGAGGAATGGGAGGTACTGAAATACCTCTTGCCTCATGCTCCACGCAGAACAGACCCATAATGAAAATTAAAAGGCGAAAGGCATCCAAAATGGATACAGTCAACAAGTTTGCTTTTCAAGTTGCCTGAGACCATCTGGATAATAAACAGGATTGCCGACTTTAGCACTGCGGTAACAGGATCGAGTCCCAGCATCGGCCCTCCCCTTGCCTACAAAAACATGCCTACCATAATAAATAAAAGTAAACAATGACAATACAAACCGAAACCAAATTACAAATGCCAATGGTTGAACTACCTTTGTGAATGTACACAGGATCAGGTAGACCATTCCAAAGGAAAAAAGAATGCGTTGATCAAACCATACATGAACAAAAGAGTAGAGAGACATGTAACAGGGGCAGTAGCCATGAAAGTGACAAGGTGGTACAAATAGCAACATTACGCCAATGAAAAAGGAATTTAGAAAGGCAGATGACAGAACGAATGGTAAGCGATGGGCGTGATGAAAGCCCACAATCTACATACAAGCAAACAAACTGCCAGAACTGCCAGGCCAGGGCCTCCCTGGACCGGAAACAAGTCTGTGATCCACGTCTGGGCATACACGGCGCACTTAGAGCGATAAAAAAGCAAACAAACACAAATGGTGGACGGAAAGCAGAACCAATCAAACATTCATCCCCAGTGACAGTTCTGGGTTTAATCAATCTTTTCTTTTGCTCACCACACCACCTCACTTTGAACACAGCCATATGCAAATCAGTCTTGACCCTGTTCCCCATGGGAACAGTCCATCCCGAACAGCCAGTCCATGCCCTCTGTGGACTGGAAACAATCTAGATACAGCATGTCTTGGTTTGAGTCATCGCATGTGCACCATCTAGAGCTGAGGCGAGACCTAACTAGGAAGAAACCAATATAGAACCACTAAACATAGTGGGTTTAAGATGCTAGTGTATTCCAGAAAGAGCATGTATTAGGTCTGAGGAGGTTACAGATTACTAGACCACTAAATATATTTCATTCCATCAATGATTCGGTTAGGGAAGGTGTAGATGTAGTATTCAATGATTCACAGAGGGGAACACTCCGGGTCTTGGAGAAGGCACCCTGGGAATGAGGAACAGATAATGCTATTGCATGTTTACCCCTGGATTTGGATCTTCCACTGGTGTAATTCTTTATTGATTTCTGCTTGTGTAGGGAATAAATAGTAAAGATAATAATGACAAGAAGGACAGGAATATCTTACAGAAATTAATTTCTTATCTAGATATGACGGATACCCACAGGCCGGTATACCTAATGGACACCAGCTATATATTTAACTCTAAAAAGCATTAGAGTTATTTAAGAAATACTTTTTCTTCATCAGCAAAATTTTGACCAGCAGCATCTTAAATGTTGCAATTAGTAAGCTGCACATATATGTTCAAGCTTCCGTTTATTTTTACATAGATTCTGTCTAAACGTAAAAAAGACTCAAGAATTGGAAATTTAGGGCCTGATTTACAGTTTCGGGGAGAGGTTACTCTATAACAACAGTGACAGATTTCCCGTCCACCGAAATATAAATCCCATGATATCCCACGGAATTTATATTTTGGTGGATGGAATATCTGCAACCCCTCCACCAAACTCTAAATCAGGCCCTTAGTATTTCCTTGTTGAAATATTCAGGAATTAGGAGAAACACTGAAGCAGCGATTCACAAGTTATGGCCGCAAATAGTGATTTAGTTAATGTTTTAGGAGTGGTTTGCTCTGCTTTGAAAGCACACCTAAATAGGGTCGTATCTAATGCTTGAAGCAACACAATAAAGGAAAAAAAAAAGAATCAAAGCACTCCGAACAGCCTGGCAGAAGAACAAAAAATTCTGGAGAAAGGCAACATGACTAATCAAAGTCATCTCTGCAAGGTGTGGCTACTGAATGAAAGAAGGAGTTACTTTTTTGCACACAAACACCCAGGGAACTGATGGCCTGTTGCTAACAAAGGTGGCAGTTGGGATCCAAACAAAATGTTAATACATGGGTTTTCAACTAGTAGAGGAACTTGGATTGACAGCTGGCTGACCGCAGGTAAAAAGTAAGTGCTTTGCAGAAAGCACTACCACCTAATCGAGCCTTACCAAATCTAGGAACCCTGAAAAGATGGGTAGAATTGGAGTGAAAAGCCTCGGTGAGCACATTCCATGTAATGTTGGTAATCGCATACTTGGAGGAGGGGGGGCACGGACATGGGATTTCAAATAACATTGGGGATAGGAAGCCGAAGCAAAGATCTCAAATGATTGGACGTTTAACACTGTGAGCAATCAAAGACAGACAAGTGCAGGAGTGCGCATGGAAGGGGAAGGTAGCCTCCATCTGATGGATCTTGTAACTGACTAGGAAGCAAGAGAGTTAGCAACAGATTTAAAATTAAAATTTCGCGAAGCCCATTTGGGCACACAATGAAGGCTGGGAATCAATGTGGAAAGTTTAGACTTTTTGCAAATTAGTAATCAATCAAATATAGGTGCATGTCAAATTCAAATTATAAAAGTACAGAATTAGAACCAGCAAGCTGTAACACCGGAAAAATGAAATCCCAATAGCATAAGGCAAACAGAAAGTACAGTCACAACGATACAGATACTAAGGAACAGGAATGGACATTTCTGAAAGGAATTCAGATTACTCCTCCAAAACATGAACAAATCTACTTCATCGAATTCAGGTTCTAAGCTAAAATAGGAAAGCACAGAATAAAAGTCTCAAAGGATTCAGAAATTAAGCAACGTAGGTGTCAGCATCATGAAGACTCCAGTAGAAGTCTTCTAAAAAGGAGAATCAGTGTTAGCTTACAGTGGCGTACTCTAAGGGCAAGGGAATGCAGAGAGATTTATACCTTTTCAAGTCCAAAGGAATCTGCGGTAATTCTAACAATGCGAACACTAACTTAAAGCGGAAACTGGAAAGTTCCAGGAACATCCATATCTCTAAATGTGTCACCAAAATGCCAATTATTTCTCTTTCTCACAGGGCGCATCTGCAACATGTGTTGATTTTCCCATCCCACGGAGCTCAAACAATCAAGTTAACCTTGAGCACCTTTGTTTCTGATACTCAATGAATAGGAGGATTCTGCTCATTAAAGTGTCCCGTTCCTACCAAGAGTTCTCAACAATACTCCTTCCTCTTACTAGGAAATCATGAATGTGCACCTGCACAAGAAGAATATGCAGAGCACGGAAAAAATACACCTTATGTTAAAATAAAGGCCTAGTCAAGCTAACTTTAGTTAATCATGGTCAACGTGCACTTTTAATACACAATTAGAGGTGCACGCATAATTTCAGGATAGATGCAAAGCGTGGATAAATGAATTAATGATTGCATATGCAATGTGCTTTCAATAAATGCAATATATCAAAATACTAGTGTAAATGTGAACGAAAACTGCAAATCGTCATGTTAAAGTTAAACATTAGAACACACGCATATATAAAACTCTAGTTTCTACAGTGAATATATCTCCAATATACATTTTGGTGTTTCACTTTATATTAGTGATGTTAAGGCATACAGAGTATATGATGTCGACTCCACATTTGTATTTCTGCTGTAACGTGTAGGGTTGAAGCCAGAAATCACAATGCGCTAATCCTCCCTCTGATGGTGAATCAAGCCATCACAATCAAAATAAGACTTTTATCATATGGACCAATCAAAATCTCAAAGGTTTCATGTATTTTCATCTAGTCTCCTCCAGATGTTTCATCTCATCATAATATCTACACAGACTCTCCTCCAACTCTGTCTTCTCCCTTCCTCTTCCCTACCCTTGTTGCTTGTATCCTTTTATGCACCTTAAAGATCACAACTAGAGACATCACACACAGAGAGATTATCTCAAGTGGTCTTAAAATAGAACTCTCTATTCCACTTCCAAAGTTTTCAAACAATTTGCCAACTGCAGCAAATCAATTTTAAATTACTTCTCATGCATTTGGTGCTTTTAACTCCTTCAAATCTTCCTCCAAACTTGAAATATTCTTGATATATGCCTTCAAATCCTTGTTCTTGTCAGGTATGTAGGTATCACACTGCTGGACCTTTACTGTCTTTGGTGAGAAGAATGTCTAACACAAGAAAATTTTGCAAAACCATGAATCTCATAGCTACCATTTCAGTATCTGCAACCCACAGGGCTCCTGGTTTACTGCTGGACAGTGTATCCACTATGGTAGACAGAGTTCTAATCTTTATATCATTTAAAATCACACCTACAGATAGAATCATCACACGAAAGATATCTCCCACTACCTCTCCAGCACTAGCACCTCTATAAGTCTAGAATTTGTTTCCCATAGAGGATCATTAAAATGTTCAACATGCTATACCTTTGTGAAAACTACACCAAAATAACATACAAATACCATTCCTTGGACAACTTGAAATATCTGATGTCTCCACAAATATAACAAACACCAGGACAACAGGAACTTCTGCGTCCACAAACAACCGCCAGTTTCCTCTAAACTCAAATGTGTGATCACATTCACTCCTTCCCACAGTCTACAGTTTCAACTGTAAATGTATCTGTAAGTATGCACAGTTTCCCTTTACATCTCCAATTCAAAGTCAGTGCTGCTAGATTTCCCCTGCTTGATGCTCAATTTCTTCATTAGTCCATTTATGCTGACTCTTAAATTCTTTTACGGCCTTTGACTTATCTCTCCTCCAACTTTTTCCTCTTGCGTTCAACTAAATTGAGAAATTTCTTCTCAACATCTGTCAAATTGCAAGTCAAATTGTTTTGGTGAGCATAGGGAGTATCTAATGTCATGGTGGGTCTAAAGAACCTCACAATCATCCCTATTTGTTTAGTAGTGGGACGATAAATCACATTCTTTAATGTGGCATTCTTTGAAAGAACTAAATCATAATTTAAAAGATATTACTGGAAATGTCCTTCCCCATAAAACAAACTCAACAAAAGGCTACAAGTAACATCATAAGTCAAAGGTCAATGATGGCATGTGATGTCTTCTGCAGCTGATGCAGGTAACTGCAACAAATGCAGAAATAGCAATCCCTTGCATCCATAGTGTCAGTATATTCATAAAGCGATTTAAAATAAATATTTGAAGAAACATCTCCTCTAGATGGGTCTACATTTAATTCTTTATCATCTAGTGAAAACAAACTACTGCCAATAGGATGACGTGTTTTGGGGATAACTGTAGATGTGGTCTCCACTAAACTAGAAGATATGGGGGATACAGTCCTACTAATGAAGCAATCAATCCTGCAACTACAATTAATAACACCCCTGCTATTATGTACCTACGTCAACTATGGTTATTAGTTCCCATAACTTCTCTAAAATCAGACCGTTGGGTGGAAAATAGCAGCAGCAAGCCTTCTCGGTCAGTTTCCATGTGTCTAATGGCAAAACAAAGTTCAACAGATATTACGATGTTATTTATCAAATGTTTGCCCTACTCCATGTTCTTCTAAATAACATCCTTATGCTCCTGATGCTGCCTCTGGCCTCTCTAATGTTCTTAATTCCCTAACAAAGTTTTTTCAAAAGTCTCTAATATGTACACAGCTCAGAAACCATACTAATAACAAAATGGGTCAGCTCATTTAGTGAAATTTAGTGCCAAAGTGATTTTAAAACACAGTCAACCATAAAGTTCAGTTCAGGGGGCGTTCAGTTTGTATTATCACTCTCCATTCCCCAAATTCTCTCCCTCCAGCATTAGCAGCAAAGTATGTCCATTCAGGTAAAGAGACTCTCTTGTCTCAGCTTCAGCTCTTGACTCATCCAGAGTCCCCTCAGACTAAACATGTGGTGTTTCAGGCTCTTCTTGGTTTTCAGCAGCTTGTCTACCCTGCTCCTGCTGTCTCTCTGTCACAACTGGCACTTCTGGGAGAGGTACCGCCACAGCATCAAGGGGGCACTCAATTCTGCGGGTATGGGAGGCATGAATCCAGTTGGGAAGACCTCTACATTTGACAACAGTAGTTGTCACCAGAAAAACTTGGTAAAGCCCATGCCAACGAAGTACTAAGCATGTTTTTGTCACATGTTTCTTCACCAGGATCCAGTTGCCAGGACTGAGGTCATGGCACTGCTCCTGATGTGGCGAAACAGTGATTATTTCATGGGGGGACAGTCCTGTCCTCCAATCAGGAAAACTGTGACGACTTATCAACACAAGAGGTAAAGCATCGGGCCACTTCAAAGATGTTGAAGCATACACTTTAGCTAGTCTGGATTTTCGTGCATTCAGTTGTTCCACTATTCCTGAAGCCTCATGTCGACAGCTGCAATGTAATCACTGCTCCACTTGTAATGCTGCAAACAACAGTTTCACGACCTCATTGCTGGATGAGTCCCTTGGTCTGACTCCAGAGAAGTTGGGAAACTGAACCTGGGGATCAGTTCCCTCAATAGCAATTCAGCCAGTGTGAGACTGTCATTTCTTTTGCTCGGTTAAGCTTCAACGCGAGAAGATGTACACAACCACCAGGACATATCCCAGTCCATTGTACACAGGCATTTTGATAAAGTCCAACTGCTTTCTGTTGAAGGAATCACCTGATCTTCCTATGTGGCTTAGTGTTACTGCATTTATTTTCCCTACATTTATCCATTTGCACCCAACACACCTGTGAGTCTCTCCTTCAGCCATATATCTAAATCTGAGGTTAAACCAAGTCTGCTAAAATAAAGAAACATGGCATCTCTCCCTATATGGACAGGACCACGGAAATGTCTAGCAATAGGGGCAACAGACTATCTAGCAAAAAAGTCTCCTGTCTGCTGAAACCAAATGTCATCATTCCTATTGACACAACCTGCTCTGATCCAACCTTGCTGTCCTTCCTCTGGCACTTCCTCTTGTATCCTCTTAACTTCTTCCCATGGACCAGCTATAGTTAGCAAAAGGTTATAATTGGTCTCTTCTGTAGTCTCATTTGAATATTCACCATTGAATGTACAAGCTGTATAAGCACAGTATCTTGTGACTTTGTCTGCATGCTTGTTACCCACTGTCACATAGTCATCTCTCCTGCAGTGTGCAGAACATTTCATTCTGGGTAGCCAACTGCAAAGCCTCAAGCAACTGTTTAATGTATTCCCCATTCCTTATTGGAGAGCTGGAAGAGGTAATATAACCTTGCTGTGACAATAACTGTCCAAAGTCATTGACCACACCAAAGCCATACTGACTATCAGTGAAAATTGTCACTTTCAGCTGTTCGGAAATGCAGCATGCTCTAGTAAGGGCAAGCAATTCAGACACTTCTGCGGAGAGTACTCCTCCAAAGCCAGGAGGCTTGAACTACACCTGAGACTGTACACACTGCATAGGTAGGTCTTAGATTTCCTTCATGGTCGCTCAAACAAGACCCTTCAACAAACAGTATGAAATCAGACCCAAGCAGTGGCTCATCTGGAGTGTCTGGTCTTGGCTTGGTGCATAATTCAGTGACATCTAGATAGTCATGTTCCACTTCTCCTTCCCACTCCTTCAGCTTCAGGAAGGGGTAACAGTGTAGCAGGAATCAAGGTAGCACATCGTTTCAAAATCATATTCTCTGCTGTCAGAATAACTTGTTCATAGTGGGTCAAATGGCTGTTTGTGAAATGTTGGGTACAGGTCAATAATATCTCAACTAAATGGGGCACAAACATAGTAAAAGGATGACCCATCACAATATTTTCAAATTTCTCAATGCTGACACCTACGCTGCCACTGCTTTAAGGCATCTAGGCAGAGCTGCTGCTACGGGGTCCAGAAAAATAGGCCACAAGCCTCAGTGAGATCCCATGCATTCATGTAAGCACTGAGAGAGCGCAGCTCTCCCTCTCACTGCAAAAGAGACCAAACGCTTTGTTAAAATCAGAGATTTCCAGTGCCAGACCATGACAGAGACTTTCTCTCAGCTCTGGGAAGGCAACCAAGCAATCTTTATTCCAAGGTACTGGATCAGACACATCCTTTTGTGTCAGCCTCTGTAAAGGCTTGGCCACTAGGGAAAAATTGGGTATCTACTGGCGACAGTAGCCCAACATTTCCAAAACATTGTGTCTTCTCCCTGAGTAGTTTGCTGATTCATTTTCCGGGGTTGCTAAAATCCTTTCTTGCAACACCTTCCTCGCTCCCTTATCAATGTGATATATCAATATCAATGTGAGCTACTGGACCTCTTTTTGACAGTATTGCAACTTACTCTGGGACACTTTATGTCCATTCTCATCTAAGTGGTTCAACAGAACAATGGTGTCTTGTCTGGAAGCTTCCTGCATTTCAGATGCCACCAGCAGGTCGTTGATATAACCTACTAGAATTGAGTTGCAGGGCACGACTAAGGACTCAAGATTCTTTTTGAGGATTGATGATCTGATTAAAAATAGAGGGGCTATCAGCATACCACTGAGGGACTCAGCACCATGCCAAAATACGGGGCCGAAACTGAAATGCAAAGAGGAACTGACTGTTCTCAAACAATGGTATGGAAAAGAAGGCCTGACACAAATCGATGAAAGTGAACCACTCAGCCTCACATGGAATTTAGAATAAAATCACAGCTTGACTCTGTACCAATGGGCAACAAGGAACAACAATGGTGCTCATTTTCCTCAGATCTTGGACAATGTGGTATTTACAGCTAGACTTCTGTAAACCCATAGTGGGTGAGTTGCATGGATTTTCCATTTTTTCCTTCAAAATGCCTTGCTGTATCAAGGAATCAATCACTGGAGTGATCACGGCAAATGTTTTGGTGGTCAGATTATACTGTGGTGTGCTTGGGTACTCAACATTTGGTTTATCTTTAATACAGACAGGTTCAACACCCTTGATGAGACCTATGCCCTTTCCTGAAAAGTTCCTTCTTCAGGCTTCACTGCATCTCTACAATCTGATGGTAACTCATCAATCGTCATTATGGGCAACAGTGCAACATAAAGACCATCTCTTGCCAATTTAAAGGCAACAACCAAAGCTTGAGTTTGTAGTACAACACCTCTCTGTGTACAATAAATGGTACAATTCAGTTTGCATAGGAGATCTTCCCAAAAGACTTACTGGACTAGAGTCACATACCACAAATTGGTGATTCTCTTCAAAGGATCCTATTTTGACAGGTACTTCTTCATTTATAGGGTTTGTCATTTGCTTATTTGCAACTCCTACAACTTGCATTCTTTTCCCCTAATAGGGGTTGGTCTGGAACCTCCACTGTCCTAACAGTACAGTGGGTAGCACCAGTATGGACCAGAAAGGGTACAGGGTGGCCATAGGCTTCACCATCTACAAATGGACCACTCTGGTTTACCTCTAAGACTGCGGCAATAACGCAAACTTCCTTTCCCCTCAGGAACCCCCAGAAGGATGGCTCAGAACCATAGTCCTCAAATATTTCATATATAGGAAACTGTTGAAGCACACCCTGATTTTGGAAGGAATTTTGATTCAAATTTGGGACTTGATTTGAATTTAGAGCTGAACCATTTGCATTTTGCTGTGGCATCAGGGCTTGTGGAACCTGCATCACTGGAGCTTGGGGCACATTAACATTTTGTATTCTGGATCTCTGGGTATTCTGTTACTGTATAGGGTTTTTATCCCGGGGTTCTGTAAACTTAGAATTTTGAGGATAAGACAAAATTCCAGCTTCCAATCTCCAACATATTGCAATAATGACAAGAGTTTGTCTTTTTCAAAGTTGCCACATCAGTTCCAGTGCTCAGATCAATTAGAACATCATGTCTCCTACCTTGCTGTGGGAGCCTGTTTCCACCTGGCATCTCCAGAATTCCTTGCTGATACACTTCTTGCATAAGACCAACATTCCCTAAAACAGGCTGACTCCATCCTCCTTCTCTCTGTGCGGCTTTCATTTGTCCCACCATCAGCTTCTCCTTGAGTCTTTTCTGCTTCATCTCTAAATCATTACTCCAATATTTTGCATATCTCAAAATGTCATCAATCCACTTATTCTGCTAACAAATTAAATGCTGCAGAATCATCATGCTAATCTCCGATCTCAATCCTGTTACAAATCTAGACACAAAATATCCCATGTCCTTCGCCTCCAGAGTCTTCATTCCACTGTGCTGCTTAAACATTTGTAACAATATCTCATAATAGGCACGCACTGACTCCTTGGGCTCTTAGGTTGTTCTGTCAGTTTGAACCCAATCAATGTCTTTAGCTAGTATCTTCCCTTTCAAAAAGGTAATCACCTGTTGGCACTTTTTCATCATTAAAGGTGCATTTGTAACTGGATTTCTTAATGGCTCCTTCTCTGGCCACTTTAGAGCTGCTTTACATTCTGCCAACAAATCGTTTGGCACCACAGTGTCAAAAATGGTATTCAAGTATACCCACAGGACCTGCAAGATTTTTACAAACCACTCAACTTGCATGTAACACTCTACTGGCTTTTCTCCCAATTTGGGAAAATCATCAGTGAATGATGCAAGATCACTCCTGCACCAAGGCACATGGACATAACCTCCACCAGGCACTTCCCTCAATAAAAAAGCTGATGTGCCCTCTCCCTCCACTGTGGACGGAGGCGGTTCTCCCTTTGTTTACTTATTATCTCTGTTCTTCTCCTATCTGCTTTCCCACTTCTCTAATTCTCTCCATTTTGGAATGCTGTGAATCAACTACTTAATCTGCATTTTAATTACTGAGATTCCCAAGCTGCAAATGTCATTCTACTCAAAACGCACACAGTAGCATCCTCTGCAATGACTTGTTTCTACCTAGGTCTACATCAAATGTTGAGCCAATTCAGACAATTTATCATATGCTTATCCCGTATGCTTTATGACATCCTTACACATAAACACAAGTCTGTTCTTTTGGTAGGACCTAATCTGGAAAAATCAAGATTTCCTGATATCATGTCATCTAGTTCTAATTTTCATTTGACCACATCTACTGCATTTTCTCTCATCTGGTCCTGAGATGTCTCTCTGGTTACTCCTGAGCTTGGACCTTCTCTGAAGGTCTTTACTAACCTTTTCAGCCAGTCATCATATTCTTTACCAGTAGACCAACCAGTATTACAGGAAAGTTAGACACTATGGGCCTGATTCTAACTTTGGAGGACGGTGTTAAACCGTCCCAAAAGTGGCGGATATACCACCTACCGTATTACGAGTCCATTATATCCTATGGAACTCGTAATACGGTAGGTGGTATATCCGCCACTTTTGGGACGGTTTAACACCGTCCTCCAAAGTTAGAATCAGGCCCTATCTCTCCTCTGGAAGTACCATGGTTAACACTCAGAGGTAAATTCCAGACAGATTTATCAAAAGGTTGTGATCTTTGGGCAGCTTCTCCTGTAAGGGAAGTTCCTGCTTGATTCGCTACTGAAGACTCAGAAGCAGCATGTGATATAGGCCCTCATTCTGACCTTGGCGGGCGGCGGAGGCCGCCCGCCAAAGTCCCGCCGTCAGGTTACCGTTTCCGCGGTCGAAAGACCGCGGCGGTAATTCTGACTTTCCCGCTGGGCTGGCGGGCGGTCGCCTTCAGACCGCCAGCCAGCCCAGCGGGAAAGAGGCTTCCACGATGAAGCCGGCTCGGAATCGAGCCGGCGGAGTGGAAGCTGTGCGACGGGTGCAGTGCGTAGCAGACAGTGAAATACATGTAGGGGCCCTCTTACGGGGGCCCCTGCAATGCCCATGCCAGTGGCATGGGCACTGCAGGGGCCCCCAGGGGCCCCGCAACCCCCCCCTACCGCCATCCGGATCTCGGCGGTCCGACCGCCGGGATCTGGATGGCGGTAGGGGGGGTCGGAATCCCCGCGGCGGTGCAGCAAGCTGCGCCGCCGCGGAGGATTCAATGGGGCCGCGGTACACTGGCGGGACCCCGCCAGTGGTGCCGGTCCGACCGCGGCTTTACCGCCGCGGTCGGAATCCCCATTGGAGCACCGCCGGCCTGTCGGCGGTGCTCCCGCGGTCCTCCGCCCTGGCGGTCAAAGACCGCCAGGGTCAGAATGACCACCACAGTCACCTTAGTCTGCATCAATGGAGTATTTCCCATTCCTCCCCATCTGTGGACGACAGGAACAGCAGTTGACAAAACTACTCCAGAAGGAACCATCAAAGCCTGTGTTACAGCTCCTGATGACTTGGGTCTACATAAAGGAACTGTGAGACCAATAGAGACTGGAACAGCAATTGCACCTGGGGCATTGTGAACAGCAGATTGTTTATCTCAGAACTCCCTCCCATTGGGGTATGACTCTCATTTACTTCCGTATTTACCAGTGAAGAGGGTACTTCTGAATTTCCATTGGGAACTGCACCACTCATTTTTTTAAGTTGGGTTTCATTATATGTTGGTAGTGGGTGTGCTGAATGCAACACATCCAAATTGTCATTACTAAATTCACTATCACCATCTTCATCTATAGTCTCTGTGTCTTTTGCCTTCCCCCCTTCTTTTTCCTTGTCTTTCCCGTCTCTTTCTCTTTATCAGCCTCTTCACTCATCAATGCAGGGTACAATCTAGCTCCCTCTATCAATTTTTTTGATGATGCCTTATTTATTATTTGAAGGTACATTCCTCATCAGCAAGAGAGAAAAGAGCTCTACATCATTTGAATTTGAATGGCTTAAATCATCTAGTATTTTTATTGGGGTTTTCCTTTTGAACAACACATGCAGCAAGGCACATTATGGGTACAAGGGTTGACGATGGCAATTAATCGGTGTCAAGTGAAAGATGCGCCATATGCATTTAGGAGTGAGCTATAGCAACGGTAAAGGTCAGATGGCTGAGTGATTGGCTGAGAAGGAAATGAAGGTAAAGGAAAGGGGCCTCCCCAGGAGTCTGTTCTGCTCAAAGTCCATGTAAGGGAATTGTAGTTATATGGTAGCCTAGATTACTAAGTGAAAGTCGCTGCATCTGGCGGGCTTGCCAAGCCGTGAGTACAAAACCAGTCACTGTATTTCAGAAGGGGGGTGCATCTTGTTCAACTGTTTAGAGGAACTGTGTGTGAAGTGTAACCCATTGTGAGAAGATGGGTAATTTGCGGACATGCCAGACCTTCTCGTAGTGAAGAGCAACTTCCTCCCCTCTTCCCCATTTGCACATTGCACCATTCAAGGCCGCCACTAACGGGACTGCTGGTGATCACCACTGAAGTGAAAGTGTGCACTTAGCATACAGAACCGCCAATGCAGCAAATTGGGTGTGTACCTTATGTTGCTTCTGGTGCTTGAAGATACCTATGGCATTTGCCTCCCACTTGCAGAGACCATGCAGTTCGGTACCCTCCTGCAAAGTGTTGTGTACTGTCTGCCACTAGTGTTGTAAAGTTGGGCATGACCATAACATGTGTATAAAATCCAGGTCGATGTGTGTGATATCTGGGTCAACCGATCTGCATGTTTGGGTAATACCGGCTCAGTTGGGCGGTTGAATGTACGCTTGGAATACTGTAAAGAATTGGATATTTTTAGTAGTACTGTCCCAATGTCATCCTCCCATTTATGTCAGTGTGTAGTGAGTGAGATGCCCACGAGCTCACAAATGGCTTTATATAGCCATGTTATTTGATGACGGCCAACACCCATGGTGAGTACGGTGTGTATTATTGGGTGGGTAGGGGTGTTCTGTTTCCGATGTGCCCTAGAGAGTACGAAAGGTGATGTGGAGTTGGTGGTGAGTAAGGAATTGTCCTGGCCTGAGGACGTAGACTGTGGAAGGTGAGGGACTGGCCTTCTGAAAACAGGTCATCCACTGTGGTCAGTGATCGGTCATTCCAGGGATGTAAATCTCTAGTTGTATAGTAACCCGAGAAGTGAGGGTGGCCAATCTGGGGCATTGCTGGTTATATGCTTGACTTCTACTCACAAGACAGTGGCCCTCATTCTGACCTTGGCGGGCGGCGGAGGCCGCCCGCCAAAGTCCCGCCGTCAGGTTACCGTTCCGTGGTCGAAAGACCGCGGCGGTAATTCTGACTTTCCCGCTGGGCTGGCGGGCGGTCGCCTTCAGACCGCCAGCCAGCCCAGCGGGAAAGAGGCTTCCACGATGAAGCCGGCTCGGAATCGAGCCGGCGGAGTGGAAGCTGTGCGACGGGTGCAGTTGCACCCGTCGCGTATTTCACTGTCTGCGCAGCAGACAGTGAAATACATGTAGGGGCCCTCTTACGGGGGCCCCTGCAATGCCCATGCCAGTGGCATGGGCACTGCAGGGGCCCCCAGGGGCCCCGCGACCCCCCCCTACCGCCATCCGGATCTCGGCGGTCAGACCGCCGGGATCTGGATGGCGGTAGGGGGGGTCGGAATCCCCGCGGCGGTGCAGCAAGCTGCGCCGCCGCGGAGGATTCAATGGGGCCGCGGTACACTGGCGGGACCCCGCCAGTGGTGCCGGTCCGACCGCGGCTTTACCGCCGCGGTCGGAATCCCCATTGGAGCACCGCCGGCCTGTCGGCGGTGCTCCCGCGGTCGTCCGCCCTGGCGGTCAAAGACCGCCAGGGTCAGAATGACCACCAGTGTGTTGAAAGCATGCAAGAACATGCTAATATCATCTATAGGGGCCAGGACAAGGATGGAACAGCCCTAGGGAGGAGAAAACCTCAAATTGTAGCTACTGATATGAACCCTCATTCATAACTGGTCTCTCCCATATACTGTTGTGCCATCCAGCGCAAGAGTCATTATAATTGTGCAGCTAGGAAATATGCTTAAAAGGAGGAGCCTCTGAGCCCTCCTTTACCAATCGGAAGATGAAGTTCTTTTATAGCTACCAGCGACGCCCACTGGTCCAGATGAGAATGCATAAAAGAGAATCTAGTTCATTAAAGAACACCTTCAGAGGTATCACAGGCAAGTTTGCAAAATAATATAATAGGCTGGGCAAGAGGATCATTTTAGCTAGTGCAATGTTTCCAATTGTGGTAAGGGCTAGAGGTTGCCAGTAGAGTACTTGTGATCTGATTCCATACAAGGCCCTGCAGAAGTTCCCCTCATAGAGGTTGGGTGGGGAGTAATAGAGGTGGACCCCTAGGAAGCAGATCGCTTGTGACACCAGTGAAGATGTGCACTGCCAAGGTGCATGACTTGTGGTGGGTGGTCAGGGCAGAGAGGATATATTGCTGAATTCATCCAGTTAACCTGAAGTCCTGTTGCTGCAGGCAAAGGGGTGAGGGTATCATGGAGAGGGGAGAGATCAGTCGTGATGTCCTGGAGGTATGGTAGGAAGTGATCCATATATAAAGCTACAGCATGCGTTCTGTCCTCTAGGTGTATGCCCCCCTCTTGGCCTTCCCTGCTTAATCGTTTGGCAAGCGGTTCCATTTCCATTGCAAATAGGAGAAGGGAGAGGGGGCATCCCTGCCAGATGCTGCGTCCTATCTGAAAGGGGGCAGAGATAAGACAAACCAGATTAATCCAGGAAGATGGGTTAGCATGAAGCAGTTTGGTATAGGCAAGTAGTTGCTGCAGGTTAATACCTGGAAGAGAAAGTCCCAAGACAGCATGTCAAATGCCTTTTCCAGATCCAGTATGAGGCAGGGGGCCTATGGAAATTGGCCCTGGACATGATCTTGGATGTGGAAAAGATGCTGTATATTTTGGGAAGTGCTTCGGCATGGAACAAGTCCATTCTTGTCTATATGTATTAGTCCTAGGAGAATCCAGGCATACATGGCGGCGAGGATTTTTCCCAGGATCTTATAGCCGGCTCCGAGAATGGCAATGGGATGTATGACCCTAGGTTGATAGGGTCTCTGCCAGGTTTGAGAATTATGACCAGAAGGGATTGTCGAAGGGATTTTCAGGAGATCACTGAGTTGGAGGGCTGTCTCAAACATCTCAGGGAACGAGGAGTGTGGAGAAAGTTGTGTAGTACTCAAGTGGGAAACCTATTGAGTCCCAGGTTTTATTGTGTGCTAAGTCTTTGATGGCCTGTGCGATCTTGGATGTTGTAATTGCCATGTCAAGGACATGCTTGGTGGAATAGGCAACACATGGAAAGGGGATATCCTCTAAGAATGAGAATGTCGTGCTCGGGACAGTGGGTGTCATCGCTTGGTAAATAGAGGAGTAGTATGTGTGAAATGCTTTTAAAATCTCACTCTGTGTGCGTATCAGAGTTCCCGGATCGATGATTATCTTCATGATGGAGCTGACGGGTTTCATGCCTGATCAGCCAGGTGAGGAGATGACCTGACTTGTCACCATTTCTATGTACTTTGGGTGCATGATCCACAAAGTTAAAGTCCTGCAGTCCTTCTAGTACTGCTTTGTATTCCATTTTTGCTGTTGTGTAAGCCAGAGGGGACGCAGGTTCTGGTCCGCCTGTTTCCTTAGGTTGGCAGGGCAGCTTTCAATATTTCCTTGACTAGCATCCTTTAGATGCCCACAATATTCTGCATGCATAAACCTCTCGTCACAATCTTGAAGGCATCACATTCAAGTGGTCTGGTGAAGGCAGTGTCATGGTTTTTGGAGAAGTACCATAAAATTTGAGTTGTTGTGTCTCAAAGAAGACAGGGTCTTCCACGAAATCCCACAGGAGTTGCCATGCATGAGTGGGTGGGCGTGAGGGTTGTCAGTGCAGGTATATGATATGGATGGTGTGATCAGAAACTATGGGGGTCATTATGACCCCGGTGGTCGGTGATAATGTGGCGGTAGTACTGCTGACAGGCCAGCGGTACATACCGCCACATTATGGCATTGGCTGAAGCCAACCCGCCAATGTACCACTCCGACCGCCATGTCGGTAGCAGCCGCCGGGCTGGAGAAGAATTGTACCGCCTCAGGCATTTTGATCCTGCCTACCGCCATAGTTTCCGTGGCATTCGTAATGCCACAAAAAACATGGCAGTAGGCCCTATCAGTGACAGGGAATTCCTTCCCTGACACTGATAGGAGGCTCCCTCTCCCCCAAAGACCCCCAAGATGCCCTCCATCCACTCTTCCCCATTCCAATCCCCCACCCCCCATCCACACACATGCAGACACGCACCACGCATTCACACACTCACTCACACAGGCATACACGCATTCATACACACATGCATCCATTCTTTCATGCACACATCCATACCACATTCACACTGACATGCAGACACGCATTCACATATCCATTCATACACGCATTATCACACATGCATACAAGCACGCACACAACACTACACACTCATTTGCATTCACGCACACACTCACACATTCATGCACACATACCCCCCCCACACACACAACCTCCCCAACCCCCTCCCCTCTCAGAAACCCAACTTACCTGGATCCAGTGGGTCTTCCGGCAGGGGACGGGACAGGGCGCTGCTACCGCCAGCAGCACCCACCAGCAGAACACCGCCAGGCCGTATTATTTTTCATGATACGTCTGGCAGCGGGTTACTGGTGTGCCGCTGGTGGTGGTAGCAGCACAGCCGTAAGGCCATCCGCCAGTATAGCCACAGCTGGATTTCCGCCTTTCTTGTGGTTGAAATCCGGCTGTGGTCATTAGTTAGCGGATGGCTGTTAGCCGCGGTGATGGTCTTTTGGCGGCTGTCGCTGTGGAGGTAGGCCGCCCACTACTGGGGCTAGGAAAGTGGAACAGAGGAATCAGTCTAGGCATACATACATGCGGTGTGGGGCCGAGTAAAAGGAATGGAGTTTGGTCCTAGGGTGTAGGCTTCTTCAAGCATCAGAGAGCGACCAGTGGTGCGCCCGACCTCTTCACTGGTCTGCTTGCATGTTAAGGGGAAAGCACAGCAGGGGAGGATGTGATCTGTCCAAATCTAGTTGTTATACACAGTGGTAGTCACCCTCAGTATTCAGGTGTCTTGTGTGCTAACAGAACAAAGAGAGTGTGTCCCAGAATGCTTCTTGATCAACATTGGGGTCATAGATGCTACCTATGAGTAGGGGTCTGCCGTCCAAGGGGCCCTCAAGGAGTGCATACCTGACATCTGTGTCAATGGTCATGTCTGTCACTTGAAATTGAGTACCCTGGTTAACCCAAACCAAGGCTCCCGTGCATATGCAGAATAAGTGGTAACATTGATGGTGCCCCCAGGGATTGTGCAAGTGTGCCTGATCCTCAGTGATCGTGTGTGATTCCTAAGTAAGAACTATGTGTGCCTGCTGTCGTTTAGCATAGGAGTACACTGCATACCTTTTCCTGGCCATGTGCATGCCACAGACATTGAGGGATAATAAGTGGATGTCAGATACAGAAGCTATGGGTTATGTTAAGGGTTGTGCCCTCAGTGCCTGTTGAGAAGGTATGCGGTGGATATTCTGTCCTGAAGACTACGCAACCTATGTCTTGCGAGAGCTGAGAGATCTGCCAGCTGCGGTCTGTCATGAGTGTAGGTTCAGAACCTCCCCATCTGTGCTGTAAGAATTTTGTGAAGTTTGTCTGCCACTGCCTGCCTTGAGAACGGAGGGGAGAGTCATGTGAACTTGTGTGAGAACTATGGGAACAACTATTGGGGCCTACTATAACCGTCAGTATGCCCAGGGCTGAGTATAATCAAGTGAACTCTAGAAGAAGAGGGGGGGTGTTCAAGTTTTGGGATGATGAATAAGACAAGCTCCCTCTATCACATCAGCACCTGCACAAGTACTCATTGTCTTTTGGTCTCTTCCCTGATATCTTTCCTTCTGCCTAGCATGGGCTGCACATTCCAAGCATTAAGTGCTTCATACTGTGCAGGTCTAGGTTGTGGTTTCATCTTATGCAATACTCTCTTCAATCATTTTCAATGATTCTCAAATTTAAAATGCCAACGCATGGAAACTTCAGAGCACCTTCTTTTGCTGTGATCTTAAGACACCTATTCAGTCAAATACATGTGTGAAGACCCACATTTTTAGCATTCTAATGTCCTGCGGTATCTTCGGGTGGTACCTATCCACCCTCCTGAACAGGGATTTTCACATTCATAAATCCCATATGGCCTTCAGATACTTAATTTTTCAACAACATTTTCAGCAATCGCACTTAGAAATCTGTTTAGAATTAGGAAACAACTCTTTACGCACACTTCTCATTCTACAATAACAGCCAAAAGCAGCGTGACACTCTATGTCGTAGGCATCCAATAACTGTGCAGCTCAACACCAACCAACCAATCCCAGCACAGTACACTGTGACGACAGTCTCACTCCTTGCAGCGGCTCACCCTCCTTTATAATTTTTCCCGAAGGCACTCCTCTCAATTTTAAACACATATGTCAAACATAACTCAAGTTCAACAAATAACCTTGCCTGCTCCACTAAAGAAATTAAAGTACTCGATCACACAAGAAATTCACTCTCTCACAAAAATAAATGTCCCTATCTCAATTGTGGCGTTGATGAAGTCTCACGACAAACACCACAAAACTGAGCAGACAATTACACCATGGTGTTTTCTACACCAATAACTTATTACTATCATGGCATCATAGGCTACGTTGAGCCCAATACCTTCAACATCTCTGCATCAAGCACTACACTCACACAACAACTTACTGCATCACAACACACAGGCGTTCATTATGA
This sequence comes from Pleurodeles waltl, assembly GCF_031143425.1. Classification (NCBI taxonomy): domain Eukaryota; kingdom Metazoa; phylum Chordata; class Amphibia; order Caudata; family Salamandridae; genus Pleurodeles; species Pleurodeles waltl. The sequence goes on along the minus strand of NC_090448.1, from coordinate 723,860,422 downwards.
CAGTAGTACCGCCAACAGGCGATAATGTGGCGGTAGTACTGCCAACAGGCTGGCGGTATTTACCTCCACATTATGACCGTGGCGGACCAGCAATGGAAATACCGCCGATACCACCAGACTGCCACCAGCCTGCAGCCAGTCTCAACCTGGCGGTCCCGGCAGTCCCGGCAGTCCCGGCAGTCCCGGCGGTTGTAATCCGCGAGGGCAGCGCTGCCCTCGGGATTACAAGTCCCCATCTGCCAGCCTGTCCATGGCGGTAAACACCGCCATGGAAAGGCTGGTGGTATGGGAGACTCGGGGGCCTGGGCCCCCATGCACAGCCCCATTGCGCATTTCACTGCCCAAAATAAGGGGGAGTGAAATGCACGACGGGTGCGGCTGCACCTGACGCACCTCAACATTGCCACCGGCTCGATTACGAACCGGCTTCAATGTTGTGGTGACTTTTCCACTGGGCCAGTGGGTGGAAAGGCTGTTTCCATCTGCTGACCCAGCGGAAATGTCATAATAGGGTGCCAACCATATCGCCAGCACTGGCGGTATTTTGGCGCCCGCAGCTTCGGCTGTCTTGGCCATCTTTTAAAAAGTCAGCCAAAGTCGTAACAAGGGCCACAGACTCCACAGAGCCCCTCAAACTAGACATAATCAACTGCAACATGTGACCCTATTAATACCCACTCGTCCGCTGTTACAACTTTCTATTGAACTGCTGGAACTCAATCAGTCCTTCAACTCGAACCAGGGGCTTTAAGGACTTTGACTGGGTTTGGACAAGTCGAGAATGGGACACTCTGGTTCCCTCCTCCACTAACTAACCTTCCTCTGTTATCATCTACAGGAGTGCAGATGTAAGGGGAAGGTAGGCTCTATCTGATGAACCTTATAGCTGACTGGGAAGCAAGAAAGTTACCAACAGATTTACAATTTTAAATTTCATGAAACCCATTTGGCCACACAATGAGGGGTAGGAACCAATATGGAAAGTTTAGTAGGTTTATTACAAATTAGTAAACAATCCAATATAGGCGCATATCAAAACCAAATTATAAAGGTAAAGAATCAGAACCGACAACCCGAAATGTCAGAATAAATTCAGTCTCAATAGCACTGGACACAGAAATCACAGTCACAGCTATACAGATTGTAGGAAACAGGAATTGACATTCCTTAAAGGAATTTGGATTACTCTTCCCAAACCTGAACGAATCTAAAGTCACCTAATTCAGGTTCTAAGCTAAAATAGGAAAGCACATAACACAAGCCTCAAAGGATTCGGGAATGAAGCAACGTAGGTGCTAGGATCATGAAGACTCCAATAGAAGTCTTCCAAAAAGAGTGATCAGTGTTAGTGTAAAGCAACGCACTCTAAGGGCAAAGGAATACAGAAAGGTCTGCACCTCTCCAAGCCCAAGCAATTTGCTGCAATTCTAACAATGTGAACACTATCTTAAAGTGGAAAGCTCCAGGAGCATCCATATCTCTAAAGTGGCATACAAAAACCCAATTGTTTCTCTTTCTCACAGGGTGCATTTGCAACATTCATTGATTTTCCCGTCACATGGAGCTTGACTGACCAAGTTGACCATGAGCACCTTTATTCCTGTATACAATTAATTGGAGTCTTCTTCTGCTCATTAAATTATCCTCTTCTTGCCAAGATTTCTCTTCTAAGGCCTCTCAATCTTTAATACATGATACTCCTTCCTCTAAGAAATCACAAATGCGCGCCTGCAAAAGAATGTGCAGAGCACAGAAAAATACATCTTGTGTTAAAATAAAGGGCTAGTTGAGCTAACTTAGTTAATCATTGTCAATGCACACTTCTAACACACAATTGCAGGTGCACACATAATGTCAGGATTAATGCAAAACGTGAATATATTAATTCATGATTACATGTGCAACGTGCTTTCAATAAATGTAATATATGTCAAAATACAAGTGTAAGTGTGAACCAGAACTACAAATAGTAAATAAAAGTTCAACATTAGAGCACATGCAATTATAAAAGTATAGTTTTCACAGTGAATACATTTCCAATAATAAGTATTGATGCTTCACTTTACAGTCATAATGTTACTGCATACAGAGTATATGATGTCAGCTACACATTTGTATTGCTGCAGTAATGTGTAGGGGTGGAGCCACAAATGTTCACTCCACCCTCCACGTGCATTGAAATGATACCTTATTTTTGTGCAGAAGTCGCAGGAAAAGGAAGAGGGCCCAGATCTTAAGACAACTAGCCAGTGTATCAGACATAGCAATTACCAAAAACAGGTTTTGTCTGTGTCTGGGTGAGTGAGTTGTGGTTAATGAAAGCAGCTACCATGGAAACATTGTAATTAATGTAGATTTTAAGCATGGTATTGCTCAGGGATTAGCCCCATTGGACCTGCGGCAGACTTCTTTAAAGGAGGGAGTGAAAATTAGCCAAAGTAATGGCTTGAGACCAGCCATCCAAGAAGAAGAGAACCATTGTAGGGTGATACCTTTTACTCAGATACAATCCAGACAGTCATTCAAGATGGTATGACAGCAAGGTGATATGGGATAAAGCAGGGGAGGCTCCTTCGTAATGGCGGAAGACAGTCGCCCCCCTGGCCAAGAGTCAGTAGATGAAAAATAAAACAATTGTTGACTATTGTTCTATTTTTCATCTGCTGGCTCAGCCAGCAGTGCAGGGAGGGGCAGGGCTGGGTCATGGGAGGTGGGAGAGGGGAGGAGGAGAGAGTGCACCTAAGTGCACATGTGTCTTTGGCCAGCCGTCATAGGCCGGGGAAACACACATGCACACTTAGGTTTCTCCAGCCTGGCTGTGTTGAATAGCTAGGCTGGAGAAATTGCACAGACCCCAGGACTGTGTCTGAGTGGCAGTCCAAGACACTCAGGCCAATCCTGGTGTTGCTTTCATGCTAAATTTAGCATGAAAGCAGCACCAGGATCGTTGGTCATGGAAGAGCCGCAATATGACATTTAGGCTTGATTGCAAGTAAGCTCATAAAAGTTTCAAGATCTGTAATATTGGAGGTTGGCTTGAACTTAGTGGAAAGCCAGTGTCTATATTTGATTCTGTGTTCTCGATTTGTCTTCCAGAGAGTGATTTGAATTTCACCTATTTGTAGTTTACGACTTATCCTAACTGAAAAGGAGTAGGTATATAGAAATTCATGTTCTTAGCATGTTGGGGCAGGTGTGGCAGCACTAAAGTAGGCTGAATAAATTAGTCTCACATGGAATGTAGCTACAGTGTAATAGGTCTCTCACCAAGAGGGGATTTTAACGTTTACTGATTATCACTCCCTTTCGCATGATAGTCACTATGTTGCTGATGAGGTTTGTGGAGACACAATTGTGTTTTTTTAGGCACACGTTTTTATTCATAAGTTTTAAATAGGATCTTTCATGGTGGAGGTTTCATTAGTTTTGAGTTTTTCTTTTGGTAATTTGCTTATTGTATTCATTAGGTACTTCTCTCTCCGATAGTCCTGATGAGGCCCGTAATTAAAGGGGGCTGAAATGCATCGACCTTTTGCATTTAAGGAGTGGTTGTGAGGAAATCCAAATACAACCTATAAGGATATCTTAGGTTACACATCTTTCTTCAAATATGTACAAAAAGAATAGCAGTGTGGAGTTGTGTACATGATGCAACCATCTCTCTTATCTGGATTAACATTGAAAGTATTGTGAATAACCACATTTCTTTGAAATGAGGAGATGATCGAAGGATTATATGTTTTATGAATGTTTTTTTTAATGTGTAATTATGTTTACAGTATGTTCCAAAATGGTGTATTGGCGATTTTTACATTTGATTAAAACATAATGAATTGTGGAAGTGTCATTAGATTGCAATTTCAATGAGTGATTTACAGTTTCATTCTTGATATTGTTGATTGTATTTTTCCCTACTATTATACCACTTGTTTTTTTTGCTGGGACCACCTATCCAGCACATGAGGAGGACTGAAGGGTCAACCCACCAGTGCAGATCTAGATAGATGGACCCAAAGATCTGCATCTTAGCTGAGACGTTTCCTAAGGCACCACTGAATGCCATATGTTGTGAGGTACCAACAGGAATCACAAGACCAAGAGGCCAAGCAGACATAGAAGTGTCTGAGTCAGGAACATCAGAATCCTCTTCTGAATGCACCCAATCCTCTAAGGAGTGGGAAAGGCCTTCTTGTGTGCCATGTTCAGGACTTGCACCAATTATTGCTAGTCTCTGCATGGAACTAAGATGTGATTTCTGGGTGCCAATGGTAAAGCCCAAGTCTTGGTGGAGGGTTTCACATGCACTGACACTATTTTTTGTAAACTGCTGGGGACGCCCCTTTCACAAGCCAGTCATCAAAGTATGGAAATATGTGGCCACCTGATCATTGTAGTGAAGTTACCACAACTTGCCAGTACTTTTGTAAAAATGCTAGCTGTCGTCATCAGTCCAAATTGTAGGACTGGGAACTGATAGTGTTCAGAGCCCCCGGTGAACCTTAGCTAATGTCTGTTGGCAGAAAGAATTGGGAGGTGAAAATAGGGTCCTGACAACAACCAATCCTATGGATTTAGGGCGGGCCAGCAAGACTTGACTCAGGATCAGAAGAAGAAGAAATAGGCAGACACCCAGGATAGGTCTCAGACCTAAGTCTTTCTTGGGGAACAACAAGTATGGGAAGTAGAATCATATGCCTCTTACTTCCAGAGGTACCACCCCAATGACCATTTTGATCAGCAGGGCTAGGACTTCCACCACAAAATTGAGGCTTGTACCGAGAACAGACACTAATGGAAAAAAGAGCGGTCTGGAGAAAGAGGCAGGAAGATTAGGGTGGATGATCCAGCAATCTGTCACAAATGATCATACTATTGGTGAAAACGTATTAGACAGTTCCCCTAATGAAAGATTTTGGGTAAGGGGTGATTCAAAGAGATTTGAAGACTGCACAGCCAGTAGAAGATGGTGAAGACTAGATTTGCCACTATTGTGGGTGATGGTGTCACCTAAATCCCCCTCTACCATGAACGGAGCTGTACATTTGTTGGGGTGTGTGGAGCAGTTACAAAAGCTGGTGGTGCCATAAATGTTCATTGCTGGGTCTTTCCAATCACCTGCTCACTATTAAAGGGCATAGCCATGAGGGTTGCTTAGACATCTCCTGAGAAGCCATTTAAATGTATTCAGGTATGGTGATGCAAAATTAGATGCAGACATTCAGGTCTGCAGTATCGAGGCCACACCTAATGATATGTTTGGCAGTCTCCAAACTTACTGTAAGAGGCGAAGAATTTTCACCTCATAGAATCCATTGTTTTTAACTCTGTCCAGGGAGGTGCCAGAAAGGCATTTGGGTTCATCTTCAAGGAAAAAGGTTGGACCATTACCCTTTGTGGTAAAGAAGGGAAGAAGAAAAACCTTTGGTCATATGAGGCAATTCTGTGCCATCTGACTGAATCATGTGGATTACTGGGCTCACAATAGGTTTCACTCAGGCTGACAACATAGTTCCTCACTTGCTGCATTGTCAGCTGACTTTAGTACCACATAGCGAAAAAAGAGACCTTACTCAGAAAGAGAGCAGGAACAGCACGGGCTATCCCCTTCTGGAGAGGTGTCCAGGATACTTGCAGTCTTTCCATCTGGGATATCTCAAGACCCTGGGAAGATGCTCTGCCTAGAATATGTTACCAAAATGACTTTGTACTTTTCCTCTGCTACAGCAATGATTTCAGATGAAGTAACAGGCTTTGAATGCTTCATCAAAGACAGCTTGAAGGATGGCATCAGCAGAGTCGATGGAGCAGAGTGAATGGCGAACATATCTTGGCAGGCATCAAGTTCATCTTAGGTGATGGAACTAATTCAGTCACTTGGTTGGAACCACCAGAGTCATCAAACCTGCAGGAGCGGGCCCACCTTTGGAGAGTGATCCAGAGGGTACCAGAGCTGTCTTGAATAAATCCTGCAAAGCCAGCCAGAAGGGTTCAACTTGTGTAGAGTCAGCACATGGAGCTGGGAATTCCAGCTTCAACTTTTTAATGCTGGAATTTTATCTCACGGAGAGGAACAGTCCAGCATGGTAGAATGGCACTGAGACTAGAGTAGGAAAAGGACTTCTACTTCCATTGGTACTTTTTGTGGGGGTTTTTTTCTGGGAAGATTATTTGGGAGATCATTCTTTGGCAGGAGACTGATCTTATGATGAAGAGCAATTCTTCTGCATATCTCTATAGGCCTGGACACACAATAACATGCCTTTACACTTTCTTCTGGTCTTTGATACGTCAGTTAACAGTATTCATGGTCTAAGCCCCAATACCTCACGCACATGTGATGTGGATCTGGCTGCAACATTTTCTTGCAATATCAGCAACAGGGTTTAAATCCTGAACTGTTCAGAGGAGACATTTGATTTAGTAGCTGTTGAAATGCTGAGGAGTTTGTCAGTGAGAACTGAGATAGACCCAGACCTGCAATGATGAGGTGCAGTGAACAGGAACTGATGCCAGCATAACTGTTGGCACCTTATATCTTCCTGTGAGGAAATGGGGTGTATTATATGTTGCGGTTGTGCACATTCACTCTGTAATACATTTATCAACCCTTTAGGTCCAGTAGGCTTCGTCTGTCAAACCCTCAGCTTAACCCTAGGTAGCTGTGGCACCAAGACGCAAGGGTTACACAGAGGAACTAGTGTAAAGCATTTTGAACATCACCAAACCAAATGAAGAAGAAAATGACACAACACTCAAGTAATCCAACACCTAGTTATAAAAATAGAATACATTTAAAAATAAATTTAGACCCTACAACGAAAAAGATCCACTGGATGGTCCCAGAGATTATGGACTTTACATGAAATAATAAATCAAATCATTTTCACTCAATCAGGAATAAGCCATGGCAAATTCAACAAATTTGGCACTTAGAAACTTTTTCAAGGAAAATTTGGGCAAGTGTCAATGTGGTCGGATAGAGTTACTTGGGATGACTAACTCCAACAGAGAGACAGTCAATGGTACCAGAAAGATCCTTTGAAGCAGCTACCTTTAGAGCAGAAATAGTCCTTAAGCAGTTCCAGGCACTTTATTGATGTTGCAATGGATTCCCATGGAGCGGTTGTGATGCAAGGGATGCAGGATGTAGAAGATGCTCCAAGGATATTGTAAATGTGATGCGGACAATGGGAGTCTTCCTACAGGCACTTCTTGGTCCATGAAGATGATGCAGGGGTCCTGGTTGCAGGAACAGCATCCCATAGGGTTGTCTCTGGTCTGGCCAAAGTCTAGTTGTCACTGGACCACCAGTATCCTGGTGTCATGGTCACAGGCAACTCGTTCCTGGGTTGATAGCTCATCTTCTGAGGGTCCAGGTAGCTCTTCAACAGCACTTCCAGGTTGAACAAACTTGGGTGCAACTCTGTGTGTCAGGTCTTCGTCCCTGGTAATGCACAGTGGTGATGGTAGCAGGTTAAAAACTTAAGGCTACAGCTTGCCCTAGCAAGCTTCATCAGCTGCTGTGTCCCTGTGCTCCGAAGAGGACAACAGGCGGCTGGCCCTTAGAGTCTCTTGGCTTTGCTGGGCTCTGGAGACAGCTTCTCCTTGAGCAGGACACGAAAGGCACAGTCCCTTTCTCTGCTTGCCACCATGTGCAGCAAGGCAGTTCTCAACATTGCAGTATCTCCTTTCTGGTCCCTGAGTGCAGCAGGGCAGTCTTTCTTCATTTTTTCTTTCAGGTCAATTGAGATCTGAGGTCTTGATGCCAGACGTGCCTCCTTTATGCTCTAAAAATATCCTCAGGGTAAGATGCGGTTGGTAGGCAATGGGCTACCAGGTTCCCTCTCACCTGGTGACCACTTCCTGTAAAGTGTGACATCTAGCTGTCCAGCATGCACCATTCTGCCCTCAAGATGGGGAGACCCCTCTCTCATTGATCAGACTTCCCTAGCCCATCTCTGGAGTGTGGCTGCCAAGGGCTGGACACTTGTGTGGAGACCAGCTTGGCAACTGGTTTCCCCTCTCTCCTCTCTGTGCCAGCCTGTCTGCCTAAACAATGGGGCAGCTCTCCTCCCTGGTTTTACACATCTGCCCTTCAGAGGCGGCTTCTCGTTTGAAGCCTGCCTTTTGGGGCTAACGTTCAAGTGCCTTCCTACAGGAGGGAGGTAACACATCCCTGGCCTGCAATGTCTTATTGATCCAGTTCCTGACAGTAGCAGTAGCACGTCTCTCCAGGACGGCAGAAATCTTTCTCATTGAACAGGCTCCATGTGTTCCCATGAAGGCATATGGAGTTTTAAAGGCCACAAAATTAGATCTGCAACAAGTTACATTACATTTGACATGAAATACAAGTTGGAATTAATGTAACAAGTTGTTTGTTACCTCAAAGTGCCCACGTTGGTCGCACCATTCAGGAGCTAGCACAGCTGTGTGGTCAGCATGTAATCCTGTACTCGCCAAATGAGCGACCAAGTCTTTCCACAATAAAAATTGTAGTTTTGTGTGTTTACTCTCAGAACATGTAAAAAAACATGTCCTGCTCATCCCATGTCATATGCTGCACCCTGTGTTAGCGCTCAGTTGGCCTGCCAGAGGGGTGACTTACACAGATGTGCAGTGAAAGTAGTGGCTTGGCCATTGCTTTTAAAGGCGAAGTTGGGCTAGCAGTGCACAACTACTTTAGCAGTCTGCAGTGGCAGACTGGGAGGGATTTGTTTTATATGGGGCATCTCCAGGGTGGCACCACCAGTGCTACAAGCCCTGGGATATGCCTCTAACTTTCAGGCTGTGGGTAGCATGCTACCATATACTCGGGACTTATATATAAGTCAACCATTTCCAACTGAGGACAGCCAATTCGACATACACTTTAGGGTCATGGCACTGGCACTGAGATCTGATTAGCAGGCCTCAGTGCACTGAGTCGAAACACAACCAGCATCAGTTAAAATACGTGGAGGCAACCATACAAACAGAGGCATTTCCTTTGCACTCCCGATGTAGTCACATTCTCGGAGGGTTGAAGTCACAGCTGAGGTTGCATTGTGCCACCTGGCATGCTAGGCAGCAGCTATGGCTAAAAGGTTTCCACCTCCTGACTGGCACCTGGAAGATATTCAGCCGTAAGGTGAGGAGTCTGCTGGAAGATGTATCCAGCAAAAAAAATCAAGTGCATCGCTATATTGCAGAGGCTTCAAACTCTTGTGTATCGTCACTCTTTTGAGAGGCAGTTTTGTAACTATAGAGTGGGTTCAAGAGGGAGGTACTGTGCTAGAGAAGTGATGGCCAAGTCTGCATGGTTTGGCGAAGGGGCATGAAACTGAGACCTTTACCTGAAATGGGACTTGAGATGAATAGGATATATTGTACATAGTTTGGCACCAGCAATGCTGGATAGGTGTACACTGTACAAGGGAGACCCGAGAGGTAATGGACTGTAGAAGAATATCTGCACTGGAGGGGGACGTGTGGACAGAGATATTATACTAGAGTCATCAGTAAGTATTTGGGTTTTAAGCCCGTTTAATATTACACTAGGTACTGAGATGAAAGTAGAGACATTGTGCAAAGTAAGTGGTTGGCAATAGACCTTGTCAGAGTTATGAAGTACTGAAATAAATGATACAGGTGGAGACACACAGGCACTGCTGCAGCACCCCCAGAATAACTATGCTAGAGTTCAAAAAGTGAAGGGGCAATGAAGATGCCTTTAAATTTTGTTTTTATCTTAACACATTTGCGGTGCATTTAAAGAATGGGGTTAAATGCAGGCTATATGCTGGCATATTGCTGCCTTATTCTTTTAACATGGTGATTGGTATCTACTTTTTTTCAACTGCAAAGTTAGAACATTTTGTGAAGTGAACTGTCTGACGATATTGCTGGGGTAAAGGGAGCGGTAAACTAAAGGTTGTGGTATGTTGGTTTCTTTCTAACAAACAACACAATTTAAATAGCTGTTAATAAACTGTACAAATATTTTTTAAATAATCAGAAATTATAAAGCATAAATCAAGCACTTTTTTATAATGCTGAAGGGTGGTTGATACAAGGAGTTTCATTGGCTCAAAACAATTCAAGGCATTTTAGTGGGTGATGTGCAAATGATAAATGTTTGCTGAAACCCGATTTTAACAAATTGTCTTTGGTGGCCTTTGGTTTTATCAGCAAAACTGCATGTCAATGCGAATTGTGTGGCTATTTCAATCGAAAATGTGCTGTCTGTAAATGACAGTGCACTACCATACCCTGCTTTAGTGATATATTTGCAACTGTATGCTCCAAATGAACCACCAGCTACATACTACACCCAGGGTTAGCTTTAGGGCAGTGCAGCCAGTGCAGCCTCACCTGGTGCTGACATCTTGGGCGCTGAGTTTAGTGTTTAGAAATATCTTGTGGGTTTAAAAACACCTGCTGCAGATTCCTTGTGTGTCCCACAGTTTCAGGCAAAAATAGCAATGTCAAGATTAATGTTTCTGTTTAAGAGAGAACAGAGTTTTGCCAAGTTTACAGTTTTGAATCAAAGAAGCGCAGAGGGTAAATATGCCTGCTGCAAACATACTGCCATGCAGATCACACTACTATATTTTATGTGCATAGCTCACTGGGTTACTGCTGTTGTCACAAAGATCCTTTTACTACTTACAGTTCATAAGTCACAGTGACCTACGAACTGTCATCAAAGAGCTGTATGCAAACTGCATGACTGTACGACGAAACAACGACTGCAAAAACAACTACTGCCTTAACAACGAGGTCGGAACACCGACCTCGTTGCTACTACTAATGATTTTACCACGAATGCCTTAACAACGATATTTCGTTGTAAAGGCATTCCTGATAAAATCATTAGCAATAGGCACCATTCACCCTACATCCCTCACCCCACCCCCCCAACCCCACCCCAAAACCTAAAACCCCCTGACCCCCCACCCACTCCCCAAAACCAAAAACGCCCCACCCCCCCAAACCCACCCCAAAACCTAAAACCCCCTGACCCCCCACCCACTCCCCAAAACCAAAAACGCCCCACCCCCCGAACCCCACCCTAAAACCTAAAACCCCCTGACCCCCCACCCACTCCCCAAAACCAAAAACGTCCCACCCCCCCAACCCCACCCCAAAACCTTAAACCCCCTGACCCCCCACCCACTCCCCAAAACCAAAAACGCCCCACCCCCCCAACCCCACCCCAAAACCTAAAACCCCCTAACCCCCCACCCCCTCCCCAAAACCAAAAACGCCCCACCCCACCCCAAAACCTAAACCCACACTTACCTTCGCCAAGTCCCTTCTTTGTACCTTAACCACGCATGTTCGCTGTTCAGAACATACGTAGTTAAGGCACAAAAAAACGAAGTCGTGGTTAAAAAAAGCGTTGTTGCGCTTTCGTTAACCACGACCTTCGGGGAAAAAAAGTCGTAAAAAAGGTTGTTTCCCAAACTGCATGGTATAGGTTACAACATTATCTTTTCACTCGTCTTTCATTATCCTAATGGTGCTTAAAATAGTTTTTTTGGGTAGAAATACATTCTTATTAGTAAAGACAACCCTAACAACTGTGATACATTTTAAATCCGGACTTTGCGCTTCTCCTGGCCAAACAATCATAAAATATACTGCCCACTAGTATGAACAGACGTGATTCCTACCCCTTGTAAACATTTCTAATACAATGATTCACACAATCAGGATTCTTTGTCTCTGTAGAATACGTATGTAAAGCAAAGTGCTCTGACACCCTACACTGGGATGAGTAGGGCAATAAGGCAAATGAAATGCATGTGAGAAAGGAGCTATAGGAAGATGAGGAGCACTTTTGCAGGGTGACAGCGGGGAAATCCGAGGAGAAGGAGTCATGGGGGCACCAAAAAAGACTGTTGCACAGGACACCACCAGTGCTAAAACCTCCCCCGACTACACCTTTACCAGTGGCGTAATAAAGGCCGCCACAGGCCCCGCGCACAGCACCTGGCCTGAGTGAGCCCAGAGGAGGGGGCCTCCTCCAGTTATGCCACTGACCCTCACTACTCATGCTGAATGGGCTTAGATCATTTGTCATACTTATTCTTCGTCTGACGCTTTAATTTATCATAATCTATTTGACCTCAGTGATGTAACATTGATTGCACCCCCCCACCCCCAATCTGAAAATTGTTCCAGCATCACACTGTGGAGACACTACTTACTTTACCATGAGAAAACAGACGGGCGGTTCTGCCTACAAAGCATGCTAAATGTTGTTGCTTGAAAAAACAGGACTAGGAAACAGCAACACTAAAGACGGGTAATTTTGGATTAACGGGTCTCGATTTGTGAGCGAGGTCTGAGAAATAGAAATGTTGCAACTGATAGATGCATTTGGGAAAGGAATCTACTTATGGAGGAGTTGACTTCAAAAGATCGTGCGCAGATCTGCCATTTTGGGATTAGGAACAAAAATATGCAGCAGAGTGTGCTCCTTATACCTAGCATGCCACCTTCCTTCTAAGCACTATACCTAAAATGTTTTATAATGTGCTATAATGTGTGTAGGTGCTGTGCTTCATAATCAAGATTGAGTTTCGTATTCTCATCTGAGGTCAGGAACCTGGGCGCTTCAGAGTATCAAAATGGGATGACATGGGTGAGGGGGGCTTATGTGTGTTTGTGTACGCTTTTCAAAACCCCGAATTTGCATAACAGATTAATCATTAAGTTGTATTTAAATATAGTGCCTTCACCTTGTCCTCTTTAAAACCTCGGGGAATCCATATGAGAAAAATCTTTTGCATAAAACAGATACTATATTTTGTTTGACTGGCACCTACCCCCACAAATTAATCGGACAGCTACATTTTTAGCCTCCAGTTTCAAAATGTATTCACACTGACAGAATGTTTTATCGTTTTCAGTTTTATGGTTTGCATGTATATATATATATATATATATATATATATATATATATATATATATATATATATATTAATATTAAATTATTTAATTTTCTAAGCAGTAGCAGACCCCCCGAGAAGGTGTCGCAGACTTCCTAGAGGTCTCAAGACCACAAGCTAAGAATGGCTGTTCTGCCACATATCTCTTTGGTGGGCCTCCGCCATTCTTTTTTCATAGTAGTAAATCTACAATATTTCAGCACTCCAATCTTATACAATATATTATATTTCCAGCGCCTGCAGTGAACAGTCTTTCCACATTAATTGCACACAGTAACCCTTGATGTAAGCATTCTTACGTTATTCCAAACTTATGCACAGCAGTGAGCTTAACTTCTCCGAGGTCGGGTCCGAGTGTCCATTTCTGAGGGTCAATTTTTCAAGTATTTCAGCACTCTTCTAAACATGAAGCAATTATATGTATTTGAAATGACCTCTTTCTGCTTGTCTCTGGAAAAGCCAGAAACTAATAGATTCTTATTTTTACAGAATGAAATTTGAAGAGATATGACATATAATTCGAACAGTGGTTCAGATGTGGTAAGCATTTTGATGATTACAAATGCTACTATTCGGAGTTTGGGAACATTAAAATGCTTTTTCCTATGTATCAATGCCATTTCAGGAGTCCAGAATGTTTTTTCTGCCTTCTAAAATGGGATTCGGTATTGATACTGATTTGGTATCTTGAAGGGGTGTGTTGTGGGTAACCTTTCCAAATACTGAATCAGTATTTTATATATCAGCTTTTTGCAACTGAAATCCAGTTGCAAAACATTGAAAATTATTAGGACATCAAAGAAGGTAGTAACCAGGGGGCCTATGCCAGTAATCAAACAAACATTTTCAAAATTCAGTCCTGCTTCCTTTAAGTAAAATGGGCTGCATTGGAAATGAAAGGTTTTCTTTATTGAAAATAGCTCACAGACATGATGGCGTGCAGCCTTGCACCATCCCTGTGATTGTGGCCAGTCAGACTGAGTTGTAATTTGCCACCTAATGAATACTAGGTATGTCACAAACTGCAAATTAATTAGGTAGGTTGGATTGCCACCAAATCCAATTCAGATTTTTTACGAAGCAACCTAACAGTACATATGTTGGTTCTCAAAAATATTTACTGATTGAAAAAATGTCAATTGCAATTTGTGATCGTTATTTTGGTAAGCCTTCTATGATACCTTGAAAAAGGAAACTATACAAATCTTTGATCTTCAGTGTTTCTTGTCCAACATATAATTCATAAAGTCTCTCAGAGTTTGTGGGGTATTTTAAGTTCAGTGTGTCTGGTTAAGTCAAATGGTTTTGTGTATCTACATGTGCACTGTTAGAATTTGCATCATTGGCATGGTCTTCCCTAACTTTTTGCCTCTACTTCTCAGTTTGTTTCTGTGTGCTGGACACTGTTTTTGCTGTTTTGTTTGCTCTGGACACTTTACCACTGCTGACCAGTGCTAAAGTGTAAGTGTTCCCTCTATAAATTATAGGTGTACATTGGCTTATCCATGATTGGCATATTTGATTTACTAGTAGGTCCCTAGTAAAGTGCACTAGAGGTACTCAGGGCCTGTAAATCAAATGCTACTATTGGGCCTGCATCACTGGTTGTGCCGCCCATATTAGTAGCCCTGTAAACATGGCTCAGACCTGCCACTGCAGTGTCTGTGAGTGCAGTTTTAAACTGCCAATTCAACTTGGCAAGTGTACCCTCTTGTCAGGCCTAAACCTTCCCTTTTTATACATGTAAGGCACCCCTAAGGTGGGCCCTAGGTAGCCCCATGGGCAGGGTGCAGTGTATGTTAAAGGTGGGACATGTACTTATGTGTTTTACATGCCCTGATAGTTAAATACTGCCAAATTCTTTTTTCACTGTTGCAAGGCCTATCCCTCTCATAGGTTAATATGGGGGCTGCCTTTAAATATGATTAAAGATTAGATTCCCTTTGGGAGCAGATAGACAATGTGGTGTTTGGGGTCTCTGAACTCACATTTTAAAAATACATCTTTTAGTGAAGTTGGTTTTTAGATTGTGTGTTTGAAAATTCCACTTTTAGAAAGTAGGCATTTTCTTGCTTAAACTCTTCTGTGGCTCTGATTCGTTGTGGATTGCCTGCCTGGGTCAGTTTGACAGTTGGGCTGTTTGCACCTATCCTCTAGACAGTGATCTGGGGTGTAGACTCAATATCCTGATGGGCTATCTGGGCTGAGGAGAGGGGAGAAGTGGTCACTTACACCTGAAAGGGCTGTGCCTGCCCTCACACAATGCTGTGTCCAACCCCCTGGTGTGTTTAGGGCTTGGCATGGGCAAGGCAGGATCTTGAAAACAACATAGACTTTCCTTTCAAGTAGGCCTACTTCAAAGGCAGAAAGGGGTATAAGAAGAGCCCCCCAATCCTCTGAAAATTAGATTACTTCTGAAACCATGAGAAACTTCTGCCAAGGAGAAGAGCTGGAGAAGGTGGAGGTGGAGTACTGCACCTTTGCCTGTGACTGTGCTTTGCTGGGTTGGCCTGCAATAGCTGCTTCTACCTGACAGAGGACAAAGACTGACTTTTGTGTGACTTCCCACTGGTGAAGGATTTCCAAGGGCTTGAAACTGAGCTTGCCTCCTGTTGTTGAAGTCTCAGGGACAGCAAAGACTTCTCTCTGCCAGCACTTGGGCTTTCTGCTGAGAGTCCTGCCTGCCAAGTGGTGCCCTTACATGTTTCTGGGCTCTTGAAAGGTGCAGCTGGTGGAAAAGGACAGCAATCCATGCAAAGACCGCCGTGTGGGGAAACTTTTGACGCACCACCCGCTTCACGGCTGAAAAATCACGCGCTGCCAGACTCGTGGCTAAGATCCACGCTCCACCTGCATTGCGGCTGGGAGATCGACGCAACGTGGCTGTGGAAATGACGCGCAACACCCACAGCGGCTGCTGTTAACGACGCAAGCCCCACGCAGCACGGTTTCTTGACATCGTGCGACCGGATTTTGACGCAACATCGCTGGGTGCGGAAAATCAACTCAAAGCCTGCCCGGACCTGAGGTGGCTGTCTGGATCGATGCATTGCTCTCTTGCAGAGAGGAAAAATGACGCACACCGACCCCACCGGAGGAGAAACTACACACGGTCTTGCTTGCGAGTGAGAAATCGACGCATCGCTGGCCTTTTCCGACCAACACTCGTCTGTGCGGTGTTATTTTGACGCAACCCAGGTATTTTTCATACTAACAGTGTTCTCACTGTTTTCTAAATGATTTAATCATTACAACCCTGGCGGTCGGTGTTAAAGCGGCAGTAAGACCGCCAACAGGCCGGCGGCAAAAAAAAATGGAATCACGACTGTGGTGGAAACCGCCAACAAAGACAGTCACTTTAACACTCCGACCGCCACGGTGGTACAAACAGCGCGGCGGTCACCGCCAACAGACAGGCGGGAGACAATGTACCACCCACAGTATCACAACCTACCAATCTGCCACCTTTTCCGGGGCGGATTCACCGCAAACAAAAACACGGCGGAAACTGGTCTTCGAAGGGAAAACGCTCACCTCTACACACCCCAAGACGAACCAGGATGCCATGGAACCAGAGCTTCACATTTTTCCACCCTTTATCTTCTTGCTCCTCTACCACGAGCGCGAACACTGGCGGCGAAGACCACGGTGAGTACTGCACCTACGACACAGGGGAGGGGGGAGGGAAAAAACAGACACAGACACACGCAACACCCACATCCCCACCCTCACCCACAACAACACATACAGTAATACAGCATGATACATTACAGTTACAACCCCCAAACCCCCCAGAAGAATGCAAAGACAAAAGAAAATGAGTGTAACCATTGTAATCTATTAAAATCCAGTACGCAAAAATATATATAGACTATAAACAAATATGTACATCAAAAATTCAAGTCCAGGTATTGCACCATTTAAGTCCGTGGAACACTGGGCCCACACTGCATGAGCGAGGCCCACACAAGATACCCGAACATGACTGAGAGAACACTGCAGGGGCATCAGATAGAAATAAAACAGGCACCTCAGGGGGAAGGGAAAGGGGGGCACCTCAGCCGGTTAAGTGCACAACGCCAAATCCACGAGGGGGCCACATGTCCACAGTTCAATCCTGGGGAGCGCAAAGCCACAGTCTCACAAGTCTCTACAGTGGGTGGTTTGCCCACTGTACAATCCTGGGGAGTGCAAAGCCACAGTCTCTCAAGTGGATAACAGTCTCCACTGGTTCTGGAGTAAGCTTTGTGCCCATAGTGCTTCATCCTGCCAAGGACAGAGGTAGTGGATGCCTATCTCCACTGGTTCTGGAGGGGGCTTACTGCCCAGAGTGCTTCATCCTGCCCAAGAACAGAGGTAGTGGATGTAAATCTCCACTGGTTCTGGAGTAAGCTTTGTGCCCAGAGTGCTTCATCCTGCCAAGGACAGAGGTAGTGGATGCCTATCTCCACTGGTTCTGGAGGGGGCTTGGTGCCCAGAGTGCTTTATCCTGCCAAGGACAGAGGTAGTGGATGCCTATCTCCACTGGTTCTGGAGGGGGCTTAGTGCCCAGAGTGCTTCATCCTGCCAAGGACAGAGGTAGTGGATGTAAATCTCCACTGGTTCCTGGAGGGGGCTTGGTGCCCAGAGTGCTTCATCCTGCCAAGGACAAAGGTAGTGAATGCCTTTCTCCACTGGTTCTGGAGGGGGCTTGGTGCCCAGAGTGCTTCATCCTGCCAAGGACAGAGGTAGTGGGTGTAAATCTCCACTGGTTCTGGAGGGGGCTGGTGCCCAGAGTGCTTCATCCTGCTCGTGGCGGACTCAGTAGCGTCAGTGCTCTTGGCGCTCATGGGCCAGCGGTGCTGGTGGTGGCGGTGTCCTGTTCAGCGGTGCTGGTGGCGGCGGTGTCCTGTTCAGTGGTGCTGGTGGCGGCGGTGTCCTGTTCAGCAGTGCTGGTGGCGGCAGGTGTCCTGTTCAGCGGTGCTTGTGGCGGCGGTGTCCTGTTCAGCAGTGCTTGTGGCAGCGGTGTCCTGTTCAGCGGTGCTTGTTGCGGCGGTGTCCTTGGCAGCAGTGCTTGTGGCGGCGGTGGCCTGTTCAGCGGTGCTGGTGGTGGCGGTGTCCTGTTCAGCGGTGCTGGTGGCGGCAGGTGTCCTGTTCAGCGGTGCTTGTGGCGGCGGTGTCCTGTTCAGCGGTGCTTGTTGTGGCGGTGTCCTTGGCAGCGGTGCTTGAGGCAGCGGTCTCCTGTTCAGCGGTGCTGGTGGCGGCGGTGTCCTGTTCAGCGCTGCTGGTGGCGGCAGGTGTCCTTGGCAGCGACTCAGCTGCTGGTGGTCCTGTCTGGGCCAGCGGGGCTGGTGCTGGCGGTCGCCTCCTGGCCAGCGGGGCTGCTGCTGGTGGTCCTGTCTGGGCATGCGGGGCTGGAGCTGGCGGTCCTGTCTGGGCCAGCGGGGCTGGTGCTGGCGGTCCTATCTGGGCCAGCGGGGTTGGTGCTGGCGGTCCTGTCTGGGCCAGCGGGGCTGGTGCTGGCGGTCCTGTCTGGGCCAGCGGGGCTGGTGCTGGTGGTCGCCTCTTGGCTAGCTGGGTTGCTGCTGGCCGTCCTGTCTGGACCTGCGGGGCTGCTGCTGGCGGTCCTGTCTGGGCCAGCGGGGCTGTTGCTGGCGGTCCTGTCTGGGCCAGCGGGGCTGGTGCTGGCGGTCCTGTCTGGGCCAGCGGGGCTGGCGGTCCTGTCTGGGCCAGCGGGGCTGATGGCGGTCTTCTCCGCCGTGCTGCTCTTCCCAGACTTGCCGGGTTTCTTGTGCCCCTTCCCCACCTTGGAAGGTGTCGCAGCTGACTCCACACTCCCACCTGTACCCCTGGGAGCGGCTTTGCTGGCTGTTGTCTTCCCCCTCTCCCGCCGGGCACTGGCCAACTTTTGATGCTTGACAGGTGGGGGACTGTCCGTGCTGTGGCTCCTTGCCACACTGGCTCCCCTGCTGCCTGGTGCACTCCAGAATCCGGTGACAACTGGCACCACTGGTCCCGCCGCTTTTGTGGCTGAGGTGCTAGGTTGGGACCTGGAGAGTCAGGCCCTAGGAGACTGACGGGGTGGGGGAGGTGAGGGAAAGAGGTCAAGGGTGGCCAGGAAAAGCTTCTTAGGAACACTGGGACGTGTAGGTGGAGGGGGTTTGGGAGTGGAGGAAGAGGTTGTGGTTGTAGGAGGTGTCCGTTTGGTGACTTTGGGTGAAGGTGCATGCGTTGGAGGCTGTTGTGAGGTGGATGGCTGTTCGGTGGGTGTGTGGCTGCGTTTGTGTACCTTGGGAGGTGGCGTCACAGACACACTGGGAGAGGACACAGGGGATGTGTGAATGGTAGTGGGGGTGGTGAGTGCACGTGAGCGGGGTGTGGTGGTGGGTGTGCTGGTGATGGAAGTAGTGGCTTTAGATGTAGTGCATGCAGGTGTGAGTGCAGACGAGACTGGGAGGGATGAGGGAGATGAGGAGGAGGGGGACACAGTGGAGGCGGTGGATGCTGCTATGTCTGCATGTGTGTGATGCTTGCGTGAGTGCCTGTGGGATGTGTGGTGCTTATGTTTGCCTGAGCTTCCTTTATGTGTTGAGGTGTGTGCATGCTGGTCTGATGGTGTGCTTGGGATAGGCTGAGGTACAGGGGATTGGGTCTGGGTGGAGGAAGTTGGAGGGGGGAGGCTAGAGGCAAGGACAATGGCTGCCATAAGTGCTGAGGCCAGAGTCTAAAAAGCTCGCTGAAGGGCTGCCTGACCAGAATGAATGCCCTCCAATAATGCATTGGTTTGTTGCAACTGCCTCTCTACTCCCTGGATGGCATTCAAAATGGTAGACTGCCCAACAGTGAGGGACCTGAGGAGGTCAATGGCCTACTCACTGAGGGCAGAAGGGGTGGCAGGGGCTGAGGTGCGTGGGGCGAAGGAGATGCCCACCCTCCTGGGTGGGCGGGCACGGGGCAAAGGCTGAGGGGCTGCTGGGAGGGCGGTGCTGGGGGTGGTGGCGGCTGTACCTGTACATGCGGAGGCACAGATGGGGCCGCCACCACAAGGGAGCTCCCATCAGAGGACGAGTCCGTATCACTGGTGTCAGCTCCTGTCCCCGCTGTGGAGCTCCCCTCGCCCTCCATCCCACGGGTGGCTTCCGACTCCGTTGTCTCACCCTCCAGGGCCATGTAGGATGCAGCTCCCTCCTGCTCCGGTGCCACTGCTCCTCCGCCTGATGATGCTAATGCACACATGTACAGGGAGACCACAAAAAGGGGGGGGAAGACAGAAGAAAGACATGTTCAGTGCATGCATTACCGCTACTGTTGGCGGACACGACAGACACAGAAGCCCCCTGCACTACGCCACGCACTTGGGGTCCACTATGCAATCCCTGGGACATGGCCTACATCTGCACACATGGATGTCACAGGAGCCTGACTAGGTGTCGTTGGCACTGTACCCAGGTGGGGTGGGGTGCCACAGGGTCTGCCTGAAAAAGGGGACTCAGCTAGCACACTCGCCCTGGCCTAGGGAAACACACAGCCCACCTCCCCCACCAAGACACCTCCACTGCGCGCTGAATCAGCAGAATGAGTGTGTACTCACCCCCTTGTTGCTGCTGTGATGCCCTCAAGTGCCCATCCAACTCCGGGTACGCCACCGCAAGAATCCTGAACATCAGGAGGGTCATGGTGCGACGGGCACCCCTCCCACGGTGGGAGGCCATCCCCAGCTGGGCCTCTGCCGTCTTCTTGCTCCAGCGGCGAATGTCCTCCCATCTCTTCCGGCAGTGGGTGCTCCGTCTGTGATAGACCCCCAGAGTCCGGACGCCCTTGGCGATGGCACGCCAAATATCTTTTTTCTGGTGGGCACTGACCTACATGAATTGTACAGGGGAAAAAGAGAAGTTATTACCAACTGCACCGTCACAGTCATTGGCCAGCATCCCTATCCTTGCCATGTGGCACATGCACTCTCCGTCGTTTCATGCACGCATAATTCTCCCCCCCTATCTTTCATCCGCACCACTCCACACAGGCATTGCCCATACAGCATGGTCCCAGTGTATGTCCTGGCAGACCTGTTTGTCTGGAGGACCGTAGAGTAGCGTGTACTTGGGGAGGACCCCATCCACGAGTTTCTCCAACTCCTCTGTGCTGAAGGCAGGGGCCCTTTCCCCAGACTCAAGAGCCATTGTCTCTTCCAGACTGATGTCACAGCAGCACTTGCAGTGTAGGTCCTCTCAGGTCGAAGATCAGGTATCAAGTGATTGAAGTGATAGAAAATGGCGGTCACATCCCCGGCGGTCCATACTGTCACAGCCGACGTACATCATCATTGCCTCCTGGGACCTATATGGTCCAATGTTTACCAATGCAGAATTGCGCTGCGGTCTTCGACCGCCTACCGCGACGGTGTACAACGCCAGCGCAGTTACCTCACATCCCATTGTCCCACTTTACAAGTCAGGCAGCTGCCATTTCAGGGGCCCACATGGCTTTATTTTAACTGCGTCACACATACCTAGGCCTTGCCTCAACACTCATACAGGCAATATTCAGGTTATAAATGGTTTTCTGAGTAAGCTGTGTTTACGTACCTCTGAGTTGGTTGACTCTGTGTTCGCTGTTGTCCTTCATAGGCACCGTCCGCTGGGACATGTGAGGAGATGGCGGAATCCTCCAGTGTACAGACCGCTGGTGGACCTGTCGAAAATGGAGGAAAGACATGTGATCATCACCTACAGGCTTGATCGTGCCATAATCCTGGAATTGTGTGCCCAGTTGGAGCCAGACCTGATGTCAGCTATCCGCCTTCCCACAGGAACCCCCCTCAAGTGCAGGTGCTGTCAGTACTCCATTTCCTTGCAAGTGGGTCTTTTCAAACTACAGTGACCATAGCATCAGGGATGTCCCCGCTTATGTTTTCCAACGTGTTGTCCAGAGTGTTGTGTGCCCTGCTGAAAGACATGCAGAGCTACATCGTTTTCCCTCAGGTGGAGGATTTGCCTACTGTGAAAGGTGACTTCTATGCCCTGGGACATATCCCCAACATCATAGGTGCCATTGATGGAACACATGTGGCCTTGGTCCCCCCACGCAGGAGTGAACAGGTGTACAGAAACCGGAAGAGTTATCATTCGATGAGGATGGTGTGTTTGGCCGACCAGTACATCTCCCATGTTAATGCCAAATTCCCTGGCTCAGTGCATTACGCTTACATCCTGCGGAATAGCAGCATCCCTTATGTGATGGGTCAACTCCAGAGGCACCGTGTGTGGCTATTAGGTGAGCACCTGGAAGCAAGTCAGTGGGAATAATTGTCTGGGTCTGGAGATATCCCTACAGGTTAGTGTTCTGTCTAACAGTTGTCCCTCACCATTTTCAGGTGACTCTGGTTACCCCAATCTGTCATGGCTACTGACCCCAGTGAGGAATCCCAGAACAAGGGCAGAGGAACGTTACAATGAGGCCCATGGGCGAACTAGGGGGATTATATAGCGGACCTTCGGCCTCCTGGAGGCCAGGTTCCGTTGCCTCCATATGACAGGTGGTTCCCTATTCTACTCACCAAAGAAGGTGTGCCAGATCATCGTGGCCTGCTGTATGCTTCACAACTTAGCTTTGCGACGACAGGTGCCTTTTCTGCAGGAGGATGGTCCAGATGGAGGTGTTGTGGCAGCTGTGGAGCCTGTGGACAGTGAAGACGAGGAAGCAGAAGAAGAGGACATTGACAACAGGAACTCTGTGATCCTGCAATACTTCCAGTGAGATACAGGTAAGAAGACAAACCTGCCTACTACATGTACTTTAACACTACTACCTCTCTACTGTCTGTCCTTTTCACCCAGTGTATGCTCACTGAGTTGTCACTTTCCCTTACGATTTCACAGATGTGGGTCCCACTGTGTGACATCTGCTTTGCTTCCTGATGGACTAGAGCTGTGTGACATAGGTATGTTGACATTACATTTGAAAGTGCATTTTGTCACTGTAATTGCTAATACACTATTTTGAAATCACAGACAGACTCCAGATTGTTTTGTGCTTCAAGGGTGTTTATTTAAGTGCTCAATATTGGAGGGTGATGTAACATGGTGAGTGGTGATGGTGGAGGAATGTCCATGGCAGGGTCCAGTCTACTTGTCTCACAGGTGCATTGTCGAAAGGGGCATAGGAGGTGGAGCTGGGGCAGTTTGTGGATGGACAGGGTGACAAGGTGGGACAATAGGATGACATTCAGGGCAGTCTCATTTCTTGGTGGGGGTCTTGGCATCGTTCTCTGTCTTTGTCCTGGATCTCAGGGACCGTTTGCGGGGTGGTTCTCCATCTGCAGGGGGTGGGGTGCTGGTGTGGTGGTCCTGTGGTGGTGCCTCCTGTCCACTAGCGCCGGTGGAGGTGGTGGGCAGTTCATCGTCCAGGCTAGTGTCAGGGGCCCCTTGTTGTGCCACAGTGTCCCTCCTGGTGCTGAGGACTTCCTTCAGCACCCCTACGATGGTGCCCAGGGTGGAATTGATGGATCTGAGTTCCTCCCTGAAGCCCAAATACTGTTCCTCCTGCAGCCGCTGCGTCTCCTGAAACTTGGCCAGTACCGTTGCCATCGTCTCCTGGGAATGATGGTATGCTCCCAAGATGTTGGAGAGGGCCTCGTGGAGAGTGGGTTCCCTGGGCCTGTCCTCCCCCTGTCGTAAAGCAACCCTTCCAGTTCCCCTGTTTCCCTGGGCCACTGTCCCCTGAAAGGTGCGCCCACTGCCACTGCCCCCAGGTCCCTGGTGTTGTTGGGGTGGTGGGTTAGCCTGGGTTCCCTGTAGTGGTGGACACACTGCTGATTGACGTGTCCTGGGGACAGAGGTATGGGCCCGCTGGGTGGGTGCTTTGCTGGTGTTTCCAGAGGGGAGAAGCTCTGTGGTGGCCTGTGACTGTGTGAGGGGAACCGACTGTCCCGAGGTCCCAGATGGGCCGGGCTGGTCGTCTAGATCCAGTTGGACAGAGCTGCTGTCATCACTGTGGGTCTCTTCTGTTGGTGGTGTGGACATGTCTAGACCCTCCTATGCGGTGACGTTGGGTAGGGGTCCTGCAGGGGTGTAAAAGCATGATTATTCCATCTGTATGTGCCATGGTGTGCAATGGGTGGGTGACCGTGTACCCCAGTGCTTGCATTCCTGTGTGGGACCTTGTGTGGTGATGTTTTAGAGGGGTGCATGGGCCATGCATTGGTGATGGGTGTCCATGCTTTGGTGTTGCATGCAGGGCTTGGTGTTGGGATGTGTGGTTTGTGATATTGGGTCATTTGTGAGGAGTAGGAGTGATGGTGGTGAGGGTGAGGGTGGGGGTATGTGATGGCATGCAGGAATGTTGGGGGATATAGTAGTTAAGGTTTGACTTACCAGAGTCCATTCCTCCAGCTACTCCTTTGAGGCCCTCAGGATGCAGAATCGCCAAGACTTGCTCCTCCCATGTTGTTAGTCGTGGGGGAGGAGGTGGGGGTCCGCCGCCAGTCCTCTGTACCGCAAGGTGGTGTCTGGATACCATGGAACGCACCTTCCCCCGTAGGTCGTTCCATCTCTTCCTGATGTCATCCCTATTTCTTGGGTGCTGTCCCACTGCATTGACCCTGTCCACTATTCTGTGCCAAAGCTCCATCTTCCTAGCTATGGAGGTGTGCTGCACCTGTGATCCGAATAGCTGTGGCTCTACCCAGGTGATTTCCTCCACCATGACCCTGGGCTCCTCCTCAGAGAACCTGGGGTGTCTTTGCCGTGCCATGGGGTGGTGTGGGTGATGTGTGGGGCTGTG
Source organism: Pleurodeles waltl (assembly GCF_031143425.1). Classification (NCBI taxonomy): domain Eukaryota; kingdom Metazoa; phylum Chordata; class Amphibia; order Caudata; family Salamandridae; genus Pleurodeles; species Pleurodeles waltl. Next base: position 723,835,724 of record NC_090448.1, on the reverse strand, counting down.
TGTGTTTTGATATGTGGGGTGATATTTAGTGGTGTGCTGTGTGATGTGCGTGGATGTTATGTGGGTGATGGTGTTGTGTGCCTGTGGATGCTTGGTTGTAGATTGTAGTGTCTCTCTCTGGCCTTCTTTCAGGATTTTGGTCGAAGGGGTTTGTGGGTGATGTGGGTGTGTGTTTTATATTGTATTGGGTGTGTGGGAGTGGTGTGTTTATGTGTATCAGGTGTGGGTATTTAGAATTGTCCAATGTGGATGTGTTTTGTGGGAGTGTGTGTATTTTTAGCGCGGTGGTGTGTACCGCCAATGGAATACCGCGGTTGAAAGACCGCCAAGTGGATTCGTGGGTCGTGATAGTGTGGGCGTATTCCTGTTGGCGTGACGGTGGAGTTTTTTTTTTGCCAGTTTATCACTGACCTTTGGTGTGGCGGACTTGTGTGAGTGTCTCAATTTTGGCAGATTCCGAGCTGTGGGTCATAATGGCCGTGGCAGATTTCAGCGGCGGTGTGTTGGCGGTCTTCTGCACGACGGTAAGCGGCTTTTACCGCCAATGTTGTAATGACCCCCTTATTCTTTAAAATTCATAACTTGACTTGTGTATGTTGGATTTTTGTCATTTTGGTCTTGTTTTGTTTAGATAAATATTACCTATTTTTTCTAAACATGTGTTGTGTAATTTTGTAGTGTTTTCACTGAGTTACTGTGTGTGCTGCTACAAATACTTTACACATTGCTTCTGAAGTTAAGCCTGCCTGCTCGTGCCAAGCTACCAAGGGGGCGACCAGGGGTTAACGGAGGGTGATTCTCCTTACCCTGACCAGAGTGAGGGTCCATGCTTGGACAGAGGGTAACCTGACTGCCAACCAAAGACTCCATTTCTGACATGCACATAGATCTCTAGTGAACAGGGCTGGCTACTGGGAATTTCGGTGGGCTGGCAGAGTGGGGGCTCGTTTTATTGCTCTGGGGGCCTGTTTTGTTGCACACATTAAAATCATTTGTTTTTGCATTGTTTATTTAGAACAAAACACCAGGTAGCCAGTCCGGCCCTGCTAGTGAATGTACTAGTTCTTTCACGCTACCACCTTGTTCATCCCTGTAAAAGTGCTGAACGTTTCTGCAGTCTCCACTCACCATGCTCACATGGGAGTCACAAGTATTTATTTGCTTGCCTGGCCCTTTCATATTTCCACATAAAGCCAGAGAGCATTGTATGAAGTTTTATGAAGTATGATTTGGAATATTGAAGGTGAGAGCTCTGAATAGATACAGGGCCTTAGGTAGGATGGGATTTTTAACAAGTCTAACCCAAACAATCATGGTCAGGGTTCAATGCTTTCAGTTTTTCATAAGTGTGACACAGTCCAACAGCGATGGTTCACAGTTAACGTTAAGCAGATTTTCCTATGTTCTGATCAACCTACCACTTACATGTTCATGAAAGCATTGGCAGGACACTATTGCTGTGACAATAAATATCTTTAATCTTGCTATCTCTATAACTGAATCTTACACCATATCTCAATAGCCTTTCTCCCTTTCTTCGGTCATTTACAGTCTCTCTCTCTCTCCCTTCCCCCCTCCTACCTCTCTCTCTAGTAAGTTGGGTCTATCTCCAAATACTATGGAGTCAGTGTCTTCATCCATGCTGCAGACCTACTGTGTTGCTCTCTTCCAGAGCTGCCTATCTATAGGGTTTGAGAAGGGGGTCCCTTTACCTAAACCTGCCTCCTTCTCTGAGGATAATGATGTTTCCCTCTGTTTTTCACCAGGATCACATTTCTGCCTGAACCTTCTGAGCAAAGGCTGAAGTTGTCTACTAGACAGGTTCTAAAGGTCATCTGTCTGTCCTCTAGTCACTCACCCCCAACCTACCCGTGGGAGATGACTCTGTACTTGGCACCCAGTTTTCTCTGAAACCACAAGAGGCCCCAACGGGTATGCCTTGGAGTCCGTGAAGTCTCTTTGGGGGTCGGCAACTGCTTTGAAAATTAAATAATATTAACAGACTAATAAAGTGTATACAATTAATGTGGCTTAATGTACAATTAAACATTTAACATTTAAAAAAACGTACTGTAAATGTCAAGGAATTTGAAATTGGAAGCTAAAAACTAAGGTAGTATCCTCAGATTTAGTCATGGGAGCAGTGCAGGTGCATCAGACAGAATATAGTATGATAGTATGAGCTATATGCGGCTTCATTTGAATTTAGAAAAACCCCAACCTTCCTGTTAAAATTACATTTTTCATTTTTTTTATTTTGATTTCTTTGCAAATTAAATACAGTGCCCCTCATTACGAGTGTGGTGGTCTCAAGACCGCCATACTCGCGATGGTGATCAGACTGCCGCAGACAGGGCGGTCCGACCACCCCATTATGATCGTGGCGGAGCAGCCACGGTCATACCGCCAACACCGCTAGGCTGCAGCAAGCCTGCAGCCTGGCAGTCCCGGCGGTTGTAATCTGCCAGGGCAGCGCTGCAAACACCTCCATGGAAAGGCTGGTGGAATGGTAGTGTCAGGGGGCCTGCACTTGGCATGGGCAGTGCAGAAGCCCCCATGCACAGCCCCATCGTGCATTTCACTGCCCAAATTACGGGCAGTGAAAGGCGCAATGGGTGCTGTTGCACCCGATGCACCACAACATTGCTGCCGGCTCAATTATGAACTGTCGTCAGTGTTGTGGTGAGTGTTCCGCTGGGCCAGCAGGCAAAAACCCTGTTTACGCCTGCTGGCCCAGCGGAACACTCCTAATATGGCGGGCAAATGACCTCCAGGACTGGCGGTCTTTTGCCTGTAGCAGATTCGGCGGTCCTAGAAACGGACCGGCGAAGTCATAATAATGGCCATTGGGGGTCATTACAACATTGGCGGTAAAAGGCGCTTACCGCCGTGCAGAAGACCGCCAAGACCCCACCACGGCGGCGGTAGTCCGCCACAGCTATTATGGCCCACATCTCGGAATCCGCCGAAATACAGACACCCACACAAGTCCGCCACACCAAAGGTCAGTGTTAAACTGGCGAAAACAAATCCTCCACCTCCACACCAACAGAAACACGCTCATGCTATTACGACCCACGAATCCACGCGGCGGTCTTTCAACCACGGCATTCCATTGGCGGTACACACCGCCGCCCTCAAAATACACACACATCTCCAAAACACAGCCACATTGGACAATTACAAATACACACATCTGATACACATACAAACAACACTCCCACACACCCAACACAATATAAAACACACACCCACATCACCCACAAACCCCTATGACCAAATTTAACAGACAAAGGCCAGAGAGACAGCACAGCCAAGACAACACCACCATACAGAGGCACACAACACCATCACCCACACCACATCCACGCACAAAACACCACACACCACTACACATCACCACACACATCAACACTCACACCGCCCCACACATCACCCACACCACCCCATGTCACGCAAAAGACACCCCCGCTTCTCCGAGGAGGAGCTCAGGGTCATGGTGGAGGAAATCATCCGGGTAGAGCCACAGCTATTGGCTCACAGGTACAGCACACCTCCATAGCCAGGAAGATGGAGCTATGGCGCAGAATCGTTGACAGGGTCAACGCTGTGGGACAACACCCAAGAAATAGGGAGGACATCAGGAAGAGTTGGAACGACCTACGGGGGAAGGTGCGTTCAACGGTCTCCAGGCACAACATCGCGGTGCAGCGGACTGGCGGCGGACCCCCACCTCCTCCCCCACAACTAACAACATGGGAGGAGCAAGTCTTGACCATCATGCATCCAGAGGGCCTCGGAGGAGTCGGTGGAGGATGGGGCACTGGTAAGTCAAATATTAACTATCTAATCCCCCACCCTACCTGCATGCTATCAAACAGAGCAAGATGGCAAGACCCCTGCCAGAAAATGAGACCACCCTGATTGTCCCCCCACTGACCCACTTTGATACCCTGTCCATACTTGAACTGCCCCAGCTCCACTTCCTATGCCCAGATGGGCAAAGCACCTGTGAGACTAATAGACTGGACTCTGCCATGGACATTCCTCCACCATCACCCATCCTCATATTACAACCCCCTCCCAATTCTGAGCACTTCAATAAACACCCTTGAAACAAAAAACAATCTTGAGTCAGTCTGTGAGATTGTAAATATGTATTATCAATGACCGAGTCATAATGCGTTCCCCATTGTAAAGCCAACATACCTATGTCACACATCACAAGTCCTTGAAGGATGCAAGCAGATAACACACGTTGGTAACCACACCTGTGAAACCGTAATGGAAAGGAACAACTCAGTTATCAAATACTGGTTGATATCGACAGACAGGATAGAGGTAGACGTGTGAAAGTTAATGTAATGGAAAAAATGAAAATGTTCTCACCTGTGTGTCACTGGAAATATTGCTGTATGACTGACTCCCTGTTGTCGTTGTCTTCTTCCTCAGCTTCCTGCTCATCACTGTCCACAGGCTCCACAGGCTCCACAGCTGCCACAACACAGTCATCTGGACCATCCTCCTGCAGAAAGGGCACCCGGCGTCGCAAAGCCAAATTATGAAGCATGGAGCAGGCGATAATGATCTCGCACACCTTCTTCGGTGAGTAGAATAGGGAACCACCTGTCATATGGAGGCACCTGAACCTGGCCTTCAGGAGGCCGAAGGTGCGTTCGATCACCCTCCTAGTCCGCCCATGGGCCTCATTGTAGCGTTCCTCTGCCCTGGTACTGGGATTCCTCACTGGGGTCAGTAGCCATGACAGGTTGGGGTAACCAGAGTCCCCCAATAGCCACACACGGTGCCTCTGGAGTTGACCCATCATATCAGGGATGCTGCTATTCCGCAGGATGTAGGCGTCATGCACTGAGCCAGGGAACATAGCATTTACCTGCGAGATGTACTGGTCTGCCAAACAGACCATCTGAACATTCATGGGATGATAACTCTTCCTGTTCCTGTACACCTGTTCACTCCTGTGGGGGGGGACCAGAGCTACATGGGTGCCATCAATGGCACCAATGACATTGGGGATATGTCCAAGGGCATAGAAGTCACCTTTCACTGTAGGCAAATCTTCCAACTAAGGGAAAATTATGTATCTCCTTACGTGTTTCAGCAGGGCAGACAACACTCTGGACAAAACGTTGGAAAACATAGGCTGGGACATCCCTGATGCCATGGCCACTGTCATCTGGAATGACCCACTTGCAAGGAAATGGAGCACTGACAGCACCTGCACGTCAGGGGGGATTCCAGTGGGATGGCTGATTGGTGACATCAGGTCTGGCTCTAACTGGGTACATAGTTCCTGGATTGTTTCACAGTCAAACCTGTAGGTGATGATGACATGTCGTTCTTCCATTGTCAACAGGTCCACGAGCGGTCGGTACACTGGAGGATTCCGCCATCTTCTCACATGTCCCAGCTGATTGTGCCTACGAAGGACAACAGCAACGAATCAGTCATTTTTCATCCAGGTGTGTACCCACAGTTACACACAAGACTACACCAATCAAAAAACCCTTCCTGTATATGTGTTGAGTGTAGGCCTAGCTATGTGTGACGCAGAGGTAAATGAAGCCATGTGGGCCCCTGAAATGGCAGCTGCCTGACCTCTAAACTGGGACAATGGGATTGTGGGGTAACAGCGCTGGCGTTGCACACCATGGCGGTAGGCGGTCGTAGACCGCGGCGCAATGCAGCATTGGTTAACACTGGACCCTATGGGTCCCAGGAGCCAATGAACAGGTGCGCCGGCGGTGATGATGCGCACCGCCGCGGACGTCACCGCCATTTTCTATCTGTTCAATCACTACCTGACCTTCGACAGGAGAGGACCTACACTGCAAGTGCTGCTGTGACCTCGGTCTGGAAGCGACGATGGCTGCTGCGTCGGGGGAAAGGGCCCCTGCCTTCACTGCTCAGGAGTTGGAGAAACTGGTAGACGGGGTCCTCCCCCAGTACACGCTACTCTACGGTCCTCCAGACCAACAGGTTAGTGCACAGGGAGCACGTTGTGTGGGCTAGGCCTGGGTGGAGAGGGCTGGTTGGAAGAGGAAAGGGGGCAGAGTTCAGCGAACAATAATGCATGTCAAATAATGGGCCACATGGCTAGAGTAGGGAGGGGGGCCACTCATATCGACGGTGCAGTTGTTGATGACTTCTCCGCTTCCCTTGTGCATGTCATGTAGGTCAGCGCCCACCAGAAGAGGGACATTTGGCGTGCCATCGCCAAGGAGGTCCGGACCCTGGGGGCCCACCAGAGACGGGGCACCCACTGCCGGAAAAGATGGGAGGACATTCGCCGCTGCAGCAAGAAGACGGCGGAGGCTCAGCTGGGGATGGCCTCCCAACGTGGAGGGGTGCCCGTCGCACCATGACCCCCCTGATGTTCCGGATCCTGGCGGTGGCCTACCCGGAGTTGGATGGGTTCTTGAGGGCATCACAGCAGACACAAGGGGGTGAGTACAACCTCATTCTGCGGACTTTGCGCGCAGTATAGGGGTCTGGGTGGGGGAGGAGGCCTGTGGGTGTACCTAGGCCAGGCAGAAACACGAAGACTAGGCCCCTCTGTAATGCAGCCAATGTGGCACTGTACCCCACCTCAGTAGAGTGCCAAGTCGAGGTATAGTTGCCCCTGTGGCATCCACGTGTGCAGATGTCCACCATTCCCATGTAGGCCATATCCCAGAAATTGCATATGCAGAGGGCAGGAGCACGGCGTAATGCAGGGGGCTGCTGTATCTGTCTTGTCCGCCAACGGTCGCGGTATCCCATGCACTCAACCTGTCTTTCTTCTGTCTCCCCCCCCCCTTGCTCTGCTCTCCCTGTTCTTTTGTGCATCAGCATCATCAGGCGGAGGTACAGTGGCACCGGAGCACGAGGGAGCTGCATCCCACATGGCCATGGAGGGCCACACCACGGACTCAGAATGCACCAGTGAGACGGAGAGCGAGGGGAGCTTCACGTCGGCCACCGGATCACCAACCAGCGACACGGACTCGTCCGACGATGGGAGTTCCCTTCTGGTGGCGGCACCATCTGTGCACCCCACTTCTACAGGTACAGCCGCCACCTCCCCTACCAGCACCGCCCTCCCAGCAGCCCCTCAGCCTTCGCCCCGTGCCCGCTCGCCCAGGAGGGTGGGCATCACCTTCTCCCCAGGCACCTCAGGCCCTGCCCCAGTCACCCCTGCTGCCCTCAGTGAGGAGGCCATTGACCTCCTCAGGTCACTCACTGTTGGGCAGTCTACCATTGTGAATGCCATCCAGGGTGTAGAACGAGAGTTGCAACACGGTAATGCATTCCTGGAGGGCATTCATTCTGGTCAGGCTGTCCTTCAGCAAACCCTGCAATCTCTGGCCTCAGCCCTGATGGCAGCCATTGTCCCTGTGTCTAGCCTCCCCCCTCCAACCTCCTCCACCCAGACCCAATCCCCTGTACCCCAGCCCATCCCAAGCACACCTACAGACCAGCATGCACACAAGTCAGCACACACAAGTAGCTCAAGCAAACATAGGCACCACACAACCCACAGGCACTCACGCAAGCATCACACACATACAGACACAGCAACATCCACTGCCTCCACTGTGTCCCCCTCCTCCTCTTCTCCCTCCTCCCTCCCAGTCTCGTCTACACACACACCTGCATGCACCACATCTACAGGCACCAGGAATCGCACCAGGACACCCAGCACCACAAGCCGCTCACCTGCACTCACCACCTCCACTGCCATTTACACGTCCCCTGTGTCCTCTCCCAGTGTGTCTGTGACGCCCCCTCCCAAAGTACACAAATGCCGGCAAACACACACCCAACATCCATCCACCTCACGACAGCCTCCAGTACCTGCACCCAAATCACCTAAAGTGACACCTCCTACAACCACCTCCTCTTCCTCCACTCCCAGACCCCCTCCAACTACCCATCCCAGTGTCCGTCAGAAACTGTCCCTCTGTAAAGTTGACCTTTTTGCCCCCCCCTCCAATTCATCAGTCCGTCGTAGCGCCTCAGCCAAAAAGCCTCCAATACCAGTGGTGCCTGTTCAAGGTATGTGGAGTGCACCGGCCACCAGGGCAGGCAGTGTGACCCGGAGCCAAGGTTCCTTGCAGCCCACCCCCTGTAAAGGCTCTGAAATTGGAGAGTGGACGACGGGACCGTGTGAAGCCTCCTGGTGGGAAACCAACTCACATGGGTTCCAAGGGGATTGGAGAGTCAGCTGTGACTCCACCAAAGGTGGGGAAGGCCCAGAGGAAGTCTGGCCAGCATGTTGTGAGTATCACGGCGGAGAAGGGCGCCATCATTCCCGGCGGTCGAGACCCAACCGCCAGCACTGTCGTCACTGGTCAGGAGACCACCGCCACCACCGGAGTCAGTGCCCAGGAGGGCCCAAGTGTCGTCACTGGTCAGGAGACCACCGCCGGAGTCATAGCCCAGGAGGGCCCAAGTATCGTCACTGGTCAGGAGACCACCGCCGGAGTCATAGCCCAGGAGGCCCCAAGTATCGTCACTGGTCAGGAGACCACCGCCGGAGTCATAGCCCAGGAGGGCCCAAGTATCGTCACTGGTCAGGAGACCACCGCCGGAGTCATAGCCCAGGAGGGCCCAAGTATCGTCACTGGTCAGGAGACCACCGCCGGAGTCATAGCCCAGGAGAGCCCAAGTATCGTCACTGGTCAGGAGACCACTGCCGGAGTCAGTACCCAGGAGGGCCCCGGCTGCCACAGCCCAGGTGGGCTATGATGGAACGTCATGCCATACACCAATGCCCAGTCTAGGGAACGTCATGCCACACACCAATGTCCGGACCAGAACCGCCATGGCAAAGCACCGCTGAACAGGGCAAGCACCGCCATGGTGAAGACCGCTGAACAGGGCAAGCACCGCCATGGCAAAGCACCGCTGAACAGTCCAGAGACTGCCATGGCAAAGCACCGCTGAACAGTCCAGAACCGCCATGGCAAAGCACCGCTGAACAGTCCCGAACCACCATGGTGAAGACCGCTGAACAGGGCAAGCACCGCCATGGTGATGAACAGTCCAGAACTGCCATGGCAAAGCACCGCTGAACAGTCCCGAACCGCCATGGTGAAGACCGCTGAACAGGGCATGCACCGGGTAAGAATGAATAGACCGCTACATCAAGCATCCTTATCCCATGTGCAGCTGGGACAGTGACAGGACAGGCACTTTCACGGGGAGACTAATCCAGTCTGGGCACCAGTCCCCCTCACGAGCCATTGGCGGATGTTATCTACTTGCGAAATTGAGCCTTTGCACTCCCCAGGATGGCACAGTGGGAAAGCCACCCACTGTAGAGACTTGAGAGACTGTGGCTTTGCACTCCCCAGGATAGCACAGTGGGCAAGCCACCCACTTGTGAGACTTGAGAGACTGTGGCTTTGCACTCCCCAGGATGGCACAGTGGGCAAGCCACCCACTGTAGAGACTTGAAAGACTGTGGCTTTGCACTCCCCAGGATGGCACAGTGGGCAAGCCACCCACTTGTTAGACTTGAGAGACTGTGGCTTTGCACTCCCCAGGATGGCACAGTGGGCATGGAGCCCCGTCGTGGATCTGGCTTTGCAGTCATCCGGCTGAGGTGCCCCCCCCTTCCCTTCCCCCTGAGGTGCCTGTAGTATTTCTATCTGATGCCCCGGCAGTGTTCTCTCCGATTGTCGTCAGGTATCTATTGTGGGCCTCGCCCATGCATTTTTGGACTAGTGGTGCACGGACATTGATATGTACATATCTGCACTACTTCTCGTACTGTATATATTTCTGAAAGATTTTCATATATATCTGTATATTTTTGCTAAACTTGTTTATTGCAACATTACAATGTTTGAACGGATCTCGCTTTGTCTTTGCATTCTTCCGGGGAGATTGTGGGTTGTTACTGTGAGGTTTGGAAATGCATTGGTGTGTATGTTGTAATATGCGAGGGTGGGGGTGGGTGTGGGTGTGTTTCGTGGGTGTCCCCCTAACTTTTGCCTCCCCCTCCCCCATGTCGTAGGTGCAGTACTCACCGTTGTCTTCGGCGCCTACGTAGATGGTGGTCGTAGAGGAGCAGAAAGACAAGCGCTGGGAGTATTTGGAGTTCTGGCTCCATGGAGTCCTCCTTCCTCGTGGGATGTGTTCAGGTGAGCGTTTTCCCATTGCAAAAGCAGTTTCCGCCGTCTTTTTATCCACGGTTTATCCGCCCCGGAAAAGGTGGCGGATTGGCGGGTTGTAATACTATGGGCGGTACATTGACTTCCGCCTGTCTGTTGGCGGTGACCGCCGCGCTGCTTGTCTGTACCGCCGTGGCGGGCAGTGTGTTAAAGTGGTTGTCTTTGTTGGTGGTTTCCACCAGGGTCATAATTCCCTTTTTTTGTCTGCCGGCCTGTTTGCGGTATTACCGCATCTTTAACACCGTCCGCCAGGGTTGTAATGACCCCCATTGTGCTATCATTTGTGTATGTGTTTGATGAATGCCTGTTTCTCTAATTTTTGTGTATTGTTTTACGGTCAAATCATCAACAATGTTAGGGCCAGGGTCCCCGGCATCCAGTAATGACTCAGTGGTGGGGTCCCCAGATTCCAATAATGATGCAGTTGGTGGTCTCCTAGTTACAGTATTGACAAAGTGGGAGACCACAGAAGACAAAAGGTTAAGAGCCACTGCTCTACAGCAAAATAAGCCCTTTGTGAGTTTCAAAGTACCCCAAAACACAGTCTGTCTGACTGGTGGTTATCAACAAACAATGAAAAGATAATTTCAATTCCAGTATATCAACTGCTTGTTTAGCAATTGTGTCTTCTTGAAGTTGAGTTTCTATCCAGATTCTTGTTTGAATATCTGTGCTATCCTTTCTACATCTTCTATTGCTTGCCTGGGATTAGATTCATAAACACATTGTAGGTATATGCCAAGATTACGAGGGCCATGTGCTCGACTAAGAGCCACAATCTTACCCCACTGTTCAATCACAACTAAGTAAGGTCCCAATAATAACTCAAACAATTGTGGAAGACTGACAATACCTGTTGAGTTCATCGACCAATTAGAAATAATCCTGAGGTCTGATAATTCCGCACTACCAACTTCTGAGATTTTTATATAGCTTTCCTGTAAAGCTGTTGGGTATGCTAAATATCTTCAAAGTGTCTCACAGTAAATGCCCACTGCACTTGGTAAAATGCCTTTTCTGAATGTAGAGGAATCAGCCCAAACTTCTTACCCTTAGCTGTTGCTCAAGCCAACAAGGAAACTGCAAAGTTAGTATGTGAGGTTGTGTCTTTTCCTGGAAAAAACATGTATAGGAGATTCTAGATACACATTATGTTAACTGAGTTTATTTGCCAGAACACTTGCATAGATGCTAGTTAATAACTCACCCAATCATTTCCTGACTAATAATAGAGGAAACGTTTTTTGAAGGTCTTCCTGTTTATGGAATCTAAACCAGCCGCTTTAATTTTGGGTATGCAATAACTGAGTACATTTGCATTCTTAGAGTATTTTCTGCTCTGTGACGTTTAGGAAAAAGTACGTGCACAAAAGATTTAGGCCCATATTTATACAAAATGACGCAAAACTGCGCTAATGCAGTTATTCTGCATTTTGTTTCGCCCGAGCTAGCACGAGCTGTATGCCATATTTAAGGTATGATATATGAGGGCGCTAAGGAATGGAGAACGTAAAAAAAAATGACGTTAACCATTGCGCCCTTTCGTAATGAAAAAAGAGGTCAATGCTGCAAAAGTGGTGCAAAACCGTTTTGTGGTACGTAAACATGTTGCAAAAGGGTTACCACTGTTTTAGCCCTCATTAGCACCTAATTTAAACGCACAAGCAGGAAACAGAGCAATTGCAACTGAGAATGGAAGCACCAGGCCAGGGGAGACCCCAGGGAGACCCCAATCGCCTAAGCACCAGCCAGGAGGATCCACAGAAGTCCCTTGAGAAGGAGAAGAAAAAGTCCAAGTGCTGCTTTAGTGAGGAGGAGTACGACATCCTTGTCAGAGAGGTGACGGAGCACCAACACCAGCTCTTTGTCACCTCCAAATTGCCAATTGGTAGGAGAGAGGCTAAATGTGAGCAAATAGTGGACAAATTCAACTGCGTGGTAGAGGAGAAGAGAACTGTCAGTGAGTGCAAGAAGGGCTGGCATGATGAAAAGTGCAGAACTAAGGAGAAATCGGCCAAGAACAGAAAGGCATCACTGAAGACCTAGGGTGGAAGTCCTGCACCACAGGAGGACCTGGATGAGCTGGAGGAGATGGTTGCAGCAGTAATCCCAGAAGAGCTAGTCGCACAAATCCAATGACCGGACTGCGCAGACTACCAACCACCACCACAAATGCAGGGTAAGTTGCAATGGGGAATTAACTGAAATCTTACAAATGCCAGAAGGGAGGTAGACAGGCATCGCCCAATGCATGCTGAAGGATTGCATGGGGTCACATTTGCCATGAATCAAGGTGCCCCATCCCCACACAAGCAACACATTTATACACACCTTGGTTGTGATAGGCACTCCAACATATACACAACATGGAAATATGCCAATCACCAGGGCTACACTTCACCACATAAATATGCAGCACATTGGCTGGAAGGGACGTGTAAATGCTGTGCCTGTGGCTGTGCCATCACAGCACCCCTTGCATATTGTCAAACTTCCTGTACCCACACAGCTTAGACATCTGAGACTAGGACAGATGTCAATATCATTGAGTGGGCTCAGGGTGGTGTAGCTCGCAAAAATGCCCCCCTTCCTCCTTGTTGTATTGTCATTAAACGAGTGCTTCATCTTGCAGCACACATTGAAAGGCCACCTTAGTTAACATGACTTGTACATTTACAGGAAGGGACACCACCCTGCACATAAAGAAATCAACCCATCAAGGCAGCCACTCCTTCATCATGCTGCAACATTGCCTGTCTCTGTGCAGGGAGAACAAATCAGTGCATCCACAGCCCAGTAAATATGGCACCCCCCTGCGTAACTAACCTGGTGCAGTGTTGTGCTACACATATTGGTGCTGACCTGAACTGTGCCACAAGAGAAAAATCTGCACTAAAGCTTGCAACCTGTGGAACAAAATACGTACAGGGTGAACCCAGAACAACTCAGACACAACCATATTACCCACATGGGAATGGGCAAACAAAAGAACAAATACAACACATGTTGCATGTCTGTGAACATTATGGTGCCCATTACGACATTGGTGGCTGTCAGAGGCCGCCCGCCAAAATCCTGTGTTGGAAAGACCGCCAGTGCGGTCTTCCCTCCGTGGTAGACATTACGAAATTCCCCCTACGACGATGGGTGGAAACCGTGTTTCGGGCTGGCATCTCTGTGGGGAACTCACCACAACATTTACACTGGCTTGTAGCGATCACCATTGTTGGGGTGCACTTATCACTGCCTGTAAATTGGCCAGTGGAAAGCACAAAGGAGCTGCCCATGGGAGCCCCTGCACTGCCCATGCCAAGAGCATGGGCACTGCAGGGGCACCCAGGGGCATCCCACACCCAATTACCACCAGCCATTGCATGGTCGATGGACCACCATGCAAAGGCTGTTGAGAAAGTGGGATAATAATCTGGAGGGCAGCGCTGACTGCAGTGCTGGCCTGGAGGATTAAGACCGGTAGCACCGCCACCATAGGCAGGTGGCAACCTGGCAGTGCCAGGCCATTGGACCATGGTGCTTACACCATGGTCCTAATGTGCCAGTTGGAACACTGCTGTTGGCAGTGGTCTAAGCGCTACTGCAAGTCTGGTGGTCATAGGACTGGCAGACTCGTTATGAGGGCCCATGTCTGCAGTGGTACAAGTGGCTGCAATCCCACCATCAAACAAGAGAGAGGCCCTTATAAAGCTGGAAATGAAGGTGGGTGCCTATGTACCAAATTAGGCTGGATCACGCACTGACATTTAGAAAACTCAGGGGGTCATTCACGAATGACTGAAGCACCGCCAACAGGCTGGCGGTGCTTCAAAGCCCATTCCGACTGCGGTGGTAAAGCCGCAGTCTGAAAACCGGGTCCAGCGGTTTCCCACCGGATTTCCCCCGGCTGGGTTAATCCTCCATGGGGATTCTGACCCCCTTCCCGCCACCCTGTTTCTGGCTGTTTTTACCGCCAGGAACAGGATGGCGGGAACGGGTGTCCTGGGGCCCCTGGGGGCCCCTGCACTGCCCATGCCAATGGCATGGGCAGTGCAGGGGCCCCCTAACAGGGCCCCAGCCTGCTTTTCACTGTCTGCCTAGCAGACAGTGAAAAGCGCGACGGGTGCTACTGCACCCGTCGCACACCTGCAACACCGCCGGCTCCATTCGGAGCCGGCTTCAGTGTTGCAGGCCCCTTTTCCGCTGGGCCGGCTGGCGCTAACTTGGCTAGCGCCCGCAGGCCCGGCACAAAAGTTGAAATGGCCCCAGCGGTCTTTTGACCGCGGAGCGGCCATATGGCAGTTACCGCATGGCGGGCGGCTACCGCCACCCGCCACGGTTAGAATGAGGGCCTCAGTCTTGACCAAAAATCAAAAGCCCATGGGCCATCCCTGTGACAGTGTTAAGTCAGTTGTGCAGCCCCAAAGCCGCATCCCTTGCACCATAGTGCAAGGATGGCTGCGTTGAAGTAGAGAATATTGTTGTGTAAGAAGGAGCACCTTCTTGCACAACAATAAACTGATATGACAGTCTGCTTGGCCCATGTGTGCTGTGTAATGCAGCACACATAGACAAAGGAAAACATGAGAAGGAATTAAAGTATACGCCAACATTGCGCCATGCTTATGCCACCCCTGGGGTGGTGTTAGATATTGGCGCTGCCTCAGGTCTACAAAAACACATAAATCGGGGGCATCATCAAAATGCAATGGGTGTTGGTGTGGCCCACCCACAGCAACAGCCATTGCATGCCACTTCCACGCAATACAACGCAGCTTGTAGCGCCACCGGCATGTCGCTTTATGTGACACTCCGGTGGTACTAGGAGCTAAAAATATATGCCACATAATGTACAATAACAACCTTGTGCCCTTAACTAGTCACTGAGCTTCCACTACCAAATAAATGATGTGCCATGTCAACTGCCACAACAATCTAAGGTTGATTTTGCACCATCTCATTGCAGAGGATGATGGCTTTCCTCCTGCCGACCTGTCTGTCCTGGATTTCAATGATGACCTGGATGACCAGCTGAAAACCATCAATGAACAGACTCTCCAGGATGTCCTAGGATCTCTCCAGACACCACCTCCAGTTGCAAGGAGGACACACAGCATTACGGGGTCTCCACATGAACCATTCAACAACCAAAATATACCACCTGCCAGTACTGACACAGCCCTGGATTCCTAGGACCCAGAGACCAGCTTTCAGAGGACAGTGGTAGGAGTCCAGCGGAAGCTAGCCAAGCAGGTGCGGCTGTGGATAAAGACCACAGGAGGCAGCCCAGAGGAGGTAAGACTGCTACCATTCGAGGCACACACTCCCTACTGCGTGGACTCCAGCAGTCCCTGGCGGCCATAGCTTCTGCTATGAGGGAGAGGCCACAACAGTTGCCGTCCCAAACTGGCAGCAGCATTGCAGACAACAGGCTGAAGTCCATTTAGCGGGAAGTGGCCTCCCTCAAGGAAGACATGGCTGTCTACCACTGCGATGTTGCAGCTATATTGAAAAATCAGCAGTTCCTCCTTGCTGCAGTGATGCTTTATGTCTTACCACAAATGGCAGCTGCTGGGAATTTGGACTCCACATCTTTATCCCCTGAAGTGTGTGTGGCCCCTCTACAGCAGCACCACCAATGGCACGAGGGGCACCACACACATCAGAGGATGAAGATGTGGAAGAATTTACTTTAAGTAGGAAGAGTACCCGGTAGCACCAGTCTATGCCAAATGGACAGTTCTCCTTAGTTCTGGCCTTAAGATCATCCCAGTGCTGTGACAGTAGGAAATGTGCTGTCTTCACCCACCCACTGTTGACTTGTCTGCTATGCACTGTCATTGTCTCTGACACACCAATTGGCAATTTTGTTCCTCCTCACTAATGGACACTACTCCTAAGCATGTGCCATGGCATGTCCCTCAACCCTGGACTCTGATTGTGTTATATCCATGACTTTCACTAATGGGGTCTCAGACTTGGACGTTGTAAATAATTCACATTCACACTTCCACCTGTATATAAACACCCTGTACACATTTAGTATGTCTACGTTTCCCGTGATCCATCTACTCAGCTAAATGATTGAATTCTGTGAATCAATGTCAGTGATTACAGAATAGCAGTACATGAGTGCAGGAATGTGGGACACAAAGCTACACATAAGGACGCTAACATGAGAAAGGTGTATGATGGTGTTGTCTGATACAACCAATTCACTGAGCATAAAAACAAAAATGTATGCAGATATCATTTACTTTTGACATACGGCAGGTATGGCTGACAACCAAGTCAATGGCAATATAGCCAGCTGGGATTCCCAGAACAACTCATTTGTGTGGTTCAGAGGTAGCTAACCTCATCAGGGATGGGCACCTGTCAGTGTTGCAGGATACAGTTCCAATTATGCCTGTTTTCAGATGTGTCACAGTTCCCAAAATTGAAACTACAGGACCCCACCAATGACAGCTGAAGTACCAGACTTACCTGTTCAAGACAAAGTACACATAGACATTGTGAATGGCGGGTATACTAGATAGGAAATGCATGGACCAGTAGACGTGATGTTGTAGACAATGTGAAAGCTCCTTCGTCAAAAGGAGAAGCACATGGTAAATCAGGGATATCAAGACAGTAAGGATTCCATAGACCATTCCCTCAATTTTCCCAGTGCACTCATGGGAAGACCCAGATACTCAGGGAACTTACACAAAATGTATGCTATTATAAAGAGGATTTATTATAAAAACATTGCCCTATATATTAACTAAAACCTACTCTATCCTAAACTAACCTATACTAACTATATTCATAAAAAAACCACATATATCTAACCTAATCTAAACTTATCTTACACATGGAAGTCCACACTCTAAACATTGTCCCCCCACCCCCTTAAGAAATAAGATACAAGTAGGATAACAATAACTATAACTACACATGTACTAACTCATCCTCTGGCATAAACAAATATATTTTTTTTTGTAAAACGTTTTATATTTTTATATATATATTTTTCTATAAACACATATACCCCAACATGACCTCCCACCCAACCCCCACCAATAAAAACATAATAAGAATAAACCCACTCCCCCACTATTCTTAACCTAACTTATGCCTACCCTACACAAACCTAATACTATCTAAAACCCAACCTAAAACTTATCAAAACTTTAATAGGAAGATGAAGGAACTGGGAGGTAGTCCACAAGCCCAAATGTTCGTTTCTTTCCCTTCTTGATTTTTTTTTAATGAACTTTAGCACCCTCCTGTTTTCAGGTGATTCCTCTTCCAATTTGTCCAGTGGCTTGAGGATTGCATTCAGGTCCCTCCTGAGGTCCAGCTCAAATTGAGTTGGTACACCAGCTTCTGGTGGCAGTACCTGTGGCTGTGTGGAGACAGGTGGAGCTGATGTTGAGGGCGTAGGTCAAGCTGTTCCCCCCTGCTTCCCTGAGGAGCTTGCTCCTGTGTCCATTGGTGCCTGCTTTGTCGGACCACCATGCGCAAAAGCTCGCCATTCCCCCGAATCTTTCTCATGCCTGACTCGCCTGGCTATCTTGCGGTATCCCAGTTCCACTTCACGGATGTGGCAGTAATGCTCTGCTCTCTTCATGAACACGCGCCTTTGCTCATGAGTCATGTTGGTTTCTGAAATATGAGGACAAGCAAGCATCAGTATTAGCAGTGGGTGGAGTTTGTACAGATTTTTAAATTACACTACAACAGCAACTAACACATACAGTCCAACACACATTCCTCAACAATGACTTACTTTGCATCTATGTCTATTTCCAACCAGACATCACCAGTATCATGTACATGTCAGTGAGATGGTGGCAATCCATTGTAAATCAAAAGGGCCCAGAGCTGATAGGAACAAATACAACCCTGATCAACATTTATGTTATCTAACTTGTGAGGATCACATGCCTCTACAGGTCTGGATTTACTGTCTCCCTGGGCATAAGGGGACTGGGCATGCAATTCACCTCCTCAACACCCCTGGTGATACATCAAAGCCTGACCACTCATTATGGAGTCAAGCTGTGGCCCATATTATAGTGGGATGCTAACTACCAGCCTCCTATTCTGAGGTTTGGTTAATCTACATTTATGTGTCCTGGTGTAAGACCTAGACTGAGCATATGTTACAAGGGGCCACGCCATTTCCCACGATGTGCCCACATGTACAACTGATGCAATGTTGACAGAAGAAAGGTTGGGTAAAGCCTGAGCTGCACATCACAGTTGTCAACACATTACAGAACAAAAGCCCCCTACCCTGTGCTATGTAGTCCTACATGTGTTAAACGGCGCACACAAGGTGGCTGTATGGATGGCTTAAAGCCACAGTGATTGTGGCACTGCATTGGGTGCTGTAACTGTATCCTAAAACGTGTTACATCATTAGCACAAACATGACATACATCATCAAAGTACCAGCTAAACACACACAATTCACATCATATGCACATGCATATGTGATGTGACCTACATCAATCGCAATTATCATGGTGGCGGGACCATGTTGTGAAAACTGCAGACATCTGGTGTGGAAGAATCATAGATGTTTGCCACAGCCATCTGGAGTGGAGTTGTCCATACTACTGACTGTTGTGCAGCACATTATGGCTCCTTGCAGTCCTACAAAGTCATCATATCTGAAGGTAACTGAGGTTACATGGTGTGTGTGTCCTACATAATCACCCTAGTGACCTGCAGATAGAACCCACATCTGTACCATTCTGTCAATAAGTGTATGCTATATGTGGCACACAGTCCTGACAATGGTGCTATGACAAAGTGGTTATCAACAGGCATGCTATGTACATGTAAAGCTGCCCTGTGACCTATAATGATAGACAGCAATGAATATGTGGCCAGCCATAACTATTCCTATTGTACACAATTCCATGCCAGATCACGTTGGCTGGTGAACTACATGCAAGCCATTCTCATTGCATAACATTCCAACATACATGATGTTACCATCCATCCTCCTGTGATGTTAGATCATTGATCAGGCCAAAAACGTCTGTCATTGCACTCCACACTTCTGACTGACTCACGACATTCCCCTGGATTTGCTCACAGGTCACACAATATGACACTTACTGGATGCTTCGGGTCTTGAAAACGAGTCACCTCTCCAGTGGTGTAGGGCACTGGTGTACCTGCAAGACATGAATGGAAAACATTGCTTAGTGTAAAAGCCAAGTTTCAGTATATGGACAACATTGTACAGTTTAAAATTGTTAGGCTGTGTGAGGTAATCATCCTAGTGGTAGATCATAGTAACTGACCAACATGATCACTCAATCACACATACTCTCAGATAAGGTAGACCCATGCACCTACAAACCACCACTGTCCCTGACACTCCTGTTGTACTTCTCACTGCACCATTTATACATGGGATTGACATTCAGCTGTCTGTTAACACGACACCTCAATTACCATAAGGGACTGCTTGATAATGTATAATCCATCTGAGGGGCATGCAATGGTTATTGCAGTGCCTGGACCATTGTAACACCCATAGCGTTTCAGCCTGCATCAGATGCTGTATACATCTACATCATTGTCACAGCAAACTGACAAACTAATACCCTGGGGTTGTGTGGGTATTCCAAGGTGTTGAGGAATGGCATCATACATCCTTCAGTGAAATAAGTAATATGTGTGTGCCATATCAAGGAACACATACTTTCAAAATTGCTATGGGAGTGTACTCATGTGAAGTTGATGTACCTCCCTGCACACTGATTGGATGAAATCATGGATGTAGTGCCAATAGTGTGTGGCCTGCCATTGTTGCCATGGTATACCATTGTTAGTCTAGTGAGGGATAAGAACATGGGCATAGAAATACATCTCAACCCAGACACACTTCTCAGTGGTCAAAGGATGTATCTGGTGGTGCAGGTTAGTGAGTGGTGTGCCAGTGATGGAGCTGATGCAGGGCAGCCCCATACTGTCAGTAAGAAGTGTCAGGCCTGTGGAACTGACTCAGCACATGTGTCTGATTATAGACATCTTATAGGTTGTCTGTGATACACAATGAATTGGAACATGGAACTGCCAGTGGTCTGGGCCATTGCATGATCAAGCACACTTACATGGCCTTGGGTAATTACACAAAGGGCCTGATAGAACTACAGTGGTGCATTACCAATTGTATCTGTACTGTCCTTGTGGACCTCAGTGCGCCCCTTACTCACCGCCATACACCCCTTACTCACCGCCATGTGTGTGCATAGTCAGAAATAAGTCACAGCATGATGCAGGTGTTGTCCAACATCATCTATTCATGTGAAGGTCAATGATGAACTCAGCAGGAGATGCAACAGATCATTACAACTACTGCTGGGTACATGGGGACTCTTCTCATACATTTATATGCTCAGATTACACACCTTCTTTCAGCAGCAGTTCTGAGTGCTGCAAAATGATACATAGGGAATTATCTTTTGACTCAGATGATAATACTTTAGGATCCCAACAATGTCTTGGGACCCCCTTTCATGCATGCTGCATGGCGCAGGCCTCATTTGTAGCTGCTCATTACCTAGTTACACTATGCATGCATCACAACACTTTGAGATGGTTGTGCAGGGCAAATTATACATTTGCTTCCTTGTTGTACAATTGAAATGCAGCCCTAACGTGGGGCAGAGACTCCTTATACAGGTTGCATACAACATTCCCACATCCATTGCATGCAGCACTCAAACTTAACAGCAACTGTCATGCACATGCCAACAAAATGAGATTGTATGGCAATGGGAGACTTACCAACTGTTCCATCAATTGCAATTCCCAAATGGTCAAGCAGACCCTGCTCCCTTAACACCGAATCAGCCCAGCAATGCTTAATGTGGTGGTCATTCTTCCTGTTGCAAAAATCTGGTAAGGTGGTGGAGCACCTTGCCCCACCGCAGCCGCCTTGGCTCCGTGGGGTAGCCAAGTATCACCTGTCCACCCAGTTACAGCATCATGGGGAGGCAGTGTGCCAGAAGCTAGATGAAACCCTCCCCCCAGCTCACCTGCACACATCCGGCTCATCCTCCCTTTCCCAGACATTCGCAATGGTGAATGGAGTTCACCCCCCAAAAAAAGAAAGAAAACTTAACGCTTAAACCTACCCACACTACCCAAACTACCACAGCTACTAAACTATCCTAGACAAACATCGACAATACAGAGACAAAAACAGTACACTCACTGTACGAAAGACAAGTTTTGAGACAATAGACAAAATGACACAGGACACAGCACAATGTACACTAAAAACGCAGCAAACACTCCACAAATCCACCAGCACCTAAACCACACAACCTCACACAGTCACAGAGAAACAGACTGTGAAGTTAAAGTGAAACTACACTCACTGTACCATGTTTGCAGGCAGGGTGTGCTGGTACATTACATCCTGAGCATGTGCGTCACGTTTTTAAGTCAGACATAATTTTTTTGATGCATGATGGTTAGGAGTCGTATTTTCACACCATTAGCGTGAAAAGGCCTGTGGATGTGCGATAGATGTACAGGGGCTATGCGTCTATTTTCTTTGGGGTATTGTATGGCATATGCGTATGCCTGAAAATAAATCATGCATGATGACATTGCGTGGATTCTTGTATTGTGTGCCTTGAGTGAACCCTGAGTAACTTAACATGTTACAGTGGTGTGCTACAATGGTATATATGTGATATGGCAACAAATGTGTGAATGTCCAGTAGAGTCATCACAGTGACAATGGTATGTTGGACCTATAGGTTTGTTTGTAAGTCTGCTGCATGCGATTACTCAATACCTAATTCACATGTGCATGTGTAGCTACACTGTGTCCACAGACATGTTGGCACATGTGTGCTATGTGTGTATACATGTGCACGTAAACTAATTTGGGTGTGGACTACATTGTCATGTCTGAGATACAGATGTACACATACCTACAACACCAAACGTGTTTGGTGGCCTATGTCCAACACATGTTAATGCATATGACAACCATGAAAGTTTCTACACACAGTACTCAGTGGACTTGGACTGCATTAACATTACGTCAACCCTGTTAATTTGCCTGTGTATGAGTGTTCATCTGTGGTGCATCATTGGATTTCCCTTCTTGTTCCTCTGCTACACGTGTGCCATTTTTGCCCCCATGCACTGTAGTTGCAGGAGATGCCATGTACACATGTGTTGTGGAAGATTGGTATTTGCTGTGTGTGTGTATGGACATGTGTTTTGTGACTTCTGTCACATATGACGATAGTGGTGTGTTCATGGGATGTGAAAACTCACATTACTATCTTCCTGCATGGACACATGTTGCCATTTGACAAATGCAAGTGTTCTCACATCAGTACAACCCATGTTTCCGTATGTTGGAACACATGTGTAGGTCATTTCTGACAGTCATGATCTAGTGATACCTATGCCCTACGTTTGTGCTAAGTTGCCTTTTGCCCTCAATCCTTGCACATTTCCATGCCTGAGCCAATACAGTGCTACATGTGTACTGACATATGTAGCATATGTGTGCATGCAATCAACTAAGCACCCATATTTGTCCACATCAGGTTAGTATTGACTATCACAAACAATGGCATACCACTGTATCACAGTGTTGCTGTCTGGCATAGCTGCCGGCCTGCTCATCATCACAACAGTGTGAGTTTCTGTAGCAACACAAACCCATGGTTGCATGTGAAGAATTAAGTCAATGGAGCCCCAGTTTAATCACTCCCCTGTGCACATACATCAGGCCCCTGACAATGTGATATGTTCATGTAGCTAGAGCAGTGGTGTGTGGGTTCATTGAGCAGGGACCTGGCCTCTTCAGGTTTGCCACGCAGGAGTACTATGCACACTCCCCAGCAGACAGACACATGCACAATTGTGGTCATATAGGCCCTCATTATGACATTGGTGGTAAATTATGCTTACCGCCACGGTGACCGCTGCCAACATATCGCCGCGGTGGAGAATATCCGTTCGCCATATTATGACACACACACACACACACACCAATCTGACAGAATATTGCCATATACACAAATCTGCCAGCCCAAAGGTCAGTGTTAAAGTGTCGCTACCAACACTCATAGCGTTATGTCAACAAAACAATGCCCACTACATCATGACCCACGAATCACCACGGCAGACATTCAACGGTGGTAAACCATTGGCAGTACACACCGGCGAGCTCAGAATGGACACCCAAATACTAATGTGCACAACTTTGGCCAATACCAAATACAGACACCTGACACTCATACACACACCACACCCACCCACCCACAACACTATAAAACACACACCCATATCACCCACAACCTTTTACAAATACAAATTATTGCCACCAGACTGACACCAAGACCACTGCAACAACTAGACACACATACCACATATACCCATACATCCCTCACGCACCCCACTACACACACACCCAACCACAGTACCCAACACCCACACACTTACACACACCACACAACACCCATGTCCCCACAAGGGCACCCCCGTTTCACAGATGAGGAATTGCAGGTCATGGTGGAGGAAATAGTCAGGGTAGAGCCACAGCTGTTTGGAGCACAGGTACAGCAAATATCCATTGCCAGGAAGATGGAGCTATGGCGGAGAATCGTGGACAGGGTTAACGCCGCGGGACAGCATCCAAGAACAAGGGATGACATCAGGAAGACGTTGAACGAACTACAGGGGAAGGTACATTCCATAGCAGCAAGGCACCAGCTCGCCATACAGAGGACTGGCGGTGGACCTCCACAGCTCAGAGCATGGGAGGAGCAAGTATTGGCATTGCTGCATCCTGAGGAACTCACTGGAGTTGCCGGAGGACTGGGCACTGGTGAGTCAATATTTATGACTTATCAACCCCCATACCTGCATGCCATCTCACACCCTCACCCTCACTCCCATCATTTCACTCTATCCCACACACTGCACCTACACATATGACTAACCCCAATGCCCAACCCTGCATGCAATACCAATGCATGGACAGCCCTCCCAGCCCTGCATAGAAACCCATCACTAAAGCATGCACAGCATAGAAGAACTAACAATCCCACAATACATCAACATACACAAACCAAGGTGGCATGGCAACAGCAACGATAGAGGGGAAGCTAGGGATGTGCAATATGTCACAGGCATGAAGCTTAATACATCACTTACATCCTGCAGGTGCCCCAGCCAATGCCAGCGGAGAGGAGGTGCCACGACAAACCAGTCCCCAAAAGAAGATGCCCCCATTGATGACAGTAACTCTGGACTTCAGGATCTGGATCAACAACCTGGCCCATCAGGGACCACTGGATAGTCGGTCACCCCAGCCCGGTCACAGTCCACCACAGAGCCTCACCCAACAGTATCCAACACCACAGCCCTCACCCAGCATCCCCACACCTCTGTCCCCAGGACACGTCAAACAGCAGTGTGCCCACCTGTACAGGGATCCCAGTCCAAACCTCATACCCAAGACAATGAGGGACCTGGGGTCAGTGGCAGTGAGCACACCGTTCAAGGGACAGAGGCACAGGGGAACAGGGACACTGGAAGGATGCTGTGCACCAGGGGGAGGACAGGTCCAGGGAACCAACTCTCCAGGTGGCGCTCACCAAGATCCTGGGTGCCTACCAACAATCCCAGGACACAATGGGCCAGATCCTTGACAACATGCAGGAGACACGCGGCTGCAGGAGGAACACCATCAGGAGATCAAGAAGGACTCGCAGGCCCTCAACACCACCATGATCTCCATAGCAGGGGTGCTGGCAGACACGGCCAACATCAAGAGGGAATGGACAACACACCAGCGGGCCCCTACCAATAGCCAGTCTATTGACCAGACCACCACTTCCGCTGCAGCTAGTGGGCAGGAAGCTCTGCCACAGGACCCACAGGCCACCAGCACCCCTCCCCCTGCAGAAGGTGAACCACCCCGTGAACGTTCCCTGTGACCCAGACAGAAGCCAGAGACACCTGCCAAGACCAAGACCACCAATAGGAAATGAGACTCTCCTGAATGTCCCCCTTGTGTCCCACCCTGTCACCTTGCCCACTTTAAACTGCCTTTGCTCCCCTTCCTATGGTCCCTTCGACATTGGACCTGTGCAACAAACAGACTGGAATAATACCCTGAACTTTCCTCTACCATCAACCCATTCCATTGCACTTTACCCTCAATTTTATAGCACTACAATAAACACCCTTGAACACAACTTGATTGATAGTATTTTATGTGTTGAGAATGTGAATTCAAGAGAACAGTCACATCTGGTGCAAATTATATGAACACTGTGATAGCATACATTTAATGACCTGTAACTGTCTGTAGTAATCACATCAGGACACTGTTATCATATCACCAAAATCTGTAAAATGACAAGCCATATGTGATAGTAAGTGGAGATGCAAAGGAAGTGAATGCCATC
Organism: Pleurodeles waltl; assembly: GCF_031143425.1. Classification (NCBI taxonomy): domain Eukaryota; kingdom Metazoa; phylum Chordata; class Amphibia; order Caudata; family Salamandridae; genus Pleurodeles; species Pleurodeles waltl. The sequence continues at coordinate 723,810,091 of NC_090448.1, read as the reverse complement.
ATGATACAGTCACACAGATTACATCAATAGTCAGAGCAATGATCAGTTCCACTGTCTCACCTGTGTCATTGGACGTATTGATGTATAAATGATGTTCTGTTGTCCACATCCTCATCCTCTGCCTCCTTATTCTCACTGTCCTCAGGGTCCACTGCTGTCACAGGGGCATCTCCAGTCTCTTACTCCTGCGGAAAAGGCACATGTTGTCTGAAGGTCTGGTTGTGCAACATGCAGCATGCCACTACTATCTGGCAGACCTTCCCGGGTGAGTAGCACAGGGATTCATCTGTCAGATGCAGGCACCTGAACCTGGCCTTCAGGAGACTGAAGGTCCTTTCAATTATTATTCTGGTTCGCCCTTGTGCCTCATTATAACGGTTCTCAGCCCCTGTCCTGGCATTCCTCACAGGGGTCAGGAGCCATGATAGGTTTGGGTAGCCAGAGTCACCTGCAAGTATTGAGGGACAACTATTAGCCAAACACAATGCTATGGGGATAACACCTGAAGGCATACACTGACATACAGTGGGTGGGGAGTCTGGCTCACCTATTAGCCATACCCTAAGCCTCTGTAGTTGGGCCATCACATTTGGGATGCTGCTGTTCCTCAGGACAAAAGGCATCATGCACCGACCCAGGATACTTGGCAGTGATGTGGGAGATGTACTGGTCCCCCAGGCACACCATTTGCACATTCATTGAGTGGAAACTCTTCTGATTCCTGAACACCTGTTCGTTCTGGCGCGGGAGGGTGGCGAACGCAATATCTGTACAGTCAATCGCCCCAATAATATTGGGGATATGCCCCATTGCATAGAATCCTGTCTTCACAGTGGCAAAATCTTCCATCCTGGGGGAAAACAATGTAGCGGCACATGTGTTTCACCAGGGCAGACAAAACCTTTGCCAGCATGATTGAGAACATTGGCGGTGACATTCCTGCTGCCAAGCCTACTGCCACTTGGAAAGAACCAGTTGTCAGGAAATGGAGTACTGATAGCACTTGCACAAGAGGGGGATCCCAGTGGGATGATGGATGGCTGATACCAGGTCAGGTTCCAATTGGGAACACAGCTCTGTGATTGTGCGCAATGGTAGGTATCTAAGGGACACAGGCTGTCACAGTTTGAACAATGGAACCACAACCTCAGTGTCCATACAACATCAATGTGATGGGACAGTGGGAAGGGCAATGTATGTGCACTTTCAGGCAATGACGCAGTTATGGTTTATCTGATCGTTGTCCACCACCATGAAATGACGACCGCCTGTCCTGTATCTTGGGACAGGTGGAAGTGAGGTAACTCCGCTGACATCGGACGTCGTGGGGAAAGGCAGTCTCGCACCCTCGCATTCCTCATTAGCTAATATGGGGCTCTGTGGAGTAAAGTGGCCAATGGGGATCAGCGCCGGCGGTGACGGTGACAGTGTACACCGCCGCAGATGTGACCGTTATTTTTTATCTAAATCCTCACTTGTTTCCTGACTTTCCACAGGACAACACCTACACTACGTGTGCTGCTGTGACCTGTGTCTGGAACCTACCACTGCCCATGTGACCGGGGACAGGGCCCCTGTCTTCACTTCAGAGGAGGTGGAGCGACTGGTGGATGGGGTCTGACCCCAGTATGGACTTCTGTATGGGCCTCCAGACCAACAGGTGAGTACACATTGGGCACGATGCATGTGGGAATGATGCATGGAGATGTGTGTACAAGCATTGTGTCATCGGGGGGGAAATGTCTGTTGGTAGTGGACATGGTGGGCAACAGATGATGTGTGTGCCAATGGTGCCGGAAACGGGATTGGTGGGCCATATGTGTGACAGGCTGGATTGTATGTGTAATGGTGTCTTTCTGTCTGCATTACCTCTGCAGGTCAGCACCCATCAAAAAGAGGGATTGTGGCGTGCCATCACCAAGGATGTGCGGACCCTGGGGGTCTACAGCAGGCAGAGCATCCACTGCAGGAAACGGTGGGAGGACCTGAGACGTTGGGCATGGAAGACCGCAGAGTGCCAGCTGGAGATGGCTTCCCAATGAGGAAGGGGTGTCCGTCGGAACCTGACCCCCCTGATGATCTGCTTACTGGCACTGGCCGACCCAGAGCTGGAAGGGTGCTTGAGGGCATCATAGAAGCCACAATGGGGTGAGTGCAGTGGGCGTTACTACAATAATTGTTAGGTGGCATGGGATCTGGGTGGTGCGTGTGAGTTAGTGGGTGCCCCTTAATGCCAAACCAGACATTGCAGCGTAATCCAGCTCAAGGGTAATGGGTGCATGGGAAATGCAAGTAACCTAGTTTGTTTGCATTCCATGTCATTCAGGGCTTTGTGGGTCCCAGGAGGGTGCAGTTGGCAGTGTTTGGCCCTCATCTTGCTGTGGCATCTACCCAAATCAATGCCAGTGCAATGCATAGTGCTCAATCCTGATCCCTGTGTGTGACAGTGCTATATATGCCAACTGTGGTGTTGGTGCTGTAATTGACCAAGTGTTCCCTTTCTCTCTCTCCCTCCCTTTTTTCTTCTGTCATCCTGTCCATGTGTGCATTAGCATCATCTGGCGGAGGAGCAGCGAGCTGCACCCCACAGGACCCAGGAGGCAGACTCCACCGATGCCGAGGGAAGCAGTGGGACGGAGGGCAAGGGGAGCACCACGGCGGGGATAGGAGGTGACAACACTGACCCAAATACCTCCTCCAATGGAAGCTCCTTGGTGGTGGCGGACACCACTGTGACCACCCCAGATGCAGGTACAGCTGCCACCCCCATACCAGCACTGCCTTCCCAGTAGCCCTCAATGAGAGGCCCGTGCCTGCTCACCCAGGAGGGTGGAGATCTCCTTCGTCCCAGGCACCTCAGGCCCTGCCCCAGTGAGCCCTGCTGCCCTGAGTGAGGATGCTATTGACCTCCCGAGATCCATCTTTATAGGGCAGTCAACCATAGTGAATGCCATCCAGGGGCTGGCATCCCAGACTGTCTGCCCCCCCCCCCAAAGGACCCAAAGTCAGGCTCTCAGACACCCAACAGCCATGCGCCTGCACCCAAGTCCAGCAGGCGTACTCCTCCAACAACCACTCCCTGAACCTCCACTCCCATGCCTCCTCCCTCATCCCACCCCACCATCCCTAAGAAGCTTATCCTTGCCCAACTTGACCTTTTTCCTCCGCCTCCATACCCCTGTCCTGCCTGTAAGAGCACGGTCCCAACGACCCACCCCAACACCTCAGCCAAACAGTCCACAGGGACAGTGGAGGCACCTCCTAGTCGTGGAGGCAAGACAGTGAAGGATCCCACTCCACCAGCCAGGAAGGCTAAGGATCCCACTCCACTAGCCGGGAAGGGGAAGAATCCCACTCCATCAGCCAGGAAGGGGAAGAAACCCTCACCTCCTGCCAGGAAAGGGAAGAAGCCCTCACCTCCTGCCATGAAAGGGAAGAAACCCTCACCTCCTGCCATGAAAGGGCAGAAGCCCTCACCTCCTGCCATGAAAGGGCAGAAGCCCTCACCTCCTGCCATGAAAGGGAAGAAGCCCTCACATCCTGCCCTGAAAGGGAAGAAGCCCTCACCTCCAACTGAGACACATCAGCCCTCGCCTCAACAGAGGCTGCCCAGGAGGCCCCTTCCCCTGCTGAGACACAGCAGCCCTCACCTCCTGCAGAGGCTGGCAGGGTACCAGCACCACGACCACCAGTGGGCACGGGCCCTCATCCCCTGCTGAGACTCAACAGCCCTCGTCTCCAGCAGAGGCTGCCCAGGAGGCACCTTACCCAGATAAGACACAGCAGCCCTCACCTCCTGCAGAGGCTGCCCAAGAAGCACCTTCACCAGCAGAAACACTGCAGCCCTCACTTCAAGCAGAGGCTGGCTGGGTACCAATATCACCACCACCAGTGGTCTCGGAGCCCTCACCTATAGCTGAGACAGTGCAGCCCTCACCTCCAGCAGCGTGCATGTAGGCCATCCTCCAGGGACTGCTGTACAAGGAGTAGGCAAGTCCCCAACCTCAGAGACTGTGACCTTGCACTCCTCAGCTTTGGGAAATGGGCATGGAGCCCCCTCCAGAACCAGTGGGCAAGTCCCCCACCTCAGAGACTGTGTCCTTGAACTCCCCAGCATTGGGAAATGGGCATGGAGCCCCCTTCAGAACCAGTGGACAAGTAGTCCACCTCAGAGACTTTGACCTTGCACTCCCCAGTATTGGGAAATGGGCATAGAGCCCACTCCAGAACCAGTGGGCAAGTTCCCCACCTCAGAGACTGTGACCTTGCACTCCCCAGCATTGGGAAATTGGCATGGAGCTCCCTCCAGAACTAGTGGGCAAGTTCTCGACTTCGGCTGAGGTGCACCCCACCCTCTTCGCCCTAAGGTGCCTGCCCACTTCAATAATGATGCCCCTGCTCAGTTCTGTAAGGATGTTGTCAGGAAACAGGTTGGGTCTTGGACTGTGCCCTGTGGCCATGTGAGCCCTCAGTACTTTGGACTGGGCCTTGGCCCTTTGTGGACAATTGTACGTATCTTTTTGCTTTCCAATTGGTTCATTTGGTGGCTGTTACCATTCAATACATTCTCATGACTGCCTTACTGTTGTCCTTGCATTATTATGTTGTGTGTCATGTGCCATTGGTTTACGTCTGCATCTGGTTGTGTGTATGGTGTGTGTGTGTATGGTATGTGTTGTGCGTGTGTGTGTGTCACTCTCCTTTTCCACCCTCCCTCCCTTGTGTGCTAGGTGGCTATACTCACCGTCATCGCCTTCGTCGGCGTTGGTGTTCCAGGTGGGGCATGGCGTAGAAGAGCTTCAGGAAGACTTGCAGTTTCGGTTCCATGGCGGTGTTTTCTTCTCTGTGTCTCTGATGGTCAGTCTTTGGTCTTCTGTGTAGTGTTTCTGCCAGACTTTTGATGGCGTTGGTTCCACCCTGGAAATCCTGGCGGATTGCAGTGTCATGATATGGTGGGCGGTACCTTGTCTTCCGCCTGGCTGTTGATGGGTACAGCCATGGTGCGTGGTGTTAACGCCCTGGCAGATGGTGTGGTACATTGGCTGCCTATGGGAGTTATTACCGCCATGGACTTAATTTGGCTGTAATTACCACTAGCCTGTTGGCGGTATTTCTGCCACTTTATCACTCACCGCCAATGTCATAATGACCACCATAGTTCAGGATCTCACATTTACCACTACCATACTTGATGTCAGCTTTCCCCTCTCACGTACAACACTTGGGTCTTGCACATTTTGTACATGTGACATGTTTTGATGTCCGTAGCAGTTCCCTTGGGCATCTTTTTGGGCTTGTATCTCTGTTGTGATGTCAACATTGGAAATGTGCGTGGGTACAGATGGTGTTATCTGTCACAGCCTACTCTCATGATGGTGTGACTTGGCCACCCTCACTGTATATATGTGAAACGTTGACATATGGACACTGATGTGTTGTACAATCAGTGTTGGTCTATGTGTGTCACTTCTCCATGTATTCCTGCACTACTGGTGATGCATGTATTGTCACCTACATTGCTCCCATTCTTTAGACTGTTTGCACTTTGTGCACATCTCATACTGCAACATTGTCTAGACATACATGGACATAATGCAACATGTGACTTGTGTTCATGGAAGATGATCTCCTTCTCCTGCCAACTTGATAGGTATGGGTCCATTGTCAGTATTTGTGAGTTGTCATGAGTTCCACACACTCATAACATCACTCCTGCCACACCACTTGTGTTGTCTCCATTTGACATCTCATGTTGTTTTGCAAGTATGTGTGGGTGTCCGGAAGCAGTCCATCCAGTATGTCCATTGTACATGTGTCTGCATTTCTTCCAGCATGGCACAGACTAGGTAACTCTTACTGTGACTGCTGATATTGAGGTGTCACATCATCTCAGTGCTGGAGAGTTAATTAGCCAATTGCAATATATATGGCTAGGTATACTCCCACTCTTTTTGGGGTGGTGTCTCAGACATATTTCAACAATGCTGGACAGAGTAGCACTTACCACATCAGATTGCGATGTTGGAGGCCACGACATGTATGGAACTATTTGTTAATGTTGCTATCATGCACTTGTTCTGTCATGTGGGTGACAATGGGTGGTGTGTATTGCTTTGTGCTGTGTAATGTAGTTGTACACAGCATACTACATATACATGCTGACACATCAAGCATGTTGATCCTGGCAAAGCCGTTGCTACCTAGAATATACACCCATACATCAGTCTGCACATGTTTGCCTAGATTTGGCCTAGCCATGTGTTAGGACAGCAGATTTGTGTGACAAATGTACCCCTTAGGTACATCGTGAATATTTGCTACTCTGCCTACATTCAACCCAATTGAATATGTGATGGTGCATTGTTCCAAAATATCCATGGATGGTGATTTTGGGTCATGTGTTTGGATAGTGATTCTGCACCCATACCTGCTTATGTAGTCAAGGCAACCCATTCCGCACTCCACAGCCAACGTGTGTGTGCCATACGTGAGGTACAGTCCACCATGTTCCAGGGTTGTGCACATTGGCATTTCCGGGACACAATCCCATGAATGCACTGTGCAGGCTCAGCATTAGACATTGGTTACATTCCCTGGGCTTTAACTGAGGGACCACAGTTCGCAATGATGTACCACCCTTGTCACACATGTACCATGCATGCAGTGCTACTGTCACCATGAGTTGTGACAGTGTTCTGTTCCTACATAATTTGATATCCATTTGTTGACAGCCCTTACCTCATGTGTGCCCCCCTTGCATTCATCATGTTATCCCCTTCTGTGCCCAGGACGTAATGGTTACCTCCTGAGGCACAGTGCTTGTGTGCCCAGGACGTAACCATTACGTCCTGGGCACAGAGCTCGCTCCCTCTGTGGGGTTCCCCCCACCCCCCCAAGGCAGGGAGGGAAGGGGAAGCCCTTCCCCTTCCACCCCCGACCCCTCCACCCCCCTGTAAAGTCAGCGCACGATTGCATGCTGATTGTCACAAGGCCTCCTCCCATTGCGCTTTCTCTTCCGATCATGTGTAGGAGGCCAAGAGACTTCAAAGGGAAGGAAAGTTATTTCCTTCCCTTTGAAATCTCTCTCAGCGTTTTAGCAGCCGGATTGCAAGCAATCCGGCTGCTAAAATGCCCACAAGACAGCAGGGATTTTTTTTTTATGATATTGTCATGAGGGAGCGACCCCTTGGGCAAGAGTCGCTCCCAGGGGGGGCATTTTTTTTAAAGGCCTTTTCTGCCCCCAGGGGAGGCAGAAACCTCTAGGCACCAGGGAGCTTTTTTTTTGTTGTTGTTGTTTTTGTTTTGTTTTGTATTTTTGAGGTGGGGAGCGACCCCTTAGGCAAGGGTTGTTTCCCTAGGGGGCAAATTATATTTAGGCCATTTCTGCCCCCCTTGGGGGCAGATTGGCCTATTTTTCTGAGGCCAATCTGCTCCCAAAGGGGGCAGAAACCACTAGACACCAGGGAGTTTTTTTTGTTTCGCGAATTTCACGCAAGGGGAGCGAGCCCTTAGGCAAGGGCCGTTCCCCTGGGGAGCAAATTTATTTTAGGCCATTTCTGCCCCCCTGGGGGGCAGATCAGCCTATTTTATTTAGGCCGATCTGCCCCCAAGGGGGGCAGAAACCACTAGGCACCGGGGATTTTTTTTTTTTTATTGTTTTACAGATGGGGAGCGACCCCTTAGGCAAGGGTCGCTGCCCTGGAGGGGCAAATTGTATTTAGGCCATTTCTGCCCCCCTCGGGGGCAGATCTGCGGATTTTGGGTCAATCTGCTCCCAAAGGGGGCAGAAACCACTAGACACCAGGGATCTTTTTTTTTGCGCCAACGTCACGCAAGGGGAGCGACCCCGTAGGCAAGGGTCGCTCCCCGGGGGTTGGGGGGCAAATTTATTTTAGGACAAATGTGATGTGTCCACGTTGTGTTTTGGGCCATTTCCTTTCGTGGGCGCTAGGCCTACCCACACAAGTGAGGTTCCCTTTTTTATCGGGAGACTTGGGGGAACGCTGGGTGGAAGGAAATTTGTGGCTCCTCTCAGATTCCAGAACTTTCTGTCACCGAAATGAGAGGAAAAAGTGTTTTTTTGGCCAAATTTGGAGGTTTGCAAAGGATTCTGGGTAACAGAACCTGGTCAGAGCCCCACAAGTCACCCCATCTTGGATTCCCCTAGGTGTCTAGTTTAAAAAAATGCGCTGGTTTGCTAGGTTTCCCCAGGTGCCGGCTGAGCTAGAGGCCAAAATCCACAGGTAGGCACTTTGTAAAAAACACCTCTGTTTTCTGTGAAAAAATGTGATGTGTCCATGTTGTGTTTTGGGCCATTTAATTTCGTGGGCGCTAGGCCTACCCACACCAGTGAGGTACTATTTTTATCGGGAGACTTGGGGGAACGCTGGGTGGAAGGAAATTTGTGGCTCCTCTCAGATTCCAGAACTTTCTGTCACCGAAATGAGAGGAAAAATTGTTTTTGTTGGTCAAATTGTGATGTTTGCAAAGGATTCTGGGAAACAGAACCTGGTCAGAGCCCCACAAGTCACCCCATCTTGGATTCCCCTAGGTGTCTAACTTTCAAAAATGCACTGGTTTGCTAGGTTTCCCCAGGTGCCAGCTGAGCTAGAGGCCAAAATCCACAGGTAGGCACTTTGTAAAAAACACCTCTGTTTTCTGTGAACAAATGTTATGTGTCCACGTTGTGTTTTGGGCCATTTCCTTTCGTGGGCGCTAGGCCTACCCACACCAGTGAGGTACCATTTTTATCGGGAGACTTGGGGGAACGCTGAGTGGAAGGAAATTTGTGGCTCCTCTCAGATTCCAGAACTTTCTGTCACCGAAATGAGAGGAAAAAGTGTTTTTTTGGTCAAATGTTGAGGTTTGCAAAGGATTCTGGGTAACAGAACCTGGTCAGAGCCCCACAAGTCACCCCATCTTGGATTCCCCTAGGTGTCTAGTTTCAAAAATGCACTGGTTTGCTAGGTTTCCCCAGGTACCGGCTGAGCTAGAGGCCAAAATCCACAGGTAGATAGTTTGCAAAAAACACCTCTGTTTTCTGTGAAAAAATGTGATGTGTCCATGTTGTGTTTTGGGCCATTTCATTTCGTGGGCGCTAGGCCTACCCACACCAGTGAGGTACTATTTTTATCGGGAGACTTGGGGGAACGCTGGGTGGAAGGAAATTTGTGGCTCCTCTCAGATTCCAGAACTTTCTGTCACCGAAATGAGAGGAAAAATTGTTTTTTTGGTCAAATTGTGATGTTTGCAAAGGATTCTGGGAAACAGAACCTGGTCAGAGCCCCACAAGTCACCCCATCTTGGATTCCCCTAGGTGTCTAGTTTTCAAAAATGCACTGGTTTGCTAGGTTTCCCCAGGTGCCGGCTGAGCTAGAGGCCAAAATCCACAGGTAGACAGTTTGCAAAAAACACCTCTGTTTTCTGTGAAAAAATGTTATGTGTCCATGTTGTGTTTTGGGCCATTTCCTTTTGTGGGCGCTAGGCCTACCCACACCAGTGAGGTACTATTTTTATCGGGAGACTTGGAGGAACACAGAATAGCAAAACAAGTGTTAATGCCCCTTGTCTTTCTCTACATTTTTTCCTTCCAAATGTAAGGCAGTGTGTAAAAAAGACGACTATTTGAGAAATGCCCTGTAATTCACATGCTAGTATGGGCCCCCTGGAATTCAGAGATGTGCAAATAACCACTGCTTCTCAACACCTTATCTTGTGGCCATTTTGGAAATACAAAGGTTTTCTTGATACCTATTTTTCATTTTGCAACAAATGAATTGCTGTATACCCGGTATAAAATAAAAACGCATTGCAAGGTGCAGCTCATTTATTGGCTCTGGGTACCTAGAGTTCTTGATGAACCTACAAGCCCTATATATCTCCACAACCAGAGGAGTCCAGCTGACGTAACGGTATATTGCTTTCAAGAATCTGACATCGCAGGAAAAAGTTACAGAGTAAAACGTGGAGAAAAATGGCTGGTTTTTTCACCTCAATTTCAATATTTTTTTATTTCAGCTGTTATTTTCTGTAGGAAACACTTGTAGGATCTACACAAATGACTCCTTGCTGAATTCAGAATTTTGTCTACTTTTCATAAATGTTTAGCTTTCTTGGATCCAGCATTGGTTTCTCACCCATTTTGGTCACTAACTGGAAGGAGGCTGAAAGCACAAAAAGTAGTAAAAATGGGGTATGTCCCAGTAAAATGTCAAATTTGTATTGAAAAATTGGGTTTTTCAATTCATGTCTGCCTGTTCCTGAAAGCTGGGAAGATGGTGATCTTGCCACCGCAAACCCTTTGTTGATGCCATTTTCAGGGAAAAAACCACGAGCTGCCTTCTGCAGCCCTTTTTTCCAATTGTTTGGAAAAAAACAAACTTTTCTCTGTATTTTGGCTAATTTCTTGGTCTCCTTCAGGGGAACCCACAAAGTCTGGGTACCTCTAGAATCCCTAGGATGTTGGAAAAAAAGGACGCAAATTTGGCGTGGGTAGCTTATGTGATCAAAAAGTTATGAGGGCCTAAGCGCGAACTGCCCCAAATAGCCAAAAAAAGGCTCGGCACAGGAGGGGGAAAAGGCCTGGCAGCGAAGGGGTTAAGCATGGTGTTGTTTTGGTGGATGGGCTAGGTATTGGCACCTGCCCACTTGACAAGATGACACATGTGGTGGTGCATGGATCTAGACCTTCAGGATTCACATGCCTGCAAATGGCATGTCACTGATACTTGAGATGGTGGCAGTAGACCCACTCATGTCACAAACATTGTTGCTACCATACTGGTCACCTTTGTGTTACCTACCTGCTCACTGAGGTTTGAGTAACATTCCAATGGTGTATGTAGTGGAGAACGAGTAGATGAAGGAGATTCAGGTGCAAAGTGAGTTATTAGTGTTATTTACAAAGTGATATTTAAAGTATTGTAGTTATGTGTAGACGTTCTCCACAACGTGGAGTCTCCTACGAACTCCTGCGGCAGTGTTTATTTCTTACCCATTCACATTATCTGCTCCATCGTCATCCTTGTCCTCGATGAGAGCATCATCCTGTTCATACCATGGGATATTTGTCCGGACACAAATGTTGTGCATTCCAAGGTGATCATGCAAACAAGTGGTAGAGCATACAAGAGGCTTCCTCCTGTCAGGGCCTGGATTTCAGGAGGCCAAATGTCCTCTTCACCACATTGCGGGTTTTCCTCTGTCCCTCATTGTAGGCCTGCTGTTCTATAATTGTGGGATTGGCAAAAGGGGTCATCACCCACAGCTGAATGCCGTACCTTCGGTCAGCTGCAAAGGAAAGAGAGGAGATGTGTTGGTAAGTGTTGATAGTGGTTTGGAACATCACGTGGCAATGTACTTTTTAGTTGGAGTGGTGACACAGACTTGCTTGTGGTGTAGTGTATGTTCCTATTCTTGTGAAATGGTTTCTTTGGACTGTGTTGATAGGCATGACAATCTTGGGTAGTGGCTCAAGGGCCTGGGAAGTCTTTATGTGGTTCCCAAAAGTGATGGACATGATTTGGGTGCATGTGTTGTGTAGTCCATATTTGAAGCAGTATTCTATTCTTACATTGCACATACCACTTCCTAGCAGCACAATGGTGTCAGATGTTGATACAGATAGTTTCCCTACAAAGCCAGACTGTGCCGTCAATATTACCACGTTGCACTATGCATGCAGTGTGACACTTAGGGGCATATTTAAGACCTCCTGGGTCGCCACCAGAGTATCACTTTTATTGAAGCTCCAGTGGCACTATGCCCTGCCCCGTATTTAAAAGGTGTCGTTATGCCACTTTTTGTAGCTTGAAACCCCCTTGCAATTACGGCCCCTTCACATGTAGACCTTTGCGTGGAAGGGACGTACAATGGGTGTTGCTGTGGGCATGCCACAACAACACCTATTGAATTTTCTTGTTACCTCAGAATTTCATAAATCTGAGGCAGCACCAAAATCTAACCCCACCCCAGGAGTGGCGTTAGCAAGGCGCAATGAGGAGAAATACTTTTATTCCAGCTCATTGTTTGCTATTTTGATGTGTGCCGCATTCTGCTGCATGCATAGAAATACCAAAATGCTAGACATGTTAGTTTATGTGCGGGAAGGTATCCCTTCCCACACATAAACAATCACAGCCGTCAACTGATGGTGCAAGGATGCCTGCGTTGGTGCTGGTAGCTAATTTTTGCACCAGCACTGGGGACAACACAAGGGTTTCTGTATTCAATTAAATAAGGCACATTCCATGTGACAGAGCTGCCAATTTTGCCGCAGCATTTCACTCCATCATTTTCCATTGATTATGGGCCCTAGTGACCCTTTGTGGCAGATGATGGTTGTGCTAGCCATGAAGTGTATAGGAGTGTGTGTCCCACATTGGTAGGATGATGTAATTTAGTTCAGAAGTATCTCCTAGCTTCTATCACATAATTTCTGACAGACACTTTCTACAAATTAACAGTACAGGTGCTGGGGGGGGGGGTACATCTATTTTTCATATGGTTCCCTTAGTACAGTGCATTTAAGGTCAGGTATCTCCACTATACACCTTCCGCATCCTACTATGTCATCCATGAATGTTAGTGTTTTTTCACAGACACAACACCATGGTGGACCATTTCTTGTAGTTGGGCCAGGCATGGTGTTCTTCGTGGGCACTAGGGGCGCATGTGAGGTAGCACTGGAGTAGGTGCTGCCCCATTTCTCATGATTCAGCCCCATGGTCTTCAATGATAAATATTTTTGTATATGTATGTGTGGGACACAATGCAGCAGACAGGTGTATGTGCACACTGCAGGTATGTCAGGTATGTGTAGCTGATGTATACTTGGTTTTGGCACTACTTGGGTGGCATTGGATTTAGGTTCTGCCCGAGGCTTGCACAACATGGTTTACGTGGCACTGTGCCTATGTGTGACTTCCTCAACATGACCATAGCCTATGCCATTGACATGCCTTTGCGCTTCTTTGTTTGGTGTAATGTGTGTGTGAGTGATCTGTATTTAGTTGTCAACCTGTGGACACTTGTAGTGGTTTGTGAGCAGTTTCTGCATGTAAAGGAGACTTGACTTCACCTGCCCACACGTGGTTTGCCAGTCAGGGTGTTGCTGTGTTATATAGATTTGGGTGTATGTGTTTGTGACATGCAATGTGTGCAGTGTAGTGTGGCAAGAGGCTTTTGTGTTGTTGTCTGTACATCTCTGTGGATCTGCCCATGTGTATTTATTGTTGTGTTTGTCTTGTTTGTCCTTGATGGTATGCGTCATGGACACTGCCGGGATATTTCGCCAGGATGTTGCTGAAGAGCCCACGGTGGTCCGCAATGGCCTGCACATTGATGGAACGTGTGTGCTTGCAGTTCCTGTAGAAGTGTTCTGTTGCTGCAGGTGGCACCTGTTGGACATGGGTACAGTCCATTGCACCCAGCACAATTGGAAAGCCAGCAATCTGATAGAAACCTTCCTTGGTCTCCTGCTGCAGCTGATGGGTGTTTGGGAAGCAGATGTGTTGTGGTATGAGGCGTGGGACTGCGTCCAGGACCTTTGGTAGGCAGACAGAGAAGGATGACTGGGAGATACCAGCTACTCAAGCACCCGTTGTCTGAAATGATCCAGGCGCCATCATGTGGAGGACAGCGAGGAGTTTTGTCGTGGGTGGAATGTTATAGGGAGTTTGCAGCCTTGCCGTGATGTGTGGTGCTATCAGGTGCAGCAGCTGTACGATGGACTCCCGGATGAGTCTGTACGTCCGGACCACATCTTGTTCCCTCATTCCAAAGATGGTGATTCCCTGTCTAAAGATTCTCTCCCTTCTTCTGTGCAGCCTCTGTGGCTGTTATTGTGGGGTTTGAGGTTGCTGCGGTGGTGGTGGTTGAATCTTCTGTCTTTACAGACGTATGCAGCATGTGCCAAGCTGGAGCAGTAGCACATCCATGTTGTCCTGGCAGTGTCCAGGGCTCCTTCTGTGTTTTTTCCTTGAGTGGTGTTGCATGAGCCTTTTTTAACTCCTGGTCTGACCAGGTGTTAATTTTTCCTTCGTTAGCGTTGTTTTTGCGTCGGGTGATAAATATGGCACTAGGGGGTTAGCGTTGTATTTAGGAAGGGAACGCCTACCTTGCATCTCATTAATGCAAAGTGGTTTTGCGTATCCTAAACATAGCGCTAACTCCAGGTCTAAAGTCAAAATATAAATATGGAGTTAGCTATACGCTGTTTTAGCATAAAAAATGTTGACGCTAAAACGGCGCAAGCCAAGTATAAATATGCACCTTAGAGTCCTAATTGCTGTCTCCCGATTTTGTAAGATGCAATGATCTTAAAAAAACCTGTCCACGACTCTCCGCCATAGCTCCATCTTCCTAGCAATGGATGTCTGCTTCACCTGTGATCCGAATAGCTGTGGCTCTACCCGGCCCGGATGATTTCCTCCACCATGACCCTTAGCTCCTCCTTAGAGAATCTGGGGTGTCTTTGTGGTGCCATGGGTGTAGTGTGAGTGGTGTGTGTGAGGGTGTGTGGGGTAATGTGTTGGTGTGTGTACTGTGAGGTGCATGGATGGTGTATGGGTGATGGTGTTCTGTGGCTCTGGTTCTGTGGGTGCTCTTGGCGTGTCTCTCAGTTGTAAATTGTAGTGGTAAAGAGCTGTGGGTAATGTGGGTGTGTGTTTTATAGTGGTGTGAGTGTGTGGGTGTGGTGTGTGTATGTATGTCAGGTGTGTGTAGTTTGAATTGTCCAATGTGATATTGTTTTGTTAGTGTGTGTGTATTTTGAGCGCAGCGGTGTGTACCGCCAATGGTTTACCGCGGTTGAATGTCTGCCGCGGTGATTCCTGGGTCATAATGCTGTGGGCGTACTTCTGTTGGCGTAAAGATGTGGGTTTTGGGCTGCCGGACTTGTGTGTGTGTCTGTGTAGTGGCGGATTTCTATGTGTGAGTCATAATACGCGTAGCGGTATACCACCTCCGTCATGGTATGTTGGAGGCAATCAGCATGGCGGTAAGCGACAGTTACCGCCAATGTCATAATGAGGGCCTTATTCCTTTTCCTTGAAGACTTCCATTGAAGTCTTCACTATGCTGATACCTTCCTGAAATTCCTGAGATCCCTTTTAGATCTTCCTAATTCCTTAATTATGATATTGATTGGATGATTCTAGAGCAATGTTATGTTCAGGAGAGAGAACCACATTTTCTTTATGGAACATCTATTTCTTATTCTCAGTTTCTTTATTGTGGTAGCTGTAACTATCCTGTATCTTATTTTGCTATAGCTGAACTTATTGAGGCATTTCAGCTTGCCAACTGCATTGCTGTACCTTTTGAATATATCCTTGGCGCGCATAAATACTTGATTGATTAATAACCTGAATAAACTTTTGTTTACTTCACTTAGTGAATCTTGGCCCTTATTGTGGCTACACATTGGCTTCACAAGTCTGAAATTTATTATTGATGTTGACTCCCTTTCAATGCTTCATGTTGATTTATAAAGGTCCATATGACCAATGGGGGGAAATACTTGACTACTCTACTAAGATACTGTGGTTTACCTCCGTGCACGCTCTCACCTTGTAGTCCTCATTGTCTTATCTAACATTTGCCATACATTGATTTACACACTTGTATGATTCTTTGTCTCAGTGTAATGTGTTTGTGATATGAAGTAATGTTACACCCTACAATGATATGAGTAGCACTATAAAAGAAATTAAATACTTGCAAGAGAGCGGCTATGGAGAGATGAGGGGCACGCTTGGTGGATGGTACTGAGTGCATCCATGGAACAGGAGGCCATCGAGGGGTGCCAAAAAAGATTGCTGAGCCGAGCACCACCAGCTCTAAAGCGGACCTGCCTATGAGTGAGATGATAGGATAACAGTGAGAACAGAGAGGAGAATCTTAGAGAGAGGAGTTTCAATAGACGCAACTAATAATTATGCTAAAGAAAGTTGTGATGATGGTATGAGCAACAATAGTGAAGTGAAAAGTCGAGAGTAGTGTGTGTGTGTGTGTGTGTGAGTGTGTGTGTGTGTGGCTATCTAGAGGAAAGCAAAGTGTTAGAGAGAGAACAGAGTGTCAGGGGATAGGGAGAGTAGTCAGGTAAATGAAAAGTGTTAAATAGGAGGATGAAAGTTGTGGAACTGTGACATAGAAAACAGAAGGGGATAGGTGAGAAAGAACACATCTCCAATCACTTAAGAGACCTCCACTGGCTTCCTATTGAGAAAAGAATTAACATCAAACTCCTAGGGCATGCATACAAGTCCCTCCACGACCCACCTATCTCAACCACAGCATCACCTTCTACTCCCCCATCAGACGTCTCCATGCAACAAGCACTAGCCATTGTACCTCGCATACGGAAGACCTCAGCTGGTGGAAGATCCTTCGTCTACCTCATGGCAAAGAGCTGAAACACTCTGCCCCTGCTCCTCAGGCGGTCACCATCACTACCTCAATGCAGGAAGGACCTTAAGACCTGACTCTTCAACTGAAGCTCCGAGGACAACCCCCTTCAGTGCCTTGAGGCCTTTGCGGGTGAGTTGTTGCACTCTATACACCCTGATTTAATTTGACTTGATTTGAGAAGTGGAAGGTATGTTTTTCAGATGAGGAAAGAGGATGAATAATAGAAATATTGAGAGAGGATAGTGAGTGAGAAAGAAGAAAGAGAAGTAGAAATTTTAGTGGTGGAGAATGTTAGGTGGACCGCTAAGCTCCCAGATGAAGATCGCTAAGATGAAGAGGTGAAAATGAACAAGTGAAAAAAAGCTAGAATGAGATAAAAAGGGAAGAAGGGACAGAACATAGATATAGGAGGCTGTAGTGAAGGGAGGAGTGTGGGTTGAAAACATATTGGCAGCATACGGGTACATTTTGTCAACACCAGGGCAGTGCGCACTCTATTGGCGACTAGAATGCAAAAACCCAGCACTCTCAAAACAATGTAATTTATGCATTGTGCTGAGATGTTGTTGTTTAACCCTTTGCATTGCAGAGTTCAATCCTCAAGACTTATTTTTAATGTGCTTACAAATGCTGTTCATTTGCAATGTATTGCTGCAGTCTTTCAGAGTGTGTTAGGGTGTGGTCCCTTTCTAGGGCCTTCTAGAGACTTTACCTGCAACATGCCTGGGTGTGGTTGTGGGATGGGCCAAGACTCTATAAAAAGGAGCCAGCCCAGCTCCAAGTGCTCACTATTCAGAGGTCCCGGTGCAGAGCAACAGCTACTTCCTGAGCTCCTGTTCCGGTGGCCTATTTGATCTTCCAGACATCTGACTTTCATTCTTCATTTGGAGATCCTTGTTCTGGGCGGTAAGAAGGTGGTTGGGCTGGCCTCCCGACGCCGTTATCGAGAACTCTCATGTTCTTGGGCCTAATTCTTTTATGATTTGACAGAGTACTTTGCACGTGTGAAATATGCGCTTGAGTGTTTGTGTCATTTGCAGGGTGACTTGCGAAACGGCAAGGCGCGCGATTCGTTTCATGCTAATTTTATCTTGTTATTCATTGCACGCTACCATTTCTTGACATTTGCATGGTGACTTAAGCATCGTCAAGACGCGCGATTCGTTTTATGGTGTTTTAACTTTGTTGTTCATTGCATGCTACCATTTCTTGACATTTACATTGTGGCTTAAGAATCGGCAAAAGACGCGCTATTCGTTTCATTGTACTTTGATCTTGTTATTCATTGTGAGCTGTTATTTCTTGGCATTTACATCGTGGTTTACGAATCAGCAAGACGCGCGATTCGTTTAATGATGATTTGACTTTGATATTCATTGCGTACTACCATTTCTTGGCATTTTACATGGTGACACTCGAATCGGCAAGACGCACGATTCTCTCCTCGAGTTTAATTCATGTTGTTTATTGTGTGCCACTATTCTAAGATATTTATCATGTAATATTCGAGTTGACAAGTTATGTGATTTATTTTCCTGAATCCATATTGTGTTATTCATGGTGCACAATCCCTTTATGGTGTTTACTATATATATATACATATATATATATATATATATATAAATCTACAATATGCGCAATTTGTGTTGAAACATTTTAAGAGTACACAGAAGATCAGAGTTTCTAGATGCAATATTGTATGGTCCTAGTATGCATTCTCAAAAAATGATTTATATGACTGGTTTAAAATTTAGTCAGAATGTTTTTCTGATTCTCATGTAAAGGAAAGTACTTGAATAAGAAAGTTTTCATTTAATCCATCTTGATTCCCTTACAGGTATCCGGCCATCTTGAAACTTAATCATTTTAAACCTAATTCTTAGATTGTTCATGTTTTCAGAATGACTATGCTTAGAATGATAGTCTAGTATTGATTTCAGGAGATATAATTTTCATATTGTGTGTTCTAGCCTTTTTCTTATTACAGGTCTCCTTCCCAGCTGTTTCCCTTCCTAATCCCCTCTTCCC
The DNA here is from genome assembly GCF_031143425.1 of Pleurodeles waltl. Taxonomy (NCBI): domain Eukaryota; kingdom Metazoa; phylum Chordata; class Amphibia; order Caudata; family Salamandridae; genus Pleurodeles; species Pleurodeles waltl. The sequence goes on along the minus strand of NC_090448.1, from coordinate 723,791,653 downwards.
CTCTTGAACTCTCTTAGCCTCTGTGATTTATCTATCAGAGTCTTGGAGCTGTTCAGTGGTGGACGTGTTGGGAATGTGCGCAGACCCCGAGGATCTGGTGACTCTGACAGAATAGTGAGCCCCCAAATTATTATCCTCCTGGTTTGTGTATGTTCTCAGCATGGACACGCTGGACAAGTTAGTCAAGGCTATCACCCAGCTCCAGGCAGAGGTGGTATCATCCAAAGAATTGACAACTAGCTTAGCTGAGAGAGTGCGTCAGTTGCAAGATAAGGTAGAGAAGAAGGAACAAAGTCCCACAGGTGTCTCCTGGCCAGGTACTTCTTCTCAGGCTTCTGGAAGTAATCCGACAAACATTTCCCTAAATGTTCCTTCCGCAATTCCTTTAGCTCCCCCAGAACTTTTCTCAGGTGACCCTTTGAAAGCGCAATCTTTCCTGGTTCAAGTGGGACAACACTTCACCTGCAGACCACATACTTTCCCCGATGCCGTGTCCAAAGTAGCTTTCTTGTTATCATATTTGGCTGGGGATGCAGCTACTTGGGCAATTCCTCTTGTGTGTAAAAATAGTCCCTTGTTGTACAACTGGAGAAATTTTGTTAGTGAGTTTGAGAGAGTTTTTGATCGTAGAACTGTAACACAGTCAGCAGATCGTGAATTATTAGGTTTACGCCCAGGGAATCAAGACCTAGGGGGTCATTCCGACCCCGGCGGGCGGCGGGCACCGCCCGCCGGGCAGAAACCGCCCAAACACCGCCCCGCGGTCAAATGACCCCGGGGACCATTCTAACTTTCCCGCTGGGCCGGCGGGCAATCTTCAAATGATCGCCCGCCGGCCCAGCGGGAAAGCCCCAGCAAAGATGAAGCCGGCTCCGAATGGAGCCGGCGGATTTGCTGGGGTGCGACGGGTGCAGTTGCACCCGTCGCGATTTTCAGTGTCTGCCAAGCAGACACTGAAAATCTTAATGGGGCCCTGTTAGGGGGCCCCTGCACTGCCCATGCCAGTGGCATGGGCAGTGCAGGGGCCCCCAGGGGCCCCTCGACACCCGTTCCCACCAGCCTCTTCCTGGCGGTGTAAACCGCCAGGAACAGGCTGGCGGGAAGGGGGTCGGAATCCTCATGGCGGCGCTGCATGCAGCGCCGCCATGGAGGATTCCCCCAGCCGGGGGAAATCCGGCGGGAAACCGCCGGACCCGGCTGGGCGACCGCAGCTTCACAGCCGCGGTCGGAATACCTGATGTAGCACCGCCAGCCTGTTGGCGGTGCTACCTCCGGCCTCCACCGCCAGGGTCGTAATGAGGCCCCTAGTGTCGTATTTAGCCAATTTTAACCGGCTGGTTGCCGAGACATCCTGGCCTGAAGAAAAACAAGCGGTCTTGTTTTACAAGGGACTCAAAGAGGAACTAAAAGATATCTTAGCGCAAATCGACCCACAACCTACAGACTGTAAAGAATAAAAAAACCTTGTATTGAGGCTCGATCATCGTTTAGCAGAACGTAAAGGAACGCGCAACAAGATTGAAAAATATTCATGGCGTGTTCATGATAACAGAGACTCAAGAACTCCGAGAGAGAGAACGCTGGAACCGATGGAAATTGGAACCATCAGAAGACCTTTGACCAAAGATGAAAAGGACCTACGCAGAAAAAATGGACAATGTCTTTATTGTGGGCGGAAGGGTCATTTTGCCAAAGATTGTCCAATCAAACCAAAGAACAAGCAAGGTCCAGTTTAGAAGGTCGCAGCCAATGCACCAGTCGAGTTTGGAAAACTAAAACACCCGAGATGCAGAGAAGGGTTGCTCCTGGGTGTCACCGTGGACCCTTCACAATCTAGACATCTTAAACTGGAAATAAGAGTTCAAGTCAAGAAAAAGATCTATTTCAAAAAAGCTCTAGTCGATTCTGGGGCTACTGGGAACTTTGTTGATGTCCAATTGGTTTGTACATGGGGGATCCCATGTATTGAAAAGAAGACCCCAGAAATCATCCAGGCAGTCGATGGAAAACTCTTGACTGGAGGTCCAGTAACTCTTCAGACTATCCCCTTGTCGATGATTTGTTAAGATAAGAATCAAAGAAAGAAACATAAAGAGAAAATCATTCTTGACGTGATCCATGCTCCCCAATATGGGATTATCCTCGGTTTGCCATGGTTAACTCATCACAATCCAGAGATCAATTGGGCAGAACGAAAAATCGTGTTCTCATCTGCGCTATGTAACGAACAATGTCTCCAAAAGATTCAAGTACCAAAAGTTTGTAACTCTTACATAGCTACTGCCGCAGAGAAAGAAATTCAGCTGCCCCAACAGTATTCATCTTACAAAGATGTATTTGATGAGAAGGGAGCAGAGACTCTACCTCCTCATAGATCTTATGACTGTCAAATTGATCTAGCCACAGGTGCGATACTTCCCAACTGTCGTGTATATGCCCTGTCAGAACATGAAAATCAACATTTATGAAAATACCTAGATCAATTTTTGGAGAATGGCTTCATTCGCCCCTCTAAGTCTCCTGCAGCTTCGCCTTTGTTTTTTGTTCCAAAAGCTAATGGAGAACTTCAAACTTGCATCGACTATAGGGGTTTGAACAAAGTCACCATCAAGAATAAATATCCTTTACCCCTCATTCCGGTATTATTGGAACAAGTAAAGAGAGCAAAAATCTACACGAAGCTTGACCTTCGAGGTGCTTATCATTTGGTCAGAATGAGAGAGGGTGACGAATGGAAAACAGCGTTCAAGACAAGATATGGCCTTTTTTAATACACCGTCATACCTTTTGGTCTGTGTAATGCTCCAGCAGCATTACAATTTTTCTTGAATGACATTCTTAGAGAGTACCTCGACATATTTGCCATAGTCTACATCGATGACATTTTGATCTACTCTGACAACGAAAACGAACATGTCCAACATGTCAAGTAAATTCTTCCAGCCCTTCGAAAGCACCATTTATATTGCAAACTAACCAAGTGTGAGTTTCATGTTACCACAGTTGAGTTTTTAGGGGTTATTCTTACCCCTCGAGGTATGGTGATGGCAGAAAAGAAAGTAAAAGCCGTATCTGATTGGCCCACCCCAAAGACTGTTCGTGATGTACAGTGTTTCCTGGGGTTTGCAAATTTTTACCGGAGATTCATAAATCATTTCTCCCAGACAGTGGCTCCAATCACTAAGCTACTAAGAAAGAAAGAAAAGTTTGTATGGTCCCCAGAAGCTGATCAAGCCTTCTCGACTTTGAAGAAAGCTTTCTCCACTGCCCCAGTCTTGACTCATTCTGATGCGAATCGACCTTTCATAGTGGAAGCTGATGCTTCTGATGTAGCAATAGGAGCCGTCTTATCACAACGAAATAAAGGCACTGGTCAACTTCATCCTGTAGCTTATATGTCTCAGAAGTTGAACGAAGCCGAACAGAACTATGTGATTGCTGAAAAAGAGCTTCTGGCGATTCGTGACACCTTTAAAGAATGGAGACATCATTTGCTGGGTGCCAAATACACTGTCACAGTATATACTGATCATCGTAATCTTAAATTCATGAGTTCCGCCAGACTTTTGACCCCTCGGCAATTACGCTGGATGCTGTTTTTTGCTGAATTAGATTTTGTAGTAACCTTCCGGCCTGGTAAAGATAATCGCAAAGCTGACGCCTTGTCCCGTCTAGAGTCTACCACGTTGCCTGCATTTCAAGCCTCTAGAGCTATCATTGCTCCTGACAAGGTTCTATGTATTATAAGAACTGAAGATTTCTTTGAAGAAATTCTCAACTCTTTCACTGTTGAAAAATGGTAAACATGGGCCCAAGCAGATCCCAAAAGGTCAATCAAGCAAGGACTACCCTTTCATGATGCTCGTTTGTTCGTACCCATTACCAAACTTCGCAAGATAGTGTTTCATTGGTTGCATGTTATACCGACAGCAGGTCACCCAGGAACTCCTAAAACTCTTGAACTGATCCAACGCTATTTTTGGTGGCCTACCATAACAAGAGATGTAAAAGCAATGGTAAACAACTGCGAAGTTTGTGCTCGCATTAAAACAAGTCATTCAAAACCAAAAGGGTTGTTACATCCACTTCCAACCCCAAGTCGTCCATGGGAGCACATTTCTTTAGACTTTATTACCGGTCTGCCAGTGGTTCAACAGCATTCAGTAATTCTGGTGGTAGTAGATAGTCTAACAAAATATGGACATTTCATTGCCTGTAAAAAATTGCCCACTTCTAGTGAACTGGCAACTATTTTACTGAACAGAGTGGTTCGTTATCATGGACTGCCAAAAGTTATCCTCTCTGATCGGGGTCGCAATTTGCCTCCAATTTCTGGAAGACATGGTGTAAAACACTCCTAGTGACATCTACGCTATCTACTAGTCACCATCCTCAAACAGATGGTCAAACGGAGAGACTAAATAAGACTTTGAAACAATACCTACATGCCTACACTGAAAAGGCACTTCATTCTTGGACATCTATGCTCTGGTTAGCTGAGTTAGCTTACAATAACTCATTCCACACTTCTATTGGCGTTACACCCCTTTTTGGTTTATTTGGCTATCATCCTGACACCCTGCCCATCACAATTCCTCAAGAAAGTTCTCTTACTCCAGCTGTGTCAGAAACCATTCAGCATTTGCATCAAACCCAGAAACTGATTCAACAGCATTTAGAAAAAGCCAAACAAAAATACAAAAGGCATTATGACAAGAAACATTGTGAGGGACCGCAATATCAACCAGGTGACCAATCAATCAATCAATCAATCAAAAAATTTGTATAGCGCGCTACTCACCCGGAGGGTCTCAAGGCGCTGGGGGGGAGGGGGGACCGCTACTGCTCAAACAGCCAGGTCTTGAGTTGCTTCCTGAAGGAGAGGTGGTCGTGGGTCAGACGGAGGTGGATGGGGAGGGAGTTCCAAGTCTTGGCTGACAGGTAGGAGAAGGATCTTCCTCCCATGGTGGCTTTTCTAATGCGTGGCACGGCGGCGAGGGCGTGGCTGGTCGATCGTAGCTGGCGGGTGGGAGTGTAGAAGGTCAGGAGGTTGTTGAGGTACCTGGGGCCCAGGTTGTGGAAGGCCTTGTGTGCGTGGGTGAGGAGGCGGAACGTGATTCTCTTGCTGACGGGGAGCCAGTGCAAGTCTCTCAGGTGTCCGGAGATGTGGCTGTGTCGGGGGATGTCAAGGATGAGGCGTGCGGAGGCGTTCTGGATGTGTTGGAGTCTTTTCTGTAGTTTGACCGTGGTTCCGGTGTAGAGGGTGTTACCGTAGTCCAGTCGGCTGGTGACGAGTGCCTGGTTGACCGTCTTCCTGGTTTCGGTGGGGATCCATCGGAAGATCTTTCGGAGCATGCGTAAGATGTTGAAGCATGATGAAGAGACGGCGTTGACTTGTCTGGTCATAGAGAGGGAGGAGTCCAGGATGAAGCCCAGGTTGCGTGCGTGGTCCGTTGGTTTGGGTGCGCTGCCCAGGGCAGGGGGCCACCAGGAGTCGTCCCAGGCAGATGGTGATGATCCAAGGATGAGGACTTCCGTCTTGTCTGAGTTTAGTTTCAGGCGGCTGTTCATCATCCACTCGGCTACGTCTTTCATCCCTTCGTGCAGGTTGGTTCTGGCGGTGGCTGGGTCGTTGGTGAGGGAGAGGATCAGCTGGGTGTCGTCGGCGTAGGAGATGATGTTGAGGTTGTGATGGCGTGCGATGGCTGCGAGGGGGCTCATGTAGACGTTGAAGAGGGTGGGGCTGAGTGAAGATCCTTGTGGTACGCCGCAGATGACTTCGGTGGCCTTGGATCTGAACGGGGGGAGGCGGACTCTCTGGGTTCTTCCGGTGAGGAACGAGATGATCCACTCTAGAGCCTTCTCTTGAATTCCGATGTTGCTGAGGCGCTGCACTAGGGTGCGGTGGCAGACCGTGTCGAACGCTGCGGAGAGGTCCAGGAGGATGAGGGCCGCTGTTTCCCCATTGTCGAGCAGGGCTCGGATGTCGTCAGTGGCTGCGATGAGGGCGGTCTCGGTGCTGTGGTTGGCTCGGAAGCCGGACTGTGAGTGGTCGAGGGATCCATTAGTCTCGAGGAAGGCGGCCAGCTGTCTGTTGACGGTCTTCTCGATGACTTTGGCAGGAAACGGGAGGAGCGAGATGGGGCGGTAGTTCTTGAGGTCGGTGGGGTCTGCTGATGGTTTCTTCAGGAGGGCGCTGAGTTCGGCATGCTTCCAGCTCTCCGGGTAGGTGGCGGTGTTGAAGGAGCAATTGATGATGTCCCGGAGATGGGGTGCGATGACGGAGTCGGCCTTGTTGAAGACTTGGTGGGGGCATGGGTCGGTTGGTGATCCGGAATGGATAGTGTTCATCGTATGGATGGTGTCTTCGGTGCTGACCGGGGCCCAGGCGCGGAGGGTGGTGTTGGGGGGCGTCTGTTTGGTGGTTGGGTGCGTGGTCTGTGCGCCGAAGCTGTTGTGTATGTCGGCGATCTTGCGGTGAAAGAACGAGGCGAGTGAGTCGCAGAGGTCTTGTGAGGGGATGATGTCGTTGTTTCCGGCGCTGGGGTTGGAGAGCTCTTTGACGATGCTGAAGAGTTCCTTGCTGTTGTGTGCGTTGTTGTCTAGTCGTTCTTTGAATGCTGTCTTCTTGGTGGTGTGGATCAGCTGGTGGTGTTTACGGGACGCGTACTTGAGGGCGGTCATGTTGTCTGTAGTCGGGTTTTTTCGCCAGGCTCTCTCGAGGGTGCGGCAGTTCTTCTTGGAGTTCTTGAGGTCGTTGTTGAACCAGGAGGCTTTCTTGCTGTTGGGCCTGATGGGATGGGTTTTCAGAGGTGCGAGGTTGTCAGCGCAGTTGGTGATCCACTGTGTAAGGTTGTTGGCTGCTTGGTTGGGGTCCGCTGAGCTGGCGGGAGGGTTCTGGCTCAGTGATGTGGAGAGCTGGTCGGCGGTGATCTTGTTCCAGCTCCTGCGGGGAGCCTGTTGTGGGTGGTGGTGAGTCGTGGTTTTTCTGAAGCTGAAGTGGACGCAGCTGTGGTCTGTCCAGTGGAGTCCGGTGGAGTGGCTGAAGGAGATGTACTTGCTGGAGGAGAAGACTGGGTCAAGCGTGTGTCCGGCGTAGTGGGTGGGGGTGTTCACCAGTTGCTTGAGTCCGAGGTTGGCGAGGTTGTCCAGCAGGGTGGTGGTGTTGTTGTCGTTGTTGTTCTCCAGGTGGAAGTTGAGGTCCCCTAGGAGGATGTAGTCGGCGGAGGAGAGGGCGTGAGGGCTGATGAAGTCTGCGATGTCTTCGCTGAATTGTGTGCGGGGTCCTGGGGGTCTATAGATGAGGGTGCCTCTGAGTGTGGTCTTGGGGTCGGTGTGAATCTGGAAGTGGAGATGTTCGGCAGCTGTGAGGGTGTCGTCGGAGTTGGTCGTGATGCGGATGGTGTTCTTGTGGATAATGGCGATGCCTCCTCCTGTCTGGTTGATGCGGTCCCTCCGGGTGATCTTGTATCCGTCCGGGATGGCGATGGCGATGTCGGGCGCTGAGGAGGCGTTCATCCAGGTTTCTGTGAGGAAGGCGACGTCTGGAGATGTGGTGTCGAGCAGGTTCCAGAGTTCCACGGCGTGTCTGTGGATGGAGCGGGTGTTAAGCAGGATGCACTTCAGGTGGTTGCTGTTGGTGCTTGGTTTGGCGGGCGCGGTGCGGGTCTGGATGCAGGAGAACTTGCAGGATTGGCAGGTGAAGGGTCCGTGGGTGCGTCTTGGGGCGGCACGGCAGCACCCGGGGATCCGGCCGGTGTTGAGTGCGATGAGGGTGGCGGCTTCGTAGGTCCGGCGTGTAGGCTCGCAGCGGTGGGGGCCAGGGGGTCTGGCGCTGGGCGCGGTCCAGGCGCGGACGGGCGCAGACGGGCACGCCTTTGGTGCGCCTTTGGCGCGCCAGCAGCACGGCCGCTGTGCGGCCTCCATATGATGGGAAGAGGGAGGGAGGAGCAGCTGGGAGGTGGGAGCGGGGCGGCCAATGGGGAGCAAGGGGGCGGAGCTACCGGAGTGTAGCGGCGGGAAACGAACGGGCGGCGATGGGGTGACGCGACGAGGCTGGAAGAGAGAAGAACACGGACAAAGTGTGGCTTTTCACAAAACATATAGACTTCAAGAAGAAGCACATGTTTAATCCCAAATTTATAGGTCCTTACACAGTCCTTCAGCAAATCAATCCAGTAACCTATAAACCACAATTGCCCAGATCCTTACGGATTTATCCAGTGTTCCACACTTCCCTATTAAAAAGGGCAGTCCAAAAGGTCCACCCTCATCCAGCTCCTGTTCTAGTACAGGGAGAAGAAGAATATGAAGTTAAGAAAGTGTTGGATTCTAAACTATGAGGGCGGAATCTATGGTACTTAATCTCATTGAAAGGTTATGGTCCTGAAAGTAACTCATGGATTTCCGCATCTGATGTTCATGCTCCAATACTTGTGAGACGCTTTCATCATCTTCATCCAGGCAAACCAGGCCGTAGAGCGCATCTGAGAGAGGGGAGTACAGTCAACACCAGGGCAGTGCGCGCTCTATTGGCGACTAGAATGCAAAAACCCAGCACTCTCAAAACAACCTAATTTATTCATTGTGCTGATATGTTGGTGTTTAACCTTTTCAATTGCAGAGTTCAATCCTGAAGACTTATTTTTAATGTGCTTACAAATGCTGTTCATTTGCAACGTATTGCTGAAGGCTTTCAGAGTGTGTTAGGGCGTGGTCCCTTTCCAGGGCCTTCTAGAGACTTTCCCTGCAACATGCCTGGGTGTGGTTGTGGGATGGGTCAAGACTCTATAAAAAGGAGCCAGCCCAGCTCCAAGTGCTCACTATTCAGAGGTCCTGGTGCAGAGCAGCAGCTACTTCCTGAGCTCCTGTCCCGGTGGCCTATTTGATCTTCCAGACATCTGACTTTCATTCTTCATTTGGAGATCCTTGTTCTGGGCAGTAAGAAGGTGGTTGGGCTGGCCTCCCGACGCCGTTATTGAGAACTCTTATGTTCTTGGGCCTAATTCTTTTATGATTTGACAGAGTACTTTGCACGTGTGAAATATGCGCTTGAGTGTTTGTGTCATTTGCAGGATGACTTGCGAAACGGCAAGGCGCGCGATTCGTTTCATGCTAATTTAATCTTGTTATTCATTGCACGCTACCATTTCTTGACATTTGCATGGTGGCTTAAGAATCGTCAAGACGCGCGATTCGTTTTATGGTGTTTTAACTTTGTTGTTCATTGCACGCTACCATTTCTTGACATTTACATGGTGGCTTAAGAATCGGCAAAAGACGCGCGATTCGTTTCATTGTACTTTGATCTTGTTATTCATTGTGAGCTGTTATTTCTTGGCATTTACATCGTGGTTTACGAATCAGCAAGACGCGCGATTCGTTTAATGATGATTTGACTTTGATATTCATTGCGTACTACCATTTCTTGGCATTTTACATGGTGACACTCGAATCGGCAAGACGCACGATTCTCTCCTCGAGTTTAATTCATGTTGTTTATTGTGTGCCACTATTCTAAGATATTTATCATGTAATATTTGAGTTGAAAAGTTATGTGATTTATTTTCCTGAATCCATATTCTGTTATTCATGGTGCACAATCCTTTTATGGTGTTTACTATATATATATATATAAATCTACAATATGCGCAATTTGTGTTGAAACATTTGAGTACACAGAAGATCAGAGTTTCTAGATGCAATATTGTATGGTCCTAGTATGCATTCTCAAAAAAGGATTTATATGACTGGTTTAAAATTTAGTCAGAATGTTTTTCTGATTCTCATGAAAAGGAAAGTACTTGAATAAGAAGGATTTCATTTAATCCATCTTGTTTCCCTTATAGGTATCCAGCCATCTTGAAACTTAGTCATTTTAAACTTAGGGGGTCATTCTGACCTCGGCGGTAAAAGGCGCTTACCGCCGGTCAGAAGACCACCATAACACCGCCGCGGTCACGGTAAACCGCCACGGTAATTCTGACCCGCAACTGGCAAACCGCCAAAAACCCGACATCAACAAAAGTCCGCCACAGCAACGGCCAGCGAAAAACTGGCGATGACCAAACCTCCACCGTCACGCCAACAGAAATACGCCCATGCCATTCCGACCCACAAATCCCTGCAGCGGTTTTTCAACCGCGGTATTCCATTGGCGGTACACACCGCTGCGGTCAAAATACACACACCTTTACTAAACACTACCACATTGGACTATTCAAAATACACACACCTGAGACACATACACACACCACTCCCACACACCCAATTAAATATAAAACACACACCCACATCACCCACAAACCCTTACGACCACAATTGCAACTGAAGGACAGAGAGAGACAGCACAGCATAGAGTAGACCATCACACAGAGGCAAATCACAACATCACCCACACAATTTCCACTCACAAAACACCATACACCACCACACTCACCACACTCTACAACACATACACCACCCCTGACCTCATCCACACCACCCCATGGCACCCCAAAGACACCCCAGGTTCTCTGACGCCGAACTCAGGGTCATGGTGGAGGAAATAGTTTGTGTAGATCCCCAGCTCTTCGGGACACAGGTGCAGCACACCACCATTGCCAGGAAGATGGAGCTATGGAGCAGAATAGTGGACAGGGTCAACGCTGTGGGACAGCATCCACGCAATCGGGACGACATCAGGAAGCGGTGGAACGACCTACGGGGGAAGGTGCGTTCCATGGTATCAAGGCACAACATCGCGGTACAGCGGACTGGCGGCGGACCCCCACCTACTCCCCCAGAATTCACAGCATGGGAGGAGGAAGTCTTGCACATCCTGCATCCTGAGGGCCTCGCAGGAGTAGGCGGAGGAATGGACTCTGGTAAGTCAAATCTCCACTACTTCATTCCCCCCACCCCACCTGCATGCCAAATCATACCCCCACCCCCATCACACCAACTCCTTGCAAATGGCTCACCATCACAACCCACCCATCCCAAAACCTAGCCCTGCATGCGTCCCCAAAGCATGGACACCCATCACCAAAGCATGCCCACTGCACACACCCATCACCCCCACAAGCCACCGTCACAAAAGCCCCCACAAGGGAATGCCAGCACTGGGGTACACGGCCACCCACCCATTACACGAAATGCCACACACAGAAGCAATAACCATACTCTTATACCCCTGCAGGACCCGAACGCCACCACACCGCCACAGAGGGTCCAGAGATGTCCATCCCACCCCCAGAAGAGGCCCCCAGTGATGACAGCAGCTCTGTCTCCCTGGACCCAGATGACCAGCCCGGTCCATCGGGGACCTCGGGACAGTCGGTTCCCCACAGACAGCCACAGGCTACACCAGACCTAACCCCCTCTGGGAACACCAGCACAGCTCCCACCCAGCGGGCCCATGCCTCCACCACTACAGGGCACCCAGGTTGACCCACCACCCCAACAACAACAGGGACCTGGAGGCAGTGGTAGTGGGCACACCGTCCAGGGGACAGAGGCCCAGGGAAACAGGGGAACTGGGAGGGCTGCTGTGCGACAGGGGGGGACAGGCCCAGGGAACCGACTCTCCAAGAGGCCCTCTCCTCCATCATGGGAGCATACCACCGCTCCCAGGAGACGATGGCTACGGTACTGGCCAGGTTCCAGGAGATCCAGGTACTGCAGGAGGAACAGTACATGGGGTTCAGAGAGGAACTGAGAAACGTTAGTTCCGCAATGGGGACCATCGTCGTGGCCATTAACCAGATAGTCACCACATTGCGGGACCATGTGGCACCACAAAGGGCCCCTGTCACTAGTATGGACCAGGAACAGGCTACCACCTCTGCCGGCGCTAGTGGACAGGAGGCCCCCACACAACGACAGGCCACCAGAACCCCACCTCCTGCAGAAGAAGAACCACCCCGCAAGCGGTCCCTGAGATCTCACAAGAAGACAGAGTAGGATGCCAAGACCCCCGCCAGCAAAGGATACCCCCTGATGTCATCCCACTGTCCCACATTGTCACCCTGTCCAACCTTGAACTGCCCCTGCTCCATCCTTCCACAGGCATATTGACAATGCACCTGTGAGACTGAAAACTGGACTCTGCCATGGACATTACTCCACCATCACCCATCACCGTTTTACAATCATGTTCCTAAATTTAGCACTTTAATAAAATCACTTATTGCACTTAAAAAATCTGGAGTCTGCTTGTATTTTGAACAAATGTATTAGACATAACGCTGCAAAAATGTCCAGTTACATTGTGATGACAACATACCACTGTCACACAGCTGTAGTCCATGGGCAAACAAAGCAGAGGTCACGCAGTGGGGCCCACAGCTCTGAAAACGGAAGGGAAAGTCACAACTCAGTTAACAGGAACTGGGGGGAAACTCAGACAGTAGAGAGGCAGGAGACTTTAAGTAAATGTAAAATGGCGTGGTTGATTCGTACCTGTGTGCTACTGAAAATACTGTTGTATCACTGTGTCCCTGTTGTCTGTGTCGTCCCCATCGTCTTCCTCCTCTTCACTCTCCACAGGCTCCACAGCTGCTACAACACCACCATCTGGACCATCCTCCTGCAGGAAAGGCACCTGGCGTCACAAAGCCAGGTTGTGAAGCATACAGCAGGCCACGATGATATGGCACACCTTCTTTGGTGAGTACATTATGGATCCACCTGTCATATGCAGCCACCTAAACCTGGCCTTCAGGAGGCCGAAGGTTCTTTCTATAATCCTCCTAGTTCGCCCATGGGCCTCATTGTAGCGTTCCTCTGCCCTTGTCCTGGGATTCCTCACTGGGGTAAGTAACCACGACAGGTTGGGGTAACCAGAGTCACCTATGAGCCACACACGGTGTCTCTCTAGCTGTTCCATCACATAAGGGATGCTGCTATTTCGCATGATGTACGCGTCATGCACTGACCCAGGGAACTTGGCATTTACATGGGAGATGTACTGGTCAGCCAAACAGACCACGTGGACATTCATCAAATGATAACTTTTTCTGTTCCTGTACACCTGCTCACTTTCACTGGGGGGAACCAAAGCCACATGAGTCCCATCAATGGCACCAATGATGTTGGGGATATGTCAAAGGGCATAGAAATCACCCTTCACTGTAGCCAAATCGCCCACCTCAGGGAAAACAATGTAGCTCCGCATGTATTTCATCAGGGCAGACAACACTCTGGACAAAACCTTAGAAAACATTGGCTGAGACATCCCTGATGATATGCCGACTGTTGTTAGGAATGATCCACTTGCCAAAAAATGGAGTACTGACAGAACCTGCACCAGAGGGGGAATCCCTGTGGGTTGGCGAATGGGGGACATCAGGTCTGGCTCCAGCTGGGCACACAGTTCCTGTATAGTGGTTCGGTCAAGTCTGTATGTCAGTATGACATGTCTTTCTTCCATTGTCGACAGGTCCACCAGCGGTCTGTACACGGGAACATTCCTCCATCTCCTCGCAAGTCCCAGCGGACGGTGCCTAGGAAGGACAACATGGAGCACAGAGTCAAGCAACCCACAGGTACGTAACCACAGCTTGCACAGTACACGATTCGCTATGCATTGAATGGCTTGCATGATTGGCAATGCAAGGCCTAGGCCTGTGTGACGCTGTAGAAATTAAGCCATGTTGGCCCTTGAAATGGCGGCTGCCTGACCTGTGAAGTGTGACAATGGGATGTGAGGTCAATGTGCTGGCGTGGCACACCGTGGCGGTAGGCAGTCGAAGACCGCGGCGCAAAGCAGCATTGGTTAACATTGAACCCTATGGGTCTCATGAGCCAATGACGATGTGCGCCGGCGGTACGCACCGCCGAGGTACGCACCGCCGCGGCTGTGACCGCCATTTTCTATTTGCTTAATCACTCGAGACCTGATCATCCACAGGAGAGGACCTATACTGCAAGTGCTGCTGTGACCTCGGTCTGGAAGAGACAATGGCTGCTGCGACTGGGGAAAGGGCCCCTGCCTTCACATCTGAGGAATTGGAGAAACTTGTTGATGGGGTCCTCCCCCAGTATGCGCTACTCTACGGTCCTCCAGACCAACAGGTAAGTACACAGGGAGCACGTTGTATGGGCTATGCCTGTGTTGAGTGGGGTGGATGTAAGAAGGTGGGGAGGGGAGCGAATGAGGAATGCAACGCACAACAGATGAGAGCATGTGCCACATGGCAAGGTTGGGGAGGGGGGGCCACTCACATCGACCATGCAGAAAAGTGATGATATTTCTTTTCCCACCCTGTACATGTCACATAGGTCAGCGCCCATCAGAAGATCGACATTTGGCGTGCCATCGCCAAGGACGTCCGGGCCCTGGGGGTCCACAACAGACGGGGCACCCACTGCCGCAAGAGGTGGGAGGACATCCGCTGCAGGAGCAGAAAGACTGCCGAGGCTCTGCTGGGGATGGCCTCCCAACCTAGGAGGGGTGCCACACGGCAATTGACCCCCCTGATGTCCCGGATCCTGGCGGTGGCCTACCCCGATTTGGATGGGCGCGTGAGGACATCACAACAGACACAAAGGGGTGAGTCTCAGCACATTCTGCTATATTAGCGCACAGTGGAGGTGTCTGGGTGGGGGAGGAGGGCTGTGGCTATCTCTAGGCCAGGGCGGTTTCTGTAGGCTAGGCCCCTCCGTTAGGCATGGCCCTGTGCCTCCGCCCCCCACCTCTGTAGGGTGCTAAGTACAGCTATCCAAGGCCCGGGCTCACCTATGTGTGCAGTTGTCGTCCATAGACTTGTAGGCCAAGTCACAATAATTGAGTAGTGTACCCCAAGTGCACGGCGTAGTGCAGGGGGCTTCTGTGTCTGTCCTCTCCGCCAACGGTGCCGCCAATGCATGCACTCAACATGTCTTTCTTTCTTCTCCCCCCCCTTTTTTTTGGTTTTCCTGTTCATGTGTGCATTAGCATCATCAGGCGGAGGAGAAGTGGCATCGGCGCACGAGGGAGCTGCATCTCACATGGCCCCAGAGGGCCCTGCAACCGACTCCGAGTTCACCAGTGAGACAGAGGGCGAGGGGAGCTGCACAACGGGGACCCGTGGAGACGTCAGCGACACCGACACGTCCTCGGAAGGGAGCTCCCTTGTGGTGGCGGCAACATCCGTGCCCACCGCAACAACAGGTACAGCCGCCACCCAGCGCACCAGCTCCGCCCTCCCAGCAGCCCCTCAGCATTCGCCCCGTGCCCGCTCGGCCAGGAAGCCGGGCATCTCCTTCGCCCCAGACACCTCAGGCCCTGCCCCAGTTACCCCTGCTGCCCTCAGTGCGGAGATCATTGACCTCCTCCAGACGCTCATTGTTGGGCAGTCTACCCTTTTGAATGCCATCCAGGGGGTAGAAAGGGAGGTGCATCGGAGCAATGCATACCTGGAGGGCATTCATTCGGGTCAGGCTGCCCATCAGCGATCGTTCAACGCTCTGGCCTCAGCACTGACGGCAGCCATTGTCCCTGTCTCCAGCCTCCCTCCTCCAACTCCCTCCACCCAGTCCCACTCCCCTGTTCCTCTGCCTATCCCAGACACACCTACAGACCAGCCTGCACACACATCAACACCCAAGGGCAGCTCATCCAGACATAAACACCACAGATCACACAAGCATTCACACAAGCAACATCCACATGCAGACATGCCAACAGCCACTGCCTCCTCTGTGTCCCCCTCATCCTCGTCTCCCTCCTCCCTCCCTGTGACGTCTCCACTCACACCTGCATGCACACCACCATCAGCCAGTACGTCCATCACCAGCACACCCACCAGAACACTCCGCACACGTGCAGTCACCACCCCCACTGCCATTTACACGTCCCCTGTGTCCTCTCCCAGTGTGTCTGTCACCCCCTCTTCCAAACCACACAAACGCAGGCAGCCACCCACCCAACAGCCATCCACCTCACGACAGCCTCCGTCACAAGCACCTGCACCCAAAGACAGCACACTTGACTCTCCTACAACCACATCCTCTTCCTCCACTCCCATACCCACTGCACCTACCCTTCCCATTGCTCCTAAAAAGTTTTTCCTCTCCAAAATGAACCTCTTTGCATCACCTGACCCACCCCCTCCATCTCGTAAGAGTCCAAACAGCACCTCAGCCACCACAAGCCCTGCACCTACTAGGACCATAGTTCAGGGCTATTGGAGTCCACCAGCTCCTAGGGCCGGAACATCGGCCAGCAGCAAGGGGACAGCCAGCCCACCCCCTGGGAAAAGAACCAAAAAAGGGAAGGGCCGGCGTGACAGGCCTGAGACGGCTGCCCCCAAGGACACTACCCTTGCACCGTCACCTGGCACATCCACAAAGGGAGGCAAGGGCCCCAGAGATTCGTCGAAGGAGGGCAAGGGCAGCAGGGCGGACAAGTCCGGCAGCAGGCGAGCTGCCCAGGAGGGCCCCACCAGCCCCATTTCGGGCGTGACGGAGGACACCCACGGGCCCAGGACTCCAGCACAGGAGGGCCCCGCTAGCGAAAGGTCGGATGGCGACTGAGCGGGAATTATTGGCCAGATCTAGTTCCCTAGGAACACAAGACAAGCACCGCTGAACAGGGCCCCGCCAAGACAAGCACCGCTGAACAGGGCCCTGCCAAGAAAAGCACCGCTGAACAGGGCCCCGCCAAGACAAGCACCGCTGAACAGGGCCCCGCCGTGACAAGCACCGCTGAACAGGGCCCCGCCAAGACAAGCACCGCTGAACAGGGCCCCGCCAAGACAAGCACCGCTGAACAGGGCCCTTCATCTCAAGCACCGCTCCGCTGGGCACCGCCGTCTCTGAACTGCTCCGCTGGGCCCTTCCTGTCAAGCACCGCTCCGCTGGGCCCTTCCTGTCAAGCACCGCTCCGCTGGGCCCTTCATCTCAAGCACCGCTCCGCTGGGCCCTTCCTGTCAAGCACCGCTCCGCTGGGCCCTTCCTGTCAAGCACCGCTCCAATGGGCCCTTCCTGTCAAGCACCTCTCCGCTGGGCCCTTCATCTCAAGCACCGCTCCGCTGGGCCCTTCCTGTCAAGCACCGCTCCGCTGGGCCCTTCCTATCAAGCACCGCTCCGCTGGGCCCTTCATCTCAAGCACTGCTCCGCTGGGCCCTTCATCTCAAGCACCGCTCCGCTGGGCCCTTCCTGTCAAGCACCGCTCCGCTGGGCCCTTCCTGTCAAGCACTGCTCCGCTGGGCCCTTCATCTCAAGCACCGCTCCGCTGGGCCCTTCCTGTCAAGCACCGCTCCTCTGGGCCCTTCCTGTCAAGCACCGCTCCGCTGGGCCCTTCATCTCAAGCACCGCTCCGCTGGGCCCTTCCTGTCAAGCACCGCTACGCTGGGCCCTTCATCTCAAGCACCGCTCTGCTGGGCCCTTCCTGTCAAGCACCGCTACGCTGGGCCCTTCATCTCAAGCACCGCTCCACTGGGCACCGCCGTCTCTAAACTGCTCCGCTGGGCCCTTCCTGTCAAGCACCGCTCCGCTGGGCCCTTCATCTCAAGCACCGCTGGCCCATTGGCAGGGCCGGATCTGTGTCGGGCAGGGCTTCACGAAGCACTCTGGCCAACATGCCTCCTCCATAACCAGTGGAGTCTGTAATCCACCTGATGGACTGTGGCTTTGCACTTCCCAGGATGTGACAGTGGTCAACCCACCCACTGTAGAGACTTGAGAGACTGTGGCTTTGCACTCCCCAGGATGGTAAACTGGGCAATCCACCCACTGTAGAGACGTGAGAGACTGTGGCTTTGCACTCCCCAAGATGGTACAGTGGGCAATCCACCCACTGTAGAGACTTGAGAGACTGTGGCTTTGCACTCCCCAGGATGGTACAGTGGGCATGGAGGCCCCTCGTGGATCTGGCGTCGTGGACTCATGTGGCTGAGGTGCCTCCCCTTCCCTTCCCCCTGAGGTGCCTGTAGTTTTATTATCTGATGCCCCAGCAGTGTTCTCTTCAATGGAATTGGGTCTCGTGTGTGGGCTTTGCCCATGTGTTTATGCACATTGGCCCACGAACAATGGAAGGTAGCCAATATGTGCCGGACTTTTGGGCTATGTTGTAATATATTTTATTTAGATATTTCATATTTCACTTAACTTCAAATATGCTATAATATACTTCAATTTTAATGATCAATTTATTTTGTCTTTGCATTATTCCAGGGGGTTTGGGGGGTGTCACTCTGACTTGTTGCTCTGCATTGGTGTGTAGGGATTTGGACGGGGGGTGGGAGGGTGGGTGTGTCGCATATGTGTGTGCCCGTAACCTTTTCTCCTCCCCCCTCCCCTGTGTCGTAGGTGCAGTACTCACCGTTGTCGTCTGTGCCGGCGTTCGTGCTCCTGGTAGAGGAGCAGGTAGACAATAGCTGGTAGGATGTTTAATTCGGGTTCCATGCTGTCCAGATTCCTCGTGGAGTGTATAGAGGTGAGCGTTTTCCCGTTCGTAGTCTGTTCCCGCCGTGTTTTTATCGGCGGGGCTCCCGCCCCGGAAAAGGTGGCGGATTGGTGGGTCGTGATAGTGTGGGCGGTACATTGTCTGCCGCCTGTCTGTTGGCGGTGACCGCCGCGCTGTTTGTTTGTCCCGCCGTGGCGGTCGGAGTGTTAAAGT
This sequence comes from Pleurodeles waltl, assembly GCF_031143425.1. NCBI lineage: Eukaryota > Metazoa > Chordata > Amphibia > Caudata > Salamandridae > Pleurodeles > Pleurodeles waltl. Next base: position 723,773,070 of record NC_090448.1, on the reverse strand, counting down.
GGTGGGCTGCGTTGGCGGTTCCCGCCAGGGTCAGAATTCCATTTTTTTTACCGCCTGCCTGTTGGCAGGTTGGCCGCCGACTGCCAGGGTTGGAATGACTCCCTTAATTCTTAGATTGTTCATGTTTTCAGAATGACTATGCTTAGAATCATAGTCTAGTATTGATTTCAGGAGATATAATTTTCATATTGTGTGTTCTAACCTTTTTCTTACTACAGGTCTCCTTCCCAGCTGTTTCCCTTCCTAATCCCCTCTTCCCCTCTTGAACTCTCTTAGCCTCTGTGATTTATCTATCAGAGTCTTGGAGCTGTTCAGTGGTGGACATGTTGGGAACGTGCGCAGACCCCGAGGATCTGGTGACTCTGACACATTTTTGTTTTTTTTAGATTTTGTCTTTAAACATCTTCACCAGATGTCAGGCTCTTTCTCTTTCCCCTTTCATACCATGAGTACAGATGGTCTGTATACACTTGGAGGGCCTCAGATTGTGAGATCTGAGGTTCATTGATGTTTGTGCATGTGAATAAAAGCACTATGATCTACAGGAAATATAGTAAAAGACTGAAGGATACTACAACAATACCCATTACAGCATTGATAGCAGGACTCTGAGTGGAATATCAGACATTACAAAGCAGTGCATTACTTTGCACGCCTTTACCCCAGGGCCATTAAAGCGCATTGACCTTTATAACCCTTGTAATCCTACACAGGGCTTTACAATGCATACCCTTACCGTAAATTACAATCTATCTCTCTATCTCTATATCTATCTATCTATCTATCTATCTATCTATCTATCTATCTATCTATCTATCTATCTATCTATCTATCTATCCATCTATCTATCTATCTATCTATCTATCTATCTATCTATCTATCTATCTATCTATCTATCTATCTATCTATCTATCTATCTTTCTATATATCTATCTATCTATCTATCTCTCTATCTATCTATCTATCTATCTATCTATCTATCTATCTATCTATCTATCATTCTTCACTGACAAACCCAAAGGTCACTGGGACGTTACAGTTAGGAAATAGAATTAAAAAAAACACAGTGAAATTCACCTAACAAACCAACGGTTACAGGGACATTATAGTTAGGCTCACATTTTAAATATTGTGGAGTTATCTCAAGTAAGTATAACTCGTGCCCTATGGTAACTATAAGTCACACCCTCACAATGCACATTTTGTTTGTGAACAATTTGACTTCAAATATTACATTAAAATTATCAATGATGTTATCAAAGATGTCATGAGTGCTAGCGATTCCTTCATTCCAAATGGTGGATGCTGGCCTGCTCCAGTACCCATCAGTGCCTGGCTAATGGTGGTGCCACCATACTTGCCTCTTAATCACCAAACTCTCACATGCGCTTTCTACAACTGTTTATTCAGGTAGCTGATGCAGACCCATCAGATGAGTAAAACACCAGCGATGTGGAGGCATGTGCTATTGGCCTTGTCTGCTATGTGGCTGTGAAGATTCAGACAACTATCAAGGGTGCTGCCAAGTGATCTGGCACTCGTGACAATGGCAGGATAGCCTTCAAAGGCTGGAAAGTTGGCCATCCATTCTTGTACTGGCATTTTTGCTTTTGGGTGTGAGATCAAAAGAAATTCGGTTTTGGTTGGGTTGAGTTTTAAATGGTGGTTTGACATCCAGTTTTGAATATTTAAGAGTGTATTTGAAATCAGGGCAATGATCTCCAGAGATGAGATTTTCAAGTATACTTGGGTATCGTCGGCATAGAAGTGGAAGGGAATCCCATAGTTTCTGAGAATCAAACATAATGGTTCTAGTCAGAGTCTGAAGACGATTGAGGAGAGGATTGAACCTTGAGAATCACCTTGGTAAATGCTGACTGGTCTAGAGAATGAGTTGCCCATTTCCACAATTTGGGAATGGTTGGATAGGTACCCAATTGAGAACAGTGCCTCCGCATCCCATGCTTAATTCAAGAATACGAAAGAAGGTCCTGATGGTTGACAGTGTTGAATGTGATGGATAAACCTAGGAGGACCAGAAGGCAGGGGTTGCTGGAGTCATGGATTCTAAGGGAATCTTTAACTATTTGGAGGATCGCAGTTTCTGTACTATGTCCCTGGCAGAAACCTGTTTGGAGAGTGAATAGGAGGTTATTTGTTTGAATGTGTGAGGCTAGTTGGGACGTTACACAACATTCAATGACTTTGCCTAGAAATGGAAGTGTGGAGAATGAGCAGTAGTTGTTCAGGTTCTCTAGATCGAGAGGTTGTTTTTTTTAAGAGCGGAGTAATTCGACCCATTTTGAGTTGTTTAATGAAGATGACCTGTTTGAAGGAGGAACTGACCATGGTGGTCCATATGGGAAGTGGGTGTGTGGCAAAGATTTATTGATCGAGCCTGGAATAGCATCCTGACGATGGTTTAAGAGTTTTACTTTGGAGATTTTTCATTGTGGGTCCTGCTCGGATATTTAAGAGAAAGCTGATAAGAATATAGGGGGTCATTCTGACCCTGGCGGTCTTGGACCGCCAGGGCGCAGAATGACGGAAGCACCACCAACAGGCTGGCGGTGCTTCAAAGCCCATTCTGACCGCGGCAGTAAAGCCGCGGTCGAAAAACCGGGGCCGGCGGTTTCCCGCCGTTTTTGCCCCAGCTGGGCGAATCCGCCAGGGCAGCGCTGCAAGCAGCGCTGCCCTGGGGATTCTGACCCCCTTACCGCCAGCCTGTTACTGGCGGTTTTCACCGCCAGGAAGAGGCTGGCGGTAAGGGGTGTCCTGGGGCCCCTGGGGGCCCCTGCACTTCCCATGCCACTGGCATGGGCAGTGCAGGGGTCCCCTAACAGGGCCCCAGCCAGCTTTTCACTGTCTGCATAGCAGACAGTGAAAAGCGCGACGGGTGCAACTGCACCCGTCGCACGGCCGCAACACCGCTGGCCCAGCGGGAATGTTGGAATGCCGGCAGCGGTCTTTTGGCCGCATGGCGGCCGATTGGCGGTTCCCGCCTGGTACAGACTAAACCGTTTCAAGGGAGTCATTGATAGGAAGCTAAATATGGATGTCTCTTTTTTATCAAATATATATATTCCATAAAAACATCAAAGGTTAAAGCTTAATTATAGTTAGGGAAACCTATTTTCTCTATACAAACCAAGTTTAAACAACACAAACTTTAAAAATTCTAAAGTTATAGTTATACCTTTCTTTTATAATTTATCCACCACCTTCAAATTTTATAGGTTGCGGACTTTGTTACACACTCTTTTCAACTTGCTAACCAGACAACACAAATTATAAATCACCACTCTATCATGCACGGTGTTGTGACAAATAATTTATTTTGAGAAGTTATGTGTTGCTATGAATCCTATTACTTCACTTGCTATAAATGATGCAGTATGCAAGGGTATATCAGTATATGGAAAAGGCATGAGTATTAGTTAATGTAGTGTGGCGAATGAGATGACAAGGCTGTGTTTGGAGCTGCGCAACTTATAGTAATTTGAAGGTCGCAGGTAAATTATGAATTAGAGTTTTAATTATAATTACAATTTTTAAAGTTTGTGTATTTTAAGTTGGGTTTGCAAAGAACGAATACATAAGGTATTTCTTGTCGTGGTTGGACTCTTGATCTGGGCAAGACTGCTGGTTTAGGGATAACTGTACTTTTGTTTGTAGGCGACTAAGCCAATGCTACAACAAGTCTCAATTGTTGGCCCAACGCTCCTGGCTCACAAGCGGAACCTCACCAAAAACCCAAATAGTAAAAGGCAATTTTTGGCAGCCTTTGCGCATGGACTCAAGAGTGAGACATCTCAGGGAAGGTGTGGATGAACGGAGATTACCCTTTTCTCACATGAGCAACACGTCTCATTCACACACAGACAATGAAGGAGATGCAGTGAAGTTTTCAATAGGTTTTATTAACAAGACTGCAGTCTACTGTAAAATGCATGGGCTGCGATGATTAGGATAATGAACAGTGCAAGAAGCAGAATTGTATAAACAAGAGTAGTGAATATAAAGACCCCCACCATCTTGCAATAAAATGAGATGTAAAATAGTCCCTAATATCCTAGCATGGAGAACCTAATCTCTAACCTAAAGAGAGCTAGGTGTGCTAAACCTAATATGCCAGTACCATGTCCATGAGAAGAGGCCCCAACCCTTGTTACCTTGGAAGGAGGTCTCTAGATCAGACTCCGTGAGGACACAAAGGCTGGGTCTGCATCAAGGCGATGTGTAGCATAGATAGTGTTGATAGCATCTGGTAGGAATCCCTCTGATAACCTTTTCTGCATGAGATGTATTCATTCAGATCTTGTAGGACCCCTGACGCAGGTATGCTCCCAAAAATAGATAAGAAGGCATGCTTGGTGTGGCAATTATATAAACAATTTCCTCAAAAAGTACATTATGTTCCTGTCACACGTAAGTGGGAAAGGGAGATGATGTGAATACCTACGTATATCACCTGACTTTGACGCTGAGAGTGACGCCTTCACAGGGTGGCACTGATAACGTGAAATCAAAATATCTTCCTAACTATAAACGTAGCAGCCATCTTGAAAGAAATAATTACATAAATGCACTAAAACAGAGCAGGGTAAGTAGGTTAAAAATCACTAGGTGACAGGGGTACAGGTCTGCAAGGCAGAAGGCTAGGCGAACTCCTGATTCCCAATAAAGCTAACTCCACTACAATCTAACTATAAATTATCCTTAACCTTTGGTGTTTTCATTGTATGGTAGTGGATGTGTTTCAAACTGGAGTGTAGAGTGTCATTGTTTGGAGTGTTTTAAATTGGAGTATATTACAGTACAGTGAAAGAGAGTGTCATAGAGTCTAGGGTCGTTAAGTGGAGTATTGTAGAGTGGAATAGAGTGGAGTCAAGTAAAGTGGAGTGATGTAGCGTACAATGGAGTAAAGTGTTATTCAGTGCAGTGGCATAGTGGGTCGTATCATCAAGTAGAGTATCATAGAGTGGAGCGTCATTTTGTACAGTGTAGTGGCCTGTGAAGCAGAAGAGCTGAGTGTTGAACAGTGGAGTGTCATCGACTGGAGTGTCATGAATTGGAATGTGGTGGAGAGGAGTGTAATTGAGTAGACTATCGTAGAGTGACACAGAGTGTAGCAGAGTGTTGTAGAGTGTAGTGGCATAGAGTGGAGTTCAGTGGAGTAGAGTGTCGTACAGTTTAGTTTTGTCGAGTGTAGTGTTGTGCAGTAGAGTGGAAGAGAGTTTCATAGTGTTGTACAGTGTAGTATTAATATTTGTGAGAATACAGTGCATGGTAGAGTGGTGAGTTATAGTTAGTGTTTTCTAGTTAGCAAGTTGAAAAGAGTGTCTAGAGAGGTCCACTACTCATAATAATTTGAAGTTGTGTGGATACATTGTAAATGAAAGCTATAAACATGCCTTTCGAATTTGTAAAGTTTGTGTAGTTTAAACTTGGTATGTATAGGGAAAATAAGTTATCCTAACTATAACTAAGCTTGAACCTGTGTTTGTTTCATTGGATTTCAATGCTTTTTTATCATTTTTACTAAAAATATGTTTCAAATCATAGAGTCCAGTGTTGCAAGTGAAGAGTTGTTATGTGGAGTGTTGTACAGTACACTGGAGGAAAGTGTTATTAAGTCCATTGTCATTGACTGGAGAATTAGAGTTTGGAATCGAGTGGAGTAGAGTAGAGTGTAGTAGCATATCATACAGCGTAGTAAAGTGTTATATAGTGTAGTGGCACGGTGTCTCATATAGTGGAGTCAAGTATTATAGATTGGAGCAGTGAATTGCACTTTGGAATGGTGTGTTGAACAGTAGAGTAGGGTGTTGTTGACTGTGATAGAGTGTTTTAGAGTGCAGTAGGGTGTATTAGAGTTTCATATAGTGGAATATCGTCAAGTGGAGTGTCGTGGAGTACATTGGAGGAGAGTGTTGTAGTGTGGAGTGCTGTGTTACATCATGTGTGGCGTATTGTAGAGAAAAGTTGAGTGGTGTGTCATTGAGGGTCATATAGTGTAGGACAGTGGAATAGGGTGGATAGCATAGACTGAAGTAGAGTGTTGTAGAGTGCAGGACAGTGTTGTAGAGTTGAGCTGTATACAGTGAAGTAGAGTGTTGGACAGTGGAGTGGAGTAGAGCGGAGTATACTAAAGTGGCAAAGAGTGGGATAAAGCGTAGTAAAATGGAGTAGAGTAGAGTACTCTGGAGTGGGGTAGCATAGAGTAAAGTAAAGTTCCATTGAGTGGAGTGACATGCTGTAGACTATAGTGTTGTGGACTGCAGTAGAGTGGAGTGGCATAGCATGCCGTAGAGTAAAATCTCATAAATGAGAGTTATGTGTTGTACAGTAAAGTGTAGTGGGGTGTTGTACAGTATTGGAAACTGACGTTAGACTACTGTAGAATAGAGTGCCATATAGTCTAGTTGATTTTGTAGAGTGGAGTGGTGTACAATACAGTACAGTGTTGTGGAGTGTGGTACAGTGGATTGGCATACAGTGCAATGGAGGACAATGGCATTGAGTGGCATAGTGTGGAGTGGCGTACACTGGAGTAGTGGAGTACACTGGAGTAGTGGAGTACAGTGGAGTACTATGTCAGAGTAGAGTGTAGTAAAGTGAGGTGCAGTGGCATACAAAGAGTTACATACAGTGTTGTATAGTGGAATAGAGTGTTGTACAGTGGCATTCAGTATAGTTCAGTGTTGCACAGTGGAGTGAAGGGGTGAAGACAAGAGTAAAGTGTGAGAGAGTGGCATACAGTGTAGCAGAATCTTATAGAGTGGAGTTGCATAGAGTACAATAGTGTGTGAAACAGTGAAGCTGTGTAGAGTGGATTGTTGTATAGTTGCATGGAGAGAGGTAAAGCCTCGCACAGTGGAGTAAAGTCAAGTCAAGTGGTGAAACGTAGTGTGGAGAAAGTTACAATAGAATGTATTGGTGTGTCACAGAATAGAGTGGCATGGTATAGAGTGTACTGGCATAGTGTAGGTGATAAGCTCTTATAAATTGTAGTGGGGTCTGGAGTGGAGTGCTGTGTTATATATAAAAGTGTCATATAGATAGAATAGAAAGTTGTACATTGGAGTGTACAGGCATGGAGTGGAGAATAGAGTTAGACAGTGGAGTGTACGGGGAGTAGAATGTTGTAGTGTGCCATGAAGTGTGGTAGACTTTTATAGAGATGAGTTCTGTAGAGTGGAAGAGAGTATCATGTCATGGAGAGGCGTAGAGTGGAGTGGTGTACACTGTAGTGGTGTAGAGTGGATTGCTGTAAAGTTGAGTAGCAAACAATGGGATAGCATATACTGGGATAGTGTACAGTGGAGTGTAGAAGAGTGGAGTAGCATAGAGCGGAATAGCATAGAATGGAGTGGTGGACAGTGGAGTAGCTTAGAGTGGTGTAGGGTGCAGTGTATTGGTATAGAGGGGGCAAAATACATTGAATTTGCATAGAGTCAGGAAGACTGTTATAAATTTGAGTGGTGTCTCATACAGTAGAGTGGAATGCTGTGTCCTATAGTGTTGGAAACTGTTGTAGAGTGGAGTAGAGTCTTGTTCAATAGAATGTATGGGCATAGAGTTGAGTGCAAATTTCTACAGTGGAGTGTACGGGGACAGAGTATAGTAGAGTCTAGTAGAGGGGCACAGAGTGTAATAGAGTTTTGTACAGTGGAGTTATATAGACTAGAGGAGAGTACATTGGAGTGGCTTCGAGTGGAGTACCCTACAGTGGAGTGGCATAAAGTGAAAACCCTAAGGTGGTGTGGCATAGACTGGAGTTGCGTACAATGGAGTATCAAAGAGTGTAATAGCATGTAGTGAAGTAGCGCACAGTTGAGTGGCATAAAGTTTAATAGCCTACATTATAGCAGCATATATTGGAGTGGTGTTCAGTAAAGTTGTTTACTCTGGAGTGGTGTAATGTGAAGTGGGGTAGAGTGCAACAGCGTACAGTGGAGTGGGGTTCAGTGGAGGTGGGGTAGCATGGAATACCATACAGTAGAAGGGCCGAAATTGAAGTTGCGTACAAGGTAACAGCGTAGAATGGAGTGACATATAGTGGAATAGCACAGAGAAGAGTACAGAGGAGTGTTCTAGAGTAGAATACCGTAGAGTGGAATAGCATACAGTAGAATAGCATAGAATGGAGCGGCGGACAGTGGAGTGATGTAGACTGGAATAGTGTACAGTGGAATGGGGTAGAGTGAAGTAGCATATAGAGGAGTGGCATAGAGTGGAATGGTGTAGAGTGGAGTGGTACCCAATGGACTAGTATAGAATGAAGTGGAGTGGTGTACAATGGAGTGGCGTAAAATAGAGTAGCATACAGTGGAGTGGTATATCGTTGAACAGAGTAGAGTTGATTGGTGTACAGTAGCGTGGCATAGACTGGAATAGTGTATAGTGGAGTAGCATACAGTGCAGTTGCATACAGTGAAGTTCTGTAGACTAGAGTGGCATACATGGGAAAGCAGTAGAGTGTAGTAGCATACAGTGGAGTGGCATTCAATGGAATAGCATAGAATAGAGTAGGATATAGTGGAGTCACCTACACTGAAGTGGCATAGAATGGAGTAGCAGACAGTGTAGTGGCATACAGTGAATAGCATACAATTAAAGTGGCATGCAGCGGATCTGGGTAGAGTGGAATAGCATAAGCTGAAGTAGCGTATAGTGGAGTGATATACACTGAAGTGGCATACACTAAATAGGCATAGAGTGGAATTGCATATAGTGTAAAGCGGGGAGTGGTGGGGTGGAGTTGTGCACAGTGTTATAGCGTAGAATGAAGTGGATTAGAGCACAGTGTTATACAGTGGAGTGGCATAGAGTGTAATAGTGCATAGTGGAGTAGTGTACACTGTAGTGCAGTATAATATAGTGGTGTAGACCAGAGTGGTGTACAGTGGTGTAGGGTGGAGTATAAAAGCACACCGTGAAGTGGCGTACATTGGAGTGGGCTCCTATTGAATAGTGTAGAATGAAGTGGCACAGAGTGGAGTGTCCTACACTTGAGTGCCATAAAGTGAAGTAACGTACAGTGGAGTGGAGTGGCATACAGTGGAATTGCACTGAGTGGCGTAGAGTGGAGTGGCATAGTGTAATAGCATAGAACTGAGTGGCATAGTGTGGAGTGGTGTACACTGTAGTCGTGTGGAGTAGCATGTAGTGGAGTGGCATACAGTGGAATTGCGTTGAGTGGAGTGGTGTACAGTAAAGGGGCTCAGACTAGAATCGTTCATAGTGGAGTAGTGTACTGTGCAGTGCTGTACAGTGAAGTGGTATAGACTGGAGTGGCGTACACTGGAATGGGGTAGAATGTTATACCATACGGTGAAGTAGCGTACAGTGGAGTGGCGTTCAATGGTATAGTGTAGAATAGAGTGGGGTAGAGTGGAGCAGCATACACTGGAGTGGCATAGAAAGGAGTAGCATGCAGTGGAGAGGCATATAGTGGAACAGCATACAGTGGAGTGGCATACAGTTGAATTGGGTAGAGTGGAATACCATGTACTGGAGTAGCATATAGCAGACAGGCATAAAGTGAAGTGGCATACATTTAAGAGGCGTAGAGTGGGGTTGCATACAGTGTAATAGAGTTACAGTGTAATAGCGTAGAGTGGACTGGCATAGAGGGGAGCTGTGTAGAGTGTAATGGCGCAGGGTGGAGTGGCGTAGAGAGGGGGTGTTGTACAGTGGAGTGGCGCATAGTATAATAGTGCATAGTGGAGTAGGGTACAGTGGAGCAGCAAAGAATGGAGAGGTATGGACTGGAGTGGCGTACATAGGAGTGGGATCCAATGAATAACATAGAATGAAGTGGCATCAAGTGGAGTACCTTGCACTAGAGTGGCATAGAGTGGAGTAGCATTCAATTGAGTGGCATACCTTGGAATAGCATAGAGTGGAGTGGCATACAGTGGCATGATGTAGAGTGAAATAGCATATACTGGGATAGCCTATAGCAGAGTGGCATACAGTGGAGTGGCATACACTGAAGAGATGGGGAGTGGAGTTGCATACAGTGTAAAAGAATTGAGTGGACTGGCATAGAGTGAAGTTGTGTATAGTGTAATAGCATAGAGGGTAGTGGCATAGAGCATAGTGTTATACAGTAGAGTGGTGTAGAGTGTAATAGTGTGTAGTGGAGCAGAGCACAGTGGAGTGGTGTATAATGGAGTAGTGTAGATGGAGTGGCGTACAGTGGTGTGGGGTAGAGTGTAAATAGCATAAAGTGGAGTGGTGTACATTGGAGTGGGGTCCAATGGAATGGAGTAGAAGAAAGTGGTGTGAGTGGAATGCCGTACAGTGGAGTGGCATGGAGTGGAGTAGTGTACAGTGGAGTGGCATACAGTGGAATAGAGTACAGTGGAGTGTTGTAGAGTGGAGTGGCATGCAGTGAAATAGAGAAGAGTGGAGTGGCATACATTAGAATGGCACAGACTGAAGTGGCGCCAGTTGAGTGGCATACAGTGAAGTGACGTAGACTGGAGTGTATAAAGGAGTGGTGTACAGTGGAGTCTCATACAGTAGAGATGCATAGAGTGAGAGATGTAGAGTGGAATATCATATAGTGGCGTAGCTACAGTGGCATGGTATACGGATGTATGTGAAATTTAGCAGCAATGTAGATTATGATGCGCAGAGTAACGCAAAACAGTAAATAAATTGTGCTGCTTTGCGTTTCTCCAGATTTACCAATAAATGCAGGGCCATGCAAGATAGCTTTGCATTCCTTTGTTAATCTGACTTAAATATTGCATTGCCCATGCAAAACTATGAGTATTGTAAGGCTACCACAATCCAATAATACAGCTCAGCCTTAGTTATATTTTGGGTCATGGTACACCTTGATAACTTTGCACCATACTGTGGTACATGGCAAGAACAAGCCAGTATATAATTGGGTAATGACTATTTTGAGAGAATAAATATTGTTGTTACTACACTTTGGTTGTGCTCAGTGTTAGGGCCTTAGATATGGGTAAGTAGTAGGTCCCTGCCTATTACCACTTTATTTAAGTGGTAATAGGTAGGGAGATGTATTTATATCTCTTTTTATATTTTTAAATATGTCTAGGCCATGCTCCGCAGCAGTTTCACAAAAGTTTGTGAAATTCCTCAAATTCACTATGTTTAAATGCTGTATAAAAATACTTACTCTTTAACTGCAGTACCCAAAATACATCATCTGCGAACCAAAATGTAGAAAATGCTATAAATCTGTAAAGTTTTGTGGTGATTCGGCAAACGGGTGGAAAGTTATTAGGGAGTAATATCCGAAGAATTCCTGTCTTTGGGAATACTAACTATAATTACAGAGTGGCAATCAGATTTCATGTCATTTCCTTATTTTTATCTATTGTATTTGTTATCTATTTGCTTATTGGTTTACATAATCATATGGCCATAAATGAGTCTTTCAGTTGTTATGTAGTAAATCTGAAACTTTACATTTGCAGTATATTTTATTTTATTTTTGGCTTTCTTGCTGATTTTAGTAGTATTGTGCCCCAAGATATCATTAAGTTGAAAAACCTTATAAATATAGAAATACCTACTGTACTTAGCTGCAGTACCAAAAATAATCATCTTTGTAACCTAATAACTAATGCTGCCAATTGCAGCAAAATCAAACTGTTTTCGAGCTATGCCAAATGCACGTGTGTTTTGAGACCCTCCCTTTTTTCTTTGCACCCCCTTGACCAACCACTGCGAAACTTGCAGTAGTCTGACAATGACATGGGGGCAGCAGGTCTGCAAAGTTCTGCTTAGGTTCGTCAAACAGGCACAAAGTTATTAAGGGACAAAAATAAAAAATAAACTATCTCTGGTTACCCTATCTATAACTACAGAGTAGCTAATGCCACTCTGTAATGCATGTGTGTGTGTGTGTGTGTGTGTGTGTATATATATATATATATATATATATATATATATATATATATATATATATATGCATAATATATATAGATATATATATATATATATATATATATATATATATATATATTTCTTCAACAGATGGACAGATAGCCATCTGACGGCTGCACCGATCCCATCAAGTATCTTCCAAATCTCGAAATCGATTAAATCCAATGCGCTCGTATTTAGTTCATGAATTTATTTTCTTATATAGGTAACACAGAGTCCTGAGTGTGATGTCTGTCAACGCGTTTCGGCAAAACGCCTTCTACTGGACAGTTTGGCTGCTCAGCCAACATCATTTACATACAAATTTTAAGTCCTTCATTTATTTCCATAACACTTTAGTGTACTAAAAAAACGGCAGCCATTTTGAAGCATGCAATGATCATTATTTAAATACAACACTTAATAAAAGAATGAACCTACATTAATGCTAATACTTTCAGAAAAAAATAGAATTAAAAAGTCATAAATATCAAATATAATAGAGAAAAGGCAATAGCTTCCAATAATTCATAATGTTCGGTCATATAAAGACATTACTCAAATGACAGGAAAAGTAACAATATAAATATAAACGAAGGAACTGTAGTATCATATTTTTTAATTTTTAAATATTTCGGTTGTCATTCGTTATATATAAATATAATTATTAATAACTAATTAATATCCTGTATTAAAATTCTATTTGACTATATTGTAGTGCTTGAGTATATATCTAATGCCTATATAATCAAATCTGATTCATCTCTATCCTTATCTGTATAGCAGGTAATTCTATAGACACATGTAGATAGGTTGTATTCAAGTAAGGCCTCAGCATAAGGTGCAAAGTGCTAAAAATCTATACTAATAATAAGTGCAAAAAAGCATATAAAGTGCATCAAAGTGTTACAAAACTCCAATTAAAACAACCAATTCTATTGATTTCTTGGTCCCATATCATATTCCATATATATATATGTATCTCTATATGTGATATTACCTATTCTACATTTACCAAGTTACAGGGAAGTGAAATTAAACAATCATCATCAATAGCACAGTACAGATCTATACAATCATTCATAAGACCTAATGACACCTAAATTTCATCAAACTATAGTGTGAACTCAGAATAAGGAAAATTACTCAGTCATATCCACTTTACAAATTCTATCATGGCATGTTCATATGAGTTAATTATGATCTTCTCACCCATCCTTAAAAAGAGAATGTAAATAAAATACTGCTAAAATAGCACTACTATTTTTAGAATTAGAAAGCATAGGGAGTCTCTTTCTAAAATGAGAATAAAAGCAGTAAACGGTATATTATAATCTAAGATGGACATAGAGCTCAGCATCAAGATTGTGCCCCAAAGGGGATTCGGAACCCAATAGTAAAATCATTTTGGATTCCATTTGTCTGAGCTCAAGCGTTCTGTTGCCAGCTCTGGGATTGTTTTTGATATGTTTGATGCCATAAAAGGATAAGGTACTACATTCTCCTTTATGTGCCTCCCAGAAATGTTTGGCCAAAGGATAGGTTTTATCATGATTTTTTATGGCTCTGAAGTGTTGCAAGAACCTGACTTTTAACTTGTGAATGGTACTTCCAATGTATTTTTTATGACATCCACATTCAATTACATAAATAACAAATTCAGTGTCACATGTGATTCGATCCTTGATCTCGCACTGACGACCATCAAAAGTTTGGTATTTGTATGTATTTTGAGCGTACTTACAGGCCTTGCAATGGCCACATTTCCAAAATCCCAAACTTTTTTGGCTCAACCAAGATGTGTTGGTTTTGGCTGAAAAATAGCTTCTAGTTAGATAATCTCCCAAGGAACGTGCTTTGCGAAATGTTATGGACGGATGAGTTTCTATGTGATCATTGATAATAGGATCGTTCTGTAAAACGTGCCAATTTTTTGGGAGTATAGTTCTTAGTGAGTCATGTTGTTGGTTATACTGAAAGAATACTCTAGGTGCTGAGTGTTGGGAATCATTGCTGGTCACTGTGTTATTAAAAAGTAACTCATATCTACTTTTATTCCTTACTCTGTATAGTGCATCACTTAAAATTTTTGGAGGATAACCTCTACTTCGAAACCTGTCCACCATTGCCTTGGATTCCAAGTCATATTGGTTCTCATCAGAGCATATTCTGCGAGCCCACAGTAGCTGGCTGTATGGTATGCTCCATTTAAGTGCATGAGGATGCCCACTATTAGCATGTAATATGGAATTACAGGCCGTGGGCTTTCGATATATAGTTGTCTCAAGATGATTTTTTTCTACTTTTAGTTGGACATCTAAAAAGGAGATAGTATCTCTACTAAAGATAGCATCTAAATAGATGTTAAATTGGTTGTTATTTAGTACATTTATGTATTCCAACAACAGTTGTTCTGTGCCGTCCCAAATAATAAACAAATCATCGATATATCGCACCCACAGTATCACTCTATCCATATAGATGTTGTTACTTTCTGACCATGCCACCTCCTTCTCCCACCAGCCCATATATAAATTGGCATAGGTGGGAGCAAAGGATGCCCCCATAGCTGTCCCTTGTTTTTGTAAAAAGCTTTCATTATCAAAAAGGAACAGATTATGTGTAAGGCAGAATTGTAGCATCGATAGGAGCATATTAGTATGCTCCAGGAATTCAATGGATCGTGTTTGTAGAAAGTACCTACAGGCCTGTAATCCATATTGATGTTTAATGGATGTATATAAAGATGCTACATCCATGGTGACCAGCAAGTAGTCTTTATGCCATGGGATGTCATGTATCTTGGCCAAAAAATCATTGGTGTCACGAAGGTATGAAGGTAGTTCTGTGACAAAGGTACATAAGAACAGGTCCAAATATCGTGAGGTGTTCTCGAGTAATGATTGATTCATACTGACTATTGGTCTACCTGGAGGATGGGTTTTGTTCTTATGAATTTTAGGTAGGAAGTAAATACATGGAATTTTGGGATGGTCAATTTTCAAATACATAAACTCATCATAATCCATCAATTGCTTAGTATACCATTCATTTAGCATATCATGATATGTCCCTTGGTATTGGGGTAAGGGGTTGATCTTTAATTTCTCGTAGTGCTCTCTGTTCATCAATTGCCGATACGCTTCTTTAGTGTAATCAGTTGTGTCCATGACAACAATGTTGCCACCCTTGTCTGAGGGCTTAATGACAATAGAAGAGTTCGACCTCAGTGTATTTAAATCCTGCCAATCTTGTTGCGTAAAGTTAGATCTCGTCTTTCTCGATGTCTTCAAAGAGCCCTTACTACGAAATTTGTCGATGTCATTAATCACTAACTCATGAAATATGTCTATCAAATTGCCACTGGGTAGTGGGGGATTAAATCTGCTCAACAATTTTAGATTACTTTTATCATGAAGGTTAGTTATAAATCCCATCTGGTTAAGCGTATCTGTACTCTTGTTTGTATCATCGTGTATGGAACATCTAGCTTCATTGCTGTCATGATCTAACTCATTGATAGCTATCAATTCTGAGCTATCAGCAATATTGAATCCAGAGAGTCCAGCCCTCTGGTTGACGTTGTCTGCCATTCGATTTATATCTTTGTTTGAGAAATGCTTGATGAGACGTAGTTTGCGAACAAATTTGTACAGTTCAATACGGGTGTTAACATAGTCCCATTGAATATTAGGGCAAAAGCTTAATCCTAAATCAAGTATACAAAGCTGATTGTCTGTCAAGGTACTGTGAGAAATGTTCACCACAGTGCTCAAGTGATTCAATTTATTTACTGATCCGGGATTAAGTTCTAATTTGATTGTTGGTTGCTTCTTCTTCTTGCCCCGCCTCGTCTTCCGCTTCCTCGGCCACGCCTGCGATTTTGCCCAGGAGGTGGCGTGACCATTTGCATGAGGCGCATTTCCCCCTGAAAATCCAGCTTATTACGTGGTATCTCGTCAGCAGAGGACTCTATTTCTGAACTGTCATCTGCAGATATCTGTTGTACAGCACAATCAGCCCCACTCTTGGACATATCTTTGGTTCTTGCAGTATCATATTTTCGAGCAAATGTATAGATTCTTCCATGCTCATAATCCATCTTGTCTCTGTTGAATTTATGTGCTTTACGTGATTTAATTTCTTCTTCCTTGTATTTGATCCGTTCTTCCATTTTCGCTAACTGATTAGAAATTTCTTGTTGGTTGGGCATCTTTTCTAATTCTTTTATAAGTTGTTCAATTTTAATGATTTGTTCCTCCATACGTCTCTTGGCTTGAGTGATTAGGGTTCCCATGAGTTTGGTTGAGCAGTCTGCTGTTTGCATTCTCCATTCCTCCAATAAATCTGAGTCCATATCTCCTAAGGTGGGTAAGATTAAAATACGTAGACCTCTAGGTATTCTACCACTTTCGATGTATTTAGTTAATGAGGTCATTTCCCACCATTTTTTAAGTTCAGAAATACGTGCTTTTTCTAATTGATGTATAATATTGGAGGTAGTTTGTATCTGAACCCCCATGGGTCCACTGCTAATTTTCGAGTTGTCAAACAGCTCGGCTGCTGCTTGTTCCCACAATTTTCTCCGTTCAGCCATTTTGCATAGGGTTTAACAATGTCTTGTTACTGTTCAAATGTCAGATTTCTAACTCCTAACAGAGAAAACGAAAAATGTAGAATAGAAGGATATGGACAAAAATTCTATAAAACAGGACTCTGTGTAGATATAGACCTATCAACAGCTAAATACTGTGTAGTTTGTGGATTGTTTCGGATTATGAATTAATCTGTTTCTGTAGGACAGGAAAGCCGTGTGTCAAACGTCAAAGTAAATTCTTTCCTGCCGTTAGTTTTCCGTTTATTTTCCGGGCCGTGTGCCAATTATTCATACGAACGAAGAAACGCTGATATCAAGCCTGTCAAACTGCTCGGAGTACCGCGTTCATTACCCCACGGGCGTTCTCCAACCCCCCGGGGAAAGGTAACAATCCTACTGTGTAAGTCCGGCTGCGTTTTCCTTCGATTGTTGAAGGCACGGTGCTGCGTGAGAGACAATATCCAAGTTCCTCCAGTAGTACAACCACGCGCACTCAACCGGCGTGCCAGCCGTCTCGCGTACCGGAGACCACGTTTAAAATCTTTCTTCAACAGATGGACAGATAGCCATCTGACGGCTGCACCGATCCCATCAAGTATCTTCCAAATCTCGAAATCGATTAAATCCAATGCGCTCGTATTTAGTTCATGAATTTATTTTCTTATATAGGTAACACAGAGTCCTGAGTGTGATGTCTGTCAACGCGTTTCGGCAAAACGCCTTCTACTGGACAGTTTGGCTGCTCAGCCAACATCATTTACATACAAATTTTAAGTCCTTCATTTATTTCCATAACACTTTAGTGTACTAAAAAAAAGGCGGCCATTTTGAAGCATGCAATGATCATTATTTAAATACAACACTTAATAAAAGAATGAACCTACATTAATGCTAATACTTTCAGAAAAAATTAGAATTAAAAAGTCATAAATATCAAATATAATAGAGAAAAGGCAATAGCTTCCAATAATTCATAATGTTCGGTCATATAAAGATATTACTCAAATGACAGGAAAAGTAACAATATAAATATAAACGAAGGAACTGTAGTATCATATTTTTAAATTTTTAAATATTTCGGTTGTCATTCGTTATATATAAATATAATTATTAATAACTAATTAATATCCTGTATTAAAATTCTATTTGACTATATTGTAGTGCTTGAGTATATATCTAATGCCTATATAATCAAATCTGATTCATCTCTATCCTTATCTGTATAGCAGGTAATTCTATAGACACATGTAGATAGGTTGTATTCAAGTAAGGCCTCAGCATAAGGTGCAAAGTGCTAAAAATCTATACTAATAATAAGTGCAAAAAAGCATATAAAGTGCATCAAAGTGTTACAAAACTCCAATTAAAACAACCAATTCTATTGATTTCTTGGTCCCATATCATATTCCATATATATATATGTATCTCTATATGTGATATTACCTATTCTACATTTACCAAGTTACAGGGAAGTGAAATTAAACAATCATCATCAATAGCACAGTACAGATCTATATAATCATTCATAAGACCTAATGACACCTAAATTTCAATATATATATATATATATGAATATATATACTGTATAGATATATAGATATATATATTCTCTAAAAAAACAAAAGTTGCCAGGACATTATAGTTAGGTTCTGAATTTACTCGTACAAAACCATAGAATTTCAGCAGTTATAGTTTCAAGTAGCTATAGGTGACTCCCTAAGGTAACTAGAACTTGCACCTTCACCATGCACAGTTGTCTCCTCAATAATTTTATTGCACATGTTGCAGTGAGAATATGAAAGATGACATAGAATATGTCATCAATGAAATATTATGTGGATATGTAGCTGTGCATGGCGAAAGCGCGAGTTATAGTTACCCTAGGGCGCAAGCTTTAGTTACTTGAAAGAACTCTAACTAAAACAGCTGAATTTCTATGGTTTTATTGAAGTGAATTCAGAACCTAACTATAACGTCCCTGTAACCTTTGTTTTTTTCAATGAATTTTTCTGTTTTTCTTTAACATACAGTCATTTCAATTGCTATACATGAATCCAACCACCGCCTTTGGCCGTGCGTGGCGGCAGTTGGCCACAGGGCCAGGCCTGTGGCAGGCCCTGAGGCCAACCCCCTCTTAGCACCCACCCTTGCCTGTGCACTACCTTCTCCCGTGCGCAGAAGGGGTTGCCCCCAATGCTGGTCTGCAGCCAGACCCTGCGGCCAACCCCTCTAATTGCCCAACCTGATGTTGTGCACGGCCCTTTGCGCATGCAGGCCGGAAGTTAGCCGTGGCCTCTGTGGGTATGAAAATAGGTGTGAGAGGATGTATCTGGGGGTAAGAGTGGCTGTGAGTATCTGCCTCGGTGTGAGAATGCATACATTAGTGTTTTAGTGGGTGTGGCAGTCTGAGCGTGGGTCTGTGAGTGGGTGCATCAGGGTGTCAGTGGGTGTGTGAGGGTCTGAGGGGGTGTGTGAGTGAGTGCGTAACTGTCTGAGTGGGTGTGAGTGAGTGCATGAGGGTCTGACTGGGACTGTGAGTGGGTGTGTGAGTGTCTAAATAGGTTGTGAGTGGGTGCATGAGTGTCTGAGTGGTTCTTTGAGTGGGAGTGTAGGTGTCTGAGTGGATGTGTGAGTCAGAGAATTGATTAAGAGACAGAGAGAGAAAGAAAATAAGAGGGAGAGAGCTAGAGTTTCTAAGGCTTTGATATCTGATATGCTTAGAATGAGTTATTCCTCTCCAATTTAATAAAATAAAAGGGTTTTTCTTTTCAAAAATATAATATTTATTTTTATTATTTAAAAAAAAAAATGGAAATGAGTCCAGCTGAAGTCGAACCCCCATAGCTTAGTGTGAAGGTCTGCGACCTCTGCACTAAGCTATGGGGGTTTCTATATTTTTTTCTAGCCCTTTTATGGGTTTTTATGTTTTGTATTTCAAAATTTTTTAAAAATTATCAAAAGCCCTTAACGGGCTATTTGGCACCGCGGGAGAAGCCTTAAGGGCTTCCCCGCAGTCCCTATATATATTTTTTATTATATTATTTTTTAGAAAACATTTGTTTTATGAGCTACCTGACACTGCGGGGGAAACCTTAATGCTTCCCCCACAGGGCGAATGCTTCAGCAAGCACGAAGCTGCTTTGACAGCAGCTCCATGCTTGCTGAAACATTTCATCTCTGTAACTTCGGATTTTGACAGCAAGACCAACTTTAAAGTTCCCGCTGTCAAAACGCGAAGTTTTTGCTGTGGCTTGGCTGCAGCTGCAGCCAAGCCACAACAGACAGCTATGTCCCAGGGGTTGGCACCCCTGGGATATAGCAAGAGAAGGCCCTGGGGGGTTGTGGTCCCCATGGCCATCAGTGGCTCCAAGAGGGGGCCTGCCTCCATCAGTACATAGCCTCGGGGTGAAGATCCCTAAGGTGTGGGAGGGGCCACGGGCCCCCTGCACATACTTTCATCAATGACCTGGGAGGTGGTGGTCCCCGGGGCACGGGGTTGCGCCCCCCCACATATTATAAATAAGGCAGCCTTAGGGAGGTGGTGGTCCCAGGGCAGGTACAATAGAAGCCCCATGGGGTGGTGGTCCCCAGGGTGTGAGGGAGAGGGCCTGCAGGCCCCCATATATAGAAATTGAAGCCCTGGGGAGGTAGGGGATCTCCAGGGTATATTTAAAAAAATGAAAGCTCCAGGGAGGTGGTGGTCCCCGGAGCCGTAGGGGGGGACCTGGCCTGTGCTTGTTTTCTTTTTTTTACCACAAATTTGCAAATCTTGCGAACTCGCAGCAAAAAACTAATTTTAAAAATGTGTTTTTGTTCAGTCCCCCTGGTATCCCCCCACCAGTGCTAAGGTGTCAGGGTGTCCCTACCCTGGCCCCTTTTATTTTATTTTTACTTTTTTTCTGAGACTCAGCTCAAGGTGAGTCCCAAGATGGCTGTCAACAGTTCTTGGTTTGAAGTGCTGGCAGCCAACCAGAGCTGTGCATTTCCCTGCACAAGCTCGTCTTTGTTTGCGAGTACTTCCCAGCCAGAGAATACAAATTTGAATTTCCCTAAATTTCTCAAAAACTACTGAATGGATTTACACCAAATAAGCGAAAGCGTAATCTGTGTACTGACAGCTAGCTTTCTGCCAAATTTTGTGTAATTGTGTCCAGTGATACAGCCTGTAGTTGTGTCTAAAGAATCCTATGGAAATTAACATGGGAAACGCAATATTTTTTTACCTCCCTTTTTCTAGGCCCCGCTTGATGAGTCACCCCAAAATTTCCATATGCAACAAGAATCATCACAACACTTTTTGGGAAACTTTTGTGAAGATTCGTCAAACGGTGCCAAAGATATAGGCAAGTCAAAAATTGCTTTTCCTATGGAAACATGGTCCTAACTATGACTACCTATTGGCGACCACCATATATATATATATATATATATATATATATATATATATATTTGTGTGTGTATATATATATATATATATATATATATATATATATATATATATATATATATATATATATATATATATATATATATATATATATCTCTTTAGGACACTTCCATCCAGAACCTGCCAAACTTGTTTTGCACAAAATGTTTTCAACTGTGGCTATGGCGAGTGTAACTTAGTTTGTGCATTATCAATTTTCGTGAGGAGGGGCGCCTTTGTGGGGGAAGTGGCAGTCCATCTAAGATGAATTTATTGAAAAAAATTGTGTAGCTGAGCACATGAGGAAGTGTAACTTATTGCCTAGCGTTTCCAATCCACTGGAGGTTCAGTGACTTATTGTAACAGCTGCAACATTTGTTAACATGAACTGTGGAGATGCAGACAATTTAATTTGTGATTTAATGATTATGTTACCATTGAGTTATGACAGTTGAATTATTATGGCTTGAATCAGGACAGCAGTATTTCAGTCCGCTTTCACTTGTCACATGGTTTCCTCCAATACTAATAGCCCATGTTGGGATATATAATGGATATCAAGGCGCCAACGTCATTAACATTTTGACATTGAGAAAGGCATAGTTTGCCAAAACATGTCTGCCGTGGTATGCTGCAATAAATGAAGAATTCACCCGTGAGTGCTCCGCTCCGTGTAAAAAACCCAAAGGTACAGGGACGTTATAGTTAGGTTCACATTTAAAACGTACAAAACCATAGAAATTCACCAGTTATAGTTAGAGTTATATCAAGTAACTATAACTCATGCCCTAAGGTAACTATAACTCGCGCCTTACACTGTTTTTTCATCCAAAATTTTACTACAGCTATTGCATTGATATTATCAATGATGTTATCAAAGATGTCATGAGTGCCATAATTTTGGGGGTAATTAGCAGCGCACGGTGAACGCATGATTTATAGTTACCTTAGACATGAGTTATAGTTACTTGAGATTACTCACAGGCTACAGGGACGTTAACGTTAGATTCTGAATTTACATGCATAAAACCTGAGAAGTTCACCAGTTATAGTTAGAGTTATTTCAAGTAACTGTAACTTGCAGTCTGTGGTAACTATAACTCACACCATTGATGCATGGAGGTTGGATCTACCCACCCCAAACCTCAAAAAGTGTCTTATATCCCTTTACTTCTACCTGCCCCTGAAACCTAAACAAAACCCTTAAACCATTACCTCTACCCATCTCTGGAACCGAAAAAACCCTCACCCACTTTACCTCTACCCACCCCTAAACCTTAAAAAACCTTACCCCCCCTTACCAGTACCTGCCCCTGATCCCTAAGGAACCTTTACCCCTTAACCTCTACAGAGCCTCAAAATCTTCTCCCTCCCTTTATCTCTGCCTGTCTCTGGACCCTAAAAAACATTTCCCATTACCTCTATCCGTCCCTGAACCCTAAAAACCCTGCCCCCTTTATCGCTACCCACCCCTAAACCCTAAAAACCTTACCCATTTACCTCCACCTACCCAGCACCCTAAAAAACTTTTATGCATTTAACCTGTAGCTATCCCTGAACCCTAAAGAACCTTTACCCCCTTTATCTTACTATGACCCTGAATCCTGAAGGACCCTTACCGCCTTTACATCTATGGTCTCTTAAGCCTAAAAAACCCTTACCGCCCTTTAACGCCACCTGTCCCTGAACCCTAAAAAATCCTTACCGCCTCGAAACCTCATTCCTTACCTTCCTATATCTCTACCCTCCATTACCCTTTTCTATCTCTTAGCCCTTAGACATCCCTTAACCCATTTTTTTTTGGAATGACATATTTATGTAATTTTAAAAAGAATACTTACCTGTGTGGTAAAATACCACCTGAGGAAGTACCAAGAAGGGGCCTGTGCAGTGCTTATCTGCATCATACTTCTCGGCAGGGTAATGTCTTGTGGGATAAAGACTGCAGGATAAAGACTGCACATCCTCAGAGTGATTGCAGGAGGACTTTCATAATATAACGGAAACATTACTGAGAGCTTTGTGAGTGAATGCAAGAAACATTAAGAGTGTGACAACAAATCTGCTGACATGGACTGTCACCTGTGTGAAAGTAGTTGTAGCACTCGATTGTTCACTTATTAATCCATAGACTCACTCATCTCTGTGGATTGAACACCTGCTTCAGAGACCTGTATGTAATCCCCATGCCACGATGATAGCTCTTATGCTGGCAAGGGAGGCTTGCACTGCGGCACCTCCGGTGAGAGAGGGAAGCTTGGGGGCATATTT
The DNA here is from genome assembly GCF_031143425.1 of Pleurodeles waltl. Classification (NCBI taxonomy): domain Eukaryota; kingdom Metazoa; phylum Chordata; class Amphibia; order Caudata; family Salamandridae; genus Pleurodeles; species Pleurodeles waltl. The sequence goes on along the minus strand of NC_090448.1, from coordinate 723,749,860 downwards.
ATACTCCGTTTGCGCCGAATTTGCGTCGTTTTTTTCGACGCAAATTCGACGCAAAACTAACTCCATATTTATACTTTGGCGTTAGACGCGTCTAGCGCCAAAGTTCATGGAGTTAGCGTCATTTTTTTGCGTGAACACCTTCCTTGCGTTAATGATATGCAAGGTAGGCGTTCCCGTCTTAAAAAATGACTCCGATGCTATTGTGTCGGATTTATACTCCCGGGCAAAAATGACGCCCGGGAGTGGGCGGGACTAAAAATCCCGCATTTGCGCCAGATTTTAGCGCCTGGGTCAGGGCAGGCGTTAAGGGACCTGTGGGCTCAGAATGAGCCCAGAGGTGCCCTCCCAAGCCCCCAGGGACACCCCCTGCCACCCTTGCCCACCCCAGGAGGACACCCAAGGCTGGAGGGACCCATCCCAGGGAAGAAAAGGTAAGTTGTGGTAAGTTTAAAAAAAAAAAAAAAATTGTGGCATAGGGGGGCCTGATTTGTGCCCCCCTACATGCCACTATGCCCAATGACCGTGCCCAGGGGACAGAAGTCCCCTGGGCATGGCCATTGGTCAAGGGGGCATGACTCCTGTCTTTGCTAAGACAGGAGTCCTGTTAATGGCATCTGGGCGCCAAAAAAAAATGTCGCAAATCGGGTTAAGACGATTTTTTTGCCTCAGCCTGACTTGCCCCATTTTTGGACGCCCAAACGCCATTTTTCCCTACGCCGGCGCTGCCTGGTGTACGTTTTTTTTTTTTTTCACGCACACCAGACAGCGCCGGTCGACTAACGCCGGCTAACGCCATTCAATAAATACGGCGCCCGCATGGCGCTTCAGAATGGCGTTAGCCGGCGCTAATTTTTTGGGCGCAAAACTGCGTTAGCGCAGTTTTGCGTCAAAAAGTATAAATATGGCCCTTGATTTGCTGCTGCCGTGCAATACCTGTTCAGCGAGGAAGCGAGTTTGCACTGATTCTACCTGCTTTGGACCTATTCTAGGAGGGAGTAACTTGCACTGCTGCTGCCCGAACTGTGACTGTTCGACGACAGTGGGATGCTTGCACTGCTGCTGCTCCTCTGTATTGTTTCCACTACGGCTGCTCCCTCTGTGCCAGTTCTTTGCGGATGTTGTTGCTTAGGTTGTTATTCTTTGAGGAAGGGAAGATTTCACTATGACGTGCTTCGTCTGTTCTGTGAATGACAGAACATGGTGGTGGTTCCTTTCCTCCTGCTTCTTGTCTTTTACATAGTCATTGTGTTGGAGAAGGGTGCACTGCTGCTGCCCATGTTATCCCTGATTCTTGTAAATGGAGCTTCGTCTAAATCCTTTCATTATGCAAAAGCTGTCAAGAAGATTACCATTGTCATTGTTTGTTTTAATGCATGCTAAGAGTGACAGAATGAACCCTCACAAAATGTGTGAGCAGAACTTTCTTTTGGTTTTGCATGTGAAACAAAGCACTGCTTTCGAAATGGGGTAGACTTTGAAACATTCTAAAACACACTTGCCCAATGGTTCGGTGTCCTGTGTGAACCAGTCAACCAATTCTGCCTTTTAGTCTGCTGGGATGTTTGAGCCCATAATCACATTTGTTAAAGCAAGACCAAGGCTCAGATTCTTAAAGGTTTAGCATCGGGTTAGCATTACTTTTGTAAAGCTAAACCGATGCTAAGGGGCATATTTATACTCCGTTTGCGCCGAAATTGCGTCGTTTTTTTTTACGCAATTTCGACGCAAAACTAACGCCAACTAACGCCATATTTATACTATGGCGTTAGAGGCGAATAGCGCCAAAGTTCCCGGAATGTGCGTCATTTTTTTGCGTGAACCCCTTCCTTGCGTTAATGATATGCAAGGGAGGCGTTCCCGTCTAAAAAATGACTCCCAGGCCTTTACGTGGTATTTATACTCCCGGGCAAAAGAGACGCCCGGGAGTGGGCGTGGCTAAAAACGGCGCATTTGCGCCGCTTTTTAACGCCTGGGTCAGGCATGGCGTTAAGGGACAAGTGGGCTCAAAATGAGCCCAGAGTGCCCTCCCCTGCCCCCAGGGACCCCCCCTGCCACCCTTGCCCACCCCAGGAGGACACCCAAGGCTGGAGGGACCCACCCCAGGGACATTCAGGTAAGTATTTTTTTTATTTTTTTTTTATAATTTTTTGTGGCATAGGGGGGCCTGATTTGTGCCCCCCTACATGCCACTATGCCCAATGACCATGCCCAGGGGACAGAAGTCCCCTGGGCATGGCCATTGGGCAAGGGGGCATGACTCCTATCTTTACAATGATAGGAGTCATGTTGATGGGGGATGGGCGTCGAAAAAAAATGGCGCAAGTCGGGTTACGACGATTTTTTCGACGTAACCTGACTTGCCCCATTTTAAGACGCCCATGCGCCATTTTCCCCCTACGCCGGCGCTGCCTGGTGTACGTGGTTTTTCTCGCGCACACCAGGCAGCGCCGGTCTACTTGCGCCGGCTAACGCCATTCAATAAATACGGCGCCCGCATGGCGCTTCAGAATGGCGTTAGCCGGCGCAAAACTTTTTGACGCTAAACTGCGTTAGCGCAGTTTAGCGTCAAAAAGTATAAATATGGGCCTAAACCTTTTTTGGGATTTACAAACCACCCAGAAATGGTATTTGCTTTGGTTTGTAAATACATAGTAATACAAAGCAGCGCAAAACGCTGCATTACATTATTTTGCATCAAGGGGGTGTTACATGGGTGGTACATGTGCATACAAGTGCTACCGCCCATGCTTTTTTACGCTAAACCCTATTCTCAAGTAGAAAGGGTTTAGCGCCAAAAATTAACGTCCCTGAAAAGCAGGCGTTAAACAGAGAAATATGTTAATTTCTCAGTGCTTCTCTGACTTTACATGTGAATTTGCATCAGCACTGTACAGCACACATACAAAGTAGGGAAAGCTTTTTCAACAGTTTAGGCATAGTATTTTGTACAGGAAGGATACCTTCTTGTACAAAACCTATGCTAGACTCACGCACACACCCTAGCACTATGGCAGTAAGGTGTGTGCATGGCGCACTGCAGCTGAAATCAGCACCAGCACTAGGGAGAGGGGAGGAGAGTGCCATATCTCTGTGAATATGACACTGTCCTGCTCTGTCCTTGTCACGCAGCGTAGAGCAGTGTTTTTGACTGCTGTGCTGCGTTGTATGTCACCTCTCAGAATCTGGGCCCAAGAGTGCAAATTAGCTGAAAAGCTAGGTTTCGCTGATAATGTCGACTGCCATCAAGCCCAGTGTTTTGTGAAAAGGAAAATAAAATTTAATTCATGACTTTCAGCCTTTTTTCTTAACGGGTTGAAAAATCGTGGGGGCAGAGAAGACCTTTCAGATGCAGATATGATCAGCATCCCTCTGCTAATGGGCAAATTGTAACATTTGTCTGAAAATAAAGGGGCGTGCTAAAAAGATACTCTACATAAGAGAGCAGGCTGGGAGGTGAAGCCGAACAGTGGAAGGCCAACGAGAAACATCTCCCGGTGGTAGAAACTGTAAGGCAGGGCCAGCGAGCCTGCAAAAAGCCCACAAAGGGATTGGTGCATATTGTGTGGGTTTCAAGCCTATCAATGGAAGACCAGGAGTTAAGATGGGTCCAGTCTGGATCGAGGCAGAGGAAGATCTGGTTCATCAGAAAAAGGTTGCACTTAAGCAGGAAGTATGCCGTGCAGCAGCTGGGGATGTGGTGGTCCGAGGCGTGGAAGATGCACGAAGAAGGAAGCTGACCACCCGAAGGCCCGCTTAACAGTAGCAGGATGAGCTGCAGGACAGGCGGCATGCAGCGCAGGGCCCAAGAGGCCCTGACCTCGCATGAAGGAGAAGAGTGAGGCTGAAGGGTCTTAGGGCCAGATGTAGTAAACTAAAATTTTGCGACTTGCAAATTGCGAGTCTGACCGACTCGCAATTTGCAACTTGCAATATTGGATACAGAAAGGTGTCTCAGACACCTTCTGCGACTCGCTATGGGGTCGCAAAGACCCACCTCATCAATATTCATGAGGTGGGTCGCAGTTTGCGACCCCATAGCGAGTCCCTGCACTCACAGGGATGGTGGCCTGCTGTAGTCAGCAGACCTCCATGTCTGTGACTGCTTTGTCATTAGAGCATTTTTTTTTTTCATTTTGCAGCCCGTTTTACTTAAAGGAAAACGAGCTGCAAAATGAAAACTAAACCGAAACCATTTGGTTTCGTTTTTTTCAGAGTAGGCAGTGGTCCATAGGACCACTGCCTGCTCTGAAAAAATATAATTTTCAGCATTCCCAAAGGGGAAGGGGTCCCGTGGGGACCCCTTCCCTTTTGCGAATGAGTTACCACCAGTGTGACACTGGTGGTAACTGCAAGTTGGTTTGCGACCGCATTCGCGGTCACAAAGCAACTCTGAATGGCGATGCGGTCACAAATAGGAAGGGAACACCCCTTCCTACTTGCGAGTCGCATCCCCAAATTTGCACCACCAGTCGGTACCGACTCGCAATTTGGGGATGAGCATCGCGTTCGGCCTTTTGCATGCCGCAAACTGCGTTTTTTGCAGTTTGCGACATAGAAAAGGCTTCGTACATCTGGCCCTAAGGCACTACCTGGGAGATCTTCGTGCAGCAACACTGCGGTAAATAGAAGCATTGCCGCTTCTGCTGCTGTGTGTTCTGAGCGGGCGCCCCACGTGAGCATAAAGCAAAGTACTGCTGTGAGGCCTATCAAAGCGTTTCACCCGCACCTCAGGCTAAAGAAAAGTAGTGAGGCGGACTTCCGGAGAAGCAGGAAGAGTAGTTTGGGAGCACACTGGTGGAGGCAGCGCTTGGTAGCAGGAGCACACTGAGGCAACAGGGCCTAATGGGAAAAAGAATTGCAGAGCGCTGGCAGGAAGCTTCACTTGAGCAAGGCAAATTTGAGGCAAGGACTGACCGTGAACTCACGGTCACGTTAGGACTTGGCGGCCACAAGCCAGGTGATATTGTGTTTCTTTCATCTCAATAGTGCCTGAGGCACAACCAGTTTCATGACGCCTCGCCTACTGTGGAACTCTAATTAATCAAATCAATGTTTATTAAATAGTGAGCAGATATTGCACATTGATAACCAGGGTATTCCAGGACAAAGGACTCTGCAAAGTAGGTCAGTGGAGGTGCCCACTGTTAAACATAATTAGGATATTCCAGGGCATTATAAACACAGTTGGATGTGAACAAAAAATAAAAAGTGTGTTTACAGTGGCAGACACAATCAAAGATGGAAAAGCGGGAGAGGAAACATCCAGCAAGGCTGGCAGGCTATGACAGCTAGCTGGTGGCCAAGAGGAGATCACAGGTGAACTCCAGGGTGACTTTGTCGCCAGAGCTAGATAATGACCTGCAAGTAATGCTAATGGCTGCAAGGCAACTGGTGGTGCAAAAAGGGAAAGCATGGGTGAATGCACAGATGTTGCAATCAAAAGACCAGGAGCAATGCCAAGGGAGAGCAAAACAGCCAGGACTGAAGCCAGGACAGAGGAGCATCAAGCTGAATAATGCCCCAGTGCAGAGGAGGCTTGCAGCCAAAATGGCAGCCCCTGCAAAAAAGGCAGAAGAGTCTCACAGGATGCAAAGTAGGGGCAGTGGGCCACAAAGGTCGGTGGTAGCGTGCAGGAGCGAGTTGCCGGAGGAGTTTCTGCACCGGGGGGTGCTGACAGCAACATCAAAGGAAGTGATTCTAGTGAGGAGGAGGACCATCCACTGTCACGTATAGCAAGCACGGTGGCAACAGCATCGTAAGGCGCACAGCAAGGCAAAGGACATAGTGAGACAACTGCGCAGTGAAAGAATTACAAGCAAACAAGCACTGGGGGGCTAATTGCACAATGACAAACCTGGGAACTCAGGTGGGGGTAGTAAATACAATTCAACAAGAGCCTCAAGGTGGCAGCAAGGAACAATACCGGAACACGCACCAGCAGGCAGACCCCTGGGCAGGGGGGTGGGCCTCTTGGCTTGGTTTGTCACAAGAAAACCAAGAACCTACGGCACATACTTGGTGGGCATGGCCTGGATCAGGGGTAATTTTCCTTTGGGCTTTAACCCATTCATTTGGAGTAGCATGGCAGCAGGGACAGGGCATCCTCAAGGGCTCACAGGGGATCGTGGGGAGGCCACATCAGTGGGCAGGGCACTGGTGGGCATAGCAGGCCAGCAGACAGCGGCACAAGAGAGGGCCCCAGGCAGAGAGCGCGAGGACTGCCCAGGAACCTGGAAAGAGTAAGGAGGGTGACAAAGCAGGGGGGTAGGAGCAGAGAAAGAGAAGAATGCTCGCACCAAGGTCTGGGCTAAGGGGCCTGCCAGGGGGAGCAGGGTAAACCGGCAAGCGCATATGTTATGCCTGGGGATGCACCAGTGATGGCGAGGGAGACAGGCCTTGCTGGCCTTATCCCACTGGCAGTCAAGGGAAGGATTTGATGAAAGGAATTCATCAATATTTTGTCGGTACTGGAGGTGCACAAAGCAGGGCTAGATTTGACAATACAAGATAAAAAGGAGGAGGAGAAGAAAGAGAGGCTTAAGTTGAATGACCAATTTTACTTTGACAAATGTCTACCCATCGGTTGTGCTATTTCATATGCCTACTTTGAGGCCTTCAGCAGTTTCCTAGAATTGGTAGTGAGGCCCGCAACCCCAAAGGGCAGTGCATACATTATTTGGATGATTTTTTGTTCATAGGGGCAAGAGACGAAACAGACTGTGAATACTTGCTACATTCATTCAAGGAAGTGGCAGAGGAGCTGGGCATGCCTTTAGCTAAAGAAAAAACTGAAATCCCGGTGACATAATTAGTGTTCCTGGGCATAGAGCTAGACTCAGTGGAGGGTGTGTGCCAGTTCTTGCGAGCGAAAGTGGAGGAACAGAGAGGTTGGATTGAGTTGCTCTGCAAGAAGAGAAAACAACACTTGGGAAAATTCAACAAGTGCTGGGTAGGCTGAACTTTGCCACCAGGGTGATCCCAGCAGGCAGGTTATTCACTAGGCGTTTAGCATTGCTGACAAGGGGGTATCAAAGAAGCATCACAGGGTTAGATAGGCCAAAGGGGTGAAGGAGGATCTGGTACCTGGTACAGTGGCTAGAATTTCTTGATAACTTCAACAGGAGATTGTTGTGGAGACAGCTTTGGGTGCTGGTCATCCAATTTTAAGTTATTCACGGACGTGGCTGGGGCAGGGGGAGGCTTTGGCACAATGCTTGGATCTGCCTGGACTATGGCACAGTGGCCAGGTAGGTGGGAGCGCAAGGGCTTGACCTGGAACATTACGTTGCTGGGACTGTTCCGCACTGTAGTTGTCTTTACGATCTGGGGCTTGTGTTAGGTGAACAAACAAGTCACTTTGTGGTCAGGCAATCATGCAGTGGTGCAATCTATGAATTCAGGAATGGCTCAGAACCTGACAATGATGAGCCTATTATGGCCAGTTGAAAGGGAATATGGGCATTAGGAAGAGGCATATACCGGGCTGTGAAAACAACATTGCTGATGCCTTGTCTCATTTCCAATGGCAGATATCCAGAGACCTGGCCCAGGGGTGGACAAAGAAATGACGAGGATACCTGGCCACCTGTGGGAGTTGGTGGACATGAGTTGTCAGCATTGGTGGTGCATGCACTTGCTTCAAAAATCAATGCAAGATATTGTAAGTGCTGGGAGACATTCAGCGAAGTAACAGGGGCAAAAATGCCGAATGAGGTAACCACGCAGCAGGTAAAAGGGTTCATTGTGGAAGAATATGTGAAGGGCAAGAGCAGGAGCTGGGCGCAGTCTCCTTTGAGCGCAGTAGCCTTTTACTCCAAGCTGGTGGGGAAGGAAGATCCCACTAATACATATTTGTGCAGGGCAGCCATGAAGAGGTGGAGCAGGTTGCAACCCAAACAGCAGGACAAGAGGTGCCTAATAGATTTGGAGATCCTGAAGCAGCTAATGGTAGTACTGGAGGAGATGTTTGGGGGCGAGCATGAGCAGCTGCTATTTAAGGCAGCTTCTAGTTTGGCCTTCTTTGGAGCATTTAGAGTAGGGGAGTAAGTAGCACTGGCACAAGAGGCAGCTGGAACAGCGTGTCTGCAGGGAAGGGATGTTACGCTCCATCAAGATTGGATGGTGATATACCTGAGGCACTCAAAAACTAATCAGCTGGTCAAAGGGAAACGTTCATGGCTTAATTGCCTGGAACACAGCAGGCACTGCCTGGTATGCTTGTTTAAGGCTTATGTAGGCAAAGACCCCTTCCCAAATGAGCCTCTATTGTGGGACAGGGATGGCTCATACCTGAACAGGTTCCAATTTGTTGCAGTCATGAGAATGGCACTGGAAAATATCAGCCTCAACCCCAGTATTTATGGCTCTCATTCTTTAATATAAGTGCAGCAACCATGGTGGCAGCCCACGGGCTGGATGAGGTGTGCATCCCATGTATAGGGAGTTGGGAATCAAAGGTTTTTAAGGTGTGTGTGAGGACCACCAGCTCCCAATCTTGCTTCTCTTTCAAGAGACCCAGGGGCAGCATGCCGTACAGAGTGGATCGTGGGTCATTCATTTGTGGCCATAGCGCAGCAGTGGGCAGAAGCACAGAAAGCTTACAGGGGCTAGTTGTTGCATAACACAAAGGTAATTTGGTTAGGTCAGCCAGAATTGAGGTGGGCTCAGCTGTTGCCAACTTTAACGAAGGCACTCAACACGGAGAGGCGACCAGACGCACTGATGATACATCTGGGTGGAAATTATCTTACGGACATGGGTAGAAGAGAGCTGCTGGGGGTCATGACGGTAGGGCTTACATCAGTAGCACTCCTAGTGCATCCGGGTGAGGTAATATGGTTAGAGATCATAGCTAGGGAGCCATGGCAAGGGGCCCAGGACACAGGGGCAGTGGAGCGACCAAGAAGGAAACTAAACATCACCATGTCAAAGCTGTACAGGACTAATGCATGGGGGGTTTGTGAGGCATGGCTTGATCAATCTTTGGTCGCCTGGGCATCGAGCTGCCAACGGGGTACACCTGTCAGGCGTAGGAATAGACATGTTCTTGCTTATTATTGTAGGGGAGCTGGAGCGTCTGGGGTTCTCCTAAGCATAAAGGGGAGCTTCCCATGGTCAGGAAACTACAGGTAGCTTGGTGGAGTTAACAGAGAGATAAAGGGGGTCATTCTGACCCTGGCGGTCATGGACCGCCAGGGCCAACGACCGCGGGAGCACCGCCAACAGGCTGGCGGTGCTCCAATGGCATTCTGACCACGGCGGTACAGCCGCGGTCAGATACGGGAAACCGGTGGTGTACCGCCGGTTTCCCGCTGCCCAAGGGAATCCTCCATGGCGGCGCTGCGGATTCCGACCCCCTTACCGCCAGCCTTGTTCTGGCGGTTTTGACCGCCAGAACCTGGTTGGCGGTAACGGGTGTCGTGGGGCCCCTGGGGGCCCCTGCAGTGCCCATGCCAATGGCATGGGCACTGCAGGGGCCCCCTAACAGGGCCCCACCAAGATTTTCAGTGTTTGCCACGCAGACACTGAAAATCGCGACGGGTGCAACTGCACCCGTCGCACCCCTTCCACTCCGCCGGCTCCATTCGGAGCCGGCATCCTCATGGAAGGGGGTTTCCCGCTGGGCTGGCGGGCGGCCTTCTGGCGGTCGCCCGCCAGCCCAGCGGGAAACTCAGAATTACCGCTGCGGTCTTTTGACCGCGCAGCGGTATTCTGCCGGCGGGACTTTGGTGGGCGGGCTCCGCCGACCGCCAAAGTCAGAATGACCCCCCAAGTATTCTCAAGTGGACAAAGTACCCCATAGCGCCTCTTGGATGCCTGACGGCAGGGGCTTTGAGGGGCAGACAAGACTTGGTAGAAAAGAGGGGCAGCAGCAGTTGGGCATGGCACTTGAGGCCCGGGCACAAATCAGGACTGCCCACAAGGACTTGGCAGCAAGGGAAGCCTAGCCGCTGGCACACTCTGAGACTCTGAGGAGCAGAGCATATAATAGTGAACAAAGGACAGATTGCATGGATCCTATGATAGACTGCCATGTCAGGTGTTGTTAATCATTAATCTTTTGTGCTTTAAATAAAGTCATGCGGCCATGTGTAGCCAACAATGCCTCCATAGTGCTGTTTGGAGGGAGGTAGGTTGGTAAAGAAGAGGGCCATAAGCAGAAGGTTTATTGCTAGTCTGGGAGGAGTTAGATAGCGGGCCGGGAGGTGAAGCCGGGCAGTTGAAAGCCCACGAGAAATGCCTCCCGGTGGCAGAAACCAGAATTGGGGGCCAGTAAGCCCACGAAAAGCCCACGAAGGGCTTGGCGCAGATTGGTGGCTGGTTTTAAACACCCCAATGGAAAGCCCACCGGTGCGGGCTGGGACCCCAAGGATTAAGAGGGGTCCAGCCCGGATTAAGGCAGAGGAAGATCCGGTTCATCTCCATCCATCCACCCACTCCTTAGAGCGTGCGTCACAGCCACCCCAAAGATTGACAGAAGAGACAGTCAACGAGGAGGTAAAGTATTATAAAGTGGAAAATGTACCCTGTAGCCCCTCTGGGATGCCTGAAGTCAAGGGCAGCGAGGAGCAGACAAGACTAGGTAGAAAAGAGGGGCATAGGCAGGTGGGCATTGCGGTCTGGGCACAAATCAGCACCGCCCACAAGGACTTGGCACCAAGGGAAGCCTAGCCGCCGGCACACGCTGAGACCCCGAGGAGCAGAACAAATAATCGTGAAAAAAAGAGCAGATTGCATGGGTCTTGTGATAGATCGCCATGTCACGTGTTGTTAATCATTAACCTTTTGTGTTACTACGGCCTTGTGTAGCCAAGAATGGCTCCATAGTGTTGTTTGGAGAAAGAGAGGCTGGTAAAGAGGAGGGCCGTAACCGGAAAGTTTACCGATCGTCTGTGACATAGCACGTCCAGCAAACTCGGGTGACAATCTCACTCAAGGTCATTACGGGCATTCTTTCCAGTGCTAGACTTTTTGTTATTGCCTTATGGTTTCTGGGTGCTGTAGATTTGCTGTGCTTTCAATAAACTAATTAGGCTAACACATCTAAAAACAATCATTTGTAAGTGAAAAGTTTGGGAAGGGTGACAGTGTAGGTAAGGATCTGGAGTGAGGTGGTCAGCCTGCCGCTACTTCCAACACAATCCTTACTAATCGTGATTGATTTGTTCATCAACACATGAAAATGTCCAGAGAGACACGAGAAAAGAAAATACATGAGTGGCAGCAGGCGCTAGTAAACTGCAGTAGTGAAACACCATATAATACCGTAAATCTTCTGTTGCGGACGAGGGTGTATGTCTGTCTGCTTTAATGATGGAGGGTGTCCCCATGTCTGGCACTGAGGCCCAAACTGAAACCCTTTGGAATCCCATTCGAACAAACTGATTAGTATTGGTATTAGTAACTACCCTTGACGAGTTGTGGATGAGTAGCACGCTGCTCTGTGGGAGACCCAGTTAGTGTTTTCATCTCGGCAGTTAAACAAAACTCTCAGAATTTATTTAAGCCGTTTCATCCCATTTCTTGCATTATTAGGATCTTCTCATGCATGTTTGTGCTGTTTCATACATATTTTATCAGTTGATAATGTTTACATATATGTATGCCAGTAAATGATGTGGTCCATAGTAATAGTTCTGTTATCATGTATACTTGATATCAATAACATGCTGTGCATAATCCAATTGCCATGTTTTTTTCCATCCTTCTTCAGAGCATTATATATGCCATCTTTAATTACAGAGTAGCTGGCTTGCCCTGTATGAACCTGATCTATTGCAGCTTGGTAAGGATTTGTGCGAGATTGCACTATTAATCTAGTGAGTTATTGGTGAGCTTGTGGTGCTTGGTTCACAAAGAGATAAAGTGCTGTACGTTGTAATGTTATGATGTGGCTCTGAGTCAAAAACCTCATGCACATGGTTAAGTCACAGATATTGGGCCCAACATACAAACTGCATGTTGTAGCATACAAAGTAGAACTACAGTGGTAGTACTTGCCACAAAATGCTATTAAAAAACCTATGGGTGTAAATTGATATCTCTACCTCTCTTACCTTACTATAGGGGAATCCTCACACGTGTAAATTTACTACTCAGAAGTAAATGTTCAAGGGACCGGTGAGAGGCGTAGAGGTCAAAATGGGCATACTTATTACTAAATGGGAGGGGTTTGAGGGAGGAGTGAGGAGGGATTTAGAGAGGGAAAGAGAGGGACTTGGGGTGGGACATGCACCTTAGATATAAATATCTATAAATATAATTTAATGTTGAAACAATCTTGAAATAAAACATATTTATTATTTTATTTAAAAATATAAGATAACCCTTTTTTAATTAAAAATTTCATGTAACAATAATTTTTAATAAAATATTATTCAATTACTTGTAGTAAATGTTATGCAGCACCTTTCATTTTTTAATGCACAATAAAAAACACATTTATTTTACTGTAAGTGGGAGTTTTTCCCTATGTTTGACTATAGGAAGATCTCCACCATCAGGATGAATATCTCCCTGTGGTAAAAAATATACTAACCTCGAAAAAAATAGTAAAGCAATAACAAGGTAAAATAGTTGTGTTAAATATTAATATAGATTAATGTTATACATTTATTTTAAACACACAGTACGAATAAAGGATACAAATTATTTCCCTGGAGTGCTGGCCTGCATTTATGTTGAAGGTGAATTGTTGACATATTATGGGTCCCACACCCGTTGCCGGGCACCAGATCCCCATTGGTGGGAGTGATCACATTCTAGTGAACTCAATACATTGTTATTTTAAATGTAGACCAACATTTAAAAAAATGCTACAGCACCACTATCATAATTTTGAATTAAAATATATATTTAAATACATTAAATAAAAAGTATTTTTCTGCAGTTTATGTTAAAAACAACCTATAAAGCAACAACACTATTTTATGTCATATGTATATAATTAAATTCATGTAATTTGGTTATCTTCTAGTAGAAATATTACATAATATTCCAATTAAAAAAGTTATACCGTTTTTTAAAATTAAACAATAAATGTTTTATTTTTAGATAATTTTTAACTTAATTTACATTTGCTCATTTTTTAAAATACTTTAAGTAATTTAATTTAACACTTTCTTCTCCTCTCACCACTCCCTTTAACACAGCCGTGCTCATGCCCACCATCGATGCACTTGCTTGATCAGCACAACATAATTACAGTAGCAACACGTTTGTGGCGTTTTTGCGACTTCTCTCTGCTTTTGTTGCTTCTGTTGCCTCAAGTTACAAGGAACAAGGATCAAGTTCTATGCATTACAGAGACTAAAATTCCGGTCTCTATGGCCTCGAGGCCCTAAACATTTATTTTTCTGTGCCTCCACTGACACTGTCGCTTTCTGAGGAGGAGCTCAGCTGTTCTACTGTTGGTACTCATAGCGCGTCCAGTCCTTGTAAATTACTTACACTTGGACACGGCGGAGGTCGGTGAACCTTTTGACCGGGTTGAGTTCTCCTCATCCAAAGAAATTGTCGGATCCCTCAAATCAGTGATCAATAATCATTTATAATCAATTACCAATACTCAATTAGTAATCAATCAACAAATTAGTTAAACAGAAATCAGTAATTTGACACACCATGACCTTTCAGTCATGAATAACTACACCTGTTTATTAAAAGTAGTGAGTTTATTTCCCTATATTAACAAAGCTAGCACAATGTAAGTAAGTCTCAAAATCAAATGATACACATATACGAACACTACTGGCTGTCCATAGCGACAGAAAAAACGCAACCTACGTAAAACTAGAATAATTATACACTCAGATATAGCTATGCAAATCACTAATAAAAGTAGCCGAATTTGACTAATTGCATAAATTGGTCAGCATAACAAGATTTCAATTCAGCACGGTGCATCAAATGAATACCTCAACTAACTTCTAATTAGCATTGGCATGTGGGGCTTCATGCAAAATTAATTTAATCAACATAAATTCAGAAAACCTCAAGCTTAGGCTCTGTCAAAATAAGCAGTTGGTATCTAAGAAGGAAAACACAATGATTAGTACTTTTATCCTTTCATAATTACCAAATACAATCAGCATTCAAGGTAAGTCTTCGTCCTACAGGTACCGTTCGATCAGCATGGGGCAGACTTCAAAGGGGCAAAGTTTTAGTCAAGTTTTCCTTGCAGCAGCAAGGAAAATGGGGGCAAAAGTTATTGAATGGGCAAGGCAAAGTAAAGTTAAAGTCTCTAGGGTGAGAATTCTTTAAAGTCTCTTTCTCTGGGATAGAGAAAAAGCATCAGAGAGTCATCAAAATGGCTTCTCAAATCTGGCTTCAAAATGGCATCAAAGAAAATGTCTGTCTTCTCTTCGTCCGATGGTATTAAGTAAGAAAAGTTCCAAATTCTTCAGGTTCGTCCATTGGAGGGTCCATGGTGTGATTTCTCTTTGACCAATGAATAGTGTCTTTTCTTTTAATACTCATCTACGCCAAAAGTGTCCTTGGAGTTTTGGAACATAACTAGCAACAAAGTTGCCAATTAATTCTGCATCAGTGTCTTCATTGTCTGCACCTGCAGAAACTGACCTTGAGCTTCAAAGGGGATGAAAGTTGCCTAGCACGCAACTTTGAGATAAGTGTATTAGTCATTCTACTGGAAAAATACAGCTTTTAAAGATTCAAAACACGTCTTTGTTAATACAAGTGAAAACTACGCAGTTAAAATTGAGACCAGGCAACCGGGCCAAAGCCTCTGCTAAATTTAAGCTAAGCATATAGCAGTTTTAACGAGAAAATCATAGAATATAGCTTCAATTATGACATATTCATACATTTGTCGGTTTTCAGGATTAATTAAGCTTGTTTATACTAATGGCGAACTACTTCGTGGGCACATTTTCTACATACATTATTTTTCTTTGCTAACATCACATTGTCTTATACGATTTTGTTACATGATATATAAATGTTTGTTAGTCTTTCTTTTTCTGCTTCATCAATCCCTCCTCTGATGACTAATTATGTCATCACATTAAATCTTTCACTAATTTTATTTCATTTAAAATTCTGTTTTTAATAATTTTGCATTTCAATCATTTCCCTTTTCCTTTTTACTCCCTTTGATTTTTCCCTGTATAATTTTACCATTTCCTTTTGTTCTTTCTTTTCAGTTCTTCTATTGTTTCTTGATTTCAGTATTTTAATAGCTTTCCATATTCCCCAAATACCTATTAAGCAAATTAGTATTATTAATATCCCTTTGACTATTTTCAGTAACATTCCATTCCAAATGTTGCTGAGCCAATTTCCCACGGAAGCAGATCCTTTTTCCAACTTTTTCCCATACTCCATGTTCTTTCAATTCTTTCAAATCTGTACTATCGTTAGTTAAATTTGTAAGCATATTTCTAATTTGTTTACTGTTGTCTGGTATATATGAGCAACATTGACGTGTACTAAGCATTTTGCAAACGCCGCCATTCTTTGCTAAAAGAATGTCTAAAGCAAGCCGGTTTTGAAGAGTCATAGCTCTTTCTGCAGCAAGTTCAGTATCCATCAGGATCATTGCTCCTGAGAAATTTGTCAGCATGTTATCCACAATAGTAGACAACTTTCGTATTTTGATTGAGTTCAATATAACTCCTACTGAAGGAATTATTGCTCCAAATATGTCTCCTACCACACCAGAAGCTGTCTCCCCTTTCTGAATACAATGTAATTCAGACAGCTTTGGAAATTTCTTTAAGTCATATAGTTGATAAATCTTTGGAAATACTATTTCCAAATAACATCTCCCATACCATCCTTTTTGGAAGAGGATATTAGGCATTAAGTCCACAAATATAATATACCCCTGGAGTAGCTGGATCTAAGCCATTTAACATGAACGTCAATTTACTCTGGAATAAAAACACGTGTTTACATTCACTCGTTCCTACAAAGATTGTGTCATAATATGATTTAGGTCTATATATACAAAGTTTCCCTATATGTAATGCATCTAAAGCTAGTTTCCCTTGTGTCTTTATTGCGGCAAAAGCATAGTTATCTACAGATGTCCTTTTATGTAATTCTTTTTCTAATTTTTCCTTTATCATTTTCCTTCTATCTTCAGTGTGATCTAAAAAGCTTTTCTCTACGGGTGAAAGTAAGCATGTAAGGTTGTCTCTATGAGCGTGAACGGTGGAAAAAGGTGATAATGGTTCAAAGAAACCTCTAACTAATTTTATATAATAATCTCTTGCTACTTTACTCAAGTACTCAATTATGGGGACATATGAAAATACGACATCTTGATTGGAATAGAAGTATTGAATATACTCCTGGCCATAAAGTCTGGTTAGTAACAAACTACATGTTATTCCATACGTAAGGGGCATGCTATGATATGTCACCCCTTCTATTACTGATGTAGGGATTTGTGTACATATATAACAATCTTTCGCATCCATTGTCTCAACATACTCACTCAGCAAGCGATAGAAAACATTAGATGAGAGTTCTTTCTTGTCGTTAGTATAGTCATGTAAATATTTTTCGTCTTGTTCGTGTTTCTTCAAAGGAGTTAATTCAGTAGTAGTTTTAAAAGTAGAAGCATCATTTGCGTCTCTTTCATTCCCTCCATGCATTCCAAGAATTATTGCCATAATTATTAGTACACATGCAATTATTAGACATATACACATGTATTTACAATATTTCATCTTATGTCCTTGTGCAGTATTGTCCGTCATGATCTTTAGAGATTCAGAAAGTTGAAGATAGTTAATCAAATCAAATTTGCAGATATATATATATATATAAAGGATCAACGAGGTCAAAGTTCACATGGTTTTATTTAGCAGCTTAGTTTCTTATCGGTTTAGCAGCTTTGTCTCAAAATCTGTTTCAAAGTCAATCAGGTCATCAATGTCTTAATCGGTAATGTTCATGAAATTCACTTTTCAAGTACCAAAGTGTTGTTCTGCTTCTTCATTTTCAAGACTAAGGGATAGAAATTCGTCTGACCAATCGTTAGTGGCTGTGTATGCCCATTCTGGACCAGAATATCTTCTGTTCGCTATTCTTTTCCTTTTCAATTTTGCATCTCCTTTCGATTCTCCTTCGCTTATGTCTAGTTCTTTGGCTGGGTCTTTTTCTTCATTCAATGTTGTTATGAAAGATACTTCTTTTCTTTTCTCTTCCAATTCTGGCCATTTGTTTTCATTTAATGCTTCTTTAGTCTTTGATTTCACTGGTGATATGCTTTGTCTTCGTTTCGCGTTGTTTTCACCTGACGGACCTGCAACTGGTTCCGGAAGAGTTAGAACAATTTGACTTTGCTCCGTCTCGTTTCCTTCACCTGGGAGGTCGGTCAGTTTTTCTCCTTGTTTTCCTGTATCGTCTGCTTCTGGGAAAGCCCTCCTCTTATTAGGCTCTCCTGCTTCTTCACCTGAGATAGGATCTTTGTCACCTTCTGAGGCTTCCTCTCTGTTGTCCTCAAAAGGAGTGACTGTGTCTTCTTCAGTGAATATATCTTCTGTCTCGATTTCTTCTTGTTCGCTTTTAGGCTCTCTTCGTTCTGTCTCAGTACCTGGTACTTTCCTGTTAGCTGTTGGTAATTTCAGTGCTTCAATTTCCTCTTCTGTGGGACACGTCACCCTTTTCGTGTGACTGACGTGAATCCAGTTGGGAACTCCTGCACACTTCACAGCGGTGGTAGTTGTCAGAATCACTTGGAAAGGTCCTTTCCAACGGGGTTCCAAGCACGACTTCCTCACATGCTTCTTTATCACAACCCAGTCACCTGCTTTCAGGGCGTGTCCTGGACCTTGGATCGGTGGCAAGGTGGTTGCCTCCACCTGGTGAGAAAAAGAGCGGACCACATCAGCCAGACCTTTGCAGTAGTCCAATACCATATCATCTGTAATATTTACAAGGGTATTCACAGGAACTGCTGGAAGTCTCATGGCTCTGCCCTTGAAAATTTCATGTGGTGATAGTCCAGTTTTTCTATCAGGTGTGTTTCTCATTGACATTAACACCAAAGGCAACGCGTAAGGCCATTTCAAGTTTGTGGATGCGCATATTTTCGCCATTCTTGACTTCAGCGTGCCATTCATTTGCTCCACTAGTCCTGATGCTTCAGGGCGGTAGCTACAATGCAATTTTTGTTCAATGTTCAATGCTGCACATAGTAATTTGATTACTTCATTATTGAAGTGACTTCCCCTATCTGATTCTAAAGAGATCGGAAATCCGAAATGTGGTATTAGTTCTCTCAAGAGTAGTTTTGCAACTGTGAGACTATCATTTATGCGTGTAGGGTGTGCTTCAATCCAGTGATGAAAAATCCACACAATCACCAACATATATTTCAAGCCTGCATGTATAGGCATCTCAATGAAATCCAGTTGCATCCTGCTAAATGGCCCACCTGCTCTTCCAATGTGGCTCAAATTTACTACGGTTCCCTTCCCTGCGTTCATTTGTTGGCAAATGACGCAACAATGGCAAACTGCTTCAGCAACTTGGAGAAATTTGGGATTAAACCAATCAATTTTGAATAATCTAATCATGGCATCTCTTCCAATGTGTGCTTGTCCGTGATATAGCCTAGCTATTTGCGTCAAAAGACTGTCTGGCAAAACCAATCTCCCTTCACTTGAAACCCACAAATCATCTGGTTTCTTTACACATTGTAATTTATTCCATGAGAGTTTTTCATCTTTACTAACATTATTTTTTAGGAATTTCAATTCTTCTAGTGTGTCTACAACTTTTAGAGCAAAGGCTTCATTTGGTTCAAGTTCTGGGTCATTTATCAAATTCCATTAGTCTCTGAGCAATATACAGTTCAATGCGCAAAACCTTGCGACTTGATCTGCATATCCATTTCCCAAAGAAACGAAGTCTTGTGATTTCGAGTGTGCACTGCATTTTACCACTGCTACTTCTCCTGGTAACTGGATAGCATGTAACAATTCTTTGATTCTTTCACCATTTTTCACTGGTGATCCAGAAGAGGTCATAAAGCCTCTTTGTGACCACAATTGTCCAAAGTCATGCACTATTCCAAATCCGTACTGACTGTCAGTGTAAATGGTGATTTTCATTAATGCAGAAAGTTGGCAAGCTCTAGTAAGGGCTACTAGTTCCACTACTTGTGCAGAGTAAATTCCTTGAAGCCAAGATGCTTCTAGAATACCAGTTATTGTACATACAGCATATCCTGCTTTCAATATTCCTATTGTATCTCTTAAACATGAACCATCAACAAAAATAATCTGATAATTTTCTTCCAATCGAGTATCTTTGATATCAGGTCTTGGTTTGGTACAAAATTCAGTCACTTGAAGACAGTCATGTTCGATGTCTTCTACGTTTTCAATTTCAACATTTTCACTGGGAAACAAAGTTGCTGGATTTAATGTAGTGCATCTTTTTAATTGCACATTAGGTGATCCCAAAATTATTGTCTCGTACCTTGTAAGCCTAGCACCAGTCATGTGCTGTGTTCGGGAACGTGTCAAAAGTATTTCGACTGAGTGAGGGACCATAACTGTTAAAGGATGTCCCATCACTATTCCTTCGCTTTCATTTAGGCTCATACCAACTGCTGCTACAGCACGCAAGCATCCTGGTAAGGCTGCTGCGACTGGATCCAAAGTAGCTGAAAAATGTGCTACTGGCCTGTTTACGCCGCCATGGGCTTGAGTCAAGACAGACAAGGAACATGCATCACGTTCATGACAAAACAATGTGAAAGGCTTTGTGTAATCAGGCATACCTAAAGCTGGAGCTCTGCACATGCATTCCTTTAATTAAATAAAGGCATCCATTTAATCTCTTTCAACATTATTTCATCCTGCGCATCTTTCTGGGTCAGTTTCAGTAAAGGTTTGGCTAGAGTTGAGAAATTGGGAATCCATTGACGACAATAGCCCACCATTCCCAAAAACGTTCTCACCTCTTTTCTTGTTTTGGGTGGACTCATTTGAAGTACAGTCGTTATTCTTTCGTTCATGATTTTTCTCGACTCTTTTTCTATTTAGTGACCCAAATATTTCACTTTCTTTTGGCAGTTTTGCAATTTCGAAGGAGACAATTTTGGGGTCATTCCAACCTTGGTGGGCGGGGCGGAAACCGCCATTTGGCCGCCATGCGGGCAAATTTACGCGGCCCCCATTCTGACATTCCTGCTGGGCCGGCAGGCGCTAACCAAGTTAGCGCCCGCTGGCCCAGTGGGAATGAGGTCGCAACACAGGAGCCGGCTCCGAATGGAGCCGGCGGTGTTGCGGCCGTGCGACGAGTGCAGTTGCACCCGTCGCGCTTTTCACTGTCTGCTAGGCAGACAGTGAAAAGCTGGCCGGGGCCCTGTTAGGGGGCCCCTGCACTGCCCATGCAAGTGGCATGGGCAGTGCAGGGGCCCCCAAGGGCCCCAGGACACCCCTTACTGCCATCCTCTTCCTGGCAGGAAAAACCGCCAAAAACAGGTTTTTGCCCCAGCCGGGGCAAAAACGGCGGAAAACCGCCGGCCTTTGCGGGGCGACCGCGGCTTTACCGCCGCGGTCAGAATGGGAATTGAAGCACCGCCAGCCTGTTGGCGGTGCTTCCGTCATTCTTGCCCTGGCGGTCCAAGACCGCCAGGGTCAGAATGACCCCCTTTGTGTCCATTCCTTCCCAAATGATTCAGTAGGGCAATAGTGTCAACTGTACAGTCATTTTCAGTTTTGGATGCAATCAGTAAATCGTCAATATACTGTACTAAGGTTGATTCAAAAGGTAATTCCAATGATTCCAGATTTTTCTTTAGAGTCTGATTGAAAATTGATGGTGACTCCGAAAACCCTTGAGGAATTCGACACCAACTGTAGACTCTGTCCAGGAATTTGAAGCAAAAGAGAAATTGGCTGTCCTCATGAAGAGGCACAGAAAAGAATGCTTGTGACAAATCGACAACTGTGAACCACTCTGCATCACAGGGAATTTGAAACATTATTACAGCTGGATTTGGTACTACGGGACAACATTTGACTATTATGTCATTTATTTTTCTCAAATCTTGAACAATTCGGACTTTTCCACTTGGTTTTATTAGTCCCATGATTGGTGAATTACATGGACTACTTAGTACTACTTTCAGCACTCCTTGTTTCACAAATTCGTCAATGAGTTGGGCGACTTTCATAAGAGTATCTTGTGGCATATGGTATTGTGGAGTCTGAGGAAAATTTACATTAGGTTTTACAGTCACTTTCACTGGTTCTGCTCCTTTGATCAATCCTACTTCTTTCCCTGTCATATCCCACACTTCCTTCTCAACAGTTTCTTGTAAATCAGCTGGAATATCTGCTTCAGTGAGCATAGGATAAAGAGTAATCAGGGGATACTCTTCATCAACAGTTTCCATTTCTTCTTCTTCTTCTAAACTGTCCTCTTCTCCCTCATCACTGTTTGCCTGAATTTTTATTCCATTATGTGAGCACATAATCGAGCATCCTAGTTTGCATAATAAATCTCTTCCTAATATGGATATTGGACTTGAGTCACACACCACAAATTTATGTAACCCTTGAAAGTTACCAATTTTGACTTGCACTGGATCTGTAATTGGGTTTGTCAGATACTGATTTGCTACTCCCACTACTTGAACTGTTCTCCCTGAAAGTGGCAAATTTGGTACTTCGATACTTCTAACTGTAGAGCGTGTAGCTCCTCTGTCAACCAAAAATGAAACGTTGTGACCCATAACTCTTCCAAGCATACAATTTCCCTCCTAATCTGAACTTTCACTCTCCCATTCTTTGTTTATTCCATTCTCACTGTGTAACGGGAATTGGTGTACTGTGTTACTTTGATTCATTCCTTGCCCTGTAACCTGTTGAGGAAGCATTACTTTTTGCTGATTCATTGGTGCTAAGGGTACTTGCAATTGCTGATTAGGTACCATAGAAAACTGTTGTTGCATTGGCTGTGATTGTACCATTTGTACACAGGGCATTTGCACCTGCTGTTGTTGTATAGGTTGTAGACCTTGCATCTGATTTACATTATTTTGGAAATTTGGGTTTGGACCTCTCAATTTTGGTCCTCTCATGTTCTGAAATGTATTGACATCATTGTTTTGCTTACCTACACCTTCCTGCACCAACATTGGGCACTCCAGTTTCCAGTGTCCGACGATTCCGCACGTGTGACATGGCATCACTTTCTTCATTGCCTGTATACCATTAGGAATTACAACAGTATTTAAATCAGGACCATTATTCACAAAACCTCCTCGGCCTCTGCCTCTCATCTGTGGCTGAAACATAGCATTTCCCTGCTGTTGCTGCTGCGGCAACTGTCGTTGGAAACCTTGCAAACCTGTCTGAGCTGCTCTAATCTGCATCACCATCACTTTTTCTTTCAACCTTTTCTGCTTTGTCTCAATCTCATCACTGCAGTATTTTGCATAGTTCAACACTTCATCGATCAATTTGGACTGCCAAAAAATCAAATGCATTATTATCATCTGGCTAATTTCGGGTCTCAGTCCTTCCACAAATCTGAATACAAAATGGAGCATGTCCTTTGCCTCAATCGTTTCCGTGCCGCTATAATGTTTAAATGCTTTCAACAATCTCTCATAGTATGCATGTATCGACTCTTTAACTTCCTGTGTGGTTCTGTCAATTTTCTGCCAATCTAAATTTTTCGACATAACTTTTGTTTTCAGATACTCAATCACTTTATGGTATAAGCTCATTACCATAGGCGATGGTGCACCTGTGTCCTTATCTCTTTCTGGTTCACTTGTTGGCCAATCCACAGCCCTTTTACCATCTTCCCACAAATCTGCTGGAAATACAATTGTGAATAAAGTATTCAGGTCTTCCCAAAGACATTTTGCAAGTTTCACAAATCTATCTGTTTGTTGATACCATTCGATCGGTTTCTCTCTTAACTTAGGGTAATCATACGTAAAAGATTGAATGTCACACCTGTGCCATGGTACATGGATAAGTTTTCCTCCTGCTGTTTCTCTCATCGGTAACATGGTTATAAGTTCATCATTCTGTTGTATTTTAACATTTTGATCTGGGGCACTTTCTTTCTTCTTATCCTTTTTCTTAACCCACCTACTCTCCCACTTGTCTAAACATCTCCAAACCTGTGCGTTTTGCAATATTTCATTAAGGTGTGTTTTCATTCCTGCAGACCTCATGTGTTCAAAATCTTTTGTCTCAAAGTCTAACCTGTAACTTCTGCTCAAGTGCTTGGTTTTATTTATGTCTATTTTGTGTCCGTCTGCAATTTCTTGTAACCTCTTATGTATGCTGCTTACTTCTCTTGTAATTCTAGGGCAAATGTATCTCAGCTCTTCTTCTGTGTATGATTCTAACCTGTTCAGACCCATCGTTCCATCTACGAGTTCACCTGCTTCCATGCCCAATCTTATTTGATTAAAATATTCTTCTTCTTTTCCCTTGGGTGTACTCTGTGGGGTATTCAGACTGTTCAACCATTGTGTTAACTGTTGTGCGTTTAGTCCCATTAATGTAGCATCTACATCTACTGCTACTGATGGTTTCTGTAATATTTCTGTTTTTGAAGTTTGCAGTATTATTAGTGGTGAATTTGACCTTACCACAGTTGACGGAACACAAATTGGAATTGGACTAAATTCCAACAGAGACCCAGATCTGTTTGAGAGTGTTCCTACGGGAGTCACTTTTTGGGTATTTTCTATATATCTTTTTCCTGTCTTATTCTGTGTTATTACACCTTGATCGCATACACTTGGTTTTGCTTGTATATATAATGGTACTGGCGGACCTACAGTGATAGGCAAAGATATTGCATCCGGTTTCTGTCTATTACCCAAATTCTGTGGCATGTTAATTCCCACATTATGGTTCATCATTGCTGACATGTTTAATTGTGTTTCTGCTGTTTGAATGTACTTTGGCATTTCTTGCATCTGCTTTTGAGGCATCAAAATTTGTGTTGGTTCGGTTTGAATCAATGTCGGTCTTTGGTAATTCTGTCCTCTCTGCACCATTAAATTAGGAGCTATTTCCAAATTATGCTCATCATAATAGCGTCTCTGGACCCGTGGCTGATAATCATTAACAGGTTCCAGTTGAGTCATGTCAGTATATATTCTCTGAACTTGTGGTATTTCTTGTGTAAAAGGCATATTAGGACTACTTTGCATCTGCAATTTTCTCAAATTTGGTGTTACAGTACCCTGTATTGCCTCTGGAGGGGCAGTACTAGTGCTTGGGCCATTTTCGTTTTCCACATATGGTGGTGGACGGTCATTTAGCAATTGCAGAATTAATTCCTCATTGTCTGATTCGTCTGACCTTTTCGAGGTTCTCTTGTTTGTTTTATGGGTAGCTTTCTTTCCTTCCATCTCTGCTTTGTCAGTAATTGCTGGAAACAATGTAATTCCCTGCAATATATCTGATCTCCAAACCTTTTGAGCACTATCCCATCTAGCATCCACTAGTTTCTTTTCTACTTTTCTCACTCTTGTCTCAAATTTCTTTTGTAGTTGCCTTCTAGCCATTTGTTCCCAAATTGCTAATGCTTCAAACTGTGCTGGTCTTGGAGGTATTTTCATATCAGATAGCGCAAATCTTAAATTCTCCAAAACTCTTAAATTAAACGTCCCATGGATAGGAAACGGTACACTTCCATGCTTTTCTGTTAATTTACACCATTGTTTTAACCAAAGACATGGTGCGACACCCTTTTCTTCAATTACGATGTAAGCTGGTGTACCCTCAGGCGGTGTTTCTTCTCCTACATTTGCTTTAATATATACATCTCCCCTCAAGGCACTCTTAAATGCTTTGAAAAATTTAATCTTTCCGTCTTTTATTTTCTCAAAATGTAATCAATAAGTGACTTTAATTACCAGAATACTCTTCGCTTGCCTTTCCCCACCAATTGCGCTTCACTGACCGCGTCCAATCCGTGCGCGACCCTTCTCACCAACCAACCTATCCCAGCACGGCTCCAGTGACGTCACACTCACACACTGCGGCTGACAAAGTCTTGCGGCTTGTCCTCCTTCATTCAGCTACACTCAAAACTAATTTCTGCAATATATCGCGAGCACTAATCAAAAAGAAGAAAACAAATCTGTTGGTTTACTACAGGAAGGGTAATACAATTGCTTCAGAAACCTTAGGGATTTTTCACTAGCCTCGGCAGTTATTCCATCTTTCTCGGTTTCCCACTTTCGCAAGCAAAATTTGACCTGCAAACTTTACTCTCAACTGATCAATGAACTATTCTAGTGCACCTTAGAATTCGTCAAATCTCAAAGTCGAATTTTTTTCTTTTATTCCTCAATATTCGTACTGACTCGTTGACCACGCCCGATCAACCTATTAAACCTAACAAATTACAACATCAATCAAGTGTCTCATACACTTTTCAACATACTCCGGAGTCTCTTGACCTCGCAGGGCCCGTTTCAACATCAACAACCACGTGGACAATTTTTCCTGCACAAAGCGCTACACACATATGCAGTTCGACGACTTCCCTACTTTCACACTTTGGAGTACCACTCCTCTAAAATTTTAATTGGAGTTCGTAACTCCCTAAAAATCCTCACAAGCTTCACAATTCATCTGTGGCATAAGCTATGCAATTGCGAAACCCTAACTTCACTCATACTGTCACTAGAAACGCTGAAAACAT
Source organism: Pleurodeles waltl (assembly GCF_031143425.1). Classification (NCBI taxonomy): domain Eukaryota; kingdom Metazoa; phylum Chordata; class Amphibia; order Caudata; family Salamandridae; genus Pleurodeles; species Pleurodeles waltl. The sequence goes on along the minus strand of NC_090448.1, from coordinate 723,724,183 downwards.
TCTCACACCTCCATTTCCTCCATTCGCAAGCTCCGAGATTCCAGGAAAGTCATTGGGAATTTAGGGCATCATCATCTCTCCAACTTGTTTTATTAAAGAAAATTCTAACTTGGATCCGTCTATTGTTCGGATGGGGTCCCAAAGGGCCAAACCATCCTCTGCTACCATCTACTGATAGCACGTCCAGTCCTTGTAAATTACTTATACTTGGACACGCCGGAGGTCGGTGAACCTTTTGACCGGGTTGAGTTCTCCTCATCCAAAGAAATCGTCAGATCCCTCAAATCAGTGATCAACAATCATTTATAATCAATAACCAATACTCAATTAGTAATCAATCAACAAATTAGTTAAACAGAAATCAGTAATTTGACACACCATGACCTTTCAGTCATGAATAACCACACCTGTTTATTAAAAGTTAATGAGTTTATTTCCCTATATTAACAAAGCTAGCACAATGTAAGTAAGTCTCAAAATCAAATGATACACATATACGAACATTACTGGCTGTCCATAGTGACAGAAGAAACGCAACCTACATAAAACTAGAATAATTATACACTCAGATATAGCTATGCAAATCACTAATAAAAGTATCTGAATTTGACTAATTGCATACATCGGTCAGCATAACAAGATTTCAATTCAGCACGGTGCATCAAATGAATACCTCAACTAACTTCTAATTAGCATTGGCATGTGGAGCTTCATGCAAAATGAATTTAATCAACATAAATTCAGAAAACCTCTAGCTTAGGCTCTGTCAAAATAGGCAGTTGATGCCTAAGAAGGAAAACACAATGATTAGTACTTTTATCCTTTCATAATTACCAAATACAATCAGCATTCAAGGTAAGTCTTCGTCCTACAGGTACTGGTTCGATCAGCATGGGGCAGACTTCAAAGGGGCAAAGTTTAAGTCAAGTTTTCCTTGCAGAAGCAAGGAAAATGGGGGCAAAAGTTATTGTATGGGCAAGGCAAAGTAAAGTTAAAGTTAAAGTCTCTAGGGTGAGAATTATTTAAAGTCTCTCCCCCTGGGATAGAGAAAAAGCATCAGAGTGTCATCAAATGGCTTCTCAAATCTGGCTTCAAAACGGCATCAAAGAAAATGTCTGTCTTCTCTTCGTCCGATGGGATTAAGTAAGAAAAGTTCCAAATTCTTCAGGTTCTTCCATTGGAGGGTCCATGGGGTGATTTCTCTTTGACCAATGAATAGTATCTTTTCTCCTAATACTCATCTACGCATAAGGTGTCCTTGGAGTTTTGGAACATAAGTAGCAACAAAGTTGCCAATTAATTCTGCATCAGTGTCTTCATTGTCTGCACCTGCAGAAACTGACCTTGAGCTTCAAAGGGGATGAAAGTTGCCTAGCACGCAACTTTGAGATAAGTGTATTAGTCATTCTACTGGAAAAATACAGCTTTTAAAGATTCAAAACACGTCTTTGTTAATACAAGTGAAAACTATGCAGTTAAAATTGAGACCAGGCAACTGGGCCAAAGCCTTTGCTAAATTTAAGCTAAGCATATAGCACTTTTAACGAGAAAATCATAGAATATAGCTTCAATTATTACATACTCATACGTTTGTCGGTTTTCATGATTAATTAAGCTTGTTTACACTAATGGCGAACTACTTCGTGGGCACATTTTCTACATACATTATTTTTCTTTGCTAAAATCACATTGTCTTATACGATTTTGTTACATGATATATAAATGTTTGTTAGTCTTTCTTTTTCTGCTTCATCAGTACTAACGCCGTTTGCTCAGGTTGGTCCCAGAGTGGTTTTCCGCTACCATGTATGGCTCCCCTCGGGAGCTAGGGGAATCAGGGTGTGTGGCGGGACAGTTTCACATACAGCACCGGCTAATTAAGGCAGCCAGACGGCCTGTTTGGAGCGTTCTTACTGTGCTCTCTCAATTCATCCTTCTGGAATCCACTAACTACTGTGTGCACGCTTTATTTCATCCTTATCCTTAAATAATCGCCTGAAGTGCTCGTGTCTTGTATCAGCGGTGGTGGAGGCTGCAGCAGAGTGGAGGTAGAGGTAAGTCGGGAGCACAGTCTCTTTTGTTCTTCTATTTCATCTTTAGTACATTTAGAATTGCACGGTCCTTGGTTCCTTTATCCACCAAGGAACTTTACCAGACTTTCGGTATTGACTGTGACTTTGATTGACTCGACCTGCGTTTGGTGCAGTTGGATGAATCATAACTCACAATTTACATAATTGGATACTTTACCTCGAGATCCATGTCTGGTGGCGTTCAGTAGGCACTTGGCACCCTGCAGTGAGCGGAGGCTGCTGGCATCAGGCCGGTTTGCCTTGTTCTCACAGAGGAGCCTTGGAAAGTCCACCTTCTCCCAAGGCCTAAGTGGGGGGTCCTGCTTAAGTGAGCTGCTGTGGTGGGTCTTAAGATTTGGAAAAATCACCCCAGGAAGGTCTGTTATTCCTTTGGCCTATCCTTCAGCATCTCTGAAAAAGAATATGACAGCTCAGGAACTTTTTTCAGGCAGGCTCATTAATCTAAGGGTCTGTAAAAAGACCAAATCAAATCACCTTAAGAGTAAGACTGTTCATGGTAACTTACTGAATAGATCAAACTCAATCTTTTCATTCTTCCAAAAGGAGGTTGTTGACTCTGGGGCAGCAAATTTAAGGCCAGGAAATTAAGGGAAGGGGACTCCATGACAGAGCATTCCCCAGGGAAATTCAAACCTAAAGCCATCACAAATCACATCCCTCCAACCTCTGACACAAAATCAACCAATTTAGTGGTTCATGAAACTTTTCTTCATCTGGTTGAAGGCCCTAAGTTCTATGGTGAGGATTTCACCCTTCCTGATATAGATATAGTGGTGAGAAATTGTTTCCCGAATGAGAACAGCTCTCTGTCTACTCCCCCTGTTCAGTCCCAGCCTCCGGGGATGAAGCTCTTAAGCAGTACCCCATCCTGACTCTCCTCAGCAGGTCTGGGGTCCTTGGACCCTCCTGACTTGGAGGCTCTTGTTAATTCATCCTGCAACCACCCAGGGCAATATGTACAAGTCTCCAAATCTCTCAAATGCCTAGAAAGTTTTTTATCCTTAATTCTAGTTTTGCTTGAAAAAACTGTTAATAATGCTTACCACATTCAAGACACTTTTGTTATGATTTTGAAAGCCTTGTTGGGCTATAAAGGTGATGAAGCCTCCTCACATTTGGCACCAGTACTGATAAAATATTGACAAGGGATATCTCAAGGCACTCGATCTTACACTCAAGACCATTTCTGGGATTAAAATGACTGAAGTACAAGAAGAGGTTTTGACCGCTGTGGGTGGGAAGTTTCCCTCACAGCTATTGGAGGTGAAAGATAAATATAAAAGCTGTGGTTCCCAAGTAGGTAAACCCCAAATTACATGCAACTCAGGATGCCCCAGGGTACAGCAGGATGTGGACAGTCTGATTCATTATGTAAAATCCCTTTTTTATGCAGACTTCACAAAGCTTGGCATTATTCATCCAATGGACAAATCTCCTTTTATGAAGTCTGATGCTTTCCCAATTTTCAGATTTAAAGAGCTGGCTAAAACATTCACTGTTGAATCTTCAGATCCCTCGCAATCGATAAGGAATCCCAAAAGTTCTATGCACCATCAGCAAAACAGAAAAAGAATAAACAAAGGTTTGTAAAAAAGGGTCCAAAAAACTCAGTTTTCAAGAAACCAGCAGAATGACTCCAGAGGAGGCACCAGTGAATAATGCTGTTTCTGAAACCAACCCAGCTCTAATGGGCAGTAATGTCCTTTTCGCAATGCTAAATGTATCCTCTGTTGCCTCTAGTGCCGAGATGCACTCATTGTTGTCAAGTATGGCAGTCTGGGACATAAAGCTGCACCTTCTCTAATGGAAGATGAGCCGTCCAAATTGGGTTGGCTGGTTGGTTAATTAAATGTTGCCTAAACAGCGGGTCCTGTGTTTAAACTGCATAGTTAATATTAAGTTAACAGTGACTTCCTGGAATACAGCTGGCCTGATGAATATAGCGGAGAAGCTGTGTTTTATAAATAGTTTGAAGGCCAACATAATCTGCATCCAGGGATCCTGGTGCTTTTCTCGTTTTTCTCTCAATGGTTATGTTTTGAGTGGTAATGCAGTTCCTTCTAGGAGATGTCACAGTAAAGGAGGGATAGCCATGTTGCTAAGTAATATGTTTACATGGTAGTATATTCAGTTTATAGATCCATCACATCTTTTCAAGCCATAAACATTTTTCGATGTTCAGGGTGTGAATATGAGGAATTCGATCTTAGTAGTAAATGTGTATATTTTTCATGACCCCCACCTTAATACACTGTTAAATTACTTTTTTTAAATTTTTAAGCAAGCTTCTAGTCCAGAAGGAGAATCCCCAGGTTATCTTACTGGGCTATTTAAACTGTAAAATCTTGAACCATTCTATTAATCTGTTCACTGGCGTCGACCAAGAAGTAGTACTACATCAGATTGAAACTCATAAATGCCCTGCTTAGTGATCGCAGAATGCTTTTTTTTCTGTTAATTGCAGCGCATCTTTAGTTGAATCATAGAGATTGGATGGATCCAAGTCACAGTTTGATAAAAAGTCAGGGAGAACGCATTGGTCTATTACAAGTATATCTAATTTAAACAAGCTCTTGGTTGCGATAGTTATTGCTACAAGCCTCTGGAAAGGTGATTCAATAAACCATTTTAGTAAATGTATCAATCTGATTATGCATACTGTTCCTGAGATTTTCCCCAAAGCCCCTCATGAATTCCAATGCCAGCCACTCTGCTCCAGTAACAAAGAAATAAACAAAATGGTTAGAACTCAATGTGCCTACTTCTCAAAAGAAAGAGCCAGGTTAATATCTCTGCTGAAAAGAAGGCAGCTCCCGAAGATTACTTTAAGGAAGCAAAACTGTGACCACCTGTGGATCAATTTAAAAGAAGCTGCATTTTAAAAAATGTGTGTAAGTTCTGGGAGCGCTTTGCCGACAGCAGTGGGACAACAGTGGGATCACACGCCATCTCCATTAGGGAGGGTGTCTGGAACAGTTTTATTAAGGAATCATATGTGGTCAATCCTGGTGTTAACTTCCATGTTGAAGATTCACCCACTAACTTCAAGATGAAACTATGTAGCTATGGTCCGCCCGCTGTAAGTGAGATTGAGTCTTCATTTAGGGTAACGCAGGCTTTTGGTGCCATGGGCCTGAAAATGAAACAAAACTGTGGGATCAAGTTCTGCTTTCGGTCTTTGAGTACTGTTATACCCAATCATCTGTGCCTCTTTGTTGAACCAGAAGTATTATTGTTTCTCTAATGAAGAAGGGTGATCATGACTTACCTATTAACTATTGCTAACTTGCACTACCAGACACAGTGGACAAAGTTTGTGTTAAATGCCTGTTGGAGCATCTTGATTCCTGGGTCGAGGAGAACACTCCCCTAGAACAATCGGGTTTCAGGACAAAGCACTGCACTTTAGATAACATCACAGCCTTGCAACACATTATGGAAAAGTATGTGGTCTTGATGAAGTGCCGTCTTTGTAGTTGTTCCCACAGCATTTGATAAGGGTGATTGTCCCACCCTGTGGAAAAAAACTAGCTAATCTTGAGATGCCTACCTAGTATTTTATTGTGCCTGAATATCGCACTTCACTCTTCAACCTGGTGCCAAGTACTGTTATGTGGAGAACGGGGCTATCCACAGTTATCCTTACTAAAAACGGTTGGAAGGTATGGGTGTCTGCTTGTACCTCTGCTCTTTTCCCTCTATTTATCAGATCTCCACAGTTTTTTATCTAAAGGCCGCAGGCCTCCCTCCTGGTATGGGGTATCACCCAGTGATCGGCTTAATATATGCAGATAACATTGTGATACTGGATTTTATCCCTAAAGGTTTAGACCGACGCCTAGCGGCCCTACAACAGTACACCAGAGCACAGTGTTTGAAAATTAACACCACAAACAGAAAGGTGTTGTGCTTTTGGGGAAAAGGAGTGCATGTCTACTCTAACTACTCTTGGCATCTTGGTACACAAACATTGGAAACAGTTAATTCCTATACCCTTTTAGGTAATATAATGTCTAGTACACTAAGGGGGTCATTCTGACCCTGGCCGGCGGCGGTAGCCGCCGGCCTGGCTGGGACCGCCAGAAGACCGTACCGCGGTCAAAAGACCACGGCGGTCATTCTGGGTTTCCCACTGGGCTGGCGGGCGACCGCCAAAAGGCCGCCAGCCAGCCCAGTGGGAAACACCCTTCCACGATGAAGCCGGCTCCGAATGGAGCCGGCGGAGTGGGAGGTGTGCGACGGGTGCAGTAGCACCCGTCGTGAATTTCAGTGTCTGCAGAGCAGACACTGAAATTCAAAGTGGGGCCCTCTTACGGGGGCCCCTGCAGTGCCCATGCCATTGGCATGGGCAACGCAGGGGCCCCCAGGGGCCCCACGACACCCCTCACCGCCATCCTGTTCCTGGCGGTCGAAACCGCCAGGAACAGGATGGCGGTGAGGGGGTCGGAATCCCCATGGCGGCGCAGCAAGCTGCGCCGCCATGGAGGATTCCCATGGGCAGCGGAAAGTCGGCGGTACACCGCCGACTTTCCGTTTCTGGCGGCGGCTGTACCGCCGCGGTCAGAATGCCCTGCGGAGCACCGCCAGCCTGTTGGCGGTGCTCCCGCCGACCCCGGCCCCGGCGGTCCTTGACCGCCGGGGTCGGAATGACCCCCTAAATGACTCAGAACATATATGCAGTAATTTATGTAAACCCCATTCATAGGCCAGGGGTCTTAGTTTTTTTCAGAAAGGCAGTGGGGCGGAGACATTTACCCCATCTTCTGTAGGTGTACCAGGCCAAAATTTCACTGACTCTTTTATATGCCATTGCAATAATCGAGCTGGCAAAGTGTAGTGTTTTTTTTTTAAAGTCTGAAGTGCAAATACTAAGGAGAAGTTATCTCATTATGTTAGCCCTATATTAAGATTAGAACTTGGTCTAAAACGGTTGTGGGTACAGGGGTTGGTGGACGTGGGTTGTTGGGGTCATTGCATTATGTAGAGTGATTGTAACTCCTTACGACACCTTATGTTGAAAGAAATAATTTTTGATCTGAAAAGAGACAAAGCTTCATTATACAGGAATTTTAAGTATGATTTAGGAATAATATAATCTTGATATATGTGTGGCTTCATCTATGTCAATGGCCCAGCTTAAAGCTTTCCATAAACAAGCTGCTCTGAAGTTAAAGTTTCCATTTGGACCTCGATTCTTAAAAAAATAATGCAAGTTTTGACTCGGTAATTAATTCTTCTGCTTTGAACAAATCACAGCAGTGTGTGTCATGGAATGTGGCCCATGGGGTTAGACGCCCCTGGGCACTAATCCATCTAAATATTGTCCATTAAATGGTGTGTACCTCAAGCACGTCACCTTTGGCAAAAGGATTTATAACATGTGCTAGTTATATTCCCAGCTTTGCTTTTAATTTGTCGTAAGTGGTTGATACCCTTCTTTTTGAGATTTTCTGCTCGCACGACCTCAGAGGCTATATACTTATTACTTAACCCGCCAAATGAAATGATTTGCATTCACGTTTTTAACTTTAAAAAAATGTTTTTTTGCCTTTATACCTAATGTAATAATTAATAATATTGAGCACTCTTCAATTTTTATTTCCAGTCATTTTGCTTCTGTATTCGATATCTCTGTGTTTTATGTGGACCTCCTAGGAGTTCCAAAACATGAAATAAAATTTGAATTATATAATTAGATTTAATTTAACATTATTTCTTATGGGCTCATACTTTAAGTCGCTTCTGTGAGAAAGTAGCCTCTTTCTAGCATGGTTACCCCCATTTTTTGCCTGTTTGTCAGTGTTTGTTAGTGTATTTTTACTGACTCACTGGGATCCTGCTAGCTAGGTCCCCAGTGCTCATAGTTTGAGACTTATTTGTCAGTGTGTTTTTAATGTTTCACTGGGATCCTGCTAGCCTCATAGTTTGTGGCCTATGTGTGTTGTCAGTATGCTTGACTGTGTCACTGGAGTTCTGCTAACCAGAACTCCAGTGCTTATGCTCTCTCTGTTTACCAAATGTGTCACTATAGTTTAATGACTGTATACCAATTCTAATAGGCCCACTGGTCCCCCCGTATAAGTCCCTACTATACTGTACCTAGGTACCCAGGGCATTGGGGTTCCAGGAGATCCTTATGGGATGCAGCATTTCTTTTGCCACCCATAAGGAACTCATACAAACACTCCTTCAGGACTGCCACTGCAGCCTGAGTGAAATAATGCACATACTATTGCACAGTCATTTTCACTGCACCAGGTAACTTATAAGTCACCTATATGTCTAACCTTCAGTTACTGAAGGCTAGGTGCAAAGTTACTGTGTGCGAGGGCACCCTTGCACTAGCAAAGGTGTCCCCACGTTGTCCAGGGCCAATTCCCCTGACTTCATGAGTGCGGGGACAGCATTACCTGGGTAGGAAGACAATCCCCCTCTCAGGGCTATTTAGGTTCTCTCCTCTGGGTGTTTCCTCAGATTCTGTTTGCAAGACTCCACCAGGACTCCTCTGCATCTTCTGCTTCAGCTTCTGACCGTCAGCTCAACCGCAGAATGCTCTAGGAACCACTGTAACTGCAACAAAGTATCCGGAAAGGTTACTGTGACCTGCAACTTCAGCTCCAGCCACTAACTGCAACAGATTCTAGGTTGTGCACTCTCTGAGGCTGCCTGTCTTCACCCCGCACCAGAAGAACCAAAGGAATCTCCTGTGGAGTGATGGAGTCACTTCCCTGATTCAGCAGGCATCTTTCTGCAACAACGACCGGTACTCTAGAACTCCTCTCCTGTCGATGAGCGTGATCCCTCGAACTCAGGTGGTGGACGGAGGTGACCCTGACTGTCCAAAGGTCCAGCTGTCTAAATTTGGTGGAGGTAAGAGCTTGCCTCCCCGTGCCAGACAGTACTCCTGTGCATTGCGTCTTCTGCAGCTCCTTGGGCTTTTGTGCACTTCTTCCAAAAGTTCTTCAAGGACAACGTAGCTCATGTCCCCAGCACTCTATCCTGCGACGCACATCTCTCTGAGTTGTTCTCCGGTGGTGTGGGATCCTTCTGCGTAGTGCGGCAACAACTGCACTTTGTAACTCCTTTGTCACTGTGTCCTTGGACTCCTATGGGTGCCGCCTGGTCTCTCTTAAGTGCTGAGAGCCTCCTCTGTCTCCTCAGTCTGAGTTGAGACCCCAAGGTCCCTCCTGGGTCCAGGCAGCTCCTCTTTGACGCAAAACGCATTCTTGCATGAACCAAGGCTTGTTCACGGAATACAGCGATCCAAACAGCCTGCATCCAACAACCCGATGTGGGACATCTTTTGCTCCAAGCAGGAACCTGCAGCTATGATCTTTGGTACTTTTCTGTACTTTTCTTCCAACCGGAGAATCCACTTTTGCACCTTCTTCCAGGTGGGCATTGGCTCCTGTTCTTCCTGGATTATTCATCGACTTCTGTACTTGGTCTCCTCTCTCCATAGGTCTTTATGTCCAGGAATCCATCATTGGTTGCTTGCGGTCTTGCTTGGTTTTTGCATAATTCTTCATCACGATTTGTAGTGTGTTCTGAGGAAACTTGATGTACTTTACTCCTGCTTTCCTGGGCTCTGGGTGGGGGTACTTTACTTACCTTTGTTGTTTTCTTACACTCCCAGCACCCCTCTACCTAGGGGGGAATCCGACTTTCGCATTGCACTATTTTAGTATATGGTTTGTATTACCCACAGGCAAATTGCAATCTATTGTATTTTTTCACTGGATGCACTATTCTATGACTGTTTACTTACCTGATGTTGGTTACTAGTGTAGATATTGTGTATAATACTTACCTCCAGAAGGAGTATTGCCTCTGAGATATTTTTGGACTTGTGTCACTAAAATAAAGTACCTTTAGTATTGACTTTTATTGTGTACAAGTACTGTGTGACTATAGTGGTATTGCAAGAGCTTTGCATGTCTCCTAGTTCAGCCTTGGCTGCTCTGCTACAGCTACCCCTAGACAACCTAAGCTGCATACACTGCCTACATTTCACTAATAAGGGATAACTGGACCTGGTATAAGGTGTAAGTACCTTAGGTACCCACTACAAACCAGGCCAGCCTCCTACAGCTACCTCAATGTATTTCTATACGAGGGCCAAGTGTGATGCTGGACTTAGTACAGCTTCCTATTCTGGCAGTGCTCCTTTCACCTGCAAAGTTGCTGTTTTGGGGTTGGGAACAAAAGTAGTAAAGTTACTCAAAAGTGTAAACTGATGTGAAAATTAGTCCTCAGTGCAAGTTACCTTTGTGAACATGGCCCATAAAGTCTAAAATGCTCGGAGGTTACAGAGAAGATCTGGTATACGGAACTCATGTGCAAGTGTGGTAAACACAGACATTACAGTTTCTGGTTGCTCATAAATATTTATTAGATATGGCAGTCAAATGTTCTGTCTCAAGAAAGACTGTTAATGTTTTCCTGTTATTTATAATTTTTGCATTATTGATGGATAAAAGTATCAATTGTGTTGAATGGTGCTAAGCCACCTTCGCTCTTATGGGGCCTATTCACAAACAGACTTTTGTAGTAAGTTTAGTAGTACTACAATAGTACTGCTCATGTACTACAAAATGCTATTAACAATCCTATGTGGTGGGGTTTCCAACTCTGCCTCGCCTATCTTTTGTGTGCAGAGATCTTAACCTTGACTGCAGAGATCTCTGCACATGTACTTATACTTTTTTGTAGTAAACTTGGGAGGGAAAGGGCAGAGTTGCTTGAAAATGCAGAATACTTATGACTAAATAGCTGGAGCGTAGGGCAAAAGAAAGAGGGGTTAAAGGAGAGCTAAGGAGGGGTTTATGGAGCAACATGCATTTACCAACAACAAGAGTGAGCTTCTTCTTATTCACAAACTACACTTCTAAAACTACTACAGCCAAAAAGTCCCAAAATAGCATGCTTACCAGAGCTGGCTTTGAGCCTGATCCAGCCCGCCTACATCTCCCACCTGCCAGTGCTGAAGGAGGACCATGCTGCCGATTGATGTACCTGGAGGCTCTTACATTCAGCAGACCATATCTGAGGCATGGAACGCCATTCTTATTAGAGCTTGGGTATCCTGATCCAGCCTGCCTACATCTCCCATATGGCAGTGCAGCAGGAGGGCTGCAAAGCTGATCGATGCGCCTGGAGGTGCCTAAATTCAGCTGCCCACACCCGCGGTGCAGGACACGCAAGGGATGCACCTGGACGTGTGCTTGGGCCAAGACTGGGACTATCTTCACCCATCATCGACTGGCAGAGGCTGGGTTGGGCCTACCCTCTTTCATCAGGACCCAGACATTTGAGAGATGGAGCAGCCAACAAACAAGCGAGTAACTACCATAGATGACAGGCCGCCAGCACGCGGTGCGATAACCATGTGAAAACATAAAGTGGGCAACACTGTGGCACCAGCAACCAGCACCAAGAAATCAAGGAAGCCAAGGTGGCATGCAGCAATTGGACCATCTCTAAGTGCTGACGCCAGCACACTCGCTGATATTCACAATCTCATTGGGGAAGTAGAATCATTAGTAAATGGCACATTAACTAAGGGGCAAAGAATGAGGTGCAAAGTAAGGTTCCTGACATTTTTAAGAAGTCAAGGTATGCTGCAATGCCCGCTCGAGTGGGCTCTGAAGTTCTGCGATTGCCTAATGCCATACACCCCAGTGACTCAGCTGAACCAATCGGGTCACTTAAGAATGAAATGGCTTTGACTAGGTTACCTCTCTCACCAACAGTAATAATTATTAAAAGCATACCTTGCTCAAATAGGTTTGCCCCTTTGGCTACAACTGAAAGCACTGTTATGCCTAATAATTGTGTTGGATGAATCCTGTAGCAAGTTTAAAGATGGAACAATAGCAAAGAAATGCACTGCTTACTTTGAAGTTTTACACTTTAAATTTGATGAACATTAGTTATTGGTTTAGGTAGTAAGATGGATAACCTTGCAACAAAGCTCGAAGAACGTAGATGCATATGCTCGGTGGACGTAAGGAGGATAACAGTGAAGTACTAGTGCTGAAGAGAGGTTCAATCAATTGCGAGACACTTCATACAGAGAACTGGCCCCTTGCAGGGCATCAAACACCGGGGGTTCTTTATTAAGGCATCATTCGTGTTACTGGGATGGGAACTGTGGCGACTAACAACTCACTTGTATCAAAGCGATTGACTTATCCTGATGGAGGGCCAGACCGGGAACAAGGTCCATTGGCAACTTTAACCCCCCTGCTTTCAAGGATACCAATGGCTATTTGGAGAATCTAAATCTTGGGGACTGTCAAAGTGTAAAACCAAATTCAAGTTTGAGGCGCTGTATTACTCGAGAAGGTTAAGTCCCCAAAAAAGAGGTCTAACTAAAGGCCCAAGAAATACATTTTAGACCACAAGGATCTGATTTATTTAACTCAGGTGCCTAAATTGAAGGATGTCTCACATGAAAACACTGAAACATTGATTGACAAAGTTATTTTTTGGCTCAGGATGCAACGGAACTGCCTGTCCATAGTTACGTCTGATATTATTCAGGTGTGGAGACAGACATCTAATATGACAGTAAATGATTATATTGCAGTACAGATGAGATCTAGCACATTGGTTGACAACTTCATAAATTTTGGGTCACGCACTTGCCATCTTAGAGAGGGACAATTAACAGCAATCAGACAGACACTATTCCCTCCAGAGTGTGGATCAGGACAGAGATGTGAGGGTATTACTTTTGTGCGCATACAACGGAAACCACTAAACTGTGGTTCTAGTATACCACTCCAGATTCTCCCATTCTAGTATACCACTCCCATTCTCGATAAAGTGGACTGACTGTCTTTTGGGGATAGTACTGAGGCTAAAATTTGCACACCTCGGTTAACACAGTTATGTCTTAGGGGGTCATTCTGACCCTGGCGGTCAGTGTTAAAGCGGCGGCCAACTGGCGGTCCAAAAAATGGAATTCTGACCCTGGCGGGAACCGCCAACAGAGGCCGCCGCTTTAACACTCCGACCGCCACGGCGGCACAAACAAACAGCGCGGCGGTCACCGCCAACAGCCAGGCGGCAGACAATGTACCGCCCACACTATCACAACTCACCAATCCGCCACCTCTTCCGGGGCGGGAGCCCCGACGATAAAAACACGGCGGAAACAGACATTTCCAATGGAAAGCGCTCACCTCGACACACTCCACGCGGAATCGGGACAGCATGGAACCGGAACTCCACATCCTCCCAGCCATTGCCTTCCTGCTCTTCTTCCAGGATCACGAACGTCGCCGCAGACGACAACGGTGAGTACTGCACCTACGACACAGGGAAGGGGGGAGGAGGAAAGGTTACGGGCACACACATACGCCACACACCCACCTCCACCCTCACCCCCACCGAAATACCTACACACCAATGCAGATTGAAAAGTCAGAGTGACACCCCCAAACCCCCAAAACAAAAATGCAAAGACAAAAGGCAATGATTGTAAAAATAGAACTATATTATATCAATAATTAAGTATAGCGAGCTTAGCAATATATAAAGAATTATTACACATCTAGAACTATATATATACAAGTAGCAAAAGTCCGGCACAGTTTTGCAAAGTCCAAATGTCCGTGGGCCAATGTGCAGCAACACATGGGCAAAGCCCACACATGAGATCTAGTCCATTGGAGAGAACACTGCTGGGGCATCACAAAAATAAAATACTGGCACCTCAGGGGGAAGGGAAGGGGGGGCACCTCAGCCACATGAGTCCACGACGCCAGATCCACGAAGGGCCTCCATGCCCACTGTGCCATCCTGGGGAGTGCAAAGCCACAGTCTCTCAAGTCTCTACAGTGGGTGGATTGCCCACTGTGCCATCCCGGGGGGTGCAAAGCCACAGTCCATCAGGTGGATTACAGAGTCCACTGGTCATGGAGGAGGCATGGTGGGCAGAGTGCCTCGTGAAGCCCTGCCCGACACAGAACCGAGCCTGCCAATGGGCCAGCGGTGCTTGACAGGAGGGCCCAGCGGAGCGGTGCTTGACAGGAGGGCCCAGCGGAGCGGTGCTTGAGATGAGGGCCCAGCGGAGCGGTGCTTGACAGGAGGGCCCAGCGGAGCGGTGCTTGACAGGAGGGCCCAGCGGAGCGGTGCTTGAGATGAGGGCCCAGCGGCGCGGTGCTTGAGATGAGGGCCCAGCGGAGCGGTGCTTGACAGGAGGGCCCAGCGGAGCGGTGCTTGACAGGAGGGCCCAGCGGAGCGGTGCTTGACAGGAGGGCCCTGTTCAGCGGTGCCTGTCTTGGCGGGGCCCTGTTCAGCGGTGCTCCTCACGGCGGGGACCTGTTCAGCGGTGCTCCTCACGGCGGGGCCCTGTTCAGCGGTGCTTCTCACGGCGGGGACCTGTTCAGCGGTGCTCCTCACGGCGGGGACCTGTTCAGCGGTGCTCCTCACGGCGGGGACCTGTTCAGCGGTGCTCCTCACGGCGGGGACCTGTTCAGCTGTGCTTCTCACGGCGGGGACCTGTTCAGCGGTGCTTCTCACGGCGGGGCCCTGTTCAGCGGTGCTCCTCACGGCGGGGCCCTGTTCAGCGGTGCTTCTCACGGCGGGGACCTGTTCAGCGGTGCTCCTCACGGCGGGGCCCTGTTCAGCGGTGCTCCTCACGGCGGGGCCCTGTTCAGCGGTGCTTCTCACGGCGGGGACCTGTTCAGCGGTGCCTGTCTTGGCGGGGCCCTGTTCAGCGGTGCCTGTCTTGTGTTTCGAGTGAACCACACCTGGCCAATACTTCCTGCTCAGTCAGCATCGGACCTTTCCGTTGCGGGGCCCTCCTGTGATGGAGTCCTGGGGCCCTGGGTCTCCTCCGATACCCCCGGAATGGGGCTGGTGGGGCCCTCATGGCCACGTCGGCTGCTCCCTGCCTTTTGCGCTTTGCTGCCCTTGCCCTCCTTGGCAGACTCTCCGTGGCCCTTGGCTGCCTTACCCGATGTGGCAGGTGAGGGTGCAAGGCTACCCTCCTTGGGGGCAGGCGTATCAGGCCTGTCGCGCCTGCCCTTCAGTTTTTTGCTCCTCTTCCCAGGGGGGGGGGCTGGCTGTGCCTTTGCTGCTGGCCGATGTCCCTGCACAAGGAAAGGGCGGACTCCAAAAACCAGCCACGACGTTCTTGGGAGTTGCTGGGCTGATGGTGGCTGAGGTGTTTTTGGAACTCTTACGAGATGGAGGGGGTGGGTCAGGTGAGGAAAAGAGGTCCAGTTTATAGAGGATTAGTTTTTTAGGAGCCCTGGGAAGGGTAGCTGGAGTGGGTATGGGAGTGGAGGAAGAGGATGTGGTTGTAGGAGAGTCAAGTCTGGTGTCTTTGGGTGCAGGTGCTTGGGCTGGAGGCTGACATGAGGTGGATGGCTGTTGGTTGGGTGCCTGCCTGCGTTTGTGTGGTTTGGAAGCGGGGGTGACAGACACACTGGGAGAGGACACAGGGGACGTGTACATGGCAGTGGGGGTGGTGACTGCACGTGTGCGGACTGGTGTGGAGGGTGTGCTTGTGATGGGTGTACTGGCTGATGGTGGTGTGCATGCTGGTGTGAGTGTAGACGTCACAGGGAGGGAGGAGGGAGATGAGGAGGTGGGGGACACAGAGGAGGTAGTGGCTGTTGGCATGTCTGCATCTGTATGTTGCTTGTGTGAATGCTTGTGTGTTCTGTGGTGCTTATGTCTGGATGAGCTTCCCTTGGGTGTTGAGGTGTGTGCAGGCTGGTCTGTAGGTGTGGATGTGATAGGCAGAGGAACAGGGGAGTGGGACTGGGTGGAGGGAGTTAGAAGAGGGAGGCTGGAGACAGGGACAATCGCTGCCGTCAGTGGTGAGGCCAGAGCGTTGAACGATCGCTGATGGGCAGCCTGACCCGAATGAAGGCCCTCCAGGTATGCATTGCTTTGATGCACTGCACCTCCCTCTCCACACCCTGGATGGCATTCAAAAGGGTAGACTGCCCAACAATGATGGTCCTCAGGAGGTCAATGACCTCCTCACTGAGGGCAGCAGGGGTGACTGGGGCAGGGCCTGAGGTGCCTGGGGCGAAGGAGATGACCGCCTTCCTGGCCGTGCGGGCACAGGCCGAAGGCCTAGGGGCTGCTGGGAGGGCGGAGCTGTTGCGTTGGGTGGCGGCTGTACCTGTAGTATCGGTGGGCACGGATGTTGCCGCCACCGCAAGGGAGCTCCCATCCGAGGACGTGTCGGTGTCACTGACGTCTGCACGGGTCCACGTGGTGGAGCCCCCCTCGCCCTCCGTCTCACTGGTCATGTCGGAGTCCGTTGCATGGCCCTCCGGGGCCATGTGAGATGCAGCTCCCTCTTGCGCCGATGCCACTTCTCCTCCGCCTGATGATGCTAATGCACACATTCACCGACAAACAAAGAAAATGGGAGGGGGGGATGGAGAAATAAAGACAAGTTGAGTGCATGCATTGGGGACACCGTTGGCGGAGAGGACAGACACAGAAGCCCCCTGCACTACGCTGCGCACTTGGGGTACACTACTCATTCCCTGGGACATGCCCTACAAGCCTATGGGCGACAACTGCCCACACAGAATACACAGGTCCATGAATAGTGTTACTAGGCACCCTACAGAGGTGGGGGGCGGGGGCACAGGACCATACCTCACGGAGGGGCCTAGCCTACAGAAATCGCCCTGGCCTAGGGATACCCACAGCCCTCCTCCCCCACCCAGGCACCTCCACTGCGCGCAAATATAGCTGAATGTGCTGGTACTCACCCCCTTGTGTCTGCTGTGATGTCCTCAAGCGCCCATCTAAATCGGGGTAGGCCACCGCCAGGATCCGGGACATCAGGGGGGTCAAGGTACGACTGGCACCCCTCCTAGGTTGGGAGGCCATCCCCAGCAGAGCCTCGGCGGTCTTCCTGCTCCCGCGGCGGATGTCCTCCTACCTCTTGCGGCAGTGGGTGCCCCGTCTGTTGTGGCCCCCAGGGCCCGGACGTCCTTGGCGATGGCACGCCAAATATCGATCTTCTGATGGGCGCTGATCTATGTGACATGTACAGGGGGGGAAAAGAAACATCATCACTTTTCTGCATGCTCGATGTGAGTGGCCCCCCCTCCCCAAACTTGCCAGGTGGCACATGCTCTCATCTGTCGTGCCATGCATTCGTAATTCGCTCCCCTCCCCTCCATCGTACATCCACCCCACTCATCACAGGCATTGCCCACTATGCATTGGCCCCCGTGTACTCACCTGTTGGTCTGGAGGACCGTAGAGTAGCGCATACTTTGGGAGGACCCCGTCCACGAGCTTCTCCAACTCTTCGGAACTGAAGGCGGGGGCCCTTTCCCCAGTCGCAGCAGCCATTGTCACTTCCAGACCGAGGCCACAGCAGCACTTGCAGTATAGGTCCTCTCCTGTGGATGCTCAGGTCTCGTGTGATTAAGCAGAGAGAAAATGGCGGTCACGCCCGCGGCGGTGCGTACCGCGACCGCCGGTGCACATCGTCATTGGCTCCTGAAAACCATAGGGTTCAATGTTAACCAATGCTGCTTTGCGCCGCGGTCTTCGACCGCCTACCGCCACGGCGTGCCATGCCAGCGCAATGACCAAACTTCACATTGTCACACTTCACAGGTCAGGCAGCCGCCATTTCAAGGGCCCACATGGCTTAATTCCTACTGCGTCACACATGGCTAGGCCTTGCATCGACACTCATACAAGCTATTCAATCCAGAGAGATCCGTGTACTGTGCAGGCTGTGGGAACTTACCTGTGGGTTGATTGACTCTGTGCTCCATGTTGTCCTTCCTAGGCACCGTCCGCTGGGACTTGCGAGGGGACGGAGGAATGTTCCCGTGTACAGACCGCTGGTGGACCTGTCGACAATGGAAGAACAACATGTCATACTCACCTACAGACTCAACAGTGCCACTATACAGGAACTGTGTGCCCAGCTGGAGCCAGACCTGATGTCACCCATCCGCCAACCCACAGGGATTCCGCCTCTAGTGCAGGTGCTGTCAGTACTCCATTTTTTGGCTAGTGGATCATTTCAAACTACAGTGGCCATTTCATCTGGGATGTCTCAGCCTATGTTTTCAAGGGTGTTGTCCAGAGTGTTGTCTGCCCTGATGAAATACATGCGGAGCTACATCATTTTCCCTGAGGTGGGTGACTTGCCTACAGTGAAGGGTGATTTCTATGCCCTTGGACACATTCCCAATATCATTGGTGCCATTGATGGTACCCATGTGGCTTTGGTCCCCCCAAAAGACAATGAACAGGTGTACAGGAACCGAAAAAGTTATCATTCCATGAATGTCCAGGTGGTCTGTTTGGCTGACCAGTACATCTCCCATGTAAATGCCAAGTTCCCAGGGTCAGTGCATGACGCGTACGTCATGCGAAATAGCAGCATCCCTTATGTGATGGAACAGCTACAGAGACAGCGTGTGTGGCTAATTGGTGACTCTGGTTACCCCAACCTGCCTTGGCTATTGACCCCAGTGAGGAATCCTAGGACAAGGGCAGAGGAACGGTACAATGAGGCCCATGGGCGTACTAGGAGGATTATAGAAAGAACCTTCGGCCTCCTGAAGGCCAGGTTTAGGTGCCTGCATATGACAGGTGGATCCCTAATGTACTCACCAAAGAAGGTGTGTCATATCATCGTGGCCTGCTGCATGCTTCACAACCTGGCTTTGCGACGCCAGGTGCCTTTCCTTCAGGAGGATGGTCCAGATGGTGGTGTTGTGGCCGCTGTGGAGCCTGCGGAGAGTGAAGAGGAGGAAGACGAAGAGGACGACACAGACAACAGGGACAGAGTGATACTGCAGTATTTCCAGAAACACACAGGTAAGAATCTACTCCTGCATTTTATTATATCTGTAACAGTACTGGCTCTCTACTGTCTGACCTTTCACCCCAATGTATGGTAACTTAGGGGGTGATTCTGACTCTGACGGGCGGCGGAGGCCGCCCGCCAGAGTTCCCCCCTCCAAAATACCGCTCCGCGGTCGAAAGACCGCTGAGGGTATTTTGGGTTTTGCACTGGGCTGGCGGGCGACCGCCAAAAGGCCACCCGCCAGCCCAGTGCAAAACACCCTTCCCACGAGGACGCCGGCTCAGAATTGAGCCGGCGGAGTGGGAAGGTGCGACGGGTGCAGTGGCACCCGTCGCGAATTTCACTGTCTGCAATGCGGACAGTGAAATTCTTTGTGGGGCCCTCTTACGGGGGCCACTGCAGTGCCCATGCCATTGGCATGGGCACTGCAGGGGCCCCCAGGGGCCCCACGACACCCCATACTGCCATCCTGTTCCGCCAGGAACAGGATGGCGGTATGGGGTGTCAGAATCCCCATGGCGGCGCAGATGGCGGATTCTTTTGGGCAGCGGAAAACCGGCGGGAGACCGCCGGTTTTCCACTACTGACCGCGGCCAAACCGCTGCGGTCAGAATGCCCTGCGGGGCACCGCCAGCCTGTTGGCGGTGCTCCCGCCAACCCTGGCCCCGGCGGTCATGCAGAATGACCCCCTTAGTTGTGAATTTGCCTTCCTATTTCAGTGATGTGGTCCCCACGGAGTGCCCTCTGGTTTATTTCCCCATGGACTACCGCTGTGTGACACTGGTATGTTGTCATCACAATGTATTTGGACATTTTTGGTTGGTTATATCGAATACATTTGGTTTAAAAAAATAAATAGCAGACTCCAGATGGTTTTTGTGCAATAATTGCGTTTATTGAAGTGCAAAAATTGGTGTATAGTTCAAAAAGGGTGATGGGTGATGGTGGAGGCATGTCCATGGCAGAGTCCAGACTCACGTTCGCACAGGTGCATTGTCCATATGCCTGTGGAAGGTGGAGCAGGGGCAGTTCAAGGTTGGACAGGGTGAACAAGTGGGACAGTGGGATGACATCCGGGGGGATCCGTGTATGGCGGGGGTCTTGACATCCTACTCTGTCTTCTTCCTCGATCTCAGGCCTTTCTTGCGGGGTGGTTCATGTTCTGCAGGGGGTGGGGTCCAGGTGGGCCGTTGCTGTTGTGTCGGGGCCTCCTGACCAGTAGCGCCGGCGGAGGTGGTGGGCTGTTCTTCCTCCATGCTAGTGGCAGGGGCCCTTTGGGGGGCCACATGGTCCCGCAATGTGGTGACAATCTGGTTGAGTGCCACCACAATTGTACCCATTGCGGAACTGATGCTGCGCAGTTCTTCCCGGAACCCCATGTACTGGCCCTCCTGCATGGCCTGGATCTCCTGGAACCTGGCCAGGACCGACGCCATCATCTCTTGGGAGTGGTGGTACGTTCCCATGATGGTGGGGAGGGCCTCTTGGACAGTGGGTTCCCTAGGCCTGTCCTCCCTCTGTCGCACAGCAGCCCTCCCAGTTCCTGTTTGTTCCTGGGCCTCTGTCCCCTGGACGGTGTGCCCACTACCACTGCCCCCAGGTCCCTGTTGTTGTTGGGGTGGTGGGTTGCCCTGGGTGCCCTGTAGTGGTAGACACACCGCTGCTGGACCTGTCCTGGAGACAGAGGCATGGGCCCGCTGGGTGGGTGCTGTGCTGGGGTTTCCAGAGGGGGGTAGGTCTGCTGTGGCCTGTGGCTGCCTGAGGGGAACCGACTGTCTAAAGGTCCCCGATGGTCCGGCCTGGTCATCAGGTTCTAGGTCAACAGAGCTGCTGTCATCACTGGGGGCCTGTTCTGGGGGTGGGATGGACATTTCTGGACCCTCCAGGCCGGTGTGTTGGCGTTCGGGCCCTTCCGGTGGTAAAAGAGTATGGTTATTGCTTCTGTGTGTGCCATGGCGTGCGAATTGTGGGTGCCCTTGTCCCCCAGTGCTGGCATTCCCTTGTGGGAGAAGTTGTGAGGGTGGTTTGGGGGGGGGGATGGGTATGTGCAGTGGTCATGCTTAGGTGATGGGTTTCGTTGGTTTGTGTTGGCATTCAGGGGTTGGTGTTGGTTTGGGTGAGTTGTGCTGGTGAGACATTAGCAGGGAGGATATGTGCTGGGGGGTTGGGGGTGAGGGTGGGGGTGGGGGTTGGCATGCTGGTGGTTGGGGGGGGAGAAGCAGTTGAGATTAGACTTACCAGAGTCCATTCCTCCGCCTATTCCAGCGAGGCCCTCAGGATGCAGGATGTTCAAGACCTCTTGCTCCCATGCTGTGAATTCGGGTGGAGTGGGTGGGGGTCCGCCGCCAGTCTTCTGCACAGCGATGTTGTGTCTTGACACCATCGCCCGCACCTTCTCCCGTAGGTCGTTCCAGCGCTTTCGGATGTCTTCCCGATTTCTGGGATGCTGTCCCACAGCGTTGACCCTGTCGACGATCCTTTGCCATAGCTCCGCCTTCCCGGCTATTGTGGTGTGCTGCACCTGTGTGCCGAAGAGCTGGGGCTCTACCCTAATTATTTCCTCCACCATGACCCTGAGTTCTTGGTCCGAGAACCTGGGGTGTCTTTGGGGTGCCATGGGGTGGTGTGGATGAGGTGTGGGGTGGTGTTTGTGGTGATGAGTGTAGTGGTGTGTGGTGTTTTGTGCGTAGATGTAGTGTGGGGGATGATGTTGGGTTCCTGTGTGTGTTGTGGTTTGCGTTCCCTGTGCTCTCTCTCTGTGTATTGCACCTTGTCTCTGAATTTCGATTTGTGGGGGTTTGTGGGTGATGTGGGTGTGTGTTTTATATCGTATTGATTGTGTGGGAGTGGTGTTTGTATGTGTATCAGGTGTGTGTATTTTGAATTATCCAATGTGGCTGTGTTTTGTAAAGGTGTGTGTATTTTGACCGCGGCGGTGTGTACCGCCAATGGGATACCGCGGTTGAAAGACCGCCGCGTGGATTGGTGGGTCATAATGGCATGGGCGTATTTCTGTTGGCGTGACGGTGGAGGTTTGGTCATCTCCAGTTTATCGCTGACCGCTGATGTGGAGGTCGGGTTTTTGGCGGTTTGGCAGTTGTGGGTCAGAATGACCGTGGCGGTTTGCCGCGGCGGTGTTATGGCGGTCTTCTGACCGGCGGTAACTGCCTTTTACCGCCAGGGTCAGAATGACCCCCTTAATGTTGAAGATAAGTCTGTGATGGAGGTTGACTCTGAGATATTCTCTACTGATTTTCTAAGCACGATCAATGGTGATTTAGATGCAGTGCAAGGGAATTTATTATCCCTTGAGAAAATCAAAGGCAGAAAGAACAGTGATGACCACTCACTTACATTATGGGAAGTAGCTTTCAGTGATGTTGCTACCAGTGCTCCCAAGATGGGAGGGTTGGTGAAGCCACTTCTGTGGGAAGGTTTGCCAAAATCTAGAAGTGGCATGGGTGGAAGAGTCAAAGCCAATTCCAGCGGTCATCATGTTGATGTCATGGAATCTGGCTGGAATCAAACGTAAACTGGTTGATGCTGAATGGCTGTCTTACATAGAGAAGTGTGATATTTGCATGTTTCAAGAGACTTGGGCCATAGAGAAAACATTTCTCAATGGTTATACCTCATACCAGAGAAGTTTTCAGGGCCAGCGGGCTTGTTAATTTTGCTGAATAATGACTTACCTAGCCCCTCAAGATTATGCTGATAGACTCTCCTGATGTTTTGAGCATCACAATAACTTTTCCCTCAAGAGTTCTTACTGCTTTTATTATTATTTATGTATGTCAGGTTGCAGCGAATAAAGATTCTCCAGTCTTATTTTCTTTGGAAAAGGCACTAGAAACTGTTAACTCTGATTTAAAAATCATAGAAGGCGATTTTAATAGTTCATTTGAACCCTCAATACTTTTGAGTGAGGTCACTGCCCTAAAGGGTGAAATGTGGAATATCCCCTCTGTATCAGGAAAACCACGTTGTAATTATACAGCTACCACTCTTAAGGTTGGGTCATTGATGGCCAGTAGGGGTTTAAGAGCTCGTAATGGACGAACAGTATCTGATCTTGGGAGGGCTATTACCTTTAAGGCGGGCAGATACTCTAGTGTCATTGATTACTTCTTATTAGATGTGAGATTGTGGACTCTCCTGGGTGATATGAAAGTTGAGAATCACTCGGATAGTGACCACACATCCTTGAACTTGTCCTTAATCAGGAAGGTATTGAGGAAGAATAGTACCTATATGACGATGGTCCCTGAACTTATTGTAATAATGGACGCTATCTTTCTTGGCCTACAGTGATGTCAAATCAAAATCTGTACTTTAAGATTTATGATCTCTTAGTATCTCACTTCTCTAGATATTCTGGATATCTGCCTTCTGACATCCCTATTTTGGACGTACATAATCAGCCATTCATAGGACTGTAGGAATTGTTTTATAAGGAAACCTATGGGAGGGAGGCAAGGAGTAAAACAAAAGGTTTAATGTGGGTTGTAAAGCAGCTAACACTCACCTGAGAAAGGCTA
Organism: Pleurodeles waltl; assembly: GCF_031143425.1. NCBI lineage: Eukaryota > Metazoa > Chordata > Amphibia > Caudata > Salamandridae > Pleurodeles > Pleurodeles waltl. The sequence continues at coordinate 723,700,727 of NC_090448.1, read as the reverse complement.
TAAAGGAAGGGACTAGAGAGGGAATAGTGGCAGCCAGGCGAGATTATGGTAGAGCGCTTAATAATGCAAAAAAGGAGTGGTAGGACTCGATTTGGAAGCTATGTTGGCAGCGGGTAGGAGAGATATACTGTCATTTTGGAAGTTGGTGGCTACAGCAGGGTCAGATGGTGGGAGTCCCCATCACTACCATATCAATCCTGACAGCTGGGTCTCCCAATTTACCAATTTGTATGCCCATGAGGGTTTATCCGAGCTTGAGTATAGCAAGGACGAGATACTTTTTGGGAATCCCGTACCTGAGCACGAAAGAAGGGGCAGGAGAGGTCCAGTATCTTTTAGCCTTAATGATACAGTCGGACAATTGCTGCCCTGAAAAGTGCTAAGGCCCCCAGACCGTACAAAATTCCAGGTGACCTTTATAAATCAGAAACAGTAGTTTGGAGTAGCTGCATAAACCTGCTATCTAATGCTATTTCTAAGGGAGGGGATAGAACTGAGACATGAAGGGGCGCTGAGATCATTCCGATTATAAAAAAGGGGATGCCACCTGTCCTTCCAACTATAGACTCATCCGTCTTATTGATAACCTCCAGAAAATCCTAGCCAGACAAGTTTTAGAAAAATTGGTACTGTGGTTAGAGGAAGAGAAAATGTTGACCCCTTACAGGCAGGCTTTCGAATGAAGACCAGTACTATAGACCAGGTCTTTAGGTTGGTTGGTCTTTAGTGGAAATACTTCTCATTGGCAAAACAAATGCTCTACATAGCCTTGGTAGATCTTAAGGCTGCGTTTGATTTTATTCCACAAAAAATGTTGTGTCTAGTGTTATTGAATATGGGGGTTCCCTTAAACTTCCTTGAACTGATTATTAAGCTATATTCGAAGAATTACGCCCATGTGCATTAGGGCAGTAGGGCAGAACTGACTGATAGTATTGCCATCAGAAGTGGCATACTTCAAGGATGTGTGCTTGCGCCCACACTATTCACACTTTACATGAATGATGTGGTGAAGGAACTCCTTGACTGCAATAATAATTCCCCTATCATGAATAATGTAAGTATCCCCATCTTACTTTTCACTGATGACTCCCTATTTATATCCAAAACACCAATGGGGCTTCAGATTCTCATTGATAAATGTATGAACTTTTGTATGACCAGAGGTTTGAATTTGAATGCAAGGAAGACTAAATACATGATTTTTGGTCAGAGGGGAGCTAGGAATATGCCTATCCGAGTGGGCGATGTAACACTTGAAAGGGTTCATTCTTTAAAATACTTAGGGTTTCAATTAACCAGTGATCTCAAATGGCTGCCCCAGTTATCTAAGTTCCATCATCATAGTATATAAGAATACAAACTGTTGATCTGTCATTCTAGATTTTACAGTCTATTAAGCCAAGGCACAAGGTGCTGCCTTAATTGGCACAGCGATCTGGAGCCATAGTAAAACGAGATGCTTAGTTGCTGCAGTATTCCTTGAGTTAAAATACAATGTAGTTTATGAGGGTTCCAGGCAAAAAGGAGAAACTTGATCTATTGCTAGTTAGAGGTCCTAGGATATTTTAAAATTTGAGAGAATCATGAATGTGAATTAGTGGAATTATCTGATCTTTTGAGGATAATTGATTTTTTTACAAAATATTTGTTCTGATTTTACAGTGATTGCAGTGATTTCTTAATAGTTTTTGTATTACCTTATTTCTTTGTGTTGTATTTACATGCACCAAAATTATGTTTTACTTTGATGGTTGATGATGACAGAATTAAATATTTATACTAGTAATACTACAGCTTAGACCTGGAGTGAGGCCAGCATCTCAAATGGCCAACTTCTGGTACTGTAAAACCCTTGTAAAGAAAGTTATGGAGCTAGGGAATAACAACTGATTGGAAATAATGTTAAAATTATTTCATTTATTTTGACTTTTTAAAAATAAATTTACATTTTATTTAAAAAAAATAATATATATATATATATATATATATATATATATATATATATATATATATATGTTATTTACTACAAAATAATAAACATTTAAATTAATTTAAATACATTATATACATAGCTTTTAGTCATTTTTACTACATAATAAATATAAACATTTCACTTTAGGTCATATTAAGTGTGTTTTTAAATAAATATTTAAATTGTTTTCATTTACTTTAACATATTTCAAATACTTTAATATTGATTCTAAATTAATTGAATAATGCTGTAGATTTTGTTGTTGTATTCTACATTTAAAACAAATATATAAAACAATTTACATGAATATTTAACATTAAAATGTCTTTACAATTTGTTTTTAGGGTGGTAAACTTTAAACAAAATCCCTCTATGTTTTTTGGGGTGCTCTTACCTCAGTGGTGTAGACCTCTGCCTACATGGGAAAAGTTACCAGTAAATTTGGTTCCACCCCTGGTTCTGGGTGGCAACATATATGTCTACACTTTGTGGTACATTTTTGCTCAGAAATGGTGAATATCCAAAAGTACTAAACTTATTTCCAAGTGTAATAGTACATTTACACATGTAGATTTACTCATGTAAATTTACCTTTGTGAATAGGCCCCATTCTGTCTCTTTATATGCCTGTTACAAAGTCAGAAATGGCATTTGTGCTCTTGTTTTTGTCCTGGCATCCTTGGCGCAGTCTCCCCTGTCTTTTTTTGCCTCTGCTCCCCATGTTTTGACTGTGTGCTGGACTTTGTTTTTGCTGGTTTTGGTACTCTGGCCCCTTTACCACTGCTGACCAGTGCTAAAGTGCAACTGCTCCCTGTGTAAATTGTATGTTTAATTGGCTTTTCCATGATTGCCATATTTAATTTACTAGTAAGACCCTAGTAAAGTGCACTAGAGGTGGCCAGAGCATGTGAATCAAATGCTACTAGTGGACCTGCAGCACTAATTGTGCCCCCCACCTGAGTAGCCCTGTAAACATGTCTCAGACATGCCACTGCAGTGTCTGTGTGTGCAGTCTTGCACTTCCCATTCGACCTGGCAAGTGCACTTACTTGCCAGCCCCAAACCTTCCCTTTTAATATATGTAAGGCACCCCTACGTTAGGCCCTAGGTAGCCCTGGCAGGGTGCAGTGTATGTTAAAGGTAGGACATGTAGTGATGTTTTTTACATGTCCTAAAATTGAAATACTGCCAAATTTGTTTTTCGCTGTTGCAAGGCCTATCTCTCTCATAGGATAACATGGGAGCTGCCTTTAAATAACTTGTAAGTGCAGTTTTCCTTTGGGAGCAGGTAGAGATTTGGAGTTTGGGGTCTCTGAGCTCGCAATTTAAAAATACATCTTTTAGTAGAGTTGTTTTTAGATTGTCAGTTTGGAAATGCCACTTTTAGGAAGTGGGCATTTTCTTGCTTAAACCATTCCATGACTCTGCCTGGTTGTGTATTCCTTGTCTCGGTCAGGCTGTTAGTTGGTCTGTTTGTGAATCTCCAGTAGACAGTGACACAAAGGGAGCTGCGGGGTACCCTGCATATCTGGATGGGCCATCTGGGCTAGAGTAGAGGGAGGAGTGGTCACTTACACCTGAAAGGGCTGTATCTTTCCTCACACTATGCAGTCTCCAACCCTGTGGTGAGTCTGGAGCCAGACCTGGGCAAGGAAGGATTTTGTGAACAACAGATACTTTCCTTTATAGGTCTGCCTACTTCAAAGGTAGAAAGGGGTATAAATAGTGGACCCCAAATCCCAGATTTTCAGATTACTTCTGGACTCAAGAGGAACCTCTGCCAAAGAGAAGAGCTGGAAAGCTGGAGGAGAAGTATTGCCACTTTGCCTGTGACTGTGCTTTGCTGGTGTGGCCTACAGTTGCTGCTTCTGCCTGAAAGAGGATAAAGAGTGGGCTTTGTGGTATATTCCTGCTTGTGAAGTGTCTTGGTGAAATGTCTCCAAGGGCTTGGATTGAGCATGCCCCCTGCTCTGAAGTCTCAGGGCCATCAACCGACTTCCTCTACCAGCACCTGAACTCTATGCTGAGATTCCTACGCTGCCAAATGGTGCCTAATCCAGTCCCTGGGCCCTTGAAAGTAGAAGCTGTTGAAAAACCAAAAAGAACCAAGTGCACCGAATTCAGATGACTCCTGACTGATGTCGCTGCCGGATTCTGCCACACTGCCTGCAACTGAAGCCTTGGCCCTCACTGGAGTGTGACAACCCCACAGGCCTGACGCCGCCGCATCCTTGCTGAAGTCCATGACTCCATGAAGTCTTGAAGTGCTGTGCACCGACGTCCGTGACACCCGACTTCGCCGCACCACGCCGTGACCGCTGGATATCGACCCCATCGGAAGTGTGCAGATCAACGCTTCGCACCAACACCACCTCACCTCCACAGCAAGGACTCAACGCCTCGAAGCAATGCCTCCGTTCCTTCACTCTGCAGCACCAACACCGAAGGGCAAGCTGACTGCCAACCAGTAACCCCATTTCTAACAATGATTATGATGAGTATGAATACTTAGGCCCTCATTACAACCCCGGCGGATGGCAGTATAATGGAGAAAAGTACTGGCAACAGCCTGGCGGTACTTTTCTCCATAATATGACATCGGTGGTTTGGCTCAAGCCAAACCGCCAATGTACCACTCCATCCGCCAGGGCGGTAACAGCTGCCGGGCTGGAGACTTCAGTCTCCAGCCAGGCAGCCGTCACTAGCCCGCCTAAGGGATTATGACCCCGCCTACCACCATGGTTTTCATGGCTTCCTTACCGCCACGAAAACCATGGCGGTAGGCACTATCAGTGACAGAGAATTCCTTCCCTGTCACTGATAGGGGTCTTCCCCGCCTCCCTTCCCCTCCCCATGTTTCCTCCCACTCTAGACCCACCCCCCAACATACACGCACCTTCATGCACCATTGTACTCACTCATACACACACTCATAACCACATGCACCCACGCATGCATACATCCAGTCACACACACATCAAAACACACTGACATACATACAACCACACATGCATTCACACAACACAACATACATACACTCACACATCCACACATGCACACACATGCAACACGCAACACACACCCACGTTCATGCATGCACAAACATACACACACACCCCCGCACACACACACAACACCCTCCTCCACAGCAGAGCACCCACCTTACCTGATTTCAGGGGGTCCTCCAGCAGTCCGCCAGCACAGAACACCACCAGGCCGTATCATGTGTCATGATATGCTCTGCGGCGGTCTACTGGCGTGCGCTGCTGCTGGCAGCAAAGCCACCTTACCGCCATCCGTCGCCATAGCCGCAGCTGGAATTACGCCTTCCTTCTGGTGGAATTCTGGCTACGGTCACCATATGGCGGACAGCTGGTAGCTGCGGCAATGGTCTTTTGGCGGCCATCGCCTGCGGCGGTAGGCGTTTTTTACCGCCAATGTTATAATGAGGGCCTTAATGTTTCAGATGTTGCTGGTTGTTTATGATTGCAGTGCATACCTTGTTATATGTTAAGATAGGGCAAGTCGGAGGTGCTATTCTATAGTTTGAATTATTTATTTATGCAGGGTTCCTTGGCTATATGTTCTATACAGTGCTATAGTTTTCTCCCTTGCAGTAATGTGCCATTATTTGTCAGAAGGCCTGAAATGAATCGAGCTATTTATACTGCTTAGGTTAACAGGGCAGACAACATATTTCCAGGATGTGACTTTTGCACTCCTTTCCTATAAAGTTGAATATTACTGACTGTCTGATTGATTGACGAGCCGTGTGGCATCTGCTGTACCGCATCACATATTTCGGAGCCCTGGATAGGGACTGTGGCTGTGAAGAGTGACAAGGGATTGACTCCCATCCAACAATGGCCCATGTGCTCTTCAACTGATGAGTCTCCTCTAAAATGCCTTCCCCAAAGTTAGTGTGGGAAAAGAGCTTTTGGCAGAATGTTCCATAAAAGGCAGATGGTTGAACAACAGAAGATCACAAAGTGGTGATAACATGAGGAAAAGCATGATTGACGAGGAGAGATAATCTCACAACTATGCCCCAAGCTATGCAAGTGGCACAGCTACTTAACCCCCTTACGCTGTCAGGTTCCCACAAGTAGAGACTAGGGGAGCAAAACTTACAACGGGATTTCATTTTCAAATGCATGATAAACGCCACAACATGATACCCTATCAAAGCCTTTAGGATCTGTTCCAGATGGCTCAGTTATTCAACCACAGATTTGCATCCCTGAAATTAATTTGAGATACTATTCACTATTGACTGTGGAGAAATCAATATTGAGAAAGCAGTTCATGTTCCTACACTCAAGATGTACCACTAGAGGCAGTAGAACCTTCTAAGTATAGTAAATTTCACCTTAATGACCCGCCCCTACCACCCAAAATGAAGGTCATTTTTCTGATGGCTGAAGATGGGACTTGATTACTTGTTTCAGTTAGAAGTCAGATGCCAAACATTTTTGTTAGAAGCAGCAGAACGAAACAGAAGTTGGAATCTGACCTGGATGAATGTGCTGATGTTTCTTCGAAGTCAAGTAAACTAAACGTTGCCTATATTGAGTGATAGCTCCATTCAGTTTCCTTAACCAAGTCAAAAACCTGTTTCATGATTGAACTAATCCTTCAAATTTCTCACCCCTGAACACCCAAATTCCAGACAGTAAATTAACCAGAAATGAAGGTAAAGCAGCATAGGCAATTCCATGCTGTTATGTGATGGCCAATGGGTTCAAAATGTCTCCACTGACTACAAGCAAAGGGAGACTCATGAATGCCAAAACATAGAATGGGGTATTTCAACAGAACATGGTAGTGCTGTGCTTGAAAGTACACAAAGCCAAGCAAGAAGTCCTTATAGAAGAACAATGGAAACATCAACATCACGCCGCATTTCATAGTAAGCTGTAGTTAGGATACAAGCCAAAGTGCAATGATCACTACAGTGGAAGAGTTGTCAAAAGAGTCAGTGAAGATGGTAAAAGAGAGAAATTCTGCACCTTAGTCTCTAGCAACAGAGAGGAGTTAATGGGGAATTTTTAATGAGTTATCCTAATGTTGGTCAGAGCCTGAACTTACTGACGCCGCAGTCCACAAATACAGTGATGCAACATGCGCCACATGCCTGGGCTAGCAACATTTTATTGCTAGGTTTGACTGCCCATCAATTGACTGAATGGTTAGACAAGCTAAATACCCCACAGAGTGTTCCTAAGGCACAGGAATACTTGAACTATACGAGACTAGGAATGGAAGCGGGTGAGCTCATTGAAAGGACAATGGGTGTGAACAGATTAGAGTCCTATACAGAAGCACAATTGAGATATCTGTGCCCGAAGATTACTAGGGGAGTGAGCAACATACATCAAAGGCTAGCAGACCTGGCAGAGGAGTACAGCATAGAAATAGAGAAGACAAAACATTTGAAAAGGAGTTACAGGTTATATTTTGATGCAAAGGACTTTGAACACATGAGATCTGCAGGGATTAAGGCCCTCCTTAGGGAGTTACTTCAAAGTGTCCAGACATGGGGAGCCTTAGACAAATGAAAAGGCAGATGGGCAAAGAAAAGAGATAAAAGCAAAATGGATTCTGCGGAATTCACTGCAAATATGCAGCAAAGCAAGGATCCGGTGAAAATGTTACCAGTGAGTAAAGTGCATTTGGGAAGACTTGAACACTCTATTAGAGATAGTAGTTCCAGCTGATCTGTGGATAGAGTGTAAGAGGAGCATAGGCTGGCCAACAAAAGAACCAAAGAGAGATCAGGTTACAGGTGTGCCGTCTCCTAAAGTGATTAAATATTATTATTAAGTGATTGAATTTTTTAAAACAAGAATTTCACCCAAAAACATTGACTGGCAGAGAATAGATAGGACAGCTCAGGAAGCAAAAGAGTCAATACATGTGTATTATGAGAGATTGTTGTAGGGGTGCAAGCATTACAGCGGTACAGAGACCATTGAGCCGAAAGACATGATTCATATTTTGTTTAGATTTGTGGAAGGATTCAGACCTGAAATTAGCCAGATGATTAAGAGTCATTTGATTAGCTGGCAAGCAAAGCCGATTGATGAGGTGTTGCAGTATGCAAAGTACTATAGTGACCAGATTGAATTGAAGCAGAGAAAGTTGAATGAAGAGAGTGTTGCCTTGTCACACTTGCGGAAATTGGAAGTGGGAGTGTCCGATGATGGTGCAGGAAGGTGTTGTTCAGCAAACAAATTACATCAACTCGTTCCAAAACATGAGATGACTGAGAATGAGAGGTCATAATCTGAATTTTCATAATAATGTGAATCAGATGCAGAATTTTCAACCCATGCAGTAGGTTCAAATGCCACGTGCACAAATGACACAGTTGCAGCCAATGAAACAGCAGATTCCAATGGTACCTAGCCAGCAAATTCAAAGACCTCAAGCCCCAATGGACAGCAGTAGGTGATGCTTTCTCAACAGGTTGCAGGTCAGAGGTCCAACCAAATTAATAACACAGTTCACCATTTCCCCCTACACAGTGAGAATGGAATAAACGATGATTGGGTGAGCGAGAGTTTAGATAAAGAGGAATGTGTGCTTGCAGCTTGTTTAGAAGTAGTTCAGAAAGACCTACATGTGAAGGGAAAAGTAATGGGTCACTAGGTTTCATTCTTGGTTGACACAGGAGCTAAACGCTTTACAGTAAAGACTGCAGAAGTTCCAGATTTGCCCCTTTCAGGAAAGACAGTCCAGATTGTAGGAGTAGCGAATCAGTATTTGACCATCCCAATTACAAAACCAGTTCCGGTTAAACTTGGCAACTTTAAAGGATTGCACAAGTTTGTAGTCTGTGATGCAAGTCTGGTATCCCTACTGGGAAAGACTTGCTGTGTAAAACAAGGTGCTCGATTATTTGCTCAAATGATGGAATCGAGATACAGATGAATAGTGATGATGAGAATAACCCTGCTCCAGAGGAAGAATGTGAGACTATAACTGAGGAGTACCCAATGATTAATGTCTTTCCAGTGTTCACTGTGAAGGAGTTCTCCTGATTTACAGGGAACGGTTAAAGAAAAAGTGTGGGATTTGACAGGGAAAGAGATTGGTCTGATAAAAAGAGTTGAGCCAGTTAATGTTCCTGTAAAGCGGAACGCAATTTTTCCTCGGATTCCCCAGTACCACGTGCCACAGGAAATCCTTCTGAATGTTGCTCACATAATTGCAGAATTTGTAAAACAAGGGGTCTTGAAAGAAGTATTGAGCAGTCCTTATACTTCACAGATAATGGGTTAGAAAAAGCCCTGTGGGAAAGTTCAAATTGTCCAGGATTTGAGAAAAATAAATGAGAGTGTGATCAAATGTTGCCCTGTGGTGCCAAATCCAGCTGTGATTCTGTTTCAGATCCCATGTGATGCTGAATGGTTCACTGTCATAGACTTGTCACAAGCCTTCTTTTATGTGCCTCTTCAAGAGGACAGACAATTTCTCTTTTGTTTCAAATTTTTAGACCGAGTTTACTGTTGGTGTCAAATTCCTCAAGGGTTTTCTGAGTCACCATCCATATTCAATTAGATCTTGTAAAAGAATTTGGAGTTGTTGGAATTGCCTTTCCAATCGACCTTGGTACAGTACATTGATGACTTACTGATTGCGTCCAAAATGAGGGACGAGTGCAAGTATGACACGATTGCCTTCCTGAACCATTTGGGAAAGAATGGTCATAAAGGCGGTCATTCCGACCCCGGCGGGCGGTGGGCACCGCCCGCTGGGCGGAAACCGCCCAAACACCGCCCCGCGGTCAAATGACCGCGGGGAGCATTTTGACTTTCCCGCTGGGCCGGCGGGCGATCTTCAAAAGATCGCCCGCCGGCCCAGCGGGAAAGCCCCAGCAAAGATGAAGCTGGCTCCGAATGGAGCCGGCGGATTTGCTGGGGTGGGACGGGTGCAGTTGCACCCGTCGCGATTTTCAGACACTGAAAATCTTGTTGGGGCCCTGTTAGGGGGCCCCTGAAGTGCCCATGCCAGTGGCATGGGCACTGCAGGGGCCCCCAGGGGCCCCACGACACCCGTTCCCGCCAGCCTGGTTCTGGCGGTGAAAACCGCCAGAACCAGGCTGGCGGGAAGGGGGTCGAATCCCCATGGCGGCGCTGCATGCAGCGCCGCCATGGAGGATTCCCTGGGGCAGGGGAAAACCGGCGGGAAACCGCCGGTTCCCCTTTTCTGACCGTGGCTTTACCGCCGCGGTCAGAATGCCCCGGAAGCACCGCCAGCCTGTTGGCTGTGCTTCCTCTGCCCTCTGCCCTGGCGGTGAGACACCGCCAGGGTCAGAATGAGGGCCAAAGTGTCTCCACTTAAATTGCAGTACTGTCAGAAATAAGTGAAGTACTTGGGTCACCAGATTGAGAAGGTAAGAAGGAAAATATCCCGAGAAAAGGTCACAGCCATATTGCAGATGAGTCCCCCAATCACACAGAGAGATGTCAGGATGTTCCTAGGGATGGTAGGCTATTGTTGCCAATGGATTCCCAATTTGTCAGTCATTTCCAAGCCATTGCGGAAGCAGACCCATAAAGTGGTTACTGATCCCCTAGTGTTAGGCCAGGCTTGCATGAAAGTGTTTTCTGAATTGAGAGAGAGTCTGTGCAAAGCTCCGGCTTTGGGTATGACTGACTACACTAAGGGGGTTATTACAACTTTGGAGGAGGCGTTAATCCGTCCCAAAAGTGACGGTAAAGTGACGGATATACCACCAGCCGTATTACGAGTTCCATAGGATATAATGGACTCGTAATACGGCTGGTGGTATATCCGTCACTTTACCGTCACTTTTGGGACGGATTAACACCTCCTCCAAAGTTGTAATAACCCCCTAAGTCCTTCACGTTGTTTTGTCATGAGCGCAATGCATGTCTTTTATCTGTCTTGACACAGGTCGATGGAGGTGTAAACCTCCCAGTAGCATATCTTATAGCTACTTTGAACCCAATTGCAGCAGCTTTACCAGGCTGTTTGCGTGCAGTTGCAGCAGCTGGACAGAGCCTCACACATTGTGAAGGCATTGTGATGGGACTCCCCTAATAGTAATGGTCCTTCACTCCGTTGAAGTTTTTCTTACACGCACCAATACCCAGTATTTAACAGGTGCAAGATTGACCAGATCAGACTAGGGATCCTTCCGCTCAAGACATTTACTGCGAGATGGAGAGTGGAGGATCGTAATTTGACTTCCTGTCATCATTGCCAAGAGATACCAGAGTCACTCGCACACTTTATGTTTTTTTGCCCTAGATACCTGGCCCCTAGGAAGAAGTGGATTGTTCCGTTATGCAGGTCAATGGGGATAAGGGAATGTAATACATCATTACGCCTTTTGACAACTGATACAACTGACAAGATAGTTTTCTCAGTTGCGAGATAACTGAAAAGTGCATGGGCTATAAGAACTAGAGAATTGTTATAACTCTATAATTTTAACAAGTAGATTTTAGACTTGAATTATTTAATGTAGCAGTTGATAATCGGTTGGAGTCAGAGTTAACCGCACATTATGGGGGTGATTCTAACCCTGGCGGTCGGTGATAAAGCGGCGGCCAACCCGCCAACAGGCCGGCGGTCCAAAAAATGGAATTCTGACCCTGGCGGGAACCGCCAACACATCCCGCCACATTAACACTCCGACCGCCACCGCGGTACAGACAAACAGCGCAGCGGTCACCGCCAACAGGCAGGCGGCAGACAATGTACCGCCCACAGTATCACAACTCACCAATCCGCCACCTTTTCCGGGGCGGGAGCCCCGCCGATAAAAAAACGGCGGAAACAGACTACGGATGGGAAAACGCTCACCAAAACACACTCCACGAGTACGGAGGACAGCATGGAACCCGAATTAAACATCCTACCTGCACTCGTCTACCTGCTCATCTACCACGAGTACGAACTCCGGCGCAGACAACAACGGTGAATACTGCACCTACGACACACGGGAGGGGGGAGAAGGAAAGGTTACGGGCACACACATATATGACCCCCACCGCCCCAAACTTTGTACACACCAATGCAGAGCAACAATGCACAGTGACACCACCCAAACCCCCCTGAAAAATGCAAAGTGGATAACAGTCTCCACTGGTCAAGGAGGAGGCATGGTGGGCACAGTGAACCATAAACAGTGCTTGAGACGGCGGGGCCCAGCGGAGCGGTGCTTGAGACGGCGGGGCCCAGCGGAGCGGTGCTTGAGACGGCGGGGCCCAGCGGAGCGGTGCTTGAGATGAAGGGGCCCAGCGGAGCGGTGCTTGAGACGGCGGGGCCCAGCGGAGCGGTGCTTGAGACGGCAGGGCCCAGCGGAGCGGTGCTTGAGATGAAGGGGCCCAGCGGAGCGGTGCTTGAGACGGCGGGGCCCAGCGGAGCGGTGCTTGAGATGAAGGGGCCCAGCGGTGCGGTGCTTGAGACGGCGGGGCCCGGCGGGGCCCAGCGGAGCGGTGCTTGAGATGAAGGGGCCCAGCGGAGCGGTGCTTGAGACGGCGGGGCCCAGCGGAGCGGTGCTTGAGACGGCGGGGCCCAGCGGAGCGGTGCTTGAGATGAAGGGGCCCAGCGGAGCGGTGCTTGAGACGGCAGGGCCCAGCGGAGCGGTGCTTGAGATGAAGGGGCCCAGCGGAGCGGTGCTTGAGACGGCGGGGCCCAGCGGAGCGGTGCTTGAGACGGCAGGGCCCAGCGGAGTGGTGCTTGAGATGAAGGGGCCCAGCGGAGCGGTGCTTGAGACGGCAGGGCCCAGCGGAGCGGTGCTTGAGACGGCGGGGCCCAGCGGAGCGGTGCTTGAGATGAAGGGGCCCAGCGGAGCGGTGCTTGAGGCGGCGGGGCCCAGCGGAGCGGTGCTTGAGATGAAGGGGCCCAGCGGAGCGGTGCTTGAGACGGCGGGGCCCAGCGGAGCGGTGCTTGAGATGAAGGGGCCCAGCGGAGCGGTGCTTGAGACGGCGGGGCCCAGCGGAGCGGTGCTTGAGACGGCGGGGCCCAGCGGAGCGGTGCTTGAGATGAAGGGGCCCAGCGGAGCGGTGCTTGAGACGGCGGGGCCCAGCGGAGCGGTGCTTGAGACGGCGGGGCCCAGCGGAGCGGTGCTTGAGATGAAGGGGCCCAGCGGAGCGGTGCTTGAGACGGCGGGCCCTGTTCAGCGGTGCTCTTCTCCACGGCGGGCCCTGTTCAGCGGTGCTCTTCCGCACGGCGGGCCCCTGTTCAGCGGTGCTCTTCTCCACGGCGGGCCCTGGTCAGCGGTGCTCTTCTGCACGGCGGGCCCCTGTTCAGCGGTGCTCTTCTCCACGGCGGGCCCTGTTCAGCGGTGCTCTTCTGCACGGCGGGCCCTGTTCAGCGGTGCTCTTCTCCACGGCGGGCCCTGCTCAGCGGTGCCTATCTTCATGGCGGGCCCTGTTCAGCGGTGCTCTTCTCCACGGCGGGTCCTGTTCAGCGGTGCTCTTCTGCACGGCTGGCCCCTGTTCAGCGGTGCTCTTCTCCACGGCGGGGCCATGTTCAGCGGTGCTCTTATGCACGGCGGGCCCCTGTTCAGCGGTGCTCTTCTCCACGGCGGGCCCTGTTCAGCGGTGCTCTTCTGCACGGCGGGCCCCTGTTCAGCGGTGCTCTTCTCCACGGCGGGCCCTGTTCAGCGGTGCTCTTCTGCACGGCGGGCCCCTGTTCAGCGGTGCTCTTCTCCACGGCGGGCCCTGTTCAGCGGTGCTCTTCTGCACGGCGGGCCCTGTTCAGCGGTGCTCTTCTCCACGGCGGGCCCTGTTCAGCGGTGCCTATCTTCACGGCGGGCCCTGTTCAGCAGTGCTCTTCTCCATGGCGGGCCCTGTTCAGCGGAACTCTTCTGCACGGCGGGCCCCTGTTCAGCGGTGCTCTTCTCCACGGCGGGCCCTGTTCAGCGGTGCTCTTCTGCACGGCGGGCCCTGTTCAGCGGTGCTCTTCTCCACGGCGGGCCCTGTTCAGCGGTGCCTATCTTCACGGCGGGCCCTGTTCAGCGGTGCTCTTCTCCACGGCGGGCCCTGTTCAGCGGTGCTCTTCTGCACGGCGGGCCCCTGTTCAGCGGTGCTCTTCTCCACGGCGGGGCCATGTTCAGCGGTGCTCTTCTGCACGGCGGGCCCCTGTTCAGCAGTGCTCTTCTCCACGGCGGGCCCTGTTCAGCGGTGCTCTTCTGCACGGCGGGCCCCTGTTCAGCGGTGCTCTTCTCCACGGCGGGCCCTGTTCAGCGGTGCTCTTCTGCACGGCGGGCCCCTGTTCAGCGGTGCTCTTCTCCACGGCGGGCCCTGTTCAGCGGTGCCTATCTTCACGGCGGGCCCTGTTCAGCGGTGCTCTTCTCCACGGCGGGCCCTGTTCAGCGGTGCTCTTCTGCACGGCGGGCCCCTGTTCAGCGGTGCTCTTCTCCACGGCGGGCCCTGTTCAGCGGTGCTCTTCTCCACGGCGGGCCCTGTTCAGCGGTGCTCTTCTCCACAGCGGGCCCTTTTCAGCGGTGCACATCCAGTAGGTTCAAGGGAGCCAGACCTGGCCTGGACTCCGTGCTCAGACGCCCTCCGGCCGTGATGTTCCTGGGCCCTTCGGTGACGGGGTCCTGGGCCCTTTGGTGTCCTCCTTTCCAGCTGGGATGTGGCATGTGGGGCCCACCTGCTCCGCGCTCCTGCTGGCTGACGTCTCCGCCCTGCTGCCCTTACGCTCCTTAGATGGGGCTCTCAGGCCCTTGCCTCCCCTAGACGTTGTGGCTGGTGAAGTGGGCGAACTCTGCTCCTTGGGGGCAGCCGTGTCAGTCTTCGCACGGCGGCCCTTGTGTTTCCTGGTCCTCTTGCAGGGGGGGGGGGCTGGATGTGTCCTTGCTGCTGATGGAGGTGTCACTGCTGGCAAAGGGTGGGCTCCAGAACCCATGCACAACAGTGACACCCGAAGTTGGGCTGGTGGTGGCTGTGGTGCTCTTGGGACTCTTTGCAGATGGAGGGGGTAGGTCATCGGAAGGGAAGAGGTCAAGATTAGCCAGGAAAAGTTTTTTAGGGCCAAGGTAAAAGGTAGGAGAAGTGGAGATGGAAGTGGAGGAAGAGGATGTGGTTGTAGGAGAGTCAGGTGTGCTGTCATTGGGTGAAGGTGCAGGTGCTGTAGGCTGTTGTGAGGTGGATGTCTGGTGGGTGGGTGTCTGCCTGCGTTTGTGTGTCTTGGAAGGGGTGGTGACAGACACAGTGGGAGAGGACACAGGGGACGTGTAAATGGCAGTGGGGGTGGTGACTGCACGCGTGCGGACTGTACAGGAGGGTGTGGTGGTGATGGAAGCACTGGCTGATGTTGGTGTGCATGCAGGTGTGAGTGGAGACGTCACAGGGAGGGAGGAGGGAGACGAGGAGGGGGACACAGGGGTGGTAGTGACTGTTGGGATGTCTGCATCTGTGTGTTGCTTGGGTGAGTGTTTGTGGGATCTGTGGTGCTTGTGTCTGGATGAGCTGCCCTTGGGTGTTGAGGTGTGTGCAGGCTGGTCAGATGGTGTGGATGGGATAGGCTGAGGAACAGGAGACAGAGACAGGGTGGAGGCAGTCAGAAGAGGGAGGCTGGAAACAGGGACAATGGCTGCCGTCAGTGCTGAGGCCAGAGCATTGAACGATCGTTGATGGGCAGCCTGACCCGAATGAATGCCCTCCAGGTAGGCATTGCTCCGATGCACCTCCCTTTCTACCCCCTGGATGGCATTCAAAAGGGTAGTCTGCCCAACAATGAGTGTCCTGAGGAGATCAATGACCTCCTCACTGAGGGCAGCAGGGGTAACAGGGGCAGGGGCTGAGGTGCCTGGGGCGAAGGAGACGCCCGCCTTCCTGGGTGAGCGGGCACGGAGCGTAGGCTGAGGGGCTGCTGGGAGGGCGGGGCTGGTGCGCTGGGTGGCGGCTGTACCTGTAGAGGCGGGGGGCCCGGATGTTGCCGCCACCGCTAGGGAGCTCCCATCCGAGGACGTGTCGCTGTCGCTGCTCTCACCAGCGGTCCCCGTCATGGTGCTCCCCTCGCCCTCAGGCTCACTTGGGCCCTCGGTGTCTGTTCCTGTGCCCACCGGGGCCTTGTGGCTTGCAGCTCCCTCGTGCTCCGATGCCAAATCTCCTCCGCCTGATGATGCTAATGCACACATGCACAAGAAGATGAAGAAGAAGGGTGGGGGGAGAAAGAGAAGACCTGGTTGAGTGCATGCAATGTCAACACCGTTGGCGGAGAGGACAGACACAGGAGCCGCATGCACTAAGCCGCGCATTCGGGGCACACTACTCAGTACTTCTGACTCGGACAACAGGTCAGGAGACGACAAGCGCGCACATGTGTGAGGCTGGACCATCAATAGCTGGACTTGTCACACTACGGAGGTGGGGGCCGGGAGCACAGGGCCATGCCTAAGGGAGAGGACTACACTACAGAAAGCGCCCTGGCCTAATGTCACCCCCAACCCTCCTCCCCCACCCAGACGCCTCCACTGCGCAGAAAGATAGCTGAATGTGCTGATACTCACCCCCTTGTGTCTGCTGTGATGCTCTCAAGCGCCCATCCAACTCCGGGTAGGCCACCGCCAGGATCCGGGACATCAGGGGGGTCAGGGTACGACTGGCACCCCTCCTAGGTTGGGAGGCCATCCCCAGCAGTGACTCGGCGGTCTTCCTGGTTCCGCGGCGGATGTCCTCCCACCTCTTGCGGCAGTGGGTGCCCCGTCTGACGTGGACCCCCAGGGCCCGGACTTCCTTGGCGATGGCACGCCAAATCCCAACTTTCTGATGGGCGCTGACCTATGTGACATGTACAGGGTGGGAAGGAAACAATCATCAACTTACTGCATGTTAGATGTGATTGGCCCCCCCTCCCCAACCTTGCAATATAGCACATGCTCTCATCTGTCGTGCGTTGCACTCCTCATTCGCCCCCCACCAACTTACATCCACCCCACTCCACACAGGCATCGCCCATTCCATGTGCACCCGGTGTACTCACCTGTTGGTCTGGAGGACCGTAGAGTAACGTATACTGGGGGAGGACCCCATCCACGAGCTTCTCCAACTCTTCAGACGTGAAGGCAGGGTCCCTTTCCCCAGTCGCAGCAGCCATTGTCACTTCCAGACCGAGTTCACAGCAGCACTTGCAGTATAGGTCCTCTCCTGTGGATGATCAGGTCTCGAGTGATTAAGCAGATAGAAAATGGCGGTCACGCCCGCTGCGGTGCGTACCGCGGCGGTGCGTACCGCGACCGCCGGCGCACCTCGTCATTGGCTCCTGAAACCCATAGGCTTCAATGTTATCCAATGCGGCTTCATATAGCGGTCTTCGACCGCCTACCGCCACGGTGTGCTCCGCCAGCGCAGTGACCTCACATCCCATTGTCCCACTTCACAGTTCAGGCAGCCGCCATTTCAAGGGCCCACATGGCATAATTTCTACTGCGACACACAGGCCTAGGCCTGGCATTGCCACACATACACGCCTTTCAATACCTAGATAACCGTGTGCCATGCAAGCAGTGGTGAACGTACCAGTGATTATCTTGACTCTGTGCTCCATGTTGTCCTTCCTAGGCACCGTCCGCTGGGATTTGCGAGGAGAAGGATGAATCCTCGCGTGTACCGACCGCTGGTGGACCTGTCGACAATGGAAGAACGCCACATCATACTACGATACCGACTTGACCGTGCCACCATCCATGAACTGTGTGCCCAGCTGGAGCCAGCCCTGATGTCCCCCATCCGCCAACCCACAGGAATTCCCCCTCTGGTGCAGGTGCTGTCAGTCCTCCATTTTCTTGCAAGTGGCTCATTCCAGACAACAGTGGCCATGTCATCTGGAATGTCTCAGCCAATGTTTTCTAAGGTGTTGTCTAGAGTGTTGTCTGCCCTGACGAAACACATGCGGAGTTACATTATATTCCCAGAGGAGGTTGATTTACCCACTGTGAAGGGTGATTTTTATGCCCTTGGACATATTCCCAACATAATTGGTGCCATTGATGGGACCCATGTAGCCTTAGTCTCCCCAAAAGACGATGAGCAGGTGTACAGAAACAGGAAGAGTTACCATTCGATGAATGTCCAGGTGGTCTGTTTGTCTGACCAGTACATCTCCCATGTGAATGCCATGTTCCCTGGGTCAGTGCATGACGCGTATGTGATGCGTAATAGCAGCATCCCTTTTGTGATGGAACAGCTACAGAGACAACGTGTGTGGCTAATAGGTGACTCTGGTTACCCCAACCTGCCTTGGCTATTGACCCCAGTGAGGAATCCCCGGACCAGGGCTGAGGAACGGTACAATGAGGCCCATGGGCGAACTAGGAGGGTCATTGAAAGAACCTTTGGCCTCCTGAAGGCCACGTTTAGGTGTCTGCATATGACAGGGGGATCCCTGATGTACTCACCAAAGAAGGTGTGCCAGATCATCGTGGCCTGCTGTATGCTTCACAATCTGGCATTGCGACGTCAGGTGCCTTTCCTGCAGGAGGATGGTCCAGATGGTGGTGTTGAAGCAGCTGTAGAGCCTGTGGAGAGTGAAGAGGAGGAAGACTCAGAGGACGACCCAGACAACAGGGACAGAGTTATCCAACAGTATTTTCAGTAGCACACAGGTAAGAATCACACACGCCATTTTAATTTTCCTGACTGCCTCGTTTTTCTCAACTTTGTCTATGACCCCCCAGTTATTTGAAACTGATGTTTGATTCTCCCTTCCCTTTTCAGTGCTGTATGACCCACTGCGTGACTTCTGCTTGGTTAGCCCATGGACTAATGCTTATTGATCTCGGTATGTGTTCAGCACAAAGTTTACAGAACATAATTGATCGGTAAAGTTTTTTACATTTGTAAATAATACAGCCTGACTCCAGCATGATTTCAGTGCATTGAGTGATTTATTTTTGGTGCTAGATTATGGTACATGATATAAACACGGTGATGGGTGGGGGTGGAGTAATGGCCATGGCAGAGTCCAGTTCTCAGTCTCACAGGTGCATTGTCCATATGCCTGTGGAAGGATGGAGCAGGGGCAGTTCAAGGTTGGACAGGGTGGCAATGTGGGACAGTGGGATGACTTCAGGGGGTATCTCATGCTGGCGGGGGTCTTGACATCCTACTCTGTTGATTTTTTTGATCTCAGGCTCCTCTTGCGGGGTGGTTGTTCTTCAGCAGGAGGTGGGGTTCTGGTGGCCTGTCGTTGTGGTGGGGCCTCCTGTCCACTAGCGCCGGCGGAGGTGGTAGGCTGTTCCTGGTCCGGGCTAGTGACAGGGGCCCTGTGTGGTGCCACATGGTCCCGCAACGTGTCTTCTATCCGGTGGAGGGCCTGGACTAGGCTCCCCATGGTGGTAGAGATGGTGGTGAGATGATTGTTGAACCCCATGTAGCGTTCCTCCTGCTGTGCCTGCATCTCCTGGAACCTGGCCAGTACCGTCGCCATCGTCTCTTGTGAGCGGTGGTAGGCTGCCATGATGGTGGTGAGGGCCTCTTGGAGAGTCGGTTCCCTGGGTCTCTCCTCCCCCCCCTGTCGCACAGCAGCGCTCCGAGTTGCCCTGTTTCCCCCGGACTCTGTCCCCTGGACGGTGTGCCCACTACCACTCCCCCCAGGTCCCTGTTGTTGTTGGGGTGGTGGGTTAGCCTGGGGGCCCTGTAGTGGCAGACACACCGCTGATTGACCTGTCCTAGAGACAGAGCCATGGGCCCGCTGGGTGGGAGCTGTGCTGTTGTTCCCAGAGGGGGTTGGGTCTGCTGTGGCCTGTGTGTGGGGAACCGACTGTCCAGAGGTCCCCGATGGTCCGGGCTGGTCGTCAGGTTCCAGGTCGACAGAGCTGCTGTCATCACTGGGTGCCTCTTCCGGGGGGGGGATGGACATTTCTGGACCCTCCTGGCCGGTGTGTTGGCGTTCGGGTCCTGCATGGGGTAAGAGAGTATGGTTATTGTTTCTGTGTGTGCTATTGTGTGCGATTTATGGGTGCCCTTGTCCCCCAGTGCTGTCATTCCCTTGGGGGAGGTGTTGTGGGGGTGTTGGGGGGGGGTATGTGCAGTGGTCATGCTTAGGTGATGGGTGTCCATAGTTTGTGGTGGCATGCAGGGGTTGGTGTTGGGTGGGTTGTGCTGGGGAGACATTCTCAGGGAGGATGTGTGATGGGGGGTTGGGGGTGAGGGTGGTGGTGGGGGTTGGCATGCTGGGGGGGGGTGAAGTAGTTGAGATTGTACTTACCAGAGTCCATTCCTCCGTGTACTCCAGCGAGGCCATCAGGATGCAGGATGTTTAGTACCTCTTGCTCCCATGCTGTGAATTCGGGTGGTGTGGGTGGGGGTCCCCCGCCAGTCTTCTGCACTGCGATGTTGTGTCGCGAGACCATCGAGCGCACCTTTCCCCGTAAGTCGTTCCAACGTTTGCGGATGTCCTCTCGATTTCTGGGATGCTGTCCCACCGCGTTGACCCTGTCCACGATCCGCTGCCATAGCTCCGCCTTCCTGGCTATAGTGGTGTGCTGCACCTGAGAGCCGAAGAGCTGGGGTTTGACTCTTATGATCTCCTCCACCATGACCCGGAGTTCTTGGTCCGAAAAGCGTGGGTGCCTTTGGGGTGCCTTGGGGTGGTGTGGATGAGGTGTGGGGTGGTGTATATGGTGAAGAGTGTGTTGGTGTGTGGTGCTTTGTGCTTCTATGTGGTGTGTGTGATGGTGTAGTGTGCCTCTGTGTGATGTAGCTCTCTATTCTGTGATGTGTCTCTCTCTCCTTTGTCTATGATCTTCGGTCGTAGGGGTTTGTGGGTGATGTGGGTGTGTGTTTTATAGTTGGTTGGATGTGTGGGAGTGTTGTTTGTATGTGTGTCAGGTGTGTGTATTTCGAATTGTCCAATGTGGCAGTGTTTTGGAGCTGTGTGTGTATTTTGACTGCGGCGGTGTGTCCCGCCAATGGAATACCACGGTTGAAAGACCGCCGCGTGGATTCGTGGGTCAGAATGGCATGGGCGTGTTTGTGTTGGCGTGGCGGTGGAGGTTTGGTCATCTCCAGTTTTCCGCGGCCCGCTGATGTGGCGGCCTTCCTTGGATGTCGGGATTTTGGCGGTTCCGCCGTTGTGGGTCAGAATGACCGTGGCGGTTTACCGCGGCCGCGGCGGTAGAATGGCAGACTTCTGACCGGCGGTAAGGGCCTTTTACCGCTGAGGTCAGAATGACCCCCTATATTTTTATATCTCAATATTTAATATTCTGTAATTTCAAGATTTTAAGATCAATGCTTTGCTTGAGCTGTTTTAATAGGTATGTGATTTTATAATTTATTCAGGGGTTTTTTAATGCATAATGCGGTGCCTCTCGTTTATCTTATTTTATAATTGATCTACTGTATAATTATGATATGGTGTTCTATCACATACTTTTATGGCGTATAGCCGAAATAAAGTTATTATTGATTGATTGATTGATTGACCAGATATAAGACAAGTATTTTGGGGTCACCAAATGTGTTAGTGCAACGGTTTACAGTCCTGAACCCCGCAACCTTACTTACTAATGAAAATATTGAAATTGAAAGGTTGGTGGACATTGAGCATGATTGTCTTGAAGTAAATGATCTGTGCACAAAACCGAGACCTGATATTAGAGATGCCAGATTAGAAGAAAATGTCCAGATTATCTTTGTTGTTGGTTCCTGTCTAAGAGACAATACAGGAGTACTGAGACCAGGATATGCTGTGTGCAAAATTACTGGTATATTGGAAGGGTCTTGGTTTCGTGGAGTATATTCTGCACAAGCAGCGGAACAGGTAGCCCTCATTAGAGCATGCCATGTTTCTGCTCAGTTAAAAGTTACCATCTATACGGATACTAATAGTCAATGTGTACACCGTTCCAAGAAAGAAAGGGCGAAAGAGAAAGACTGAAAAAGTTTATCCTTATATTAAGGAAGACTTCGAGATCGACACCCAATCACGATCCTCAGACGAATCGACGAGTATGAATAGGAAAACCCGGACTTATAGTAGTAGCTCCTCCTCTGACGGTTGGAGCACTGACGAGAGTACACCTCATCCCTACTACAACTTCCCTCAATACACTAATAATCAACCTCTCTTCTGGCAACCCCCTTACCCCTTCTTCCAGCCACGCCCTTTTCCACCTTACGGGCCTTTTTTAGGCCGCGGCCCGGGCAGAGGGCGAGGAAGGAGGAGAGGAAGAGGCAGAAGAGTACACTGGGGTCGAGAGGAACCCCAGATGATAACCAGGAGCCAGAACAAGATAGCTCCACAGAGGACCTAGTGGTCAATTTGTCCCATAGACATTTGTCTTCCAATGAAATGAAAGTCTTGAACAGAGGACTAGGCTTTGTTCCTACTCCGTCTGAAGATCCTTTCCGCCTCCATTGTGAATTGTCTCATTTTTTTAGAAAGATACGACTTCATTTTTTCTTCAAAGATCGTCCAGAACCTCCTGCTATTCATGATACTGGCCTGAAGAAACCATCCACTTTCATGCCTCCAACGAGTTCTCTTCCATGTGAAGTATTAGCTTTTGAGAAAGCAGTCTTACACGACCTCGAACAGATCACTCCCAAACGTCCTTTTGTCAACATTCCCACCATTGAGCGAGAAGCACTTAAGACTTTATCACAAGATCCCACCATAGTCATTAAACCAGCAGACAAAGGAGGGGCTATAGTTATCATGGACTCTGTAGATTATAGACAGGAGTGCCTCCGCCTTCTAAGTGATAGGACCTATTATACTCCATTGAACCATGATCCTACCCACTCCTTACAATTACAAATAAGGAGCATGCTTCACGAGGCCACAGGTAATTCCTGGATTACTTTGAAAGAAGCTGAGTTTCTGGAAAACACGCATCCGCGTGTTCCCTATTTTTACTGCCTCCCTAAAATCCATAAAGGCACATCTCCACCCCCTGGCCGTCCAATAGTCTCGGGCATTGGTTTGGTCTTGGAACCCTTGTCTACTTTTTGCGACTTCTTTTTTCAACCATTAGTCAAGAGTTCAAGTACCTATCTCAAAGACACCAAGGATGTCTTGAACCTAATAGAATCAATCAACTCTACCATCCAGGTTGAGGTCTTGATTACATTGGATGTGGAGTCCCTTTATACCAATATACCACAGACTGCCACTCTTGAAGCTGTAGAGTCTGCCCTTCGCATCCAACCCTGGGCCTCTTCAACTCCCATAGATTTTGTAATGCACTGCGCATCTCTGGCAATGACACAAAATTATTTTCAATTTGAGGATACTCTGTACCACCAAATTAGAGGGACCTCGATGGGCAGCACTTTTGCCCCTAGTCTGGCCTGTCTATATATGTACCAGTTTGAAAAGAACTTTATTCTACCAGTAACAAACCCTTTTTTCAAAAACATCAAATTATGGCGCCGTTACATAGATGATATTCTCATCATATGGCAAGGCTCAATCTCCCAGATTGATTTGTTCACCGGCTGGATCAACACTCTGGATCCCTTCCTGAAATTCACAGCACATGTTTCCACCACACAAGTATCTTTTTTGGATCTTTCGATTCAAAACGTGGATGGTAGACTAGTGACTGATACCTTTCATAAGATCACTGACAGAAACAGTCTACTTAGATATGATAGCCATCATCCGAAGGCTTTACGCGACAACCTTCCCTTTGGCCAATTCTTGAGACTACGTAGGAATTGCTCCTCTGTACAGTCATTTGAAACTCAGGCTAGTGAGTTGAAAACCAAACTCCTACGTCAATGTTATCCCACTAAGATCATCAACAGATCCTATAAAAGAGCTAGAAACAACCATAGAGATGCCCTCTTAGAACCTTCTAGACGAGATGTACAAACACGACTTACCTGTGTATCCACATACACTCCCCTTTCGAATACTGTCAAAAGACTTATTAATAAAAGGTGGCAGATTCTATTGAGCGGGGGATCACAGATTGCACGACCCCTCTTTGCATTTAAGAGATCTTCGAATATTAGGGACCTAATTATTCACACACGACCGCAAAGACAGGAGGTTTCTCCAGAGCAATCCACACTATGGAATCTTCCACCAGTCTCTGGACATTATCCATGCGGCTCTTGCAATGTGTGCCCATTAACTAAACGACTAAACAGTCTTCAGTTGAAACACGTTGGAGTCTGGCGTTTGACGAAACACACCAACTGTAACACACGGCACTGCATATATTTGATTACATGTCCGTGTGATTTACAGTACGTAGGAATGACAACGAGACCAGTCAAGTTAAGAATTAATGAACATCGTAGCAACATTAGATGTGCACGGATTACGACAAAATTGAGTTCACATTTCTTAGAGGCTAGACATGGCCCTAATGATCTGTGGTGGACTGTTCTACAAGTACCCAGATACAATGAGAATGACCCCAAATATTTGTTCAGGATTGAACAACGGTGGATTTTCCGTCTTAAAACAGCCAGGGAGGGTCTCAATGACGATATTCCTTGGTGGACTCTATCTCCTTGACCCTCTTTTTGCTGATTGTCCCATGGAGATTATTATGATTTCCATGACCTCAGATGTTACTGTGGATTGACACACCATTCTCTATGACATCAGGGCTACTGCCTGATTATATTTAATTTTTGAAGTTTTTAATATCATTTCACATAGTAGTCGGTTTTTTTTCCCCTTGACTATATATACTTGATTGTGCAGACTGACCCACACATGATAGTGAACAAGTATCACTATATTTATTATGAATAAACTCCATTCTAAGATGGCCGCCGCCTTTACTCGTCTTCGCGTTAGTCCTTTGTCGGTTTCTCCGACATCGAACATGACGCGAATTAGGGCTAATTGTTCGAGTTTACAGCACCTGATTTATACGTGCCCGGAACACTCGTTCCCTGTCATTCAGGGACGCGTCCCGGGGTAGACGAACAGCTGCAAACACACAAAGGGTCAAGTAAGTGACTTTCGAACACGCAGCAGGCGTGTGTGCAACCCGCTTTATTGCTAAACTGGTGAGCTTACGAGCGGGTATCACTCGGAGAGGCTAGTTGGATGAGACTTGTCTCTGATACTTTTAGCTGCTACGAGAAGTACTAGGTCTCACTATCGATATGTTGCGATCAGCACCTACTGTGAAATATGGATGTTGGGCTACATACCCACATGTTTGTGCACGAAGATTTTTTCTAAATAGAAACGAGTGTGTATTATATTAACAGACCTGACGATGTGATAGAAGAAAATACTATGAGAGCATGTATCATTACCCAACAGGCGATATATGATTATCCCAGATATGGAATGCCCTCACTTTGATTCTTTTGAATGTGTTAACTTGTGTACTGCTATTACGCCAATCATCTATATATATTTTTTTATCTAGTGAACTCACCGTGTTTACAGGGTTTACGCGTCCCTATGATGCCTTGTCCTTATATGGGATGGTAAGCCGTCAATGTTACTTTCACAATTGTCACCACTTGTCTCTTCTTTGGGACCTGATACCTATCACACTCACACCATCTTGACACCAATGTATGTCTAGTGACTGCACTTTCCTTAATTGATGTGTTTTATTTTTACACAGGGCGACTTTCTATTAGACTGACTGTGACGAATGGTCCATAGACTGTAAGTGACCTCCTAGCATTTATGGTCTTTATCTATCATTACTTTTTGGTTTAATTTTGCCCCTTTTTGTGATATGAAGGAGAAGTTATAAGTAAATGGTCCTGATGAAGCGCCAATGGATCAATCCTTGACCGAACAGGCGCGAAACATGTTGACCCAGCGGCAGGAATGAGATTCTTCCTTCCTTCCCTTCCTATAGGAGTATAGGTGACATTATTCCCTGTTTACTCCTATTAGTTTTTTAATCTTGGCCTGACCCTCATTATAAACATTAAATTTAGCTTTCGGGTGTTCATAGCCAATTTTATTTTCCTCTCTCCTTAGCTCCTCTGTCAGCAGATTCGACGGATCTGAGCTGTTCTGTCTAACCACCTTCCGGTTGCAGAGCCACGACCTTTGTGTGGTGGCCCGTCAGACATTGCAGTGCCGGTCTGGCGAGGAGTCAGCCCGATGATGATACTCTGCATCCTATTTTGATGCTTGAGGGCACTCCTACAACACCGATTTTTCAGTCTTTCTCTTTCGCCCTTTCTTTCTTGGAACGGTGTACACATTGACTATTAGTTCACGTATAGGGAGAAAGTACACTGGACCAGTTCAATCTCCCAGTCCTCCTCGTTTAGTTACCATCTATACGGATAGCCAACATGGATTTGGAATAGTCAATGATTTTGGCCAGTTGTGGTCTCAGAGAGGTTTCATGACCTCCCCTGGTTCACCAGTGAGGAATGGTGAGAGAATTAAAGAGTTGTTGCATGCCATTCAAATGCCTGAAAAGATTGCCGTGGTGAAATGCAGTGCACATCTGAAATCTCAAGATTTTGTGTCAATGGGAAATGGATATGCGGATCAAGCTGCAAGGTTTTGCACATTGAACTGTATATCGTTCAAAGATAAGTGGGTATTGTTACCTGAAGAAGATGAAACGTGTCCAAGTTTTGCATTGCATATAATAGATACATTGGAAGAATTGAAAACTTTGCAGAATAATGTTGACAGGGAGGAAAAACGTTCATGGAGCAAAATGAAATGTGCAAACCAACAGCATGAATTGTGGGTTTCAGAAAAGGGACAATTGGTTAGGTATTAACAAGATGAGGCACATGTTGGGAGGGATGACATGATTCGCCTGTTCAAACATAGTTGGTTCAACCCATGGTGTAGACAAGTAACTGAAGCAATTTGACATAGTTGCGTCATTTGTCAACAAATGAACGTGGGAAAAGGGACAATGGTCAATTTGAGCCACATTAGAGGAGCAGGAGGTCCATTCAGCAGAATGCAAATGGATTTTATTGAGATGCCTGTATGTGGTGGTTTGAGATATGTGTTAGTGATTGTCTGCATCTTTAGTCATTGGATTGAGGGTTACCCCACACAAAGAAATGGCAGCTTCACAGTAGCGGAATTACTGCTTAGAGAACTGATACCACCTTTTGAGTTTCTGATATCTTTAGAATCAGATAGGGGAAGTCACTTCAACAATAAAATAGTCAGATTACTATGTGCAGCCTTAAACATTGAGCAGAAATTACATTGTAGTTACTGCCCTTAAGCATCAGGGCTAGTGGAACAGATGACTGGTGCCTTGAAGTCAAGAATGGCAAAGATATGTGCATCCACGAATCTGAAATGGCCTGAGGCACTACTGTTAGTTCTGATGACAATGAGAAACACACCCAACTGGAAGACAGGATTGTCACCGCACGAAATCCTCATGTGCAGAGCAATTAGGTTGCCAGCGGTTCCTGCAAGTGCACTTGTGATCACTACAGATGATATGGTGTTGAACTACTGCAAAGGTCTAGCTGATGTGGTTTTCTCTTGCTCTCAGCAGGTGGAAGCCTCCACACTGCCACCAATCCAAGGTCAAGGACACACCCTGAGGGCGGGTGACTGGGTGGTGGTCAGAAAACACATGTGGAAGACATGTTTGGAGCCTCAATGGAAATGCCCTTTCTAGGTGAGTCTGACCACCACCACAGCTGTGAAGTGCGCTGGAGTTCCGAACTGGATCCACGCAAGCCACATGAGAAAAGTGGCATGTCCTTTGGATGATGAAGAGGAGTTGTTGAGAATACTAACAACAACCAGACAAGCCTCAGAGCTGGAAGGAGAAGATAAAGGAACTGAGACCAGATCTGAGCAAGTTGAGGACGGTTCAGTCACTCCTGTGCGAGACGAAGGAGAAGACCTCCAGGAGTGTGACGACGAGCCAATCTCAAATGAGGCAGTAGGACAGCCCAGTCTGAGTGCTTTCCCGGAAGTAGACAATTTTGAGAGACAAACAGAGCAAACGCCAGACCCTGAGGGGAAAGGAGTTGAGGCGGATCAAAGCCAATGTGATCTGACTCCTCCTGACCCAGTTGCAGGTCCGTCAAGTGAAAATCCCGCAGAGTAAGTAGAAGTTTCAAGTTCAACACTGAAAACAGCATTGACCAAGGGTCCACTGAAAGGAGATAAGTGGCCAGAGTCATAAGCAAAGAGAAAGAAAGCTGTTGTTGTGACAACAATCGAGGAAGAAGTAGATACGACAAGGAGAGAAGATCTAAGTGTAGGAGATTGAAGGTTGAAAAGAAAGAGAATAGCAAGTCAAAGGTATGCAGGTCCTGAATAGGCATATGCAACTACAAGTGAATGGCAAAGAGAGTTTTTGTCTTTTTGTTTTGATCGAGACATTCCAGGTCAATATTTTGGCATGTGAAAGAAGCTAACAAACAGAATTGTTGAGACAAGTTGTGAAAGGTGCAAAGAGAAAAGATACTGTTGGATGTAACTGGAAAAGACTTTGATAACCTGGTTTGACAAGCTGCTAAACCAACTATTTTTGACAAGCTTCCTGATTTGTGAGAAAAAGGATCCTGGAAGTGAGACTGAGAGCTGTAAAAAACTGCTGAAAGAAGATTTTTGTTTTTGATTTTTGCTGCATAGTTGTTTTTCTCTTCTACTTTATGATTCTTTACAGATCATGAGTAACATTAGTCAGCAAGGTAGGAAGAACAGGTGTTGTAAATACATGAATATTGGTTTGGCAATTGTGTGTGTGATATTTGATTGATATTGATTGTGGCTATGACTGCTCTTGACAAGGGCAAAGCCAACCATATTTCAGCTTCAGAGACAACTACTGCCTTTACAGCAATAGAGAAGTTTAGGTTAGATGAAAAGTATCTGCATGTAGATAACACCCAAGGGAACTTCCTTCTAATGTCTTCTATCGCTTATTGAGTGAGTATGGTGAGACGATGGATGTGAAGAATTGTTATGTGTGTACATAGATTCCTTCATCAGGCGAAGAAGGAGTTACCTATCATAGTTTGCCTCTCACTTATGGGATAAGTTGAAGTCTGTTACTAACAAGATTCTATAACCAGGAGTACATTCAGTATTTCTACTCCAATCACGACGTGGTGTTTTCGTTTGTCCCTATAATGAGGTACGTGAGTAGAGTAGCCAAGAATAATGACACTGTATTAGTAAGGGGTTTCTTTGAGCCTACATTAACTTTTGGCACAGCCTATGCGCACAGAAACAACCTGACATGCTTGTACACCTTTAGGAAAGAGCTTCTCAGATCACACAGATGACAGGAGAAAGGCAGTAAAGGAGAAGTTAGAAAATGGTTTAGAGAAAAGGACTTTTAGAAATGATTATGCCTATAGTGCGATAAAAATCACAAGGGAAATTAGCTTTAGATGCGCAACATGTAGGGAAGCTTTGTGAATATAGGCCTAAATCTAGTACTGACAGTTTGTTTGTGGGAACGAGTGACTGTAGATATGTGTTCTTGTTTCAGAATATATGGACATTTATGTTGAATGGACAGGATCCAAAGATTCCTGGGATATATTATTTTTGTGGACTTAATGCTTATTACTGTCTTCCAAGAGGATGGTATGGCACATGTTATTTGAAGATAGTTTTCCCAAAGATTTTCCAACTGGATGATTTAAAGAGATTACCGAAATTGACTGAATTACATCATATTAGAGAAAGGAGAGAGTCGCCTTCTAGTATAGTGGGAGACATATTTGGAGCAATGATTCCTTCAGTGGGAGTTGTTCTGAATTCGATAAAGATTTTAAAGTTGTCTACTATTGTGGATAACATGCTGATCAATTTTTCAGGAGCCATGATCCTGATAGATACAGAATTGGCCACGGAAAGAGCTATGACTCTTCAGAATCGCCTTGCATTAGACATTCTTTTAGCGAAGGATGGCAGAGTTTGCGAAATGCTTGATTCGAAGCATTGCTGTTCGTTCATTCCTGATAATAGTAAAGAAACTAGAAGCTTACTTACTAATCTGACTAATGAAAGTGCTGATTTGAAAGAGTTGAAAGAACCAGGTATTTGGGAGAAAGTTGGCAAAGGATTTGCTTCAGTGGTAAATTGGCTCAACAACATTGGGAAAGGTATATTGTTGAAAATATTACAAGGACTATTGATTATTGTGATTTGCATAATTGGAGCATGGGGAATATGTAAATTGTGTAAAAGGATCAAATTGAAGAAGACGAAAAATAATCAGAGGAGGGAAGAAATGAAAAGGGAAAATGTATTTAGAAGAAATTTCAAGAGGGAACAAAGATTTGAAGGGGTAGCGATGACAGAATTTTAGCCAATGCAAAATTTGTGTGGGATGATTTGGTGTGATGACAAATTTAGTCATCAGAGGAGGAATTGTTAACTCCGAATTTTTAATAGGTTTTATTAATGAAGATTCATGTATTTTGAGTGTTGAATTTGAATAGAAATTGTATTAACTTAGAGAAAAATAATGAACGCATTTGAAAGTGTGCCCACTAGAGTGGCCACCAGTGTTCACGAAGTGTACTTATTAATGGCTTATTAATATGAAATGTTGAGCTTATGTTTAATTAATGTACTAATATGTCATAATAAGGGTTACGTATTATGTATTAGCTTTAATAATCGTAGGCCTTAACTTAGCGAGGTCTTGGCCTAGTTGCACGACCTCATGTCAAGCTGCATTTCTTAGGGGTTTAGTAAAAGGGCTGTCTAGAGAGTTAAATTGTGATTTCCACTATACTGTCCATGTGCTCGTAGCTGAAGTTCTTTCTCATGAGAAACTGCTTGCTGGAAGATGATGTACTTGCTAGTGTAACAATGTTAAATGTAATGGATGTAAGACTGACCTTCCCAGGAGAAGACTATGAACGTACTGACTGGAGTATAAGCTGCAACAATATTGATACCTGACAAGCAGAATGACGAGAGGGAGAGAAGAGGAGCCAATCATCGACATGTGAACCATGTACTAGTAGAATTATAGATTTGAAGTTTTAGTTTCATTGGACTAAGTGTGAACATGCACTTCCCTCACCAATTAGGATATGGGAAGTAGTTTTAGGAAATATAACTTAGCCAGACTGCACCCAGAGGAGAGAAGCCATTCTCCCCATTCTTCTTGAGAGTTAGCGCCATTTCTTTTGAACTGCCCAAAGAGCCACTTTGGCTATTATTATTTCCTAGACCGTCTTGAGAAGAGACGTACTTAACTTTACTGCTTAGAGAGACTCTGCTTTTTCTGAACTTTGATGCTGAATCCTGATGTCTAGCTGACCGAACTGATGTCTTGATGACAAAGACTATCACAGCTTGCTGAACCTTATTGAGGACAGGTGTCCACTGACATTACTGAATGCTACGTCTGTTTGCTGTTGTTTCTAGGTACCAACCACTATTTTGCTAGAGCCATAGATAGATGCTTTTCCACATTTGTGTTGACTAAATAGTTTTTCATGTAGTCCAAACATGCTAATTCTAATCGGATGTTAGTTAGGGTTCTCACTGATGAAGTTCGCTACATGAAATAACATCTGATGTCTTTTCTTTGCTGAATCTAAATGTATGTAATATAATTTGCACAGTTATTCTTTCTATTAATTTGTACTGTAACATTAGAATGTGTAGTAGCCCAAGCTTTGATTAGATTGCGATTCTTTTGCCACTTTGGACAGCCAGTATTATTTGTGTATGTTTATCAGTTTATTTTAACGTTAAGCTATGTGACATTAGCATTGTTAATTTAGGGAAATAAACATTCTAACTTTTACACAAAGGTGTGGTTATTCATGACCGCAAGCTCATGGTGAGTGGAAATTACTGACTCCTATTGATTATTGATGTTACTGATTGTTGATGCTATTGATCTGTATTGGTACAGGATATATGGTGGGCAAACCTCAAAGAGAGTCAAAAGGTCCATCAGCCTATTCGCGTCAGATAACACGTCCAAACCTTGGTAATTTAACTTACAAGGGGACTCGTTTAGGCCAATGAATCTTTTGACCACGTTTGGGGACTTCCCAGAATGAGATATCCGTTTAGCATTTCAATCAATAGATCAATAACCTCATCAATATTCACAATAACTAATAAGTCAAGCTAATCAATAACATTTAATACGAATCAAACACACCATGACCTTTCAGCCATGAATAACCACACAAATCTAGTAAGATGTAGGATATTTATTCCCTATTAGTTACACTCTAGTATCATATTTATTAGTCGCAATATCAATAAGCACATCAATACCACTATAACTTGGCAACTCGAGTAAGACTTTATCAAAGCATAAGTCATGAACATTAGAACAAAGCACAACATCAACATGAGTCAACTTTAGCAGAGTATCATTAGTACATTTTTCAACAAAAAAAGAATTCAGTCATTTGTCTATTTGCACCCGATATTAGTGAACTCTTTAACTAAGCTCGAATGAGCATCAGCATGTTGGGCTTCATGCAAAACAATTTAGCAACATGAATTTGAAAAACATGTAACTATGGCCTGTATCAAAAGAACAGTTGGTACCTAGAAAGAAAAGGCAAACAGACAATTACAATTTATCATCAGATAGTTACCCATCCGAATGAGTCAGCATGCAGGATCAGTCTTCGTCCTCAGGACATCAGTCAATTCGCCATCAGCCAGGATAGAACAGGTAAGTCACAGTAGGGCATAGCAAGTAATGACTCTTCCCTCATAAGGAGAAGTGCATATCAGGCAAGGAATAAGGTGAGGATAGTTCAAGGTATAAGACAAAGGTGGTCATTATGACATTGGCGGTAAAAGCCGCTTACCGCCGTGCAGAAGACCGCCAACACACCGCTGCGGCCGCGGAATTCCACCACAGCAATTATGACCCACAGCTCGGAATCTGCAAAAATTCAGACACCCACACAAGTCTGCCACACCAAAGGTCAGTGATAAACTGGTGAAAACAAAACCTCCACCGTCACGCCAACAGAAATACACCCACACTATCACGACCCACAAATCCACGCGGCGGTCTTTCAACCGCAGTATTCCATTGGCGGTACACACCGCCGCGCTCAAAATACACACACATTTACAAAACACAACCACATTGGACAATTCCAAATACACACACTTGATACACATACACACACCACTCCCACACACTCAATACAATATAAAACACACACCCACATCACCCACAAACCCTTACGACAACAAATCACGAACGAAAGCCAGAGAGAGACACCACCAGCAACAACAATAGCATCCACAGGCACACAACACCATCACCCACATAACTTCCACGCACCTCACACAACACCCCACTACATATCAGCACACTTATCGCCCCACACACCAATTCACACATCACCCACACCACCCCATGGCACAGCAAAGATACCCTAGGTTCTCTGAAAAGGAGCTCAGGGTCATGGTGGAGGAAATCGTCCTGGTAGAGCCACAGCTATTCGGATCACAGGTGCAACACACCTCAAGGAAGTTGGAGCTATGGCGAAGAATAGTGGACAGGGTCAACGCAGTGGGACAGCACCCAAGAAATCAGGAGGACATCAGGAAGAGGTGGAACGACCTACGGGGGAAGGTGCGTTCCGTGGTCTCAAGACACCACCTGGTGGTTCAGCGGACTGGCGGTGGACCCCCACCCCCTCCCCCACAACTAACAACATGGGAGGAGCAGGTCTTGGCGATTCTGCATCCTGAGGGCCTCGCAGGAGTAGGTGGAGGAATGACTCTGGTAAGTCAAAGCTATACTATTACATCCCCCACCCTACAAGCATGCTATCACATACCCCCACCCTCGTCCTCACCCCCATCCCTCCTACTCCTCACAAATGTCCCAACATCACAAACCACACATCCCAACACCAAGCCCTGCATGCAACACCAAAGCATGGACACCCATCACTAAAGCATGCCCACTGCACATACCCATACACCCCCCTAAACCATCATCACACAAGGTCCCACACAGGAATGCTAGCACTGGGGTACACGGTCACCCACCCATTGCACACCTTGACACACACTGATGCAATAATCATGCCTTTATACCCCTGCAGGACCCCTACCCAACGTCACTGGAGAGGAGGGTCCACACATGTCCACACCACCAACAGAAGAGGCCCACAGTGATGACAGCACCTCTGTCCAACTGGATCTAGATGACCAGCCCGGCCCATCGGGGACCTCGGGACAGTCGGTTCCCCACACCCAGTCACAGGCCACTACAGAGCTTCCCCCCTCTGGAAACACCAGCACAGCACCCACCCAGCGGGCCCATACCTCCGTCCCCAGGACAAGTCAATCAGCAGTGTGTCCACCACTACAGGGAACCCAGGCTAACCCACCACCCCAACAACAACAGGGACCTGGGGGCAGTGGTAGTGGGCACACGGTCCAGGGGACGGAGGCCCAGGAACACAGGGGAACTGGGAGGGCTGCTGTGCGACAGGGGGCGGACAGGCCCAGGGAACCCACTCTCCACGAGGCCCTCTCCTCCATCATGGGAGCCTACCACCACTCCCAGGAGACAATGGCAACGGTACTGGCAAAGTTTCAGGAGACCCAGCGCCTGCAGGAGGAACAGTATATGGGGTTCAGGGAGGAACTCAGAACCATCAATTCCACCTTAGGCACCATCGTAGGGGTGCTGAAGGAAGTACTCAACACCAGGAGCGACACTGTGGCACTAAAAGGGGCCCCTGACACTAGCCTGGACGATGAACTGCCCACCACCTCCACCGGCACTAGTGGACAGGAGGCACCGCCACAGGACCACCACACCAGCACCCCACCCCCTGCAGAGGGAGAACCACCTCGCAAACGGTCCCTGAGATCCAGGAATAAGACAGAGAATGATGCCAAGACCCCCGCCAAGAAATGAGACCACCCGGATTGTCATCCTACTGTCCCACTTTGTGACCCTGTCCATACTTAAACTGCCCCAGCTCCACATCCTATGCCCATTTGGGAAATGCACCTGTGAGACTAATAGACTGGACTCTGCCATGGACATTCCTCCGCCATCACCCCATACCATTTTGCTACCCCCTCCAGTTTTGAGCACTAAAATAAACACCCTTAAAGCACAAAACAATCTGGAGTCAGTCTGTGATTTCGGAATACTGTATTAGTAATAACTGTGGCCAAAAGCTCTTTCATTTGTAATGTCAACATACCTATGTCACACAGCTCTAGTCCATGAGCAATCAAAGCAGATGTCACACTGTGGGACCCAGATCTGTGAAATCGTAAAGGAAAGTGACAACTCAGTGACCATACACTGGGTGAAAAAGACAGACAGTAGAGAGGCAGTAGTGTTTAAGTACATGTAGTAGGCAGGTTTGTATCCTTACCTGTGTTTCACTGGAAATATTGCTGGATCACTGAGTCCCTGTTGTCCATGTCTTCTTCCTCTGCTTCCTCATCTTCACTGTCCACAGGCTCCACAGCTGCAACAACACCGCCATCTGGACCATCCTCCTGCAGAAAGGGCACCTGTCGTCGCAAAGCCAAGTTGTGAAGCATACAGCAGTCCACGATGATCTGGCACACCTTCTTCGGTGAGTAGAATAGGGATCCAGCTGTCATATGGAGGCACCTGAACCTCGCCTTCAGGAGGCCGAAGGTCCGATGGATCACCCTCCTAGTTCCCCCATGGGCCTCATTGTAGCGTTCCTCTGCCCTTGTCCTGGGATTCCTCACTGGGGTCAGTAGCCTTGACAGGTTGGGGTAACCAGAGTCACCTGCAAATGGCGAGGGACAACTGTTAGACACACACTAACCTGGAGGGATATCCCCAGACCCAGACAACCATTCCCACTGACTTGCTTTCAGGTGCTCCCCTAATAGCTACACACGATACCTCTGGAGTTGCCCCATCACATAAGGGATGCTGCTATTCCGCAGGATGTAAGCATCATGCACTGAGCCAGGGAACATGGCATTCACATGGGAGATGTACTAGTCTGCCAAACATACCATCTGTACATTCATCGAATGATAACTCTTCCGGTTTCTGTACACCTGTTCACTCCTGTGGGGGGGACCAAAGCCACATGGGTCCCATCAATGGCACCTATGATGTTGGGGATATGTCCCAGGGCATAGAAATCACCTTTCACTGTAGGCAAATCCTCCACCTGAGGGAAAATGATGTAGCTCCGTATTTGTTTCAGCAGGGCAGACAACACTCTGGACAACACGTTGGAAAACATGGGCTGGGACATCCCTGATGCTATGGCACCTTTTGTTTGAAAGGAACCACTTGCAAGGAAATGGAGCACTGACAGCACCTGCACTTGAGGGGGGATTCCTGTGGGATGGCGGATAGCTGACATCAGGTCTGGCTCCAACTGGGTGCACAGATCCTGGATTGTGGCACGGTCAATTCTGTATGTGATTATAACATGTCTTTCCTCCATTGTCGACAGGTCCACCAGCGGTCGGTACACCGGAGGATGCTGCCATCTCCTCACATGTCCCGGCGGACGGTGCCTATGAAGGACAACAGCGAGCACAGAGTCAAACAACTCAGAGGTACGTACCCACAGCTTACACAGAACAACATTCATACTCAAAAAGTGGCCTGTATGTGTGTTGAGTCTAGGCCTAGGTATGTGTGACGCAGTTGAAAATGAAGCCACGTGGACCCCTGAAATGGCGGCTGCCTGACCTCTAAAGTGGGACAATGGGATGTGAGGTAACTGCGCTGGCGTACACCGTCGCGGTACGCGGTCGAAGACTGCGGCGCAATGCTGCATTGGTTAACATTGGACCCTATAGGTCCCAGGAGCCAATGACGATGTACGCCGGCGGTGACGGTACGCACCGTCGCGGACGTGACTGCCATTTTCTATCTGTTCAATCACTCGATACCTGATCTTCGACAGGAGAGGACCTACACTGCAAGTGCTGCTGTGACCCCGGTCTGGAAGAGACAATGGCTCGAGTGTCTGGGGAAAGGGCCCCTGCCTTCACATCGGAGGAGTTAGAGAAACTCATGGACGGGGTCCTCCCCCAGTACACACTACTCTGCCGTCCTCCAGACAAACAGGTAAGTACACTGGGAGCATGATGTATGGGCTATGCCTGTGTGGAGAGAGGTGGATATAAGAAGGAAGGGGGGGGAGTGCGGCGTGCATGAAATGACGGTGAGTGCATGTGCCACATGGCAAGGGTAGTGATGGGGGCTGTTGGACTATGCAGGGTCATCCCCAGTCTTTTTGCCTCCTGCCTCCTATTTTTTTCTGACCTGTTGCCGTTGGCTTTTGAACTCAGAGCACTTTAGCACTTTACCACTGCTAACCAGTGCTAAAGTGCATATGCTCTCTGTGTAAAATTGTATGTGATTGGTTTATCCATGATTGGCATATTTTTGATTTACTAGTAAGTCCCTAGTAAGGTGCACTAGAGGTGCCAGGGCCTGTAAACCAAATGCTACTAGTGGGCCTGCAGCACTGGTTGTGCCACCCACATAAGTAGCTCTGTAATCATGTCCCAGACCTGCCACTGCAGTGTCTGTGTGTGTATTTTTACACTGTAAATTCGACCTGGCAAGTATACCCACTTGCCAGGCCTAAACCTTCCCTTTTCTTACATGTAAGGCACCCCTAAGGTAGGCCCTAGGTAGCCCCAAGGACAGGGTGCAGTGTATGGATAAGGTAGGACATATAGTAATGTGGTTTATATGTCCTGACAGTGAAATACTGCCAATTTCGTTTTTCACTGTTGCAAGGCCTGTCTCTCTCATAGGATAATATGGGGGCTACCTTTAAATATGATTAAAGTGTAGATTCCCCTAGAGAGAAGATGGACATGTGGAGTTTGGGGTCCCTGAACTCACAATTAAAAAATACATCTTTTAGTAAAGTTGATTTTAAGATTGTGTGTTTGAAAATGCCACTTTTAGAAAGTGAGCATTTTCTTGCTTAAACCATTCTGTGACTCTGCTTTGTTTGTGGATTCCCTGTCTGGGTCAGTTTGACAGTTGGGTTGTTTTTCACCTCGCACTAGACAGTGACACAAAGGGGGCTGGGGTGTAACCTGCATTTCCTGATTAGCCATCTCTCCTAGGAGGGAGGGGTGGAGTGGTCACTCTCATCTGAAAGGACTGTGCCTGCCTCTAACAATGCCGGCTCCAACCCCCTGGTGTGTGTCTGAGGCCTTGCCTGGGCAAGGCAGGATTTCACAAGTAGGTGTGGGTCCCCTTTGAAGAAAGGTGACTTCAAAGACTAAAATGGGTATAAGAAGGGCACCCAAATCTACAGACTTCAGAAACACTTCTGGAACCAAGAGGAACCTCTGCCTGGAGAAGAGCTGATAGCTGAGGAAGAAGTGCTGCCCTGTCTGTGACTGTGCTTTGTGGAGCTTTCCTGCAGTGCTGCTTCTGACAGAGTAAGAGGGCAAAGACTGGACTTTGTGTGCCTTCCATCTTGTCAAGAAATCTCCAAGGGCTTGAGATAGAGCTTGCCTCCTGTTGTTTGAAGTCTCAGGGACAGCAAAGACTTCTCTCTGCCAGCACCTGGAGTC
Organism: Pleurodeles waltl; assembly: GCF_031143425.1. Classification (NCBI taxonomy): domain Eukaryota; kingdom Metazoa; phylum Chordata; class Amphibia; order Caudata; family Salamandridae; genus Pleurodeles; species Pleurodeles waltl. Next base: position 723,662,320 of record NC_090448.1, on the reverse strand, counting down.
TCTGGAGAGACTCCTACCCCGACAAGTTGTGCCCTATCCAGTCCCTGGGCCCTGGAAAGGAAAGCTGGTGGAAATCCAAAGAAATCGACTTCGGACGACTCCGGACCGACGCCGCTGCTGAATCCGGTAACGCCGCCTGCACCTGACGCCATGATCTTCGCTGGAACGCGGCGCTCTTCGCAGGCCCGACGCCGCAGCAGCCCCGCTGAAGTCCGCGACTCCGTGGAAGTCGCCGCACCACGTCGTGACCAACGCCGCTCGAAGTGCACGGATTCAACGTTTCGCACAGACGGCGCAATTCCCGACTTCGCGCATCAGCTTGTTTTCACTCTTCACCAAAGGTACTGTACTTGGGGGTCTACACGACTCCGTGTCCGGCGCCGCTGGTGTCGGCTTGTTGGGAACGACTCCGTCACGACGCCGTGTTAACATCTCATCGAAGCATTTTTGTTTCTAAACGCTATTTTTGAGTTTAATCTTTAAAAATTCATAACTTGACTTGTGTATGTCGAATTTTTGTCATTTTGGTCTTGTTTTGTTTAGATAAATATTTCCTATTTTTCTAAACCGGTGTTGTGTCATTTTGTAGTGTTTTCATTGAGTTACTGTGTGTGTTGGTACAAATACTTTACACCTAGCGCTATGAAGTTAAGCCTACTGCTCTGCCAAGCTACCAAGGGGGTAAGCAGGGCTTAGCTGAGGGTGATTCTCTTTTACCCTGACTAGAGTGAGGGTCCTTGCTTGAACAGGGGGTAACCTGATTGTCAACCAAAGACCCCATTTCTAACAGGGGCCAATCACTTTGACGGTGCAGTTGGTAATAACTTTCTCTTTCCCCTGCACAAATCATGTATTTCAGCGCCCACCAGAAAAAACATAGTTGGCATGCCATCGCCAAAGACGTCCGGACCCTGGGGGTCTACCACAGACGGAGCACCCACTGCCGGAAAAGATGGGAGGACATTCGCCGCTGGAGCAAGAAGACGGCGGAGGCTCAGCTGGGGATGGCCTCCCAACGTGGGAGGGGTGCCCGTCGCACCATGACCCCCCTGATGTTCAGGATCCTGGCGGTGGCGTACCCGGAGTTGGATGGGCGCTTGAGGGCATCACAGCAGACACAAGGGGGTGAGTACACTCACATTCTGATGATTTTGCGCGCAGTGGAGGGGTCTGGGTGGGGGAGGTGGGCTCTGGGTTTCCCTAGGCCAGGGCGAGTTCAGTAGGCAAGATACCTCCGTAAGGCAGGCCATGTGGCACCCCAGCCCACCTCTGTAGAGTGCCAAGTACACCTAGTCATGCCCCTGTGTCATCTATGTGTGCAGATGTCGTCCATAGCCTTGTAGGCCATTTCCCAGAAATTGAACAGTGGAGCCCAAGAGCGCGGCATAGTGCAGGGGGCTTCTGTGTCTGTCGTGTCCGCCAATGGTAGCGGTAATGCATGCACTCAACATGTCTTTCTTCTGTCGTCCCCCCCCCCCATTTTGTGGTCTCCCTGTTCTTGTGTGCATTAGCATCATCAGGCTGAGGAGCAGTGGCACCGGAGCACCAGGGGGCTGCATCTCATATGGCCATGGAGGGCCACACTATGGACTCAGACTTCACCAGTGGGATGGAGGGCGAGGGGAGCTCCACGGCTGGGACAGGAGCTGAGACCAGTGACACAGACTCGTCCTCTGATGGGAGCTCCCATGTGGTGGCGGCAACATCTGTGCCCCCCAATCTACAGGTACAGCCGCCACTCCCCCTTCCAGCACCACCCTCTCAGCAGCCCCTCCGCCTTCGCCCCGTGCCCGCTCACCCGGGAGGGTGGGCATCACCTTCGCCCCAGGCACCTCAGGTCCTGCCCCAGTCACCCCTGCTGCCCTCAGTGAGGAGGCCATTGACCTCCTCAGGTCCCTCACTGTCGGGCAGTCTACCATTTTGAATGCCATCCAGGGTGTAGAAAGGCAGTTGCAACAAACAAATGCATTCCTGGAGGGCATTCATTCTGGTCAGGCGGCCCTTCAGCAAGCTTTTCAGACTCTGGCCTCAGCACTGATGGCAGCCATTGTCCCTGTGTCTAGCCTCCCCCTTCCAACTTCCTCCACCCCGACCCAATCCCCTGTACCTCAGCCTATCCCAAGCACACCTCCACACCAGCATGCAAACACGTCAACACACAAGGGAAGCTCAGGCAAACATAAGCACCACACATCCCATAGGCACTCACGCAAGCATCACACACATGCAGACATTCCAGCATCCACTGCCTTCACTGTGTCCCCCTCCTCCTCGTCTCCCTCCTCCCTCCCAGTCTCATCTACACTCAAACCTGCATGCACTACCTCCACAGCCACTATGTCCCTCTCTAGCACACCCACCACCACACCCCGCTCACGTGCAATCACCACCCCCACTACCATTCACACGTCCCCTGTGTCCTCTCCCAGTGTGTTTGTGACGCCCCCTCCGAAGATACACAAATGCAGGCACATACCCACCCAACAGCCATCCACCTCACGACAGCCTCCAGCGCATGCACCTTCACCCAAAGTCAGCAAACAAACACCTCCTACAACCACAATCTCTTCCTCCACTCCTAAACCCCCTCCAGCTACCCGTCCCAGTGTGTCAAAAAAACTTTTCCTGTCCAACCTTGACCTCTTTCCCACACCTCACCCACCCCGTCCAACTCCTAGGCCTGAACTAGCACCTCAGCCACAACATCTCCGGGACCAGTGGTGCCTGTAGTCACCAGAATCTGGAGTGCACCGGCCACCAGGGCAGCCAGTGTGGCAAGGAGCCACTACACAGACAGTCCCCCACCTGCGAAGCATCAGAAGTTGGCCAGTGCCCGGCGGGAGAGGGGGAAGACTCCAGCCACCAAAGCCGCTCCCAGGGGTCCCGGTGGGAGTGTGGAGTCAGCTGTGACACCTTCCAAGGTAGGGAAGGGCCACAAGAAACCCGGCAAGTCTGTGAAGAGCAGCACAGTGGAGAAGACCGCCATCATCCCCACTGCCCAGGAGGCCACCACCAGCACCAGCCCAGCTGCCCAGGACAGAACCGCCAGCACCAGCACAGCTTCCCAGGACAGGACCGCCAGCACCAGCACCAGCCCACCTGCCCAGGACAGAACCGCCAGCACCAGCCCAGCTGCCCAGGACAGAACCGCCAGCACCAGCCCAGCTGCCCAGCACAGAACCGCCAACACCAGCCCAGCTGGCCAGGACAGAACCGCCAGCACCAGCCCAGCTGGCCAGGACAGAACCGCCAGCACCAGCCCAGCTGCCCAGGACAGTACCGCCAGCACCAGCCCAGCTGGCCAGGACAGAACCGCCAGCACCAGCCCAGCTGCCCAGGACAGGACCGCCAGCACCAGCCCAGCTGCCCAGGAGGCCACCGCCAGCACCAGCCCAGCTTCCCAGGATGCCACCGCCAGCACCAGCCCCGCTGCCCAGGAGGCCACCGCCAGCAACAGCCCCGCTGCCCAGGAGGCCACTGCCAGCACCAGCCCCGCTGGGCAATGAGGGACCGCCAGCAAAAGCCCTGCTGGGCCATGAAGGACCGCCAGCAAAAGCCCCGCTGGGCCATGAAGGACCACCAGCAAAAGCCCCGCTGGGCCATGAAGGACTGCCAGCAGCTGAGTCCCTGTAATGGAGACCGCCGCCTCAAGCACCGCTGAACAGGGCACCGCTGTCTCAAGTACCGCTGAACAGGGCACCATCGTCTCAAGCACCGCTGAACAGGGCACCGCCGCCTCAAGCACCGCTGAACAGGGCACCGCCGTCTCAAGCACTGCTGGCCCATGAGCGCCAAGGGCACTGGGGCTACTGAGTCCGTCACGGGAAGAATGAAGCACTCTGTGCACAAGGCCCCCTCCAGAACCAGTGGAGAAAGGCATCCACTACCTCAGTCCTTAGCAGGATGAAGCACTCTGGGCACCAGCCCCCCTCCAGAACCAGTGGAGAAAGACATCCACTACCTCAGTCCTTAGCAGGATGAAGCACTCTGGGCACCAGGCCCCCTCCAGAACCAGTGGAGAAAGGTATCCACTACCTCAGTCTTTAGCAGGATGAAGCACTCTGGGCACAAGGCCCCCTCCAGAACCAGTGGAGACTGTTATCCACTCGTGAGACTGTGGCTTTGCACTCCCCAGTATGGAACAGTGGGCAAACCACCCACTGTAGAGACTTGAGAGACTGTGGCTTTGCACTCCCCAGGATGGAACAGTGGGCAACCCACCCACTGTAGAGACTTGAGAGACTGTGGCTTTGCAATCCCCAGGATGGAACAGTGGGCAAACCACCCACTGTAGAGACTTGAGAGACTGTGGCTTTGCACTCCCCAGGATGGAACAGTGGACAAACCACCCACTGTAGAGACTTGAGAGACTGTGGCTTTGCACTCCCCAGGATAATGCAGTGGGCAACCCACCTACTGTAGTGTCTTGAGAGACTGTGGCTTCGCAATCCCCAGGATCGAACAGTGGGCATGTGGCCCCCTCGTGGATTTGGCGTCTTGCACTCAACCAGCTGAGGTGACCCCCCTTTCCCTCCCCCTGAGGTGCCTGTTTAGTTACTCTCTGATGCCCCTGCAGTGTTCTCTCCGTCATGGTCGGGGATTTTGTGTGGGCCTCGCCCATACCGTGTGGGCCCAGTGTTCCGTAGACTTAATTGGAGCACTACCTGGACTACTATGCTTGGTATATATTTTGTAAATGGTGTATATATATATTTCTGCCTACTTGATTTGAATATATTACAATGGTTACACTCATTTTCTATTGTCTTTGCATTCTTCCGAGGGGGTTGGGGGGTGTAACTGTGATGTATTAATATGCATTAGTGTGTGTGTTATAGTGGGTGGGGGTGGGGATGTTGTGTGTTGCGTGTCCCTGTTTTTTGCCTTCCCCCTCCCCTGTGTCGTAGGTGCAGTACTCACCGTGGTCTTCGCCGCCGGCGTTCGTGTTCTTGGTAGAGGAGCAAGAAGACTATTGCAGGTAGAATTTGGAGTTCCGGGTCCATGGTGTCCTCGTTCCTCGTTGGGTGTGTAGAGGCGAGCGTTTTCCCTTCGGAATTCCTCTTTCCGCTATGTTTTTATATGTGGTGAATCCGCCCCGGAAATGGTGGCGGATTGGCCTGTCATAATAGTGTGGGCGGTACATTGTCTCCCACCTGTCTGTTGGCGGTGACCGCTGCGCTGTTTGTTTGTACCGACGTGGCGGTCGGAGTGTTAAAGTGGCTGTCTTTGTTGGCGGTTTCCGCCACGGTCGTAATTGCAATTTTTTTTACTACCGGCCTGTTGGCGGTCTTACCGCCGCTTTAACACCGTCCGCCAGGGTTGTAATGAGGGCCAAAGTCTCTCAGAAAGGGATGATGAAGGATGACGAGGAATGACTCGATAATGGCTGATTTCTCCTTGGGTCAGGCCGTTATATCAAAGTTGTCGAACAAGTCTCTTATTTCCCATTGGGCAATATTTGGTGCATCGTTACCTCTATCCAATAATCCGTCACACACCTTACTAGAATTTTCACCTAAGACAGTTCTCATGCAGTTTATTGGCTCCTGTGATTGACGTCTTCAATGGGTGGAATGCCAGGTAAGAAAAGTTACACTTGTGGCTCCAGTCAGTAGTTCCACTGTCTTCTCTTAGTCCAGACGACCTTGCACCTGTTGCGAATTACACTGTTGCATTCGGCAAGAATGTCTCCTTGAGCAACTCGGGTCTCATGAGAAAGAATTTACCATGGCTACACACATTTCTTTAGCTTCTGGAAAAATACAGCTTTGTGTCCTTCAGGAAAACAGCACATTGCACCTTAGAAAAACACAGTTAATATGAGACCAGGCAGCTAGGCCCAGGCCCTTGCTAACTAAGGCCTAGTGATTAATTTAGCAAAACCCTAATACATAACTCTTAATGTTAATACAAAACCATACATTAGTACATTGTCAAATTATTATTAGTTAGTTTCATTAATCATCGTTTACATTGGTGGCCACTCCCCGTGGGCACATTTCAAACGGACATATTAATTTTTTTCTAGGTTAACATATCTTCTATGCGGCTTCATTACACATTATATTGCAAGCTTATCATGGTAATATTGATTTTAAGGTTACACTCCAACACGTTTCCCTTGTAAGTTTACTCAATAAGGTCTGACGCACTAACAGAGGCGAGACTATCAGGCAAAGATTCACTCACTCTGGGGGTTATTCTAACTTTGGAGGAGGTGTTAATCCGTCCCAAAAGTGACGGAAAAGTGACGGATATACCACCAGCCGTATTACGAGTCCATTATATCCTATGGAACTCGTAATACGGCTGGTGGTATATCCGTCACTTTACCGTCACTTTTGGGACGGATTAACACTCCTCCAAAGTTAGAATAACCCCCTCTGTCTCTAAAGAGAGACAAAGTGCAAACGTCTAGCACACATCCTGGGCAGAAACAAAAAAAAATTTCTTTCCCTTCTGTGTTCACTTCAGTCCCAACCACTTCCTATTTGCCCCTCGCTCTTGTGATTCAGCCACACAGTCAACGTTGGAATCAAGGATTCCTCGTGGTTGGATTAGCTCCCGAAGGAAAACAAACACAGAGTATGACGACCAACCAAAATCAGAGTCCCACAGATGAGGCTTCTCCAGAGATTTAAGTCATCTATGCACATATCAAGTACATAGAAATGTGGTCCATGGTCAAGGGCAGGAGGAGCATTGTCATTTCAATAATCAGGAAAATTGAGCTCCTGAGTGCCATTGCTAAAGGACAGTGTCGAACATGGTTACCTGTGACGCCAAACCCTGAAATTTGTAAGCAGGATGGTCACCGTTTGAAACAAAACAATTGAGAACTGAATTATCTGGCGAGGATACTGTAACTGACCAAGTTTCCTAAAATAAATCAGAGACGAATCTTTTGTCTTTCTAAAATGAAGCCACAGATGTGCTTTTTAATAGGGTGACGCCATATTTATTTAGGCTGTACCAGACTGACTGAACAATAATGTTTTTTTTTGCTATTTCTATTTACTGATACGTCCCTAAAACCCGGTGTGCAGTTTCTTGAGCAAATGAAAACCAAGTTTCCTCATACCATGCAGTGATTAACTCTGAAAGTCATACGAACAAAAGCCCAAAGGTACTTCCAATTTTAAGCAGTTTGTGGCCTAACACCCTTATTGTGTAATATCCGCTTCATTAGATGCCTTTGTTTTTGCCTTCCTGTTCTAATGTTTTCATCCATCACCAGGTATTATTTAAGCAAGAGTAGCACACTATTTATCTCTTTGGTGTGTGCATGAAAGGCCATATGACCAAAGGCGTATAAAAATCGTTAAGGAAGTTGTGTACCAATCGCTGGCTATTGGTATGAAGCTGTTTCCTCGGATAATTTGTAGGTATAAAGAGCACATTTCACCTATCATTGTGCACGACTAGGGTTTAGGTAATCTGGATTAACTAGAATTACACCTCTCAGTATCACAATATCCATGTATTTTACATTTCAGTCGGTATCTATCCAAGACTATTTTGCTCCTTTTGCTTATTAATTTTATGGGGTTTAATGAAAAAAATTAAACTTCAAGCAATATATTTCCACATTTTATTAACCAATTAAGTGTACGGTGATATTGGGATCCCTGACAGGTTTTAGCACTGTTATGTGTCATATATAATACTACAGTACACTCATGTGAAATTATTAGCATTATAAAAGTAATATATGCACATTTGCAGCTGATTAGGCTTCATTAGGAAATCTCATCCTTTTTCAATTCCCTTACCTGTCAATCTACACAGTTGTTTCTCTGCTAGCAATGAGTGACAGCATTAAGAATCACTCAAAATAAGTTTATCCATGTTTAAAAAGAAATACACACAGCGAACTAGATGGTTTTCCTATCTCTGCACATTTGAAACAATAAGTAAAAATGAACACTGGGGGCCGTATTACAGAAAGTGCCCTTGCGGCGCAATCTGCATAGGTGCCCACTTTGTGCACCTTCGGGACACTTTGATATTACAGAAGGAGCCACAGATGCTTGTGTGGCCCCTTCTGTAATACTGATAGCGCTGGTGCACATATACGTCCAGAGCTATCCTGAAAGGGCGTTCCCTTATTTGCATGTGGACCTGTCCCCATGCGAATGAGGGAATTATTATGCCTCTCTGCCCGCACCTTATTACCAACGAAGGCCCAGAGGCAAATATGACATTAGGAGATGCACTGAAAGGGCACCACAAAAAATATTGGCGGGGGCTGGGATAGTGATAGCAAAATGTGTTGTTTGTTTTGACTCTTCTTGATTGAACTACTTTTGCCCTGGATTCCTTGTGCCTGACTTATTTATTTATAGGTATTTATAAAGCACATGGTACACTCCAAGAGAGGTCTCTAGGCACTGTAAATGGAGAAATGTAAATGAAGTAAAATAGGCATAACTGGAATTAATTAAGGAACAGCCAGGTCTTTAAGGCTTTCCTGAATTTTATCAAGGGAATAAGAAGATGGATGTTCAATGGAATTTTGTTAACCGTCCTGAACCACTTGGCAATTTCACATGTTTGCTCACAAAGGTGTGTTTAGTTGCTGAGTAAAGGTTGTGCAAGGGAATATACCTGGTGAATTTCTTCTTTAAAAAAGGGGTTAATTCTTTATGGTATATTTTAGCCAGTGCAACTCATAAAACTGCTCAGAGACTGAGTAAAACTTTTTCAGATTACAAATGGCCCTCTTAAATTTTTTGCAACTTTTGAAGGCAGAGGTGTTTTTTTTGCACAGGCCTAAAGAGTAAGTATTGCCATAAACTATGCGTACGTATACAAAAGCATTAGCTTCTGTATTGCTGAACCTAAAAGAATGGAAAGGGAAGATCCATCTGAGTTCTTGATCATGATATCAGCAAGATTTAGGGCCTAATTACGAGTTTGGCAGTCCTCAGGCTGCCAAATCCGCAGTGGTTGTTGGACCGCCGCACTCCTGGAGGTCCAACCACCAGATTAGGACCCTGGTGGATTGACCACCAGGAGACCGCTGCCTCAGCTGGAATCATGGGTCCCGACAGATTGGTGGTGGTCAAAGTCTTGGTGAGCCACAGCGGTGCTGAGTTCGGCACAGCTGTGCTGATCAAGACTTTGCTTTTCGCCAGTCTTTTTACGGAGGGGTCCATGTCAAGAAAAGTCTGGTTGAAAGGTAGTGCTGAGTGCCACAGCCGGGCCCCTGTACTGCCACAAGCAAGTTGTGGGCCGTGCAAGGGCCCCCCTGCCAGCACCCTTAGAATGTGCACTGTCTGCTATGGCAGACAGTGCGCATTCCAAGGGTGCTGTTTGCAACAGCGTTGGCCTTGACTCCAGAGGGAGCCGAGGCTAATGCTGCTGTGCTGTTTCCTCTGGGCTGACCAGTGGAAACATCATAATATTACAGTTTCCACTGGTCAGCCCAGTGGAAACATAGTAATACGACAATGGTGAGGCCACTGCCTTGACGACTGCCTCATCACCACTGTATAGGAGTTGTGGCAGTTCAACTGCCCAAATCATAATCAAGCCCTTAGTGATGGATGCAGTTTTTTTTTCTAAACTTGTCAGCTTCCAATAATATAGACAAGATCATGGACCATACAAACTGAAGATGGGAATTTGCTCAATAAAAATCGGCTATAAGGAGTCATCTGAACAATTGGATTTTTTAGAGAGAGGAAGTATTTCAGTCTTAGAAGTACTGAGCTCAACAAAGTATTCCATTAGCAAGTAAAAGTGGTAGTAGGTTTGGCTGAAAGACCAATGTTGGGTTGTAGGCATCATTGTTAAGGTTAATGACAGGCTGGGTATCATCAGTGTACCAACAGGTTGTAACCTTGCAATACCTAACTAGAGTAGCCTATGGCGAGATACAGAGATTGAAGAGAAGTGGCAAAAAGGACCAAGCCCTGAATGATACCCCAAAGTATGAGAATGGTCTCTGAAAAAAAGGGTGAACACTGCACTTGTGTTCTTTCCTAAAAACAGAATTTAACCACTGAACTTCAGAGTATTTCAGGCACATTCACAAACCACATTTTGAAGTTCTTCAGTAGTATTACTATAGATAGTTCACAAACCTACATGCAGAAGTTCTGCCTCACCTATCTTTTTCTGTGCAAAGATCTATTGTCTGACTGCAAATTCTTTGCACACGTAAGTATACATTTTAGTATTACATATTGGAAAACAGTGAGGAGTGGCTGTAAAATGGGGAATACGTACTGGTGAAGGGGAGGGTTTGAGTGAGGTGTAAGGAAGAGTTATATATAGTTAGGAAGGTGGCAAGGGAGGGATGTGCACCCAGCTACAAATGAGTAATCCCATTCCGATTCAATACCTGCACTTCTAAAGTTAAGACAGCCAGAAAGCACTCAAACTGTTGTAAATGTCCAGCACCACACATGGCCAACAACTGTTACTGCAACACCCACTCATAGAAAATAACAAAGGTAGGGATTTAAAATAAAACCCTGTAGGAAATGATGTGAAATTAAATTTTTATTTAATTCTACCATACTGCAAGTCTTCTGTTTGTGAAATTATAAATACATGTAGTTTAATGTTTAAAACATTTTAACAGATGTAAATGTTTTTGTAAAATTATCTTTATTAAAATATAGTTAAAATACTTTTAATCAATACTATACATCACGTTTAATAGTTATTTATACATAATATATATATATTCATTAATTGTCCTTCTTTTTAACTTAATTAAAAAAAAAAGCTTATAGAGAAGTGATCGGACCTAAGACGTTCATGTGTTTTACCTAATTGACTTCTGTCAGAAATGGTTAAACTTAGGTCCAAAGTGTGACCTGCTTTATGAGTAGCCAGTTTCGCCAATTGTGAAAGGCCTACAGAACGAAAGATCTCAAGGGCGGGTTGAGGTCTTCTGTTGTTCAGCCCAACATTGAAAGTCACTGAATACTTGGAGCTCTGGAAAAGGGGACAGAAAATAGATAATTAGAAGCAGATTTACAAGGCCCCAGTGCCTCCTTCCTCCACATTAGCATCATTTTTTTACGCTAATGTCGCTCAAGGAGGCAATTTTCACCGCAGCATATTTACAAAGTGGTTTAATGCATGCATTGCCCCACTTTGCGACCCCTTGCGACACATTATGCCTGCATCAGGCATAATGTATGCAAGGGGGGACGTTCTGGCGTTAGGAGGCTTGCAAAAAAGGTGCAGTGAAATCCACAAGATTTTACAGCGCCAGTTTTGGTGTCATTTTTAATGCCTCCTCAGTGCAGGTGTTCAAATGACGCACCCATTGAAATCAATAGGCCTCCTTGCACTTTGCTACACTAGCGTCAACATTTTTTATACTAGTGTAGCAAAGCACCACTATAGCGTAAACATTTTTGACACTGTTTTCTAAAGTCCGCTATGGTGTATCGTGTTATAAATACAGCGCACACATGCTGTCATTCGGTGAGGAAAGGGCGACGCAAGAAAAGTTGCGCACCAGTTGTGATGCACCACTTCTTGAAAATCTGGCCCTTAGTTCCTCCAGCAAATTAAAATAAGTTACAGGTGCATTAGATGGGCGATAAGAAACAATCCATCCTAGTGAAGTTTTATCATTAATGCAAATACTGAGGCAGAAAGTCTAAGCGCCTAAGATTGAGAACATTGAATGACGTTAATTTGAAGGTCCTTATAGTAAATAAAAGCTACTCCATCACCCCACATATCATTCCTGTTATGAAAGACACATTTATATTAACTGGTTCCAGATCATCAAAAATAGGTTGTGAATCATCAGAGAACCAAGTCTCTGTTATAAAAAACATCTCCATTTATTCCTTCTTAATAAGATTACCGATAGGCATGACAGAGACCTGCTTTAAAATATTAAAGCCTCTGGAAGCATTAGTAGGGAGGATGGGTTTGGTCAGCTTCCATTTTTAGGTGGGCGAGTAGAGGTTTTCGGAATGGAGAATGTCAACAACCTCCTGGTCTAATACGTAGTCATATGAAAAAAAAGGTTTAAAATTGACTTACCCAAGTTGGTACCGTAGGTTTCAACAGTAGTTTTCAACAGAACAGTGGTTTAATTGGGAGCCGAAGGCAGCATCTTGACTAGCCACCATGATGTCTCCCTAAGACAATTAGGTACCATCCCCTTCCATCACACACAATACATGGCAGTCTCTGTAAAGCCCAGCCTGCGTCAAGTACTCTCGCCCATGCTCTCCTTTGAGTCCCTACAAGGCTCTGAATAGTGCCTGCATCCTCCCACCTCCACTCCACATCCTCCTATCACATATCTCACCCTGATGTTCCAGATTTTGTATGAGGATGAGCGTAAATTCTGTTGTTTGTGTTTGTCAGTAATTGTGATGCAGTATGAAGATGAATGGCCATGTGCAAATGTAATCACGTGTATTAGTGTCAGTGACTCATGGAACTGTGACAGACATAAGCTTCATATCTGACCCTGGTTTTTCAATCATTGTACGTTTACACAAATCTGCTGTGGCTCAGACATAAGGCAGTATTACCAAGATAAGACAACTAGGCTACAGTTTCTTTGTTATAAGTGAAGAGGTCTTTAGGGGTGTGAGCACTTAAGTTTTACTAATAAATATTTCACGTATTCTGTATCTCGAACATGCATAGAAAATGACTTAACATAAAAATGAACATGTAACTTGAAATTCTGCCCACTTGAATTGCCGCCACCTAAATGAAAACGTTTTATTAAAGAAATATTAGTGTTTATTTGGAGCATACATTAATTATAAAATGCAGTCATAGGTTATACATACGATTAAATGCTATGTATTTGCTTAAATTTAACTACAGGCTTCAAGATGACAAGGCCTAGATGTTAACATTAGGAAGCTTAAGTATTGCACAGCCATTTTATATGAAAAATGCAATGTCAGAATAAAATATGATGTCATGCTTGCTGAATATTAAAGAATGTAATTGTTTCTAACTGAAGGTTGACAAAGTCATATGAATGAGCAAATGTTTTGCCTCTCTTCATAACAAACTGTGTATTAGGTAATGTGTGTAGAAACTTGAATGTCCCAAAACTGTTACAAATGTTAACTCGAAATGTTTCTGAATGCAATGTTACCAGAAACTAACAATGGATGTACTGACAGAAGAATGGGGTAAATGGTGCTTCTTGATGAGTCGAACAATGTGCGTAAAGGGAGAAGAACCAATCATCAACATGTGAAAGGCTATTTAGTTACACTCTGATTTAGAATATTAATTTTATTGGATTAATGGCCATTGTATGATTCTCTGACCAATGACAATGTGGGACAACTTGAACTTAACCGCACTGCACTAAGAATTTTGAGTCTTTCTTCGACACCTCATTTCGACTCTTTCTCTGCTGAGAACTTACACCACTGTTTATTTCGTGCTCTATGTGTAAATGTTGGTGCTCACTTTTGCACTTGACACTTAAAGATCATTGCATCTTTAGCTGCCTATCTTAGATATTTCTTTCAAATGGTTCGGAGAGCTCAGAGTCCCCGATCATCAACCATTACCCTTTCCATGTCCTGTTGCTGATGCTAACCGAACTGATGCCTGCCTGACGAATACCAATCACTGCTTGCTTATTCATGTAAGGAGAGGTATACTAATCTGTAAATGTCTTTGCTATTGATTTGTCTTTTGCTTCTAGGTACCAACTGCTGCCTTTTGATAGAGCCATAGTTAGATGTTTTTTAAATTTATGTTGACTAAGCTTTTGCATGAAGCCCAAACATGCTGATGCTAATCTGAGATTTACCTCCATTCTACTAAAATACTGATTGATGTTACTCAATTGCTGAATGCAAATGTATGTTATTTCATTTGTGCAATTACTCCTATTGTTGATTTGTACTTTGACTTTAGAAGGACTAATTGTTAACGCCTTCGTTAAGTTGAGATTCTTTAAAAGATTTGGTCAAACTGTGCTGTTCTTGTACTTGTATCATGTGGTTTTGAGACTAATTTATGTGATATTAGAATTGTTAATATAGGGAAATACTTTTTCTAATTAATACAAAAGGTATGGGTATTCGTGACCAAATGGGTCATGGGGTGTGAAAATTACTGACTCCAAAGAATTTTATTGTTTGGTTTGATGATATATATATATATGCAGACTTAGGGGTGCGAACTTCTTAAACAAGTCCAAAGGTCCATCGACTCCTTAAACACGTCCCTTTATCAATTTATAACAATAAACCAATAAGGCCAGAGCACTCTTAGAAATGGGAGCAGAGTAGGATGGTTTCTCTCTTTAAGAGCACATCCTTAAGTACAGTTCATGGTTTGTCTCCTTAAGAGATCACCATAAAGTCCTGTAGATAAAATAAGAGATCAAAACTGATCTGGTTAAGATTTTCAGATTAAGGCCCTCATTACAACCCTGGTGGTAAATCCCGCTTTCCGCCGTGCAGCAGACCGCCAACACACCACTGCGGCCGCGGAATTCCGCTACAGGTATTACGACCCACATCTCGTAATGCGCCACAATACAGACACCCACACAAGTCTGCCACACCAAAGGTCAGTGATAAACTGGTGATACCAAAACGTACACCGTCACGCCAACAAGAATACGCCCACACTATCACGACCCACGAATCAATGCGGCGGTCATTCAACTGCGGTAATCCATTGGCGGTACACACCGCTGTGCTCAAAATACACACACATTTACAAAACCCAACCACATTGGACAATTTGAAATACACACACCTGATACACATACACACACCACACCCACACACCCAATCCAATATAAAGCACACACCCACAAACCCTTACAACCAAAAATTTGAAAGAAGGCCAGAGAGAGAGACTACCTAAAACAACACCAGCATCCACAGACACAGAACACCATCACTTACACAACATCCACGCACCTCAAACAACACATACCAACAAATCCTCTCACACATCACAACCGACACCATCTCACACATCACCCACACCACATCATGGCACCTCAAAGACACCCCAGGTTCTCTGAGGAGGAGCTCAGGGTCATGGTGGAGGAAATCGTCCGGGTAGAGCCACAGCTATTCGAATCACAGGTGCAGCAGACATCCATTGCAAGGAAGATGGAGCTATGGCGCAGAATTGTCGACAGGGTTAACGCAGTGGGACAGCATCCAAGAACACGGGATGATATCAGGAAGAGGTGGAACAACCTAAGGGGGAAGGTACGTTCCGTGGTACCCAGACACCAGATTGCTATACAGAGGACTGGCGGTGGACCCCCACCTCCTCCCCCACAACTAACAACATGGGAGGAGCAAGTCTTGGCGATCATGAATCCTGAGGGCCTCGCAGGAGTTGCAGGAGGACTGGACTCTGGTAAGTCAAATTGTTACTACTTTTCCCCCCACCCCACCTGCATGCCATCACATACCGCCACCCTTACCCTCTCACCCATCACCCCAACAACCCACAGATACCCCACTAACACAACCCACACATCCGAAAACCAAGCCCTGTATGTAACACCAATGCATGGACACCCATCACCAAAGCATGTCCAGTAGAGAGACTCACTCATGCCCCAAAATCACCAATCACACACGGGCCATGGCAAAAATGCAAGCACAGGAATAGAGGGTCTCTCACCCATTGCACAAGATGGCACACACAGATACAATAACTATGCATTTACACCCCAACAGGACCCCTACCCAACGTCACCGTACAGGAGGTGCCAGACATATCCAGTCCCCCCACAGAAGAGGCCCACAGTGACGACAGCAGCTCTGCACACCTGGATCAAGATGACCAGCCCGGCCCATCAGGGACCTCGGGACAGTCGGTTCCCCTGCCACAGTCAGAAACCACCACTGAACCTCCCCCCTCAGGAAACACCACCACAGCACCCACCCAGCAGGCCCATCCCTCTGTCCCCAGGACACGTGAATCAGCAGTGTGCCCACCACTACAGGGAACCCAGGCAACCCCACTAACACAGGATGACCAGGGACCTGGGGGCAGTGGCAGTGGGCACACGGTTCAGGGGACAGAAGCACAGGATAACAGGGAAGCTGGGAGGACTGCTGTTCGACAGGGGGAAGACAGGTCCAGGGAATCGAAACTCCACGAGGCACTCTCCAACATCATAGGAGCTTACCACCATTCCCAGGAGACCCAGCGGCTGCAGAAGGATTACTACCTGGGGATCAGGGAGGACTTGAAGTCCATCAACACCACCCTGGTCACCATTGCAGGGGTGCTGGCAGACCTTCTCAACCCCATGAGGGACACAGTGGCACACCATCGGGCCCCTGACACTAGCCTGGACGATAACCAGCCCTCCACCTCTGCCGGCGCTAGTGGACAGGAGGGCCCGCCACAGGAACAACAGGCCACCAGCACCCCACCCCCTGCAGAGGGAGAACCACCCCGCAAACGGTCCCTGAGATCCAGGAACAAGACAGAGAACATTGCCAAGACCCCCGCCAGGAAATAAGACCCCCCTGAATGTCACCCTTCTGTCCAACCTTGTCACCCTGTCCACCTTAAACTGCCATTGCTCCACTTCCTATGTCCCTTTGGACAATGCACCAGTGAAACAAATAGACTGGACTCTGCCATGGACATTCCTCCACCATCACCCCAGCCCATTTTACAACCCCCTCCACTTATTTGCACAGAAATAAACACACTTCAATCACAAAACAATCTGGAGTCAGTCTGTGCTTTCACAATTGTGTAATTGCAATATTCTATGGAATATAGCAATGTCAATGTACTTGTTCACATACCAATGTAACACAGCTGTAGGCCAGCAGTAAGCATAGCAGAGGGCACAAAGTGGGACCCAGATCTGTGAAATGGAAAATCAAAGCGACAAGTCAGTGTCCATACACTGAGTGAAAATGACAGACTTATGCTAGCTCCAACAATAGTATGAGATGTGGGAAGCAGTTACATCTTCTAACCTGTGTCTCACTGGAAGTATTGCATGATGATGTTGTTTTGGTTGTCAACATCCTCTTCTTCTGCCTCCTCTTCTTCGCTGTCCACGGGCTCCACAGCTGCCAAAAGACCACCATCTGGCCCATCCTCCTGCAGTAAAGGCACCTGCCGTCGCAAAGCCAGGTTGTGCAGCATACAGCAGGACACGATTATCTGACACACCTTCTTCGGTGAGTAGTATAGGGATCCACCTGTCAGACGGCGGCACCGGAATCTGGCCTTCAGGAGGCCGAAGGTGCATTCTATGATCCTCCTAGTTCGCCCATGTGCCTCATTGTAGTGTTCCTCTGCCCTTCTCCTTGGATTCCTCACTGGGATCAGTACCCATGACATGTTGGGGTAACCAGAGTCACCTGCAAATGTGGAGGGACAACTGTTAGGCACACACTAACCCTTACGGACAACCCCACACCCAGACACCTATGTCAACTGTATTTGGACCTTGGCCTCACCTATTAGCCACATTCGGTGCCTCTGGAGTTGCCCCATCACATAAGGGATGCTGCTATTCCTCAAAATGTAAGCATCATTCACAGAGCCAGGATACTTGGCATTGACATGGGAGATGTACTGGGCTGCCAAACACACCATCTGCACATTCATCGAATGGTAGCTTTTCCAGTTTCTGTACACCTGTTCATTCCTGCGGGGGTACAAATTCCACATGTGTAACATCAGTGGCACCAATGATGTTGGGGATATGTCCCAGGGCATAGAAGTCACCTTTCACTGTGGGCAAATCCTCCACCTGAGGGAAAACAATGTAGCTGCGCATGTGTTTCAGCAGGGCAGATAACACTCTGGACAACACGTTAGAGAACATTGGCTGGGACATCCCTGATGCCATGGCCACTGTTGTTTGAAAAGACCCACTGGCCACGAAATGGAGTACAGACAGGGCCTGCACTAGAGGGGGGATTCCTGTGGGATGGCGGATAGCTGAAATCAGGTCTGGCTCCAACTGGGCACACTGTTCCAGGATTGTTGCACGATTAAGTCTATATGTGATTATGATGTGTCTCTCTTCCATTGTCGACAGGTCCACCAGGGGTCTGTATACCAGAGGATGCCGCCATATCATCACCTGCCCCAGCAGACGTGCCCTATGGAGGAGAACAGCGAGCAGAGAGTCATCCAGCACTGAGGTATCACAATTTGTTATTTGCAGAAACGTTTGTAATTCGCAATGTGCCAGTATCTGTCTGTATTCCCGGCCTAGATAGGTGTGACGCTGTTTTTATCCATCCCATGTGGCCCCCTGAAATGGCGGCTGCCTGACCTGTAAGGTGGGACAAGGGGAAATTAGGTAACTGCGCTGGCATTGTACACCGTCGCGGTGGGAGGTCATAGACCGCGGCGCAATTCTGCATTGGTTAACATTGGGCCCTATGGGTCCCAGGAGCCAATGACGATGTACGCCGGCAGTGACGGTACGCACTGGCTGCGGACGTGACCACCATTTTCTGTCTCTTCACTCACTTGATACCTGACCTTCAACAGGAGAGGACCTAGACTGCAAGTGCTGCTGTGACCTGTGTCTGGAAGCGACGATGGCTACAGTGTCTGGGGAAAGGGCCCCTGCCTTCACTACGGAGGAGTTGGAGAAACTAGTGGATGGGGTCCTCCCCCAGTTTACGCAACTGTACGGGCCTCCAGACAAGCAGGTGAGTACACTGTGAGCATTCTGCGTGGGCAATGCCTGTTTTGAGTGGTGTGGATGGAAGATACATGTGGGGGGCTGAGGCCTGCATGTGCGGATGGTGAGCGTATGTGCGTCAGGGCATGGGTGGGAACTGGTGGGCAATGAGTATGACAGTCCTGAAGGGTGAGTAATTTCCTCTCCCCCTGTACCATTCCTCTAGGTCAGCACCCACCAGAAGAAGGGTATTCGGAGTGCCATCGCCAAGGACGCCCGGACCCTGGGGGTCTACCACAGACGGAGCACCCACTGCCGGAAAAGATGGGAGGACCTGCAACGCTGGAGCAAGAAGACGGCAGAGGCCCAGCTGAGGATGGCCTCCCAACGTGGAAGGGGTGTCCGTCGCACCATGACCCCCCTGATGTACCAGATCATGGCAGTGGCCTATCCGGAGTTGGATGGGTACTTCAGGGCATCACAGCAGCCACAAGGGGGTGAGTCCACTCTCATTCAGCTGACTCTGCGTGCATTACGAGGTGTCTGGGTGGGGGAGGTGGGCAGTGGGTTCCCCTAGGCCAGGGCGAACTTGGTAGACAAGGTCCCTTGTGAGGCAGGCTTTGTGGCACCCCAACCCCACTAGTGGTAAGTGCCATCTACACCTAGTCAGGCTCCTGTGACTTCCAGGTGTGCAGCAATTGGGCTTAGGCCTCGTACCCCATGGGCATGTGAATTTGCTAGGAACTGTTAGTGCATGGCGTCGTGCTGAGGGCTGCACCCTGTGTGTTGTGTCCGCCAACGGTAGTGGTGTTGCATGCACTGAACAGGTTTTTCTTCTGTCTTCACCCTCTTTTTGTTGTCTCCCTGTTCTTGTGTGCAATAGCATCATCAGGCAGAGGAGCAGTGGCACTGGAGCAGGAGGGAGCTGCAACCCACTTGGCCCTGGAGGGTGAAGCAACGGAGTCTGAAGCCACCAGTGGGACGGAGGGCGAGGGGAACTCCACGACGGGGAATGGAGCATACACCAGTGACAGCGACTCCTCCTCTGATGTGAGATCCCTTGCGGTGGCGGGCACCTCTGGGCCCACCGCATCAACAGGTACAGCCACCACCCCCCCTCTGAGCACCGCCCTCCCAGCAGCCCCTCAGCGTGTGTCCTGTGCCCGCTCACCCAGGAGGGTCGGCATCTCCTTCGCCCCAGGCACCTCAGGCCCTGCCCCAGTCAGCCCTGCTGCCCTCAGTGAGGAGGCTATTGACCTCCTTAGATCCCTCACTGTTGGGCAATCTACCATTTTGAATGCCATCCAGGGTGTTGAGAGGTATTTACAATAAACAAATGCATACCTGGAGGGCATTCATTCTGGGCAGGCGGCCCAACAGAGAGCATTTCAGGCTCTGGCCTCAGCACTGATGGCAAACATTGTCCCTGTGTCCAGCCTACCCCCTCCAACTTCCACTACCCAGGCCCAATCCCCTGTACCTCAGCCTATCCCAAGCACACCATCAGACCAGCATGCACACTCATCAACACACAAGAGTGGACATGGCAAACATAAGCACCACACATCCCACAAGCACTCACACAAGCACCATCCCCATGCAGACACAGCAACATCCACTGCCTCCACTGTGTCCCCCTCCTCCACGTCCTCCTCCTCCCTCCCTGTCTCATCTCCACTCACACCTGCATGCACCACATCTTCATCCACTACCTCCATCACCAGCACGCCCATCACCACACACCGCTCATGTGCAATCAACACCCCCACTACCATGCACACATCCTGTGTCCTCTCCCAGTGTGTCTGTGAGCCCTCCTCCCAAAGTACACAAACGCAGGCACACACCCACCCAACAGCCATCCTCCTCACAACAGCCTCCGGCCCATGCACCTTCACCCAAATTCAGCAAGGGAACACCTCCTACAACCACTACCTCTTCCTCCACTCCCAAACCCATTCCATCTTCCCGTCAGTGTGTCTAAAAAACGTTTCCTGCCAAACCTTGACCTCTTCCTTTCACCTCCCCCCCTGTCCTTCCCCTAAGGCCAGGCTTTCCAGTTCCCAGCCCAGCACCTCAGCCACCAAATCCCCAGGCACAGTGGTGCCAGCAACTGCGGGGTCATCGAGTGCGCCACCCATCAGGGCTGCCAGTGTGCCACGTAGCAAGGGCAAGGACATTCCGCCACCTGCCAAGGTGAAGAAGGTGCCCACATCCCAGAGGGAGAAGCCACACCTACCAGCCACCAAGGGCTCTGCAAAAACAAAAGGGGATAGTGTCAAAACACCTACGGCACCATCAAAGGTGGGGAAGGGACAAAAGCAGAAGAGCAGGACAGGGCACGGTGGCACCGACTGAGGGACCAGTGTCACCCCTTCTGTCCACGACAACACCAACCTGTATGGTGGCGAACACCGCAAGCTGCCCCGCCACCAGTCCTGCCACCTGCTCCGCCACCTGCACCGCCACCTGAACAGCCACCTGCACAGCCACCGGCACGTCTGCAGCCTCAGCGACAGTCCCCAGCATCTTCCCCAGTGGGCAGCTGTCCAAGGCTGCAGGAGACATCCTGCTGTGTTCCTCAGCAGGTGCGGACCCATGAACCACCGCCAGCACCGCCATCAGCCCCGCGACGTGCTCGGACAGTGGCACCACTGCTGACATGACTACCATCCCCAGTGGTCAGTCGTCCAAGGCTAGAGGAGACTTCCTGGACCCTGGCCAGGTTCCATGAGGCATGACTTCCATCACTGTTTGCACCTGCAGGTGGAAGGCGAAGACGCAGCAGTGTGGGGTATGTCGCTGCCTCCATGGCGTATCATGCTACCTGTTCCTCGGCAATCTTGTGGCACACACACCCAGGTGAGGGAATGGTACCAGCCACACTGCACGTAGAGCACTCTGGGCACCATGCCCCCTGCAGAACCAGTGGAGACATACATCCACTACCTCAGTCTTTGGCAGGATGAAGCACTTTGGGCACCAGGCCCCCTCTAGAACCAGTGGAGACATACATCCACTACCTCAGTCCTTGGCAGGATGAAGCACTCTGGGCACCATGCCCCCTCCACAACCAGTGGAGACATACATCCACTACCTCAGTACTTGGCAGGATGAAGCACTCTGGGCACCAGGCCCCCTCCAGAACCAGTGGAGACATACATCCACTACCTCAGTCCTTGGCAGGATGAAGCACTCTGGGCACCAGGCCCCTTTCAGAACCAGTGGAGAATGACATCCACTTGAGAGAATGTGGCTTTGCACTCCCCAGGATAAAGCAGTAGGCAAACCACCCACTGGAGAGACTTGAGAGACTGTGGCTTTGCACTCCCCAGGATAAAGCAGTGGGCAAACCACCCACTGGAGAGACTTGAGAGACTGTGGATTTGCACTCCCCAGGATACAGCAATGGGCATGGAGCCCCCTCGTGCAGCAGTGTCATCGTGCGTTCATCTGGCTGAGGTGCACCCCCTCGCTCTGAGGTGCCTGTTTATTTTCGATCTGATGCCCCAGCAGTGTTCTCTCCGTTTTCAGACAGGTATCTTGTGTGAGCTTCGCCCATGCATTTTGGGACCAGTGGTCCACAGACAATGATTGGTACACTATCCGGACTTGTGTAGTTGGTGTACATATTTGTATATACTGAATTTAGAATTTTGCCTATCAGATTTTTCATGATTACGATCATTACAATCATTTAATTTTGTCCTTGCTTTCTTCCGGGGGGTGGAGGGGTGTATATGTAGTGTTGCTGCATGTATTTGTGTGTATGTTGTTGTGGGTGAGGGTGGGGTAGGGGTATTGCGTGTTACGTGTTTGTGTCACTCTCTTTTCCCTCCCTCTCCCCTGTGTTGTAGGTGCAGTACTCACTGTGGTCATCAACGGCGTCTGTCCTGCTCCTGATAGAGCAGGAGGAAGAGCAGCATAGGCAGGACCTGTAGTTCAGGCTCCATGGCATCCTGGTTCTTCAATGGGTGTCGAGAGGTGAGTGTTTTCCCTTCTGTGTATTGTTTCCGCCGTGCTTTTGATAGCGTTGGTTCCGCCCCAGAAAAGGTGGCTGATAGGCCTGTTGTGATAGGGTGGGTGATACTTTGTCCACCGCCTGTCTGTTGGCGGTTACCGCCACAGTGTTTGTTTCTACCGCCTTGGCGGTCGGAGTGTTAAAGTGGCTGTCTATGTTGGCGGTTTCCGCCATGGTCGTGATTCCATTTTTTTTTCCGCTGGCCTGTTGGCGGTATTACCGCCGCTTTAACACCGACCGCCAGGGTTGTAATGAGGGCCTAAGTGATGAAAAATAGAGAGAAAACTGCTTAAAAGCCTAGAATGACTTTTCCAGGTCCTCAGAGTTTGCCGATGCTTGTTTGAAAATGTTCTCGGCATTCTAGTGATAGTGTGAATGAAATAGGTATTGCACTTGCACAGCTTATGCAAACTGCAGGTGAATTGTGATGTTTGTGAAAGTTTAGGGAGTTTCCATACTCCAAAAAGTTGTAGTAGGAGTTTGCGTGCTCCGAAGTTTGAGAGTAGGGAAGTTATCGAACTTCACATGTGTGTGGCGCTTTGTGCTCAAAAATGTTTGGCGTAGTTGTTGTTATACAGGCCCTGCGAGATCTAAGACTCCAGAGTATATTGAAAAGTGTATGAGACACTTGGTTTTTGTTGTAATTTGTCTGTTTAGTAGGTTGATCAGGCGTGGTCGGCAAGCCCGAGTGTAAGTCAAAGTGAGTGAAATAATTTTTGACTGAGATGTGACGACTCCTATGTGCACCAGGACAGACCCACTGATCAGTTGAGAGTAAAATTTGTGGGTCGAATTTTGCTTGCGAATCAGGGAAACTGAGAAAGAAAGAGTAGCTGCTAGAGTGAAATGCCATCAGGGAGAAATCCTAAAGGTTTCTGAAGCAACTGTGTTATCCTACCTGTAGTAATCTGACAAATTGGGTTTTGATTTTGTTGAAGTGCTCGCAATAATTTGCTTTAATTTAGTGTAAATCTGAGTTGAGGAGGGCAAGCTGCAAGACTTTGTCAGCCGCTGTACATGTGAGTGTGACGTCGTTGGAGCCACACTGGGATAGGTTGGTTAGTGAGAAGGGGCACACACGGATTGGTGGACAATAGTGAAG
Source organism: Pleurodeles waltl (assembly GCF_031143425.1). NCBI lineage: Eukaryota > Metazoa > Chordata > Amphibia > Caudata > Salamandridae > Pleurodeles > Pleurodeles waltl. The sequence goes on along the minus strand of NC_090448.1, from coordinate 723,638,575 downwards.
CTTCATTGGTTGAGAAGGGTAGGTGAAAAGGATTTTGGGATTAAAAATCACTTCCTGATTTGATTGAGGTAGCGTACATTTTGCAAAGATTACATTTTTCAAAGCTTTAAAGAGTGCCCAAAGAGGAGGTGTGTATATTCCAGCAACAATAGGGGAGGCTACTCCACCCGAAGGTACACCTGCATATGTAGTTTTCGAAGAGCGTCATGCCTTTTGTTGAAGCATCGGTGCAAAGTGACAGAGAAAGATGGGTGTTTAGCATTTCCTACACCTTTGGGACATTTAATTTGCGGATTTTAGAGAATCTGAGGAGGGTACTATACGATTTGAAATCCCTCCCAAGGCCAGCACAGTTCGAAGCATTAGCAATCTGGGAACAAGTAGCTAGACAGCAACAACAGTTAAAATTAGAGAGAAGGATGAGTAAGGCTGAAAAGACACTAGTAGAGGCTAGATGGGATAGTGATCAGAAATGTTGGGGATCTGAGACTTTACAGGGAATAAAATTGTTTCACGCAAGAGAAAGAAAAGGAAGCGAAGAAAGCTACCAAAAAGAAGGATACAGGTCCTTCTGAGGGCAAAGAGCAGAAATTGACAGAGGCTAGAATGTCTTTGACTCTCATAAAAGACTCAGATGTTGAGGAGTTCATTTTACAGTTATTGAGAAATCGCCCACCGCCGTATGCAGCGCATGAGAGAACCTTGAATGCTAACATAGATCCTACAGCACCGGCACAGGCTGAACGAGACAGAGTCAGATATTAATTAGTCCTAGAAAACCTTCTGCTTCATTTGCTGAAAGTCCAATGCCACAGACGAGTGTTCACAGAACTTACCCTGATGTGCCCATCATAGATGCAGCAACAAACCCAATATTGCCAACAGGACAAGTTTACCCAAACCCATCATTGGTTCAGACAGTCAACTCCGCATTGAATGCCTTCAATGTTATCACAAATTATTCCAAGGTACAGAAATGTCTTCCCTGATGAATCCAAGTACGGGAAAAATGCCCCTGCAAGGTGCAAATATCAGACCTGGGGCCACATGTAGCAAATTTCAGATTTGCGACCCGCAAATTGCGAGTCGCAAATCCAAATGTAGGATGGTGTCCCTGACACCATCTGCAATTCGCAAGGGGGTCGCAAATGCCCACATCATGAATAATCATGAGGTGGGTCGCAATTTGCGATACCCTTGCGAATGGCGGCCCTCACAGGGATGGTGGTCTGCTGCGGACAGCAGACCACCACGTCTGTGACTGCTTTTCAATAAAGCAGTTTTTTTTGTAATACAGCCCATTTTCCTTAAAGGAAAATGAGATGCATTACAAAAACAAAAAATTTAACGTTTTCGTTTAATTTTTTCAGAGCAGGCAGTGGTCCGGTCCGTAGGACCACTGCCTGCTCTAAAAAAATGTTTACAGTGACATTCACAACGGGGAAGAGGTCCCATGGGGACCCCTTCCCTTTTGCGAATGGGTTAGCACCCATTTGAAATGGGTGCAAAATGCGATTGGTTTGCGACCGCGTTTGCGGTCACAAAACAATCCTACATTGCACTGCGAGTCGCAATTAGGAAGGGAACACCCCTTCCTAATTGCGAGTCGCAAACCCATTTTGCGATTTGGTAACCAGGTTACCGAATCGCAAAACAGGGTTTGTGCATCACGATGTGCTTTTTGCACGTTGCAAACAGCTAAATTCGCTGTTTGCAACGTGCAAAAAGCTACCTACATGTGGCCCCAAGTCCAGATGCAGTGTCAGTACCAGTTACCATTGGTCCAGTCTTATCTTTGTTTGCACTGGGAAGTAGCTAGACTAAGAGACAGAGAGCCCTGAGTCAGTACTTATCAGGAGGGAGACGTGAGGATAGTGCCAGATTGAGATCCCCCATAAGACCGACACCTAGTGAAATAGGACCATTAATAGACTAAAGACCTTATAAAGCTCCTTCGAATACTGAGGCAAAGTCATGGATAAACACTAATCTGAGCTTAGTGACACCAGAGGTTCCAAACCTAACCTTACAGCAGTTGCCGAGTGCCCAGTCCAACAATATTTCACTGCAAGGCTTGATAGCCAAACAATTAACAGAATGGTTGGAAAAACTGAGTAACTCTTGAAGCGATCCTAGTGGAGGGAATTATATAAACTATACTAGACTTGTAATGGAAGTAAAGGAACTGATTGAAGGGACAATGGGAGTATACAGACTTGAGTCATACACAGAAGATGAACTGAGATCCTTGTGTCCAATAATCACCAAAAGAGCAGGAATTATAAATCAGAAATTGGCAGAGATAGCAGACAGCTATGGCATAGACCTTGAGATAACTAAACATTTGAAGAGGAGTTACAGGTTAGAATTTGATGCAAAGGATTTTGAACACATGAGAACTGCAGGAATGAAAACGTACCTTAGAGAATTGCTTCAAAGTATTCAAACATGGAGAGCATGGACAAATGGGAAGACAGATGGGTGAAGAAACAAGAGAAAAGAAAAAGGGATTCTGTAACTCCTCCTGCAAATGAGCAGCAGGCTGAGGACACAGTACAAATGTTACCGATGAGAGAGATTCCGGGAGGGAACTTTGTTCATGTCCCTTGGAGCCGAAGTGACATTTTGTCATTCACAAATGACTACCCCAGACTGAGGGAGAAGCCAATAGAATGGTAGCAGCAGATAGATAGATTTGTGAAACTTGCAAAATGCCTATGGGAAGACTTAAATACTCTGTTAGTGATAGTAATCCTGGCGGACTTGTGGGTGGGGTGCAAGAGGAGTGTAGATTGGCCGACAAGCAAACCAGAGAGAGATCCAGCAACAGGTGCACCATCTTCTGAAGTAATTAAATATTACTATAAGGTGATTGAATTTCTGAAAACAAGAATTTCGCCCAAAACATTGATTGGCAACGTTTAGACAGGGCAGCCCAGGAAGCAAAAGAGTCAATTCATACCAACTATGAGAGATTGTTGCAGGCGTTCAAACATAACAGTGGTACAGAAACAATTGAGCCAAAAGACATGATTCATTTTGTGTTCAGACTTGTTGAAAAATTGAGACCTGAAATCAGTCAGATGATTAAGAGCCATTTGATTTGCTGGCACGCAAAACTGATTGATGAGGTGTTACAGTATCAAAGTACTGCAGCGATGAGATTGAATTGAAGCAGAGAAAGTTGAAAGAGAAGGCAATGGTGATGCAGATTAATGTGGCACAAACAGGGTTACAAAGGCGTTTTCCACAGCACCCACAGCAGGGAAAAGTGGTGTTTCAAAATCCAGGCAGAGGTAGAGGTCGTGGAGGAATGGGAAGTGTGAATCGTGGTCCTGATTTAAATACAGCAGTAGTACAAGGTGAAGCTCAAGGAATGAAGACAATTTTGCTGTGTCAAGCTTGCGGAGGCTTGGGCCATTGGAAACGGTAGTGCCCGTTGGTAAATCAGGGAGGTGTTGTTCAGCAAATGAGTGATGTCAATCCTTTACCAAAATTTGAGAGGGCCAAGAATGAGAGGTCCAAATCGGAAGCTTCAGAATAATGTGAATCAGATGCAAGGTTTTCAACCAATGCAGCAGGTGCAGTTGCCACAATAACAGATACCCCAGGCACAATAGATGCAACCTCATGTGCAAATGGTGCCTAGACAACAAATCCAAACACCTGAAGCCCCAATGGAATAGCAGCAAGCGATGCTTTCTCAGCCAGTCACAGGACAAAGGTTTCACCAGAGTAATAACACTGTACACCAATTCCCCTTACACAGTGAGAATGGAATAAACAATGAGTGGGTGAGTGAGAGTTTGGATGAGGAAGAGTGCGTGTTGGCCACATCACAAGAGGTAGGTCAGAAAGGTCCCTACGTTAAAGGAAATGGGATTGGTCACAAAATCTCATTTTTGGTTGACACTGGAGCTACACGCTCTACTGTAAGAACTACTGAAGTTCCAAGCTTACCTCTTTCAGGGAAAACAGTTCAGATTGTAGGAGTTGCAAACCAATATTTAACAAATCCAATTACCAGTACCAGTCAAAACTAGCAATTTTTGGGGACTACACAAATTCGTAGTTTGCGGCTCGAGTCCTGTGTCCCTACTGGGAGGGGATTTGTTGTGCAAAACAAAATGCTCAATTACTTGCCCAAATGATGGAATCGAAATTCAGACTAACAGTGATGATGAAGAAGACTTACTCACAGAGGCAAATTGTGTTACAGTGAATGAGGAATACCCTCTGATTAGTTTATTTCCAGTTTTTACTGTGAGACATCTTCCTGCCAATCTACAGGAAACTTTTAAGATGAGAGAGTGGAATTTGTCAGGAAAGAATATCAGGCTGATAAAAGGGATTGAACCAGTTAAAGTCACAGTCAAACCAAATGCATTTTTTTCCCAGATTCCTTAGTACCACATGCTCAAAGAGGTGATTGAAGGTTTACCACCAGTAATTGCAGAATTTGTAGATCAAGGTGTTTTGAAAGAAGTGCTGAGCAGTCCATGTAATTCACCAATAATGGGATTGCGTAAACCATGTGAGAAGTTTTGAATTGTTCAAGATTTGAGAAAGATAAATTACATTGTGTTTAATTGTTGCCTGGTGGTACCCAATTCAGCGGTAATCATTTTCCAAATCCCATGTGATGCTGAATGGTGTACCATAGTGGACCTGTCACAAGCAGTTTCTCTTCTATTTCAAAGTTTTTAATCAAGTCTACAGTTGGTGTAGAATCCCACAAGGGTTCTTAGAGTCACCTTCCATTTTCAACCAGATCTTGAAAAATAATTTTGAGTCACTGGAGATGCCTTGCCAGTCAACATTGATGCAGTACATTGATGATTTGTTGATATAGTCCAACACGAAGGAAGAATGCAAATACAATACAATTGCTTTGTTAAATCACATAGGGTAAAATGGACATAAAGGCCCTCATTACAACCCTGGCAGTAAATCCCGCTTACTGCCATGCTGAAGGCCGCCAACATACCGTGGCCCCGGCGGAAATCCGATACAGGTATTACGACCCAGATCGCGTAATCCACCACTATACAGACACCCACACAAGTTCGCCACACCAAAGGTCAATGATAAACTGGCAATAGCAAAACCCACACCGTCATGCCAACAAGAATACGCCCACACTATCATGACCCACGAATCAACGCGGCGGTCTTTCAACCACGGTAATCCATTGGCGGTACACACTGCCGCGCTCAAAATACACACACACTTACAAAACAAAACCACATTGGACAATTCAAAATACACACACCTGATACACATACACACACCACACCCACAACAATATAAAACACACACCCGCATTACCCACAACCCCTTACAACGACATTTTTGTGAAGAAGCACAGAGAGAGAATAGCTAACACTACACCAGCATCCACAAGCACACCACACCATCACTCATACAACATCCACACACCTCAAAGAACACACGCCAACACAACATTTCACACAGCACAACAAACATCACCTCACACATCACCCACATCACATCATGGCACCTCAAAGACACCCCAGGTTTTCTGAGGAGGAGCTCAGGGTCATGGTGGAGGAAATCATCCGGGTCGAGCCACAGCTTTTCGGATCACAGGTGCAGCACACCTCCATTGCTAGGAAGATGGAGCTATGGCGGAGAATCATCGAGAGGGTCAACACAGTGGGACAGCATCCAAGAACAAGGGATGACATCAGGAAGAGGTGGACCGACCTACAGGGGAAGGTGCGTTCCGTGGTAACCAGACACCAGATTGCTGTACAGAGGACTGGCAGTGGACCCCCAGCTCCTCCCCCACAACTGACAACATGGGAGGAGCAAGTCTTGGCAATACTGCATCCTGAGGGCCTCGCAGGAGTAGCAAGAGGACTGGACTCTGGTAAGTCAAATCTTTACTACTTTCACCCCCCTACCTGCATGCCATCACATACCCCCACCGTCCCCCTCACCCCATCACTCCAACACCTCACATATGCCCCACTATCACAATGCACCCATCCCAATACCAAGCCCTGCATGCAACACCAAAGCATGGACACCCTTTGCCAAAGCATGTCCAGTACAGACACCCAAACAGACCCCAAAACACTAATCACACAATGGCAAACATAACAAGGCAAGCACAGGAGTAGAGAGTAACTCACCCAATGCACAGGATGGCACACACAGATACCAAAACTATGCATTTACACCCCAATAGGACCCATACCCAACGTCACCAGACAGGAGGTGCCAGACATATCCAGTCCCCCCCCAGAAAAGGCCCACAGTGACGACAGCAGCTTTGCACGCCTGGATCTGATGACCAGCCCGTCCCATCAGAGACCTCTGGACAGTCGGTTCCCCTGCCACAGTCACAAGCCACCACAGAGCCTCCCCCCTCAGGAGACACCATCAGAGCACCCACCCAGCGGACCCATCCCTCTGTCCCCAGGACACGTCCATCAGCAGTGTGTCCACCACTACAGGGACCCTCAGGCAAACCCACCAACCCAAGACAATCAGGGACCTGGTGTCAGTGGCAGTGGGCACACGGTTCAGGGAACAAAGGCACAGGATAACAGGGAAGCTGGGAGGACTGCTGTGTGATGGGGGAGGACAGGTCCAGGGAACCCACTCTCCACGAGGCACTCTCCAACATCATGGGAGCATACCATCATTCCCAGGAGACCACGGTACTGGCCAAGTTTCAGGAGACCCAGCGGCTGCAGAAGGAACACTACCTGGGGATCAGGGAGGACTTGAAGTCCATCAACACCACCCTGGTCACCATTGCAGTGGTGCTGGCAGACCTGGCCAACACCATGAGGGACCCAGTGGCACACAAACGGTCCCCTGACACTAGCCTGAACGATGAACAGCCCTCCACCTCTGCCAGCGCTAGTGGACAGGAGGCCCTGCCACAGGAACAACAGGCCACCAGCACCCCACCTCCTGCAGAAGGAGAACCACCCCGCACACGGTCCCTGAGATCCAGGAACAAGACAGAGAACATTGCCAAGACCCCCACCAGGAAATAACACTCTCCTGATTGTCACCCTTCTGTCCCACTTTGCCACCCTGTCCACCTGAAACTGCCATTGCTCCCCTTCCTATGGCCCCTTGGACAGAGACTGAACTCTACCATGGACATTCCTCCGCCATCACCTCAGCCCATTGCACACCCCCCTCCACTTATTAGCACAGAAATAAACACCCTTGAATCACAAATCAATCTGGAGTCAGCCTGTATTTTTACAAATGTGTAATTGCAACCTTTCGGAAATATAGCAATGTCAATGTTCATGTTCACACACCAATGTTACACAGTTGTTGGGCAGCAGTAAACATAGCAGAGGGCACAAAGTGGAACCCAGATCTGTGAAAGGGAAAGCCAATGTCAGGGTCCATATACAGAGGTAACAAGGCAGATTCATGCTATGTCCTACAGTAGTATTGTATTGTAGCCATTTTTAATGTAGCTTTTTGCGCGTTTGCTTAAAGTATTAGGCCTCTGTGCACTTTGCCCTAGATGCATTTTATTTAGCCTCGCAGTGTTATTTTACAATAACCACTTTCACTGTCTTGTTTTATTTTCTTCTATCACACTGTTTAGCTTACTTCAGCACTGAAGTTCTCAAACAATACATTCTTGCTCGCTCTGTGCTTCAGTCAAGGATACAGTCTGGTACATTGCCGATAGACGTGGTAGAAGTTTAGTCTTTAGGGTTTGTAGACACATTCTTACGTAGGGAAGTTTCTTAGAACACCGGCGTGTTAGTTATAAAAACACTTCCTAGTCCTGGTACACGTAAGAGGGAGATTCCGACCAGGAAACCACAACTAGACGCTGACTGCCCTGTTGCAGATGCTGATCCCGATCACAGGCCTTTGCTCAGGTATGAGGGTCGATGTCCTCCCGGGGAAACCTGAAAGGCAGGCTTAGAGCTTAATATGCTGTGCTCAAAATAGAACTTAGAAGAGAGAACGTAATCTAGTTGCACTATGATAGCGTTATTCTTATGTTTCACTCTCCTCGTTACTATTTCAATCCTACTGTGTTGTATGGTTCTGGTTATTGTGGCTCACGCCTTGTTATCTAAAATTGAGTCGTTTTATTAAACCAATGTTTAAAACTCAAACTGCCTTTGTCATTTATATATGAGACCACACTGTGTATGAGAGAACTGGTTGGGATCTGAGTGACCACGACTTCCCTGGGAAGCACTAAGATGTCATGTGCTCGGCTGCCCAATTGTCTCTTCCCTTTGGGAGAGATGAGGCACTGCTAGTTAGCCGGAGCTCAACCCGGATTTGGAGTGACAAGGGTCCTTCGCCGTGGGTTAGACTTAGTCCCCCACACTGTGAACGATCTTGCCGCCCAAAAATCCAGTAGTCTCATTAGGATAATGAGAGCCTACGCGACATGGCGACGCCAACGATTGGTCTGGCTCTAATTTTCGGGTCCACCAGTCTCTCTCGGTCTCATATATGATAATGATCCCTCAGTTCCTTTAACGGATACGTCCATGGCACTGAGGACTTCCACCACTGCGATATAGCTAACCCTAAATATAGCAGATGGTTGTTCAAGCTTGAACTGTAAAAGGAAAGACCCCGTTTTGGTGTGCCTTCACTGAACCAACGCTGTTTTTCTAATGGCGAATCCCCAGGTAATACAAAGAGCTCTTAATATGAGACAGCCACTCACCGCACATTTGCTTGCACATGGTCGTACGAACCAGGGTGGTCCAGTCACGTTTGTGGTGGCCGCCCCTGCAGGCTAGAGAACAGAACTTTTCTACTCCTGGGCCACATTTCCAGCAGTTGATGGGAATACAAATACATTTCACATATATACGGTTGCAAATGCGCCTGGCCAGTACAGGGCGTATGTATACCTAGAGATACCTCTATGTTATCAAGAACATAATAATTGGCTTGATGGCGCCTTACCCCATACAATATTGCCAGTAAGGTTAGCTCCACTGAGTAATGATTGTCCGACCTGGCCTTTATTGGCCACATATACACCACATCCTGCGGTTGCAAATATGCCGGTGGCTGAAGTTCGTCGTTTATATACAGACTTAATGGCTACATATAGACGCTTAGTACAATTTGTGATGCAGACACTAAATACAAACCCAGCGCGTGCTGCTCCAGCACAACCACATGCAGTTGCTCCAGGTATAAATCCGGTGACTGTACATTCTATCATGGGTAAAGTTCCAGCAAAACAGGAGGAGACTCCATTTTGGCCTGCACAGAAAATTAATACGTTGGAGGCGGTATTGCCCCATATGGGACCTCAGGACAAACATAGAATATTAACTATGTGTTTACCATTTGGCATGGTTCCCACAGTGGAACATTGTAATACATGGGGTATGGTGTTTGCCGCGCTCTATACAACGGCACACGGTACACCGGCCTTGGGCAACCTACGGGAAGTGCTTAAACAAATTCAGGATGAATACAGGGCTGCCCCAGCCTTAGATTTAGGAATGCAACTGATGGGCAGCTTTGCCATGGTTTCCTCAATAATATTAAGTAATCTTAAAGGGGAGGCAGTTGCTCTTGCGGTGTGCATGCGTCTTCGTGATGTCCCGCAACTAGATCAGGAGTGGGAACTGCCTAAAATAATAGCGGAAACATATTCCAGTATGGGTCGAGATAGCCTAGGGGTTAGACCGCAAAAAACACAGTTTCAAGGAAACATTAGTAATGAAAATACTAAATAGCAACATGAGGGTAATAAGAAGCGCTGGGAGAAAAAACAACAGACACCTAAAAAAGAAAGGGGAGAATCTCAGCGTACGGAGACCCCGCAGAATAGGTATAATATCAGAAATAGGGATAATTTGAAGACGCCTGATAGATATCAATACACTGATACACGCCAATCTCGTTCCTTTCAGGACTCATCGGAAAAGAGAAATGAGAGAGGTGGGCGGTCAGAGCGGAGAACAGAGTGAGTGAAACCAAGACAGGAATCACAACGCTCTTCGGAGGTTTCTGTCAAGAAGGAAGAGAAACCGATACAACAAAAACAACAGTTTAAAAAGAAAAAGGTGGCGGCAGTCTCAGTTAGACATGCCACACAGGAAGAGAGTTCTCTTGAAGAACAAGACATGGGCACTAGCACTGCTAGACAGTCGGCAGAGGCCACAATAGCTCACCGGAATCTTCTAGAGCATCTGGAGGTGAAAGCAACTGATGACTTCATACAAGTCGAAACAGCAGATATGCGTGTCTCTGAACCCGATAGGGTGTATACAGTGACTTTACAATTGGAAGGAGACATTGAACGCACTATAAACGCAATCTTTTGGGATCGTGTAGTAAAGATATATGACATTTTTCTGGCTGAACAGGATTGGCCGCCTGACTTTGTTCGCACCTGCCCAGTTGGGGAGGAGGTTATTAAACCTTCGTTCTCACCACTTATTCCAGGGGAACTCGCAGAGTCCTATTGCATCAAGTGGGCTCTAGCACAAGCACCTGCCTTATATAGAAATCACATAGGGTGGGATAGGGATTCTCCATATCATGTAATTCTGATTAAAGGTGAACCTCAGCCACAAACGCAGTATCCAATAAAACATGAAGCAAGGGCACCGGTGAGGGAAATACTTACATAACTGGAATACCAGGGGGTAATTGAACCCTGTGTCTCACCAATGAATAATCCCTTATATTCCCTGTAGCTAAACCGGACCATTCATATAGAATAGTCTTAGACTACAGACATTTGAACGGACATACACGTACATATGCTATACAAAATTCACATAGCACCGCACTGATGAACAATATTGTGCAGAAAAAATATAAAACAACTTTAGACATCTCAAATGGATTCTTCTGCCAGAATATAGCACTCGAAAGCAGAGATTTGACAAGCTTTAGCGCGTTAGGCTCCCAGAAAAAATTCAGTTGTTTGCCTCAGGGGTATAAGAATAGCCCGGGACTGTTTGCGGCTTGTGCGACTGCAATTTTACACGAGTTGATCCCTGAAGCATTGTCATATGTAGATGATATATATCTCACGGATGACGAGTTACTACAACATTTAAGACGGGTAGCCCGCATTGTTGTAGGGTTTGCCAATATTGGCTACAAATTTAACTTAAAAAAATCTAAAATTGCCTTCCTCAGCATCATATTCCTTGGATATGAGCTGTCGAATGAAGGTAAGAGCATAGTGCCACAATTTTTAGAAAAATGTGCACAATTGCAACCACCTAATATGATTAAGAAACTCCAATCATTGTTGGGCTTTCTGAATTTTGGCAGAACATACATTCCTGATTATGCTCCCCGCATAAAACCTTTATATGAATTAATCCGTCCTGATTTTTCAAGCAAATTCTGGACAATTGAACATACACATACTCTTCAGGAGTTACAAACAGATCTCCTAGCTGCAAAACATTTACATACACGGGACAATAAGATGCATTTGGTCATCAGGTTGATAGCTGGGGCCATTGGGTTTACGTATGTCACATTTAATGAAGGTGAGACAGTCCCGATTGGATACAAGTCCCACTTGTATTCGGCTGCTGAACAACGATTTGCACCAACAGAGAAAGTTCTTACTGCTGTACAGATGGCTGTTATTAAGGAACGACCTCTTGCCCAGGGTAAACGCATTATTGTTGTTTTCCCTATTCCGGCCCTAGAGGCTGTTACAAAAGCTAGCGTTCCTTTTTTTTTTTTTTTTTTTAATTTTTTATTAGAGAAAAATATAGGACGATACACAGTATGCATTGACATTTTTTTCAGTAGTCCGTAGTGCAGTCGGTAATTTTACAAATGATATCTGAATGTACATTGTCTAATAGGTACACTGATTCGTCGACATAGACTGTGGTTTGAAGATTAGGGAGGGTGCGGGGAAGGGGGGTAAAGGCTGTTGGGGGGTCAGGTTGTAGTAGAGGGGAGCAGGAGAGAAAGAAGAGTGATAAAGAGGCAAGCGGGGAAGTGGGGAGGTTAGGTAGGGTGTAAGGGGGGAAGAGCGAGTCTTTTGGCTCAACGTTTCTGGGTTATTAGATGGATATTCCGGTTGTTCCTCGTCATTTGCCGATGATCTTACAGGATTGTGCCATGTGGTACATTTATCAAAGTGTATTTTAGGGTGGGCCAAGAGGGTCGATTTATGGGGGGGGAGAGAGCCATTCCGGGGGAGGGTAGACAAGGGAGAGTATCTGTGTAGATACAGGGTTAGATGTATGAAGAATCCGGCCTTGCCTACTAGTGTTGGACAGTTAGCCACTGGTCGAGCAGATTAAAGGAGGAAAATTTCTAGTACGTATTTAAACGGGTGGATATGGCATGGTGTGGAGGGTGTTCTCTGGGATGAATAGTCTCAGGAGTGGAGGAAAAGGATAGGAGGGCGGGGAGGGAAGCGAGGGAGAGAGAAAAGGAAATGATGGGGTGTCAACTGCCATCCACTGACCATCAACTAGCTGCCTCATGGTCTTGTCAGGAAGGGGCTCAAAATTTCTGTGAATAGGGCCGATGGATCCTGCAGGTTATAAATGACTCGCTCATGGGTAGCTGTTTGTAACATGGCTGTCATCCATTCCGTTGGTGTTGGGGCGATAGCAGACCTCCAGTGTCGGAGAATGCAGATTTTAGCTGTGGCAATTGCCGTGTGAAGGAGCCATTTATGGGGACGTGATAGGGAGGGGTATGGGCGCATGTCATGTAAAATAATGAGGGGCATATTTATACTCCGTTTGTGCGAATTTGCATCGCTTTTTCGACGCAAATTCGACGCAAAACTAACTCCATATTTATACTTTGGAGTTAGATGCGTCTAGCGCCAAAGTTCATGGAGTTAGCGTAATTTTTTTGCGTGAACACCTTCCTTGCGTTAATGATATGCAAGGTAGGCGTTCCCGTCTTAAAAAATGACTGCGATGCATATGCGTCGTATTTATACTCCCGGGCAAAATGACGCCCGGCAGTGGGTGGGACTAAAAAACCCGCATTTGCGCCGGATTTTAGCGCCTGGGTCAGGGCAGGCGTTAAGGGACCTGTGGGCTCAGAATGAGCCCAGAGGTGCCCTCCCAAGCCCCCAGGGACACCCCCAGCCACCATTGCCCACCCCAGGAGGACACCCAAGGCTGGAGGGACCCATCCCAGGGAAGAAAAGGTAAGTTGTGGTAAGAATTTTTTTTATTTTTTTTTGTGGCATAGGGGGGCCTGATTTGTGCCCCCCTACATGCCACTATGCCCAATGACAATGCCCAGGGGACAGAAGTCCCCTGGGCATGGCCATTGGGCAAGGGGGCATGACTCCTGTCTTTGCTAAGACAGGAGTCATGTAAATGGCGTCTGGGCGCCAAAAAAAAATGGCGCAAATCGGGTTAAGACGATTTTTTTGCCTCAGCCTGACTTGCCCCATTTTTGGACGCCCAAACGCCATTTTTCCCTACGCCGGCGCTGCCTGGTGTACGTGTTTTTTTTTCACGCACACCAGGCAGCGCCGGTCGGCTAACGCCGGCTAACGCCATTCAATAAATACGGCGCCCGCATGGCGCTTTAGAATGGCGTTAGCCGGCGCAAATTTTTTGGGTGCAAAACTGCGTTAGCGCAGTTTTGCGTCAAAAAGTATAAATATGGCCCTGAGTGTTATCGGTGACAGGTTTGGTATTGATATGAAATCACTAAGTGTCTGGAACACAGCTTCCCATAGGGGTTGCATCGTCGGACAGTGGCATAGAATATGAAGTAGATCGCAATGGAGATCTGCACATCGCCAACACCTCGCGTGTGGTATCAGACCTGCCCTGAAGAGTTTCTTGGGGGTCCAGTACCAGTCCTGGAGGATTTTGAAGAGACAGAATTTCAGGCGGGCCTCGCGGACCCCCCTGTCTAGGGCCTCGATTATGTCCTGCCATTCTTCTTCTGTGTAGGCTATCGCTAGTCGATCTTGCCATCTGAGACGCAGTCACACTAGGAGAGGTTGCGAGTAAAGGTAGTTCGTAATCTCTGTGTATAGACCAGCCATAACTCCTCTGTGTCGACCCCATTTCTACAGGTAATTGACAACGGGTGAGATTTTGAACGTCCATGGGGGGGGTCCTCGGGCCTTGCGCATACAGTGCATGAGTTGCATGTACCTCCATTCCTGATTTTTGTGAATTCCGAACTCTTCCCGTAAGGATTCAAAGGACCGGAGACCATTGCCATCTATTATTTTGGTTATGTTGTGGATACCAGCGTCGCTCCACTGGGGCCATCTTAGGGTACTTCCCCCTATTTTTATACATTTGTTTCCCGCTATAGGGGCTTGAGCATGTAGAGAAGGGTGCACTCCCAGTAGCCGGTGGGCTCTGCGCCACGCTGCATTTGTGGCCGCGAGGATAGGGTTGGACGAGTGAGAGTAGTCGGTATATATCCCGCCTAGTTCGGAATGCTGTCCCTGTATGTGTTTCTCCGTGATTGTCCATTGTGGGGGGTCTGGGGTACCTGGTAATGTGTAGGCTAGTTGTGATAGTTGTAGGGCTAAAGCGTATTGTTCTACTGAGAGTAGACCTAGTCCTCCATAGGGTCTGCGAGCTAATATTGTCCCCGGTTTTAGTCTTGGCCGTATAGAACCCCAGACGAAGGACCTTATTAAGGTATCAATCCTTCGGAGAAGAGAGAGCGGAATCTGTAGGGGGAGCATGCCTAAAACATATGTGAAGCGGGGGAGGGTGACCATCCTAACCGCCTGTGTTCTGCCCCACATGGATAGGCCGAGTAAGGACCACTTGGCAAAGTCCTGTTTCATCCGGGATATAAGAGGGTCTAGGTTGTCCCTGACCATGTGTTCTAAGCCTCGGTTAATATATGTCCCCAGATATTTGAGGTGGGTTGGAGTCCATTTAAATGGGCGGCCATAGATTGCAGCTCTCGTTGTTACGTGAGATAGGGGCAACGATTCACTCTTGTCCCAGTTTACTCGATACCCGGACAAGGGTGCAAAGCTTTCTATGATAGAAAGTAGGGATGGGATGAATCTTTCTAAGTCAGACAAGGTTAACAGAATATCGTCTGCATATGAATAGATTTTGGAGGAACCCCCTGGTAAGGAGATGCCTATTATCTGTTGAGAACTCCTTATAGTTGCCGCCAGCGGTTCCATTGCTAGTAGGAATAAGAGCGGTGACAAAAGGCAGCCCTGTCGAGTGCCCCTTCCGATGGGGAATGGGTCCGACAGAAAGCCCCCACAGTTAACTTGTGCCGTAGGGTGATCGTATAACAATCGGACTTTAGAAATAAATTGATCTCCAAGGCCAAAATGTTTCATGGTGGTGAATAGATAGGGCCATTCGATGCGGTCAAATGCCTTTTCCACGTCGAGGGATAGTGCCAATGCTTCTTCTGGTAGGTTTAACGATTCAAGTAGGGTGTGGCATAGTGTGCGCATATGGTTTCTGGAGTTGCGGCCCGGTACAAATCCCATCTTGGTATTGTGGATTAGGGACGGTATGACTTTGCGTAGACGTGCTGCAAGGACACTAGCTAGTAGTTTAACATCTCCGTTTAAAAGGGAGATGGGGCGATAGCTGCTGCAGAGTAGGGGGTCCCTTCCAGGTTTAGGCAGAACGACAATCGTGGCCCTGTTGGACAGGGCACCCAAAGAGCCCTCCCGGCACGCCTCCACGAGTGCCTCGTGTACTGCCGTGGTTGTCTCTTCCCCTGACCATCTGTAAAATTCCGCCGGGAATCCATCTTCGCCCGGGGATTTGTGGTATGGGAGTTTTGTGATAACCTGTGTGATTTCTTCCCTGCTTATATCGCCCTCAAGGAGAGCTCGGCCGGCTTCTGATAGGCAGGGCAACTTTGCTGCAATAAGAAATGCCTCTGTCTGTGCCTGGTTGGTCGTTGTTTCGGGGGTGTAAAGGTGTTGATAATATGTAGCAAATTCATTCACAATGTCTTGCGGGCGGGTCAGTACTGCTCCGGAGGGGGATGTTATGGCCGGGATGGCTGAGGCAGCATCTCTCTGTCGGAGCTGTGCCGCTAAGAGGCGTCTGGCCTTTTCTCCTTGCTCATAGTGGCGGTAGTGTAACCTTTGTAGTGCATATTCTGCCTGTGTTGTGTAAAGATCGTTATGTACCATTCGGGCTTGTTCAAGGGAGCGGCGTAGCGCAGGGGATGGCTGAGTAGTGTATTGTTTGGTGAGGCGTTGGATCGTGTCTTCTAGGGTGCGGTAGCGGACCTCCCTATCTCTATTGGCCAGTGCTGCGTCCCTCATCATGTTCCCTCTCAGAGTGGCCTTAGCCGCTGCCCACAAGACCCACTTGGATGTCACAGAGCCCATGTTTTCGGTCATATATGTGGATATGTGGGCCTTGAGTTGCTCTTTCCCCTGGGGGGAACAATATCTGTGTATGGCAAAGCGCCATGGTTTACGACCAGGAGAGGTCAAGCCCACCTGAATAGAGAGTAGAATCGGGGAATGGTCTGAGAGTCCGCTATCTAAGATGCTAGAGTCTTGTATTTGGGGGATTATGTTGTGTGATACAAGAAAATAGTCCAGGCGTGATTGGGTGCCATGGACGGATGAAATTAATGTTAATTCCTTGTCCTTTGGGTGTGTTAATCTCCAGCAATCAACTAGGCCTACATCCGCTGTGATGTCCGTCAGTAGGGCCCTATCGGAATTATTGCCCACATCGATGGGGCCTGTCCTGTCCAGTATGGCATCTCTAGCAAGGTTCCAATCCCCACCGATGATATAACGTGTAGTCCCTATTTCGGTCAGTACGTGATTGAGTTGTAGGAAGAAGGAACGCTTTGCCCCGGTTGGTTTATAAACAGAGCCCACACATAGGAAGGTATTTCCTATTTTCAGTTTGACAAATATATATCTCCCTTCTGTATCATTCCATGTTTTAATGATCGTGGTCGGCAGAGATTTACGTATTAGTGTTGCTACGCCACATTTGCGAGGTGTGCCTCCCTTGGCTCCCTGATCTTCTGGACAGCAGCTGAAGGAGACCTTTCCTACCCAATCACGTCTAAGTTTATCGGACTCTACATTGTCAAGATGCGTTTCTTGGATCAGGGCTATGTCTGCTTTTTTAGATTGAAAATATGACAAGATCTTTTTCCGTTTGATGTAGTTCGTCATGCCATGAACATTCCAGGAGAGGATTCGTAGTGGGTGCACTATGTGGGGGGTTGTCTCTGGCATACTGAGTTAGAGGAAGGAATTTCAGCAATACTGGGGGTGGTAATCGTGTGCAGCTGTGTTCGCTGCAATATGAGTATTTGGGAGTTCGAGGGGTGATGCGGAGGCAGCTGATGAGGGTTGGGTAACCCAACAAGAAAGGGGGAGGAAAGAAGCGAGAACGGGGAGGGGTTGGTGAGGGAGGGAAAAGGGGTAGTGTGGGAGGGAAGAAGACTAGGGTTAGCGTTAGTCTGTGAAGTGGGATGGATGTGATGATTGGGAGGGGAAGAGGTTGGAGGGATATAGGGGGACCGGGAGTACTATGCTCCCTTGGGGTCAGTCTATAAACGGCGAGTCAGAGTCCTATCCGAACTTCTAATGCCGTCGGTGCAGCCTCTCTGCCGAGGAGGCGGCGTTAGGGCAAGGGGCGGCCAGTATTGATCTAAGGCGGTCGAATGCACAGATTCTGAGCTGAGCTCCGGAGGGGGGGGAGCGAGTAAAGGGGGAAGCCATGGGCATATTATGGGAGGGGGGGCCCAGGAAAGGGTAATAGCTATGTTGATGAGGGAGGGTGTAATGTATAGGTAATGGGGGGGGGATTTGGTGACATAATTTTAATATGGTGGGGATGGGAATAGTGGGAAAGGTGGTAGAGGGGGAGTTCACGCTGACCTGGATTAAGAAGTGGAGGAAGATCCAGTTGATACCTCGCAATGTCCAGTGTCTAATATAATAGGTTAAATGTTTATCCTATTTTCGAGTGAAAGAGGGCTAGCGATCATTGTACTTGATGTGTATCATCGCGATGGGTTCTATGTTGTGAGGGTATATTGGTCAAGGAGGGGAGTGGGTATGGACCAGGGTGTGTATTTGTAATCATGATTATAATGATAGATGTAAATGTGATAATGATTTTAATGTAGATGTTACAATAGGTGTTGGTATAGGTGTAAGGGGGGAGAAATAATTTGTGGGCTCAAAGGGTGGGTGCCTAAGGGGCCAGAGGAGAGGAGAGGGCAGGGGGGGGGATGTAAAGTAACACAATGCCGGTTCAAATCAGGATATTGGAGTACATTTGCCCATAACAACAGTTTGAATATTACTATACTTATATAGCATTATATCACTGTGTCAAACAACATAATGTCAAATAGCATAATATCACTGCAAACTGTTAATTTGTATAACATAACATAATATAATATAGCATAACGTAACACAATATAACTTATTTCCACACAGGTAATCGTATTACTTTCTATTAGTTTATATGTCGTGGGACCAGCCCCGGGGTGGATGGCAGGGTTTGATGGTTCCTAGCTTATGAATGCGTGACTTGTATGTCTTGCTACCCCATGCGTACCATGGGTCGTATTATTGCGCCATGATACTGCAAAGCACTTTAAGGCGTTGTTAGTTTACTAATTAATTGTATGTTAGTTGCGGTCCTGTTCGTCCGGGGTCCTGTTTAATATAGGGACAACGTGTATTAACGAAGGTTATTCTGGATATAGTCGTACGAGTGACTACTGATCCTTTGGCGGGGCGTCATTTGTTATAGAAGGGTGGAACATGGGTTATATATTCAAGTGGTTGATCCACTGCTCATCACCTGCGTGGTCAGGTGCCATCGCGAGTATATGGAGGGGTTGCATCCCCCTCATGGGGAGGATTCTGGGAAGTGCGTGTGTGTGTCGACCTATTTGTTATGCCTCTATGGAGATATAGGGGGTCATTCCAACTTCGGCGGGTGGCGGAGGCCGCCCGCCAAAGTTCCCCCGCCAGAAGACCGCACCGCGGTCAAATGACCGCAGCGGTCATTCTGACTTTCCCGCTGGGTGGGCGGGCGCCGGCTTCATCGTTGCTGGGGTGCGACGGGTGCAGTGGCACCCGTCGCGATTTTCAGTGTCTGCTAAGCAGACACTGAAAATCATTATGGGGCCCTGTTAGGGGGCCCCTGCACTGCCCATGCCAGTGGCATGGGCAGTGCAGGGGCCCCCAGGGGCCCCATGACACCCGTTCCCGCCATCCTGTTCCTGGCGGTAAGAACAGGTAGGAACAGACGGGAAGGGGGTCGGAATCCCCATGGAGGATTCCTATGGCCGGTTTCCCTTTTCTGACCGCGGCTTTACCGCCGCGGTCAGAATTGGCCAGGAAGCACCGCCAGCCTGTTGGTGGTGCTTCCGCGGTCGTTGGCCCTGGCGGTCCATGACCGCCAGGGTCAGAATGACCCCCATAGTGTTCCCGTAAGAAGTAGTGGTACATCTCCGTAATATGTAGTGTTGTGTTGTATTATATCTTATCGTCCCCTGTGGCAGGTGATCATGTTGTGCCAGTACTCTGGTAATCATCGGGATGTGTATTATTGCACGTAGATTATATTACATTTGTTTCCCGGTGCAGCCGCTTAAGGGAGAAGTGGAAGGTGGTAGGTTCAGCTGAAAGGGGTCAGCATTACGACTTGTCTGCAGAATCGGGCCTGTTCATGTAGTCTTGTTGTTATTGTGTTGTGTTGTTGGATGTTCTGTATTGTAGTAGTGCTGTGAGGGGGTGAATGACAGCTTCTCTTTAGGTGTTGAAACGTGTCCCTACTGAGCAGGGTCCCGATGTATGTGTTTGTATCACCTGTAGGATCTGCAAGATCCGGGTTGTGCGTTTCGCGTTATACAATGGCCGTCTATGCAACAGTGTTATAGAGTAAGGCCCCGTGTTATCTTGTAGGACATATAAGCCTAGTGATCATCTAATGTTGTTAAAAGGGTTATTGACGATTGTTAAGTAATCATGGCTACAAACAAAACCCGGGTTTGTACTCATCCTTCCGTGAGTTCTTGCCGTTCAGGTTTCATTGTGTTGTAATCATCTCACATGCGCCCAGCGAGGGATCAGTGTCTCAGGGGGGTACAGTCGTTGGTTTTAGAGGTGATCTGGATTTGTCCCTTTCTGTAGTTGGGTGTAGGCTGCCACAGCGTGGAGAACCTGACCCCTGTCGTCGTGTAGTCTGACTAGTCTCTCTGCGTCTCTGCCCCTTTGATTGAGGTCGGTGTCATGGTGAAGCGGGCCTTCTTTCTCTGGGCCCGGGGGTAAGGGTCCTCCCCCTTCGTTTTCTCTTGCGGTATCTTGTGAACAGTCTGGATTGGTAGAGTCCATAGGCTGATGTTGAAAAGAGTCAAGGAAAAGGCTCAGTTCATCTGGATTATAGAAGTCTTTGGATATACTGTTATTGGTGACCCACATTCTGGCGGGATCGAAGAGGCCGTATTTCATCCCCAGTTGGCGAAGTCGAGGTCTTAAAGCTAGGAAGGCTTTTCTTCGTTCGTTGGTGTCCTTGGAGTAATCAGCCGTTATTCGGATGTCATGTTGGCCTATCCGGGAAGGGCCATGTTTGCGCGCCGTTTGTAATATCTGTCAGGCATGGTTGTGGCGCAATAGACAAGCGATTATCGATCTGGGTCTTAAAGATGTGTCAGAATGTTTCGGGCCTACCCTGTGTGCTCTTTGGAATTCCAGTGGTGGGTCGAAGTCCAGGGAGGTTAGTTTGGGGAGAACGGAGCCCAGAAAGGTCTGTATGTCTGTGCCTTCTTCATGCTCCGGGATTTCCAGTAGGCGAATGTTATCTCTTCGACTCCTGTCCTCTAGGTCTGTGAGTTTGCTCCTAAGGTAAAGGAGGTCTTGGTCTCTGTCTCGGTGAGTGGTCACCTGCGTTTCTAATGAGCCCATGCGGTGTTCCAAGCCTGTCACCCTGGTTTGAAAACCTGCAATGTCTGATCTCATAGATTTGGTTTCCAGGGTCAATGAAGATAGAGAAGCATCCATTCCCTCTATTCGGCAGCTGACAGCGGTGATCTCCTGTAGTATCTTTTCTATGGTTATGGATTGTTCCTTGTCAGACATTGCCGTGGATTGCGTTGGGGAGGGTGGTGAGTAGGGTCCTGTTATCATAGATGTTGGGCGCCTATGATGAAGAGCTTCGGAGAATAATAATTGTCGTGCCGACTTACCAGTAGATTTCTGGTTTGTTTTGCTACCGGGCATCGCCTCGTCCGTCTGCGTGTGTTGTCCAGCTGATTCCAGAGTTTTCCTCAGAGTCTAGCGAAAGCAGCGTTACGCAGTCAGCCGGCTCTTGTCTTGTTCTGACTTTTTTATGTTCTTTTTTTTTTTTTTTCTTTCTTTTCCCCTCTTTTCCTCTCCTCCTTTTTTTTTTGTTTTGGGGGGGCGGTTTAGGATTTAGGCGGTGAGAGGATATTTGGTCCTTTTTCTGTTCCCGGATATGTTGGGAGGGGAGGATTTTTTTGTTTGTTTCTTCTTTCTTTCTTTCTTTCTTCTCCCCCTTTTTTCCCCTTTCTCCCCCCTTCGCCTCCTCTCTCCCCTCCTCCCTTTCTTTTTTTTTTTTAACTTGATTCTTAGTTCTCTTCTTCCCCTTTTCTGTTGGGTCTTTCTTCTTCCTTCCTTTTATTTCCCCTTACTCCCCTTCTTCTCTTGTTTCCGTGTCTTTATTCCTTTCTATTATTTACTGTCCTGGTTCACTCCTCCTCCCCTCCTCACCTCGTTCCCCTCGCCGCTCCCCGGCACTGTCTCCTTTCTCTCCCGGGCCAAATAGAGGATAAATGCTCACCGTCTCCCTCTGGAAATCGGGGGCGAGGGGTTGTGCCTGCGACTCCAGTCGCCGTAATGGTAGGGAGGCCGGCTCCTCTCTCGGCTCGAGAGCGTGGCTCCTCCCCCGCAGTTGGGCCTACCTCAATATTGTGCACCCTAGATCCCCTGGTGCTCCGGAGCGTGTCCCCACTTGAGATCGGAAGTCCTGGGCATTGGACGGCTCCTCAAGGTCTCCCGAGCTGGGTTCCTCCGTCCTTAAGAGAGCCGGTTTTCTGGTCGAAGAGACGCGGCTCCGCCCTCTCTGTAGGCCATTTTTTCCCCTTTCCCTCCCAGGCGCGCTGCCGGCAGCAAGGTCTTGGCGGCCGGTTGTTAAGGTTCGGGTCGGAAGCTCTGGGTTGTGGGAGGGTTTCGACGTGCGTTAAGGTGATTTTTCGGCCTCCGCAGGGCCCCCGCCGCCTCCTCGGGACCGCTGCGGCGCGGAGCTCGGGACTTAGACGGCCATCTTCTTTCGTGGGCGGGCCACGCCTCACAAAAGCTAGCGTTCCTAACGTAAAAGCACTACACCCGCGATGGATACAATGGGCTACGTCTTTAACAGCCACTGATGTAGATTACGTTTTTGACCCAAAGTTACAAACTCAGGAATTTCTGCAATATGAAATTGAATATCCAGTTCCCGCTGACACGTTGCCTATTGATCAATATCAAGTAGTCATGTACACCGATGGCTCTGCGCAACCAGCGGTGGGGACAAAACACCAATATTCTGCTGCATGTGCAGTAGTGAGCGGCCATATGGAGGGGGAGAAATTCTGCCCCCAACATACTTATACACAGACCTTGGTGGATTATACGGCACAATTGGCTGAGCTGAAAGCTCTATTGCTGGCATTAGAACATACAGATCGGACGCAGTTCACGCTGATTGTTTGTGATTCGTATTATTGCGTCCAGTCTTTTAATGAATATCTACATTACTGGCGCTTGAATGGGTTCAGAGATTCGAAAGGCAACACCATAAAACACAGACTACTGTGGGGGAAGGTAGCAGACCTAAAGGAAACGCTACCCAAAGACCATGTTGTACATACTCTTGGACACCAGCGCGTTGGAATACACGTTGCTGGGAATACTTTGGCTGATGAAGCCGCTAAGTCGGCAGTGGCAGTTGCCACTGTGGCCGCAGTGATTCGTTTGAGTTCCACACCAGACACAGAGATTCTGGATGCCATAAAAGCTACGGTTGATGGCATGCCCTATCCTAAAGGATTTTCTATTAAATATCAATACTTCATGGGAAGTATGCTCAATGCTGAGGTTAAAATACTTGGTGTAGGCATACGCGAGATCCCCAATAAAGTTGTAAGACCACAATTGATTAATGCAGCGCATGAGGGAGTGGCATCTGCACATGCTGGTGTGGCCGCCACAATTTCACTATTACAGGCCCGCTACTGATGGCCTGGTCTCTATAAAGAGACTAAGCAGTATGTCCTTTGTTGTGACATCTATCAACAAATTAAAGTTTCAACAGCTAAGCGCCCGCCGCAGACACCCCTCTTAATATCGAACAAACCATTACGATGTGTGTACTTGGATCATTGCGGTCCACTCACACTGGATAGTGCATACAAATATATACTAGTCGCTGTTGATTCTTGCTCCAGATTTGTGTGGGTGTGGCCACAGCGCTCAGCTGACACTCGAACTGTTATTAAAGATTTACGTGTCTTTGTCTGTACATATGCAGTTGCGGCATTTCATTCGGACCAGGGCCCTGCTTTTGCCTCAAGGGCATTCAGGGACACCATGGCTTCGTTGGGGGTCCAGCTCCAGTTCTCGTCTCCATTTCATCCCGAGGGAAATTCTTTTGTGGAGCGATTAAACCGCAATTTAAAGCAATCCTTAACAGCCAGAGTCCTAGGTACGGGTCGTAGTTGGCTAACCCACCTGTATGGAGTTCAGAGAGTACGGAATAACTTACCTAGAAGGTCCCTGGGGGGTCGTACTTCATATGAGTGCCTGTTCGGAACACAAATGTTTGTTCCGGATCTTGATGGTCCTGGTGTGGAGGCAGTGGAAACGTCTTTTGACATAAATGATTGTGTCACTGTTTTGCAGGAATTACAACAGTTCCGTGAAGATAACTCTTCTAAAAGTGCTGCCTCCACAGGAAATAAGGATGTGCCAGTAACACCTACTGGTTGGATTCCCAGAGTTGAGGATCTTGTGCGTGAAAAGGTTGCAGTGAAAAAATAATTTGGCCCTTCTCATCGAGCACCAGTCCCTGTGTTGGGGATACACGGAAAGAGAACTGTTATTTTACCACTGTTGCCAGGTGCCAAAGAAAATCGCTTTGTTTCTATTGACAATGTCAAGTTACAACATGTGGCCGATTCTGCACAGCAGACCAAGGGGAACATCCAGTAGTTCCAGAATCCCTCTCACTACTGGGAAAGATCTTCTGCTCCAAGCTATTTATACCAACACTGTTGCCTCTCCGAGCTTGGGTAGGGTGGATGATGATCTCGCTTTAGTTCCACTGACAACAAATAACTTAGAAACATTTGATCGAGTCACCGTGACTACTGACATTGCGGATGGTGCTATCTAAAGTGTACCACCACGAGAAACACCAACTCCTCCATTGAATACGGCGACACCTTTTGCACGAACTGCCTCTGGGTACTTTGCCAACAACAACGATGGTCTATCGGACTTGTTTGCCTCTTCAACTACTGACCCAGGTCCACGTAAGCTGATGTGTTGGCTTAAAGATACGTATTTTGTTTTTCCTTGGAACTATCTGTGGCTCTTATTGACTATGTCAGCATTTTTTCTCTGGGTAGGGTTTGTCATTACCTTTTTTCTGTTGATACATGGTCATTTTCTTCCTGAGAGGTCAGCGGTTGAGCAGGTGGAGAAGGTGTTGAAGCCACATTTTTCATCACATAAGGTTCGAAGAGACTTGTCCTATGTGAACATTTCTGCAGTACCAATTCCGGATGGGAATGCGTGGGATAAAGTAATGTTTGATATATACGGTCCCACTGATATAATTCAAATACCTTATGTCCTAAAGTTATCTATGAATTATATCATTATACCAGGCATTGTATCTGATGATTGGGATGTGAAGACAGTTGATTCCATGATGACTGAATTACAATATTATACTGTCTATGAAAATGAAGATGTTTACCAGTTTAAAGACAATTATGGTGACATGTTTTGCTATAATTATGGGCACCATTTTATTCATAAAGCAAGTAGTGCAAAAACGATATTTGACTATACACAATGGGAGCATTGCCCAACTCCCCCGCAAGGGAGTTCCAAAATTTACTCTGACAAATTTACTTATTTTTCTGGGCATTATCAAATGAATGCTAAGTCATATTATTTTAAGTTAACTCCGTCTAAAGATAAGCAAATGTTGTTGACTAATACGAAATTCATATACTCGGATTCCTTTGTTTCCCGACTGTCGATTGGAGGTTATGAATATTGGTCAAATAATATTGATTTGAAAAGTGTTTGGGGAACAAAACATTGGCAGACAAAGGGTAGAGAAACATTGTTTAGAGCGTGTCTCATACCCGTCCAAATGATTTTTTTTAATGAAACAGTACAACAGACTAGCTGTTTGGGCTTAGCAATAATTAGAGAATTGAACATGCCTAGAATACCTGTCCCTGCAAAAATTAATAACTGGCAGAAATACATAAATGCCACCTTTAGTGAGCTTTCAGACTGGGTCCAGAATGTTACATTTAACACTTCATTGACACGTCCGGGCGGGTGGTTATTGTGGCCTATAGACACCAACGGCTGTCATCAACGTTTTGTCACCTCATCGGGGGTTTGAGGGCGAGTCGGGCAGACCCTCGCTATATCTCACCAGAACATGCTGACATAATTACTACATATTGGGGTCATTCTGACCCCGGCGGGCGGCGGGAGCCGCCCGCCTGGAGGGAACCGCCAGAAGACCGTATCGCGGTCAAAAGACAGCGGCGGTCATTCTGGGTTTCCCACTGGGCTGGCGGGCGACCGCCAAAAGGCCGCCCGCCAGCCCAGTGGGAAACAGCCCTCCATGAGGATGCCGGCTCCGAATGGAGCCAGCGGAGTGGAGGGTGTGCGACGGGTGCAGTAGCACCCGTCGCGTATTTCAGTGTTTGCAATGCAGACACTGAAATACAAAGTGGGGCCCTCTTACAGGGGCCCCTGCAGTGCCCATGCCATTGGCATGGGCACTGCAGGGGCCCCCAGGGGCCCCACGACACCCCTCACCGCCATCCTGTTCCTGGCAGGCGGAACCGCCAGGAGCAGGATGGCGGTGAGGGGGTCGGAATCCCCCATGGCGGCGCAGCAAGCTGCGCCGCCATGGGGGATTCCCAGGGCAGCGGAAAACCGGCGGGAGACCGCCAGTTTTCCTCTTCTGACCGCGGCCGAACCGCCGCGGTCAGAATGCCCAAGGGAGCACCGCCAGCCTGTTGGCGGTGCTCCCGCGGTCCCCGGCCCTGGCGGTATTTACCGCCAGGGTCGGAATGACCCCCATAGTGTGGGAAAATTGTGCCAACAATGGTTGAAATCATCCTCACTAGATGCAGTCAAGACACATCTCACTCTCCTGTCTAACAACACTGACTTGCAAGATTTTTTGTCAGGCCCGAAGACACCACGTAGGAAGCGTTTCTTGTACGAAGTGTACAATGAAAAATGGAAACTTTCCCAACAGGAGGCTACAGCCCGGTTAAGGCAAATAGATCAGGAAAATTTGAAAAAGGCAGTAGCTGTTGTGGATAATGGAATTCACACCTTGTCCGACCGAATATATACGATTAACAACATTGTTTCTTCTGCTATAGACATTATACGATCTGATATGTCATCTTTATGTCATGGACAAAGTCAGACTCAGTCCATTATGCAGTTGGGTTGGACACTTCAGACATTGAAGACGGGTCGCGTTCCATGGCAGCACATCAGTGCCAGGGAGATATTTTTTTCCTTTAATTTAACGCGACAACAACAACTAATGGCTAAGAAGGAGGCGACTTATGTCATGCTTAATATTGAAAATTTAGAAAGATTGCCTTTTACCGTGGCCGAGATTCCCTCAGCAGAGTGGTTGATACACGGGGTTATTAATCTGCCTATTTCTACATTACAATTCACTTCTTGTTTGAAACATATTCTGGTAGGCAGATATGAAAAGTTAAGAGATAGTTACATCCATGAGGTGTGGGAGCTTCCCTTCTTGTACAAATGCCTCAATGGCATGAAAGAGGTCTTTCTTAGCGGCAGTGATTGTGAGACTTCAGTCAGCCATTCGATGATTTGTAAGCAGCTGTCCTTGCATGGGGCATGTAATGCCTCGGTTGCAAATTTGGCTTGCTATCTGAAGGGAGTTCCAGTCCCCTTGATTAAACACACGTTCCAGGTGCTTTCGAACAGCAGCTACGTCCTCCTCAATAGTGAAGACTGTTGTTGCATGCGGGCCGGAATAGTTTACGTTGTTTCGGTCACCAAGGTCGTTATTTGCTGCGGGAATGTGTTGTTTCCCCCCACTAAATTAAGGGAGGTAGCGGATATCTGGCCTCACATTGCTACTTCCAAGGTGAATTTCGACAAGTTAAGTAGACTAAAGGCTTTATTGTTTCAGAAGCATGTGGCCCTTACATCTGCACGCGAGACCTACGCACGTCAGGTGGCAAGGTCATCAGCAGAAATACAGTCCCTGTTAAATACAAATTTTCCAAGCCACTTTGGTGAACTGGTGGGACGTATATTTAATGCATCCAGCACTGCTGGATTAGCACATTTTTTCAAAGCCGTTGGTGTTGGTTTCGTTCACACCTTCTCTTCCATATTTGGTTTAATACCTTCAGCTACTCATTCAATTTTCAGAAGCATTTTTGGGGGATTTCCGATAACTTTGGCGTTATTAGCTGGCATTTTGCTGTTGCTGTTGTTTTTCCGCAATGGCTGTCCCGCCGCAACAAGGACGAATGTGGGCGCTCCCATCAGCCCAGCTGTGTCGTGACCGCATGATGCAGCACTTTGGAGCAACACTCCTGGAACATTTGGAGTGTAACTAGTCTCTGTCATTCAGACCGGTTTTGGATTGTGTGCAGCCCGTGTTTCGGTGCCGTTGGTGCTATTTTGAACATGCACTAGACGTCTCTCTCTCACAGCAACACCCCCCAGTGGTTGATGCTGATCTGTTGATGTTCCCGATGAGGGCTCATTCCCAGACATGCGCGCTGCGGCTACGTTTGCTTTGTGAGGCTGATTACGAGATACCCTTCCTGGAGGAAGTTGATGTTAACTCGTTCACGGACTCTGTACGGGATGCCGCCTTGGTTGATACTGGGGCTTTGGAACACACCTGCTCCTTGATAGTCTTTGGCGTGGATTTTCCGGTCTTGTCATTTGCCAAAGTGGAGAACCTCCTGCTTTCCATGGCCACTGCTTAAATTGGATGTGGTCTAAATTAACAGTGTCACATGTATTTGGCTCTTAGCCGCATGCTTACTTCTAAATTGAGGATTAATGTGCTTTGGTGTCCTCTTGACTTGTTGAAATTCTGTAGGGTTTTAATTATTTTTTAGCCTAGGGCATTTTTAGCTTCAGTTTAAACCACTTTCTACCGACAAGGGGAGGGTGTACTGTAGCCATTTTTAATGTAGCTTTTTGCACGTTTGCTTAAAGTATTAGGCCTCTGTGCACTTTGCCCTAGACGCATTTTATTTAGCCTCGCACTGTTATTTTGCAATAACCAGTTTCACGGTCTTGTTTTATTTTCTTCTATCACACTGTTTAGCTTACTTCAGCACTGAAGTTCTCAAACAATACATTCTTGCTCGCTCTGTGCTTCAGTTAAGGATACAGTCTGGTACATTGCCGATAGACGTGGTAGAAGTTTAGTCTTTAGTGTTCGTAGACATATTCTTACGTAGGGACGTTTCTTAGAACACCGGCGTGTTAGTTATAAAGACACTTCCTAGTCCTGGTACACGTAAGAGGGAGATTCCCACCAGGAAACCACAAGACTGCCCTGTTGCAGATGCTGATCCCGATCACAGGCCTTTGCTCAGGTATGAGGGTCAATGTCCTCATTGGGGAACCTGAAAGGCAGGCTTAGAGCTTCATATGCTGTGCTCAAAATAGAACTTAGAAGAGAGAACGTAATCTAGTTGCACTATGATAGCGTTATTCTTATGTTTCACTCTCCTCGTTACTATTTCAATCCTACTGTGTTGTATGGTTCTGGTTATTGCGGCTCATGCCTTGTTATCTAAAATGCAGTTGTTTTATTAAACCAATCTTTAAAACTCAAACTGCCTTTGTCATTTATATATGAGACCACACTGTGTATGAGAGAACTGGTTGGGATCTGAGTGACCACGACTTCCCTGGGAAGCACTATGATGTCATGCGCTCGGCTGACCAATTGTCTCTTCCCTTTGGGAGAGATGAGGCACTGCTAGTTAACCGGAGCTCAACCCGGATTTGGGGTGACAAGGGTCCTTCGCCGTGGGTTAGACTTAGTCCCCCACACTGTGAACGATCTTGCCGCCCAAAAATCCAGTAGACTCATTAGGATAATGAGAGCCTACGCGACAGTATGAGATGTGAGAAGCAGTGCCATCCTCTTACCTGTGTCTCACTAGAAGTATTGCATCATGATGGTGTTTCAGTTGTCAATATCTTCTTCTTCCGCCTCCTCTTCTTCACTGTTCACAGGCTCTACAGCTGCCACAAGACCAGCATCAGGCCCATCCTCCTACAGAAAAGGCACCTGGCGTCGCAAAACCAGGTTGTGCAACATACAACATGCCACGATGATCTGGCACACCTTCTTCGGTGAGTAGTATAGGGAGCCACCTGTCAGATGGAGGCACCGGAATCTGGCCTTCAGGAGGCCAAAGGTGGGCTCTATTATCCTCCTAGTTCACCCATGTGCCTCATTGTAGCGTTCCTCTGCCCTTGTCCTGGGATTCCTCACTGGGGTCAGTAGCCATGACAGGTTGGGGTAACCAGAGTCACCTGCAAATATCGAGGGACAACTGTTAGACATCCTCCAACCATTAGGGACTTTCCCATACCCAGACACCTATTTAAACTGTGTGGGGACCTTGGGCTCACCTATTAGCCACACACGGTGCCTCTGGAGTTGCCCCATCACATAAGGGATGCTGCTATTCCTCAAAATGTAAGCATCGTGCACAGAGCCAGGATACTTTGCATTGACATGGGAGATGTACTGGGCTGCCAAACACACTATCTGCACATTCATAGAATTGTAGCTTTTCCAGTTTCTGTACACCTGTTCATTCCTGCGGGGGTACAAATTCCACATGTGTACCATCAATGGCACCAATGATGCACCACATAGGTTTCACAAGGCTGTTTAGCACAATCGTGAAATAATCTTTGTGTGCCTTTGTCTGTCCGTATTCCTGGCCAAAAGTGCTGTGACGCAGTTAGTTGGCCTGCCATGTGGCCACCTGAAATGGCAGCTGCCTGGCCTGTAAGGAGGGACAAGGGGAAATGAGGTAACTGCGCCGGCGTTGTGCAGCGTCGCGGTATGCGGTCGAAGACCGCTGTGCAATTCAGCATTGGTTATCATTGGGCCCTATGGGTTCCAGGAGCCAATGACGATGTACGCCGGCGGTGACGGTACGCACCGCCACGGACGTGACCACCATTTTCTATCAGTTCCTTCACTTGATACCTGACCTTCAACAGGAGAGGACCCACACTGCAAGTGCTGCAGTGACCTGTGTGTGGAAGCGACAATGGCTACAATGTCTGGGGAAAAGGGCCCCTCCTTTCACTGCGGAGGAGTTGGACAAAATGGTGGATGGTGTCCTCCCCCAGTACACGCCACAGTCCTCCAGACAAACAGGTGGGAAAACTGTGTGCATGGTGGATGGCATATGATTGTATGGAGTGTCGTGGATGGAAGAGACGGGGGAGGCACAGGCCAGCATGTGAGGATGGTGAGTGTATGTTTTTCTGGGCCAGGGTGGGATGTTTGTGGCCAGTGAATGATAAGAACTGGACGGGTGAGTAACATCCATTTTTACTTCACTATTCCTCTAGGTCAGCACCCACCAGAAGAAGGGTATTTGGCGTGCCATCACCAAGGAAGTGCAGACCCCGGGGCTCTACCATAGATGGAGCACCCACTGCCGGAAAAGATGGGAGGACCTGCGCCGCTGGAGCAAGAAGACGGCGGAGGCCCAGCTGGGGATGGCCTCCCAATGTGGAAGGGGTGCCTGTCACTCCATGACCCCCCTGATGTACCGGATCCTGGTGGTGGCATATCCTGAGTTGGATGGGCGCTTGAGGGCATCACTGCAGCTACAAGGGGGTGAGTACAGTCTCATTCAGCTGACTTTGCACGCTTAACGAGGTGTCTGTGTGGGGGCGGAGGGCTGTGGGTTCCCCAAGGCCAGGGCAGACGCACCAAGGTACATCCATTATTTGCTGGCTCAGTGCCACTCCAAACCCAAAGGTGGTAGTTGCCCTCTACACCTAGTCAGGCTCCTAGGGGTTCCAGCTGTGCATGAAATGGGTCTAGGCAGAGTCCCCCATGGGCATGTGCTTTTCCCCTGCACTGTTAGTGCATGCGCTAGTGCATAGGGCTGTTCCCTGTGTGTTGTGTCTGCCAGCGATAGTGATGTTGCAGGCATTGACCATGTGTCTCTTCTGTCTTTCCCCCCCTTTTTGTTTTTTCACCCTGTCCTTGTGTGCATTAGCATCATCTGGCAGAGGAGCATTGGCACCAGAGCAGGAGGGAGCTGCAACCCACATGGCCCTAGAGGGTGAATTTTATGGAGTCTGAAGGCACCAGTGGGACGGAGGGCGAGGGGAGCTCCACAACGGGGACAGGAGCAGACACCAGGGACAGCGACTCCTCCTCTGATGGGAGCTCCCTTGCGGTGGCAGGCACCTATCTGCCCACCACAACAACAGGTCCAGCCGCCAACCCCCTACCAGCACCGCCCTCCCAGCAGCCTCTCATCGAGTTTCCCATGCCCGCTCACCCAGGACAGTGGCCATCTCCTTTGCCCCAGGCACCTCAGGCCCTGCCCTAGTCAGTCCTGCTGCCCTCAGTGAGGAGGCTATTGACCTCCTGAGATCCCTCACTGTTGGGCAATCAACCATTTTGAATGCCATCCAGGGTGTCGAGAGGCATTTGCAACAAACAAATGCATACCTGGAGGGCATTCATTCTAGCATGGCGGCCCAACAGAGAGCCTTTCAGGCTCTGGCCTCAGCACTGATGGCAGCCATTGACCCTGTGTCCAGCCTCCCCCCTCCAATATCCACTACCCAGACCCAATCTCCTCTACCTCAGCCTATCCCAAGCACACCTTCAGACCAGCATGCACACTCATCAACACACAAGAGTGGACATGGCAAACATAAGCACCACATATCCCACAGGCACTCACACAAGCACCAGACCCATGCAGACACACCAACATCCACTGCCTCCACTGTGTCCCCCTCCTCCACGTCCTCCTCCTCCCTCCCAGTCTCGTCTCCACTTACTCCTGCATGCACTACATCCTCAGTCACTACCTCCATCACCAGCACGCCCATCACCACACACGCTCACGTGCACTCACCACCTCCTCTACCATGCACACGTCCCCTGGACGTCTACCAGGCTGTCTAAGGTCTGTTGCAGCAGTTGAACTCACTCACAGTAAGAGCATTGTGATGGGACACCCCCTTACGGTATTGTTCCCTCACTCAATTGAAGTTTTGCTCACGAGATCAAGGAGCCAGCACTTGACAAGTGCAAGATTAACAAAATATGAAACCATTATCCTGGGATCCCCAAATGGGTCGATCAAAAGATATACAGTGCTTAACCCGGCAACTTTGCTTCCAAACGAAAATACTGAAATTGACAAAATGGATGACATTGAACATGACTACCTAGAAGTAACTGAATTATGCATAAAACCAAGACCCGATGTTAGAGATACCTGTTTGGAAGAGAATAACCATATTGTCTTTGTTAATGTTTCCTGCTTGAGGGATAATACAGGCATGTTAGAAGCAGGATATGCCGTATGCACTATCTCTGGTATACTGGAAGCATCCTGGCTTCAAGGAGTATATTCTGCACAAGTGGCAGAGTTGGTAGCTCTTACCAGAGCGTGCCATGTTTCTGCACAGCTTAAGGTCACCATTTATACAGACAGTGAGTATGGATTCAGAATAGTTCATGACTTTGGCCAATTGTGGTCACAGAGAGGTTTCCTGACCGCTTCTGGCTCACCAGTGAGAAATGGTGAAAGAATCCACAAACTGTTGCAAGCTATTCAGTTGCCTGAAAAGAATTGCTGTGGTGAAATGCAGTGCACATCTGAAATCACAGGATTTTTTGTCAATGGGAAATGGGTATGCGGATCAATTTGCAAGGTTTTGGCATGGAACTGTACACTGTTCAAAGAGAAATGGGAATTGTTAACTGAGGACAATGAAATGTATCCTAGTTATGCTTTACATGTTGTAGATATTATGGAGGAATTGAAAACTTTGCAGGACAACGTACCTAAAGATAAGAAAAAAGAGTGGGTCAAAATGAAGTGTGCTCAGAGGGAGGACAATATCTGGGTATCAGTGGAACGAATGGTAGTTTTGCCAAATAGTCTGCTAACTCAAATGGCTAGATATTATCATGGTCAAGCACATGTTGGGAGGGATGACCATGATCCGGACATTTAAACAATTTTGGTTCAACCCCAAGTTTAGACAGGTTGCTGAAGCAATTTGCCAGAGGTGCACTGTTTGCCAGCAGATGAATATGGGAAAAGGGACATTGGTCAATATGAGCCTAATTGGAAAAGCTGGAGGTCCATTTAGCAGAATACAGATGGATTTCATTGAGATGCCTGTGTGTGGAGGATTGAGGTATGTGTTGGTGATTGTGTGTATCTTTAGTCACTGGATTGAAGCTTACCCTACATGAAGAATGACAGCCTTACAGTAGCCAAGTTACTGCTTAGGAACTGATACCACATTTTGGGTTTCCGGTCTCTTTAGAGTCAGATAGAAAAAGCCACTTCAATAATGAAGTAATCAAATTGCTATGTTCAGCTTTAAACATTGAGCAGAAACTGCACTGTAGTTACCGCCCAGATGCTTCATGACTCATGTAACAAATAAATGGTACCTTGAAATCACGAATGGCAAAGACGTGTGCATCTACAAATCTGAAATGGCCTGATGCACACTGTTACTACTGATGTCAATGAGAAGTACACCCGACAGGAAAACAGGACTGTCACCACACGAGATCCTCATGGGCAGAGCAATGAAGTTGCCGGCGGTCCCTGAAAATGCTTTTGTAAACATTGCAGATGATATGGTGTTGGACTACTGCGAAGGTCTGGCTGATGTGGTTGGCTCTTTCTCCCTATCAGGTGGAAACCACCACACTGCAACTGTTTCAAGACCAAAGACACAACCTGAAAGCAGGGGACTGTGTTGTGATACGAAAGCATGTGAGGAAGTCATGCTTGGAGCTCCACTGGAAAGGTCCCTAACAGACAGTGTTGATCACAACCACAGCTGTAAAGTGTGCTGGACTACCAAATTGGATCCACAGCAGCCACACTCCGAAAATGCCAAATCCTTCGGATAATAAAGAAGTGTTGTTGAGAGTACCAACAACGTCCAGAGACACTCCAGGCTTGGAGAAAGGAGAAAGCGAACCAGAAACTGTACCTGAACAGACCACATCCAACATAAACACTCCTGTGAGAGACGAAGTGGAAGAGATATAGGAGAGTGACAATGAACCAAGCTCAACTGAGGTAGCAGGAAAGTCTGATCAAAGGTGGGCTCTCCCAGAAGCAAACAATCTTGAAAGAGAAATAGAACAAACGACAGACCCCAGCGGGGAAGGAGTTGAGGCAGATCAAGCCACATACATTTGACTCCTCCAGAAATGGTTGCGGGTTCGTCAAAAGAAGATATCACATATCAAAGAAAACCTGTAAGTCCCGCACTGATAAGAGCAGGAACAAGATGGCTATTGAAAGGAGATAAGGATCCGGAATCACCACTGAAAGGGAAGAAAGCAATCAGAGTACCAACAATCGAGGAAGAGGTTGATACTACTAGAAAGGAAGATTTGAGTGGAGATCGAAGACTCAAAAGAAAGAGAATTGCAAATTGAAGGTACTCAGGTCCTGAATGGGCATATTTATCTACCAGTGAGTGGCAGAAAATATTTTTCTATTTTTGTATTGACCGAGATATTCAAGGCCAATATTTTGGTACGTGAAGGGAACTGATGAACTGGATTGTTATAGAACTGCAAACTGAAAAAACAAATGCAATGAAAAGAGACTGTTGAAATTAACCGGATAAGACATTTTTGATAACCTGATATGACGAACTGCTAAACTGATTTTGACAAATTACCTATTTTTAACAAGGGTCCTGGAAGAAAGACTGTAAGCTGTAAGTAATTGCTGATAGAAGATTTAAGATTTGTTTTGTTTTGTTTTTTATTTTCGCTGCATAGCTATTTTTTTGCATTGCTTCTAATTTTTGATCTTTGACAGACCATGAGTAACCCAAATCAGCAGGGTAGAAAGAATACATGCTGTAAATACTTGGGTATTGGTTTAGCGATAGTATGTGTGATATTGTGTTTGGTGTTGATTGTAAACATGACTGTTCTTGGTAAGAATGGAGCCAACCATACCTAAGCTATAGAGACAACCACTACACTCACAGAGATGGAGAAGTTTAAGTTAGATGAGAAATATCTGCACGTAGATGACACACAGGGAGAACTTTCTTTTAATGTTTTCTATCACTTAATGCATGAGTATGTTGATGCAATGGATGCAATAGAATGTTATGTTTGTACACACATTCCTGCCTCAGTCAAGGAAGGAGTTACCGATCATAGCTTGCCTTTAACTTACGGCATAAGTTGTAGTCTATTACTAACAAGATTGTATAACCAGGAGTATATTCAGTATTTCTATTCTAATTATGATGTAGTATTTTCATTCAATCCTATAATTAAGTACCTGAGTAGAATACCTAGGGAAAATAACATAGAAATAGTGAGAGGATTCTTTGAGCCTACATTAACCTTTGGAACCGCATACGCACACCAACATAATTTAACATGCTTGCTTACACCAGTAGAAAGGATCTTTTCAGATCACACAGAGGATAGAAAAAGAGCATTAAAAGAGAAAATAGATAAATGGGTAGTAATAAGGACAGCAGGAAATGAGCATGCGTTTAGTGACACAACAACACAAGGGAAATTAGCTTTAGATGCACAACACGTAGGAATGCTTTGTGTATATACACCTAAATCTAGAGTAGATTCAGTGTTTGTGGGAACGAGTGAATACAGACATGTGTTTTTGTTTCAGAATAAATGGACATTCATGTTAGATGGACAGGATCCAGCATTTCCAGGAATTTATTACATCTGTGGACAAAATGCATATTACCGTCATCCTCGAAGATGGTATGGCACATGTTATTTGGGGATTGTTTTCCTGGAAATGAACCAACTTAAAGACTTGAGTAAATTACTTTAAATGACTGAATCACACCTTCAAAGACAAAAGACAGAAACAGTCTCTAGTGTAGTTGGAGACATATATGGAGCAGTAATTCCCTCAGTGGGAGTTGTCCTGAATTCTATCAAAATCCAACAGTTGTCTACTCTTGTGGATAGCATGCTGAGTATTCAGGAGCCATTCTCCTAATGGATACAGAGATGGCTGCGGTAAGAGCTATGACTTTTCAGAACCGCCTTGTGTTAGACATCCTTTTAGCAAAGGAGGGTGGAGTTTGTAAATTGCTGAGTCTGCAACATTGTTGCTCATATATTCAAGATAATAGTAGAGAGATTAGAGATCTTATTGCAATCTAACTAAAGATAAAGCTGACTTAAATGAACTAACTGAACCAAATTTATGGGAAAATGTTGGCAAGGGTATTGCTTCTGTGGGGAATTGGTTTGGCAACCTGGGGTCAGGGATATTAATGAAAATAATAAAAGAGATTTTGGGGGTCATTACGACCCTGGCGGTCGGCGGAGAAGCGGCGGTCTTAACGCCAACAGGCTGGCGGTAAACATTTTGAAATTATGACCATGGCGGTTACCGCCATGGTCATCCGCCACTTCTCCGTTCTGCCCGCCAGGACGGAGAAGACCGCTGGGCTGGAGACCTGGGTTTCCAGCCCGGCGGTCGTCACAATACCGCCGGCGGTATTATGACCCGGCTGACCGCCATGGATTTCATGGGGTTTGGAACCGCCATGAAATCCATGGCGGTAAGCACTACAAGTGCCAGGGAATTCCTTCCCTGGCACTGATAGGGGTCTCCCCCATCCCCCACCCCCACCCCGAGTCCTTCCCCTACACCCCCCACCACCCCTGCCCCCCCAAAGGTGGCACGACCCTCCTCCCCACCCCTACCCCGACATTACCTTACACATACACACCCGACACGCACTCAGGCACCACCAACACACCTACACGCAGACACACCAACATACATGCCAACTGCCACACACACACAGTCATACACGCACACCCTCATTCAGACATACACGCACACATCCATACAGACATACATACAGACAGACACGCACTCATTACCAAACACACAACACCCCTGCATGCATACACGCACTCACACACCCCCTCTACATACATACACTCACACCCCCATGCACGCAGACAACACACAACACCCCCCTCCCCTACCGGATGATCAACTTACCTGGTCCGTTGATCCTCCGGGAGGGGACGGGATCCATGGGGGCTGCTCCGCCGCCACCACACCCTCAACAGAACACTGCCACGCCGAATCACAGGACGTGATTCGGTGGGCGGTGTTCTGTTGACGTGGCGGTGGAGCAACCTTCACTTCCCCACCGCCCGCCAGTATGGCTGCTGGTGGCTCTCCGTCCGAAAAAGGACAGAGGGCTGCCAGCAGTCAAAATGCGCTGAGCGGAAAACCGCCACCACTGGCGGTCTTCAGCACGGCGGTCCCTCGGCGGCCTTGTAAAAAGACCGCCAAGGTCAAAATGACCCCCTTTGACTATTGTGATTTGTTTAATTGTAATATGGGGAATACGTAAAATGTATAATGCGATTAAAAGAAAAAGATTGAAGAAGAATCAGAGGAGGAAATAAACTGAAATGGAAAAATTGTTTAGGGGAAATTCAAAGAGAGAAAGAATTAATAAAAACTTAACAGAGGCCAAATTGTGAAAGAAAATTTGTGGGGTAACTTTTAGTGTGATTACATATTTAGTCATCAGAGGAGGGATTGTGAGCATTTAAGTTTTACTAATAAATATTTCACATATTCTGTATCTTGAATATGCATAGAAAATGACTTAACATAGAAATTAACATGTAACTTGAAATTGTGCCCACTAGAATGGCCGCCACCTAAATGAAAACGTTTTATTAAAGATATATTAATGTTTCTTTGGAGTTTATTTTAATGATAAAATGCACTAATGGGTTATACTTAGGATTAAATGCTATGTATTTGCCTAAATTTAACTATAGGCCTCAAGATGACAAGTCCTAGACTTTAACATTACACAGCTCTAGTGTTGCACAGCAATTTTATATGAAAAATGCAGTGTCAGAATAAAATATGATCTCATGCTTGCTGAATTATAAAGAATGTAATTGTTTCTAACTGAAGGTTGACCAAATCATATGAACGAGCAAATGTTTTTTCTGTCTTGATAAGAAACTGTGTATTAGGTAATGTGTTTAGAAACGTGAATGTTCCAAAACTGCTACAAATGTTACCATGTGTGTGAAGACAATGTTCCCAGGAACTAACAATGGATGTACTGACAGAAGGATGGAAGGAGGTAAATGTTGCTTCTTGACAAGTCGAACGACATTCGTAAAGGGAGAAGAACCAATCATAAACATGTGAAAGGCTGTTAGTTATATCTCTGATTTAGAATATTAATTTTATTTGATTAATGGCTATAGTATGATTCTCTGACCAATAACAACGTGGGACAATTTTAACTTTACAGCACTGCACTTAGAATTTTGAGTCAATCTTTGACACCTCACTTCGATTCTTTCTCTGCTGAGACCTTACACCACTGTTTATTACGTGCTCCATGCGTAAATGCTGGTGCTCACTTTTGCACCTGATGCTTAGAGCTCTTTGCACCTTTTTGCTGCCTATCTTAGATAATTCTTTCAAATGGTTCGGAGAGCTTAGAGTATCCGATCCTGAACCATTACCCTTTCCAAGTCCTGTTGCTGATGCTGACCAAACTGATGCCCGCCTGACGAAAACCAATCACTGCTTGCTGATCCATATAAGGAGAGGTATACTAATCTGTAAATGTCTTTGCTATTGATTTGTCTTTTGTTTCTAGGTATCAACTGCTGCCTTTTGATATAGCCATAGTTAGATGTTTTCCAAATTTATGTTGACTAAACTTTTGCATGAAGCCCAAACATGCTGATGCTAATCTGATATTATAGAGATTTACATCCATTCAGCTAAAATACTGATTGATGTTACTCAAATGCTGAATGCAAATGTATGTTATTTCTATTGCGCAATTACTCTTATTGTTGACTTGTACTTTGACGTTAGAAGGACTAATTGTTAACACCTTAGTTAAGTTGTGATTCTTTAATAGATTTGCTCAACCTGTGTTGTTCTTGTATAGCATGTGATTTTGAGACTAATTTACGTATATTAACATTGTTAATATGGGTAATACATTTTCTAACTGACACAAAAGGTGTGTTTATTCATGGCCAAATGTGTCATAGTGTGTGAAAATGACTGACGCTAAAGAATTTTATTGTTTGTTTTGATGATATATATGATATGTGCAGACTTAGGGGTGTGAACATCTTAAACGAATCCAAAGGTCCAGCGACCCTTTAAAAGCTTCCGCTTATCAATTTATAACAATAAATCAATAAGGTCAGACACGCTCACACGGGTTGCATAGTGTAGGAAGCATGAGGCGTATTTATGACTTTTGTGGTGCAGGGCAGCGCAGCAAGTCATCTTGCTGCGTTGCTCTGAGTCACAGGGAAAGGGCAGGAAAGTGCTACATTTATCCAATACATTTTGGAAGCCTAGCTCCAACACAGGCACCTTGCACCATGGTGCAAGGGTGCCCATCTTGTAGTGCAGAATTGTTTTTGAGAAGGAAGGGGCCCCTTCCTGCACAAAAACAATCATGTGAAGCTTTTACCTCTATGTGTGCTGCAGAATGCCTTGCACATAGAAAGAGGAAAAATTAGGGGTAATAAAGATATTTCTTTTTGTTACATCTCTCATAGGGAGGCGTATCTTTTTGGTGCTTTCTCAAGTTTACCAGATTTTGTAAATCTGGAAGTGCATCAAAAACCATGGGAGTTGTGAGGGAACACCCAAGAAATGCCCACGGAACACCTACCTGGCACAGAGTAATGCAACACAGTGATTTGTGCTGCGTTGCATTACTCCAGATTTTTGAAGCAATTCAAAGCCACACAAAGTGATTCTGCGTGGCGTAAAAAATCTGATTCAAGGTTTGCATCACTCTTGCGCCAGGTTAGAGAGACAGAAACTGGGTCATAAATTTTGTCCTGTGTGTTTTTGTAGCCTGTATCCGCATGACTCTAGAAAAGGGCAATGATTCCTAAAGCCCCTGGATTCAATCACCACCTCACTCCCTCTTTGTTTCATTCTACAAGACTGCAAGTCTTCCATTTCTTTCAGAACAACCCTGTCTCAGAGCCAACACAATCGTTTCTGGCAACTCAGCTACACTATGATGATTGTAGAATTCACCCCTCAGCCTGTGCTTCATTAAAATAAAGTTGGAGGCCAGAAGGCAGGGTGCCATGAATCATTGCAGTGCTAAACATTAGTAGGACCCATGATTCATTATTTCAAGGTGAACTACCTTGTGATTTTCAAACTCAGAGGACCTGCTGCTTTTCCTCCAAAACCACATCTCTCTCACACACAAAACTCAGTTGGCTTTCTCAGCCTTCTATTGTGATATTGCAGGCTCTGCACTGCTCTGCTGAAATCACATGGGGGGTCATTCCGACCCTGGCGGTCATAGACCGCCAGGGCCGGGGACCGCGGATGCACCGCCAACAGGCTGGCGGTGCATCCAGGCCAATTCTGACCGCGGCGGTAAAGCCGCGGTCAGAAAAGGGAAACCAGCAGTTTCCCGCCGGTTTTCCCCTGGCCTGAGGAATCCTCCATGGCGGCGCTGCAGGCAGCGCCGCCATGGGGATTCCGACCCCCTTCCCGCCAGCCTGGTTTTGGCGGTTTTGACCGCCAGAACCTTGCTGGCTGGAACGGGTGTCGTGGGGCCCCTGGGCCAATGGCATGGGCACTGCAGGGGCCCCCTAACAGGGTCCCACAAAGATTTTCAGTGTCTGCATAGCAGACACTGAAAATCGCGACGGGTGCAACTGCACCCGTCGCACCCTTTCCACTCCGCCGGCTCCATTCGGAGCCGGCATCCTCGTGGAAGGGGGTTTCCCGCTGGGCGGGCGGGCGGCCTTCTGCCGGTCATTCGGCGTGCGGTTACCGCCACCGGCGGGAGTCAGAATGACCCCCATGGTCTCTGCAGCTTCTCGAATACACAAACACTACAACTGTAATTTTTATCAGGCCCACTGAATCCTCACAGAAAGCCATACCCTCTTAAAAGAAATCGAAGCTCCTAAATAGTAGAACAAAGCAGTAAAATCAACCTAAAAGCCAGAGGAGGGATGGCATATAATAAGGACTCCTATACCAATACCCCAGCATCTATGGACTGTTCTTA
Source organism: Pleurodeles waltl (assembly GCF_031143425.1). Lineage (NCBI taxonomy): Eukaryota > Metazoa > Chordata > Amphibia > Caudata > Salamandridae > Pleurodeles > Pleurodeles waltl. The sequence continues at coordinate 723,596,940 of NC_090448.1, read as the reverse complement.
AATATAGACGCACAATGTGAACATAATTAGCAGGGGTGGGCAAAAAATTCCACTCCGCAGGTAGAGTTCGCAGAGTTTTGCCCACTCCACATTTCGCTTGGCGTGTGAAGTTCTGGCAACACTCTGCTAACCGTTGCTTGGCGGAGTCTTTTCTCATGCGTGCCTTGCCAATGGTAAATTGGCGAGCATGAGTGAGAATTTGGACTTACTAGCATGATTTTCAGTGCTAGAATGCTTCCTGACGTGATTTCTCAACGCAAACAGTCTTGGTAAGTCACTACTCCTTGCACTGAAAAAGCTGCTGCTCAAGTTGAGAAAGCTATCGCTCAAACAGAAAATCTACTAGAACCCGCGCCCTCTGGCACATCGCATAGTGCTGCTCTTGCTGATTTTACAGTGCGAAACAAGCTCCTTGCTCCGTGGAATCGCGCTGCGTTTTTAGGTAACGCTGAAAGTTCCGCCCAAGCCTAATAATTAGACTTCTTTTCCAACTAATGTTTGAGGACTCTTAATGCAATTGAACACACTCAAGACTACAACTTCTGGAATCCTCTCATATGTTAAGGGAAAGCCCAGTCCTGCAAAACAGATGTTGCATGCCATGAAGTTATCGGCGAACAGTAGGAATTAGTGTTTGGTATAAACAGGAGAGCAGAGAACATTTTAATGTAAATGTTTTGCTTTCTGCTGTTTCTTCAAAACAATATACTGCAAAGAAAGGATGAATGGCAGGAAATGCATGTATAGTTACTAGTAGACTTCCTTAGCCCTTCTGGTTCTCATCACATTAATTATATAAGAGATGCCACCATCACTCGCAGGAGAAGGATACAGGAAGTAAGTCACGGCTCCATCCACCCTAAAGGCGATTTCGGATTAACGCATGGCACAGTACTTATTGTTTCTTTCTCCTGCCCATGACTTGGGAAGGAATGGAAAGCAGAAACTTTTTTTAGGCACGGATAAAGTGAGCAATTGCCCAAGGCCCACAAGCCTCCAACAGTCCCCCTCGGAAAGTTAACATTTTCTCTAACTCACTTCTTAGCATTTCGGTACCTCAACACTCAGTATATATTTCAAGATTTTTGCTCAACATAGGGCTTGAATTAGCAGAAAATGGGCAATACAATTCTAAGTCGTTCCAAACAAGGGTCACAAAATTATTTCTGGGCGGCCCCCATAATCCTTAACACTGACAGGAGGTCGGGTTCCTGAAGTGCTTAGACCTGCCATGGTAACATCCAGGGTCTCTGGTGTGCACAGATTGTGAAGAGGCTGTGGAACGAGTTCCACACTTACCCTGGTACAACAAAGTTGTCCGCAGTACTAAGAAACAACAGACCTTCAGGTGAGTGTGCTGTCCCTGGAGGATCAGTCAGGTGTGTTAAGGCCATTCACCTGGAGTTTGAGCTTGGGAAAAATAGCAGGGTTGTTTCTTGGTGCACACACGACTTCAAACTACACACGACTTTATAGTGGTCTGTATTTGCGCAAGCATGATGAGTTTCTCACTTTTGTACGCATGCGCAAGCTTTCATACTGTGTGTAGATGTGTAAGTAATCATGGAAGATGTTTGTTGGTGCTCATGGACTGAGGTTGCTGAGCGTTATTATGAGCAAAAACAGCAGGAAAAAGCAGGACCCTGGAGAGTCCTTATTGTCTTGTTGACTTGACACTACGGCTGTCGTACAATATTCTACTAAGGTGACTCCTCGGACACCTTACTCATCTTACTCTGGGGCTAATGGGAAGAAGAGCAAATAGAGACAACAATGATCAAAGGGGTAAATATATGGATAAAGAAACATTTCCAGAAATTCTGCCTAGCATCAAGACTTAGATTGAGTTCCCAGGTGAAGAGTCCCCAAGCACTTTTGCTGAGCCTCTGTTGAGGCAATTTCCGCTTGCACCCGCTATGGGTCTGCCTATACTTCAACAAGTCACAGAAGTCAGCATCTGGTAGAGCAGTCACAAGCCACTGGCAGGCCAAGTACCTTGATGATGTCTGCCTATACGAAAATACTTTCCCTTTCCGCCCCATGGATCCTAATCAAAGCAAAAATTAGATGCTGCAAAAAGTATAGCAAGTATCGTTTTTTTATATGTATTTTTTTCCAGTTTCACTTTTCTTTCTAGTTTAGGTTGGGAATTTACCTGACACTACGGTCGTGATGATGCCATTGACTCGAAGTGGCACCCAGATACAGCGGAAACATGTTAACGAGTACTGATATAAGGAAAGTTGTGTTTCTATTACAGTGCCTCGTGTTCTTTGAATCTTGTTAACGATATCCTAATATTAAAATTGGAAGGATACATAAAGTCGATTTCAGCTCACCACCATATAACTAAAGCTCCCCAAGGGCAGCTGAGCGTGTCCCAGTATTAGCTACATGTTACGAACCGCATGACATGCCAGGAAATGTGGGAGCAGGTTTTTATCCTAAAAGAAATGGAGCAGAGTGGATGCTCTAGCAAACGCGGTTCCTCTTAATCCTTGGTTAGGGGTCTAAGCACTAATCGTTTTGGGCTAAATAACATGATTTTCATTTTTTTTTAAAAAGGTTTAAATAAACCGTGTATTATTTTTCCGACTAACATCGTACACTCTTGAAGCTGGTACGTACGTGTATTAGAGAGAGAACTGGGCAAATGCTTCTGGCAAGCAGTCGGTGAGTCAAAGCAAAGGGTTAACATTCTGACTATCATTTTGGCAGCTGGGAATCGTGCATCAAAAAAGCACCGTAGTCATCAGTGAGTCCCGCTCACAGCCCATCTCACAGCTGTAGGGGACCATTTAATTGGCAATGCTAAACGTTCCCGGGACAGGTAGCTGGGATGGAGGGCAAAGGTGATTATAGTTGTATTTCCCTCCAGTATACGGTTGAAAACAGCTGCGTCCTGGTGCTGTTTTGATGTGCAAACTAGCTGAGGAGCTGCAAGACCCATCTTACGTGCACCATAGCGATGCAGATGGAAAGGCTGCCTTCCTGCAGCGAAGACACCCCACGAGCATAATGCCAGTTGATGAAAAGTGATGCATACGCATATTTCAGCTTCATTTTACGGCGAACACGAATCGCTGGTTAGTCTCTGCGTTGCAATCGCGCCCTCTGACTCGCTCAAATGAATACATGTTCTTAGTTTACTACCGTTGCCTCCGGTTCTAGGCCTTACTTCCCCCTTTTGAGAAATATTTTTGAGGTTGATCCAGCACGGCGCCCTATTTCTTTACCTGTGGTCCAATGAATCTTTCCTCTCTGTTCTAAAGAGGTGGAGAGAGAATTTTACCAGATTTTTTAAATCAATTACAATTCAATTTAATAGTTGCACAGTAAGCCACAGGGTCCACATTAAAGTTTTAAAGGGTTTTATTACAGACTGGAAGCAAAAGGTACATAAAGTGAGTCTCAAAACCATGGTATAGATATACAAATTCACCAATGGAGAATTAAGGCATTGCACAATATTAAATCAAAGCAACATATACAAATACCTTAAATTCAATAGCAACAATGCAGAAAATTAGGAAAAGTATGTGATATCTGGATTCTAAAATCAAGTTATCTCGCCTAACCATTGAATCTAGCTCATAAACTAATCTAAGACAAAAGGAATAGCTGAGAAAGGATAGCAAACAGAACTTCAGTGGCATAAAGCCACCTAGAAAGTATAAGGTCTGTACCTCAAAAAAGTCCACTTTGAGCAAGAGGCAAAGGGAATCTGAATCTCTTGCCAACTAAACAACACTTAAATCTTGTTTTTTCCAGCTGTGATAACATCATAACCAAAACTCTCATTTGAAAAACAAAACCGCAAATCAATTATAATTGACACTTCAGTCTTCAGCACTCCACCGGGATACACACACGCTCACGTTCAGGAATCTTAAAAGCTATAGCTGCAAATTCCAGGATACTCCTCCAATCCTGTAGTGCTTCTCTCAGTCTCTCTTATGGCTTATGTACAACAAGCTCCTTTTTAGTTTCACCTCTGGCAGCTTTGGAAAAACAAGCTTTCACATTGAAAATTAGAACACACAAAAAGAATGTGCCCTTCACTCCAACCAAACTAAAAATGAACACAAATATACTTTCAGTTCAATATACTTTCAGTGTCAAACTTGACGAATATAAAATTATTATAAAGCATAACATTTCTAAAATACTATAACAAAGACGTCCTTGCAAAAGAGGATTAAATGTGGCTTACATGAAACATTAACTTCATTGCACAGTTTTACTAAAATTAGGCCCAGGAGTTCTGCTACATGGAAGTCTGCGAAATGCCCAAAAAAACTCCACCGCATTACGTGGAGTTCTGGGAGTGGCTGAGTTTGGGTAAGTTGCACTGTTCGTGCTGATTTTTAGAGGGGGCTAACTTCCTTCTACTGCTCGAGTAGATTTTTCTACTCAAGCGGCAGCTTCCTCAATGTGAGCAGCAGCTTTCTCAATGTAGGTGGTAGTGACCTGTCGCAATCTCCTGTGTTCAGAAATCTCGCTCACCAACAGAGCTATTTCTCTCACTTAACGTTGGCAAGCCGCGCAAGAGAAAAAACTCTGTTCTGCATCGCTTTGCAGAGTCTTTTTGGAACTCTCCGGAGAGTGGGCAAAACTCCATGAACTCCGCCTGAATAGCGGAATTCTTCACCCATCCCTAACTAATACATTTTAGTGCACTATGTTTATCAATTCATTTTAGGCATTTCAAAAATAAAAAATACCCCCCCTTTTTCTCACGTTTTTAGAAGCATAATGGCACAGGTAGGTTACCCTCTTTTAACCCATCCTCTGATGACGTGTAACGTCATCACAAACCCACTTCATTCTTGAAAGAGACTCTCTAAAATCTAGTCGTTTTGAAAAAGCGTTCATCTGAATTCTTCCAAACTTTTCATATCATTGTAATATTTACAATATCTTCCAACTCAGCCTCTGCTCTCTTTCTTTTTCATTGAATCGTCACTCCTCTGAAAATTTTGTATGCAACTAACAGAATTATTCCCACTATTGGAATAATCAACAATGGTCTCAACATGAAGTCTCCAATTCCACTCCTCAAATTTCCTTACCATCTACCTAGAGTAGAAAACCCATTTCCAATCTCTTCACATGAACCAGTCACCTCGAACTCTTTCAAATCCTTTGTCAACCCTTAACTATTCTAGATAAACTTCTGCAAATCCTTACTTTTATCAGGAATGAAAGTACATTGTTGGACCTTAAACATCCAACAGACTCCGTCCTCTTTTGCACGCAACTTGTCTAACACAAGTCCATTTTGCAAAACCATTGACCTGATCACTATAATCTCACAATTTATGACCAGTAACACTCCAGCAGTACTAGTGGCTAGTTTATCCACTAAAGTAGACAACCTTTTTATAATAAAATCATTCAAAATCACTCCCACAGATGGAATTAAAGCACCAAAGATGTCTCATACCACTTCTCCTGCACTCACACCTTGCTTAGATCTAGAACATGGGTACTCACAAATATTTTCCCTGGAGCCGCACTGTTTGGTCTTTGATGTGACAGAGGGCCGCGTTGCTGCCAGTATGGTGGCAGTCGGAGGGCTGGAGGTAGGGTGGGGAGGGGTAGTGGTAAAGTGTGTGTAGGGCAAGTGAAGCACATACATCTAGGGTCTGAATTGCCCACTGTGAAACCAGAAACGTGGGTGTAAATCCTGGCTTCTCCACTTAATCAAATTGTGTGATCCTAGGCAAATGTTTTATTTCACTTTACCTCCTTTTTTCGTTTTTCTTCATCATCACATATAAGAACCTTGAAATATGTCTTCAGGATGTATGCTGTATAAAACCTTCTGTGTCTGATTTAATAAACTATAATGTTGTTCATGTTTTATAAAAACCCAGCCCTCTCAAAGAGTTCACATAACAACTGACTTTCCCTTTAGTTCACAGTTCACACTGTTGTCAGGGTGTGGTGGATGGAAGGGGATGAAAGTTTTTAAATTCATGTTTGAAAACTATGACTTTAAAAAATACTTCTCAATGCAGTGATACAATGTTGAGTACTAAGGTGAAATGGCTTTGCAGGTTAATGAAATGCACTGTTTGAATTCCACACAGAATGCTGCAAGATGTCATTAATAATGGTGTTTCTAAAGTTAAGAGTTCCAGAACACCCTAGCTACTCCTTTTTGTTAACTTCAATTAGACTCTAAATAAATACTTGCCTGTTTATTTTACAATTTTAGTGCCAGTGCTTAGTCGAATGAACAGCAGCACTAGGGCCGCATGTAAATGTCAGGAGGGCCGCATGCGGCCCCCGGGCCGTACTTTGAATATCACTGATCTAGAACCTTGAGTCCAAACAGCATAATCAAAATGTTTTACATGATAAATTTAAGAAAAACAATCCCCAAATAGCACATACCATACCATCCTTTTGGCAGTCTAAAATAAGAACGTTTTCCACAAACAAAATAAACTCCGTGGAAAACTGTGTCCTCTCCGTCCAAATACAACTTCTAGCTCCCTCAAACTTCAAATGTGTGTTCACATTTACTGTTTCCCACAAACACATTAACAGACTCAGATCTTTACATCCAAATGCATAATCGTCCTATATGTTCCCAGTCTACAGATAAGGCAGCTAAGTTTCCAGCTAATTGATATTATATTTCTCCCTTTGTCCATTTATTTTGACTACGGAAATGCTCATCTAACTGTGAACTGGGTTCCAACCTTCTTCTTCTGTTCTCAACTAAATTCAGGAATTTCTTCTCAACATCTGACAGTATACAAGTTAAATTATGCTGGTGTGCATAAACTGTGTCTAAAGTAGAAACAGGTTTGAAAAATCTTGCAATTATTTTTATTTCCAAGGGAGCCGATGTCTGTTCAAACGGTCAATTATAGGGATCTCTGAAAGAACTAAATCATAGTTTGAAAAATAATACTGATAATGTCCTGTCCTATAAAGCAAACTCAACAAATGACTATATGAAATCCCATAAGTGACAGGAATATGATGATAAGTAATGTCTTCTGAAAGAGAAGCAGGCAATTGAATGCATACATAGAAATTCCTCGCCTCCATAGTCTCTACGTATTTATTTAGCAAGCGGAAATATACATTTGCAGAATAATCTCCATTAGATGCATCTAAGTGTAATGCTTTCTCATCTAACTCACAATTTAGGATTAATAGTTTGGCGGAATCACTAGGTGATATCTTTTCTTCCATAGGACTGGTAGGGGAAAACACTCCGACTAGCAATATTATTAGTATTAGAAAGAAAATGAGCAATAAAGCACCTACTATGTATTCACATCTATTTCTCTTATTTGCCTCCATTATATCTTTAGAATTAGATCTAATATCAAGCAAATATGGCAGCAGCAAAACATGTCTTCACCAATGCAGACAGCAAAAGAATGTTAAAAAGTACATTTATCAACAATATAAAATATGACAAAGAACGTACAAGGTATAATTCAATCACAATGGTTAGTTCACGGCGGTTCAGCTGAACCTGTATATTGACTCCAATACTACCAGAATTCTTGATCTGCATCATTTGCATCATTTGCATCATTTGCAAAGTAGGTCCACTCAGGTAAAGAATACCTACGACTAGGCACTCTTGTTCTTTTTGACTTTCTCAATGCCACACCTTTATCTTCACTTTCACTCAAATCAGAGTTCTTAGTTTCCTTAGCAATCGTCGGTGGCACACACTCTTTAGGCAGACTCACTTTTCATCATTACTGGGTAAACAGTCCTCAGTTTCCACTCGTTTTCTTCCAGCACTCGTTCCTTCTCCGGGCTCTAATTCTGAATCTGACTCATTTGCCACTGAGCAAGACTCTACTGTTTCAGCTTCAGTCAGTTGTGGCTTGCTCAATACCCTCTTCAATTTGATTGAGTGCTACTTCTGGCTCTGCTTGGTCCTCGACAGCTTGGCTGACCTGTTGCAGTTGTTTTTCTCCCAGCACTGGTTCCTCTGAGACAGGCGATGTTGTGACTCTGTGAGGATGGGAAACGTGGATCCAATGTGGAAGAGCTTCACACTTCAAAGCAGCCTTGGTCACTAGGATAATCTGGTAAGGTCCACGTCACTGAGGTTCCAGACATGTTTTTCTAATGTGTTTATTCACCTAGAACCAGTTGCCGCGACTGAGGTCATGGCACTGTTCCTGTAGTGGCGAAGCAGTAGTCTATCCGACCTGATGAGACACAGAACGCACATCACCTAGTCCTTTGAAATAGTCTGGACCATATTATCTGTTATATTCACAAGTGCATTTGCAGGAATCGCTGGCAGTCTCATCGCCCTCCCCATCAGGATTTCATGGGGGAACAGTCCAGTCTTTCCATCAGGTACACTCCGAAGACTCATGAACACAAGGGGAAAAGCATCAGGTCATTTCAAGGATGTTGAAGCACACACCTTAGCGAATCTTGATTTCAGTGTGCCATTCACCTGCTGAACAAGATCTGAAGCCTCAGGTCTATAACTGCAGTGCAATCTCTGTTCCAATTGTAATGCTGCGCACAACAAGTTCAGAATCTCATTGTTCCTCGATCTGATTCCAAAGAGGTCGGAAAGCCAAACCTAAGTATGAGTTCCCTCAACAGCAGTTTAGCTACAGTAAGACTATCATTTTGCCTATTTGGGTACCCTTCAACCCAATGGGACAGTAACCAAAACATACCTCAATCTGTAGTACAAATGTATCTCAATGAAATCCATCAGTATCCTGTTAAAAAGTTCTTCTGACTTTCCTATGACACTCAATGTAGCTGCTGTTCTCTTTCCAACATTGTTCTGTTGACCCACAACACATCGTGACACAACACTTCAGCCATCAATCTGAATTTAGGATTAAACCAAGTCTGTCTGAACAATCTTACCATAGCATCCCTAACATTATGAGCAAGACCATCCATGAAAATGTCAAGAAACAGGAGGTAATAGGCTGTTTGGCAACATTGGTCTTCCATCCATTGAAATCCAAATATCATCATTTCTTTTGCCACAACCTGCCCTGACCCAACTCTGCAGTTCATCCTCAGACACTTCCTTTTGAAGCTTTTTCACCTCATCCCAAGAATCAACTGTTGTCAACAAAAGGTTAACGTTCGTCTCATCCATTCCCTCGTTTGTGAAATCACCGTTAAAGGTACAGACATTATGGGCACAGTACCTCGCAACCTCGTCGGCATACCTATTGCCCAAAGTCACATGATCATTTCCAGAACAATGTGCAGGGCACGTGACCACTGCAACTTGTTCAGGCAATTGTAGTGCATCGAGATGATTTTCACTTGTTCGCCCTTTTGGACCGGAGACCTAGAGGACATCATAAAGACCTTTCTGAGACCACATGTCCAAAGTCATTAACGACGCCAAAGACGTATTGACTATTGGTAAAGATTGTCACTTTCAATTGATCATTGGAATAGCATGATCTTGTAAGAGCAATCAATTCAGCTGCTTGGGCAGATGATTTTCCTTGAAGCCAAGAAGCTTCGACAACTCCAGACAAAGTACAAACAGCATAAACTGCTCTGAAGCTTCCACCATTGTCTCTAAAGCATTACCATCAACATAAAGAACATAATCAGATTCAGGTAATGGTTCATTTCGTATGTCTGGTCTCGGTTTGGTACATAGTTCAGTAACATCAATACAATCTTGGTCCCCTTCACATTTTTCATTAGTATCCTGATCCACCATTGGCAGCAGAGTAGCAGAATTCAAAATCCCCCAGCCTTGGATTGTCACATTCTCTGTGGCTAATAAGATGTTTTCATATTTAGTAAGTCGACTACTTCTCCGGTGCCGCATTTGAGTTCTGATCAATAAAAGCTCAACTGAATGTGGGACTACATAGTTAATGGGTGACCTATAATAATATTTTCACACCTGTCTATGCTGGTGTTAACCGCATCTACTGATTTTAAACATCCGGGCAATGCAGAAGCAACAGGATCTAATGTGGTGGAAAAATATGCCACAGATCTCTTAGCATTTCCATGCGTCTCAGTCAGCAAAGTGAGAGCACAGCCCTCCCTTTCACTGCAGAAAAGTGCAAAAGATTTGTTATAATCGGGAGTCCCTAGATCCGGGACATGACAGAGAAATTCTCTCAGCTCTAGAAACGTGACAAGGCAATCATTGTCCTATGGTGCAGGATCAGACACATCCTTGTGTGTCAGCCTCTGTAAAGGCTTGGCCACCAGGGAAAAGTAGGGTGTTCACTGTCTAGAGTACCCCACCATTCCCAATCACATCCTGACTTCTCTCTGTGTAGTTGGCGGACCCATTTTCAGTATTGCTGAAATCCTTTCTTGTGACACTTTTCTCACTCCTTTCTTAATGTGGTGTCCAAGGTATTAGACTGGTTTTTGCAACTTTCCTGTGGATAGTTTGTGGCCATTCTGAGCCAGGTGGTTCATGAATTTAATGGTATCCTGTTTACAAGCTTCTTGAGCATTCAACGCCACCATGAGGTCATCATATATTGAATCAGGACTGAATTGCATGGCATGACCAAGGATTTTATTTATTGTCTGTAAGTCAATGGTGACTCAGTATACCCTTTTTGAACTCGGCACCATGCCAAAACCCTGTTTCTGAGCTGGAATGCGAAAAGGAATTGACTCTCCTCATGCAACAGTATCGAAAATAAGTCTTGACACAAATCAGTGACAGTGAACCACTCAGCCTCACGTGGAATCTGAAACAATATTACAGCTGAATTTGGTAGCACAGGGCAACAAAGGACAACAATATTGTTTATTTTCCTTCCTAAGGTCCTGCATAATTCTGTATTTTCCATTTGGTTTCTGAAGATCCCATGATGGAAGAGTTACAAGGACTTCCCATTATCTCTTTCAGGAATTCCTGCTGTATCATGGATTCAGTGAAGTAACAATGTTCCTAAAGGGGGAAATAAGACCCTTGCCTTCCAGGAAAAAGTCTAATTGAAAAATCTACCAATCGTTTTTAACAAACGCCTCCTCACTGCACACCTATTGCAACAATTCATATCTTTTATTTAATAAATACATCTTCTTTAGCAGTTTAAGAATAATCATTTCCATATATTCAACTCAATATATTAGGTGCTACTATAGTGATGGCGCAGTGAAAGTGAATTGTGTGAAAAAAGTGCCAATGAGGAGGAGTTTGTTAAAAAAGTTTGTTAAAAATGATTGATAGATCTTTTTTCTGGATGGCAAGGGTCTTATTTCCCCCTTTAGGACCATTGTTACTTCACTTTATTTAATTACCCAGTTCCATGGGTTATGGGGTTTGCCTAATTCCTTTTGATTATTAGTATCATGGATACAGTCACAGGAGTTATTCCAGCAATCGTATCAGGGATCAAACTATATGGTGGGGTTTTCAGAAATTCGGCATTTGGTTTAACGGTAATCCGGACAGGTTCTACACATTTTATGACTCTGATATCTTTTCCTGAAAAATCCCACACTTCAAGTTCAACAGTTTCTCTCAAATCTGGAGGCAAATCATCAACATAATAAAGTCAATAAGGTGCAATGTGTTTCACTTTTCATCAACTTAAAGACAGCATCCTCATCTTAGGTCGGAATTTCTATTCCTGCTGGGGTATTGTAGATAACACAATTTAATTTTGACAGTAAGGGCCTCATTATGACCCTGGCGGGCGGCGGAGGCCGCCCGCCAGGATCCCGCCCTCCAAATTACCGCGCCGCGGTCAAAAGACCGCGGCGGGTATTACGAGTTTTCCCCTGGGCTGGCGGGCGGTTCCAGTAAAACCGCCCGCCAGCCCAGGGGAAAACGACCTTCCCACGAGGATGCCGGCTCGTAATCGAGCCGGCGGAGTGGGAAGGTGCGACGGGTGCAGTGGCACCCGTCGCGTATTTCAGTGTCTGCAAGGCAGACACTGAAATACTTTTCGGGGCCCTCTTACGGGGGCCCCGCGACCCCCCCTACCGCCATCCTGTTCATGGCGGCTTTCCCGCCATGAACTGGATGGCGGTAGGGGGGGTCAGAATCCTCATGGCTGCGGAGCGCGCTCCGCAGCCATGGAGGATTCCAAAGAGCAGCGGAAAGTCAGCGGGAGACCGCTGACTTTCCGCTTCTGACCGCGGCTGAACCGCCGCGGTCAGAATGCTCATTGGAGCACCGCCAGCCTGTTGGCGGTGCTCCCGTGGTCGGTGGCCCTGGCGGCCACCGGCCGCCAGGGTCAGAATGACCCTCTAAATGTCTTCCCAAGAGATTCACTGTACTGCGATCACATATTATAATCTTCAAAGGATCCTGTTTTTATTGTGACTCAGCAGTTTCATGAGCTTTCATTTGTTTATTCTCCACACCAACAACTTGGACTGTTTTTCCAGAGAAGGGTAGGTTTGGGACGTCTACTGTTCTCAGAGTAGAACAGGTAGTAGCAGTGTCAACCAAAAATGACAGGGGACAGCCATCCACTTCACTATCTACGAACGGTCCACTCTGGTCTACCTCTAAGGCTACGATATGTATGCAGTCTTCCTCCCCTCTCAGGCACTGTCAGGCTGACTGATTGGAGCAATTTCTTTCTTCTGTCTCAAACAAGGGGAACTGTTGAAACAGATTACTATCCTGTACCCCATTTGCATTCATTCTCATTCCCTGATTTACTTTCTGGCGTGATCCAACAGCATTCTGCGGTTCCATCAGTGATTGGGGGACTTGCATCACCAGAGCTTGGGGCGCATACAAAATTTGGCTCCTGGTGCTTTGGACACCCCGCATCTGGTTAGGACTGTTATTCTGAGAAGGCACAAATCCTGCATTTTGGACCTGATTAGCCAGATTTAAACGACATTCCCACTGACAGTGTCCCAGCTTATTGCAGAGGTGGCAAGGAGTTTATGTTTTTAGACTATTTAAATCCATTCCTGTACTAGGGTCTACTGGTATTCCGCAACCTCTACCTTGCATTGGAATCTGTGGCTGTTTATATACATCTTGCATTGCACCGGCATTCTTTACAGCGATAAGCATCTGGCTAGTCCTTTGAGCTGCTTTCATTTGGGCAAGCATCAACTTTTCCTTCAACTTTCCTGCTTCATCTCTCTCTCATCATGGCAATATTTTGAATAAAGCTAAATCTCATCAAAAGACTTATTCTTCCAACAGATCAATCAGTCAATTAATCAGTTTTTATAAAGCACAACTACTAGGAATAGCAATGTCTTGAGGTTCTTCCTGGAGATGGTGAGTGATGGGCTTCGTCTGAAGTGCATGGGTAGGTTGTTCCAGCTCTTAACTGTGAGGTAGGTGAAAGATCTTCCTCCAGCTGTGGTTTTCCGGATGAGTGGAATGGTGGCTAGTGCCTGCTGGGTGAATCAGAGGGGTCTGGCGAGGTTATGGAAAGAGATGCGATGATTCAGGTAGGCCGGTCCGATGTTGTGAAGGGCCTTGTAGATGTGGGTGAGTAGTTTGAAGTTGATTTGCTTCATTACTGGGAGCCAATGGAGGAGTCTCAGGTGCTGGGAGATGTGTTCCTAGCGGGGGAGGTTGAGGACAAGTCTGGCGGCGGCATTTTGGATGACTTGTAGTTTCCTGAAGTTCTTTGTCGTGGTGCTGGCGTGGAGTGCGTTGCCGTAGTTGAGCTTGCTAGTGACTAGGGCGTGGGTGACTATCCGGGATCCATATGAAGAATTTGCGGGGTTGGCGGAGGTGTGCCAGCAGGAAGAGGTGACTATGGGGGTCATTCTGACGTTGGCGGTCCATGACCGCCATGGCGGAGTGCGGCGGAAGTACGGCCAACAGGCTGGCGGTGCTTCCTGGGCGATTCTGACCGCGGTGGTAAAGCCGTGGTCGGAAAAGGGGAGCTGACGGTTTCCCGCCGGTTTCCCGCTGGCCCAGGGAACCCGCCATGGCGGCGCTGCTTGCAGCACCGCCATGGGGATTCCAACCCCCTTACCGCCAGCCTGTTTCTGGCGGTGTCCACCGCCGGAACCAGGATGGCGGGAACGGGTGCCGTGGGGCCACTGGGGGCCCCTGCACTGCCCATGCCACTGGCATGGGCAGTGCAGGGGCCCCCTAACAGGGCCCCACAAAGATTTTCACTGTCTGCTTAGCAGACAGTGAAAATCGCGACGGGTGCCACTGCACCCGTCGCACCCCTTCAACTCCGCCGGCTCCATTCCGAGCCGGCTTCATTGTTGAAGGGGCTGTCCCGCTGGGCCGGCCGGCAGTCTTCTGGCGGTCGCCCGCCGGCCCAGCGGGAAAGCCGGAATGGCCGCCGTGGTCTTTTGACCGCGGTGCGGTCTTTCGGCAGGAACCGCTTGGCGGGCGGCGACCGCCGACCGCCGCGGTCAGAATGACCGCCTATGTCTTTCTGTTGGGTCATTGTTAGGGAGGAGTCGAGGATGATTCCCAGGTTGCGGGTGTGGTCAGTCTGAGTAGGTAGGATGCTGAGCGATGTGGGCCACCATGAGTCATCCCAGGCTGAAGTGGAGTTTCCAAAGATGATGAGCTCAGTCTTGTCTGAGTTGAGCTTGAGGCAGCACCCCATCATCCAGATGGTGACAGCTTTCATACCAGTGTGAAAATTCCTCTTAGCTTTGTCTGGGTCTTCAGTGAGGGATATGATGAGTTGTGTCTCATCGGCCTATGACATGATGTTCATTCCGTGGGCTCTGATGATGGCTGCAAGCAGGACCATGGCGGTCATTCTGACCCTGGCGGTCAAAGACCGCCAGGGCGGAGGACCGCGGGAGCACCGCCGACAGGCCGGCGGTGCTCCAATGGGGATTCCGACCGCGGCGGTAAAGCCGCGGTCGGACCGGCACCACTGGCGGGCTCCCGCCAGTGTACCGCCGCCCCATTGAATCCTCCACGGCGGCGCAGCTTGCTGCACCGCCGCGGGGATTCCGACCCCCCCTACCGCCATCCAGATCCCGGCGGTCCGACCGCCGGGATCCGGATGGCGGTAGGGGGGGTCGCGGGGCCCCTGGGGGCCCCTGCAGTGCCCATGCCACTGGCATGGGCATTGCAGGGGCCCCCGTAAGAGGGCCCCTACATGTATTTCACTGTCTGCTGCGCAGACAGTGAAATACGCGACGGGTGCAACTGCACCCGTCGCACAGCTTCCACTCCGCCGGCTCGATTCCGAGCCGGCTTCATCGTGGAAGCCTCTTTCCCGCGGGGCTGGCTGGCGGTCTGAAGGCGACCGCCCGCCAGCCCAGCGGGAATGTCAGAATTACCGCCGCGGTCTTTCGACCGCGGAACGGTAACCTGACGGCGGGACTTTGGCGGGCGGCCTCCGCCGCCCGCCAAGGTCAGAATGAGGGCCCATGTCTATTTTGAAGAGGGTTGGGGTCAGGGAGGATCCCTGAGGGACTCTGCAGCTGACGTCTGCTGGTTTGAATATGAAGGGTGGGAGCGTGACTCTCTGTGTTCTTTTCCACAGACCCCTGCATCATGGAGGTTGGTGCAAAAGGTGCTGTGGGAGACCGTGTCGCAGGCTGCTGAGAGCTGTATGAGTGCTGCGGTGTGGCCACGGTTGAGGAGTCTGTGGATGTCAGACTGGGAGGTATCCAGAGAGTTGTTGTCTTCGATGAATTGTCACAGATGTGAGTTTATGGCTTTTTCCTTTACCTAGGCGAGGTAGGTTAGTAGTGAGATAGGCCAGAAATACTTTAGCTCTGATGGGTCAACTGTGGGTTTCTTCAGTAGACGGTGGATTTCGGAGTGTATCCAATCATCGGGGAAGGTGGCTGTTTTGATAGAGCAGTTCAGTGTCTTGCGGAATTCGGGGGTGATGGATGCACTGGCTCTGTTGTAGATGTGGTGAGGACAGGGGTCTGTGGGAGCTCTGGAGTGAAAGCTGTTCTTGAAGATTTCAGTCTCTGTGGTGAGACACCAGCTGTGGACAGTTTGGGTGGGTTCTACAGGAGGAAGCTGTCATAGATGTCCTTAATCTTGAGGTGGAAGAAGGTGGCCAGTTTGTCACAGAGGTCTTGCGATGGGGGGATGTTAGTGGCTTCAGTGGAAGGATTGGTGAAATTGTTGATTACCGTGAAGAGTTCTCTTGTGTTGTGCAGGGATTTATTGATGCATTCCCTGAGTGAGGCTTTTTTTGCGTTCTTGATGCGTGGGTAAAGGGTGGCAGTGCCGGCTCTGAAGGAGGCGAGGTCTTCGCTGGTTTTGCTGTTTCTCCATTTCTTCTCTATACGCCTGCAAGTGCGCTTGGATTGTTGGTGTTCGGTGGTGAATTAGCTAAGGAGTTGGCACATTCGGTGATCCGGGCGCGGTAAGATTGCACGCTGCGGTGTTGGCGTCGTCGGTGGGGGTGATTTGGCAAGGGTCGTGGTAAGTTCCTCGACCAAATGCTGCTGAATCATTAGACTTATCTCTGGCCTCAATCTTGGCACAACCCTCAACACAAATGTCCCATATCTTTTGCCTCTAAAGGCTCCATATCACTATACCGTTTGAATGCTTGTAACAGCCTTTCATAGTAAACATGGATCCACTCCTTTGGTTCTTGAGTTGTTCTATCAATTGTGACCCAATCAACATCTTGAGGATGCACCTTCCCTTTCAGGAATGTCATGACCTCCTGATATTTCTTTATCACCAATGGCAAAGGGCCCTTAGTTACTACATTCCTAGTCGGTTCTGTCTCAGGTCATCAAACAGCTATATTACACTCACTCCATAAGCCACTTGGACTGAGAACATTAAACAATGTATTGAAAACAATCCACAGCGCCTGTGAAATTTTCACAAACCTTTCAACCTGTCAATACCATTCCGATGGCTTCTCTCGCGTTTTAATCATTAGTAAATGATGCTAGATCACTTTGACTCCACAGCACATGAACATAACAACCAAAATGCACTTGTCTCAAGGAGAAGGTTGTAACACCTTCCTCTGCTCCAAATGATGGTGGTTCACCCGAATGTTTCTTCACTTCTTTCTTTTTTGCCCACTTGGTCTCCTACTTATCTAATTCATTTAATTTCCTAATGTTCTGAATCAGTTCCCTAATCTGAGCTTTCAATCCTGGAGTTCTCATATCAGTAATGTCTTTTTCACTGAAACATACTTGATAGCTCCTATGCAATGCCTTGGTTTTATTTAAGTCTGTCTCATATTTTTGAGCCAATTCTGCCGATTTATCATGAACTTGGCCCGCTTGCTTAGTCATATCCCTACACATAAATTCAAGCTCATCTTCTTGATAAGTCTCTAGCTGTTTCAAGCCAAGATTTCCAACAATCATTGCATGTCAACTTTGCCACATTTAAAGTACTCTCTCTCGGTGTGGATGGAAGAGTACCCTAACTCACTCCTGAACTAGTACTACTTTTAGATGGATTGTTTCCATTAAAGAATTGTTCCCAGTCATTTATGTCTTTCGCACTAATGGATCATGTCACCACAGGAATTTTTAGAAGTGGAATCACTTCCCTGAGCACCATTTCTCAAATTCAAAGGTGGGTCCCATGCAAAAGTATTAAGTGTGGGTTTCTACTCATATGTACCCATCACAGTGCATCCTGACATATTCAAAGTCGAATCTGCACTCGCTCCACATGGAGTGCTAGTGTGTGTTGGAACTAATGGAACAAACTCTCTAATGCTCAAAGTACATGGAACTCTTCTCTGCCTTTCAGCATTATAGGATAAAGTCAAATTGTACATATTTCTCTCGCAGCATAGGGACTGCTGGGCCTATTGTAACTGGAACTGTAAGAGCATCAACAGCACTCACTGTAGAATCAATTGGGGCACATTCTCTCAAACCTTCACTTCCTAACTCACAGGGTACCCTAGTGGAAGTAACTCCCACAGGACTAGGGGTCATCTCAGTTGGAGCAGTTGCATCATTAGTTGGACCACTACCACCAACTGTCTGATTTTCACTTTCATCCCTAACCTCATCATATGGAAGTCGACGTTCGGAAAGTAACACATCCAAAAGACTGTCTCCAGAGCCTTCATCTCTGTCCATACTCATATCATCAAGCTCTTTTTGTTCCTCTCTTTCGATTTCCAAGTTGTTTTACTTTCTAACTCTCCCTCAGCCGCCTCTGTTGTCAAAGCTGGATACAATTGAACTCCTTTTATCTTGTCAGTTTCCCACCTTCTCTGCTCGACATCCCATCTAGCTTCTGCATGAGTACACACAGCTTACTTCACTCTGCCCTGATATTTTTCACTTTCTCTCACATGAGCAGCACGTTCCCAAGCATTAAGTGCTTCACACTGTGTGCGTCTAGGAGATGGCTTCATTTCATATAACACTCTCCTTTGATTGTCAATAATCCTTAAGTTCCTTTCTATGATCTTATACCACTGACCAAATCAAAGTCATGTAAAGAGCCCTACAATAATTGCCATATAATGACATGGCGTACCTTTCGGACATACCGATTTTTCCTCCATGTTGGAAGAATGAACATCTCTAAAAATATTCTGTGTAACTTTGAAGCATTTCATGTTTCAAAACTTTTCACAATATTCCAATTTGATTGCAAATAACGCCGTATCCACAACCCTTTGCTCCGACCCATCAATTGCAGCAAAGCACCTTATGATGTTGCCCATCAATAGCACCATGGTACCACACCAACCAACTTATCCCAGCACGGCACACTGTGACGTAAATCTTGTCCCTCGTAGCAGTTTTCCTCCCTTTACAATTGGCTCATGCACTTGCTTCAAAATATCACACACATACAAAATACAATACAATAACCTTTGTCTGCTTAGCTAAAGAATGAACAGTTTCAATCATAGAAGAAAGTTTACTATCACTTCTAATGAGACTTCAACCTGAAGAACATCTAAATCGGTACAATTTGTCTCTGTACATTAAGATCAGCTATACCAATTGGCCTCCCACTCGCTCAAAGAAAGTCCCTGTTTTAACAGTGCCATTGACAACGTCTCAAAATGAACACAACCACTCAGCAGACAATATAAAATGGTGTCTTCTGCACCTTTTAACCTATCCCGGGATCTTAGGCCATGTCAGACTCGATAACCATTTCAACATCTCTATAAATCATACACTCACACAACATCCAAAACATCTCCACAAAACACCATCCAATTTCACAGTCACTGAAAGCTAAACACAAACCTCTGCACTCCACAACCCTATTAACCCTCTTTCTGTCACTGTCAGTACTATTCTCTTCTGATCCTCCACAACTTCGCCGATTCCCCAACTCTGGACAAGGACACTAGGGTTTGGTCTCTGGGGACTAACTACTCTAGAGTATGGTGCCAGATCTCTCCACATCGGAAAGAGAACCATCCTCTGCTACCATCTGACCCAGCATGGGGCCTATTTCTTTACCTGGGGTCCGATAAATCTTTCTTCTCTGTTCCGGGGGGTGCAAGATTATTCAAATCAATTACAGTGTAACTCAAGAGTCATACATTAAACCTCAGAGTCCAAATGAAAGGTTCAAAGGGCTTTATTACAGACTTGAAGCCAAAATTACAGAAGTGAATCTCAAAACCATGGTATAGAAAACGAAATTCACCAACGTAGAATTAAAGCATTGCACAATAATAACTCGAAACAACATATAAAATACCAATACTTCAATAGCACCAATGCAGAAAATCAGGAAAAGTATGTGATGTCTGGATTCTAAAATTAAGTTCTCTTGCTTAACCATTGAATCTAGCTACTAAACTAATCTAATTCAAAAGGAATATCTGAGTAAGGTTAGCAAACAGAACTTTTGTAGAAGATACTGTTCAAGAGAGGTGCAGTGGAACAAAGCTATATAGAAAGTATGAGGTCTATACCTCAAAAAGGCCCGCTCTGGCAAGGGGCAAAGGGAATCTGAATCTCTTGCCAACCAAACCACATTTAAATCTTGATATTTCCAGGTGTGATGCATCTTAACTAAAACTCTCATTTGAAAAACAAAACCGCAAATCAATTATAATTGGTACTTCAGTGTTCCGAAGCCTTTGACACTCAACCTTGATACACCCTCGCATTCAGGAATCTCAAAAGGTATAGCTGCCAATGCCAGGATACTCCTTCCGTCCTCTAGCACTTCTCACAGACTCTCTTATCTCTCATGCACAATGAGCTTCTTGTTAGTTTTGGCACCTGCAGCTTTGGAAAAACAAGCTTTCACGTGAAAGATTAGAACACACAAAAAGAATGCGCCCTTCAATCCAACCAAACAAAAATTAACACAAATATATTTTCAATTCAATCTAATTTTAAAATCAAACTTGTTGAGTATAAAATGGTTATAAAGAATAACATTTCTAAAATAGTATAACATGGGCATTCTTGCAAACAAGGATTAAATGTGGCTTACATGAAACAGTAAGTTCATTGTGCACCTTTACTAATATATTTCAGTACACTACGTTTAACAATTAATTTTACACATTACAAAAAGAAAAATAACCACCCCTTCTTCTCACGTTTTCAGAAGCATAATGGCACAGCCAGGGTATGCTCTTTCAAGGTCGTCACTCGACTTGCTAGTCTTGAGAAATCGTGAAAGTTGCTGTTAGATTGAAAATGAAAGAAAATCATGCAAGTTAGCAGTCACCTGGACCTTGCCCGATTCAAGTAGTGAATATTTGTAAAAGAATAAGTGCCCTGTCCCAAAGTTATACCCCGAAGCTCGCCACCAACGCTATTCAAGGTTAGGGGTGGCTGTGGCAAACACCGAGGCCGCGTAATTTGGATTCCAGCTCATTCCTCCTTCATCCACCACAACACTTCTTTCCCATGTATCTCATTATTTTAGGTGTTTTCTCATTCTTGCCATTCGTCTGCACTGTTTTTACACCTTTCCCCTTTTGTGTTTTTTCTCTGTTTTGCTCTGGGTGAAAGTCTGATAAGTTAAAATAAGTGCTGGACCCACCTGCAACCACCAGCTCAAATTAAGCACTAGATGCAAGATGTCCAGTTTGGAAGACAAACCTTTCTTCTTTAAAATCAGAGGTAAATAATAACACAATATCTCACATTATTGCAGTGTTAATAATATGTTTTCTCGTGGGACAGATGAAAGCTTCACCCATCTCTAGTAAGAGGTTGAGGAGAAGCAGCATGCTGCCTGCACATACAACTTTTATCTTATCAGGACCTACCCGAGAACTAAAAGCAGCCCTGGCAAATTGTGTTGGAATAGCCATTATTTTGCCCTTAGCAGCTGGCTCAATAACTGTGAGGGGGTAATCAGGACTGGGAAGCATTTTTTCATACTGGTGCATGCTGATTTCTAACCCGTGGAGTGCCCCTTAGAATTAATATCACAAGATAGTTGCTTTGATTTATTCCAATGTCTTTTCAGTGCTCCTCCTTCGAGTTTCAATTAGTGAATGTTAATGGTCAGCTATTGACTGGTCTTCAATGAATTAGGCTTGCAGGAGGGCAAGGTGCAAGAGTATCTCACTAACAAGAATATTTTTGTTAGATGTACTAAAAGTTCTTCAGATGCCTCCAAATGGGATCCTGTGAGTCCATAAGCAGTTGTGTGAAGTCAGAAGCTTAGGGTTTAAGGGGCATATTTACAAGGAAGTGGCACAGTGCTGTGCTGTGCCAAACGCCCCCCTTGCATACATTCTGCCTGGCGCAGGCATAATGTGGCACAAGGGGGTTACAAAGTAGCACAATGCATGCATTGTGCCACTTTGTAAATCTGGTGCAGCGATTTTGTCCTTGTTGGGCCACATTAGCGTAAAAAAATTATGCTAATGTGGCGCAAGGAGGCGCTAAGCCCTTTTAAATCTGGGCCTAGGTGTTTCACAGAGCTAACTTTCATTAGTGAAAATAATTAAACTAAAGTACGGCCTGACTGAGATACATGATGGGAGATGATAATGAGGAGTTCAGTAATCCTGGGCAACTGTTCAAGGCAACATTGGGACATTGACGAGTTGGGAAAAACAAAAAGTGTCAATTTCTTCCATCATTTTATTGTACAATTTGTGAGGGTCTTCTACCTAGGTAAACCATGCCAGGCTGCAGCTGTATTCTATCTGGGCATAGCAAGTTAAGTCTGGTGCACCTAATTAAATTATGTGTATTTTAAGCATTGGTTTCTATTGACGTTCTTCATATATTCTAGTGCACCAGACAAATTCTTGTCTGTCAGTTGCTTATGAAAGGTACACTCCCACCACAATCTGGCCTTACGGTGTCCAAATAAAAGAGAGAAGCCAATGCTGAGTACAGGACATACAGCTCATACGTCAGCATCAACAACAATGTCTCACTTCTAGAGACTTCCACCACAGATCGTCTCCCTATCTTTTTAATAATATTAATTAACAGGGCAAAGGTCATAAATTGAGCCCTATGATATCTGCAGATGACACTGAGGTCTTCAAAGGAAGCCAAAGCCCCCTCCTTATACAGGCCGCCAGCTGTTTCTATTCCTACCTCAACCCCTGTTTTCTTGTTAAACAGCACCAGCACAATACTATAACTCCACATAATCTGAAGGGGTTTCTCCGAAAAGTACGAACTGTGGGTCCTGTGTGAGTATACGAATATTTTTTCCAACATCCTATAATGGTGTGCAGGTCTCTGGGGGCTGCCAAAGGTAGTAGGGAACAGCCCCACAACACATCTAAAGACCCATGTTGGTCCAGAAAGTGTCTCATCTCCACTGCCTTTGTTTTAGGGGAGAGATACAAAGTGATATAATAGTCAACATTTTTGCAGTCACAATCTGACACATTGGAAATGGCAGGCCCATCGAAAAGGAAAGAGACTGCCTCGTAGATACAATCACCCTGCCCAAATTAGCTATGAACAGTCTCACAACACCTTGGTAGATTTGTATCCCTAGATTTTTTAATGAGTTTGGCTTTCAGTTGACAGCTGTACCCAACTAGTGCTAATCCTTTGAGAAAGGAGGTTGTCTCAAGAAAAATACATGATTTGTGTCAGTTAATCTTTAAGCTTGAGATCAGGGCAAAGCTTTAGCTGCACACTCTACTAGTATTGAGATGCCCAGTAGCTTAGCATAAGTTCCATAGGTTCTAGTGAACATTCATTCTAAATAACTAACAGCTAAACAGCACATTAGACCACTTATCTCTGTAATACACTGCCGCACCCCTCTTCTATGCATCTCCTCCATCAGTTATGGCTTCTTTTCTCTCTATCCTGTGCTTTCTCACATCTCCCTCCTTTTCCTGCACATCGCTTTCCTCTCACCTGCCGTCTCTCCTAGTGTCTCAATTGTGACTGCATTTAGGATAGTAAAAGTGCTTTGCCACTAGACCAGTGATGAAAAAAGAAGTAGGGCTCCAGTAAAATGTCCCACTGCTGACTGGCTCTTTCTGGGTAGCCTGGGTAGGCTCTTCATCTGTGAGTTCCATACACAAGAGGCGTACTGGAGAAGCGACAGTGGAGGTTCTGCCCGATCTTCCTCCTAGGTGGCCACAATTAGTGAAGTGGCGACATATGGTAACCATATCACTGCCTGCAGTGTTTTCTATGCCTTGTACCGCACAGTCCTGGTGGATACAAGCCTTAGGCCCAACTATAATTGATCCAGTTATCCCCTATAGTGTGTACAATATTTACTGAGGATCAAGTCACCCCCAATCCAGACTCCACTTAGTCCCTAGGCCAAGTTATTCCCTTGAGTCCTCCATCCCAAAATGCATCATCGGCCTGCTATTTTTCAAGGGCCAATAACGTCTTAAGCTCTATCATGAGATAAGCGGCCAGCACCTGGTCTGTACCCAGTCAGTGCAAATAAATATTTCATGACGTACAAGTGCTTCTGTCAACCACCACCCCCTTGATGATCTGTATTTTATTTTTATTACCTAAATTGAAAGTGTTGCTAGTCTAATCCTACGAGCAGTGGAAAGAAAAAGTCATGGTCTATGTCACCCATCCATGTGCTCTGCTTCTTCTTTCTAGCTTCTAAAATGGCAGCCGTCTAACAGAGACACAAAGAAAGAACTTGTAAGAAGTGCTGGGTCACATGGCAGGGCTCTGAACCCTGTGTGTATCGCACAAACGTACACACACACACCCACACACACACACACACACACACACAAGCAGACATGGATTTATTCATTTGTGTTTCTCAGCTCTGCCAAGTGCCACAAATCTTAGGTTATAACACATGAGTAGTGAGGTGGTGCTGGTTGATGGAAAGAAAGAGCCCAACCTTCCCAAAATCTGCATGAAACCATGAATAACTAATAGGAAATCTGAGAAGCAGTGAAGCCAAGAGCTTTTGTAATCAAACTAGTGCCTTGATAACTCCCCATGGAGCTGTGGAGTGAGAACCCGCAACGAGGGTATTGCATACAGATGTTATGTGCACATTTATACAAAAGGAGAGGGAGCTCTGCAAACTTTACCTCAGCAACCAGCATTGTAACCAGTGCCGTAGAGTCACCTTTCTTCAGTGCCCAGATTAAGTCCAAGAAGCCTCTGTATTATAAGCCCTGAAAGCAGTGAAGCAATGAAATCTGGCAGGGTGAGGAGAACATTACCTGCAGCCTTAAAGCATAAGAAGAATAAGGCTACCTGCTCAACGAACCTGTATTTGACAGGGGAGCCTTTGTCCCTCAAGCTTGAATCCAGCCCCCAGGCTTTGGTACCATCCCCCACACTTAACCACACCATAGCCAGCCCTGGAAAAGGGCAGGTCAATCGGGTTCGGGCACCCTCACCCTTCTCGACTATTTCGAAAAACCTTTCACTATCATTTGTATAATACCTCACAAGAGGGGGGCCTACTGCTCATGAATGCCCAATACCGGCTGAGACAGGGCCATCAAGGTGCATTGTTCAAGCCATTGTCCACGCATCCCTCTGTCACCGAATGAGAGTGGCAACGGCGGTAACCCTCCTGACGGCTTGATGGCCCCTCTCATGAAACTATCTACCCCTTCAGCCTCACCTGTTTCGATTCCTATACTGTGCTCACCGCCTCCCTCACTAGATGTTAATTCAACCGGGCAGCCACCCCAGGTTTTCTCTGTTGGCCACCTTTCTTATGAGCCAGATCTTGCTATTAGCACTCAAGTGTTTGATTGCACAACATCTATCTCATTCTCCTCACCTGCAAAGCTCACCTGTTTAGCCACCCAAGTTCTTCAAACAGGTATCTATGCACATTTAGGAGTGAAATCTTGGCTGGAATCAATCTCGGAACTATGCATAGATTTCCCTTTTAGCCCACCAGCTGCCCAAGAGATCCAGGAGCCAGCAGAAAATATTGCCTTACTTTACCCAGTGAAACTACTCAAACCTGATGCTTCGGGTGACTCACAGCCCAGGGCTGTCTGTGTGGAGCTGACCGATCAATCTCTCTTGGAGTTGTCTGTCTTCAATCCAGAGGAGCCTTGCAGTTCTGGCCCACTCGATAATTCCACCTTAGCCCCCCATCCCTTTGGCCACCTCATGTTCCATCTGGCTACAACTCTTAAAGACTCTCCAGCCTACACTTTCTTCCCTCATGACCATTCCAACAAGATAGATCTCCAAGTCTACCTCTTGAACTCTCTTGCAGTCTTCACAGCAGGGATTGATAACAAGCTTGACAACCTAAACAAATGTATTCAAAGAGCACAATCTACTATAAATCTTGCAAAGGCTGTTTGTTGTTATTTGCCTTTTATCAACAACTTGTCATCACGCCCAGCCTTCCTTAAGTGAGATAAAAGCGTTTAAAGCCGGCTCAAGAAAATGCCCAATTTGTGGCTGAGATGACACATCCCCAAATCTCTAAAGCCCTTAAAACTCAATCTTCGGAAGTCCTCTTTTTGACAACTGGCCCTAGCCCTGTGCTTCTAGAAACACCCTCTTGGAAAAATGTGGCTGCCACTTCAACAACACTGCATCAGTCTGTTCCTAGAATCTCAGGTCCAGACTCAACTCAGCTTCCTCCACCCTTAAGCAAGAGAGAAAGGGATCGTCACCAGAAGCAATGGAACAAAATCTGTAGAACTTCTTCTATAGCTGCGCACAGACTGTGCCCATTGTTTATTAAAAAGAGCACAATGAGTTTAGTGCCCACTGAGGAAGTAAGTGGCACTAATCAATATAAATATCCAACTATCAGAGAATACCAGTCTACATTTTCCCCTAAACCCCAATGTCAGAGAGTGAAGGCTATCTGAAAGCTCTGTGAGCCAAACTAATTTGAGCACTGAGGAAAATATTATAAAGGAGAGCCAGCTGGAAAGCTGGATAGTCCAGGAGGACTTGAACCCTCTGCCCAAGAAGAGCCTAAACATTGAGCACTAGCCATGTGGTCGGTTGGTAAAAGAAAATCAGGGAGGTCATAACCCCTGTCCTACCAGAAGCCAAGGATCCACCAATCAAGCAGCCCTGCAATATCCTGGCCCCAAATTGTTGTTCAGCCCAGAATATCACTCACAAGGACCCCATGATATCCTGAACAGGGGAAACATTCTAAGGCTATTGAAGGTTATTCTAGAGATCGACTTTCTGGGACCACAAGAAATCATCTCAATGAGTTCCTGGCCCCAAGGGACACCCACATTTCTGAACCTACGCTGGTGTCCTTTCCCTGTGAAGCACACACACAAAATATATTTTCTAGAGAAGAGACATTCAATTCCTGGGGCATTAGGCTTAGTACCTTTAAGGAAATTGGCTATCCTGTGGTCCTCACAAAACATAAGACAGCCCCAGTTATGCTGAGGCAAGAGATTAAGGGGGTCATTACAACCCTGGCGGACTGTGTTGAAGGTGCGGCAATACCGCAAACAGGCCGGCGGACCAAAAAAGGGAGTCATGACCCTGGCGGAAACCGTCAACAAAGACAGCCACTTTAACACACCGCCTGCCACGGCGGTACAGACAAGCAGCGCGGCGGACACCGCCAACAGACAGGTGGAAGACAATGTACCGCCCATAGTATCACAACCCGCCAATCCGCCACCTTTTCCGGGGCGGATTCACCGTGGATAAAAACACGGCGGAAACAGTTACTGCAATGGGAAAACGCTCACCTCAACACATACCACGAGGAACGAGGACTCCATGGAGCCCAAATTACACATTCTTCCGGCCCTTGTATTCCTACTCATCTACGAAGACCAACAGCGGCGCGGCCAAAGACAACAGTGAGTACAGCACCTACGACATGGGGGAGGCAAATGTTAGGGGGACACCCACGAAACACTCCCACCCCCACCCTCACATATTACAACATACACACCAATGCATCCCAAAAAATCACAGTAACAACCCACAATCCCACCGGAAGAATGCAAAGACAAAGCGAAATCTGTTCAAACATTGTAATGTATCAATATACATGTCTGTCAAAAATATACAGATATATAAGAAAATCAGCCAGAAATATATACATTACGAGAAGTAGTGCAGATATGCACATAGCAATGTCCGTGTACCACTAGTCCAAAAAAGCATGGGCGAGGCCCACAAAAGATACCTGTCCTCAATCGGAGAGAACACTGCTGGGGCATCAGATAGAAATACTACAGGCACCTCAGGGGGAAGGGAAGGGGGGGCACCTCAGCCGGATGACTGCAAAGCCAGATCCACGACGGGGATCCATGCCCATTGATGTATCCTGGGGAGTGCAAAGCCACAGTCTCTCAAGTCTCTACAGTGGGTGGGTTGCCCACTGCCATATCCTGGGGAGTGCAAAGCCACAGTCTCGCAGGTCTCTACAGTGGGTGGGTTGCCCACTGCCATATCCTGGGGAGTGCAAAGCCACAGTCTCTCAAGTAGATAACATCCGCCAGTGGCTCTGGAGGGGGACTGGTGGCCAGACTGGATCAGTCTCCCCGTGAAAGTTCCTGTCCCGTCACTGTCCCAGATGCACATGGGATAACAATGCTTGATGTGGCGGTCTTTACATTCTTACCTGGTGCATGCCCTGTTCAGCGGTGCTTTGCCATGGCGGTGCTTGCCCTGTTCAGCGGTGCTGTGCCATGGCGGTGCTTGCCCTGTTCAGCGGTGCTTTGCCATGGCGGTGCTTGCCCTGTTCAGCGGTGCTTTGCCATGGCGGTCTCTGGACTGTTCAGCGATGCTTTGCCATGACGGTCTCTGGACTGTTCAGCGGTGCTTTGCCATGGCGGTGCTTGCCCTGTTCAGCGGTGCTTTGCCATGGCGGTCTCTGGACTGTTCAGCGGTGCTTTGCCATGGCGGTTCTGGACTGTTCAGCGGTGCTTTGCCTTGGCGGTCTCTGGACTGTTCAGCGGTGCTTTGCCATGGCGGTGCTTGCCCTGTTCAGCGGTGCTTTGCCATGGCGGTCTCTGGACTGTTCAGCGGTGCTTTGCCATGGCGGTCTCTGGACTGTTCAGCGGTGCTTTGCCATGGCGGTGCTTGCCCTGTTCAGCTGTGCTTTGCCATGGCGGTCTTTGGACTGTTCAGCGGTGCTTTGCCATGGCGGTCTCTGGACTGTTCAGCGGTGCTTTGCATGGCGGTGCTTGCCCTGTTCAGCGGTGCTTTGCCATGGCGGTCTCTGGACTGTTCAGCGGTGCTTTGCCATGGCGGTCTCTGGACTGTTCAGCGGTGCTTTGCCATGGTGGTGTCTGGAACGGGCATTGGTGTGTGGCATGACGATTCATAGACTAGGCATTGGTGTGTGGCATGACGTTCCATGGACTGGGCATTGGTGTGTGGCATGACGATACCCAGACTGGGCATTGGTGTGTGGCATGACGTTCCCTCATAGCGCACCGGGGCTGTGGCAGCCGGGTCCCTCCTGAGCACTGACTCCGGCGGTGGCGGTGGTCTCCTGACCAGTGACGATACTTGGGCCCTCCTGGGCACTAACTCCGGCGGTGGCGGTGGTCTCCTGACCAGTGACGATACTTGGGCCCTCCTGGGCAATGACTCAGGCGGTGGTCTCCTGACCAGTGACGATACTTGGGCCCTCCTGGGCACTGACTCCGGCGGTGGTCTCCTGACCAGTGACGATACTTGGGCCCTCCTGGGCAATGACTTGGGCGATGGTCTCCTGACCAGTGACGATACTTGGGCCCTCCTGGGTAATGACTTGGGCGGTGGTCTCCTGACCAGTGACGATACTTGGGCCCTCCTGGGCACTGACTCCGGCAGTGGTCTCCTGACCAGTGACGATACTTGGGCCCTCCTGGGCACTGACTCCGGCAGTGGTCTCCTGACCAGTGATGATACTTGGGCCCTCCTGGGCAATGACTCCGGCGGTGGCGGTGGTCTCCTGACCAGTGACGATACTTGGGCCCTCCTGGGCAATGTCTCCGGCGGTGGAGGTGGTCTCCTGACCAGTGACGATACTTGGGCCCTCCTGGGCAATGACTCCGGCGGTGGCGGTGGTCTCCTGACCAGTGACGATACTTGGGCCCTCCTGGGAAATGACTTGGGCGGTGGTCTCCTGACCAGTGACGATACTTGGGCCCTCCTGGGCAATGACTCCGGCGGTGGTCTCCTGACCAGTGACGATACTTGGGCCCTCCTGGGCAATGACTCCGGCGGTGGCGGTGGTCTCCTGACCAGTGATGATACTTGGGCCCTCCTGGGCAATGACTCCGGCGGTGGTCTCCTGACCAGTGATGATACTTGGGCCCTCCTGGGCAATGACTCCGGCGGTGGCGGTGGTCTCCTGACCAGTGACGATACTTGGGCCCTCCTGGGCAATGACTCCGGCGGTGGCAGTGGTCTCCTGACCAGTGACGATACTTGGGCCCTCCTGGGCAATGACTCCGGCGGTGGCGGTGGTCTCCTGACCAGTGACGATACTTGGGCCCTCCTGGGCAATGACTTGGGCGGTGGTCTCCTGACCAGTGACGATACTTGGGCCCTCCTGGGCAATGACTCCGGCGGTGGTCTCCTGACCAGTGACGATACTTGGGCCCTCCTGGGCAATGACTCCGGCGGTGGCGGTGGTCTCCTGACCAGTGATGATACTTGGGCCCTCCTGGGCAATGACTCCGGCGGTGGTGTCCTGACCAGTGATGATACTTGGGCCCTCCTGGGCAATGACTCCGGCGGTGGCGGTGGTCTCCTGACCAGTGACGATACTTGGGCCCTCCTGGGCAATGACTCCGGCGGTGGCAGTGGTCTCCTGACCAGTGACGATACTTGGGCCCTCCTGGGCAATGACTCCGGCGGTGGCGGTGGTCTCCTGACCAGTGACGATACTTGGGCCCTCCTGGGCAATGACTTGGGCGGTGGTCTCCTGACCAGTGACGATACTTGGGCCCTCCTGGGCAATGACTCCGGCGGTGGTCTCCTGACCAGTGACGATACTTGGGCCCTCCTGGGCAATGACTCCGGCGGTGGCGGTGGTCTCCTGACCAGTGATGATACTTGGGCCCTCCTGGGCAATGACTCCGGCGGTGGTGTCCTGACCAGTGACGATACTTGGGCCCTCCTGGGCAATGACTCCGGCGGTGGTCTCCTGACCAGTGACGATACTTGGGCCCTCCTGGGCAATGACTTGGGCGGTGGTCTCCTGACCAGTGACGACGGTGCTGGCGGTGGCGTCTCGTCCGCCGGGAATGATGCCGCCCTTCTCCGCCGTGAGACTCACAACAGGCTGGGCAGACTTCCTCTGGCCCTTCTCCACCTTTGGTGGAGTCACAGCTGACTCTCCAATCCTCTTGGGACCCCTGTGAGTTGTTTTCCCACCAGGAGTCTTCACACGGTCCCGTCATCCACTTTCCAATTTCAGAGCCTTTACAGGGGGTGGGCTGCCAGTGCCTTGGCTCCGGGTCATACTGCCTGCCCTGGTGGCCGGTGCACTCCACATACCTTGAACAGGCACCACTGGTATTGGAGGCTTTTTGGCTGAGGCGCTACGACGGGACTGATGAATTGGAGAGGGGGGTGGGGGCAAAAAGGTCAACTTTACACAGGGACAGTTTCTGACGAACACTGGGATGGGTAGTTGGAGGGGGTCTGGGAGTGGAGGAAGAGGAGGTGGTTGTAGGAGGTGTCACTTTAGGTGTTTTGGGCGCAGGTGCAGGTACTGGAGGCTGTCGTGAGGTGGATGGATGTTGGGTGTGTGGGTGCCCGCGTTTGTGTACTTTGGGAGGGGGCGTCACAGACACACTGGGAGAGAACACAGGGGACGTGTAAATGGCAGTGGAGGTGGTGAGTGCAGGTGAGCGGCTTGTGGTGCTGGGTGTCCTGGTGCGATTCCTGGTGCCTGTAGGTGTGGTGCATGCAGGTGTGTGTAGACGAGACTGGGAGGGAGGAGGAAGAAGAGGAGGAGGGGGACACAGTGGAGACAGCGGATGTTGCTGTGTCTGTATGTGTGTGATGCTTGCGTGAGTGCCTGTGGGTTGTGTGGTGCCTATGTTTGCTTGAGCTACTTGTGTGTGCTGACTTGTGTGCATGCTGGTCTGTAGGTGTGCTTGGGATGGGCTGGGGTACAGGGGATTGGGTCTGGGTGGAGGAGGTTGGAGGGGGGAGGCTAGACACAGGGACAATGGCTTCCATCAGTGCTGAGGCCAGAGATTGCAGGGTTCGCTGAAGGACAGCCTGACCAGAATGAATGCCCTCCAGGAATGCATTACCGTGTTGCAACTCTCGTTCTACACCCTGGATGGCATTCACAATGGTAGACTTCCCAACAGTGAGTGACCTGAGGAGGTCAATGGCCTCCTCACTGAGGGCAGCAGGGGTGACTGGGGCAGGGCCTGAGGTGCCTGGGGCGAAGGTGATGCCCACCCTCCTGGGTGAGCGGGCACGGGGAGAACGCTGAGGGGCTGCTGGGAGGGCGGTGCTGGTAGGGGAGGTGGCGGCTGTACCTGTAGAAGTGGGGCGCACAGATGGTGCCGCCACCACAAGGGAGCCCCCATCGGCGAACGAGTCCGTGTCGCTGCTTGGTGATCCGGTGGCCGACGTGAAGCTCCCCTCGCCCTCCGTCCCACTGGTGCATTCTGAGTCCGTGGTGTGGCCCTCCATGGCCATGTGGGATGCAGCTACCTCGTGCTCCGGTGCCACTGTACCTCTGTCTGATGATGCTGATGCACAAAAGAACAGGGAGAGCACAAAAAGGGGGGGGGGGGGAGACAGAAGAAGAACAGGTTGAGTGCATGGCATACCGCTACCGTTGGCGGACAAGACAGACACAGCAGCCCCCTGCCTTGCTCCTGGCCTTTGCATATGCAATTCCTGGGATATGGCCTACATCGCTATGGTGGACATCTGCACACATGGATGCCACAGGGGCAACTATACCTGTACTTGGCACTGTACTGAGGTGGGGTAGAGTGACACATGGGCTGCATTACAGAGGGGCCTAGTCTACGCATTTCTGGCTGGCCTAGGTACACCCACAGCCCTCCTCCCGCACCTAGACCCCTCTACTGCGCGCAAAGTCTGCAGAATGAGGTTGTACTCACCCCCTTGTGTCTGCTGTGATGCCCTCAAGCGCCCATCCAACTCCGGGTAGGCCACCGCCAGGATCCGGAACATCAGGGGGGGTCATAGTGCGACGGGCACCCCTCCCACGTTGGGAGGCCATCCCCAGCTGAGCCTCTGCGTCTTCTTGCTGCAGCGGCGAATGTCCTCCCATCTTTTACGGCAGTGGGTGCCCCGTCTCTGGTGGGCCCCCAGGGTCCGGACGTCCTTGGCGATGGCACGCCAAATGTCCCTCTCCTGGTGGGCGCTGACCTACATGACATGCACAAGGGAAGAAGAGAAGTCATTACCAACTGCACCATCGATGTGAGTGGCCCACCTCCCTACTCTAGCCATGTGGCCCATTCATTGACATGCATTAATGTTCCCTGAACTCTGCCCCCTTCCCTCTTCCAACCAGCCCTCTCCACCCAGGCCTAGCCAATACAACGTGCTCCCTGTGCACTAACCTGTTGGTCTGGAGGGCCGTAGAGTAGCGTGTACTGGGGGAGGACCCCGTCTACCATTTTCTCCAACTCCTGAGCAGTGAAGGCAGGGGCCCTTTCCCCAGACGCAGCAGCCATTGTCGCTTCCAGACCGAGGTCACAGCAGCACTTGCAGTGTAGGTCCTCTCCTGTCGAAGGTCAGGTATCTAGTGATTGAACAGATAGAAAATGGCAGTGACGTCTGCGGCGGTGACGTCTGCGGCGGTGCGTATCATCACCGCCGGCGCACCTGTTCATTGGCTCCTGGGACCCATAGGGTCCTATGTGAACCAATGCAGCATTGCGCCGCGGTCTACGACCGCCTACCGCGACGGTGTGCAACGCCAGCGCTGTTACCCCACAATCCCATAGTCCCAGTGTAGAGGTCAGGTAGCCGCCATTTCAGGGGCACACATGGCTTCATTTGATTCTGTGTCACACATAGCTAGGCCTACACTCAACACACATACAGGAAGGGTTTTGTGTGTGGTGTCGTGTTCTGTGTAACTGTGGGTACATACCTGGATGAAAATTGACTTTATCGTCGCTCTTGTCCTTTGTAGGCACCGTCAGCTGGGACATGGGAGAAGATGGCGGAATCCTCCGGTGTACCGACCGCTGGTGGACCTGTTGACAATGGAAGAGCGACATGTCATCGTCACCTACAGGTTTGACCGTGCCACAATCCAGGAACTATGTACCCAGTTGGAGCCAGACCTGATGTCACCAATCCGCCATCCCACTGGAATTCCCCCTGACGTGCAGGTGCTGTCAGTGCTCCATTTCCTTCCAAGTGGCTCTTTTCAGACAACAGTGGCCATCGCATCAGGGATGTCCCAGCCTATGTTTTCCAACGTCTTGTCCAGAGTGGTGTCTGCCCTGCTGAAACACGTAAGGAGATACATCATTTTCCCTGAGGTGGAGGATTTGCCTACAGTTAAAGGTGACTTCTATGCCCTTGGACATATCCCCAACATCATAGGTGCCATTGATGGGACCCATGTAGCTCTGGTCCCCCCCACAGGAGTGAACAGGTGTACAGAAACAGGAAGAGTTATCATTCTATGAATGTACAGATGGTATGTTTGGCAGACCAGTACATCTCCCAGGTTAATGCTATGTTCCCTGGCTTTGTGCATGACGCCTACATCCTGCGGAATAGCAGCATCCCTGATATGATGGGTCAACTCCAGAGGCACTGTGTATGGCTATTAGGGGACACTGGTTACCCAAACCTTTCCTGGCTACTGACCCCAGTGAGGAATCCCAGGACCAGGGCAGAGGAACGCTACAATGAGGCCCATGGGCGGACTAGGAGGGTGATCGAACGCACCTTCTGCCTCCTTAAGGCCAGGTTCAGGTGCCTCCATATGACAGGTGGTTCCCTATTCTACTCACCGAAGAAGGTGTGCCAGATCATCATCGCCTGCTCGATGCTTCATAATTTGGCTTTATGACGCCAGGTGCCTTTTCTGCAGGAGGATGGTCCAGATGACGGTGTTGCGGCAGCTGTGGAGCCTGTGGAGCCTGTGGACAGTGATGAGGAGGAAGCTGAGGAAGAATACAACGACAACAGAGAGTCAGTCATACAGCAATATTTCCAGTGACACACAGGTGAGAACCTTTTCTGATTTTACATTACATTCACTGTCACACGTCTTCCTCTATCCTGTGTGTAATTACTTGGGATTATTTGGTAATTGAGTTGTTTCTTTACATTACGGTTTCACAGGTGTGGTTACCAACGTGTGTCATCTACTTGCATCCTTCAAGGACTTTTGATGTGTGACATTGGTATGTTGCTTTTACATCTCACAACGCATTTTCACACTGTCATTGATATTACATTTTAACAAATCATAGACTGACTCCAGATTGTTTTGTGTTTCAAGGGTGTTTATTGCAGTGCTCAGAATTGGGAGGGGGTTGTTACATGATGATGGGTGATGGCGGAGGTATGTCCATGGCAGAGTCCAGTCTATTAGTCTCACAGGTGCACTGCCCATCTGGGCATAGGAAGAGGAGCTGGGGCAGTTCAAGTATGGACAGGGTAACAAAGTGGGGCAGTGGGGGGACAATCAGGGTGGTCTCATTTCCTGGCGGGGGTCTTGCCATCTTGCTCTGTCCTGTACCTGGATCTCAGGGACCGCTTGCGGGGTGGTTGTCCGTCTGCAGGGGGTGTGGTGCTGGTGTGGTGGTCCTGTGGTGGGGCGTCCTGTCCACTAGCGCCGGCGGAGGTGGTGGGCAGTTCATCGTCCTGGCTAGTGTCAGGGGCCCCTTGGAATGCCACGGTGTCCCTCATGGTCTGCTGTATGTCCTTCAGCACCCCTATGATGGTGCCCAGGGCGGAGCTGATGGTCCTGAGCTCCTCCCTGAACCCCAAATACTGGTCCTCCTGCAGGCGCTGGGGCTCCTGAAACTTGACCAGGACCGTGGCCATCGTCTCCTGGGAGTGGTGGTATGCTCCCATGATGGAGGAGAGGGCCTCGTGGAGAGTGGGTTCCCTTGGCCTGTCCGCCCCCTGTCGCACAGCAGCCCTCCCAGTTCCCCTGTGTTCCTGTGCCTCCGTCCCCTGGACCGTGTGCCCACTACCACTGCCCCCAGGTCCCTGTTGTTGTTGGGGTGGTGGGTTATCCTGGGTTCCCTGTAGTGGTGGACACACCGCTGATTGACCTGTCCGGGGTAGGGAGGTTTCAGCCCGCTGGGTGGGTGCTGTGCTGGTGTTACCAGAGGGTGGAAGGTCAGTGTTGGGCTGTGCCTGTGCGAGGGGAACTGACTGTCCTGAGACCCACGATGGCCCGGCCTGGTCATCACACTCTAGTAGGGCAGAGCTGCTATCGTCACTGTGGGCCTCTTCTGGGGGTGGAGTGGTGTTGTCTGGACGCTCTGGTGTGGTGACGGTCCTTCGTGTTCCTGCAGGGGCATAAGAACATGATTATTGCATGTGTGTGTGTCATGGTGTACAATGGGTGGGTGACCGTGTACCCCAGTGCTGGCATTCCTGTGTGGGGGCTTGTGTGATGATGGTTAGGGGGTTGTTCTGGGTATGTGCAGTGGGCATGCTTAGGTGATAGGTGTCCATGCTTCGTTGTGTCATGCAGGGCTTGGTGTTGGGATGTGTAGTTTGTATTATTAGTACATTAGTGAGGATTTGGGGTGATAGGGGAGGGTGTGAGGGTGGGGGGGGTGTGATAGCATGCAGGTAGGGTGGGGGATATGTTAGTTAAGATTTGACTTAACAGTGTCCCATCCTCCACCGACTCCTCCGAGGCCCTCTGGATGCATGATGGTTAAGACTTGCTCCTCCCATGTTGTTAGTTGTGGGGGAGGAGGTGGGGGTCTGCCGCCAGTCGGCTGAACCGCAATGTTGTGTCTGGAGACCGTTGAACGCACCTTCCCCCGTAGGTCGTTCCACCTCTTCCTGATGTCCTTCCTATTTCTTGGGTGCTGTCCCACAGCGTTGACCCTGTCCACTATTCTTCGCCATAGCTCCATCTTCGTGGCTATTGATGTGTGCTGTACCTGTGAGCCAAAT
This sequence comes from Pleurodeles waltl, assembly GCF_031143425.1. Taxonomy (NCBI): domain Eukaryota; kingdom Metazoa; phylum Chordata; class Amphibia; order Caudata; family Salamandridae; genus Pleurodeles; species Pleurodeles waltl. Next base: position 723,560,586 of record NC_090448.1, on the reverse strand, counting down.
AGATGTGGCTCTACCCGGACAATTTCCTCCACCATGACCCTGAGCTCCTCCTCGGAAAAGCGGGGGTGTCTTTGGCGTGCCATGGGGTGGTGTGTGTGATGTGTGGGGCGGTGTGAGTGTTGATGTGTGTGGTAATGTGTCATGGTGTGTGGTGTTTTGTGCGTGGATGTTGTGTTGGTGATGGTGTTGTGTGCCTCTGGGTGGTGGGATTGTCTGATCTGTGCTGTGTCTCTGGCCTTCGTGATAAATATTTGGTCGTAGGGGTTTGTGGGTGATGTGGGTGTGTGTTTTATATTGCATTGGGTGTGTGGGAGTGTTGATGTATGTGTGTCAGGTGTGTGTATTTCAAAATGTCCAATGTGGCGGTGTTTTGGAGATGTGTGTGTATTTTGAGCGCGACGGTGTGTACCGCCAATGGAATACCGCGGTTGAAAGACCGCCGCGTGGATTCGTAGGTCGTAATAGCAAGGGCGTGTTTCTGTTGGCGTGGAGGTGGAGGTTTTGTTATTGCCAGTTTATCACTGACCTTTGGTGTGGCGGACTTGTGTGGGTGTCTGAATTTCGGCGGTTTCCGAGATGTGTGTCATAATAGCTGTGGCGGAATTCCGCTGCTTTAGCGGAATTCCGCGGCGGCGGCGGTGTATTGGCGGTCTTCAGCACGGCAGTAAGCGCCTTTTACCGCCAATGTTGTAATGACCCCCTAATTCTTTCCTAAAATGGTTTGGGGCATACCATCACTGCCCCCAGCGAATGAAAGAGAGCAACAAAAGATCGACCTAGGGGTGAGTGGAGCAGGCTGCCTAGCTGGCTGCCTACAGAACTAACCAGTAGGTGCTCCAATTGAATTAAGGTAATCTCACCCTAACGCGCCACTTAGTCTTTATATCTCTCCTTATGCTCCTGGAACATCAGTGGTTGTGTTCAGAAGCAGTGGTTCACAGACATTCCAACTTTTAGGAGCAATTTTGTAATCACCGACCTTTGAGAAATATGGCCTTTGACCAGCCATCCAATTACCGGCTTCATTGAATACAGTAAACCAGCTTTCAAAGAAAATAAAAATGGGAGACTAAAAGGTGACCTATTACTGTGTATTTACGTAAAACTTCGGACAAAAACTGAACCTCTATCCACACAGGAGAATTGGTTACAAGTAATCAAACTCCACAATTGGAGACCACATTGCTCATTTCTGCTAGTCAACATTTACACTAACCTAAGTTCAAGGGAAAAAAAGACCCAAATAAAACCACCTTATATTGGTCCTTTGTGACCTGGCCAGAAACAATAATTCATCTGACTGTTTGTTAATGGGAGACTTTAATGTGAACCTCTTTGAAGATCTCCACAAAGAAACACCTGGGACTTCGGCTGAGGGTGCTTGTGACATCACAGAACAAACTAGACCCAAAGGATGGCCACGAAGTCTGTTGGGGGAACTTGTGGTCTTGCAACTTAGTAATCTCGGTTTTAAAGTTCTAAATGAAAGGCTTCCACAGGACAATCCAACAAACTGGATAAGATCAGATGGAACATCACAGTCTTATCTCGATTATTCCATATGCAATGTGGAAATATTCACCTTAGTGGAAAGCTATTGTATAGCTCCTCGCTCCGATAGTGACCATCGCCCTCAGGTCCTGAGAATTAACACCAATTTGACTCAACACACCAATAAGGGACTTACACTGACAACCTCAGTCAACTTAAATGGAGAAATGACACCCGCAACAAAACCATGGCAGAATGCATAACAGTTACCAGAGGGGCTGCCATCGGAAACATCTCCCAGATAGCAGAGTAGTCTAAGTTCCTCACCTTGCTCCTCGCAAAATCGCCACTCACAAATGCTACTGTTGCTTCACATTGGAGCTACACCAAGTCTTCCCACTCTATGGTTATGATTCTAAGCTTAAAGAAAGCCTGGATCTTCGACTTAAGAGCAGCTCAAAAAATGCCTGGCAATAACAGTTAGCAGCGGCATTAAAGCAGGTGCAAAAACCCATACAAGCAAGCTGTCTGGGAACAGAAGGCAAGATGAGCAGAACACTTCTGGGAAATCGACAAGTGAATGGGTCTGGCAGATCTGGTTGTGCAAACATCTCTGACTTAGAATGGTCATTGTTCCTCTCTAGACAGCTCACGCCTAGTGACTCTGACTGCCAGAACTGCCATGTCTCACAGCAAGGGAGTGAGCCTTGCCACACTAGCCCAAACAAGGTTACTGTCACTGCCACTTTTCAAAATGTTCTCCATTGCGGACTTACCATCTCTGGCTAGCAGGCTGCAGCGGGTTCTGGTTAAGGCCATATCAGATGGTCCCCTGGGCCCAGTGGCCTCCACCAGGCCCTTTTAAGCATGATATTCCTTTTTTGGCCAGTGAGCTTTCTCTGCATTTTAACTATTGACAGAGGACCTTGGTAATTCCCAAGTACTCATGTGGGCCATTATTTAACCTATTTACAAAGGAGACTCCAAATCCGATCCCAGCAAATACAGATTGATAGCACTTCTGGATAATGAAGAAAAAGTCTTTGCCAGTCTACTGCTGAAATATCAGCAATAGGTGGAGTCGAAGGGGCTAATTCCGAACAACCAAACTGAGTTTATTGAAAAATGTGGCACCCTGACAAATGTTTTAGCCATATCCATGCTATCTTTAAAGGCAATTAGTTTGCAAACCTCACTGAAACTGCTATTCATTGATTTCAAGGCAGTGTTTGACTGTGTTCGGGCATCCCTTCAAAACTCCTAGAGGCTATCATTCAGTTGCATACTAACACATGGGTCCGCATCAAACTGGGTGATGGATCTTGTGTATCCATAAAAATCACAGCGTCGCAGGAGGTAAAGCAGGGGTGTATGTTGGACCCTCTGATCTTTAAATTGTTCATCTCCAATTTGTCTGGCGCACTCAATACTATCAACTGCCATTCTCCTAAGATAGGAAGCAACACATTAGCAATTGCTTAATGTAGTCGGTTTTTCCCTCTTTAGCTATAAATGAGTTGGGCTGCAGCGTTTGCTAAGTTGCCAAACTGCTGGAGGTCAATTTAAGGAAAACTAAAATTGGAACACTGGGCAGGAAAACTAGCAAGGGAGGGGCCACTGCTGGCACTTTAATGACAACAAGATCACGAAGGAACCATCATATACTTGGGGGTCATCATTGATGCAAGGTGCACCATTGCCTGACAAAAGAAGGATGTTTAAATCAAATGTCCCTCTCAAAATTATGGTTTGCTACTAAGGGCAAGTCTTCTCCCTCTCCTGAATGTAATGAGGGCAAAAATGATTCTACGTTAGTGACATTTTACTGGGGAGGGAAGGCAAACTCATCAATAACTCATAAAAAGATACACAAGTGTGCCCTTCACCTGCTGAGATCTTTCTCAGCTGCTCAGATCCGACTGGAATTGGGCCACCTCGACCACTGGGTGGTTAGAGCAGGAGTTTTCTTAAATCTCTGCCACAAACTGAGACTCTACAAGAGAAACTGTCTAGACACCCTATTGTGGGATGAGATTCAACTAGGTGACTCTAGACAACCCCACAATCTGTACTTTGAGGATTGTCTTAGTACCTTGAACGTTAGACTCCCACGAGTCAACATAACTTTAAGAAATGTATTAAAAAGGGCATATGCTTTGTTGGAGTGCGACTTTTATAATCAATAATAACATGAAACATGAAAAGCTTGCAATGTAATGTCTAATGAAATCGCATAAATGTAACACAAATGCATGCATTTGAAATGTGCCCACGGGGAGTGGCCACCAATGTATACGATGATTAATGAAACTGACTGATAATAAATTAAATATTGTACTAATGTATGATTTTGTATTAGCATTAAGAGTTATGTATTAGGGTTTTGCTAAATTAATCACTAGGCCTCAGTTAGCAAGGGTCTGGGCCTAGATGCCTGGTCTCATATTAAATGTGTTTTTTCTAATGTGCAATGTGCTGTCTTCCTGAAGGACATGAAGCTGTACTTTCCAGAAGCTAGAGATGCGTGTGTAACCGTAGTAAATTCTTTCTCATGAGACTCAACTTGCTCAAGGAGACATTCTTGCCGAATACAACATTGTAATTCGCAACAGGTACAAGGTCACCTAAACCAAGGGAAGACAATGGAACTACTGACTGGAGTGACTAGTGTAACTTTTCCTACCTGACATTCTACCCGTTGAAGACATCAATCACGGGAGCCAATAAACTGCATGAGAACTGTCTTAGGTGAAAATTCTAGTAAGGGGATCAACGGATTATTGGACAGAGATAACGATGCACCAAATATTGCCCAATTGGAAATTAGAGACTTGTCCGGCAACTTCAATATAACGACATGACACAAGGAGAAATCAGCCATTTTTACTCTGCCATTACCGAGTCATTATTACTTTGCCATTTTTGAGCCATTACTCGCCTTTACCCTGCCACTCCTGAAGCCGTTATTCTTCTTAGCTATCCTGAAGAGACTTTGGGGGTCATTTTGACCCTGCCGGTACGAGACCGCCAGGGCTAAAATGACGGAAGCACCGCCAACAGGCTGGCGGTGCTTCCTGGCCCATTATGACCATGGCGGAATCTGCCAGATTTGCCCCGGTGGTGATAATCCGCCTGGGCAGCGCTGCTAGCAGCGCTGCCCAGGGGATTACGAGTCCCCGACTGGCAGCCTTTTTCTGGCGGTATGAACCGCCAGGAAAAGGCTGGCGGTACAGGGAGTCGTGGGGCCCCTGGGGGCCCCTGCACTGCCCATGCCACTGGCACTGGCATGGGCAGTGCAGGGGCCCCCTGACAGGGCCCCATGCGGCTTTTCACTGTCTGCTATGCAGACAGTGAAAAGCGCGACGGGTGCAACTGCACCCGTCGCACGGCCGCAACACAGCCGGCTCCATTTGGAGCCGGCTCCCATGTTGCGGCCCACATCCCCGCTGGGCCAGCGGGAGGAAACTTGGCACAGCGGCGATGTCCAAATGGGCACCGCAGGAGTGCGGCCGCACTGGCGGCCGGCGGGCGGTTACAGCTTGGCGGGAGACGGTAGCCGCCCGCCAAAGCTGTAATGACCCCCTTTGTCTTTAGCTGTTAGATGTCCTAAACCATCCTTGCCTTACCACTTGCCTGATTTGCACTTCTCCTCCTTATGAGGGAAGAGCCTTTAGCTATGCCCTGCTGAGCCTTACCTGCTTATCCTGGCTGATGGCGAATCGACTGCTGTCCTGAGGACGAAGACTGTCACTGTATGCCGCCCCATCTGGATGGGTAACTATCTGATGATGAATTGAAATTGTCTGTTTGCCTTTTCTTTCTAGGTACCAACTGCTCTTTTGACAGAGGCCATAGTTATATGTTTTCTAAATTCATGTTACTAAATTGTTTTGCATGAAGCCCAACATGCTGATGCTAATTCGAGGTTAGTTAAGGAATTCACTAACTCGGGTGCAAATAGACAAATGACTGAATCTTTGCTTTGTTGAATACTGTACTAATGATACTCTACTAAAGTTGATTAATGCAGACGTCGTGCTTTGTTCTGATGTTCCTGATGTTTGCTTTGATAAAGTCTTATTCAAGTTGCCATATTATAATGCTTTTGATGTGCTTATTGATATTGAGACTAATAAACATGACCTTAGAATTGTAACTAATAGGGAATAAATATCTTAACCTTTACTAGATTTGTGTGATCATTTATTGGTTGGAAGGTCACGCTGTTTCATCCTTATTGGAGGGTATTGATAAGTAGAATTGATTAGTTATTGTGAATATTGATGAAGTGATTGATCTATTGACTGAAATGCCAAATAGCTATCTCGTCCTAACGAGTCCCCAATCAGGGTCAAAAGGTTCATTAGCCTAAAATGAGTACCCATATAAGTAAAATTAGCTAGGTTGGGATGCGTTATCAGTTCTGGTAGCAGAGGACAGTTCCGGCCCTTTGTGGCCCTAAGACGAGGGACCATTGCTTTAGAATTGTTTTCGAGATAATGCAAAATGGAAGGATGATGTGCCCCTAAGTCCCAAATGACTTTCCCGGAACCTCGGAGCCTGCTGAAGTGAGTTGGGTATGTTCTTGTCGTTCTAGTGAGAGAGTGAGTGACGTAGGGTTTGCGGTTGCACAGCTTATGCATATCGCAGGTGAATTGTGAGGTTTGCGAGAATTTTAGGCCAGGTGATGTTTTAGTAGGAGTGTGCGTACTCCACAGTATGAGAGTAGGGAAGTCGGCGAACTTCATGTGAGTGTGGCGCTTTGTGCTAAAAAAATTGTCCACGTGGCTGTTGGTGATGTACGGACCCTGCGTAGTCTAAGACTCCGGAGTATATTGATAAGTATATGAGGCACTTGATTAATGATGTAATTTGCGTGGTTTAATAGGTCAATCGGGCGGGGTTGACGAGTCGAGTTTGAGTCAATGTGAGTGAATGAAAACTTTAATGGAGATTTGGGGAGTTATAAAGTGTACTAGGACAACCCATTGACAAGTCGAGAGTAGAATTTGCGGGTCAAATTTTGCTTGCGAGTGCGGGATCTGAGAAGGAGAGAGTAGCAGCCGAGGCTTAAAGTGAAATCTCTGTAAAGTTCTGAAGCGATTGTGTTACCCTTCCTGTAGTAAACCGGCAAATTTGAGTTTTTTGTTAGTGCTCGCAATATATTGCATTCGTTTTGTGCGAATCAAGAGTGAGGAAGACAAGCCGCAAGACTTTGTCAGCCGCATTGTGTGTGAGTGTGACGTCATTGGAGCCGTGCTGGGATAGGTCAGTTAGTGAGAAGGGTCGCGCACAGATTGGCAGCCGTCCGTGAGAGGCAATTGGTTGAGAAGGTAGGTGAAGGGTTTTCTGGGAATTAGAGTCACTTCCTGATTCAATTATAAACTAAACAAAAGACGCAAAAATGAAGTTTTTTAAGGCTCTAAGGAGTGCTTTGAGGGGAGATGTGTACATTACTGCGAGTGTGGGGGAGCCTACACCGCTAGAGGATACTCCGGCTTATGCTGTAATGGTGGAGAGGGGAGTCGCGCCATGTCTTTGGATAAAGCAATGGTGCAAATTAACAGAAAAGGATGGGAGTTTAGCGTTTCCAGAGAACGGGTCATTCAGTATAATGATCTTAGAGAATTTGCGGAAGGCGTTAAATGAACAAAAGCCGCCTCCGAGACAAGCACAGTTTGAGGCCTTAGCAATTTGGGAACTGATGGCCATACGACAACAGCAACAAAAATTTCAGAGGAGAATGAGGAAAGCAGAAAAGACACTAGCGGAGGCTAGATGGGATAGCGAACACAGAATGTAGAGAAGGAAAATAATAGACAGAGTTAGGATGTTTCCGGCAATAACTCAAGAAGCCGACACGTAAGGAAGAAAGGCCACTTGTAAAACGGATAAGGGTTCTAGCAAGGAAAAGGAGACTAAGAGGTCTTGGGCAGATGCAGATGACTCAGATGATGATGAGTTCCTCAATCAGTTGTTACATGATCGTCCACCGCCATATGCCATGGATGACAATAGACTAAGTACTAGTGCAGGTCCTGTAAATTCGACACAGGACCAGGGGACAGCGAATGCAGCACAGGTAAATTCATTTGTGACACCAGCCCCGGTACAAAATAGTGTCAGTGTGTCTACTGCCCCAGAGATGCAGACACAGTTGCAGCCACCACCGGTTCAAAGACTCTACCCTGATGTCCGAGTATTAGAGACAACTACGAGCTTGATGGTGCCGCCGGATCAGGCATATACGAGACCCAAGTTAATAGAGATTGAGCCAACTCCACTTTTATTGCCCCAGCCGCAGCAACAGATGATTCTGAGTTACACTTCGGTCACAGGACCGCAGTTAGCTACGGCACAGATAATGAATCAGAACATGGGAGACAGTGTTCCACAGGTTGTGGGGAATAAGCCGGCACCAGCCGCTATATCCTTACCCATTACAGTTGGTCCACCAGTACCATTGTAAGCGCAGGACAAGCCTAGCGTATGTGATCAGGGAGTAATGACCCGAGACATGACAAGAGGAGGGTTTGTAGGGAGGTCTCAAGGGATGACTCCAGTGGAACAGATGGTAGAGAGGTCTAGGTCCCTGTTAGACTTCAGTCCGATAGGGGTTCCTCCAGATGCCATGAGACACTCAGGTTTGGGACTGCTGACTCCGCAGATCTCAAGTGCAAACGTGCCGCAAACATCAGTAATGCAGGCTGGGCATCTCTCTTTGCAAGGGTTAACGGCGCAACTGCTGAATGAATGGTTAGACATGTTAAATTTACCACAGGCTACCCCTGCGTCAGCAGAGCGGTGGGAAAGAGAAGAGTACCTGAATTTTGTGAGGTTGGGTATGGAAGCAGCTGAACTAGTTGAAGGAAGCATGGGGATGAACAGACTAGAGTCTTATACTGAGGCAGAATTGAGGTATTTGTGCCCGAAAATAACTAAAGAAGTGAGCAAAGTGCATCAGGGATTGGCAAACCTAGCAGACAAATATGGCATAGACTTAGACAATACTAAGCATCTGAAGAGGAGCTACAGGTTAGACTTTGAGCCGAAGGATTTTGATCACATGAGGTCTACTGGGATGAAGGCACACCTCAAAGAGATACTGCAGAGCGCCAAAGTTTGGGGAGCATTAAAAAAGTGGGAAGGCAGATGGGCAAAGAAAAGAGATAAAAGAAAGAGTGATTGCTCGGAGCAGCAACAGACAAAATCAGTGCCTGACACTGGTACAATGAAGGCGTACCCCATGAGAGAGACAGCTGGAGGGGTTCTTGTCCACATACCGTGGTCCAGGGGTGAAATTTTTTCATTTACAAATGACTTTCCCAGGTTGAGAGAGAAGCCAATAGAGTGGTATCAGCAGACAAATAGATTTGTAAAGCTTGCAAAGTGTCTTTGGGAAGACCTGAATACCCTGTTTGAGATTATAGTTCCAGCTGATTTGTGGATTGAATGCAAGAGGAGTGTTGATTGGCCGACAGCGGAACCGGCAAGGGACAGAGCCACAGGACCAACGTCTCCTGATGTAATGAAGTACTACTATAAGGTGACTGAGTTTTTAAAGCAGAAGGTGTCGCCGCAGAATATTGATTGGCAAAAGATTGATCGAACGGCACAGGAAGCTAAAGAGTCGATACATGCCTACTATGAGAGGTTGTTGAAAGTGTTCAAGCATTACAGCGGTACAGAAGTTATAGAGGCAAAGGACATGAATCACCTTGTATTCAGGTTCGTTGAGAGGCTGAGGCTAGAGATTAGCCAGATGATTAAGAATCTCTTAATCTGTTGGCAAGCAAAGCCGATTGATGAGGTGTTACAGTATGCAAAATCCTGTAGTGACGAGATTGAGTTGAAGCAGAGAAAGTTGAAGGAGAAAGTGATGGTGATGCAAATTAAGGCAGCACAAGCAGGGATGCAGGGAAATGGAGTACAGCAAATGGTGCAACAGCCGCAAGGAAACGAGATGTTTCAGACGCAAGTGAGAGGCCGAGGTCGAGGAGGTTTTGTGAACCGTGGTCCAGACATGAATACCGTTGTGGTTCAAAATTATGTGCACGGGATGAAGAAGGTGTTACCATGTCAGGCGTGCGGGGGCGTCGGACACTGGAACCGGGAATGCCCGATAATGGTGCAGAAGGGGGTGGTGTTCAACAAAGCAATGATGTCAATACATTCCAAAATGTAAAAAGGATCGAGAATGAGGGGTCCAAATCCGAATTTCCAGAATAACATGGTTCAGATGCAGGGTCTTCAACCCATGCAACAGGTACAGATGCCACGTGTACAACCAGTACAGATGCAGCAAATGCAACAGCAGATTCCTGTGGTACCTAGACAGCAAATGCAGTTGCTCTTAGCACCAATGGGACAGCAACAGGTGATGCTTCTTCAACAGGTCACAGGTCAAGGAATGAGTCAAAACAATGCAGTACAACAGTTCCCTTTGCGTGGTGAGAATGGAATAAATGATGAATGGTCGGATGACAATTCGGATAGTGAGGAGTGTAGGCTTCCAGCGTCCCTAGAAGTAGATCAGAGAGGACCCTACGTGCAAGGGAAAGTGATGGGTCACAAGGTCTCATTCTTGGTTGACACAGGAGCTACACGCTCTACGGTCAGAAGTGCAGAGGTTCCAAAATTGCCCCTTTCGGGGCGTACAATAAAGGTAGTAGGAGTAGCAAACCAGCTCCTGACTAACTCGATCACAATCCGGTTCAGTTTGAGATTGGTACCTTCCAGGGACTGCACAGATTTGTGATTTGCGATTCAAGTCTGGTGTCCCTACAGGGAAGAGACTTACTGTGTAAGACAAGGTGTTCTATCACCTGTTCCAATGAAGGGATAGAGGTGCAGACAAACAGTGACGATGAAGGGGATGATGGTCAGATCTCAGAGTCTGAGAAGGAGGCAACAGATGAGGAGTACCCTCTGATAAGCTTCTTCCCAATGTTACCGGTGACTGATTTGCCCACAGATCTGCAGGGGACAGTCACAGAGAAAGTGTGGGATTTGACAGGAAAGGAACTGGGACTGCTAAAAGGACTAGAACCAGTCAAGGTCGATGTGAAGCCAAATGCCGTGTTCTCCCAGGTACCGCAGTACCACATGGCGCAGGATGTCCTCATACAGGTAACGCAGATAATTGCAGACTTTGTGAAGCAAGGGGTCCTGAAGGAAGTGATGAGCAGCCCATGTAATTCACCTATAATGGGACTGAGGAAGCCTTGTGGGAAAGTTCGAATTGTTCAAGACTTAAGAAAGATCAATGACATAGTGGTGAAATGTTGTCCAGTAGTGCCACATCCAGCTGTGATTATGTTCCAGGTCCCATGTAATGCAGAGTGGTTCACAGTAGTAGATCTTTCTGTGCCTCTTCATGAGGACAGCCAATTTCTCTTCAGTTTCAATTTCCTGGACAAGGTTTACAGTTGGTGTCGAATCCCTCAAGGGTTTTCGGAATCACCTTCCATCTTCAATCAGATACTGAAGAAAGTAGTTGGATTTGCCTTTTCAATCGACTCTAGTGCAATACATTGACGACTTGTTGATTTCATCTAAAACAAGAGATGATTGTAAGTACGATACTATTGCCTTACTGAACCACTTGGGAAAGAATGGGCATAAGGTGTCCCCAAAGAAGCTGCAATATTGTCAGAAGGAGGTAAAATACGTAGGTCATCTAATTGAGAAGGGGTCGAGGAAAATATCCAAGGAAAGAGTGACCGCCATATTGCAGATGAGCCCCCCAACAACACGGAGAGACGTTAGAATGTTTTTGGGAATGGTGGGCTACTGTCGTCAGTGGATCCCGAATTTCTCAGTCATCCCAAAGCCATTGGTGAGACTGACAGTTAAGGAGGTTAAGGATGGCCCAGATGCCATAACTATGTCAGAGAAAGAGATGAAGGTGTTCATTGAGCTAAGGGAGTGTATGTGCAGGGCTCCAGCTTTAGGTATGCCTGATTACACTAAGCCTTTTGTCCTGTTTTGTCATGAACGTGATGCGTGTTCTTTGTCTGTCCTGACACAGGTCCATGGAGGTGCAAACCGACCAGTAGCATATTTTTCAGCTACTTTGGACCCAGTCGCAGCAGCCTTACCGGGTTGTCTGCGTGCCGTTGCAGCAGTTGGTCAAAGCCTCACACAGTTTGAAGGCATAGGGGGTCATTACGACCCTGGCGGCCGGGGACCGCGGATGCACCGCCAACAGGCTGGCGGTGCATCCAGGCCTATTCTGACCGCGGCGGTAAAGCCGCGGTCAGAAAAGGGAAACCAGTGGTTTCCCGCCGGTTTTCCCCTGGCCTGAGGAATCCTCCATGGCGGCGCTGCAGGCAGCGCCGCCATGGGGATTCCGACCCCCTTACCGCCAGCCTGGTTCTGGCGGTTCTGACCGCCAGAACCTGGTTGGCGGTAACGGGTATCGTGGGGCCCCTGGGGGCCCCTGCAGTGCCAATGCCAATGGCATGGGCACTGCAGAGGCCCCCTAACAGGGCCCCACCAAGATTTTCAGTGTCTGCATAGCAGACACTGAAAATCGCGACGGGTGCAACTGCACCCGTCGCACCCTTTCCACTCCGCCGGCTCCATTCGGAGCCGGCATCCTCATGGAAGGGGGTTTCCCGCTGGGCTGGCGGGCGGCCTTCTGGCGGTCGCCCGCCAGCCCAGCGGAAACTCAGAATGACCGCGGCAGTCTTTTGACCGCGCAGCGGTATTCTGACTGCGGTACTTTGGCGGGCGGCCTCCGCCACCCGCCAAAGTCAGAATGAGGCCCATAGTGATGGGACACCCTTTAACAGTTATGGTCCCACATTCAGTCGAGAATTTATTGACCCGGACCAAAACACATGACAAATGCCAGATTGACGAAATATGAAACAATTATATTGGGGTCACCAAATGTGTCACTGAAAAGATGTACCGTGTTGAACCCGGCAACTTTGCTTCCAAATGAGAATACAGAAATTGAGGATCTTGATGAGGTAGAAAATGATTGTCTTGAGGTAACCGAACTGTGCACCAAACCGAGACCTGACATTCGAGATACCCAATTGGAAGAAAATGATTACATTATTTTTGTTGATGGCTCATGTTTAAGAGACTCAGTAGGAGTACTGAGAGACGGATACGCCGTGTGTACAATCACTGGTATCCTAGAAGCATCTTGGCTCGAAAGAGTGTATTCTGCTCAAGTGGCTGAATTGGTTGCTCTTACTAGGGCATGCCATGCCGCTGACAAAATGAAGGTAACTATCTATACTGACAGCAGATACGGATTTGGAATTGTCCATGATTTTGGCCAATTATGGTCACAAAGGGGTTTTCTGACCTCCTCTGGTTCTCCATTGAAAAATGGTGAAAGAATTAAGGAGTTGTTGTACGCAATTCAGTTACCTCTTGAAATATCCGTGGTGAAATGCAGTGCTCATGTGAAATCACAAGACTTTGTGTCAATGGGAAACGGATATGCAGATCAAGTCGCAAGGTTTTGTGCATTGAACTGTATATCGTTCAAGGATCAGTGGGAATTGTTACCTGAAACAGAAAATGAGACATGCACAGGTTATGCATTAAGAGTGGTTGACACGTTGGAGGAATTAAAATTGTTGCAGGGTCGTGCCAGCAGAGAGGAGAAGCGCTCTTGGTTTAAGATGCAATGTGTACAAAGACCAGATGATTTGTGGGTTTCAGGTGAGGGGAAAATGGTTTTGCCGAACAGTCTTCTGTCACAGTTTGCAAGGTTTTACCATGGGCAGGCACATATTGGGAGAGATGCCATGATCAGGTTGTTCAAAATTGATTGGTTCAACCCAAAGTACCGACAAGCCGCAGAAGTGATTTGTCACCAGTGCATCATCTGTCAACAGATGAATGCGGGGAAAGGGACAGTGGTGAATTTGAGCCACATTGGGAGAGCAGGAGGTCCATTTAGCAGAATGCAATTGGATTTTATTGAGATGCCCGTGTGCGGAGGTTTGAGATATGTGTTGGTGATTGTGTGTATCTTTAGTCACTGGATTGAAGCATACCCCACACATAGAAGTGACAGTCTCACAGTAGCACAGCTGCTGCTTAGGGAATTGATACCACGTTTCGGGTTTCCGATCTCTTTAGAAGCGGATAGAGGAAGTCACTTCAACAATGAGGTGGTTAAGCTCTTGTGTGCAGCATTAAACAATGAGCAGAAGTTGCATTGTAGCTACTGCCCTGAAGCATCAGGATTAGTGGAGCAGAAGAGTGGTACCCTGAAGTCGAGAATGGCAAAAATGTGTGCAGCTACAAATTTGAAATGGTCTGATGCGTTGCCCTTAGTGCTGATGTCAATGAGAAACACACCCAACAAGAAAACAGGACTGTCTCCTCATGAAATTCTCATGGGCCAAGCTATGAGACTGCCTGCGGTGCCTACAAATGCTCTTGTGAATATCACAGATGATATGGTGTTGGACTACAGCAAGGGTCTGGCTGATGTGGTCCGCTCTTTCTCTCACCAGGTGGAGGCCACCACATTGCCACCGATAAGTGATCCAGGTCACAATCTGAAAGCTGGTGACTGGGTTGTCATCAAGAAACACGTGAGGAAGTCGTGTTTGGAGCCACGTTGGAAGGGGCCATATCAAGTAATACTGACAACTACTACTGCTGTGAAGTGTGCGGGAATTCCAAACTGGATTAATGCCAGTCACACGAAAAAGGTGACGTGTCCGACTGATGAAGAAATTGAGTGGTCGAAAGTAACAGCAAAAGAAAAGGAAGTCTCAGGGCCGGAGAGTAATCAAAGGGAAACTGAGACAGAAGGAGAGCCCGTTGAGGACGGCTTGGTCACTTCAGTAAGAGACGAGACCAAGAGGCGTGACGGTGAGCCTATCTCAACAGAGGCACCAGGAGGACCGACCCAAAGAGAGGTTCTCCCAGAAGCAGACGGATATGGGTTTGAAGTTGAGCCCCTGACAGACCCCGAAGGTGAAGGAACTGAGGCAGAAGAGGGTCAGGGTGTCCGGACTCCTCCTGAGCCAATTGCAAGTCCATCGAGAGAAAGCACCATAGAGTCAGAGGAGGGCCAGGAGCTGCCACAAGAAAAATCAAAGACCAAGGAGACGCTGAAAGGAGATAAGTGGCCAGAGTCGCAAGTGACAAAAGGAAAGGTGGTTGTTGATGAAACGATAGAGGAAGAGGTTGATACTACAAGGAAAGAAGATCTCAGTGAAGGAGAATTGCAGGGCAAGCATAAATTGAAAAGAAAGAGAGTAGCAAACATAAGGTACGCAGGTCCTGAATGGGCGTATGCAACATCAGCTGAGTGGCAACAAGAGTTCTTGGCATTCTGTTTTGATCGAGAAGTCCCATGTCAATACTATGGTACCTGAGTTTGGCCACAAAGAAAAGAGACTGTGTTAAGTTGAAATTGAGCTAAAGGAAGCTGAGAAAAGAGACTGATACGTTACCGGATGTGACACTGTCAACCTGAATTGACCTTGGAAAACTAATTTTGACAAGCTGCTAACCTGAATTGACAAGGATCCTGGGAGTGAATGAAAACCTGTAAATATTTGCTAAAGAGAGACTTTGCTTAGCATTCCCCGAAGAAGACAAAAAAAAGAGAGAGAAAGTAAAGCTTTAAACCATTCTCAGTTGGTTGATTACACTTATAGCGCTCTGCTTTCTGATTCTTTACAGATCATGCCTAGCACGGGAGATGATGATGGGGGAATTAGGCGTTGTAAATATTTGGGTGTTGCTTTGGGTGTTGTATGAGTAATATTCATTATAGCTTTGTTTGGGGAAATGCGATTGGTGGATAAGAACTAAACTAACAATGCTACAATTCCTGAGACTGATACACTAACACCTTGGGAGAGGTTTGACCAACATACAAAGTATTTGCATGAAGGCACTAACACAAAAGGAGAACTGTCTACTAATGTTTTCTATCGCTTGCTGAGTGAGTATGTTGATATCATGGATGCGAATGCTTGTTATGTGTGTACACAGATTCCTGTTTCGGTGCAAGAGGGAGTTACCTATCATAGCCTACCTTTAACTTATGGGATAAGCTGTAGTTTGTTGCTAACCCAGTTCTATAACCAGGAAGAGATACAATATTTCTATTCTAACCACAACCTTGTGTTCTCTTCTGTGCCTATCATAGAAGATTTTAATACCGTGGCGAAATATTATGCCATAAAGTTAGTCAAGGGGTTCTTTGAAGCAACGTTAACAATTAGTACATCTTATGCACACCGCAATAATTTGACTTGCTTGCTTACACCTGTAGAGAAAAACTTTCTAGATCACTCTGAAGATAGAAGGAGGGTTTTGAAGGGGAAACTGGAGAAAGGCTTGCAGCAAAGATCCTTTATTAATAGTGGGAGTTATAATGCGGTTAGGGAACAAGGGAAATTAGCTTTAAATGCACTACATGTTGGTAAGCTTTGCATAACACGACCTATATTATGACAATGTGTTTGTGGGAACGGGTGAATGTAAGCATGTGTTTTTGTTTCAGAATAAGTGGACATTCATGTTAAATGGACAGGATCCAGCGATCCCTGGGGTCTATTATATTTGTGGACTTAATGCTTATTACCGTCTTCCAAAGGGATGGTATGTGACATGTTATTTGGGGATAGTTTTCCCAAAGACATACCAGCTAGAGGACTTGAAGAAGTTTCCGAGGGTGTCTGAATTACATCGTACTAGACAAAAGAGAGAGACTGCTGCTGGTGTAGTAGGAGACATATTTGAAGCAATAATTCCTTCAGTGGGAGTTATCTTGGACTCCATAAAGATTCAAAAGTTGTCTACTATTCTGGATAACATGCTGACAAATTTTATAGGAGCTATTCTCCTGATGGATACTGAACTTGCTGCGGAGAGTGCTATGACTCTTCAAAACAGGCTTCAAAACAGGCTTGCTTTAGACATTCTTTTAGCAAAAAATGGCAGAGTCTGTAAGATGCTTAATGAGCGTCACTGCTGTGCCTACCTACCTGACAATAATAATGAGATTAGAAGTATGCTTACTAACCTAACAAGAGATGAAGGAATTGAAAGAGCCAGGTGTTTGGGAAAAGGTTGGAAAGGGGCTTGCTCATGTGTGAAGATGGTTTAGCAATATTTGGCATGGGATATTGTCAAAAATCATACAGGGATTATTGATTGTTTACCTTGTTTATTTGGATTATGGTTATCATGCAAAATTAGTAAAAGAATTAGGGCAAAATTGGCAAAACGTAATACGAGGAGGGAAGAAAAGAAAAGGGAAAAAATGTTCAGAGCAAAATATGAAAAGGCAAAATCAAGGGAAGAAATTGAGATGAAGGAACTCAGATGATGAATAAATTGTGAAGAAAGGATTTGTGTGATGACAAGAGTCATTAGAGGAGGGATTGTTTGAGTGCTACTTTTATAATCAATATTAACATGAAAAGCTTGCATCGTAATGTCTAATGAAACCGCATTAATGTAATACAAATGCACACGTTTGAAAGGTGCCCACGGGGAGTGGCCACCAATGTATACGATGATTAATGAAACTGACTGATAATGAATTACATATTGTACTAATGTATGATTTTGTATTAGCATTAAGAGTTATGTATTAGGGTTTTGCTAAATTAAACACTAGGCCTCAGTTAGCAAGGGTCTGGGCCTAGCTGCCTGGTCTCATTTGAAATGTGTTTTTTCTAATGTGCAATGTGCTGTCTTCCTGAAGGACATGAAGCTGTACTTTCCAGAAGCTAGAGATGTGTGTGTAACCGTAGTAAATTCTTTCTCATGAGACTCAACTTGCTCAAGGAGACATTCTTGCCGAATACAACAGTGTAATTCGCAACAGGTACAAGGTCACCTAAACCAAGGGAAGACAATGGAACTACTGACTGGAGTGACTAGTGTAACTTTTCCTACCTGACATTCTACCCATTGAAGACATCAATCACAGGAGCCAATAAACTGCATGAGAACTGTCTTAGGTGAAAATTCTAGTAAGGTGATCAACGGATTATTGGACAGAGATAACGATGCACCAAATATTGCCCAATTGGAAATTAGAGACTTGTCCGGCAACTTTAATATAACGACGTGACACAAAGAGAAATCAGCCATTCTTACTCTGCCATTACAGAGTCATTATTACTTTGCCATTTTTGAGCCATTACTCACCTTTACCCTGCCACTCTTGTGCCGTTATTCTTCTTAGCTATCCTGAAGAGACTTTGGGGGTTATTACAACTTTGGAGGAGGTGTTAATCCGTCCCAAATGTGACGGATATACCACCAGCCGTATTACGAGTTCGATAGGATATAATGGACTCGTAATACAGCTGGTGGTATATCTGTCACTTTACCGTCACTTTTGGGACGGATTAACACCTCCTCTAAAGTTGTAATAACCCCCTTTGTCTTTAGCTGTTAGATGCCCTAAACCATCCTTGCCTTACCCCTTGCCTGATTTGCACTTCTCCTCCTTATGAGGGAAGAGCCTTTTGCTATGCCCTGCTGAGCCTTTCCTGCTTATCCTGGCTGATGGCAAATCGACTGCTGTCCCGAGGACGAAGACTGTCACTGTATGCCGCCCCATCTGGATGGGTAACTATCTGATGATGAATTGAAATTGTCTGTTTGCCTTTTCTTTCTAGGTACCAACTGCTCTTTTGACAGAGGCCATAGTTAGATGTTTTCTAAATTCATGTTACTAAATTGTTTTGCAGGAAGCCCAACATGCTGATGCTAATTCAAGGTTAGTTAAGGAATTCACTAACTCGGGTGCAAATAGACAAAGACTGAATCTTTGCTTTGTTGAATACTGTACTAATGATACTCTACTAAAGTTGATTAATGCAGACGTCGTGCTTTGTTCTGATGTTCCTGATGTTTGCTTTGATAAAGTCTTATTCGAGTTGCCATGTTATAATGCTTTTGAAGTGATTATTGATATTGAGACTAATAAACATGACCTTAGAAATGTAACTAATAGGGAATAAATATCTTAACCTTTACTAGATTTGTGTGATCATTTATTGGTTAGAAGGTCACAGTGTTTCATCCTTATTGGAGGGTATTGATAAGTAGAATTGATTAGTTATTGTGAATATCGATGAAGTGATTGATCTATTGACTGAAATGCCAAATAGCTATCTCTTCCTAAGGAGTCCCCAATCAGGGTCAAAAGGTTCATTGGCCTAAAACGAGTCCCCGCATAAGTAAAATTAGCTAGGTCGGGACGCGTTATCAGTTCTGGCAGCAGAGGACGGTTCCGGCCCTTTGTGGCCCTAAGACGAGGGACCATTGTTTTAGAATTGTTTTCGAGATAATGCAAATTGGAAGGATGATGTGCCCCTAAGTCCCAAATGACTTTCCCGGAATCTCGGAGCCTGCCGAAGTGAGTTGGGTATGTTCTCAGCGTTCTAGTGATAGAGTGAGTGACGTAGGGTTTGCGGTTGCACAGCTTATGCATATCGCAGGTGAATTGTGAGGTTTGCGAGAATTTTAGGCCAGGTGATGTTATAGTAGGAGTGCGCGTACTCCACAGTATGAGAGTAGGGAAGTCGTCGAAGTTCATGTGAGTGTGGCGCTTTGTGCTCAAAAAATTGTCCACGTGGTTGTTGGTGATGTACGGACCCTGCGTGGTCTAAGACTCCGGAGTATATTGATAAGTGTATGAGGCACTTGGTTCATGTTGTAATTTGCGTGGTTTAATAGGTCAATCGGGCGGGGTTTACGAGTCCAGTTTGAGTCAATGTGAGTGAATGAAAACTTTGATGGAGATTTGGGGAGTTCTAAAGTGTACTAGGACAACCCATTGACAAGTCAAGAGTAGAATTTGCGGGTCAAATTTTGCTTGCAAGTGCGGGATCTGAGAAGGAGAGAGTAGGGGCCGAGGCTTAAAGTGAAATCTCTGTAAAGTTCTGAAGCGATTGTGTTACCCTTCCTGTAGTAAACCGGCAAATTTGAGTTTTTTGTTAGTGCTCACAATATATTGCATTAGTTTTGTGCGAATCAAGAGAGAGGAAGACAAGCCGCAAGACTTTGTCAGCCGCAGTGTGTGTGAGTGTGACGTCATTGGAGCCGTGCTGGGATAGGTCAGTTAGTGGGAAGGGTCGCGCACGGATTGGCAGCCGTCCATGAGAGGCAATTGGTTGAGAAGGTAGGCGAAGGGTGTTCTGGGAATTAGAGTCACTTCCTGATTCAATTATAAACTAAACAAAAGACGCAAAAATGAAGTTTTTTAAGGCTCTAAGGAGCGCTTTGAGGGGAGATGTGTACATTACCGCGAGTGTGGGGGAGCCTACACCGCCAGAGGATACTCCGGCTTATGCTGTAATGGAGGAGAGGGGAGTCGCGCCATGTCTTTGGCTAAAGCATTGGTGCAAATTAACAGAAAAGGATGGGAGTTTAGCGTTTCCAGAGAACGGGTCATTCAGTATAATGATCTTAGAGAATTTGCGGAAGGCGTTAAATGAACAAAAGCCGCCTCCGAGACCAGCACAGTTTGAGGCCTTAGCAATTTGGGAACTGATGGCCATACGACAACAGCAACAAAAATTTCAGAGGAGAATGAGGAAAGCAGAAAAGACTCTAGCGGAGGCTAGATGGGATAGCGAACACAGAATGTAGAGAAGGGAAATAATAGACAGAGTTAGGGTTTTCCGGCAATAACTCAAGAAGCCGACACGTAAGGAAGAAAGGCCACTTGTAAAACGGATAAGGGTTCTAGCAAGGAAAAGGAGACTAAGAGGTCTTGGGCAGATGCAGATGACTCAGATGATGATGAGTTCCTCAATCAGTTGTTACATGATCGTCCACCGCCATATGCCATGGATGACAATAGACCAAGTACTAGTGCAGGTCCCGTAAAATCGACACAGGACCAGGGAACAGCGAATGCAGCACAGGTAAATTCATTTGTGACATCAGCCCCGGTACAAAATAGTGTCAGTGTGTCTACTGCCCCAGAGATGCAGACACAGTTGCAGCCACCACCGGTTCAAAGACTCTACGCTGATGTCCCAATATTAGAGACAACTACGAGCTTGATGGTGCCGCCGGATCAGGCATATACGAGACCCAAGTTAGTAGAAATTGAGCCAACTCTACTTTTATTGCCCCAGCCGCAGCAACAGATGATTCTGAGTTACACTTCGGTCACAGGACCGCAGTTAGCTACGGCACAGATAATGAATCAGAACATGGGAGCCAGTGTTCCACAGGTTGTGGGGAATAAGCCAGCACCAGCCGCCATATCCTTACCCATTACAGTTGGTCCACCAGTACCATTGTAAGCGCAGGACAAGCCTAGCGTATGTGATCAGGGAGTAATGACCCGAGACATGACAAGAGGAGGGTTCGTAGGGAGCTCTCAAGGGATGACTCCAGTGGAACAGATGGTAGAGAGGTCTAGGTCCCTGTTAGACTACAGTCCGATAGGGGTTCCTCCAGACGCCATGAGACACTCAGGTTTGGGACTGCTGACTCCGCAGATCTCAAGTGCAAACGTGCCGCAAACATCAGTAATGCAGGCTGGGAATCTCTCTTTGCAAGGGTTAACGGCACAACAGCTGAATGAATGGTTAGACAAGTTAAATTCACCACAGGCTACCCCTGCGTCAGCAGAGCGGTCGGAAAGAGAAGAGTACCTGAATTTTGTGAGGTTGGGTATGGAAGCAATTTAACTAGTTAAAGGAAGCATGGGGGTGAACAGACTAGAGTCTTATACTGAGGCCGAATTGAGGTATTTGTGCCCGAAAATAACTAAAGAAGTGAGTAAAGTGCATCAGAGGTTGGCAAACCTAGCAGACAAATATGGCAGAGACTTAGACAATACTAAGCATCTGAAAAGGAGCTACAGGTTAGACTTTGAGACGAAGGATTTTGATCACATGAGGTCTACTGGGATGAAGGCTCACCTCAAAGAGATACTGCAGAGCGCCAAAGTTTGGGGAGCATTAAAAAAGTGGGAAGGCAGATGTGCAAAGAAAAGAGATAAAAGAAAGAGTGATTGCTCGGAGCAGCAACAGACAAAATCAGTGCCTGACACTGGTACAATGAAGGCGTACCCCATGAGAGAGACAGCTGGAGGGGTTCTTGTCCACGTACCGTGGTCCAGGGGTGACATTTTGTCATTTACAAATGACTTTCCCAGGTTGAGAGAGAAGCCAATAGA
Source organism: Pleurodeles waltl (assembly GCF_031143425.1). Taxonomy (NCBI): domain Eukaryota; kingdom Metazoa; phylum Chordata; class Amphibia; order Caudata; family Salamandridae; genus Pleurodeles; species Pleurodeles waltl. Next base: position 723,538,934 of record NC_090448.1, on the reverse strand, counting down.
GTGGTATCAGCAGACAAATAGATTTGTAAAGCTTGCAAAGTGTCTTTGGGAAGACCTGAATACCCTGTTTGAGATTATAGTTCCAGCTGATTTGTGGATTGAATGCAAGAGGAGTGTTGATTGGCCGACAGCGGAACCGGCAAGGGACAGAGCCACAGGAGCACCGTCTCCTGATGTAATGAGGTACTACTATAATGTGACTGAGTTTTTAAAGCAGAAGGTGTCGCCGCAGAATATTGATTGGCAAAAGATTGATCGAACGGCACAGGAAGCCGAAGAGTCGATACATTCCTACTATGAGAGGTTGTTGAAAGTGTTCAAGCATTACAGCAGTACAGAGGTTATAGAGGCAAAGGACATGAATCACCTTGTATTCAGGTTCATTGAGGGGCTGAGGCCAGAGATTAGCCAGATGATTAAGAATCTCTTAATCTGTTTGCAAGCAAAGCCGATTGATGAGGTGTTACAGTATGCAAAATCCTGTAGTGACGAGTTTGAGTTGAAGCAGAGAAAGTTGAAGGAGAAAGTGATGGTGATGCAAATTAAGGCAGCACAAGCAGGGATGCAGGGAAATGGGGTACAGCAAATGGTGCAACAGCCGCAAGGAAACGGGATGTTTCAGACGCAAGTGAGAGGCAGAGGTCGAGGAGGTTTTGTGAACCGTGGTCCAGACATGAATACCGTAGTGGTTCAAAATTATGTGCACGTGCTGAAGAAGGTGTTACCATGTCATGCGTGCGGGGGCGTCAGACACTGGAACCGGGAATGCCTGATAATGGTGCAGAAGGGGGTGGTGTTCAACAAAGCAATGATGTCAATACATTCCAAAATGTTAAAGGACCGAGAATGAGGGGTCCAAATCCGAATTTCCAGAATAACATGGTTCAGATGCAGGGTCTTCAACCCATGCAACAGGTACAGATGCCACGTGTACAACCAGTACAGATGCAGCAAATGCAACAGCAGATTCCTGTGGTACCCAGACAGCAAATGCAGTTGCCCTTAGCACCAATGGGACAGCAACAGGTGATTCTTCCTCAACAGGTCACAGGTCAAGGAATGAGTCAAAACAATGCAGTACAACAGTTCCCTTTGCGTGGTGAGAATGGAATAAATGATGAATGGTCAGATGACAATTCGGATAGTGAGGAGTGTAGGCTTGCAGCGTCCCTAGAAGTAGATCAGAGAGGACCCTACGTGCAAGGGAAAGTGATGGGTCACAAGGTCTCATTCTTGGTTGACACAGGAGCTACACGCTCTACGGTCAGAAGTGCAGAGGTTCTGAAATTGCCCCTTTCGGGGCGTACAATAAAGGTAGTAGGAGTAGCAAACCAGCTCCTGACTAACCCGATCACAAATCCGGTTCAGTTTGAGATTGGTACCTTCCAGGGACTGCACAGATTTGTGATTTGCGATTCAAGTCTGGTGTCCCTACTGGGAAGAGACTTACTGTGTAAGACGAGATGTTCTATCACCTGTTCCAATGAAGGGACAGAGGTGCAGACAAACAGTGACGATGAAGGGGATGATGGTCAGATCTCAGAGCCTGAGACGGAGGCAACAGATGAGGAGTACCCTCTGATAAGCTTCTTCTCAATGTTCACGGTGACTGATTTGCCCACAGATCTGCAGGGGACAGTCACAGAGAAAGTGTGGGATTTGACAGGAAAGGAACTGGGACTGATAAAAGGAGTAGAACCAGTCAAGGTCGATGTGAAGCCAAATGCCGTGTTCTCCCAGGTACCACAGTACCACATGGCGCAGGATGTCCTCATACAGGTAACGCAGATAATTGCAGACTTTGTGAAGCAAGGGGTCCTGAAGGAAGTGATGAGCAGCCCATGTAATTCAACTATAATGGGACTGAGGAAGCCTTGTGGGAAAGTTCGAATTGCTCAAGACTTAAGAAAGATCAATGACATAGTGGTGAAATGTTGTCCAGTAGTGCCACATCCAGCTGTGATTATGTTCCAGGTCCCATGTGATGCAGAGTGGTTCACAGTAGTATATTTTTCTGTGCCTCTTCATGAGGACAGCCAATTTCTCTTCAGTTTCAATTTCCTGGACAAGGTTTACAGTTGGTGTCGAATCCCTCAAGGGTTTTCGGAATCACCTTCCATCTTCAATCAGATACTGAAGAAAGTAGTTGGATTTGCCTTTTCAATCGACTCTAGTGCAGTACATTGACGACTTGTTGATTTCATCTAAAACAAGAGATGATTGTAAGTACGATACTATTGCCTTACTGAACCACTTGGGAAAGAATGAGTATAAGGTGTCCCCAAAGAAGCTGCAATATTGTCAGGAGGTAAAATACCTAGGTCATCTAATTGAGAAGGGGTTGAGGAAAATATCCAAGGAAAGAGTGACCGCCATATTGCAGATGAGCCCCCCAACAACACGGAGAGACGTTAGAATGTTTTTGGGAATTGTGGGCTACTGTCGTCAGTGGATCCCGAATTTCTCAGTCATCTCAAAGACATTGGTGAGACTGACAGTTAAGGAGGTTAAGGATGGCCCAGATGCCATAACTATGTTCGAGAAAGAGATGAAGGCGTTCATTGAGCTAAGGGAGTGTATGTGCAGGGCTCCAGCTTTAGGTATGCCTGATTACACTAAGCCTTTTGTCCTGTTTTGTCATGAACGTGATGCGTGTTCTTTGTCTTTCCTGACAAAGGGTCCATGGAGGTGCAAACCAACCAGTAGCATATTTTTCAGCTACTTTGGACCCAGTCGCAGTAGCCTTACCGGGTTGTCTGCGTGCCGTTGCAGCAGTTGGTCAAAGCCTCACACAGTTTGAAGGCATAGTGATGGGACACCCTTTAACAGTTATGGTCCCACATTCAGTCGAGATTTTATTGACCCGGACCAAAACTCAGCACATGACAAATGGCAGATTGACGAAATATGAAAAAATTATATTGGGGTCATCAAATGTGTCACTGAAAAGATGTACCGTGTTGAACCCGGCAACTTTGCTTCCAAATGAGAATACAAAAGTTGAGGATCTTGATGAGGTAGAACATGATTGTCGTGAGGTAACCGAACTGTGCACCAAACCGAAACCTGACATTCGAGATACCCAATTGGAAGAAAATGATTACATTATTTTTGTTGATGGCTCATGTTTAAGAGACTCAGTAGGAGTGCTTCTTCTGTCTGCAACTCAGCAAAGACTCTTAAATAACATAATGGTGGAGTGAATAAAAGGATGTATGGGTGTGTGAGTGGAAGGGTGGATGGGTGAGTGAAAGGGTGGATGGTCGATGGATGGATGGATGGATGGTTGAGTGGAAGGATGTATGTAAGGATGGCTGAGTGGATTGTTGAAAGGAAGGTTGGATGGATGAAAGGGTGGATGGATGGCTAAGTTAAACAATGGATGGAGGAATGAAAGGGAGGGTGGATGGATGAAAGGGTGAATAGATGAATGAGTGAAATGGTGGATGGATGGAACAAAAGCTAGATGGATGGACAGTATGAAAGGGTGGTTAGCTGGATGAGTAAACCTAGTGCTCTGGTGCGTCTGGATCACTTGAAATTCTCGAATTGCCCAAAATGCCACACCGTTGCCGCAGACTTTGTACATCTGTCATGTACCCTTCTGACCCAGGCGGTAGACACAGATCTTGCTCCTGACCCATTGTTAGCGTTATTAGGCTATGTGCAGGTTATACCGAAAGTGCCTGCCGCTTTACTGCCATTGCACTGCTTCTAGCAAAGCACGAAATTGCACTCCATTGAGGCAGTAGGAATTCACCAACTACCAAGGCCTGGCTCGATAGCCATGGTATTCTGTGACCCCACTAGCGAACTGAATCATCTCTGTAACCCCCTACATCGCAGCCGAAAAGCATTTGACAGCCCTGCTTATATTTTGACAGGGGAGAGCACAAGCCAAGACTATTGACCTGCAATGCCATACTAGAGAGGATTTCACACAGCTTTGTGGCCCCTGTCTACGATGGTTCCTTGATGCAACACCACTGATTGCACCCGCTAGTCTCATCTTCTAAAGATGACATGAATCAATGTCACTGCTGCATAGTTTATTGTTATATAGAACGTGTTTATATTGCACTGCTACTTTGTACAGATTGAGCGAAAGGTTGGATGAATGAAGTGAACGTATGACTGGATGGATAAGTGGAAAGATGGATGGATGATTGAAAAGATGGATGGATGGATGAGTGAATAGATGGATGGATGAGTAACAGAATGGATGGGTGATTGTCAGAATGGATGGATGAGTGAAAGGGGGTGGATGGATAGTTGGATGAAAGGGTGGGTAGATGGATGAGTGAAAGAGAGGGTGAATGGATGAGTGAAAACATGGATGGATGAGTGGGCGAATGGATAGATGAGTGAGTGGATGGATGAGTGAAAAGGTAAATGGATGGATGACTGGATGGGTGGAAGAGTGGAATGATGAGTGAAGGAGTGGATGGATGAATGAATGAAAGGGAGGACGTATAGATGGAGGAAAGGGTGGATGGATAGAGAGATGAGTGAAAGGGTCGATGGATGGATGACTGCAAGGATGGATGAATGGATGAGTAAAGGCTTAATGGAAAGATGGATAGGTGAAAGAGTGAATGGATGGATAGATAGTTGCTTTGATGGATAGATTTAGAGATGGATGATAGGTTTGGATATGGATGGGCTGATTGATGGAATGGTGGAAGACTGAATGTTAGATCAAAGAATGAATGGATGACAGCATGTAAAGGTGAAATAGTGGATATCAGTAAGTGGATGAAAGAATGAATGGATAGGTGCTTGGATGGAAAAGATAAGAGAGCTCTTCAGATAGGGGGCATGATGACTTGCTTCGGTTGCATGTTGCCATCAGAGCTTTGGTTCGAAGTAGGGGGTATTTTAATTTTCTGGTTACTTCTTTGAACATGTCTCTACTGGTTCTGGCCTATGTCTCACGGTTTGTGAATTCTGAACTAGAGACATTTACAAAATCTGAACTACGCCTATCTACAAAGGCCTGAAAAATCTGTTCAGCCTAAGTCATAGTTCTGCTGTCTAAAGTTAACTCTAGAAAAAAAATGTGGGAAGGCTGAACTTTGTGTCTGAGTTCAGCCCAGTACAGAAAACCCTGATTTCATACAAATTTGACAAAGGGGCTAAAGTTAAAGGGGCAGTCAAAAAAGATTTCATTGGCTAACATATTTGGCATCATTTGATGTATCTGCATGAATGTTGCAATTGCAGAATTGTCGTTAACTTACAACTTTGCATGTGCAGCAGGCTTTGGCTGCATGGGAGATTGGTTGCCTGCAGTGATCCACAACTGCATGTGACTAAAGGGTGTGTAAAGAAAGGTTTGACCGCCAACAAGGAGTTGATTGCAAGGCCTGGTTAAGGACCAATCCCTAAGGCCAACCCCCACTGCACTCAGCAGATGTCCATGTGCACGAAAGGTTGGCCGCTTGTGTAGAGAGCTGCTTTTATAGGAAGTTGATGTAGCATATCATAAAAAACTGATATTCACTAACAAATACACATTTAAAGAAGAGCTACGTTTAGCCTACCCCTATTACTATAACAAATAATTCTTTATAAAATCATATATATATACATATATATATATATATATATATATATATATATATATATATATATATATATGACATAGATAGACAGATAGACAGACTGATAGATAGATAGATAGATAGATAGATAGATAGATAGATAGATAGATAGATAGTCACTTGAATTTTCCCCTAAATGTGATATAAATATATAGAATGAGAAACTAAAACTTGTAAAGTAAAAAAAAAAAGTTGCATTCACAATGTAGTAATCCCTGATGTAGTGCTTTTGATGTATTGTATAGCAATGTAATAGCATGCAAGGTAGTGTTGTACAACCATCAGGAGTTATTCTGCTGTTACTTTGCATACTGGCTTTGTACAAAATCCATCTAGACACGTTAGGTTCAGATCCGGCACGACATATAGTAAGCAAGATTATATTTGTCTGTAGGTAATGACAAAGCCATCAGAAGTCATTCAAAGCAAATTCTTTAAGTAGATTTTTTTTAAATTGTAAACTGTCATTTCAGTGACCCTTTAATTTTGTTGGTAATAGGAGCCTGTGGATCCCTTGTTTTGTAGTGTGTAAAAGCCAAAACGCATAGAATAATAGCATACATCATTTTGGAGCTTTTTTAAGTTGCACTAGCCAATACATTAGGTGAGGGGATTTCATTGCTGCAGCTTATTTTAAAATAAAAATTGTCAAAGGCAGTAGATCTCGCCTCTTGGTCCTGCAGCATCGGCAAAAAGCATCTTGAGGAAAAGGCTTGAATTTAGCTAGCGTTTAATGTTTGCAGGGGGTTCTGGGTGAGAAGAAATAGTGGGATCCGCACAAGTCACACCTTTATGGGCTCCAATGAATGCCTAGTGTTCAGCAAGGTGTAGGTTTGGTTAGATTTCCCCAGGGTAGAGCTGAGCCCAGGCCCAAATATTGCAGCTACCCACTTTGCCAAAATCGGTCAATTTTCACGACAAAAAGTTGATGCTTCCATGTTGCTTTTTGAAGTGTTGCCTGTTTTGAATCAGAAGCCCACCTGTACAAAAGGTGTACTGTTTTATTGGTTAAATTGTGGGAACACTTGGAGGGGGGAAGTTAGGAATGTTGTGGATCCCTATGGAGTTCAGAACTTTCCCTCACAGAAATTTAAGAAAGATGCATGATTTGTGCCAAAGTTTGCCAATCGCAGGGCATTCTGGGTAAGACATGTTAGTTGGATCCATGCAAGTCACACCACCCTGGACTCCCATGGTGCACAGTTTTCAGAAATGTCTGGGTTTGGTTCGTTTTCCTTAGTAATGGCTGGACCTGAGCCCAAAAATAGCAGCAACCAAAACCCAAACAATAAGTCAGTTTTCAAGGCAAAAACACTTCATGTTTCCATGTTGTGATTTGGGGTCTTTCTTGTCGAAGGTGCTAGGCCCAGCCCCACAAGTGGGGTACTGTGTTTATCAACACGTGTGGGAAACATAATTGTAGATGATTTGCTATTGATTTCTCACCCATTTTAGTTTTCAAGTGTAAGCCAGTGTATAAGAATGCACACATTTTGCAAAATGTGCAAAATGCCCTCTGCATCACATGTTCATATGTGTAATCCCAAATTATGATATGAACCACTATTCATAAACTCAGTATTTTATGCACTATTCCACAATGCATAGGTTTCCTGCAAAGCATGTTTCTTTGCTCACATGTTACCATATGGATCAGTGTATGTTTGGTAGACAATGACAAATCTTTGTAATCTGCACCACATTTCTTGGCTCTGGGTGCTGCATGCCTTTGGACAACATTATGGGGGTCATTCTAACTCTGGCGGGCGGCGGAGGCCGCCCGCCAGAGTTCCCCCCTCCGAAATACCGCACCGCGGTCAGTAGACCGCGGAGGGTATTCTAAGTTTTTCCCTGGGCTGGCAGGCGGTCGCCAAAAGACTGCCCGCCAGCCCAGGGAAAAACTCCCTTCCCACGAGGATGCCGGCTCGTAATCGAGCCGGCGGAGTGGGAAGGTGCGACGGGTGCTGTTGCACCCGTCGCGTATTTCACTGTCTGCCAAGCAGACAGTGAAATACTTGTAGGGGCCCTCTTACGGGGGCCCCTGCAGTGCCCATGCCAGTGGCATGGGCACTGCAGGGGCCCCCAGGGGCCCCGCGACCCCCCCTACCGCCATCCGGTTCCCAGCGGGCGGACCGCCGGGAACTGGATGGCGGTAGGGGGGGTCGGAATCCCCTCGGCGGCGCAGCTAGCTGCGCCGCCTTGGAGGATTCCAAAGGGCGGCGGTACACTGGCGGGAGACCGCCAGTGTTGCCGGTCCGACCGCGGCTTTACCGCCGCGGTCGGAATGCCCTTGGGAGCACCGCCGGCCTGTCGGCGGTGCTCCCGCCGACCCTGGCCCCGGCGGTCTTAGACCGCCGGGGTCAGAATGACCCCCTATATATCCATGCAACCTGAAAAGTATATAAATTTAGTAAACTAGTATGTGGGGTAAAAAACAACAGACAAAAATGTTGTCGCCTATTTTAATTCTTCTCTACTTATTTTTGTTGTGCTTTTTATTTCAAAAATCTATTTCTTTGGCACAACTATGAGTGATCTACATAAATAACTCTTTGCTGAATTCTAAATGTTGTCCACATTTCATAAATAATAACTTCCTGTATACACTCATGGCTTTTCCACCTGTTTCCACCACAAAATGCAGGTTGATAGCCACCACAAAAATAGGGAAAAGTATCTACCACGTTGAAAAATGCAAAAACTGTCTTAAAATATTTATAGCAACTTTTTTTGTTCCTGAAAAGCTGGGGAGATGATGATTTTAGCACAGCAAACCTTTTGTTAATGTTATTTGCGTTTTAAAAATATCCTTTCTTGCCCAACTATTTTTACCATTTTTGAAAAAAACTACCAATGTTTTGCTACATTTTGTCTATGTTCTCAATTCTCTCTAAGGAACTCCCTAAACCCTGGATAGCTTTAGTATCCCCAACATGTGGGGAAAAGGGGACACCAATTTGGCCAGTATACGTTGTGTAGGAAAACGATACAAAGGCTTTAGCACATAGTATCCAAAACATCAAAAGGGCTCACCACTGCTGTGAAAGGGAGCCTCAAGAGCTAAGGGGTTAAACACTGTATTAAAACAAACATGCTGCACAAGTAGTGGTCACTCGGAACTAAGTTGAAAAAATATATTACAGTGAGGACAATATCAAGCCACAAAGATAGCAAAATGTCATGACTCAAAAAAGAGGGTGAACGGAGTCCAAACAAAGCTGGCAAGATTTTTGGCTTTTTAAAAAAAACTGAAAAAATATACCATTTGGCTCATTGCAACACTGCAACAATCTCAAGTAATTAATTGAATGTAAAATGACAAAAAACCTTAAGGACCGTCCCTCCCCATTCCACCCTATTCTCCTATCTGGTCTACAAGTGTTTCTCATAGAGGTCAGGTACTGGAATAAGAGAAGTTTTTTTTTTAAATAAGACTAAAATCCTAAGCCTCAAACATGGCATCAGAAGCATGCATTGCAGCCAACATCAAACAATTAATTTAATCTCTCACTCAGAATCGCTTGAGAGTGATTAATTATTTGATCTCAGAAGAGTCTGTTCCAAAACAGCTCAAAAACTATTATCAGGCTCTTGCTAATTCACCAACTACAGAAATAAAGATTCTGGTCAAACTTTGCCCAGTCTCTAACTTGTCTTGTACAAGCAAAATACTTGAAAGATGGATGACAAGTGAATTGAAATGCTCCGCAGATCAAAAGAACAGTGTACTTGATCACAGTTATGTTTCAGGTCCACATGTGGCACCAAAACAGGCAAACGTCATGATAGACATCTTCACTAGAATAGATGAAGATTGGCAACCAGTTCTGATACTGTTGGACCTCTCAACAGAGTTGATCATTCCATACTATTGAATACATTTCAGGACTAGACACGGATCACTGGGGGAGCTTTCTATTGCAATAGGTCCTTCATGAAGAAAGTAAGCACACTTTGGCTCCATTACATCACCCACTTCAAAAATGTCCTATGAAGGCCAAAAGTCTTTAACATTCTTGTCACTGATGTTCAGCTTACACATGTTGCATTTGTCCCAGGCCTTTGTTCAACATGGAAGAGACTTGCAAATATATATTAACAACAACCTGATGCACAATCAACTAAATAAAGACCACAAAAAATCAAAAAGTAAATTCTCATTATGGGCTTCATTTGCGTGATGATATTGATGTTGCACCTGCATCCCAAAAACATTAATGTGTACACGTTGTTTTACCATGCCTACAGACAAGCTGCTGTTTTGGCTCACATTGCCTTCTTTATGATTATGGGAATTATTGATGTGCTGATCTACTGCTATATCGTTTTGTTTGTAATAGGCACCTGCAATGCTCCTGTTGTTATGCCCTACACTTATAAAAATGTTTTTTTTTAACAAAGTAAATTCTCAGCTTGCCTTAACTATGTATTCCTGGTTATGCTGTATGGCTAAATTGGAAGACCTTGGTTAGATTTAAATTTTCTGTCTAAATAAAATACATTACAATGCCTAAGTTTTACATGCTACCCAGAAACATAAGCTAGTAACTAGACCACCACTGAGACCTATTATAGGAAGTGTTGGCTGCCCCACAGAAAGTATGAGTAATTTAATGAACGCATATTTATTTACATATTTAATGGGTCTTTCTCTATATGTCAGGGACCTTATGAAAGTATTTAAAATATTAAGTAACCTCTCATAGACACCAGAATACTGTCTGGGAACCCTAGTTTTCATGTCTCTATACACCCGTAAACAGCTATCAAGATGGTTCAAAGGCTATTAACTACTTTCAAAGACAGATCTGCATTACATGCTTCCTACAATCTCAGGCTAAATGATGGAGCTCATTCTGTATAAGAATTATTTCGTTTAGACAATAAAATGTTCTCTTCGACATTCAGGGTGCACAGCATAAGGCAGCATGAGCACACTCATTACAAATACAGAACAGGTACGTTGATTAACTTTTGTTGTTTTATAATGCTCCATTATCACCCTTACACAACCTCTGTGTTGATTAACTCGCAGCCATTTGGCTTGTCTATGTTCTATTAACACGTTTGAGCTCTCTCGCCTGTGACAGTGCACTGGCCTCATTTTCGTGCTTGGAACGGCAAAGCAATAATTCTCAATTAAGCTATCTCAGCCTCTTGGATGTTCACTGTTCTATCTTTTCTTAAGGTCGTCTCAAAGGAAACCCCTCCACCTGTTCATACCATTGTCAATAGTTTCACTTTTTATGACTTTTATTGCTTCAACTGTCTATCTGAAGAAAAAGTACAGCAGTTAGGGAAATTTGAGACGGTGTTAGCATTGAGGGGCATATTTATACTCCGTTTGCGCCGAATTAGCGTCGTTTTTTTCGACGCAAATTCGGCGCAAAACTAACGCCATATTTATACTTTGGCGCTAGACGCGTCTAGCGCCAAAGTATGAGTAAAGAGCGTCATTTTTTAGCGTGAACGCCTTCCTTGCGTTAATGAGATGCAAGGTAGGTGTTCCCGTCCAAAAAAATGACTGCGCCGCAAATGCGTCGTATTTATACTCCCGGGCAAAAATCACGCCCGGGAGTTGGCGGGGCAGAAAACCCCGCATTTGCACCACTTTTTAACGCCTGGGTCAGGGCAGGCGTTAAGGGACCTGTGGGCTCAAAATGAGCCCACAGCTGCCCTCCCATGCCCCCAGGGACCCCCCCTGCCACCCTTGCCCACCCCAGGAGGACACCCAAGGATGGAGGGACCCACCCCAGGGACATTAAGGTAAGTTCAGGTAAGTATAATTTTTTATTTTTTAATTATTTTTTTTGGCATAGGGGGGCCTGATTTGTGCCCCCCTACATGCCACAATGCCCAATGACCATGCCCAGGGGACAGAAGTCCCCTGGGCATGGCCATTGGGCAAGGGGGCATGACTCCTGTCTTTACTAAGACAGGAGTCATGTAAATGGCGTCTGGGCGTCGTTTAAAATGGCGCAAATCGGGTTAAGACGATTTTTTAGCGTCAACCTGACTTGCGCCATTTTTAAGATGCCCTAAGGCCATTTTTCCCTACACCGGCGCTGCCTGGTGTACGTGGTTTTTTTCCACGCACACCAGGCAGCGCCGGTCTGCTTGCGCCGGCTAACGCCATTCAATAAATACGGCGCCCGCATGGCGCTTCAGAATGGCGTTAGCCGGCGCAAAAATTTTTGACGCTAAACTGCGTTAGCGCAGTTTAGCGTCAAAAAGTATAAATACGGGCCTAAATGCTCAACTTCCTGTTCTGTAATATCACTATTTTGCTTATTTTTATATAAGAAAGACATTTTATACTTCAGGTGGGCTCCGTGCTCCTGTTTTGCTTTTACAATACATGTATCAGTAGTACAGGTTACTGAGACACCGACATACAGAATAAAATCACATTAAGGTAGCAGTTGGATAAGTGTAAATAGTTCATCATGCCTGGTTAATTTCTTGCACTTCCAACCTTAGTTAATATTTTGTAGTTTAAGGAATTCAATAAAGCTTGTGTGGAGTGGATGAACATACGTTGATTATTAGGGCTTGATAGAAAACCATTTTCTTTACAAACATTAATGTCTATTTTGAGTGGGCTCTCTCTATAAAGACACCTTATGAAGGTGGGAAAAGACCATTAGAGAAGAAGTATCAATCAATCTGGATTTATAAAGTGTGGGTAATCACCCGATAGGGTTTCCAGGTGCTTTCAGGTCCCAGAGACTTATTTGAATACATAGGTCTTGAGGGCCATTCGGAATCCCAGAAGTGAGGTGATGGTCAGGAGGTGTGTGGGGAGGCTGTTCCAGGTTTTTGCTGCAATGTGAATGAAGGAGAGTCCTCCACTTTTGCTTCAGTAGATACAGGGAGTATAGGCAAGTGAAAAGGAGGCAGAGTGAAGCCTTCTTGACGGTTGGTGGAAGTTCAGGTGGTAGTTAATGTACACAGGGCCTTGGTTGTGTAGAGCCTTGTGTGCATGGGTCAGCAGCTTGAATTGACATCTCTTCTGTACGGGGAGCAGTGGAGTTGCCTGAGATGGAGTGTGTTGTGGGTTTGTCGAGGAAGGCTGCCGATAAGTCTGACTGCGACGTTCCGTTTGGTCTGAAGTCTCTGTAGGAGGTGTGTGGCAATTCCTACGTAGAGGATGTTGCCGTAGTCCAGTCGGCTGGTGATGAGGGCCTGTGTCAGGGTGTGTCTCATGTGTAGGGGCAGCCACTTGAAGATCTTACGTAGCATGCACAAAGTGAGGAAGCAGGCGGAGGAGACAGTGTTGACCTGTAATTTCATGGTGAGCTTGTTGTCACTGATGTTTCCAATGTTTCTGGTGTGATTGAAGGGAGTGGGTGCGGGTCCTAGGTCCCGAAGGCCACCAGGAGTCACTCTGTGTGTTGCTGCTGTTGCCCAAGATCAGTACTTCCATATTGTCTGTGTTCAGCTTCCGGCATTTGTTCTTCATCCAGTCAGAGACACTTATCCTTCATCTGTGGAAGTTGGTTCTGGTGGTGGAGGGGTCGTCAGTGAGTGAGAGGATGAGTTGATTGTCATCTGTGTAGGAAATTATGTTGAGACTATGGATGGGATCTGACGATGTAGGTTAGCGAGGTCATGTATGAATTGAAGAGTGTGGGCTGAGGGATAAGCCCTGGGGGACAATGCAGGTGATCTCCTTGGGTTCAGAGGTGAAAGATGGGAGGTGGATCCTCTGGGTTCTTCCAGTGAGGAAGGAAGTGATCCATCTGAGCAGGTCCCCATGGATGGCGATGTGGTGGAGTTTTTCAATCAGTATGTTGTGGGATACGGTGTCGAAGGCTGACGAGAGGTCCAGGAGAATCAAAACTGCTGTTTCTCCTTGGTCGAGGAGGGTTCAGATGTCGCCAGTGGCTGCTATAAGGGCAGTTTTGGTGCTGTGATTGCTGTGGAAGCCAGATTGGGCATTGAGTAGCTCGATCTGCTACAGATGTGTCATGAGTTGATTATTGATGATTGTTGGACTTTTTGCCTTACGCAGGGTCATCCCCAGTCTTTTTGCCTCCTTCCTCCTGGTTTTTCTGACCTCTCGCTGTTGGATCTAGCACTCTGAGCACTTTCTCACTGCTGACCAGTGCTAAAGTGCAGGTGCTCTCCCATCTAAAGTTGGTATGACTGGCTTATACCTAATTGGCATATTTAATTTACCTATAAGTCCCTTGTACAGTGGTATCTCTATAACCAGGGCCTGTAAATTAAATACTACTAGTGGGCCTGCAGCGGTGCTTGCGCCACCCACTGAAGTAGACTTTCAAACTTGTCTCAGGCCTGCTAGCGCAGGGCCTGTGTGCGCAGTTTTCTGCCACAGGGACCTGGCATCTAAACTTGCTTGCCAGTCCCAGAACTCCCCTTTTACTACATGTAAGTCACCCCTAAGGTAAGCCCTAGCTAGCCCTATGGGCAGGGTGCCAATTATGTAAAAAGGCAGGACATGTGCCAAGTTGTCTGGCCTGTCCTGGTAGTGACAAACAGCCTAACTGGTGTCTCACTGCTGTGAGTGCTGCCTTCTCATAGGATTGCATTAGAAATGCCCTGCCTTATGTGTAAGGGCTATTGTCTGATTTATGAGGGGTAGCGTAGGCGTGTTTGGTATGGTTGTGATGGTGATAATAAATGCTGCTTACTGGTGTGGGTGTATCTTTTATTACTATTACAGAAATGCCACTTCTAGAAAGTGCGCATTTATCTGTGCTTATGACTCTGGTGTTTTGCAGCTTGACTCCAATCCACGTCTGGGCAGAGTGACAGTTGGGGCTTTGTGCATACTTTTCAGACAGCCTGTACACAGGGAGGGTGGAGGTGTCACAGAGGTGCATCTGCATACTGAATAGTCTTCCTGGGCTGAGAGAAGGGAGAGGCGGGGCACATCTGCATTTGTAAAGACTGTGCCCTGGCCTCACACAATAGGGTCGTTAACCCCCCACTGATGTTTGGAGCCTGTGCTGAAAGGAGAGAGGGCGCACTCCCAGAACCAGTTGTAACTGGCTGGAACCTCCTCTCCCTATCATTGTAAAACACTGTAAGAACTGACTATAAGTACAGGGGAATTTTCCCCACAATTGGGAGACTCTTGGAATCATCTTGGAACTGGACACCAAAGGCTGAAAGGGCTCACCAGGAACCGCCATGGACTGCTGCTGCTGTGCTGACCTGTGACCTGCCTGGTCACTGTGAAGGACTTGCCACTTGCTGCCTTTCCCTTGTGCTGGCCTGTAGCTGGGCCCTCCACCTGAGGACCTTGTCTTAAGATTCTGCTCCCAGGGGCAGGGTGCTGTGGCCCATGACCCCTGCATCCATTTCTTCACGAGGGGTGCTTCTCCGTGGTTGCGGCTGCCATAGCGCTGATTGCAGCGCGCTTATGGAGCCTTGGGAGCTCGTAGGCTCCTTGCTGCATTGTGCCCCTTTAAATAAGATCACCGCAGCAGCCCGGGAAGCTGGAAGAACACTCACGCACCGCATCGGGTGCAGGTGAGTGTCTGCTCGGGCCCCAGCAGGGGTCTGATCTTCTTGTGGCTTCACGGCAGGACCAGGGGAAGGCAAGGGGAGTGCCCCCTTCCCCCTGGCCTCTGTGTTAGGAGCTGGACGCCCCTTTTCTGCTGTTAGGTAAAACGGGCATTATTGTGCCCCCCCCAGCTTGGTGGAAGGGCCAGTGTAGGCCGGGGGGCCCCCAGAGATCATGAGTCCTGGGAGGGGCCTGTCATTAAACCAGAGGGGGTGCGTGGTGCCCCCCTCCTGCCCTAAGTTGTTTTTGCTGGCTTTGGCCCCCCTCGTGAGGGCCGGTTGAGGCCCTGGGGGGCCCCCAGTAATCACAGTCCCCAGAGGGGCCCTTCTATAAAAGAGAGGAGGTGCATGTCGCCCTCCTCTGACCCCAGAGTATAAGGGAGGCCCCCGTTTTGCACATAGAAGCGGCGGGGGCCCCATTGTTCGCCTTATAGGCACTGGAGGTGCCTTCATCCAACCAGGTACTGTTTAAAGGACCAATATAGTTGCAATCCAAAGTTCTTTCTACAGACTTTTGTTTGATTCATATATTACCTACCTGCGTTTGATGTTTTTACATATGTGTATGCAAATGTTCCTTTTATGGACATGCTTGTTAATATGTTTTTCTAACTTGCCATATGTTTTCTAATGTTCCTACTATGGGCATTTTATGATATTCTTATGACAAGTGCTGTGATGTAATTCGTGTTTTCCTGACTACTGCTCATGTTGCAGAATACTGAGTAACCTGTGTGTTATGTGTGACTACTGCTAGTTTGCAGAGTAACTAATGTGTAACGTTCTGACAACTGCTAAGGTAGCAGGATAGTACTGATATGTGATGTTTGGTCTGATAATTGCCTTGTGTACAATATAGTATATTTTCATATAATCTGGTGTTGTGTTTCCTTTGTGGTGGGGATATTGCATCACGTGTGTTGTGTGTGTTGTGCAAACGCTTTACACATTGTCTCCTGGTTAAGCCTGACTGCTCGTGCCAAGCTACCAAGGGGGTGAGCAGGGGTTATCTTGGACGTGTAACTCCCTTGCCCTGACTAGAGTGGGTAAGTTCTGCCTGGCTGAGGTGCATACCCTAGCCAACCAGAAACCCAATTTCTAACAATGATCTTTTCTAGTACCTTCGCTGGGAATGGGATCAGGGAGAGTGGTGAGTAGTTTTTGGGATTGCTGGGGTCAGCGGAGGGTTTTTTGAGTAGTGGTCTTACTTTGGAGTGTTTCCAGGTGTAGGGAAGTGTTGCAGTGGTGATAGAGATATTCAGCAGGATGGTGAGCTCCTGGCTGATCATTTGATTTCCAAGGTTGAAGATGTGGTGCAGGAATGGGTCTGTGGAAGCTCCTGAGTGGATGTATTTCATGGTGGAGGTGAAGTACTGGGTAGAGAGAACATTCCAGATGGTCAGTGTGCTGTTTGTGACAGTTACGGTGGTGGCGTATCTATCGAGGAAGTCTGTAGGTGTGGGTTGGGGTTTGAGGTTTCTGCATATGTTTGCGATCTTCTCGTGGAAGAAGTGGGTGAAGTTGTCGCACAGCTCCTGTGAGGGTGTGATGTTGTTTTCGCTGGCAGCCAGGTTGGAGAGTTCTTTAACAATGTTTAAAAGTTCCTTGGTGTTGTTGACGCTGGTTTCAAAGTGTGCAGCAAGGGCTGTCTTCTTTTTTGCCCTCAGCAGGCAGCAGTAGAGGTCGAGGGAGGTATTGAAGGCTGCCCTGTCGGAGTTGTCCTTGCTGGTGCTCCATCTCCTTTCTAGCTGTTTGCTGTCTCGTTTCACTCTTCTGAGTTCTTGGCTGCACTAGCTGGCCTTTTTGAAGGATTTTGTCTGAATGTTGCTCTTTATGGGGACGATGCTGTTGCCACAATTGGTGACCCAGGCATTGAAGTTTTTCACTCCCTGTTTAAAGTTGTTGGTGGTAGCGGGGTTGAAGGTGTTGAGGGCATGCACCCAGCTGGTCTCTGAGATTTTGATCCACCTCTGATGGCGGTGATGTTATGTTGTGGGTGGAGGTAAAGGGTCTGGAGATGCTGAAGTGGATGACGTTGTGATCAGTCTATGTGAGTTCTGTGACATTGCTATATTTGATGCGGTTGCTGGAGGTGAAAATAAGGTCCAGTGTGTGTCCTGCAGAGTATGTAGTGTTGTGGATGATCTGGATCAATACAAGGCTGCTCATACTGTGGAGGAGGTATGCAGCTTTGTTGTCATTGGGGACATCGATGGGGAAATGTAGGTTACCGAGGAAGATGTAGCCCTTGGAGTCTAAGGCTACGGGCACAATTAAGTATACAATAGAGTTGCAAAGCTGGAGTGCAGGCCTGGGGGTTGGTATGTGAGTGTGCCTCTGATGGTTGTTTTGTCATCCGTGTTGAGGTTGAAGTTGAGATGTTCCATGGGGGTGATGGTGTTGTCAGTGGTGAGAGTGCACTGTATGGTCTCTTTGTGGATGATGACTGTTTCTCCTTCCGGCTTGTTGGTGTGGTCCTGCTGAGTGAATTTATATCCATCAGGGATCGCTGTGGCAATGTCTGGGGCAGATGTCAGGTTGAGCCAGGTCTCGATAAGGAAGATAATTTTGGGTGCAAGGATGGCAATGAGGTTCCATAATTCCTTACAATGCTTGCATAGTGAGCATGTGTTGAAAAGGGCGCATGTGAGTTGATGTTTTTGCTGAGGTAATGTCTGTGATGGGTTCAGGGTGGGGCTGCTCTGTGGGCTGGTGTGTGTGCTGTGGCAGATGAAGTGGCATTGGGTGCAGGTGAAAGGTCCTAACGTGGATCGTGGGTTGATACAGTGGCAGTGTTTGTTGCGGTGTCCGGGGTCGAGGGTTTAGAGCACATCAATGGTGTATCTGCAGGGTGAGGCAGGGCCAAGGGTCCTGGCACTGGGCTCAGTCCAGACGCAGACGGGTACAGATGGGGTTGCCTTTGGCATTCCAGCAGTGCATCTCTTGTGCATGGTTACGCTGCTGCCTGCATTAAGTAGGTACTGGCATGGGTGGGGCTTCTGTTAGCAGGAAGAACAGTGAGTGTGAAAACGTGGTTGGGAAAACCCCGACGAGAAAACCCAGGCAGCTGCAGTGTTACTCAATCAGTCTGGAACAAGCAGGAACTAGAAGCCACAGGCTGGTGGCAGGCCAGGTGTTCAGGTGCCTACTGATGTAGTCGCGCTTAAGCCTGCAATAAGTAGGTCCTGGGGTAGGCGGGGTTTCTGATGGTGGGAAGAACAGTGAGTGGGAAAACCCAGTCAGGAAAACCCTGGCAGGAAAACCCAGGCAGCTATGGTGTCACTGGATCTGTCTGGAACAAGCAGGTACTGGAAGCCCCAGGCAAGTGGCAGGATAGGTGTGAAGCATTAATTAAAGCCAGAGAACTGAAAGACAGCACTACATTCTGGAAAGTTATAAACTCACCTTATTTTAGAGCAGCATCAGCCCCTGTTTTTGAAGCTTGGACTCCTTTGCAGGCATGGGTTGATCATTTTACCCACATTTATGCGCAACCTACTTCAGTGTTGTCTCCTATTCCAATGGAAAGGAGGCAAAGTGAATTAGCGCCTTCTGTTTTCTCTCTTGAGTTCAATAGTGAGTGAGGTAACTGCTGCTACAATCAACAGCAGGAAAGAGAGAGCGCTAGGTCCAGCTTGGGTAACTATAGACATGTTCGTTCTATTCCTCAAATCTAGATTTATGAGGCCCATTGTGACAGATGTGCTTGGAGCAGTTACTAAAAATGTCCCACTCTCTATGTGGGCTTATTCATTAATTGTACTAATATTTAAAAATGGGCTAGAACAGACCCAAAGTGCTAAAGGCCTATTTCCCTACTTGACTCACTGGTTACGGTTGTGGGGAAAATCCTGTTGTCAAAACTGGAAAGCTTATTAGAACAGAATAAAATCCAGCCAGACTTGTAATATGGTTTTCACAAAGGGATTGGTACTATCCAACAATATTTTAACTTTTTATAACTTTATTTATGCATATATTGTATAGCAAAGGCCAAATGAAACAACACCGGGATGTAATATACAAAGTACACTTATCAACTTTGACCACAGCAACATTTCTTATCACCTAACTTTTTGTCCACAGCATTATTGGGTACATGTCTAGCCTCATCATCGGTTCCATCACTTTGAGTCCCATGGTCGTCATCTAGTTCCCCCATTCATCTGCCTAACATTTCAGACCAGTTATGTAGATCTTTAGTCATCGTCTTTTTTTTTTTTTTAGTCCTCATACACCTCACAGGTAAGTCGCACCTTAATTCCACAGGGTTCTTACTTCTGTATCCGAAACAAAAGTGGACATACTGCCCAAGGAGGGCCCCATGTCACCTGCTCAGCCTTCCTGGGATCACTCCCTGTGGCTGGCACAGATGTAAGAGGGGTTTTTGAATCATTGGACAATATATTGCTAGGAAGGGGCCCATTTCAGGAGCGGAGCCCATAGTTTCCTTTTTGTCAACCTCTGTTCAGGGCCACCCACCTTCTGATCTAATTTGGCTGTGTTCACAAGCATGTCCAGCCAGCTCCTGTGTAAGGGGGGGTTGCCATCACCCACTTCAAACAAATGTCCCTTCTGGCTAATAAAATAGCAAAAAACAGCAGGCTCCTACTATTACTCGACCACCCTACTGAGTCATGCAGTTTGCCAAAAATAATAAGAGGGAGATTTACAGTCAATTCCTTCCCTATAATCTGCGACAGTGTTCCCACCACCTCAGACCAAAAAGAGACAACTCCTGGGCACTCCATAAACATATGAACATCAGAGACATTTGGAACTCCACCTTTAACACAATTAACCACTTCCCCTTTCTTTATTTTCGTAAGTTTTGCTGGGATGATATAAGCTCTGTGTATCACATACAAATGTTTTTTCCTCAGCGGGGCAGCCTTAACTACCTCAAAACACATTCTCATGGATTCTTGCCACCCTGACTGTGCTATTTCTTTCATCATAGTGCCTTGGCATAACTGCTCCGGCAACTTAAAATCTCCATCAATCAACTCCAGAATCTCCCAATACCACTTTGCAACCTTGCTGCTGTTGGGGGAGCCATTAAAAATGTCTTCTGCTAGGGGATTTTCCCCCTGCCGGCTTCGTCGAGTAGACTGTGCCCAGGCTGCCAGTTGAATATATTTAAACCTGGACAGGGTTCCTCCTGTCATATCTCTCAGTTCTTCCCAGGGGAGTAGCACCGCCTCCTGTATAAGATCACCCCAGTATTTCAAACCGGCTTCCCTTATTGGTTTGGCCAAGGCATCTTTCAAACATTCTGGAGTGCCCGGAGAGTCCCAGATCGGAGCTCGCTGATTGTAATAGTCAATCTTGATGATGGATTTCAGCTGGTGCCAACACATTGCTGCATCCCTCAACATTTGTTATCTTATTTATTTAAAGAATTGTGAATCACCAAATTTAAAAAGAAAGTGATTTGCCGCCCCCTAGATAGTTCGTGTCATCGCCTGGAACATAGTGCCCATATCTGTATCATCCAGGGAGGTAAATAACAACCTCGAGTTCTTTGGCAGAAAGGCCCAAGAGTACAGCTGTAGGTCCGGCATTGGTAAACCTCCCTTCTCTCTCCTCCTCCTCAGCTTTTTCCACTCAATTCTGGGGCCCTTACATGCCCAAATAAATGAAGTGATAGCCTGTTGAAGCTTAATGAGATATCTACCATTCATTTGTAGCGGAATAGCATTCTGGATAAAATGTATTTTGGGGAGAACAAACATTTTAACCAGGTTTACCCTTCTCAGTGCTGTCAACGGAAGATAGACCCAGCCCTTCATTAAATTAATACTCTCCTCTAACAATGCTTCCTGATTTTTCACCACCAATTTCTCAATATCTTGAGTAATTAATAAACCTAAATAGTGCATTTCAGCCTTCCCATGCCAGCCATCCCCTTCCTGGTTCCATGCCATTATTTCAGTCTTTTCTGAATTAACCTGATAGCCAGAGACAGAGCCAAAATCCTCGGCTATCCTTAGTCGGGCTGGGAGTGCGGTCGACAAGTCTGCGGTGAATACCATTAAATCATCTGCATAGAGTGCTATTTTCCTCTCCCACTGCTTCCATTTAAAGGGAGCTATTTCAGGAAGTTGTCTTAGTCTCCTGGTGAAAGTTTCGATATACAGATCAAACAAAAGTGGAGACAGCGGGCAGCCCTGCCTAGTTCCCCTTGATATCCTAATAGAGTTTGTTAGTTTCCCATTGATTAAAATTCTAGCAGAGGGGTCATGATAAATCAGTTTTATAGCCCTACAAAAGTTATCTCCCAAATTATAATTCCTCAGAATCTGAGTTAAGTAACCCCAATTGACCCTGTCAAAGGCATTCGTAGCATCCAAAGCTATAACCCCCAAGGGGATCTTATAAGCGGTTGCCAAATCCATTCCACCGATTAGAGTATGCGTGAGCTCGTGTAAATACCTGCCCTTAACAAACCCCTTCTGATCTGTATTAATCAAATCCTTTGCCACAAGATTTAATCTATCCAATAAAACCTTTGCAAATAACTTGTAATCTGAGTTTAGCAGCCAAATAGGTCTATGTGACTCGCACCTAGCCGGATTTTTACCTCGTTTCAGAATCAGTGAAATGGCTGTCTCATTCCAAGATGCAGGGATGGGGGAGTTGTTTGTAAAAACCTCAGAGAACAATCTTAACAGGAAAGGCGTTAATACCTGCTCCAGAGCTTTATACAATTCACCCGGGAGACCATCATGGCCTGGAGCCTTCCCCCCCTTGCTTCCCCTCAAGACATCTGTAATTTTGCCTGAAGTGATAGGTCTATTCAACCAATGTTGCTGCTCTGGGGATAGAAAAGGGAGAGTATCTTCTCCCAACTAGGTTTGAACAGCAGATTCCGTAACCTTAATCTCTTCCGTATAAAGTTGGGAAAAGAATTGCAAAAAGGCTCTCTTTATTTCCCCACTCTCTCTGGTCCTCTGTCCTTGCTCTACCTCAGCTTCCTTGATACAGTTCCTTACTTGATCCCTTTTAACTTTTCATGCCAATAGTTTCCCTGCGCTTTCCCCATATTCAAAGTGCGCCAGCTTGCTTGCCTCCCATAGCTTTATGACCCTAGATTGCAAAAGAGGTTCAAATTGCTGTTTAAAAACGTCCAATCTCTACTGCCTTACACGCTTCTCCCCTTCATCTGTACTCTTCAATAACAGCTCTCTGCAATTCCTCATCTCTATTTCCAGGTGCTCTAATTCTTCCCTATGCAACTTATTTTTATAGCTGGCAATGCTCATAAGAATCCCTCGTAACACCGCCTTGTAGGCATCCCAAACCACATGGAATGGGGCTGTACCTAAGTTCTCTTTAAAAAACTCCTCAGTCTCTACATGCAGCTTGGTTCCAATTTCTTCATCTAACAGTAAGGAGCGGTCTAACGTCCACCGACTCACCTCCCTCTCTTTTCGTAGGTTCATTTTTAATACAACCGCTCCATGATCAGATAGATTAGGGGGAAGATACACTATATTAACTATCGCATTACGCCATCGCTGATCCACCAAGAAATAATCAATCTGCGAAGAGTGGCTATATTTCTTGTTATTATATGAAAAAACCTGCTGAGAACCTGCTCCATCCCTCCACCAATCCTCCAATGCCCTTTCATTCATCATCCTTCTCAGAAACTGCTGAGAATTCGAGTTAACTGTTGATCTGCTTTTAGTTGATCTGTCCAGCTTATTATCCAGTATCATATTGAAATCTCCTGCCATTAACACCGGATCAGAAAAATCCAACTGCTGACAAAACAGCTTCTTAAGAGGCTCTGTATCATCACTATTGGGGCCATAGAACCCTACCAGTGTGATAGGTCTACCAAGTAGCTTAGCTTTGATTATTATCCATCTACCTGTATTATCTGTATTGACCTTTAATATTACTGGATCGCACTGATGCTTAAACAATATTGCCACCCCCCTAGTATGAAAGCCCTGTTCAAGTAAATACACAGAGGCGGACCCAATTCTGATTTCTAAACAAGGCTTTGCATTCATCTCCAGTTAAGTGTGTTTCTTGCAATATCAACACCTGAGCAGAATAGTCCCTCAAATACTGTAGAATCCTGTCTCTCCTACCTCTCACCCTCAGACCATTCACGTTCCAGGACAATATTTGAAGTTTTTTTTTAATTACAACTGAAACCTTGGGCTGCCCCCTTCTTATACATCCCTCACAAGTTGTCTAATGTGCTGAGGTGTACAGGACTTTTTTCCCCCAATATTTTCCCCATCTGTTCCCCACCCTGTGCTCCCCTAACCTCCCCTCACAGTCGTGCCCCCCCTAGCCCTCCTAGGAGAACCCTCCCTTTATTCGGGTCAATGACCCAATTTTGAAGCACCAATTGGCCAACCCTCTGCGGGCACAAATTATTTCTCAATACCTCAATCTTAAATAGTCTCCAGCAGCTCATCCACTGCTTTCACCTCTCTTACATTATACATTTTATTATTATACCTAATCCTGAGGGTTGCTCTGGAATTTCATCTGAAACGAGGCGCCTTGTTTCCTAAAATCCTCCATCTGCCTCTCCTGCTCCCATGCCTGTTTATAGATGCACTGGACAAATCAGACCTAACCTCAAACTTGAAGTGATCCCACTTTAGTGTTTTCTGTCTAAGTGCCAGGGGCAGGATTTTCTCTTTCAAAAGATAAGATTGGAAGTTTATCAAAATCTTCCAAGGTTTAAGACTATCTGGCCTTTTCTTGAAAGGGTCCCTATGAATCCGCTGAGTATTCCTTGCTATTTCTTCCAGAGTCTCTTCCAATGAAAGCAAGCCCTTAAGGAGAGAGCTCAAAAACATTTTTAAATGTTCGCCTTCCACACCCTCCGGAAGGTTCAACACTCTCAAATTATTCCTCCTAGAGTTATTTTCCAGCTGTTCCAGCTTGTTCTGTAAGGACTGCTCATTTCCCTTTAACACGTCAATTTCTCTTTTATGATCTCTGATTTCCTCTTTCATTTCTCCCACCGCCTCCTCCAGTGCTTGTGTTCTTAACACCAAAAGGTCCAGTTTTTTTTCCAGGGCTCCGTAAGCCTCCCTTATTTCCCCTTGATTATTCTCAGAGATGGCAAAGCAATTTTTAATATCCTTCGACAGTGCCGAGAACGCTTTCTCAATAGGGGATACTGGGCTCCTACCAAATAAAACTGAACCGGAAGTGGAGGTCAGAGGAGGAGAAATAGGTGCCCCACTTCCTAATGGCGTCACAACCAATGAGGTTTCAGATTCAGGGACTACCTCTTCACTACCCATAGCCTCTCCACCCTTCTCCTGGCAGACCAGAGTTCCATGGGGCGCCATTAAAGACTGTCATCGCAAATCATAAGGATGTCTCCCTCCTTAATAGGCACCTTCCCCCTCCACCACTATAACCAGTGCCTATGGAACACTGCCATTCATCCCATCTTCCATAATAACCAACTTAGCTGGGGACTTAACTTTAAGGAAAGATTTCACCGATGGAGTCAACTTAGAGCTTGCAGTTTTCTTCCTGATTTTTATGTTTTTTGGGGCTTTAACCCACCCTTTACACTTCCTACCTTGTCCCGGAATACTCCTTTGCTGGGCAGGGAGCGGATAGGAATATTACCACCACACCACCTTCCTGCCAGGTTCAGAATTGAAGCTCCTCTGCCTTCGAGCCGCAGCCTGTCAGCTTCAGTGCTGACTCTGCCAGTCTTGACCCGGAAGGAAAGTCAGGCCGCGAGTCGTCTGGAGTGACTGAGCTCAGACCTCGCCCTAAACCAGCACAGCTCAGGCGAGGCACCGGGAACCCCGCAAACGGCCCGCACAACTGCAGCAGTGCTCCCATTCATGGGAGCCAAGGTATCGCCGAAGGCGCCGTCTCCCCATGCCGAAGCCCGCCGAGAAACCAGTAGGTGCTTCAGCGCGCTGCACAGTGAGCAGCCACCATGTTCTCCTCCCTCGCTCCCCACTTCAGTCATCGTCTTGTCTGTGTGGATTCATCTCGTGTGTATGAACACCTTTCTCCCATGCTGTCAGCCTTGGGGCCTCTGAGAAAGTGCAGCAGATTTCAATGCAGCATTTCGCCAATACTTCCAAATAGGCGAACCTGTACCCCCACCCCGACTCCCAGGGACGAGGGACATGATTCAGTAAGCAATGTCATATACTGCATTCCAGCCCAAGCCTAACTATATGTCAAAGATTATGTATCACCCCTTGCCAGTATTCAAGCAGGGCAGCACAGCTCCATAAATGATGGAGCAAATCAGCTTTCCCCTTCCTGCATAAGAGGCATTCTGGTTATCTAGCGGGAAATATTGTGTGCAGTCGTAAGGGCCAAGTATGATTGATGCACTATGTGGAAATTCACTAACTTGTCATTAATAGATATGGATTGGACCTGGCAGCAGGTTGATTCCCACTCCGTATCTCTGAGTGGTGCATCTAAGTCAGCATCTCATCCATGCCCAAAAGGGCCATTTGAGTCTGTCCTTTTATCAGTGCTCTGTAAAGGCCGGGTACAGCATGCGTGGAATGTGCCGGCTGTAGCAGGATTTCCAGCACTGTGGTCATCTGAGGTGTGTCAGGAAAGTCGGTCTGGACTTCCCTGATAATGTTTGCTATTTTGGCATATTGCTGAAAATGTCCTGGCCCTACATCAAAGTTAATTTGGGCTGCTTCAAACATTAAAAAAGTCTCCACAGGGTAGAGATCACCTAGTGCGGTGCAATTATCCTCCCTCTACTGAGTCACTGACATTGCATTCGAAATAACTCGAAAGGGCTGCAGCCATCATGTAATCAGAGATCCACAGAAAGGTTTGTGTTTCAGTATCCTCTTAACCGTGTTATCCCATGGTATAGAAACATTCTTATTTATGAACGGGCAGTGTTCGGGAACAACTCTATCCCTCATCAGTGTGATGTATATTGTTTTTGTCCCACTGAAGTCTTCTCTGTAATCATTGTTCCCAATTTTTATCCTAACTCGTACCACTGTGTGTCATGCTGCAGTTGCGCTGCTAAGTGGTACAACTTCAAGTCTGGTAGTCTTAGACCTCACTCTACATGGTCAAGCTTGAGCACCTCCAGTTTTAGCTCTTTTTTCCGGCCACATAAATGTAGTCACAATTGTGTCCAGAATCTTAAATGTGGGTCGAGAAACTCTACAAGCGATAAAGAAATCTCAGCAAAAAGACCATTTTTGTCTCCGTTATGCAGACTGTCATGGAGAACGGAAGTGTTATCCAGAAATTAATGGATTTACATAAGCCTTGCAATATCCTACCAATATTTAAATTATGCTGCTGTTGTGAAGAGCGTGCAACCTGCACCCCAAGATAACGGAAGTGGTCCAGTGTCCAACGCTGTCCAATATGTGGTAACCTGTCAGGCTCGGCTCTAGCTAGCGAACCCAGTAGGAACATCACCGTTTTGTCTCTGTTCAATCCTAGCCCAGCTCTACTTCCAAAAGCCTCCAGTGTGGCAAACAAGATAGGCAAGGAGTCCCGAGGGTCTTTAACATATGTGTTGTCAGCGTATAATAACAGTATATGGTGCACGTCCCCAACTTGTATTCTAAATATCATCAGAACACTGTGCAGAGATCTCAACTTATAAACCCGGGTCCAAAGCCCATCTGCTGCAATACTCCAAACGTGTAGTCCCAGTTGACCGTATGGAAAGCGTTCTCAATATCGAGTGCCAACAATGCTCCCCCTTCTTTCATGTTCTGTTCTAATGCAGTACATGGTGGAGTCTCCTAACATTTATGAGCACACTCCTCCCTGGTATAATTCCACACTGGTCTGCATGTACAAGCGTGCCCACAACCTGCTTCAGCCTATTGGCCAACACTTTTGTCAGGAGCTTACTATCAGTATGGTATCAATCCATGAAGAGAGGATGGTAAGAACCAGACTGAGGCGGTCATTATGAACATGGCAGGAAAGACCGCCGACCGCCGTGTCGGCGGTGAACAGAATCCTGCCGTTGGCGGTGAATGGAAACACGCCATATAATGAATGAAAAACCCAACCCCAAAAAAATTCCCAGACCACCACTCCCCGCCAGGGCTCTGTCGGTGGGAATCCCGGCCCACCCCACCCCGCCACTGCCAAGCACACCCACATCCCATCCTCCAAATAATGATGCACAAATCACCTCGGCGGACAGTGGAGGCCAGACGACCATTGGCGGCTGCAACCGCCACGGGCGGCAAGTGGACACAACACCAACAAGTGCACACATTGGATAGGCATATCACCCACACACCTGACACACATCCAGAACCCCATAAGACACCCCCAGACACACCCCACAATCCCTTGCAATGAAACCAGGACCAGAAGACGGAGAGCATCAGAGCGAGACAGCGAACAGCAGCATACAGGAGACGCACATCGACGCACAGAGGAGTACCCTTTCCTCTGTCCCCAGTCCCTACGCCATCCATCACACTCGCCATGCCCCCCCAGGAATCCACACTTCACCAAAAGGGAGCTAAGGACCATGGTGGACGAGATCCTGAAGGTGGAGCGACAAATATTCGGGTCTGAGGTGCAGCACACAACCATCGCGCGGAAATTGGAGCTGTGGCAGACCATTGTCAACAGGGTGAATGCAGTGGGACACCATCCACGCACGACATCCGGAAGAGATGGAATGACCTGTGGGGGAAGGTCAGGGCCATGGCATCTAGGCACCACATCGCAGTGTAGAAGACTGGGGTAGGACCGCCACCAACATCACCCCACTACACCGACTGGGAGGAGAAGGTCCTCGCCATCCTGCACCCAGAGGGACTCACTGGACTCACTGGAGGAATAGACTTGGGTAAGTCATCTACAATTACCCCATATACAACACATCTGCAATGCATGCACCACCCCACCCACATCCACCTGGACCTACACCCCACCCAGCCATTACCCACCACATCCACCACCCTGCATAACCTACAACCCACTAACAGGCCCACATCACTCCTGCTGTGCACAGCCACCCACCCCTGCACGTACCCACAATGGAATAATACCCCCCACCACAATGCAACCCCACCACTGCCACTAAATGCTATGTCAACCTCAAAAAGGCACCCTGGAAGGCCACTGAAATTAACACCAGCACAAAATAGCACAGTCCTGTACACCGTCAACCTACATGCATATGTAACAGACATGTGTTTGTCCCCCAACAGGCACCATCACCCATGCAACCCTAATGGACGGGACAAGGGGTGCCACTGCCCTCCAGGGAGACAGAGCCACCTCACAAGACCTTGGCGAAGGATCCCTGGACACTGATGGGCAGGCAAGCCCCTCACACAGTCCTGGATTCTCACCATGCAGCAGCCCCACCCAGGAAACCACTGTCACCCCTAACACCCAGTCAAGACCAGCAGGCCAGGGGAGGCGTACCCACACCAGTGTATCCAGGGCACAGACTGGTGGAACAAAGCTACAGAGGCCACAGTCTCCAACTCCCAACATGCAGGAAGGCGAGGGCCCCTGTACAAGTGGCGCGTCCAGACCTGTGCAGGGGACACAGGCACAGGGGGCTAGGGCAAATTCAAGTATCCCAGTGGGCCGGGGGGAGGCCACCAGATGGATGCAGAATCCCAGGACGTTATTGCAGAGGTATTGGGGCCTACCAACATACCCAAGACAGGTTGTCACAGACTGTGTCCACCCTGGAGCAAAGTCAGAGGGTGCAGCAGCAACACCACCAACAGGCCATGGAGCAGTGGAAAGAGCACAATGCCACAGTTGTCACCATTGCTGGAGCACTGCTGCAGTTGGTAAAAAAACAGTCTGACACCCACACTGGGCAAGAGGCCCCCACAACAGCCCAGGACAACCAGCATCTGATGACCCAAGCAGCAGTAACGTCACAGGAAATACCCTCCCAGGAAACCCAAGGGCCAACCATGCCACCCCAAGAAGCTCCACAGCAGGCGCCCAAACGTAGTCTTAGGCCAAGATATGGCACTGGAAACTCAGCTAAGAACAAGGCCCCCTCCAACAATTGACTTTGCTACTAATGCAAAGAAACCATCCCACCCATTCACCAACAACACTTAGCTGAGGGCAATTTGAAGTACTGTTCGACAAAATGGACCCATCTAAAACATTCAACGGGGCTGCCACCAAGTTGGTTTTGAGAACACACAACCCTTACGACTCCCATCACTGTATATAGCACAATTCACTCAATTCCACCAATAAAACACATTTCACACCTGTAACACTGTCCCCTCTCTTAATTGTGAACAAAGTGGAGTATGGATGCAACTGGCAGAGAACAACTTTATTGTCAATGTGTGCTTGATGGTGGTACTGTGTGCCCAAATTTTGACAAGGAGGGAATGCATATATTTTTCGTCAGTACCATGCAGAAGTGGTCCATGTATCGCCTATCATGACCAATCCCCCTATATGACAGAGCACACTGATAGTATTAGTCACTAACCCCAATGACAGACTTAAGTCCCACACAGTTATTGGAAGTAGAGTTGTATCAGTTGGTTCCTGGAATTGACATCTTCCCCTTCCTCATCCTCACCATCACTCTTCTCACCTCTCTGATGTATCTGATCAGGACCTACAGCACCCTCCACCTCCAAAAGGGGGATAGAATGTCTCACTGCCACATTGTGTAGCATGCAGCAGGCCACCACTATTCTACACACCTTATCAGGCCAATAGGCCAGGGAACCCCCAGATATATGTAGACACCGGAATCTAGCCTTCAGGAGACCTGTAGTACGCTCTATGACCCTCCTAGTACGTCCATGGGCCTCATTGTATTTCCTCTGCATCCGTCCTGGGATTCCTCACTGGTGTCAGGAGCCAACGCAAGTTTGGATAGCCAGAATCACCTACAAAATGGTTCAATACAGACTTGTCATTGTTATGTCCCTTAGTCAGACAGGCTGTTTTTCTGCAATGTGTCAGTTAGTGACAGGCAAACTTACCTATGATCCACCCTCTGTCCTCTTGTAGTTGTTCCATCTTCTGTGGCACACTACTGTTCCTCAACACAAATGAATCATGGACTGAACCCAGACACATGGCATTCACATGGGAAATGTACTGGTCTGCAGTACACACCAGTTGAATGTTCATGGAGTGAAAGTTCTTCCTGTTTCTGTAACCTGTTCACTCACTCTTGGGGGATGAGAGGTATGTGTGTGCCATTGATTGCAACTATGACATGGGAAATGTTTGCAAAGCATAGAAGTCAGACTTGATGGCAGGGAGGTCATTACTTTGGGGAAACTGCACATAGGATTGCAGATGTTGTACAAATGCATCCCAAAATCTTGTCAGTACCTGGCTGAACATTAGCTGTGAGAACCCAGCACCCATGCCCACTGTCACTTGAATTGAGCTTGTGGCCAGGAAATGGAGTGTGGAGAGCACCTGCACCTCAGTTGGAATGGCATGCTGATTACTATTTCCCGGAGTTAGTGCAGGATCCAGGAATGCACAAAGGTCCTGAATAGTTGCACGTGTGAGTCTGTAAGTGATTATGATCTGACGCTCCACCATGGTCCCTATATCCACAAGTGGTCTGCACACCGATGGTGCCCTTCCTCGCCACAAGGGTCGGTACCTACGAGGGGTTACATAAAGGAGTGATGTAGACACATACATAGGCACACTTTTAAACATTTCTGCACTGCATTGTTCATTGTAGTGTCTCTACAATAACTGCTACCTGACAGATATACATACATCACTAGGAGGGAACAGAGTAATTCATGTGTGCTACTATACGGAATGGAAAGAGGCCTAGGTGCTTCATGTGGCTAGTAGGCCCTGGATTGTGAGTAGTAGGAAATTCAAATGCGTAGGTGATGGAAAAATGTCTGCCCACTCTAGATCTGCCCCTTCGTTATGGAAGTGACCTCATACCGCTAGCGGTTGATGTCACAGCTTAAGGCGGTGTTGACCACTGTTCGCACCCTCATTGGCTAACATGGATGCCAGAAGGGAATGCTGGCGTATCATGATCGCCGCCGGCTGTGACGGTGCATACCGCCGCAGAACGTACGCGCGTTCATCATCGTTTGATCACTTGACTCCCTGATCTTGTGCGGACAGGTACTCCACTCTTTGTACTGCTGAGCCTGCCTCTGGCTATGGATGTGCCACGTGGTGCAGGTGAAAGGGCCCCGGCCTTCACCCAGGAAGAACTGGAGAAGCTAGTGGACGGGGTCCTGCCCCTGTACAGCAAACTCTACGCACGCCCAGAGGTACAGGTGAGTCTGGGTTTGGGGGGCACTGTGTGTGTAATGGATGGTGTGGATTGCACATATGTGTGCTCCTCTGAGCCTGCATGGGCCATGGTGCATGGAATGCTGCGTGCGATTGTCCTGTATGTCTGAGAGTACTGTCAGTCCAATGTTGGACAATTTGCCAGCTGTTCCTATCATGCAAGTGCCTGAACTCTGTGTTCCATTTCTGTGTCGCCCTTCTAGGTCAGCGCCCACCAGAAGAGGGCACATTAGCATGCCATCACCAAGGAGGTGCGGACTCTGGGGGTCTACTACCGGCGGAGCACCCACTGTCGAAAAAGGTGGGAGGACCTGCGGAGCTGGGTGCAAAAGATCAGTGAGGTGCAGCTGGGGAAGTCCTCCCAACGTGGAAAGGGGTGCCCGTCGGGCACTGACGCCCCTCGTGCGACGGATCCTGGCAGTGGTGTTCCCACATCTGGATGGGCACTTGAAGGCTGCACAGCAGTCACAAGGGGGTGAGTACTCATTTCACATACTTCAGTCTGGAAGGATGACTGGGTGTGCAATAGGGCTGATGCTGCTTAGAGCAGGGAATTTGACTTGTGTCCATCTACTATATGTACCCCAAAGGGTGTAGGGGTGTCCCTGTCAGGTTTCACCTACCTCAGCTCTAAAAGTATTTCAGGGGATGGGTGTTGAGCAGTATTCTGGTCAGTAGTCAGGGGCATGGCCATGGCCATGGGCATAGTGTACGATGGTGCCTGTTGGGTGTGTTTGCTGGGTGGGTGTATGTCTGGCCATTCTGTATCAGCATTCAGGTATTTACAAGTATCTCTCCTGTTTTGTCTCCCCATCCCTGTTCTCTTGTGTTGGTTTGGTACAGCATCAACATCAGGCGAGGGAGCTGAGGCATCGGCAAGTGGGGAGGCAGCGGCCCACGGATCCTCCGAGGTAGAGACAACGGATGCCCAGGGGAACAGTGGGTGGGAGGGTGAGGGGACTTCCACGGGGGAGGCTACTACCACAGGAGGTAGTGACTCTGAGACCTCCTCCGATGGGGGTCCTCCGGCGGTGGCAGACCCTAGTGCACACACCACTACCGTGAGACCTTCCACCACCCCCATACCATCACTGCCCTCCCTTCTGCTCCCCACTGAGTTACCCGTGCACCGCCAACCCAGAAAGGTGGGTGTCTCCTTCGCCCCAGGCAGCTCCTCCCCTGCCCAAGTCAGCCCTGCTGCCCTCACAGAGGTGGCTATTGACCGCCTGAGAACCATCTCTGTAGGGCAGACAACCATCGTCAATGCCATCCAGGGGCTAGCATCAGAGGTGCAGCAGACCAATGCCTATCTGGATGGCATTCACAGTGCTGTGTCTGCCCTACAGAGATCTTTTCAGGCTCTGGCCTCCTCTCGGTGGCAGCCAGTTTCCCCGGCCATTCCGTCCCCCCTCCAACCTCATCTACCCCTTCCAGCACCCCACTCCCTTCACCCATCCAAAGGACACAATCAGACCCGCTGACAGGCACATCAACACACAAGAAGCACATTTCAAAACACAAGCACCACACCTCCCACCACAAGCCTTCACACAGCCAACAGACACCTGCACACACAACAACGTCCATTTCCCCCACTGTGCCCACCTCTTCCGCCTCCCTGTCTGTACCCTCTACATCACATCCTCATGCACTGTACCTTCACTCACTGTTACTGCTCCTCTTCCTGCACTCACCACAATAGCAGACAGCCATACATGCACCCCATACACCACACCTGCACTCACCACCTATACTGTAGTTGCCACATGCAGCACACTCACCAGACTTGCAGACACCCACCCAACTTACATCCACACTAGCTGTCTGTCTTCTCCCACTGTGCCCACCCCCCACCTCCCAAGACACACAAACGCACCAAGACACCCACCCATCAGACATCCACCACTCGAGAGCATACTGAGCAGTCACCTGCACCCACTACACGCACACCTACATCCATACATCCACTCCCTCTGCCTCCACTCCCACGCCCTCATCCACGCCCACCCCAATTGCTCCCAAAAAACGTTTCCTCTCCCGTGCTGACCTCTTCCAACCCACTGGCCCACCCACTCTTGTCCCCAAACGTGCCCACCAACTTGCCCTTTCCGCTCCTTCCACATCACTGCCCACCCCGGTCCACCCTTGCCATTCCTGTGCCCCTTCCCCAGTGAAGAAGAAGGCCCGGTCAGAGCCTAGGCCATCCAGTTCCACCCGAGCCAAACAGCCCCCACCCCCTTCAAAGGAGAAGCTCACCCCCCTCCACCCTCCACAAGAAAGTCAAAGTCCCACCCCCATCAAAAATCCCCACTCCCACCACCCCCTGCCCCTCTTCCGTGAGGTGCCTGGATCCCCATATGGTGCCCCATTCTGTGGAGTACCCAGCACTTGTGGGGGTCAGGTGTGGCCCGTTGTGGCCCATGACAATCGGGATTTTAAGGACTGGCCATTGGCCCTGTTTGCACTGTTTGGCTCAGTGAGCTTCTTATTAAAGTTCCTGTGTGGCCTGTGTTTGTGCTGCACGAAGTTACACCCTGGTGTTTGTTTTAATTTTTTATGGGTGTGTGGCTATTGTATATACTATGGTCAAGTTGCATTAGCCTTCGGTCGGGTACGTACCTCTTGGTGTGGGGTGCATGATTTGTGCTGCTTGGAAGGGTTGGGGGGGCTTTGCAGAGTGGGTGGAGTGGGTGGGTATGTAACTGTGCCCTTTCCTCCTTTGTGTCGTAGGTTGCGGTACTTACCGTCGTCGTCTTCGTCATCGGTCTCGGTCGTGTAGGTATATGGCAAAGGAGCAGGGCTGGCATGATCAGAAGCTCTCTGTCCATGGCTGCCGCTGCACCTTCTGTGGAACTCCGGTGAGTGTTTCCTCATATTTGGTTCATTTCCGCCTGGCTTTGTGTGGTGGTGGTTCCTGTCCCGGAACTGGCGGCGGAATGGTGGTTCATAATTTGATGGGCGGGTTGGACCTCTCCGACGGCCTGTGCGCGGACTCTGCCGTCGTCGGTGAGATTCCTGTCCTGGCTGTGGGTGGTTAGCGGGATGCGTGGGTTTCTTTTGGAACATTATTTGGCGGTCCGGGCCGCTCCTCTGTTGGCGGTTTCTACTGCCACCGCCGGCGTGGCGTAACGGACCGCCATGTTCGTAATGAGGGCCTGAGTCCGGACTATCCCCGGGTTCAGAGTCCTGACTATGACAGCTTCTTTCAAAGACTCTGGCAGGGTCCCATGGCCTTTCGCCTCTGGATAGACCTCCATGAGCTTGTGCACTAGCTTGGTCCCATATGATTGAGACAGTTCAGACGGGAAGCCGTCTAATCCTGGTGACCTATACCTTGGAAGCTCCTTTAAGGGCTCATGAAATTCCTCCTATGTGACACCCACTTCTAACAAGCCTAGTTTGCCTCCGTCCAGCCTCAGGAGTTTCAGCAAGTCTGGGAAATCATCCACAACAGAGTTCTCTTGCAGTGGGAGTCACCTGTATACCTGTTAGGGTGTCTATGTAGCTTATACAGAATTCCAGTTTGGTTAGAAATCATGGCTCCATCTGATGTGTGCAACGTCAGAAGCTGGGGATGGAAAATCTTTTGCCTCCGTTTTTAGATTTGCAACTAGGTTAGGAGTTAAACCACTCAAGGAGTTGATTGCTGTATACAGAAGTAAATATCAGTCTAAGGCCACTTATGGTGCTGGCATATGGTTATATCACAATGTTGATACCCTCCAAAGGAGAGAAAGCAATTGTCTCAGGAAAGTGTTGGCTGTGCCATTAGGTATCCGTCTGCCATATGTCACACAGAACTTGGTTTGTCTAATTTGGAAAAGTCCACTCTTACTATGGTACTCTATCTCATCTGAAACCAGAAGTTGCACTTAAAAGGGAGATTGTATGTGACCTCCTTTTGTTAGATTGTGCTGACCAGATACGTTGGTTAACAGAAATCAAAAACTTGTGCCAAAATCTAGGAATTCAAGAATATTTTAAGGGTCCAATGTCTATATGTGGAATGAGTAAGGATAAACTTCAGAAGCTTTTTACCAGATTTAGTGGAGCAGTTAAAGCCACCAAGGATGAAGAAAAGCCTCAGTTCTGACACATTCACTTTTATTAATGTGTACAACAGTTTCTGTAAAGGATTAGTGATGTACAACACAGATTTGTGCTGATGAGGTTTTGTCTTAACACTGCCCATATGCTGGTTGCATTTCCCGTAAGCTATGAAGGAACAGAAAATCTGCCATTGTGTCCCTGTGATTGTCTTTCAATCCAAAACACTTTCCATTTGCTGTTGTTTTGAGGTTTGCACACCAATGTGAGTAAGAAAACCTCATGGTATCCACATAAGACACACCACCCTGGAATCCCCTGGTTCTCTAGTTTTTAAAAATGTCTGTGGTTCATAGGTTTGCAAGAGTAGCACCACAGCACAGCCCCAAATACTGCTGTTATCCCTATAGCATTTCTATCAACGTAGTTCTGTAGGGCACTTTGGGGGTCATTCCGACCCCGGCGGGCGGCGGGCGCCACCCGCCGGGCGGAGACCGCCAGAAGACCGCACCGCGGTCAAATGACCGCGGCGGTCATTCTGACTTTCCCGTTGGGCGGGCGGGCGACCGCCAAAAGGCCGCCCGCCCGCCCAGCGGGAAAGCCCTAGCAACGATGAAGCCGGCTCCGAATGGAGCCGGCGGAGTTGCTGGTGTATGACGGGTGCAGTGACACCTGTCGCGATTTTCAGTGTCTTCTTTGCAGACACTGAAAATCTGAATGGGGCCCTGTTATGGGGCCCCTGCACTGCCCATGCCAGTGGCATGGGCAGTGCAGGGGCCCCCAGGGGCCCCACGACACCCGTTCCCGCCATCCTGTTCCTGGCGGTAAAAACCGCCAGGAACGGGATGGCGGGAAGGGGGTCGGAATCCCCATGGCGGCGCTGCTTGCACCGCCACCGTGGAGGATTCTCTGGGGCAGGGGAAAACCGGCGGGAAACCGCTGTTTCCCCTTTTCTGACCGCGGCTTTACCGCCGCGGTCAGAATTGCCCCTGAAGCACCGCCAGCCTGTTGGCGGTGCTTCCTCCGTCCCAGGCCCTGGCGGTCCATGACCGCCAGGGTCGGATTGACCCCCTTTGTGTCGTAGTCTCATGGGCGACCCACTCAAAGGGTCATGGTTCTTATCGGGAGACATGTGGAATCACACAGTGGTGGAGAATTCGTGGCTCCCCAGATGTGAGGAAAGTGTGTGCTTTTGACCAAAGTTTGATGTTTACAAGGGCTTCTGGTTAAAATTACCTAGTGAAAGTCACGCATGTCATGCACCCCTGGTTCATTGTTTTGTTTTAAAAAATGCACAGGCTCACTAGGTTTCCCTAGTTGTCCGCTGAGCTAGGGCCCAAAATCCACAGCTTCTCAATTTGCAGAAAAAAAGGTCAGGTTTGAGTAGGAGTGGGCGATACATTCCAGAATTTTGGCTACCCACTGTCATGCTTGTAACACAGTTCCAGCCAATTTAGGGCAACTGCCATGGTGCGAAGTTTTTTCTTGTGCATGGCTTGCTGATGGTAAGTTGGCAAGTATGTGCGAGCATTGGCATCTCCTAGTGCAACATTTGGGTGCTAGGAGGGCACCCAGCGAAATTTTCTCACCACTCACGTTCACAGGCAGTTGTCACTGTTCATGGTGAGAAAGTTGCAGCTTTAGTAGAAAATCTACTCAAGCAGCAGCAAAATCATCTTGAGCAGCGACGTCCTCTGGTGCGCCGTGTGGTGCCATTTGTGCTGATTTTTCAGAGTGGAATGACCTGATGGTGCTAAAAATAAGCATGAGTAGCGCAGCATGCCGATTTCCACCCATTTGCAGAACTCCCCAGAATCTAATTGAGTTTTCATGTAACTCTGCAGAATTCCAAGGAGTGAAACTCCGGGAGTTCCTGCCCACCCCTAGTTCTGAGTGAAAAAATGTGATGTATCCATGATGTGTTTTGGGCTGTTTCCTGTCACGGGTACTAGGTCTACCTACACAAGTAAGGTACCAGTTTTATCAGCAGACTTAGGGGAATGCGAGGTGGAAGGAGGTTTGTGGCTCCCCACAGATTCTAGAACTTTTTATCACAGAAAGTTGAGGAAAATGTGTTTTTTGTCAAGGTTTGAGGTTTCCAAGGGATTCTGGCAAAAAAAAAAATCTGGGGAGAGCCACACAAGTCACCACACCTTAGATTCCCCCAGGTGTCTAGTTTTAAAAAATGTGCAAGATTGCTAGGTTTTCCTAGGTGCTGGCTGCACCTAGGGCCAAAAATACACAGCTCCACAAGCTACACAAAGGTTCAGAAAAATGTGATGTATTAATGTTGCATTTTGGTCTTGTCGTGTGCACCAGGCCAACCCACACAAGTGAAGTACCATTTTTATTGGGAGACTTAGGGGATTGCTGGGTGGAAGGAAGTTTGTGGCTCCCCACAGATTTCAGAACTTTCCATCGCAGAAATATGAGGGGAATGTGCTTTTAGTCAAAGTTTTAGGTTTGCAAGGTATTCTGGGTAAAAAGACCTGGTGAGACTTACACAAGTCAAATCGCCCTGGATTTCCCAAGGTGACTAGTTTTAAAAAATGTGCACATTCTGTAGGAGTCAGCTGAGCTAAGGCCCAAAATCCATAGCTACCCACTTTGCTAAAAAAAGGATTTGAGTGGAAAAATGTGGTCTCCATTTTGATTTTTGGACCATTTCTTGTCATGGACAGTAGGTTTACCCACACAAGTGAGGTAACATTCTTGTGTTTTTTGTCAAGGTTTGAGGTTTTCTAGGGAATTATGGTTAACACAAGCCTGGTGAGAGCCACACAAGTCGCCCACCCTGGTTTTCTCGAGGTGTCTAGTTTTCAAAAGTTTTAAGTTTGCTAGGTTTCCCTAAGTGCTGGTTGAGCTTGGGCCCAAAATCAACAGTTAAGCACTTTGCAAAAAAAGATCATTTTTGAGTGACAAAATTTGATGTATTCATGTTGTGCTTTGGGCCCTTTCATGTTGCCGGCACAAGGCCAAACCACACAAGTGAGGTACCGTTTTCATCAAGAGACTTAGGAGAATTCTGGGTGGAAGGAAGTTTGTGGCTCCCTGCATATTTCAGAACTTTCTATCACCGAAATATGAGGGAATATGTTTTTGTCAAGGTTTGAGGTTTGCAAAGGATTCTGGGTAAAGAAAAGCATGGCGAGAGCCACACAAGTCACCCCACTCTGGCCCTCCCAAGGAGTCTAGTATCCGAAAATATACAAGTTTGCTAGGTTTCTCTAGGTGCTGGCTGAACTAGGGCCCAAAATCCACTGCTACCCACTTTGCAAGAAGTGTCAGTTCTGAGTGAAAAAATTTAGGGCCATATTTATACTTTTTGACGCACAACTGCGCCAACGCAGTTGTGCGTCAAAAATTTTAACGCCGACTAACGCCATTCCAAAGCGCCATGCGGGCGCCTTATTTATGGAATGACGGTAGCCGGCGCAGCTGACTGGTGTGCGTAAAAAAAAATGACCCACACCAGGCAGCGCCGGCGTAGGGGAAGATGGAGCTTGGGTGTCAAAAAATGGGGCAAGTCAGGTCTGAGGCAAAATATTGGCCTCAACCCGATTTGCGCCATTTTTTTTTACTCCCAACCCCCATTGAAATGACTCCTGTCTTAGCACAGACAGGAGTCATGCCCCCTTGCCCAATGGCCATGCCCAGGGGACTTATGTCCCCTGGGCATGGTCATTGGGCATAATGACATGTAGGGGGCACAA
This sequence comes from Pleurodeles waltl, assembly GCF_031143425.1. Taxonomy (NCBI): domain Eukaryota; kingdom Metazoa; phylum Chordata; class Amphibia; order Caudata; family Salamandridae; genus Pleurodeles; species Pleurodeles waltl. The sequence continues at coordinate 723,499,759 of NC_090448.1, read as the reverse complement.
ATCAGGCCCCCCTATGCCACAAAAAAATAAAAAAATAAATACTTACCTGAACTTACCTTAAGTTCCCTGGGATGGATCCCTCCATCCTTGGGCGTCCTCCTGGGGTGGGCAAGGGTGGCAGGGGGTGTCCCTGGGGGCATGGGAGGGCACCTCTGGGCTCCTTCCGAGCACACAGGTCCCTTAACGCCTGCCCTGACCAGGGGTTAAAAAATTACGCAAAAGCAGCTGGACATCATTTTTTTTGACCCGCCCACTCCCGTGCGTCATTTTTGCACGGGAGTTTAAATAAGGCGCACATGCCTTGGAGTCATTTTTTAGACGGGAACGCCTACCTTGCATATCATTAACGCAAGGTAGGTGTCCACGCTAAAAAATGACGCAAACTCCAAGATCTTTGGCGCTAGACAGGTCTAACGCCAAAGTATAAATATGGAGTTAGCTTTGCGTTAAAAAAAACGACGCAATTCCGGCGCAAACAGAGTATAAATATGCCCCTTAATGTGTCCATTTTGCTTTTTGGGCAAATTACTGCCATGGGCAGTACGTCTACTCACACAAGTGAGGTGCCATTTTATCCGGAGACTTGGGGGAATACTGGGTGGAAGGAAGTTTGTGGCTCCCAACAGACTCCAGCCTGGCAACAGCCACGCAAATCGCCCCATCTTGGATTTCCCCAAGTCTATAGTTTTGAAAATTGTGCAAGTTTGCTAGGATTCCCTAGGCGCTGCCAAGCTAGGCCACAAAATCCACTACTATCCACATTGCAAAAAAAGAGTCAGGTTTGAGTGGAAACAGTTGATGTATACAGGTTGCATTTTGGAACATGTACTGTCATTGGCACTAGGCCTACCCGCATAAGTGAGGTACCAGTTTTATCAGAAGACATTGAGGAGTATAGAATAGTAGGCCATTTGTTATTACCCATTAGATTTCCCTGCATTTGTGCATTCCAAATGTAAGCCAGTGTATAAGAAAGAAGCCATTTTGAATAATACCCTCTAAATCATATGCTAGTATGGGTACCTACAAATTCAGAGATGTGCAAATAACCACTGCTCCTAGACTCCATATCCTATACCCATTAAAAAAATATATAGGTTTTCTTGATATCCATTTTTCACTCTTGATATTTTACTATATTAATTGGTCTATACTCTGTACACAATGAAAACCATTGTACAGTGCAGATCAGTTGTTTACTCTGGGCACCTTTGGGCCTTGGGCAACCTACAAACCCTATAAACCCCCACAACAAGTAGGGTCTAGCGGACATAGTGGTATATTGCCTTTTGAAACAGGCGATAGTAACAAAAAGTTACAGATTAAAATGTTGTCACAAATGGCTGTTTTTTCCTACTAGTTTTCAATGTTTCTTTATTTCAACAATTAGTTTCTTTGGGTAAGTGGGGACAGGAGGCCCAGAACTTTAAAAAAAAAAAAAAACTTAATTTATTTCATTTTAGTAGACATAAACAAAAATTGTTACAATAAGTGACATCATACATATAGCAAACTGTGTCTCCAGGATAACAGCAACCATACATACCCATGATTAAGCCTGATCAGTACATGCAACATATAAGGTTTCATGTAATACACTTGTATATGATAGCAAACATGTCGCAGGGTTGCATTGGAAGATGAGCAAAGGTATCCAACAAGTAAACCCCCTTCCCCAACTGTGCTACCATGTGGGGTCCCAGCCCATCTGAAGAGGAAGATGGATCTGTGAGCATGGGTGGGACCCCATTCCATAGTGTTAGATAGAAGGCAACCTATTACACATAAGAAACAAAACATATTAGGGTAATGGACATAGGCAGTGATTCAAGAGCATAGACGCTTTCATGTTTGTATCAGTATCCAACTGCATGATCATCCTGGGCTTTAAATTGTTCCAGCAGGGCATCCCACAACATAGCCGTAGGCTGTCTGGGTAGCCCTTGGTATTTACTTTCGGCCTTAGAGGCTTTAGGTCAAGGATATGGGCCTAGAAGGCAATGTTCAACTGTATCCTAATGCAGAGACCCTGTCAGCGTTCTAAGTGAGTCCTGAACGCACGTTCAGAAGGACCGCAGCATCTGATAGGACTACAACATGTGTAGTAAGTCTGTGTTCTCAGCATGGCAGCGCAGATAGAAGGACGAGGTGGTTGGGAATATTTGATTAAGTTTGGAAGGCTTTAAATGTTCCCTGTGTAACAAGGAAAATTGAATACATTTAAAATGTGTACTTCTAGGAATCATGCTGGGATACGCTATAAGAAACCTTCATTCCTTTTCATGAAAGGCAATCAAAGTCAGTTTCTCATCGGGTCTACAACCGGATCAGCAAGGTGTGTAAATGCGCCTGCAGTCTCTTGTGAAGCCTTTTGACCATGAACCTACCCAAGCCCATTTCATGTACAGCCTGGAACAGCATGTGCATAGCTGGTTCTGTACCCTCTGGTGACTAGTGTACGCGTACATAACACACACTACTAGCATGCATAAGGAAAAGGGCCCCTGAGAGCTCATGCTGCTGCATCATATCCTGATGAGTTAACAGCTCACCATCACCAAACAAGTCACCCACTGTAGTAATTCCTACCCTTTCCCATGGTGCAAGGCTAGCATGTGTGAGGGTGCCCGTAGGGGTAGGCAGGCCACATAGTGGACTGTTTGGTGCATAACACATGGGGGAGCGGGAATATTGGATAGCATGTCTCCAATAAATGAGAGCATTACCCAGTATCATTGGGAGCTTAGGGGGCGTGTCACGCCAGGCAATAGTAATTGTTGCATTGTACCTTAACGTAACATGTGCTGTGTGTGTAGCCAGTCTCTTTTGTGTATCCCTGCTAACCAGTAAGACAGCCATTGTATATGGGCAGCATAACAGTAGGATTTGAAGTCAGGTGCACACAACCCACCCACCTCAGTCAGTTGTTGCAATTTAAGTAGGTTAACACAACGGTGCCCCCTGCCTGACATAAGGTTAAGTAGTAAGGAGTTCAGAATCTTCAAAACCCAACCAGAGACCACAATAGGTAAGTTCACAAATTAGTACAATAATTTGGGGAGCATCACCATCTTGGCAAGTGCCAAATGTCCTGCCACTGAGAGGGTCAATGTCACCAAGAACTGCATTTGGGTTTGAAGTGATGTGATGGTCCCAACCAGGTTGCAGTCCAATAGATCTGTGGTTGTTGCATACATTTGTATGCTCAGATAGCAGAAAGTGTGATGTGTCACATGCACACTCTACACGCCGAGTTGGATCATGTCGTGGGGTACAGTGACGCAGAAAGAAAAAGCATGGGACTTAGTATATTTGACCTGTAATCCAGAGGTGTCCCCAAATGCACAGTGGCAAGAAATGTAAGGTCTGCACATAGATTACAAATGTACACTATCATGTCATCTGCGTACAGGGATACCGTATAGGACTGGGGTCCCCTTGGGATACTCCTGACAGCTGATTCCTGTCTCAGTTTCTGAGCTAGGGGCTCCAAAGTTAAGACAAACAAAATGGTGGAAAATGGGCACCCCTAACGGATTCCATGAGAAATCGAATATTGTACCAATATGTGTGCCCAAGTGTTGGCCCTTGCTGTGCTGAGCGTGGAGAAGCCGGACCCAAATAAAGTAGGTGGGAGGGATATTGAATCGGACCAATACTAGGAACATGTAATCCCAGCCCAGGGAGTCAAAGGCCTGTTGGAGGTCCAAGGACTGACAACCTGCATTCGGACAGTGGTCGTGGGATAGTTCCATAACCTGATAAAACCGTTGTACATTGAGGGATGTGATCTGGTGCAAGACAAACCCAAACTGGTCAATATGAATCAATTCTGGAAGCATTCAGGCCCATATTTATACTTTTTGACGCTAAACTGCGCTAACGCAGTTTAGCGTCAAAAAATTTAGCGCCGTCTAACGCCATTCTGAAGCGCCATGCGGGCGCCGTATTTATGGAATGGCGTTAGCCGGCGCTAGCAGACCGGCGCTGCCTGGTGTGCGTGGAAAAAAAACACGTAGACCAGGCAGCGCCGGCGTAGGGGGAAAATGGCGTTAGGGCGTCTTAAAATGGGGCAAGTCAGGTTGAGGCAAAAAAATCGCCTCAACCCGATTTGCGCCATTATTTTCGACGCCCAGACGCCATTTAAATGACTCCTGTCTTAGTAAAGACAGGAGTCATGCCCCCTTGCCCAATGGCCATGCCCAGGGGACTTATGTCCCCTGGGCATGGTCACTGGGCATAGTGGCATGTAGGGGGGCACAAATAAGGCCCCCCTATGCCACCAAAAAAAATTAAAAAAAAATAAAAATTATACTTACCTGAACTTACCTGAAAGTCCCTGGGATGGGTCCCTCCATCCTTGGGTGTCCTCCTGGGGTGGGCAAGGGTGGCAGGGGGGGTCCCTGGGGGCAGGGGAGGGCACCTGTGGGCTCATTTTGAGCCCACAGGCCCCTTAACGCCTACCCTGACCCAGGCGTTAAAAAGTGGCGCAAATGCGGGGTTTTTTGCCCCGCCCACTCCCGGGTGTGATTTTTGCCCGGGAGTATAAATACGACGCATTTGCGTCGCCGTCATTTTTTTAGACGGGAACGCCTTCCTTGCATCTCATTAACGCAAGGAAGGCGTTCACGCAAAAAAATGACGCTATTTGCCCATACTTTGGCGCTAGACGCGTCTAACGCCAAAGTATAAATATGGCGTTAGTTTTGCGCCGAATTTGCGTCGAAAAAAACAACGCTAATTCGGCGCAAACGGAGTATAAATACAGTCCCCAGTGTATTGGCCTGCTCAACTTTTTCTAGTCTGTGGTCAAAAGAGAAAGTGGTCTATATCAGGAGCGGGCATCTGGGGTCCTCCCTGGCTTAAGTAGAGATGGGACCAGGACCTGGTGGTGGTAAATGGAAGGGTTCCCACAGCCAGTGAGGCCTTGTACAGTTTCTCTAGACGGGGTGCCATACAGGAAACCAACATGGAGTAAAATTCGATGGGCAGCCCACCTATCTCAGGAGTTTTAATACAGGCCATGTCCTCAATAGCCTGTTGCAGCTCATCCGGTGACATTGGGGCATCCGGTGACACACATGGTGATGCTGACACCCACAGCAATTACACCGAAATGCTGTCATGTCCATGGAATTGTGACGAGGTCAAGCTGCATACAGCTCTGTGTAATAGGACCAAAAAACGTTGTTTATTCCTAGCTGTGTAGTATAACAGAACCCATCGGGAGCCAGCAGAGATAGTATCAGTATAGGGGATAATGTCAGACACATCATACGAGCCAGTAAGGTCCCTGGTCTATCTTCTTCAGTGTGTAACTTCTTCAGATACGTTTTATGATCTAGTATTCTCAGGCATTCTAGAAGTTCAGCATATTGTATTCTAGCTTCTTGCAAATCATTGAGGTGTGCAGGGTGATATGCCACCTTCTGTTCAGGAAGCCTCAATCGTGTCTCTGTATGTTGCTATTCTTGGAGTACCAACTGTCTGGCACCCATGGCCGTGGCTACGGATGTTCCCCTAATTACAAGTTTAAATGCCTCCCATTCAGTAATCAGTGTGGAGGCCGTGTCCTCGTTCTCAGCAAAGGAAGTGTCAATGATGGTAGCCAGGGTGTCATCTTCAAGAAGTAGGGGTTTCATGCGCCAAGTGGGGATTGGTGCCGGGACCCTGCCCCATTCCAACATAATTTCAAGTGGATTGTGATCTGAGAGCATTTTGCCTAAGTAAGTTGCCTGTGTGAATTACTCAACCATATATGAGGGGCAGATGATATAATCTAACCGTGTGTGTAAGCCGTGTGGGAGGGAGCAACAGGAATACTCATGCATTTCCTTATTGTGTGCTCCCCACATTCCTACTAGAACCCATTGCAACACCCAACTGGAGAGGGTCCCAGCCTGCCTGACTGAGTTTGTGCTTGGCAAGCGGGGTGAGAGCAGTCAAGGCTGACATCCAATACTGCATTAATATTATCCCCTATCAGCCAAGGGAGATGGGACCAATCTGCTAGTGTTGAGGATACACATTGTAGGAAAACATCTTATTCTGTATTCAATGCATGTACACTGCCCGCACTAATACCTCCCTGTCAATCAGCCCTTGGACAAATACATATTGTCCATTAGTGTCAATTTTAGTGGCTTTGGCCTCAAACGGCACCACAGCACCAGTGGCATTTCCACAGTGGGAGCGGTGCAGAAAGCATAAAAAATAAAATGGTAATAAAATTGTTTTATTGCCGTTCTCTTTTTGATGCTTTCTGCCAACAAACAGAGTGAGAGGGCATGGCATCATTGATCCCAATGACTGGCAGCAGTGAGGAGCGGCCACTAAAGTTTGAAGTGCGCATGTTGGTTTGACCGGCTACCTTGCTATGGTCAAACCGATAGGCGCAAATCAAACCCCTCCAACCGGGCTGTCTTCGACAGCTGCGTTAGAGAGCAGGCACAGGCCGACAGTGCCTTTTGGATCACAGGGCCAAACTACTCCAACAAATCAAGATGCTTTACTCATGCTTTTTAACAGCATGAAAACAGCATCTTGATTGGATGAGGGAGTTGGCTGTGGGCTTTGCGCTCAGAGGACTTGCTGCAGAACAACGGGGATGTGCTGCAGAACATCGAGTAAGGTAAGTGATTTTTTAAAATATTTATATTAGTGTGTATGTTATTGTGTTTGTTATGTGTAGTGTTTTGTATACGTGTTTTGAGCCCCTCCAATGTAATTTGCCACCAACTTCCACTGCCCAGCACATAGCAATTTGGCTGTACCCTGGGCAAATTCAGAATATGGGGTGGTAATTAGTTGACACCTCTAGTTCGTGCTACTGAAGGCCTTCAGGACTTGAGAGGTAAGTTTCTTGGAGACATACTTTATTTGCCTTGCGACGAAGAAGCTGAGCCAAGACCTTTTGGCGCTTGTGAATAGATCCCAGCCCCCAACCATCCTATGTCAGTATTTTGTAGATTTACAGAACAGATGGAATGACAGTAACTTACAGTCACATGAAAAAGGGGGATCTCACCCCAAATACATAGCCACATGCAGGACCATAGAGCACACAAGGCAGCAGAAAGGGAAATAACAAATCCCCAGTACCAGGTCCAGTAAAAAAAACAGTCATTTGACCTAAACCAAACTATGAACTAACCAACCCTAACAAAATAGAACATTATCCAATCACTTTGGAGGTAGGCCAGCCGATTGCAGGACTGCGTGCTCAGGGTGCTGTAGGTGTAGCCACCTGCACGGGTGCCCTCAGGAATCCAGTCTACAGTATTCGAGGCTCTAAACATTAGCAATGAGGTGAGTAAGAACAATACAGAGAACATCAGGTAATACATACATGCAGTGGTTTTGGCAACAATAAGTTAAATATAAAGTCCAACCGGCATATTTAAGTACAGTTTCTCTGCGACATAAGATGAGTAACCACGGAACAGGAGGAGATACCACACACCAGTTTCAAGCAAGGACAATCATTGTACATAGTAAAAATAAAGAAAGGGAGAGTGTGGGAGAAGGGATGAGGGATGAGGGAAGGGAGGGAAGCACAGGGAGGACTACTAAGGAAGGGAAGTGAAGGTGCAGAGAAAGGCTTATCTGTTTCGGACACCAGCTGCAACTGTGTAAGCAGCAAAATACACCATAGGGAGGCGTGTATTAAATCAGAATATCTACAGTTTGTGGCTCCACAGAAGGAAATAGAGCTATGCTTGCATTTGAGTCAGAATCAAAGTCAGGACTGGCCGAGGAGCTTGAGGGGGGGTGGTGTGCTTTCATAGACATTCCACCATGGTATTTGGGTTGACGTTTGCATGCAGAGGAATGCAGTCTGCCAACCCAAGTGTCTTCAAAATATTCCATTAGGGGTTTACTGTGTCTTCATTTTAATGGTAGAAAGGGCTTTCTATAAGTAAATCGAAGGGGTTAGCTATCTCTGTGACAGGACCATAGGCTAGTGCTATCTTTTTTCTTATTTCAAAGGCAATTTGACTGTTTGTAGCATATTCTACACTTAGTGCAGAATGTTGGCGGTGTCTCCATTGCTTTGATTGAAATGGCAATAACAGCCGTGTATGGCTGTGTGGTGGTAAACTTTTGAAATGGTTTTAATCATGGCTTGTTCAAAGTCCATGATCATCTTTTGTGGGTAGTAGTTACTTGTTTTCCACTTAATGTGATTTAAGAGTTCATAGTAAGTGCTTCTTTGTTTATTTGGTAGTAGGCCATATTCATAAAAAAGATATTTATGTTTTGATACTCACCACGCTGTGAGCTGCTCGTGATTAGGGCAGGAGCCCTTTCAAGTAACGTGTGCGCTCCCGCTCTGCGGGACGCGCGCGGGCGGCGCCCGGGCAAAGCCCGGGCCAAGGGCGGGCCCGTCCTTGCCCGTCATTGCCAGGAAGAGGCAGGGCAGGGCCACCCCTCTGACACTTATTTTTAACTGTGGTCCCAGATAACCACTCTGTATTTGACTGCCTGAAGGACATACTCAAGCCTATTCACACAGTGTTGGGGTAGTTTTCCTTCAAAGCTCTAGGCCTCTACCTAGCTCGTGGTTAATTACCAATATAAATCCGCCTTTGTTCGCCCCGTTGTGCTCCTACTTGAATCTCCCACTAACCCCCATATATTTTCCAACCGTAAATTTGTCTTTTTGGTAGGTGGATCGTGGCGCAGGGGTTGGAACTCTCCATTCATTTTCCGCCCTGTGCCTGCCTGCTCACGAAAAGTGGATTGGGCCAAACTACACACACATATATGTACCTGGGCCTTTGACCGTAGTTTCGTCCCTGAGATCCGCAAATAGCAGGACTTGAGAAGTCCACTTAACGCTTGCTTGGGGCAGAAGTTGGGTTCCAAAAGGCCCAACCATCACTATTATTCAGGAGCTCATTAAAGGCCCTTGGTTTTTTGGCAAAATGGGCCGTCGACGTGGGGGGGGATTGGATGGGAAACTGCACTCTAACAAAACCCTGGACGGCTTTTTACAAAAGGCCGTTGGGGAACTTGAAAGAGAAATAGAATTAGTGCAACGACGCCTTACCGCCCCTCCTTCCGCATCCATAAGTCTAGCCCATGATAGCCCAGTTTCACAGCCCCACCCGCGACTAGAGCTCCAGTCGGTACCGATTATCCCTTCCCCTCCTCCGTCTAAAACTCCTCAAGAGATCCAAGATGTAACTCCAAATGCACCTGCCATTGGTGTCGCACCAACCTTGTTGGCCCAGTGTCCCTCAACAGAAGGTTCCCATACTTTAACTGAATCCAATACTAAAGGGAAAAGGAAGCGAAGGGAATCTGTCCTCAAAAATAAACGCTCCAGAACCCTGAGTCCCTCCAACTTGGCCCAACCTTCTACTAATGATATGGCATCAATCTCCTTACATAATACCATTAACCCCTATGTAAATGAGTCTATTAGGGATCTCATAAGAGATGAGCTCTCTAAATTACTTCTTCCTATCTCTAACCGTCTTCAAATAATTGAGGACAAACTTGAAAGTCTCACGAGCAGGCAGCTACCTATAATTTCTTTACCTGTAGAAATTCAACCTAATCATGATTCTTTTGCTTCCAATAGTCACACTGGCCAAATACCCAAAATTTTTCCTCCTATTTTAACTCACGACCGGCCTAGTTCCGCTAAAACTCCCAGTATCCTGACGAATAAGCCCCACATGGCCTTAGCTCCCTTACCAAAAGGAACTGCCTCATGAATAATCCAGTAACTAAGTCGGGAGACGGCACCCCTATTAGGGAATTCTCACAACCAGCATACCAGAAGAAGGATAAGAGTAGGGACTCTCAAGAACCTAAAGTGCTTCATTTACCACCTGAATCATGCCCTTATGTTCTCATTATATCCAATGTTCCCGAACTCAAACCTCATTTTTCTGAATCTTTTTTTGAACTTAAAAACAAGGTTATTCACTGGTTGCATGTGAATGCGGGGTTTGCCTTTTCCATGTCATCTTCGATATTGATGGTGAGAAGGGTTGGGTGGGTAGGTCCTCTAGCGAAGATTGGATCTGGGGACTGTATTGTCATTAATTTTAATTCCCCCGATCTTGTTCAACGACTTTCTTTAATTGCTAACAGACCTTATCCTACAACTGGCAAAACTTCTCTTTGCAGGTTACAAGTGTTCTATCCACCTTCCATGTCGTCCTGGAGTACCCAACCATCACCATCATACGGGGCTGGTTCGGTTACTTATACACTGCCTACCCCCGTAACTGGTCGTAGACGTCCCCTATCTTCTCTCTCTGAGGCAGATTGACTAGGAGACGCCTTTCAGGATGTGGTACTGTCTAACTGTGAAGCTGAGTCCATTTGCTCTATTGGCCTTAACATCTTGGCAGATTTTGTTGTCCCAGGTTCACCCACAAGTTCAACATGTCAAGCAACTGAGGAATGCATTTCTAACTTGTCAATTGCTCCCTATACCTTGGGTCACATCAGTATGGTCATTTCACCAAATCCAAACAGTGTTGGGGTTACATCTAGCGTGGTTCTAAAGACACAGAACGAGAAATCTCTTGGTCTCAACCCACCCGAGGGAAGCATCATGGTCTTTAATAGTCCCCCCCCTAGTATTTTGTATTCCCAGAATAAAGTTGGGTCCTCATGCTCAGAGGATCTCGATAAGGTACTCAGCTGGAACATAGCTGGATTGGAAAGCAAATTACAAAGCCCAGGTTGGGGTAACCTTATTGATGATCACTTGATCTGTCTTTTTCAAGAAACATGGGCATTAGAACCCAAATATAGACTCGGTTTCAAAAGCTATTGGGTTTCGGCCCGCAAGTCATCCTCTGGGAGACCTTCGGGAGGGTTGCTTGTGTGGCTAAACACTTCTCTCAGATGTAAGATAGAAGAATTAGATACAGGTTGCCCGGACCTGCAAGCTTTATTGTTAATGATTTCTGAAGAAAAACCCCTCCTGTTAATAAATATCTATAACAGGAATGTGAGCCCCCACTCTGAGCCTGATGTTCTGTCGAATTTGGACTATCTTCTTAAAAGCAATCCCTCCTATTTTGTCCTAATTGGAGGAGATTTTAATGTTACTTTTGAACCCAATCCTCTAGTCCAAGGAATTTGTAAAGAAGAGGATGCCCATTGGGGCATCCCCCAACTAGTCTCCAACAAAAAACCAAGATTGAACAAATCTGCGCGCTTTTTGGCTGACATTGCACTAGCCCATGGCCTCCGAGCCTGTAATGGCCGCTCACATTCGGATACTATTTTGCGACCCACTTTTAGGCGCGGAGAATATAGCAGTCGCATTGACTACATATTTCTTGATATCCGCCTTTGGCGATACATGGTAGATATGAGGGTAGAGGAGCACCCTGTGAGCGACCACGATCCTCTGATTCTATCAACCAGAGGTCTTTTTCCTTCACTCATAGTACCTCACCCTAGGTCTAATGCTTCCCATCTAGCCCTAACTAATAATAGATGCAATCTTAAATGGGAATCTGTTATCTCCTCCCCTAATCATCTGGCATCTATTTATAGCTTGCTTGCAAAGCACATGGAGTGTATGACCCGGTTAGACGAGTCTGAGGAGGGCGTCAGCCTTCTCACAGCCCATACTGATCTGTTCCAATCTTTAAAACAACTTTTTATAAAAGAGACTGTCAACAACTTAAAAAAAAAATACAATGCTCCTTGGTTCAATAACTCTTGCAGAATAGCACAATTAGCTCTCCTGGACGCAATTAAAGAAGGCCACGCTGCGACACTGAGAATAGCCAGGGGCGCTTATAAGAAGGAATGCTCAAAGGCACGCAGAAGCTGGGAGGAGGCCAGATGGGCCACTATTCTGGATTCAGCTTTATCTAATAATACATCCAGGTTTTGGAAACTAATAGCTGACAATGACATTGACTCTCCTGCCGCGCCTGGCTCTACAATCCTCTCAGCAACTTGGGTAGAGCATTTTGGGCAACTTTATGGAGGTCCACCAGAAGTTTCTCTGTGGCCCCCCAATGATTCATTAAACCAAAAGATCATTCCAATTTCATTTTCTCTATCCGAAACTAGAGCTGCAATAGACTCCCTGAAATGGGGGAAGGCTCCTGGCCCACATAAAATTCCAGGTGATCTATATAAATCTAGACCTGACATTTGGGCTCCCTACCTCAATTTTATCTGCAATGCAATCGCAGCGGGCGCTCCAGTTCCATCTACTTGGAAAGGGGCTGAAATTGTACCGATCTTTAAAAAAGGAAATCCAAACACTCCAGCTAACTACCGTCCAATCAGTCTCCTCGATAACTTTCAAAAAATGTATGCGAAACATCTTCTGTCCCACCTTGAGGAATGGATTATTGAGTTTGAAGCTCTTTCTGATTTACAAGCGGGTTTCAGACCCGCAGTGAGCACAGTTGACCAAGCCCTAAGATTTATGTCTATAAAATGGAAGAATGTTGACCTGGGGAGGGGTAACCTTTATGTGGTCTTTGTAGATCTAAGAGCCGCATTTGACCTGATCCCCAGGAATCTGCTGTGGTCAACCTTATCAAACATGGGAGTGCCATTTGGCCTCCTGAAACTTATAGCTCAATTGCACCAAAATACCTTTGCCCAAATCAGGTGTGGACAAGGGGGCGAGCTGACTGACCCTGTAGCTATCAAAAAAGGAGTTAGACAAGGTTGTGTTTTGGCACCTACTCTTTTTCTGCTCTACATTAATAATTGTATCCACTACCTAGAGAACTGCATAAATGATTCTCCGAAACTGGGTGGGAAAAAAATCCCCTGTCTGCTTTATGCAGATGATACGATCCTATTGTCAAAATCGCCAATGGGAATTCAACACCTGATCAACCAGTTCTGTGCCTACTGTAGCGACTATGGTTTAGAAGTAAACATTAAGAAAACTAAATTCATGATATTCACTAACTCTAAAAAACGATTGCGTACTGATATTGAGATGAATTCAACCCCATTGGAGAAAGTTGAAGAGTTTGACTATTTGGGTCTCAGATTATCTACATCAGGCAAATGGAAGGCAGCTATTTATAAAGGGGCTCTGATCATAAGCCAAAGAGGTGGGGCCTTAGTCCGTAGATCTAAAAAGGCTCCGAGCCCCCCTCTGAACATTCTCGCGGAGATTTATAATGTTCAAATTAGAGCAGCGGCCTTATATGGAGCGGAACTTTGGGGGTCCAACAAAAACCTGGACATTCTGCAAACCAAGGAAAACATTTTCCTTAGGCAGGTGTCCAGGCTAGGTACAGGTACACCAATGACCCCTTTAAGGCTTGACCTTGGTTTAAATGGCATTAAAACCATAGCGGCCTTAAGACCCCTTTCCTACTGGATTCGTCTATGGAAATCTGCTGAACTTGAACCATATAGGCTGGCTATAAGAGAGTTGATAGCTGCCCCCAAGGCATTGGAGAGAATCCCTTGGCTGAAAGAGATGAAAACCGCCTGGGATAAAATGGGTCTTCCCCATTATTGGAACCACCCGGATCAAATCCCTGATAAGGCTAGGAGATTTGTTACAAGCAGATATTGGGAGAAAGTTAACGAAGATTCCTTGCACCAAAAGGGGGCGGGTAGGTTAACAATGGATTTTCTTCAAATTAAGCATGAACCCTGGGCTGAGAATTTCCTGAACCTCCCTATCCCTCCGTATGCCCGCGCTCTTTACCTGCAGTTAAGATATGGTACATTGCCTATCAATGGGTTCACGGCCCATTGGCCATCTAACATCGCTACAAATGATAGGTGTATTTTCTGCCAACATTGTAAAGAATCATCAGAGCATGTATTATTCTTCTGCCCTCTGTATAAGACACCAAGAAAGAGGTGGATTATTCCCCTCTGTAAAAATATGTCATTTCAGGATAGAGCGACTGCCATTAGAATCTGCACGCATGATTTCTCTCCCAGGGTAGCCATTCCAGTTACCAAATACTTATCTGAGGCCTGGTACATCCGTCGCAAATTCATTGCATCTAAAAGCTCCTGAGTCATTTCTATATTAGTCTCTAGAAGGATTTTAATCTGCTCTTTTTATCTTCCTGTATTGTTTTTAGCAGGAAATTTCCATTAGGAAGTTGTTGCCTTCTTCATGATTTCCTGAGACTGCACAAGCCTATATAGCCTTCCCATATAGCTTTTACTGCTGTTTTTTGATTGGTATTCTGATAATGTTTTTTATTCTATTTTTTATTTTTTAATCTAATCAGACTATCTCTGTCTTTTTGTCTTCTGGTCGTGCACACTGGTCCCCCAGACAAAAAGTTTTATACCTTAATTTTTAGCTCTGTCCCCTTTTTTACTACATCTATTTATGTCCTACTTTATTGTATTTATATATTTGATCAAATGTTCTGTCCTGTTGTTCTTATTGCTAGAATGTTTTGACGACTATTGGTTTTACATTGTTACCATGTTTTTATCACTCTTTTCTTTTATGTATGATTGTTATTATTACCTCAAATGGTCTGGATTTCTAGACCGAATGAACTAAAAAAAAATACTCACCACGCATGTGAATGGTTTGGGACACATCCATCATCCAGGTTTGTAAATGGCTTAGTTTTAGTAAGTTACCTGCTTTAGAAAATATTAGGATTACGGTATTGTTGTACAAGTTGTCATATAAAAGAAGGGCTCATTGTGTATTTTTTACATGTTTAGGTATTTCTATATCTTGGTATCCTACAAGGGCAGGAGGAGTACCGCTGGTGGCTTTTTTAATTCAGGTAATGAACTATTTTAAAATGGATATAGGTGATGTTTGGCTTGTGATGTGCTTAGGGACTTTAGGGAGTATATGTTTTAGGATTTTGGTTGTGGGTCTGGTTGTGGGGTCCTGGGAGCTAGTGCTTGCCTCTCTTCTATCCTGCAGTACCTCTCTTACTTCTATTTCTGTCACATTTGGGGGGTGGTTGTGTTCCCCTACATCAATAGCAATATCATATTTTGTAGTTGCCCTTTCATAGCATCCATTAGAATAAATAATTGGTATATTTCCAATTCACATTTTCCATTTTCCAATGATGTACTTGCTTGGTTGTAGGTGAAGCCCACGTGACTTAGTAATTGCTTTCCTTTCTGGGATGATATATATTTTGCTTTCATTGTAACCGAAATTACTGTAATAGAATGAATAAATATAATTATTACAAGTTTATAAGTTTGTTATTTACATATACAATTATGCAACTACTTTTTTTTATTTATACCTGCATGTATATTCCTCATACGTTTCACACTTTTTTCCAGCTTTGCTGTTGAAGGTGTTGTAAATAATGTGGATCAGGTGCTTTCTTTTCTGTTGCAATAAAAAAAATCTTCAGTTTAATTTTAAATGTTTATTTGTCGGTAGTTTTTCGGGGTTAAGATTGTCAGGTGTGTTTGTACTTGATTTTGGGGTGAGTTTGTTTTTTAGAACAATTTATCTATACTTACCTTGTTAATCTTTTTGCTGGTATGTGATTAGTTTTGTTTTATTGGCAGGTTAGCACTCTTCAAAGTTGTAGTATTTTCTTTTAGGAAGTGCATTTAAAGAAATAGAAGTTGGAAAGTGTCTTGTTAATCATTTGCTATTTTATATTTAATTACAAGCAAGTTTTAGTTTAAGTATAACTATTACTTGGCAAGTTAGAAGAGTTTTCTTATCTTGCAGCATTTGTCGTTTTTGAGGTATTTAGTTGATTCAATTTGTGTGACTTTTATATTGTTGATTTAACTGTTTGTCTGACTTATTGGTTGTTTGCTTATAGTTTGATTTTGTTGGCAAGTTTAGTTTTCGTTTGAAGTTTTTTTTTATCCATTATGTCCTTCTATGTTAAACACTAATTTAGGTTTTATTTATAATGTCTGATATGTAGTTTGATTGTTTTAAATAATATATTACATCATATTATGTTTATAACTAGTTATTCTGTTTTATAATGGTGTGTCATTACTGCAAATATTTATTTGACAATGTTGTTATCAGTTTAGATATATCTTTTGTTGGGGTGTATTGCAAATATTTTGGGTGATGTTATGTATTGTCTTATTCAAACGTGTATTGTATATTATGTTTAATGTTTGTTTTAAATGATTAGCTTAAGAAGTGATAGTTTTATATTTATTAATGATGATGTTATTATTTTGGTGATATTATTGTAAGTGATATTGTGTGCATTGAACTTTAATATATGTTTACTCAAAGGTAAAAATGTTTTTATTTTGCTATTTGTGTTTTCAATATAAGTAAATATCAATATTTTTAACAATTATATTTGTGTTCTCAATATTTGTGGTTTTATTAGTTACGTACAGGACAGCGATATTTTTGTGAACTATATATTTTTTCCGATACTTTTGTTTTTCAATATTGTATGCATGGATATCATGTCAGTGGTTCTTGTCAAGTGTACAGGTGCCATTCCTGGAGAAGGCTTTCCTGGGCTGTGGTAGAGTCCGAAGCTTAATAAGTGAGCAGACCCCTCTCTGAGTGCTTCTTTCCTGTGCTGTGGAGGGGACCTGGGTTGGGTAGGGGTATAGGTGCCCCCTCTGACCTCCTCTTTGCTTTTCTCAGTAAGGGCTGGTGTTAGGTACATGTACTGGTGCCCCTTCTGATCACGGCTCTCATGAACTAGGATGGGAGCTGGTGTTTGGAAGGGGAAGTGTAAATCCTTGCTTTGCTGCCCACTGTTAATTCCATGGGCTGCAGCAGAAGATGTTGTCACTTTCCCATCCCTTAATATAACATAGGAGAACATAAAAAATGTAATTTAAAATTAACACAGCTTACAAAAATGTAGAAGTCTAATAGATGCAAAACAATGTGTATATTCACATGTGTCTGACCAAAGAATTCCAGCTGTGGCAGTTCTCACTCTCACAGACTAATGGATTCAAGAATGGGAGGATAAAGGAAGTGAGGGGATGAGTATGTTTCTTGGGAGGTCAGTGGGGAAAAATCACTTCGCTCTAGCAACCTACAGATTGTTGTGGTGGCTGGTAAGTGTGCTCCTTTGTACCTGCGGTCCTATGGAGACCCCATGTGCTTAATTTGAGGCAGTCCCGATGTTTGGGACTGGCACTTAATAGACAACACCAGCACTCGTGTCAGTCTGCCACATGGTGGTGCTGTTCGTCTGGTTTAGATATCAGCACAGAAACAGTTGTGTATTAATTCAATATACATTAAAAATGACTAATGCATGCCTCCCATTCCATTCTCATAGCTTTGGGGGCTGGAATAATATGAATTGTCACACTTGTGATGATTAGTAGTTGTGTTAGTACTATCATTGGCAACGCTGGCAGGGGCAATGGATGGTGCAAGCTACAGTAGTTCCCTGATGCGGGCCCTGGCACTTATTTTTTACAAATTAAGCACTGGAGACCACTCAGATTTACCATTTCTAAGGATTGCCATAACCCTCTGTCTTTTTAACTGCAGTACTCTTCCCCTCTTGTATCTCAAAACCCTAGCCCTCGTTCTATCCTTAATCACCCTTTTTAATCAGGGCTACTCTTGTCTTTTGCAACAAACTTTGCCCCTTCTTTACCTGTAGTCTCAATCCCAGTATATTTTGTGCTACAGTACCATTAACCCACTCTGTATATTAAAAATCAATTTATCTTAATGCGCACTACATAAGACAAAACCATTGACTTTGTCAAAGCTTGTTATTCAGGTTAACAAGTGTTTCACACATCACAGGCTGGATGCGTTTGGCATTCAAAGGCCTTGACAGTTGTCGAGCATGTATTCTCCTGACTATTTCAAACCAATTGGTGAGTTAATGAAATGGCTGACGAAATGTCAAGAAAAACAAGCACTTTTTATTCAAAACATTAGTAAACAGCTTTATCAGTGCCAAGTATTAGTTTTCTACACATACCTCTGTCCACCTGCGACTATCAGACCTTGTACATTCATGATGCAGACCTTTCACATTGCAATTTCTAAAGCCTATCTTTGGATCATCGTGGCTTTGCCATCTTTTTTATTGTAATAGCCTTGTATAACGTTCTACAATTCGTTCAAAGTCTTCAATTATTTTCGTCAACGTCACTGCCTTTGAATAGTCATTCCTAGACTGGAACTCTATTGGAGAAAGAATATAGCGCCAAGGGGTCATGCAATTAGCTTTACTTGTTTGCATTTAAAAGTCTAAATGGCGCATTGTGAGTTCAACCTCTTGAGGTACCTTTCATGATCCATTTCATGTTCGCCTCCAGGTGGTTTGTCAAGTGCAATAAGCACTGCCTTAGGCCATTTTAGGAATTTTTCTATCTTCCATGCATTCGGCGCCTCGTTTAATAATTATCAGCTGTTATGTGTATGATTCTTTTAGCCAGAATGCACAGATTTGTCCTTTGTCAGACAAAGATCAGGTTTCATAGGTCGGAGGATCTAAACATAACTGCTTGTGTTTAAATTAGGCCTGTGTTTTTTAGATCTTTATTTCCACGGTGAGAAACAGAATGCAAGAGAGAACATTACAGCTACAGTATTCTTATCTCTTTCCATCATCAGACCAACCCTCTGAAAATAAACCAGATATCTATTCTCAGCTTGACTGTGAACTGACAAACACCTTCCTGCCGATTCAGCTCAAGGGAGTGTGGTAACCTCGCAGAGGTACAGATCTTTGATGGCAGCCCTGGCATGCTACTACGGCTGTAGGGCCTTATCTGATGCAGTGACTGAACAACACTACCTCACTTGTGAAATTAATCTGGTAGGCTTTGTTATCAGCTCTATACATTTGATCTGTGCGGTTTTACAATTATAATTTCATTATTTTGGCTATAATTGCTGTTTTTGTACATACAATGCTGACAAAGCAACATAAAATATAATTAAACTTTTATCAAATTAGAAAAGGATATATCTGGAAGGAAGCTTATGTTATCTGTGAATAGAGTTTGCATGATATTCCCAAGTCTTGCAGATATCTTTTATTAGTGAGTTTGCGGGTTTCTAGTCACGAGGTTATTTTCAAAAAGTGCCATTCAACCCAAGAGATGTAAAGAATTATAGATGGAAGCTGTCAAAAGCAAGATCGTTTTCCATTGAGGGATTCCATGTTACCTTAAATAGACAATGCAAGCGAAACTAAAGTTGCCTATGAATTTGGGAAACTACCATCTACAATTTTAGTTTAGATGAGCCACTCAATTCTCTTCCTCCGTGGGGGTGATTCTGTGGAGCCCCAAGGGGTAACCATGTACAATGTGGCCTCATTTCCTTCAGCTCCGAGCCCTATAATGCTACCATAAAACAAAATGAACCTGCTGCCCTGCCACATCTCCCCACTGCTGTGGGTTTCTATCCCCTCCCGAATTCACAAATGATACCTGGTGTTCAGTCACCTTCCCATACTAGAAACACCCTTTCCAATCCCATCTCAATAATTAAAACCAAAAAGAAAATGTTGTTTCCGGCCACCCTCCCACACAAGAAAAACCCACTCTCACCCTGTCTTAATATTTAAATAGAAAAAAAAAACAATATCTGGTGTCCAGTCATCCTCCCATACCAGAAACACCCTCTCACACTTCATTTCAATAATTAAAAATACATATACCTGGTGTTCGGTCATCCTGCCACACCACCCTCCCCACTACAATAACAAATAAAAATACTTTGCACCCTACCCTCATCACCTTCAATCCTCTGCAAGTCCCTCCCAAGCTGACAGCCGAGCCGCTGAGTAGAGCTACTATTTGTGCATTTTCCAGGCCCAGATGACACAGATTGCACAGGTACCACTGACAGGGAAAGGAGAACGTTGACATTCTTCTACCTTTCTTGAAAGACCATCACCCGTCATTCCAACTGTTGGAGCTGGCCCTCTCTTCAGGGTGCCCCTCAAACGTTTTGCCTTCACCCCTCCTATTTTTGGGTGAATTCATTTTTGTTGGCTGTAGGACTATGTACACTTTATCACTGCTAACGAGTGCTAAATGGCTTGTTCTCACTCCCTAAACCATAGTGATATTAGCTTACACCCAATAGGCACATTTAATCTACTTGTAGGCCCTTAGTAAAGCGGTAATACACATACCCAGGGCCTGCAAATTAAATGCTACTGGTGGGCCTGCAGAACTGATTGTCCCACCCACGTAAGTAAATCTTTAAACTTGTATCATACTTGCCATTGCAGCCTGTGTTTACTTTGCCAGGTCAAAACTGCCATTTCCACCTGGCAAAATAAACCTTTTGCCAGGCCTAACCCTTCCTTTTTAATGCATGTAAGTCATGCCTAGGATAGGCCCTAAATAGTCCATGGGACAGTGTGCAGTGTATTTAAAAAGTAGGAGATGTACTTTTAAGCTTTAAATGCCCTGGTCCTGTTGGTAAAAAACTATTACAATTGTTTTCCACTATTCCAAGGCCTAGCTTTTCCATAAAATAGCATTAGGTTACCTTATTGTATTTAATAAGTGATGAGGTTTTGATTGGGAGCAGGTAGGAAAGGCATTTTGGCTTCTGAGAAATTGTAATTTAAAACCTTCTTTAATAGTAACACTTGTACCCAGGACCACCTGAGTGAGTCCGAGGGCTAGTTCACTGTCCTCCTCTTCTGAGCGCTATTGACACAACAGGCTCCTCTGCACCTATGCAACTCAACACATCTTGAAATAGGGCAGGGCATCGCAGCATCTGTTTGGTGGCTTCACAAGCACTGACCCAGCACAACGCATTTTTACGCCGACAACCAGTCCAGCTCAACATATCTCAAAGCAGGACCATGCATCACATCTTCTGTTAAACATCTTTGTAAGCAGTAACTCAGGTCGATGCATGTCGAAGCGAACAACCAGCCCAGCTCGACACATTGTGACTCAGTGTAACGCATCTCAACGCAAGTCCTTGCAGCACCAGCTGCTTCATCAGCTTTGAAGCAGGGCAACACATCTCAGTATCTGCATTGCAGCTCCTCTTCACCAGTATCAATGCTGCAAGACACAAGCTCATGTTTACAGCTCCTCAACGCCTACACCACACAGGCTAACACAAGACCCGCATCTGGATGCCCAGGACACAAGGTACTTTTAACATCAGACTGGACTCGGTCCAGTACCCGGCCCACGCTCCATCACAGTCTGCCTAACTTCGTGATGTGGGCCCAGTCCATTGCGACCAGATAAACACAATTGGTGCTTCTTGCTTCTATGCATTACTTTTCTTCAAAACCTTTACAATTGCATGTCTGTGGTTCAACTAATTGGATTTTTGTCATTTTGATCTTAAATGGTTTGTTAAAGTATAATGTATTTTGTAGACTGGTGTGAGATTTTCCTTATGTTGTGTTTTCACTTTATTACTGTTTGTACTTCACACATTGCCTCTAAGTTAAGTCTGATTGCTTGTGTCAAGCTACCAGAGGGATAAGCATAAGTTAATGTGATGACTGCATGTTTTTTGACCTGGCAAGAGTTATGGTTGGTTCTTAAGTAGGGTTTAACCCTCTCAACCAATAACCCAATTTCTCACTTTGCTGTTTAGCAGTAGGATTCAATACTTGTTTACGTGCAGTGGCATACAGTGATTTTATGTAACACTAGAACCCCACATAAATAATTTGATACTCTTTTTTTTTTTAATTCTCCTTGATTGGCTCTGGTACTTTGTCCAGATTCACTCTTATTCTACCTGTCTGTCTGCACTTGCGACCATACTTGCAAGAATGGAATTTGAGCTCCTCAATGTGGAGAAGTACAATGGAGTTGAGTCCTAGGAGTTCTGCAACGAAAAGCGGGCTTCCAGCAAAGAACAGCACCAGGAATATGGCACTCCAGAAGGCTCTGAGGGCCTGGGTGAATGCTCACCAGTAGCTGGCAACAACAGAAGACCAGAATGAGGAGGAGGGTATGGAGGAGCAAGAGAAGGACTTTTGTACAGGTCCTGCACTCCACTGCTCAGATGAGGAGGACAACTTGTCTCCTGGATTGAAACTTACTGTCAGGACAGAGTGTTGTGTCCTTCCATGGCCTGTCCCAAGAGCAGGTAGTGGACAGAAGGTCTAAGAGGAAATTTCAGCTGAAAATGGCCAAGCTGAAAATGGAGGCAAAGAAACTGGCTCTTGAGGCAGAGAAGAGAAAAATGGCTCATGATAGCGTCTTCTGAGAGCTGGATATCACAGACAGGCAAGCAGAGTCCAGCAACAATAGTGTCAGTGATACCACAGTGTTCAATGGAGACAAAAAGATCCACATCTCCAAAGTCCTGGTACCTAGCTATATTGTGGTGGATGATATTGACAAATGGTTCTGAGCTTATGAGGTAGCCCTGAGGATGCACAGGGTCTCAGAGAAGTATTGGGGGTTGAGTCTCTGGAAACACATGCGTACCTTAGATTTCCTTGCGTCAATTTTTCAGCCCCCTAATAGGGAATGCTCCCTTGCATACATTATGCCTGGTGCAGGTATAATGCGGCACAAGGATTTACAAAGTAGCGCAATGCATGCATTGCGCAACTTTGTAAATATGGCGTGTGTAAAAAGCCACTTTAGCACCACCTTAGCGTAAAAAAATGACACTATGGCGGAGCTAAGGTGGCGCTTCGGCCTCTTAAATCAGGCCCTGAGTGTGCCCTTTTGAAAATTCTCCACTCTCTCCCACCCCCAACATACTCCCCAAAGAATCTCAGACACTTTGCGTGAGAGGAGATCTCATTTTAGATCATGAGGGGAGAAGATTCATTATGTAAGAAAGACCGTCAGTGACCCAATGATGTTGCACAAAACACATATGACATTCAGTGCATTGATCATTCAAAAACCCACATAAGATCTACCACCCTTGGGCAAGATCAAGACAGTTATAGGAACTTCCAAACTGATGTATTGACAAAGCACCATATGGTTTCTCTCAAAAACTAATGAAAAACCTAGGGCCAGATTTACAAGGCCCTTGCTCCCCTTACTGCCACATTGGCGGCAAAAGAATTTCTGCAAATGTGATGCTAACGGGCCACTACCATAGCGCTATATTTACAAGGTGGCGCAAACTAGGTTTGCGCCACCTTGTAAACCCTTTGTGCCACATCATGAATAATATATGCATGATGTATGCAAAGGGGGGTTCCATCATTAGAGGGTCGCTACAAATGGCAGAATGGAATCTACAAGATTCCATTGTGCCAGTAGATTCCATTGTGTCATTTCTAGCGTAATTTTTAACTCCTGCTGGAAGCAGGCTTTAAAATGAGGCTCCCATTGAGTTCAATGGGCCTCTTAACAGTATACTGGATTAGCGTCATTTTTTAATGCAAATCCAGTATAGTGTTACAATAGCATAAAAAAATGATTCTTTTGCCCCTAACATGTGCCATGGCATGGCGTATTGTAAATACGGCGGTACCAAGGAGGTGTGAGGGGACGCAAGGGGGCCGCAAGAAAAGTGACGCATCACTAGTGATGCCAGTTTCTTGTAAATATGGCCCCTAGTTTGTTAGCACTGTCCACAACACTCAGACCAGACCAAAATTATGAACAGATGGGACATCTCTACCCCCAACAAAAGGCTTGCATATACTGGCCATAAATTTTACAACATCTACCCACTGAATCTCTCTAGAAACTTCATAGAACAGGTTCCTAAAAGCCCTCCCAGATACCCTCATCTCTGATATCTACTTTTGTATGAAAAGAAGAGCCCTTAGATCAAATCCTATCTTCTCCACGCGTCAGACTGCCCATTGGAGAGAATTGCTAAATGCACTCCTATGTGTCTTGAACTCTACCAAATTGCCCAATGGACTCAAAGTCTCCATTGCACCCTCACCTTTCTTCAATGCTCTCTAAATAAAAGAACAATAACATTCCAGTTTCAGAGCTAAATCTGGAGATTTTTGACCAACACTTCCACAAGTTAAAAACCTTTACAAAACCAGATCTCCTACAGCTACCAGGACATGAGACACTTCGCAACTCTTGAGTATACATGAAGGGTGGGTGGAACTTGTGGAGTTTTACTTCATGGAATTCTGTGGAGGTACGTATGTAGTGAATCCTATCTTGGTTTAATGGGAAGCAGGAGTTATCCTAACCTAATGGCTTGTAGACGTGTGTCCCTGTCACCCAGTGACTTTTACCCTACTTAGTTTGCTTTGCCTTAGCACAATTATTTAATTATAACGTTCCAAGATGGCCTCATTGTTTTCAGTTAGGCCAATGTTTTAGTTTCACCTTATCAGTGCCACCGCGCTAAGGCATCACTATAAAGCAACAAAGTTAAACAAACTGTAGGTATTCACATTAGGTACTTTCCCTCTTTTCGCCTTCGAGGGAATTGTTGACATAAATTGCCGCCCAAGCATGTCTTGTTATCTATTGTTTGGGAAAAGTCCTATGTCAGGGGTCAGATCAGGTCTGTATAAGTACATCTCACACAGACAGGTAGTCAGAGGGATTCCTACCAGATGCCATTGACGCACATCACTTTGACGCTGGCCCAGTCTTCGGGTCCCCACAGAGCCTGATCTAGAGACCTCATTCCAAGGTAAAGAGGGTTGGGGGGGCTTTTCTCATGGATACGGCATTGGCAGATTAGGGTTATCACACCTATCCTTTTTAGGTTAGAGGATAGGTTCACCTTATTAGGGTATTAGGACATATTTCATATCTCACGTCATTTCATGTTATTGCAAGATGGTGGGGGTCTTTGTACAAATGACTCTCGTCTTCAGAATTCTGTTTCTTGCACTGCTCATTATCCTGATCATTGCAGCCATTGCAAATTATTGCAGCTTCTTTATTGCCTGTGTTTGATTGAGACATGTTGTTCATGTGAGAAAGAGGTAATCTTGGTTTAACCACGACCCTGCCTAAGATATCGCACTCTTGAATCCATGTGTAAAGGCTGCCACAAATCACCTTTTACTGTTTGGGTTTTGATGAAGTACTACTTGTGAGCTGGGAGGGTTGGGATGACAGTTGCAACTTGTTGTAGGACTGGCACAGTTGCCTACAAACATAAGTACTGTCATCCTTAAACCAGAAGTCTTGCCTTGAGCAAGAGTCAAACTATGACATGGCGCCACCAATAATGGTGTTTAGGCACTAATTTGCAGATACCCTGATTATCACTGTCTCACACACAACAGCTACCCTAAGTACCGTTATACAGAGACGTCCGTGGTCTTGGGGAAGATCCTCCTCAGCTGAAAAGTAAGCACTTGACTATGTTGTAGGTTGTTCAAGCTCGAACTATCAAAAGGACTTTTTCTTCCCACTTGGAGTTCCATCTCTTTTATCCATTACACAATATGGCTAATGCCATAAATATTCCTGAGAATGCTAGACAAGCATTAAAATTACAC
The DNA here is from genome assembly GCF_031143425.1 of Pleurodeles waltl. Lineage (NCBI taxonomy): Eukaryota > Metazoa > Chordata > Amphibia > Caudata > Salamandridae > Pleurodeles > Pleurodeles waltl. Next base: position 723,474,443 of record NC_090448.1, on the reverse strand, counting down.
TTAGTAGTGCATGGCTTAACGGATGAGGGTGGGGATGAATGAAGCTTACCAAGCAGAAATATTCTATACAAGGGTCACCTTTCCTGAGGAAGACCAAAGAACACACACATACAGAATAGCTGATGTACCACAACGGTACCGAGCATACCAGTATCTTGAAATACCGATCACTTATCAAGAACATCAGAAATAATTTAAGGGCACCCTACCACACGTACACAACCAGTGAGACTATGGCGGTCATTCCAAGTCTGGCGGGCGGCGGTAGCCGCCCGCCAGGCGGGAACCGCCATTTGGCCGCTACGCGACCAAAAGACCGCTGCCGGCATTCCAACATTCCCGCTGGGCCGGAGGGCGCTAACCATGTTAGAGCCCGCCGGCCCAGCGGGAAGGAGGCCTGCAACACAGAAGCCGGCTCCGAATGGAGCCGGCGGTGTTGCGGCCGTGCGACGGGTGCAGTTGCACCCGTCGCGCTTTTCACTGTCTGCTAGGCAGACAGTGAAAAGCCGGCCGGGGCCCTGTTCGGGGGCCCCTGCACTGCCCATGCCAGTGGCATGGGCGGTGCAGGGGCCCCCAGGGGCCCCAAGACACCCGTTACTTCCAGCCTCTTCCTGGCGGTGACAACCGCCAGAAACAGGCTGGCGGTAAGGGGGTCAGAATCCCCATGGCAGCGCTGCTTGCAGCGCTGCCATGGCGGATTCGCCCAGCCGGGGCAAAAACGGCGGGAAACCGCCGGCCACGGTTTTCTGACCGCGGCTTTACCGCCACGGTCAGAATGGGCTATGAAGCACCGCCAGCCTGTTGGCGGTGCTTCCGTCATCCGCGACCCTGGCGGTCATAGACCGCCAGGGTCAGAATGACCCCCTATGTCCCTTAGGTAATGACGGACTTACATGGCCTATATTTGCCACATATACACCTCACCCAGGTATACAAAACATGCAGGCAGCTGATCTGCGTAACTTGTACATTGAGCTAGTAACACTATATAGGCGACTTGTTCAGTTCGTAATGCGAACTTTGAACACTACACCAGCGTGTCCAGCACTACCAGCACCTGCTGGATACCAATTGGCTACTACTGGGATTAATCCACAAACAGTACATTCCATTATGGGTAAAGTGCCCACAGAGCGAGAGAAGATCTTGTTCTGGATAGCCCAGAAAACAAATCAGCTGGAAGCTGTGTTTCCCCACACGGGATCACAGGAAAAACAGAGAATGCTCACTATGTGCTTGCCTTTTGGGATGGTTCCCTCAGTGGATGACTGCGCCACATGGGGTACAGTCTTCACTGCAATATACACTACCACACATGGTACCCCGACACTTGCCAATTTACCAGAAGTGTTAAAACAAATGCAGAATGAGCACAGGGCTGCACCAGCCCTGGACTTGGGGATGAAACTAATGCATCATTTTGGCACAGTCTCCTCAATCATACTGAGCAACGTTAAAGGAGAAGCGGTAGCACTGGCTATACACCATCTGATCTGGGAAGTTCCACAGCTGGACCAGGAGAAAGAGCTACCAAAAATTATTTCCTACACCTATACTAGTATAGGACGGCATTGTTTGGGAGCCAAGTCGAAAAAGCCTGAAATACAAAGTACCACCCCTAAAAAAGGTACTAAATAAGCACAGGAGGGTTCTAAAAAGCGCAAGGATAAACAAAAACAAACTAAAGACAGATGAAGTCAGAGAGCAGATTCTCCACATCCGGAGAACTCTGACAGGAGATATAATAAAAAAAAAAGTGAAAATATAAAAACTCCTAACAGATATACTGATTCACGTACCTCTTGTTTCTTTCAGGATGCACTGGATAGACGTAGCCAGAGAGGGGGCAGTCTTGATTGACGTCCTGAATACGTGAAACATAAGAAAGACTCACCACAGTCTTCAGACAAAAAACAAGACAAGTCCCCACAACAAAAGCCACAGTTCAAAAAGAAAAAGGTGGCAGCACTGTCAATTAAAATGTCAGTACACTTGAGATCATTGCTGAAGAACAAGACATGGGTGGTGACACTGCTAGACAGCGCAGCAGAGGTCACGATATGTTGCCAGAGTCTGAAAGATCATCTGGATGCAACAGCAACTAACGATTTATTTGCAGTTGAGACTGCAGACAGGCGGGTCCACCCACCTGACAGGGTTTCTGATTTAAAAATACAAATTGAGGGGGACGTAGAGTGTGCCATTGGTATGATATTCTGGGATGAACTTAGTTGTGATATCCTACTAGCCGAAAGGGACTGGCCACTTGAGCACATCCGTAAGCTCCCACATGGGAAAGATGTTATTTTGCCTTCTTTCTCTGATCTTGTTCCAGAAGCGGTAAAACAAGCCTACGCTGTCAACTGGGCTTTAGCGCAGGCACCTGCGTTATACCGCTACCATGTAAGTTGGGACAAGGATTCTCCTTGCCATGTAATACCGATAAGGTCTACAGCCTCAGCCACAATATCCTGTTAAACACGAAGCAAAAGCTCCAGTGAAGGAGATCCTCACCCAGCTCGAGTACCAGGGTGTAATTGAGCCCTGCTTCTCTGCAAAGAATAACCCGTTATTCCCCCTTACAAAACCTGACCATTCATATAGAATAGTCTTAGATTACAGACATTTAAACAGTCATACATTGACATATGCTATACAAAATTCACATAGCACAGCATCAAAAACCAAAATAATGTGTAAAAAAATACAAAACAACATTGGATATCTCCAACGTTTTTTTCTGCCAAAACTTAGCTCATGAAAGTCGGGACCTGAAAACATTCTCATTTGGCTCACACAAACGCTTCTGCCATTTTTCCTTAGGCTGTTCTCAGCTTGTGTAGCATCAATATTATACAATATTGATCCTGAGGTGGTGTCTTAGGTGGATGATACCTATCTCACAGATAACGACCTCAACATTCATCTCGCCAGGGTCGATTGGATCGTTTTAGGATTTGCAGCCATTGACTACAAATAAAATTTTAGGAAAACAAAAATAGCCCTTCTCAGCATATTGTTCCTGTGAAACGAGATATCAAAGGAGGGCAAGAGACTGGCCCCATACTTTCTAGAAAAATGTGGCTAATTCCAACCACCAAATACAATTTAGAAATTATAGGGGGTCATTACGACCCTGGCGGGCGGCGGAGAAGCGGCGGTAAGACCACCAACAGGCCGGCAGTAAAAGTTTTGCAATTATGACCATGGCGGTTACCGCCATGGTCATCCGCCACTTCTCCGCTCCGCCCGCCAGGGCGGAGACGACCGATGGGCTGGAGACCTGGGTCTCCAGCCCAGCAGCCGTCACTATACCGCCGGCGGTATTTTGACCCGGCATACCACCATGGATTTCATGCGGTTTGGAACCGCCATTAAATCCATGGCGGTAAGCACTATCAGTGCCAGGGAATTCCTTCCCTGGCACTGATAGGGGTCTCCCCCACCCCCACCCGACTCCTTCCCCTACACCCCCCACCTCCCCTGCCACCCCCCAAAGGTGGCAGGACCCCCCTCCCCACCCCTACCCCCAACACCACATCACACATACACACCCGACACGCAGGCAGGCACCACCAACACACATACACGCACACATCCATACAGACATACCTACAGACATACACGCACTCATTTCCAAACACACAATACCCCTGCAAGCATACACGAACTCACATACCCCCTCTACATACACACACGCACACCCCCATGCACCCACACAACACACAACCCCCCCCCACCCCCTTCCCCTAACGGACGATCAACTTACCTGGTCCGTTGATCTTCCGGGAGGGGACGGGATCCATGGGGGCTGCTCCGCTGCCACCACACCGTCAACAGAACACCGCCACGCCGAATCACAGGACGTGTTCTGTTGACGTGGCGGTGGAGCAACCTCCACTTCCCCGCTGCCTGCCAGTATGGCTGTTGGCGGCTCTCCGTCTAAAAAAGGACGGAGGGCGGCCAACAGTCATAATTCACCGAGCGGAAAACCGCCACCACTGGCGGTCTTCAGCACGGCGGTCCCTCGGCGGTCTTGGCAAAAGACCGCCGAGGTCAAAATGACCCCCATAGTCTTTACTTGGTTTCTTCAACTTTGGCAGAACATACATTCCTGACTATGCACCACATATCAAGCCACTCCATTACTTAATACGCCCTGATTATTCTAGCAGACACTGAACAGTTGAACACTCATGCATCCTTAGAGGACTGCAAGAGGACATGCTAGAAGCAAAACACTTACATATATGTGATAATAAAACAAATTTGGTCATCAGAATAATTGCTGACGCCATCGGGTGCACCTATGTCACCTTTAACGCGGGCGACACAGTGCCCATTGCACATAAATCTCATCTATACTCTAATGCAGAACAACTTTTTGCATCCACAGAAAAAAAATCTAACTGCAGTACAGATGGCTGTCATCAAGGAGAGGCCACTTTCCAAGGGAAACACATTATTGTCGTTACCCCGGTCCCAGACTTAGAGGCTGTCACCAAAGCAAGTGTTCCAAATGCTAAAGCACTAAATCCACGCTGGATTCAGCGGGCAACCTCCCTGACTGCCACCGATGTAGATTACATCTTTGATCCAAAACTTCAGACACAGGAATTCCTCAAATATGAGCAGGAGTACCCCGCCCCTCTAGACATTTTGCCACTTGACAGATACCATGCTGTCATTTACACTGATGGTTCGGCCCAACCAGCTGTAGGTACTGAACATCAATACTCAGCCATTTGCGCAGCCATGAGGGGAGTGGTGAAGGATGGTATATTCCACCCTCACAATACCTACATGCAGACCCTAGGAGACACCATAAAACACAGAACTCTGTGGGGGAGGGTGGCTGATCTTAAGGATAAGCTGCCTTGTGTCCATGTAGTTCATACATTGGGCAATCACCATGTAGGAGTACACGTTTTTGCAATACCTTGGCTGATGAAGCAGCCAGATCTGCAGTAGCTACAGCCTCTTTGGCTGCAGTGACTCGTTCTCAGATGAGATTGGATAATTACATTTTGACTGCCCTGAAAGCTTTGGCTGAAGGCAAGCCTCTTCCAAAAGCATACCCTACAAAATACTCATATCACATCAGTGCACAGAATGTTGCTTATGCAACAATTCCTGGGGATGGAGACCGAACAATCCCCATCCAAGACCAGAGATTAGATTTAATCAAAGCAGCACACTAGGGTGTTGCATCTGCTCATGCTGATATGTTGGCCACAATAACACTCTTACAGAAACAATTCTGGTGGCCAGGGCTATGCAAACAGACAAAGCAATACGTCCTTTGTTGTGGCATTTGCCAGCAAATGAAGGGCTCCACCATCAAATGCCCACCACAGACATCCCTCTTAGTGTCCAACAGGCCACTACAATGTGTGTACCTGGACGATTGTGGTCCACTCCAACCGAACAGTGCATACAAATACATCTTAGTCTTGTTCTAGGTTCCTCTGGGTATGGCCTCAGTGGTCGGCTGACACTCTAACTGTTATAAAAGACTTGTTGATCTTTATCGGTTCATATGCGGTTGCAGCATTCCATTCGGACCAGGGCCCTGCCTTTGCCTCCAAGGCATTCAAGGGGCACCATGGGGATGATGAGTGGTGAACTCCATTAGTCCTCACCATACCATCCCGAGGGAAATTTGGTAGTGGAGAGGAGGAATCGAGATCTAAAGCAGACCTTAACAGCCAGAGTATTAGGTTCAGGCTGCAGTTGGCTTCATCACCTATATGGGGTCCAGACAGCACTGAACAATCTGCCAAGACGTTCCCTGGGGGGATGCACTCCCTGTGGGGTTCTCTTTGGGATACCTATCTATATCCCAGATCTTGATGGCCATGGTATGTGGCAGCAGATTCACCATTTGACATAAATTAATTTCTCACTGTCTTACAGGAGCTTCAGCAATTTTGTGGTGATAATTCATCCACCAGTGCTGCCACCTTAGTATCAAGGGATTTGCCAACAACTTCTATTGGCTGGATTCTTAAAGTTGGGGATCTGATTTGTGGGAAGATCACTGTGACGAAGGAATTCGGCCCGTCCTACAGAGCACCGGTCCGAGTCCTGGGAAGACAAGGTACCAGAACTGTTATCCCACCACCACTGCCAGGCTCCAAAGCTAATAGATTAATTTCATTTGACAACATCAAACTCCATCATGTGTTCGATCCTGCACAGAAGACCCAGAGGTCCCTTAGGTATTTCCCAGTCACCTCTCACTACCCAACAGGACATACCTCTTCAAAGACGAAACAACACTTCTGACTACACAAGCATGTCCAACAATGCTACAAATACCTCCTTAGTTCTTGCAGATTCCTGTTACCACCTCAACTACATCACCTGTCCAAGATGTGGCTGTCTTTTATTCCAACACAACACAAACTGACGACATTGTCTACTATGACCCTTCACGTGAAGTGGATCTAACCACAGGTAATGCACCAGCGTCCTGCGATTGAAACTGTTTCAAAGAAACGTAAACTGTATATATGGCTTAAAAATAACTATTTAATTCAACCGTGGAATTATCTATGGTTATTATTGGCAACATTTGCATTTTTCCTATGGATTGGTTTTGTGACTGTTTTCTTCTTGCTTATAAATGATCATTACCTTCCTGAATGCTCCTCTATTGAGCCTTTGGGTGAAGTCTTAACTCCATATCATTCCTCACATAGGATCCGAAGAGACTTGTCCCTTGTGAACCTTTCAGCAGTACCAATTTGTGATGGGATTGTGTGGGATAAAGTGCCATTTGATATATACAGGCCTACTGAGGTCATTCAGATTCCATATGTCTTCAAAATATCTATGACTGATGTCATTACACCTGGTGTTGTATCTGATGATTGGGATGTCCAGACAGTTGGTTTTATGGTAACTGAAGTGAAGGACTAATCATTATTTGAAAGTGGTGATGTGTATACCAACACAAAGAATTATGGGGAAATGTTCTGCTTTAATAACTGGGGACATTGCTACCTGTACGGTGCAACTAGACATAGATCAGTATTTAATTACACACAGCGGGGACACTGTTGAACTCCATCTGTGGGGAGCCCAAAACATTATGCGGATAAATTTACTTATTTTTCTGGGAATGACACAAAAAATGCAGAGTCATATTATTTCAAGTTACCATCTTCTAAAATTGGGAAAAATGTGCTAACTGACTGGTTTATTCAGATTCATTTGTTTCCCATCTTGCAGTTGAAGGTTACGAATACTGGAAGAACACTATTGATGTAAAGAGTGTATGGGGAACATAAGATTGGCAAATACAGGGGAGGGAACCTTTATTTAGAGCGTGCCTTATTCCTGTACAAATTATATTTTAAGTGACACCATTCAGCAGACTTCATGTCTAAGGTTATCAAAAATGAAGAAAATGAGTGCGCCCAGAATCCTCACACTAGCAAAATGTAATAACTGGCAATCCTTCCTGAATGCCACCGATGAAGAACTAGCTGCAAAGGTTCAGGCTGGTACCTATAACTCTTCACTTTCCAGTACCGATGGGTGGTTATTATGGCTAATAGGCACAAATGGGTGTCAGGCACATTTTGTGAATTCTTCAGGGGGTTTCAAAATTAGCCGGCCATACCCCCGATTTTTCTCGGGTCAACACATGGGTATAGTTACAACATACAGTGTGGGTAAACTGTGCCAACAGTGGGTACAGACTAACACGTTAGCCGCAGTTAAGGAACATCTTAACACTCTTTCTGAAGATGTAGACTTACAGGACTTCTTGTTAGATCCAAGAAAGCCACGCTCTCTGCCACATATAATGAGATCTAGAAGCTCTCCCAGATAGAAGCTGCTGCGCGTTTAAGGCAGATAGACAAAGAAAATTTAGAAAAGGCTTTAGCTGTTGTCGCCAACAGCATGAACACTTTATCCAACAGGATTTATTTCCTAACAAACACACGCCCTCTTTTTAACCCTGGCGGTCTTTTGACCGCCAGGTTTAATGTGGTGGTATTACTGATAACAGGCTGGCGGTACATACCGCCGCATTATCAATGTGGCGGGTTGGCTACAGCCAACCCGACACTTCACCACTCATACCGCCATGGCGGTATGAGCCGCCAGGCCGGAGATGTCAATCTCCGACCTGGCGGCCCACATAGCACAGCCGGCGGCAATATGAGCCGGCCTATCACCATGTTTCTGTGGCGTTAGCAACACCACGTAAAACATGGCTGTAGGCCCTACCGGTGACAGGGAATCCATTCCCTGTCACCGGTAGGCCCCACAGCCCCAACACTTACCTGACACCCCCCTCCATCCAATCCCCGATTCAAATACCCCCACCCCCTCCAATACAGCATTCATCCCCCCATAAATGCACACACACATCACGCCCCCACTACTGTCACAGCGCCCTTCAAAGCCCACTCCCCACATACACGCACACATACACCCACACACACCACGCAAACACCCATTCACGTACACTGGCATACACCCATTCACTCATTCACTGGCATACTCCCATTCACATACGCATTCGTCCAGACATAGTTACACCCATTCTGACACACAGACACACTGACATGCAGACATGCACTCACTTCACCATTCATATACGCATTAACTCACACACATACAACACAAAGACGCATTCACACATGCACTCACACACTCAGACACACACACACAACACCCCCCGCCCTCCCAACCCCCTTCCCTGATGGACGCCCGACTTACCTTAGGGGAGGAGGTCATCCAGCAGGAAACGGGAAGGAGCTCTGCTACCGCCAGCAGCGCCCCACCAGCAGAACACCCCCAGGCCATATTACAGCTCAAAATATGGCTAGCGGCATCCTACTGGCGGGGCGGTGCAGGTGGTAGCAACGCCAGGTCACCAGCGTTCGCCAGCATGAACACGGCTGGATTTCCACCTTTATTGTGGCGGAAGTGAGGCTGTGCTCACTATCTGGCGGACGGATGGTCACCGCCGCAGTGGTATGGTGGAGGCCATCACCGCGGTGGTTGGCGGTTATTACCGCCAATGTTGAAATGACCACCATAGTGTCGTCTGCGATTGATATTATTCAGACAGATACGTCCCTTTTATACCAGGGACAAATTCAGCTGCGTTCCATCATGCAGTTATGTTGGACATTACAGACACTGAAAAACAGCTGCATTCCATGGAAGTATATTAACAGTAGTGACTTGTTTGCTGCTTTCAATTTATCCAAGGAACAACAGACAATGGCTAAAAGGGAAGCGAGTTTCACCATGCTTTACATATAAAAGTTAGAGAAGTTGCCTTTTACAGTTGCAGAAAGTCCATCAACGGTATGGTTCTTTCATGGCATTATAAATCTGCCCATTTCCACTTTTCGTTTTTCAAAATGACTGAAACATCTTGCTGTGGGCAGATACGAGTGGCTAGGCGATAGCTATATTAAAGAAGAGTGGGAGTTGCCCTTTGAATATAAATGCTTGAATGGCAAAACAGAGGTCTTTCTTAGCGGAAGCAAATGCAAGACTATTGTTAGTCATTTAATGATCTGCAAACAGCTGTTCCTTCATGGCCTTTGCAATGCAGGAGTCACAAACTTGGCCTGTTTTTTGAAGGGTACTCCCGTCCCTTTGATTCGACCAGCATTTCATGTGATTTCAAATGGAAGTTATGTGGTGCTGAGGGACCAAAGCTGTTGTGGTATGCGACAAGGAATTGCCTACGCAATTTCAGTCTCTAAGGTCGTTATGTGTTGCGGACATGTTTTATTCCCCCCACACAAGAGAGAAGAGTAGCAGAAATGTGGCCTCACATTGATACTACTAATGTAAATTATGACAAGTTGAGCAGACTAAAGGCGCTACTGTTTCAAAAACAAGTTGCGTTGACATCGGGTAGAGAGACGTATGCTCTCCAAATAGCAAGATCATCAGCCGAGATACAATTCCTATTCAATACCAACTTCCCCAAGCACTTTGGAGAGCTGGTATTCAGAATTTTCAACACTTCAAGCAGGACGGGGATTGTCAATTTGTTTTAAGGTTGTTGGGTCTGGATTTGTGCCCATCTTCCAGACTGTATTCGGAATCATTCCTTCAGTCATCCATTCACTCTTTTCAAGTGTGTTTGGCGGCTTTCCTATAATTTTGGTGTTAATAGGATGAATACTACTGCTATTGGTTCTGATTGTGAGTGTTTGTGCTTTTCCAGCTAAGCGGAGTAATGGAGCCACTACCACCAGCCCAGCTGTGCTGTGAACGCATGGCTTAGTTCCTTGATGCTCCATTGCTGGAAGAGTTGGAGCGTGACTTGTCATTGTTTTTCAGACCTGTCCTATGGTGCGTGCAGCCAGTCTTTCGCTGTGGGTGGTATCTCTTCAAACATTTGCCTACTGTGTGCCTTGCTGTTACGACAGTGCCTCCTGTGGACCAAGAATTGTTGATGTTCTCAATGAGGTCTCATTTATGGTCATGCACCTTGAGACTAAGGCTGATTCGAGAGGACACTTATGGGACACCTTTGGTGAACAGCCTGGCTCTCTTTGGCACTGTGGAGAGTACCGTCGCTGCAGAAGATCCTGCACAAGAGACTGATGCACACTAGTGTTCCCTGGATCCATCTGCCTATCCTGTCATAGATCTAACATTCAACGATGTGGCCTCCTTTCTGAGGGCCTTTCCATTTAATGACTTCGTGGACATTCTTCAAGATCATGACTACTGTTAAATAGATTCAATGATTGGCTTAGCTCACTAAATTTAAAGATTGCCTTTTAACTTTGGCCTGCTGTGCTTGTCATTGCCGACATTATGGTGGTCATTACAACCCTGGCGGACGGTGTTAAAGCGGCCGTAAGACCACCATCAGGCCGGCGGTAAAACAATGGGAATTATGACCGTGGCGGAAACCGCCAACAAAGACAGCCACTTTAACACTCCGACCGCCACGGCGGTACAGACAAACAGCGCGGCGGTCACCGCCAACAGACAGGCGGGAGACAAAGTACCGCCCACAGTATCACAACCTACCAATCCGCCACCTTTTCCGGGGCGGATTCACCGCGGATAAAAACACGGCGGAAACAGGAATTTCAAAGGGAAAACGCTCACCTCTACACACTCCACGAGGAACGACGACACCATGGAGCCGGAACTCCATATTCTTCCTGCACTAGTCTTCCTGCTCCTATACGACGATCATCAACGCCGGCGGCGAAGACAACAGTGAGTACTGCACCTACGACATAGGGGGGGGAGGCAAAAGACAGGGACACACACACGCAACACCCCCACCCGACCCTCACCCACTACAACACACACACCAATGCATATCCAAACATTACAGTAACAACCCCCAGCCCCCCCGGAAGAATGCAAAGACAAAAGGAAATGAGTGGAACCATTGTAATATATCAAAATACAGTAACCAAATAAATATATATATATATATATATATATATACATATATATATATATATATATATATATATATATACCCATTAAACAAAATATACACCACGATTAGTAGTGCAGGTAATGCACCATTCATTGTCCGTGGACCACTGGGCCCAAAATGCATGGGCGAGGCCCACACTAGATACCTGATCAAAACGAGAGAACACTGCTGGGGCATCAGATAGAAATACAACAGGCACCTCAGGGGGAAGGGAAGGGGGGGCACCTCAGCTGGATGAGTGCACCACACTAGATCCACGAGGGGGCTCCATGCCCATTGATGTATCCTGGGGAGTGCAAAGCCACAGTCTCTCAAGTCTCTACAGTGGGTGGGTTGCCCACTGTACCATCCTGGGGAGTGCAAAGCCACAGTCTCTCAAGTGGATAACAGTGGGTGGTTTGCCCACTGTACCATCCTGAGGAGTGCAAAGCCACAGTCTCTCAAGTCTCTACAGTGGGTGGTTTGCCCACTGTACCATCCTGGGGAGTGCAAAGCCACAGTCTCTCAAGTCTCTACAGTGGGTGGGTTGCCCACTGTACCATCCTGGGGAGTGCAAAGCCACAGTCTCTCAAGTCTCTACAGTGGGTGGTTTGCCCACTCTACCATCCTGGGGAGTGCAAAGCCACAGTCTTTCAAGTGGATAACAGTCTCCACAGGTTCTGGAGGGGGACTGGTGCCCAGAGTGCTTCATCCTGTGAAGGACAGAGGTAGTGGATGCATGTCTCCACTGGTTCTGGAGGGGGACTGGTGCCCAGAGTGCATCACTCACCCCGTGACGGTCCCAGTTGCGTCACTGCCACTGCCGCCCATGTGCTAGCGGGGGCTTGAGTTGCCGATCTTTGCCCTGTTCAGCGGAGCTTGCCATGGCGGTCTTTGCCCTGTTCAGCGGTGTTTGAGTTTGCAGCTTCTGACCTGTTCAGCAGTGCTTGCCCTGTTCAGCGGTGCTTGCCATGGCGGTCTTTGCCCTGTTCAGCGGTGCTTGAGTTTGCAGTTTCTGACCTGTTCAGCGGTGCTTGCCCTGTTCAGCGGAGCTTGCCATGGTGGTCCTTCATTGCCCAGCTGGGCTGGGGCTGGCGGTCCTTCATTGGGCAGCTGGGCTGTGGCTGCCGGGGCCCTCCTGGGCAGCTGGGCTGTGGCTGGCGGTGGCCTCCTGGGCACTGACTCTGGCGGTGGCCTCCTGGCCAGTGACGATCGGGCTGCCCTCCTGGGCACTGACTCTGGCGTTGGCCTCCTGGCCAGTGATGATCGGGCTGCCCTCCTGGGCACTGACTCTGGCGGGGGCCTCCTGGCCAGTGACGATTGGGCTGGCGGTGGCCTCCTGGGCAGTGGGGATGATGGCAGTCTTCTCCGCTGTGCTTCTCCTCCCAGACTTTGGCGATTTCTTCTGCCCCTTCCATACCTTGGGAGGAGTCACAGCTGAGTCGACACTCCCCCCGGGACCCTTGTGAGCAGCTTTGCTGGCTGGAGTCTTCACCCTCTCCCGCTGGGCACTGTCCAACTTCTGGTGCTTCACAGGGGGGGACTGGCTGTGCTGTGGCTCCGTGTCACACTGGATGCCCTGGTGCCCGGTGCACTCCACATACCTGTAACAACAGGCACCACTGGTCCCGGAGATTTTTTGGCTGAGGTGCTAGTACGCGACCTATGAATTGGAGGGGGGTGGGGGGAAAGAGGTCAAGCTTGGTCAGGAAAAGTTTCTTAGGAACACTGGGACGGGTAGCTGGAGGGGGTTTGGGAGTGGAGGAAGAGGTAGTGGTTGTAGGAGGTGCACGTTTGGTGACTTTGTGTGAAGGTGCATGCGCTGGAGGCTGTCGTGAGGTGGATGGCTGTTGGGTGGGTGTGTGCCTGCGTTTGTGTACTTTGGGAGGGGGCGTCACAGACACACTGGGAGAGGACACAGGGGACGTGTAAATGGTAGTGGGGGTGGTGACTGCACGTGAGCGGAGTGTGGTGGTGGGTGTGCTGGTGCGGGACGTAGTGGCTGTAGTGGTAGTGCATGCAGGTGAGAGTGTAGACGAGACTGGGAGGGAGGAGGGAGACGAGGAGGAGGGGACACAGTGGAGGCAGTGGATGTTGCTGTTTCTGTATGTGTGTGATGCTTGCATGAGTGCCTGTGGGATGTGTGGTGCTTATGTTTGCCTGAGCTTCCCTTGTGTGTTGACGTGTGTGCATGCTGGTCTGATGGTGTGCTTGGGATAGGCTGGGGTACAGGGGATTGGGAATGGGTGGAGGAAGTTGGAGGGGGGAGGCTAGACACAGGGACAATGGCTGCCATCAGTGCTGAGGCCAGAGTTTGCAGGGTTCGATGTAGGGCAGCCTGACCAGAATGAATGCCCTCCAAGAATGCATTTGTGTGTTGCAATTCCCTTTCTACACCCTGGATGGCATTCAAAATGGTAGACTGCCCAACAGTGAGTGACCTGAGGAGGTCAATGGCCTCCTCACTGAGGGCAGCAGAGGTGACAGGGGCAGGGGCTGAGGTGCCTGGTGCGAAGGTGATGCCCACCCTCCTGGGTGAGCGGGCACAGGGCGAAGGCTGAGGGGCTGCTGGGAGGGCGGTGCTGGTAGGGGGGGTGGCGGCTGTACCTGTAGAAGTGGGGGGCACAGATTTTGGCGCCACCACAAGGGAGCTCCCATCGGAGGACGAGTCCGTGTTGCTAGTTGCAGATCCTGTGACCGCTGTGAAGCTCCCCTTGCCCTCCGTACCACTGGTGTATTCCGAGTCCGTGGTGTGGGCCTCCATGGCCATGTGGGATGCAGCTCCCTCGTGCTCCGGTGCCACTGTACCTCTGCCTGATGATGCTGATGCACACAAGAACAGGGAGACCACAAAAAGGGGGGGGACGACAGAATAAAGACAGGTTGAGTGCATGGCTTACCGCTACCGTTGGCGGACAATACAGACACAGCAGCCCCCTGCACTACGCCGCGCTGTTGGGCTCTACAGATGCAACTCCTGGGATATGGCCTACATGGCTATGGTCGACATCTGCACACATACATGACACAGGTGCATGTATACCTGTATTTGGCACTCTACAGAGGTGGGGTGGGGTACCACATGGCCTGCATTATGGAGGGGCCTAGCCTACGGAATTCGACCTGGCCTAGGGAAACCCACAGCCCTCCTCCCCCACCCAGACACCTTCACTGCGCACAAAGTCAGCTGAATGATGTTGTACTCACCCCCTTGTGTCTGCTGTGATGCCCTCAAGCGCCCATCCAACTCAGGGTGGGCCACTGCCAGGATCCGGAACATCAGGGGGTCATGGTTCGACGGGCACCCCTCCCACGTTGGGAGGCCATCCCCAGCTGAGCCTCCGCCGTCTTCTTGCTCCAGCGGCAAATGCCCTCCCATCTTTTACGGCAGTGGGTGCTCCGTCTGTGGTGGACCCCCAGGGTCCGGACGTCCTTGGTGATGGCACGCCATATATCCTTCTTCTGGTGCGCACTGACGTACATGAAATGTACAGGGGAAGAAGAGAAGTCATTAGCAACTGCACCGTCAAAGTGAGTGGCCCACATCCCTAGCCTTGCCATGTGGCTCATGTATTCACAGTCCTTCATGCACGCAGAACTGTGCCCCCTTCCTTCTTACAACCAGCCCTCTCCACACAGGCATAGCCCATACAACGTGCTTCCTGTGTACTTACCTGTTGGTCTGGAGGACCGTAGAGTAGTGTGTACTGGGGGAGGACCCCGTCCACGAGCTTCTCCAACTCCTCTGTAGTGAAGGCAGGGGCCCTTTCCCCAGACGCACAAGCCATTGTCTCTTCCAGAACGAGGTCACAGCAGCACTAGCAGTGTAGGTCCTCTCCTGTTGAAAATCAGGTATTGAGTCATTCAACAGCTAGAAAATGGCGGTCACGTCCGCGGCGGTGCGTAGCATCACCGCCGGCGTACATCGTCATTGGCTCCTGGGACCCATAGGGTCCAATGGTAACCAATGCAGCATTGCGCCGCGGTCTTCGACCGCCTACTGCGATGGTGCACAACGCCAACGCAGTTACCTCATATACCATTGTCCCACTTTAGAGGTCAGTCAGCCGCCATTTCAGGGGCCCACATGGCCTAATTACCAACTGCTTCACACAGACCTAGGCCTTGTCGCACAACACAAATACAGGCCGGATTCTGTGTATGAATGGTGTTCTGTGTAGACTGTGGGTACATACCTCTGAGTTGTTTGACTCTGTGGTCGCTGTTGTCCTTCCTAGGCACCGTCCGCTGGGACATGTGAGGAGATGGCGGAATCCTCCGGTGTACCGACCGCTGGTGGACCTGTTGACAATGGAGGAGCGACATTTGATCATCACCTACAGGTTTGACTGTGCCACAATCCAGGAACTGTGTACCCAGTTGGAGCCAGACCTGATGTCAGCAATCCGCCATCCCACAGGGATCCCCCCTCAAGTGCAGGTGCTATCAGTGCTCCATTTCCTTGCAAGTGGGTCATTTCAAACAACAGTGGCCATGGCATCAGGGATGTCCCAGCCTATGTTTTCCAACGTGTTGTCCAGAGTGTTGTCTGCCCTGCTGAAACACATGCAGAGCTACATCGTTTTCCCTCAGGTGGAGGATTTGCCTACAGTGAAAGGTGACTTCTATGCCCTTGGACATCTCCCCAACATCATAGGTGCCATTGATGGGACCCATGTAGCTCTGGTCCCCTCCCCACAGGAGTGAACAGGTGTACAGGAACCAAAAGAGTTATCATTCCATGAATGTACAGATGGTATGTTTGGCAGACCAGTACATCTCCCAGGTAAATGCTATGTTCCCTGGCTCTGTGCATGACGCCTACATCCTGCGGAATAGCAGCATCCCTTATGTGATGGGTCAACTCCAGAGGCACCGGGTGTGGCTATTAGGCGACTCTGGTTACCCCAACCTGTCATGGCTACTGACCCAAGTGAGGAATCCCAGGACCAGGGCAGAGGAACGCTACAATGAGGCCCATGGGCGGACTAGGAGGGTGATCAAACGCACCTTCGGCCTCCTGAAGGCCAGGTTCGGGTGCCTCCATATGACAGGTGGTTCCCTATTCTACTCACCAAGGAAGGTGTGCCAGATCATCGTGGCCTGCTGTATGCTTCACAATTTGGCTTTGCGACGACAGGTGCCTTTTCTGCAGGAGCATGGTCCAGATGACGGTGTTGTGGCAGCTGTGGAGCCTTTGGACAGCGATGAGGAGGAAGCAGAGGAAGAAGACATTGAAACAGGGACTCAGTTATCCAGCAATATTTCCAGTGACACACAGGTGAGAATACATTCCTGCCTACCATAAGTACTTTCACACTTCTACCTCTATCCTGTCTGTCGATTTCAACCAGTGTATGGTAACTGAGTTGTACATTTCCATTTCGGTTTCACAGGTGTGGGTTCCAACATGTGTTATCTGCTTAGATTCCTCATGGACTTGAGATGTGTGACATAGGTATGTTGACATTACATTTGAGAACACATTTTGTCACTGTCATTGCTAATACACATTTTCAAAATCACAGACTGACTCCAGATTGTTTTGTGCTTTAAGGGTGTTTATTGCAGTGCTAAATATTGGAGGGGGGTTGTAAAATGGTGAGGGGTGATGGTGGAGGAATGTCCATGGCAGAGTCCAGTCTATTAGTCTCACAGGTGCATTGCCCATATGGGCATAGGAAGTGGAGCTGGGGCAGTTCCAATATGGACAGGGTTACAAAGTGGGACAGTAGGATGACAATCAGGGTGGTCTCATTTCTTGACGGGAGTCTTGGCATTGTGCTCTGTCTTGTTCCTGGATCTCAGGGACCGTTTGCGGGGTGGTTCTCCGTCTGCAGGGGGTGGGGTGCTGGTGTGGTGGTCCTGTGGTGGTGCCTCCTGTCCACTAGCGCCGGCGGAGGTGGTGGGCAGTTCATCGTCCATGCTAGTGTCAGGGGCCCCTTGGAGTGCCACAGTGTCCCTCCTGGTGTTAAGTATCTCCTTCAGCACCCCTACGATGGTGCCCAGGGCGGTGCTGATGGTTCTGGGTTCCTCCCTGAAGTCCAAATACTGTTCCTCCTGCAGGCGCTGGGTCTCCTGAAACTTGGCCAGTACCGTTGCCATCGTCTCCTGGGAGTGGTGGTATGCTCCCATGATGGAGAAAAGGGCCTCGTGGAGAGTGGGTTCCCTAGGCTTGTCCACCCCCTGTCGCACAGCAGCCCTCCCAGTTCCCCTGTGTCCCTGGGCCTCCGTCCCCCGGGACCGTGTGCCCACTACCACTGCCCCCAGGTCCCTGTTGTTGTTGGGGTGGTGGGTTATCCTGGGTTCCCTGTAGTGGTGGACACACAGCTGATTGACGTGTCCTGGGTGCGGAGGTATGGGCCCGCTGGGTCGGTGCTATGCTGGTGTTACCAGAGGGTGGAAGGTCTGTGGTGGCCTGTGACTGGGTGTGGGGAACCGACTGTCCCGAGGCCCACGATGGTCTGGGCTGGTCATCTGGATCCAGTTGGACAGAGCTGCTGTCATCACTGTGGGCCTCTTCTGTGGGTGGGATGGAGATGTCTGGACCCTCCTGTCTGGTGACGTTGGTTAGTGTCCTGCAGGGGTGTAAAGGCATGATTATTGCATCTGTGTGTGTCATGGTGTGCAATGGGTGGATGAGCGTGTACCCCAGTGCTAGCATTCCTGTGTGGGGGCTTGTGTGATGATGGTTGAGGGGGGTGTTATGGGTATGTGCAGTGGGCATGCTTTAGTGATGGTTGTCCATGCTTTGTTGTGTCATGCAGGGCTTGTTGTTGGGATGGGTGGTTTGTGTTATTAGTACATTAGTGAGGAGTTGGAGTGATAGGGGAGGGGGCGAGGGTGGGGGTCTGTAATAGCATGCAGGTAGGGTGGGGGATATGATAGTTAAGATTTGACTTACCAGAGTCCATTCCTCCACCGACTCCTGCGAGGCCCTCAGGATGCAGAATAGTCAAGACCTGCTCCTCCCATGTTGTTAGTTGTGGGGGAGGAGGTGGGGGTCCACAAAAGTCCGCTGTACCGCGATGTTGTGTCTGGAGACCACGGAACGCACCTTCCCCCGTAGGTCGTTCCACCTCTTCCTGATGTCGTCCCTATTTCTTGGGTGCTGTCCCACTGCGTTGACCCTGTCGACTATTCTTCGCCATAGCGCCATCTTCCTAGCTATGGAGGTGTGCTGCACCTGTGATCCAAATAGCTGTGGCTCTACCCGTACGATTTCCTCCACCATAACCCTGAGCTCCTCCTCCGAGAACCTGGGGTGTCTTTGCCGTGCCATGGGGTGGTGTAGGTGATGTGTGGGGTGGTGTATGTGGTGATAAGTGTGGTGATATGTAGTGGTGTGTGGTGTTTTGTGCGTGGAAGTACTGTGGGTGATGCTGTTGAGTGCCTGTGGCTGCTAGTTTGTGGATGGTGGTGTCTCTCTCTGGCCTTCTTTCAGACTTTTTTGTCGTAGGGGTTTGTGGGTGATGTGGGTGTGTTTTTTATATAGTATTGAGTGTGTGGGAGTGGTGTGTGTATGTGTATCAGGTGTGTGTCTTTAGAATTGTCCAATGTGGTGGTGTTTTGGAGATGTGTGTGTATTTTGAGCGCGGCGGTGTGTACCTCCAATGGAATACCGCGTGGATTCGTGGGTCGTGATAGCATGGGCGTATTTCTGTTGGCGTGACGGTGTCGGTTTTGTTTTCGCCAGTTTATCACTGACCTTTGGTGTGGCGGACTTGTGTGGGTGTCTGAATTTTGTCGGATTTCGGGATGTGGGTCATAATAGCTGTGGCGGATTTCCGCGGCCACGGCGGTGTGTTGGCAGTCTTCTGCACAGCGGTAAGCAGCTTTTACCGCCAATGTTGTAATGACCTCCTACATCTCTTTGTATGTTTTTAGCTATCTTTTAACATGTTTTAAATATGATTTTTAGCTGTTTTTTAATGTTTTAGCTTGTTTTAGTCCAGAGCATTTTTTAGTTTGGATTCATTCGCCTTTAGATGGCCTCATCCTATGGCGTCTTACTTGTTACAGCAATGGGGAGGGTGTAGTGAATCCTATCTTGTTTTAATGGGAAGCAGGAGTTAGCTTAGCCTTATGGCTTGTAGACTTGTGCCCCCGCCACCCAGTAACTTTTACTCTACTTTGTTTGCTCTGTTTTAGCAAAATTATTGAATTATTTATTTCCAAGATGGATGCATTTTTTCAGTTAGGCCAATGTTTTAGTTTCACATTATCAGTGCCACCGCGCTAAGGCATCACTACCAAGCGACAAAGGTAAACAAACTGTAGGTATTCACATTGGGTACTTTCCCTCTTTGCGCCTTCGAGGGAATTGTTTATATAAATTGCCGTCCCAAGCATGTCTTGTTATCTATTGTTTGAGAACAGACCTACGTTAGTGGTCTGATCACATCTATATAATTACATCTCACACAGACAGATAGAGGGATCCCTACCAGATGCCATCAATGGTATTGAGGCTGTATGTCGCTTTGACGCTGGCCCAGACTTCGGCCCATATTTATACTTTTTGACGCTAAACTGCGCTAACGCAGTTTAGCGTCAAAAAGTTTTGCGCCGTCTAACGCCATTCTGAAGCGCCATGCGGGCGCCGTATTTATGGAATGGCGTTAGACGGCGCAATCAGACCGGCGCTGCCTGGTTTGCGTGGGAAAAAACCACGTAGACCAGACAGCGCCGGCGTAGGGGGAAAATGGCGCATGGGCGTCTTAAAATGGGGCAAGTCAGGTTACGTCGAAAAAATCGTCTTAACCCGACTTGCGCCATTTTTTAACGACGCCCATCCCCCATCAACATGACTCCTATCATTGTAAAGATAGGAGTCATGCCCCCTTGCCCAATGGCCATGCCCAGGGGACTTATGTCCCCTGGGCATGGTCATTGGGCATAGTGGCATGTAGGGGGGCACAAATAAGGCCCCCCTATGCCACCAAAACAAAATATAAAAAAATAAAAAATTATACTTACCTGAACTTACCTGAATGTCCCTGGGGTGGGTCCCTCCATCCTTGGGGGTCCTCTTGGGGTGGGCAAGGGTGGCAGGGGGGGTCCCTGGGGGCATGGGAGGGCACCTGTGGGCTCATTTTGAGCCCACAGGCCCCTTAACGCCTGCCCTGAGCAGGCGTTAAAAAGTGGCGCAAATGCGCCGTTTTTAGCCACGCCAACTCCCGGGCGTCTCTTTTGCCCGGGAGTATAAATACCACGTAAAGGCCTGGGAGTCATTTTTTAGACGGGAACGCCTCCCTTGCATATCATTAACGCAAGGAAGGGGTTCACGCTAAAAAATGACGCACATTCCGGGAACTTTGGCGCTATTCGCCTCTAACGCCATAGTATAAATATGGCGTTAGTTGGCGTTAGTTTTGCGTCGAAATTGCGTCAAAAAAAACGACGCAATTTCGGCGCAAACGGAGTATAAATATGGCCCTTCATGTCCCAACGGAGCATCATGTAGAGACCCCATTCCAAGGTAACAAGGGTTGGGGGTTCTTCTCTTGGACACAGCATTGGCAGATTAGGTTTATCACACCTAGCTCTCTTTAGGTTAGAGAATAGGTTCACCTTATGAGGTTATTAGGACATATTTCATATCTCATGTCATTTCATATTATTGCAAGATGGTGGGGGTCTTTGCACTAATAACTCTCATTTTCACAATTCTGTTTCTTGCACTGTTCATTATCCTGATCACTGCAGCCCAGGCAACTTATTGTAGATTGCAGTCTTGTTAATAAAACCTATTGAAAACGTTACTGCCTCTCCTTCTTTGCCTGTGTTTGATTGAGACATGTTGTTCATGTGAGAAAGAGGTAATCTCCGTTTAACCACGGCACTCCCTGAGATGTTGCACTCTTGAGTCCATGCGTAAAGGCTGCCACAAATCACCTTTTACTGTTTGGGTTTTTGGTGAGGTGCTGCTTGTGAGCCGGGAGGGTTGGGACGACAGTTGTGACTAGTTGTAGGACTGGCATAGTCGCCTACAAACACAAGTAGTCTTCCTTAAACCAGCAGTCTTGCCTAGAGCAAGAGTCAAACTATGAAACCTAAAAACTCTGCAAGATTCTAGAATGCCACCAACCCCTACTAACTAGCCATCTCATCTACTCCTATGTTTATGTTGAGTGACCAATATTGCACCTCTAAATGATTTATAATCACTAGTAAGCAGTACTTGGAGTGTTTTTCACTCACATAATGACTTGCTTACGTCTGGTTTCGCTATGTTTGAAAATGCTCTCTGTATTGGGAACATATGGCATCATACAACCGAGTGAGCTGAGATACAAGCACAGAGACTTCTGCCGCCTACAGGCCAGAGTGAGCCTCGGAGGATCATCGGCTGGGGGCGTGTCATACTCCCAATAAAGCGTGGTGGCAGGATGTGGGATGCGTCTAACCCCTGATGTCAGCAGACGGGGTGAGGTGGAGGCAGCCCAAAACCAGCCTCATGGCCGGAGGAGACCCAAAGATGAGCAGTGGTGCCCCACGGTGACCCGAGGTGATGAGAGCGGGGCCCAGGAGAGAGATGCAGCAATGAGGGCTGATGCCGAGTCCAAGGTCATGGGTGACTGCTTGGAAGCAGGCAACTGCATCGGAGGAGGAGGACAAGCACTGTTGTCAGCACAGCTACCAGAATGGTAGGGCCCTGAGAACTTACCATACTGCCCAATGGGATGCTAGCAGCCTGGGCATGGGAGTTGGCCAGTGATACCACACAAAAAATGAAAGGTAATACTCAAATGTGGACAGCTGTAGGTGGCACTGCTGTTTCATTGCTGTTCTTGCATTTATTGAAGCACTTACTGTTCAGTTGTAATAGTTATTTTTACAGAAAGAAAAAAAAAGATACACTATTTGTTTTTTAATTACTTGCAAATTAACGTTTCCAATTGATGTTATAAAATGTCCATCTATATCTTTGCATGGCTGCCTATTAGTTTGCAAGCATATATTCCCTGTATGTATAAGTTTTAGTGCTGCTTTCTAGTGCTCAATGATTAATTCTGCTGGCGGAGCAACAGAACTTATTAGAATTTGGTGTTACAAGTTCTTCCAATTCCACCAGTGTAATTAAAACCTCCACCCTAGTATACAACACTCACTACTTCCCATCGGCCACTTAAATCTCCGGTCATAGGCCCGAACCAATGACCATACACACTTAAAGACAAACAAAACACCCGCCAAAGGAACATACGCCTCTCCCGACACAGGAATGGACCCTGCCAGAACATCCCATTCCTCCCACCTCTCAGTATCACCTTGAGCTGGAGACTATCCTCAGACTAATATAATCACTAGCCAACACAACGACAATGAGCCTCGCAATTACAGAGGGTTCATATCTAAGACATCCTGAGCCAAGGCCACCTTTGATTGTGTCTTCTCCCACAACCCTGTAGCACTGGCCCTAAACAGAACTCTACGCTCCTGTGGCTTTGGATTAGATGCATGATGGAAACACTAACTTGGACCAATAAAATCTCCAAAAACTTTCATCAGTGGTCTCCCCCCGGCTTTCATCAGTGGTCTCCCCCCGACTTTCATCAGTGATCTCCCCCAGACATGTACCCACCATGGGAACACTGCGCTTCACTGGGGCAATCCACCTCTGCCCTCCAGTGACCACAAAGATGTAATTCTCCACCTATTTCTCCTACTATCTTGAATCTCCCCCGCAACACCCAACCCCCCCCAGATGATCCACTACAGGGTGGCAGACCCCAATGCTATACACAGCACACATACTTCTCCCACTTTGCTACATAACCAAAGTCCCAACTTAGTCAACTAGAAAGAAATTAGACACGCTCCGGAATGAAATAAAACTCATCTTTATCAATCTCAACAATACTAGACTTGCTATACAAACATACAGACAAGCCTGGAGCAACCAGGGCCACCTGTCTCAGGAAGACTATCACTCACCCAGCTATGGCTTTCTACATCATTTCCTAATGATACCCCAAAACCAAATAGATCGCACAGTCCAACATAAGCTGCTGATACTGAATCACTTCTTCATTCCGACAGGGAGGTTGCTTAGACGCTAAACTACCTACAAAGGACATCCAGGTCATTGCCAACACAAATATACGAAGACCACATATGAACACGCAAGGCCAGAATCCCTTGAAGCTAATTTCAATTCCACTGTCTCCAGATCATACAACTACATCCACTTCTATAAATAATGCCCTAATACATGCTACACAATGCAGATCTGTAGCCAAACATGCTCCAGACATTGCTGAAGAAATCTTCTCACTTGAGCAAGAAATAGTATTCCTGATGGAAACCTGGATCATTCACTCCTTTGCCCCCTTAATGGACATCTTTGTACCCTATAACTTATCCATGAAACAACTAGACAGAGCAGAGTGGCTAGGAGGGGGTTTAAGGTCTTTCACCATAGCTCCCTAGACATCACCTGCTTTCCCGTAGATAGCCTCCCACCTGTGAATAAATGGGAGCCGTAATCTTCACAGCTGGGATATCACTGACCAAAATACACCTTCTCTACCACCAGGAGGAGCTAACCAGCTCACCCTCAACCAACGACTGGAAACCATAACAGTACACTCCCTCTTACACCCTAGCCCCATCTTCTATGAGACTTCTATCACCACTGGAATGATGATGAAGATGCACATGCCACTATCCTAAAAAAGTTTCCCTGCAGATCATAACCTTGTGCAGGCCTGTACAGACAACAAAGGGGCTACACTAGATCTCATTGTAGCAAAAGAAGGAGACCTGAGCATCAAATCCATACTCCCAGTCGACTGGACAGGGAACCATTGAATCATATTCCTTCTCATGGCACCCAGACAAAGTCTAAAGGCCAAGGGATCACTAAGAGACACTAAAAACATGAACAGAAATGAGCTGTCCCCCCTTTGCTGGAGGTCTCTCAATCCTACAAGTGAGATGCAGAGCATACAAAAGATACCTCCAGTACAACCTGATGATGACAGACCTAATAAAGGAAATGGCAGCACTACTGCTCAAAAGACACATGAACAAATTCTCCCACCTCTGGTACAACCTGAATTTAAATGAAGAAAGAAGGAAACTCAGACTTTCAGAGAGAAGATGTAGACTAGAACTCTCCACACCTAAGCCAACTCCGTGAGTAAAGACATGTCTTCAAGAAACTAATACGAAATACCAAAGCCTCATACTTCACAACTCAAAACGATAATGACAAAAATCGTCCAGGTAAGCTCTTTGAAATCATCAAGCAACAACCTAGCCCCAACACTACCACTCTGAACATGAACAACCCCCAAGACAACTGTGAGAAGTTCTGAGCATTTTTTGAAGAACAAATGAGGAAAAGTGAAAAGTCTATCATGAGGGACAGGGAGATGGTCCAGTCTACAGTAAAGGACTGACCTCTCTCTGAAAAGTAACATACAACATGGAGCAGGGTACAGCTACAACCCAAACCCAAAAAGCAATGCAACACTTTGTGAATTTAAAATCCTCAATGAAATGGAGGTCCAGAAGATGATAGCGTCACTGAAACCCACCTCTCACTTCACTAACCCCATCCTCTCAACATTCACAGAAGAACTCAGTCACCTCTTTGTCTCCATATGGATGAAGATCATTAATGCATCACTAACTCAAGGCACAATCCCAGGCTGTCTGAAGATTGCATAAGAGACCCCTCTCTTCCTTCCTGCCGAAATTACTAGAAACATTTGCCCACAACCAACTCTCTGAACACATTGCACAGTTTGACCTGCTCAATAGCATGCAGTCCACTTTCAGACCAGGTCACAGCACAGAATCTGCCATCTTCCACATCATGAACAAAACATTCAAAATCCTAGACTAGAATAACTCCTGCCTTCTCACTCGCCTTACCCTTTCTTCGGCTTTCAATACAGCAAACCACATCCCACTACTAGAGATGCTCAAAATCAGAATGGGAATCACAGGAAAGTTGATCAAATGGTTCTCCTCCTAACTAGAGAACTACTGTCCACTAATCAAACTAGAAGGCTCCCTATGGAGCCCATCCCCAGTCACCCTTGGAGTTCCAAAATACTCAACCATTTCCCCCACACTTTATAATTTCTACGTGGAACCACTAATGGAGATCCTCCAGCACTCTAATTTCTCATGCCACAAGTACGTGGATGACACTCAGCTACACTTGAAAACATCCTCTCTGGAAGATATTATCCCTCTAAGCAATGTTTGACCTAAGACCCAAGCTTGGCTAACACGGCATCACCTCAAACTGTAGTCCCTGAAAACTGAATTCCTCCTTCTAACAACCCCTTGACCCCCACCACACCACCACCACCCTCCTCACCTATACACAAATGGCTCACCAATTGTGTACCTTCGACTGTAAAGTTGTCATCAAATAGTAGAAATCTCTTGGGATAACACTAGACACAAGCATAAACATACACTGCATGCACACGCTTCACTCTCTTCCAACTCAGCCATCTCAAGAAAGTCAAGCCATTCATTTCGCCACCACACTCCTAAAAACAGAGCACACAACCTCACCATCTAGGGAGACAGCCATCCCCTAAGGAGTTCTAGATCCCGTCTACTGGAGGCACCCGGATTCAGAAAAAGAATAATACATGTATACATTTTACATAGAGATCTTCATAAACAGCTTCATCGCACATTGATTCTGTCGAAGCTATCACGCACTGTCTGAAGCCCACACAGACTTCATCACTCCACCCAGAACAAACACTTGGTCCGCAAACAACATGACACAGTTTCACATGCATGCCTCACAAACGAAAGATCATTGACTGAACCGCAAACTTCTTGTCGGCCACCCCAGCAATGACACACACAGGTTGGGTAATTGGCAATCGTCCCCCACACAGGCTGGTGTGCCAGACCCTTTTTCAGATTTAGACACTTTTCTTTTACGATGAATGTATGGTATATCTCCCGATCATGAGTAGTTAGCTGGTGTCCTGTTATTTAATTGTTCTTTTTTCAGCGCTCTGATATTCTTTGGTCATGTTTGTGCTTTATAAAACTAAGTTTAGTAGCTAACCATTATGGACGGGGTGTTTATTTATCATGATTCTGTAATTATGAGCCGAATATCTTTTGCTAATATTAAGGCCACTGACGAGCCTAAATACACGCTAGAGCATACCGTTGGTGAGTATGTGGGCAGTATTTTTCTCTTCTGGCTGCCCATCTTTGTACCTTCTTTTATTGAGCAGATGATCGTATTCTAGCATGCCACCACCTTTGGCCAACTTCTTGCATTCAGAAATGTAATGTATTGGTTGATAATCATTCCTGGAATTTTTTTTAAGTTCTATCCTGTGACTGTTTAACTGTAAATCTTTTCAATTCGTTGTGGGCCTTACCCAGATAGCAGGCCATAAAGTAGACCTCATTTTTGGCCCAACTCAGATGGACACCAAGTCTCGCCTCCACACAGCTACGCTAAGTATCCAAGGTCCATGCATGATGTGCTGCTCCAGTCTGGGTTTATTTCTTTGAAATCTGGGACTCGTAGTCTTGTTTATTGCATTATAAAACAAATCAAATCATTAACATTAATAAAGCGCGCTACTCACCCGTGCGGGTCTCAAGGCGCTAGGGGGGAAAGGGGGGGTTATCGCTGCTCGAACAGCCAAGTCTTTAGGAGTCTCCGGAAAGCGGAGTGGTCCTGGGTGGTCCTGAGGCTGGTGGGGAGGGAGTTCCAGGTCTTGGCCGCCAGGAAGGAGAAAGATCTCCCACCCGCCGTGGAGCGGCGGGTGCGAGGGACGGCAGCAAGTGCGAGGCCAGCGGAGCGGAGGGGGCGGGTGGGGACGTAGAAGCTGAGGCGTCTGTTGAGGTATTCCGGTCCCTTGTTGTGGAGGGCTTTGTGTGCGTGGGTGAGAAGACGGAAGGTGATCCTTTTGCTGACTGGGAGCCAATGCAGGTGTCTCAGGTGTGCGGAGATGTGGCTGTTGCGGGGTACGTCGAGGATGAGGCGGGCCGAGGCGTTTTGGATGCGTTGCAGGCGGTTTTGGAGTTTGGCGGTGGTCCCGGCGTAGAGGGTGTTGCCGTAGTCCAGGCGACTCGTGACAAGGGCGTGGGACTCCAAGTCCCAGAATTCAAAGGAAAAAAACCTGAACTGGAGCAGCACAGCACGCATGGGCCTGGGAAATTTGGCAGCTCTGTCCACCTACCATTAATTTTGGACTGATCACTACCTAATTCTGTTTACAATCCAAGGTATTTCACCTGTGTCTACTTTCGTTTTTGAAACCACTCAGTGTTCCTTATTAAGACTGTTGAAGAAACGTTCAATAGACACGGTTCAGTGGCTTCTTGATGAAAGCGACCTGACGGCGTCCTCCCTACCTTTAAAATGTATATGGAATCATCCCTTGGCACTTTAAATGTGGCTGTAATGAGAGTTTTAGACGATCTCCTTCCTCTGGAAGAGAGGCAATTAAAAGGCAAATTCAGCAATTGTAAATGATTTCTCGTGAAACTTTAAAAAAAAAAGCTTTGTCAAATGGAACAAGCTTGGAAGAAATTCGATGTCTCCAGGGCCAAAGACAGGGGCGGACCGGTCGTAGCGGGCATCGGGAAATAATTCAGTGACAGCCATTTAGTGTAAAAGGTCATTTATTAGGACAGGATTGCAACAAGCAACACAAACCTTAAGTTTTACTCTGAAAAAATGCAACTTTAATAGTGCCCACCCTTTAACATCTCCTCGCTCATCCTTCCACTCCAAACCCTCATTTCGTTTCAATTCCCCTACACACTCCTCTTTTCCTTTCATGCCTCATTTGGTTTGTGCGTACCCCCACTCACAGCCTTCACCTGCTTGTTTATTCCCTGGAAGGGTGGCCAAGCCCGCATCTGACTCACCACCCTCCCTCATCTATTGTCTGCTGATTCCTGCAACCTGCCCTACCTGACGCTCTGCCCCCTTTACCCCCATTTTCACCTGACTCAAACTTCATTCTTCTCCTGTCTCCCTTCGTTTGCCGGGTGGGTGGGAGGCCAAACTAACCACGCGATGGGCTGCGCGGAAACAGGCCGGTCCCTCCCCCCACTCCCCTTTTATCCCCACCCTCGAAGCCCACCCCCACTTACCTGTGAGCCAATCCCGTCCTGGCTCCGTCACTTCCCCCTCCCAAAAGAGCCCGTGGAGAGACTAGAGCGGGGCTCTTACTCTCCGCGGGCCCCTCCATCGGGAAATAATTCAGTGACAGCCATTTAGTGTAAAAGGTCATTTATTAGGACAGGATTGCAACAAGCAACACAAACCTTAACTTTTACTCTGAAAAACCGCAACTTTAATAACGCCCTCCCTTTAACATCTCCTCGCTCATCCTTCCACTCCAAACCCTCATTTCATTTCCATTCCCCTACACACTCCTCTTTTCCTTTCATGCCCCATTTGGTTCGTGCGTACCCCCACTCACAGCCTTCACCTGCTTGTTTATTCCCTGGAAGGGTGGCCAAGCCCGCATCTGACTCACCACCCTCCCCCATCTACTGCCAACCAGCACAAACCCATTTGGTGTTTTGCTGCCCCACCCCCGCAGACACGCTACTGCAACCTGACCTCCTCACTCATTATCCCTGATCCACATTTTTTCTCCCCACAAGTCCTCAACCATCAGCACAAATTCATCAAATACTATGCGTTCCCTAACGTGGACAAATGTACACCATCATCCCTAAAGAGTGCCACGTCCTGCTCTGAAATGTCCTTGTGTTTCAGGATTTTTATCCCCTGTGCCCAGCAAAAGACTCTCATCGCTCTGTTAAGTTTTCTGCGAGCCCGCTCCATGGCTCCGTATTTGACTGCCCCGCTCCACACCCTAAGAGGAACAAATTATTTCCACACCAAGCATGTGCCACGCAATTTCTTTTTGATAATTTCCAAGTCTCTCTGCATGTGTTGCAGTAGCGTGAGTCCTGATAGTTTGACAAGATCATTCTCACCCAAGTGGATGATTAGCAAATCTGGACATCCCCAGTTCAGTAAGTTAGATGTGATAAAAGGAAGCAGGTTACCCCACTGCATGCTGCTCTTTCCCCACCATAACACCTCGTGTCGATTACTGGAAAGTCCCAGGGCCCGACCATAGATTTGTTTCTCCGCGAACTTCGCTGCCCAGTGGATAAATGAATGGCCTACCAGCCACGTGACCATCTCGCCATGCGATGGGCCATAGGCATCTCCTGTAACGGAAAAAAAACTGTAACATATGTTTACATAGCGTACCCCCCTCACCAACTGTTGTCATTCCCCCGCCCTTCACGGCCTCACATAACGTTCACAGCACCTTGACTTCCAGGGACCTATTGCCCTAATCTTCGCCCAATCCCAACCCAAATGCGCCGCGGTCGTAGCTGCCCCTATTCTGAATGAATGCGTGCCAAAATCCATGGCCCTACGGCCCGTCCATCCCGACGCCATCCTCAACACGCGTAAGAGTTGAAAACTGGTAAGCTTGGACCCAGACCTGTGTACAAACACCCCGGCTTCCCTATCCGAAAAACTCAAGGATTGAAAATTCCTCCATTCTACAACAGGACAGGCCAAAATGTTGCCCCCTTTTTCCAACCACACCCACTTCCCTCTGCCTAGCTGGTCGGTCTTAGAGCGTCTAAGCCAAATCCCTAATCGCTCGCCGTGTAAGCAAACTTCCCTGTGCCGTACCCCAGCCGCTGTACCAACCCCCAACAGTTCCGACACACGAAATGCACCAAAAAACATCCACACCATACATAAACGGAACAGTGATGACTCATATACGTCTGTGCAACACACCAGCAGCACATGCAACAACTCCAGTAACAAATCAAAGCTGATGGGTTCTCTGGCCGTTCTAACATCAGCTAATCTAATCCTGCCCCAACCCTTCAACATCTTCCCCAACAAGTAATTTCTAGCCGGGTCGTGATCGAAAAATAGTTTCCCATATAATGAAACACCCGCCAGTTTTCCACCAATAGTCGCCGCTGACAAACCTTTCTGTATCATGAACAGCACGAAACGCAAGGCACGACGTTCTGTTTACCCTTCTGTAGCCAAAATGTCCTGCAAACTGCTCAACTGAGTGAAAATCCAACCAGGCCAGCCGGTAACTTCGCCGAGTGGATTCCGCTAAAGACATCTCCACCAGCCCGTGATCATCATGCCCCCCACTCCCAAATGTCTGCCAGGACCGCTGTCTTGCTCTGTTCTGCTCCTGGCGCCAGGTTGCGAAAACGCTGCCACTGTGAACGAGACAGGGAATCCGCAATCTCATTGAATACTCCTGGTATATGAGCAGCTTTAAAAATCACATTCAAATATAAACACTGCAACATAAAATGGCGCAACAGGCGCAAAACTCTAAGATCCCTTGCTTTCTGTCTGTTAACCAGTTCCACTGCTGTCATGTTGTCAACTATGAATAAAACTGTCCTATTTGCTAACTTCTGCCCCCATACTGCCATTGCTACCAAAAGAGGAAAAAATTCCAAGAAGGCAATACTCCTCCCTTGCTGCAACCACTGCGCTGGCCACACTCTGCGCACCACCTGCCGTCCCAAAAAACTCCAAAACCATTCGCTCCTGCCGCATCCGAAAATATCTGCACCTGCCATACTGTCTTTTCCTCCCAGAAAAACATGGATACCCTGTTGAAATGCTTCAGGAATGTTTCCCACACCCTCACGTCTTCTCTCAGACCCATTGAAACTCTTATTCTGTGGTGTGGCATCACTGCTCCCGACATGGCCAGCCCTAACCTCCTGCAAAAAGTCCTCCCCCCCTGATTATCCTAAAAGCAAAGTTGAGATAACCCAACAACCTCTGTGCTGTTCGCAAATCAATTTTCCGCGCCTCCTTCACTGTACCCAAGAATTCCATCATGTCTTTCACTTTTT
This sequence comes from Pleurodeles waltl, assembly GCF_031143425.1. Taxonomy (NCBI): domain Eukaryota; kingdom Metazoa; phylum Chordata; class Amphibia; order Caudata; family Salamandridae; genus Pleurodeles; species Pleurodeles waltl. The sequence continues at coordinate 723,443,098 of NC_090448.1, read as the reverse complement.
GTGTTGGTAATCTGGCTGTCAAGGTAATGGAGTCTAGCTCGATGCCCAAAAAAGTGAGTCCTGCCAAAGGTCCCTCGGTCTTCTCCGGAGCCAGAGGCACCCCCATATGGCACGCCATGTTTCGAAAAGCGCCAAAGCCTTCCCGCAAGCCCCGGAGTCGCGCATCCCTACAAACAGGAAATCATCCAAGTAATGGGTCACCGCATAATGCCCACTGATCTTGATGAAAACCCATTGCATGAAAGTGCTAAAAGCCTCAAACAGGGCACAAGATATCGCGCAACCCACGGGAAGGACCCTGTCCACATAAATGGCCCCTTCAAATTGCATTCCCAACAAGTCAAAGTCTCCTGGGTGTATCGGCAGTAGCCTGAAGGCTGATTGTATGTCACATTTTGCCAATTCCGCCCCTGAGCCACATCCCCTTACCAGTCTTATAGCATCATCCACAGATGCATATACTACTCTGGTATCCTCGGCCGCAATAAAATCGTTGACCGATGCGCCCTCCGGCCATGACAGGTGATGTATCAACCTGAACTCACCTCGGGCCTTCTTCGGCACCACTCCCAACGTGGAGATCATCAGAGTTTGGCTCGGCCACTCATAAAAAGGCCCTGCAATTCTGCCCAATGACACTTCCTTATCCAGCTTACTCTTAACCACATGTGGCAATTCTTTTGCAGACCGCAAATTGTCTGCCCATCGCTTCCTACGTGGACCTTGGTAGTTGACCCTAAAACCCTACTGGAAACCCTCTGCTAACTTAATTGCTGTAGCTCTATCCGGATATTTGTGCAGCCATGGTATGAGGAAATCTAACCTAACTGGCATAGGCCCCCTTTGGAGCAGGAGCGCCCTATGTGCCTCTGCCCCTGGATGCTCTCCATTGTTCGGCTGGACTGGAGAGCGAAAAACACTGCGTAACTGGGTGACGGCCCCCGCATTTGGAGCAATTGTGTTTAAATTTACAAGGCTGTCTGGAACAGAAGACCTTGTTGAAGTTCCAGCAAGCTCCCATCGTGTTAGTCGAGGTTCTCTGCCCCACGCCCGCCCCAGACGTGCCTGAACAGGCTTGTAAACCACCGGGAGACCGCTGGCCGTATGGGTAGATGCTGTGGATTGTGATGATGCCATCCATTGCATCCATAATTCTGGGTCAACATCACCCCAGGGTTTGTCGGGATTGACACTCACTCGGGCCCTGAACTCCTCATCATAACTCAACCAGGCAAAACCCCCAAAGTGCATTTGTGCCTTCCGGATGATGTCCATATACTTAAAGAGTGCTATGGCCCTGTCAGGATATTTCTCGCAATATATGCTTGCGAAAATCAAGAATGCAGATGTCCAATTATCCATGGTAATTGGTACCCTTGGCCTACGGGCTAATTCCCACTCTTCCTCCCTGGATCCCTCCTTGGCTTGTATGTCCCTATGCAAGAGTTTAAAAACGTCTACATACTCGTGTCTCCATATTCTTGACTTTGTCTTCTCTGCCACATGCGAACCCAAGGGCATCGCCAGTTCCATATAGGGAAGCCTCTTCTTGTGCTCTCCACTTTCTTTCTCCTCTACCCCTGCATTCTCCCCTGTTACCTTGGCCCCGCTCACACCTTCGGATGAAGCACTGCCTTGCAGCTCCTTACCCTTCTCACCGCCCTGAGTGTCTTTGACCGATGGTGTGCCAAGAATGGAACAATCACCTACCCCAATGGACTTCCGTCCCGGAGCATCCCCACCCCCCATGCCATCCCCCCCAAACCGACCACCATTTCCCTTTACCTCTTCCTTGTGTTCCCACCGGCCGTAAAACCTTCTGTACCCCTCTGCCACATGCTTGTTCTTGCCTCCCTTCATGTTGTTTTCCGCTGATAGCTCGGTCCTGCAAAATAGAAGCGGAAAGAGGGGTTGCGCCACTCCTGCGTCCTCTTCCCCTCCCCTTCCTGCTGCTCACCTCTGCCTCCCTAATCTCCCCATCTTCCCATTCATCCAGTTCCTCCTCGTAGTCGAGCTCCAACACATCTTCTTCAACCACATCCAACCTCTTATCAACACCACCACTCATCATCATGTAGGCAGCTGAAGCATCGTCTTGACCCTCATGGCGCCCACCATCTCTGTGGAACCCCCGATCCTGCGGAGTGGAGAAGGCCGCCGAAGACCCCTCTAACGTGCTGGGGCCGTGTTGCACCCCGTTGGCGTCGCCTTCTTTCTGTCAGCCTTGTGCGTTGGCATTGACCTTCTGCGCCAATCGTGGCCGTGTGCGCCACTGGCTCCCATCGCGCTACTTAGCCCACAGGCCGCACCAGCCTCCTGTCTCCTACTGCTCGGTACCCAGACCCAGCTACCCTTGCTAGCTTCCTGTTGTAGATTTCTTGCACCCCATGCGCTCTCCGCTGGTCTCTTTAGCTGCAGGCCGTATGGCGCAGCTACCTCCCGCTCCATGCACAACTGGACCCACCTGTCTTCTGTTTCTGCCACTATGCAGCGTTGTTCATGGATCCTGGCCTCTAAATCCCATGCTTCGCCCATGTCTAGCCTGCTGAGCCTAGAGCCACTCTGCCCAGGTCCTGCGATGGGCTCGGGGGACAACCCCTCCCTGGCTTTCTTGGTTTGCGCTTTGCTAACTTTACCTTTAGCCGAGCCGCCGCCCTGCTTGGGGCCCTTGCCTTTCTTTTTTGTCACCACAGTCACTAATTTTAAGCTCCCTAAAGTTGGACAGCGAGATGACCCTTTCTATATGTATGTATAGGTATTTATATACTGCAAACCTTTCCGTAAAGCAACAGAGCGCAGCACATTAAGTAAGGGGCAGAGGAATGATCTACAAGATCATATACATTAAGTAGGGATTCCACAAATACATTTTACACATACGTAGGCATAGGGAGATTAAGTGAATTGCCCAGAATTACACAATGTTGAGTTTAGCTTCAAACCTGGGTCTTAAGGGTTCCAAAGGCAGAAGTTCAGGCCACTTGGCAGATCTAATAAAATTGTGTGTCCAATTTGTTTTTCACCAAAGGTAAAGAGATAAGGTGTGGTATCGTGTAGGAACCATGATCTACTACCAACTGTAATTTTAATTATTCAGTAAGTCACGTTTCTGACTCTTTTTGGAATCTTTGGCAACATCACTTTAAAAAAGACTTTTCTGATCACTAAAAATAGAATTTCCAGCTCCCCAGTGGACATTTGTCTTAGTCACATAATAAAAAGCCTGACAGAGTGCTTTGCTCACAACTTCAAAAGGTCATTAATAGGTCTTTTACACCCAGCTCTGTTCATTGCGACCTAATCATTGGTCAAACAGCTTGACGAGTTGAGAATCGTTTTAGTTGAAGGTGTGTGTGTACGAGCTTTAATATTATTACACCTTTCTGCAGGTTTAGACATAATCGACCATCAAATCTTCCTCTCTTCCTTGTCAGAGTTAACCATTTGAGGCAGGGCCATGGATTGGCTGAGCTCTTGTTAAACAGAGTGCGGATGGACCAACTTGGTGATTACACCTCACAAGCAAGACAAGTGGCTTGGGGTGTCCCCTAGGGTTCTTCCCTTGCACCCTTTCTGTTCAACATTCTCTACAGTCACAGACAGGTTGTCATATGACTGAGGTTTTTCCGCTTTTTATGAGGATTACATGCAGATGTTATTGAACAGTGGAGATGGGTGTCTTGGGACCTGGAAATCTTCCTCAGGTTCTTGACTTGACCCATTCCTAAGTAAACCATAACTAATACCAATTACTCCCATGATGGAACTGATGCTTATTCAAAATGCTCGTTACCATTAACAATTAATGCTCATTCATTGCAGTTCATTCACTCCTCCCTCCTGATTGAAATATTGTTTCGTACTGCGCTGCTGTTCCCATGCCTGCCATGTGTGTCTGTGTTCTTTTACCATCTACGACTGTCTTTGCAGTCGCGGTCTTCAGAGCCCACAACATCGTAGCAAGTTGAAGCGGGTGAGAGTAATTCGAGTTACTGAAGCTGAAGCTAAGGCAACGGCAGCAGCAGGGGTTCTGGTTGTCTGCCAGGTGGTAGTTGATTGCGCTGAGGAGAGACAGTGAATGGACAGAAGCGGTGCCTTAAACCTGGATTAAACTGGGACAGTTGTACCTCTACTGTGCCTGCTTGGCATGCAGCAGATTGAGCACGTTGCCCGCAAAAGAATACATAACTCCAGAGAACTTAAACTGTGAGGCACTACACGGAGGAGGAAGGTAGTAAAGGAGTTGGAGTATACCAGGAGAAGAAGCAGGGTGGATGCTGTGGCAGCAATATAGTTGGGAGGGAGGAGGTAAGTGCAGGGGAATGCTTCATGTTTTCAGTGGTGTCACTTCTCTCACTTTGCCTACCTTGTGGGAAATTGGCACCTCGGTTATAGGCTTCTACATAAGAAAGGGGTATAAGCATGGCCCATACTAAAAATAAAACATGAAATGCACAAACACCTAAACAATGAAAAGAGAGAAGAAAATGGGCAGACAACAAGAATTACACAGGAGAATTTATGGATCATAATGGTACTGCAGTTTACTGCAATGAATGAATTGACAAAGAGACCAAGGAACAATATCCTAAGTAGCCCCGCTCAGAGAAAATTTGGTGTTCCTAACACTGTGTCAGTAACAAAATCCATAAAAGATTTTGAGGGTTAGCATTTAAAAAAACAAAAAAGCAGATACAAATAAATGCATCTTCATCGAGATACGATAATATAAATTAAGGAGAAACGGGAAATGAGAGTACGACATACCTAGATCAAGGTCAAGATCAGCTATTCTTAAATGATCTAGGATTGATGGACATCAATAAGTCTCTGGCCGAACTAGGGTTGTCCTCATTGTCCTGACCATTTTCACTAACAACTAATATAATAAGCCGACAAGGATCAACACGGAATACAGAAGGAAATGGGGAGAGCATAGGAACAAACTTAGATCTCGGGGCTCTGACTAGTGAATTACTTGAGCAAAGTCTTCTGATGAATAGGAATGGAATCAGAGCATCTAACTAACGCTCCTCTTTGAAATTGGAAATGACAATCCTTGTATGAGCCCTTTAATGAACTGTTCTATTTTAGAATTATTAATTTTTTTAAGTGTTTTCTAAATCTATATTAAGTATATGGATTTTAAATATGACGTGTTTTATATGTTGAGTGTAATGTTTGCTGGGTGATTAATTTGTTTGTTTGCGTATGTATATAAGTTTAAATTTTTTGACTTTTTTATGTGGACCTCGTTAAGAGTTCCGTATCATAAATAAAACTTGAACTTGGAAATGACAGCATCGCCAACATCTTCTATGCTGGACATAATGTTATTAATGAAAAAACGTTGAAAGTGATGGTGCTAAATAGTGGTATTCTAATTCTCAGAAGACACAGCTTCAAGGTATCACACCAGAACATAAACAAATAAATGATTTCATGCCAACTTTAGTGAGACAAGTGGAAGAAAGCTAGAAAACCACTTTACAGGAAGGCTAAGGGGCATATTTAAACTCTGTATGTGCTGAATTCGGCACCAACCTTGCACCATATTTATACAATGATGCCCGAGCCCGCAAATGCCAAAAGTCCACCCTGTGCGTCATTTTCTGGATGCGGGAAACCACCTTGCGTTAATGATATGCAAGGTAGGCATTCCTGTCCAAAAAATTACTTAACCACCCGTGCACCATATTTGTGCTACCGTGCAAAAATCCCGCACGGCTGGGAGCCGGAGTCGGAAAATGACACGCAGTTCGATTTGCGTAAAAAAATAACGCCTGGGTCAGGGCAGGCATTAAAATGGGGCAAACACACCACTACTTAAGGAAAACACACAGAAGCAACAGCAGAGCTCCAAAAGGAAGACATGGAGGTGCTTTTCACCCAGCATGCACGCAGACGCAGAGCACAAGACCAACAACAGCACCTTCCACAACACCAGCATGGACCCCAAAGGCAACGCAGAAGGCAGGAGAGAATATTCCGCACCAGGACAAGCCTTCTGGGGCTCTGGCAACAAGACATCATCCAGAGGTACAGACTCAACTGGCAAGCCATTCAGCAGCTGCTGCGCAATATTGAGCCACAGTTGGCACCCAGCTTGCAGACACCCCACACCATTCCACCAGAAACCAAGCTGCTAGCTGTCCTCCACATGTTGGCAAGTGGCTCCTTTTAAACCACTGGTGCCCTGGTTGCCGGGATCTCACAGCCCTCATTCTCTGCCTTCCTACCCAAGGTATTGGATGCCATCATCTCCCTCACACCCGCCACATCAGCTTCCCCAACACACAGCAGAAGCAGCAGGAGACCAAACAGGGCTTCTACCAAATCAACAGCTTCCCACACGTACTTGGTGCCATTGACTGCACACATGTACGCATTGTGCCACCTGGTGCAACCGAACATCTATACCGCAGCAGGAAGCACACACACTCCATCAATGTGCAGGCCATTGTCGATCACCAGGGATTGATCACCAACATTGTGGCAAAGTATCCTGTGAGTGTACATGATTCATTCATCTTCTGTCACTGCACCATCAATCAACACTTCCAGGATGGATGATATGGAAATGGCTTACTTGTTGGTAAGTACAGAAACCTACTTACATACACATAGCACAGCAACCCTCTAGGACACACAACACATACACCACTACATTGAAACATGGCCAGGAAGACACTGAGGTTGTGACACAGCTAGGCATGTTTGATTTCCTCACCCAATGGGATACACACCTATGGACAAATGACAGTTCCAAATAACAACAGATGCCACTCCACAGACACAAGGGAACAATTTAAAAACAACACAATGACAATGACATGGCCCTAACTGGCAGTACAACTTGGAAGATGAATCTGCCAATATCACATCAATAACACTCAAACACCCCTCCAACCAATAAGTACTGTGTAAGGTGTGTGGAATGTGTTTTGCTGCAGGTCAAACACCATGAGGCACATATCATGATGATGTTGACTACAATGAAGGTGACATGGAATCAATGAGGCTGTACCAATATCTCACATCTCTCCTGCTCTGACTTTGCCCACTACCAATAAGCAAGTGGACTGTGCTAAGAAGACACATTGATGTGACAATATTGAAAGTGCACATTCCTACACATACGGATTGAGACAATTTCACACACACACAACAGATGTACAGGCATGTGGACCTTCTGACACTCTAAACGACAACCTCCCAACCAAGTTAGCCAGCTGAACTGGAACAGGTTCAGTAGTATAGGTACATGTTCGAACATGAGTCAACTCGGCAAGGGCAGAGAAATAGGTCTGCAAAGAACTTGTCATGCATGGGATATTTGTGCATAGTCAATTGTCAACACGTCAGTGCTGACAACTTATGGAGATGTGTTGTACATTGTCACCTTGCCAAATGAAAGGGCCTCACTGATGTTTAACTAATTCTATTGCATATGTTAAATTGGATGGGATGTCCAGGCCATATAGATGCAACCGTGTTACCACCACTGTGGAATTGATTCTGTGTATAGAGATATTATGTCACCCCCAGTTAAGACACATGGACACCTCTTTCACATGACATAATGTATGGGAGTACACAATGTACTGCAAGTCTACAAAAATACTGTCAACATCTGGTCAATCAGCCAAACACCAGTTCAGATAATGAAACAACCCAATGCTAATGGTACATCCTAGAAGCCCAGGATTCCACACAATAACACAAACACAGATGAGTCACAGACAACACAAGATAACAACTGCCAAGTAAAGTGATAATCATGGTGCAAGCAACATCAACATTTTCTCACTCATTTTCTCTTTCAGCTGATCAGGGGTATGGGATCCAGCCATGGATCATGACCCCATTTGCAAACCTAAGCACAGCATCAGAGCGTGTCTATAATGAGGCACATCAGAGGACACGCATCATAGTCAAGAGGACTTTTGGCATCCTAAAGTCAAGATTCAGGTGCTTCGACATCAGCGGAGGCAGCCTTCTATACTCACTAGAAATGGTCTGCAAGATCATTTTGACTTGTGCCATCCTGCACAACATTTGTGTAAGGAGGAACATTCCCCTCTATGAACCAGACCCACAAATGGCTGAAGAGGAGAAAGAGGAGAACGTTGTCCATCAACATGAGATGGGCCATCCAAACACAGCTGCAGGATTGCGTTGGAGACAACACATAGTCCAAAACTTCTTTTAACTATAGTCACCATCACCACTGTCTTACCATACGTCATTAAACACCTATTCTAATCACTATATGATGGTCTGGGTAATCATTTTTGCATCACATTATCCCTAAGATTCATAATCAGAATGTAGCGTCATGGAGCATTGCAGGATTACATATTAGGATTCTGAAAAATCCACATCACATTTGATGGGTATGAATGTACACCCAACTTCACACACACTGTAAATGACATATATCCTGTCCATTTCACATTTGAAGGGCAATAGCAGAGGACCACAGCTATTTCACACATACATGTTGGCAACATGGTTCATTGCAACATATGGCACACAACTAAGACACCATCATTCACTAAGGTAAAAAATGCCTCATACATGAGGCAGTGGATGTGCTATAGCATTGGTAACAAGAAGGTATGACCAGACCCTTGACAGCAGTAAGTGTGACATCAGCTATCTTTGCAAGGAGTATGTGTGACAAGAAATCCATGTAAGCAGCAAATGGATAGCACAAGTGCCCCAGGTATGACTAGCATTGCTCACAAGACATCCCCGCTCAAGCCATCCCAGGTCATAAGTTCTGTCACTGCCATGATCTCTGTCTCTCCCCACCCTTCTCGAGGGGCCCTCAAAATGGACTATTTGTACCCAGATAATCCCTCATCTACACACACCCAGACTCACATTCTGACTCCAGTGTGCTTCCCTCTTTAGCATGGTATGCCATAGTCATAGTTCTTCTGTCTGCATGGACGTGTGGTCAAATAATACACTGCCTTGTATTCTGTAGGACCTGTAATCAACTGTCCAGTGCTTCCCATGTGAAAGGTACTGTTGGCCCTTTGAAATTGATTCTCACCTACAGGACTTGCGAGAGACTGAAGCTGCACACACCTGTGAGCACCTCCATGCAGACCAGCCATTTGAACATGCACTGCCCTTGCAGCTGCCTGGAACGGCATAGAAACAGCCATTATATGTATATCACTGTTATGCATTGCCGTATAAATCACTTGTGTAACACAGGCCTTGGGTTATTGTGTAATGTTGAAGCACACAGTACAAAAATAGTTTACATTTTCCACAGTGTTGTTCCACCTTTGACCAGTATCAGTCTGCTCACTGTGTATTTGCCTTGTTAATTTTTGTTCCTGATTTACCCTGCATCCTGTTAGCTGTGCTGGTTCCTGTCTTTGCATTACCATTAAGGTTCCCTGTGGCTACATTTGTCTCATAGTTGCTTTCCATGTCCTCACTCACCTCCTGGGGTATTGTGTCAGGTAGGTCTACAATGAATACTCAAATACATTGTATAGCGTAATCAGTTTACTTTTCGTATCATGGGGTGGAACTTATCTTCCAATAGCCTAATCATGGCCCATCCCTTGTCAGGGTTTCATGTATGCAAGAGTGGCAAATAGTGACAGTATACCATGGCTGTATGCGTGGATTGGGTATGGTGCCTCCAGCACAACAAACAATGTTAGATAATGTGCATGAAATGTAAACACATGTTTGTACCCTGACGGTCCACACACTGATTCACATCGCCCCCAAAATATTGATGGGGCTTGCGTGGTGAATAGCTGTGAGATTAATCAGCACAGAGGCACTGATGTTCCCGGATGCAGTGGGAATTTTAGAACCAACCCTGTGTACAAATGTTGTGAGGAAACCTGCCGGTTTAAAATTACTGATACATTAACTTTGTGAGGACACCAAGGTTGCCCTGTTGTCAGGCTCATAAAACTTCTGCAGTGCCATAGCTGGACTATCCCCATGTGTGTTATCTATTCCTCTTTGGCTTTTGTTCAATTCAGCTGTGAAGGATACTTTGTTAATGCAGGGAATGGCTTCACAGACTCATAACTAGACCTGCACGTAACTGTGACAACATGGACCCCAATAATGATGCAGGCTACACATTGGCACACACACTTGAACTGGACATCTTTGTGAAATGAACCACTGGAAATATGTGAACACGTGCTGCTTGGTCTGTTGGTCCTCCACTGCCACAGGAGAAACATAGGTCATTTATACGACTCAAACTGTGGCGTGACATCACATTTGTGAATTGGTTTTGGGACTCGGTGTCACAAACACCGTACCCACATAGCATTTTCCAATGCCTGACTCATGGGTAGTATACAAACAAGTGCCCAGGAAGTGGTATCCAACATTGCAGGACATGTGATGGCCTAGTCTTGGAACATTGCCATGATCAACCGTCTTCAATCTATCCTGTGCATGGTTTGTCATTGGAGATGCTTATGTCCCAAAAATCTGGGAAGTTCAAACAGCATTTGTTGCTACGTGTATGACAAACACATTTCCTTTCTCATTTCCACACTGAATAGCATCTGATGGTTGGCCCCATTGACAACACATGCATACAAGCACATTTAAGAAAATACATCTTGTGATGTTCACACAGTGGGACAACTAAATTTGTAAGAGCCAATTCACACACATTGACACACAGGCAATGAGTTACTGTATTGAGTTGCGTAGCCTTGCTATCCTCCATTGATGCACAACCTGCTCAGACTGGGTAATACCAATTTGTATTCCACACGTTTGGGCATCTATTGTGTCAGTGAAGAGTGCAAATCTGGCACAACAACTAGAAGATCATGGTCCACAGTAGTATGAACTGCCTCATGTGCCCATACATCGGAATGCACAATGAAGGTGCAAACAGCGTATCTCTGTATAGTCACACCTGTCATGTACTAATAAAATTGAGAAATGACCCAAACCCAGTAAAAGACAGCAATTTTGACGCAAAAGTGTCAAAAAAGACGCACAAGCATAAAAAAATACCAAATATGCATCAAAAAATGACACTCACTGCCATGATACAGCCATTGGCCCTGAGCAGTAATTTCCACACTGTACCCCATGAATTTGGTTAACTATGAAAAATATTTGAAAATATGGATTCGGGTTAATTTCTAAGCATGTGTGTCAAAACAAATGACGCACAGACTGTAAGCGTTATAATATTTTGATGCATAAGAATAAAAACGCACCGCATTTGAGGCAGGAAGTGATGTAGTAGGATATCCTGTTTACAGAATTGGTACAGTTAGTGTACTTTCACTTTCACTTTGCAGTCTGTGATTTTTCTTGACTGTGTGGCTGTGTTTGGACTTGTCTCTCTGTGAATATTGTGAATTTGTCTCCTGTGTGCTCTTTATATTGTCTTTTGGTGTTTCCTAAGTGTCTGTGGTATCCTGTGTAAGTGTATTTTTCTCATTTCTGGTGTCGAATTTTGTCTTTGTACTGTTGGGAGTCTGTTGTGAGTAGTAGTTTTGGGATAGTTGGGCTGTTGTAGTGTTCTTTACTTTTCATTTCCCTGTCCTCCTTTCCCTTCATTATCCTCTGTACCCCTTAATTCCTTCTTTTTTTTCAAGCATGTTGGGTAAGCCACGCCTTGGTAGAATGGGAGAGAAGGAGCTGGGGGGATTTATTTGGCTGGTGTGCCACTTCCTCCAATTGATGACAGAAGCAGGTGGCTGGGTGATACAGGGGTATCACACAGATGAAAGGAGGCTCCGGTGGGCAAAGGTCCTGTACCATCTTAAAAAAATATATACAACATACCACGCAACGACCACCAGCTAAAACACCTTTGGGATGACGTGGTTACCAGGGAGCAAGACCTGCTGAACCACCTGGGGATTGTGATTGGTGGCCCTGTTGGTGAGCACAATTCAGACTAATGTTCACATTTAAATGCTTTGTAGTGACAGTAGCAGATTTGTTCATATGCTGCAGGCAATGTTTTTGGACATGTGGAATGCAAGTTAAACATACAGTGGCCGTGAGTTATACAATAATTCCTACACATTACCGTCATTTGTTGACGCAACAGCTGCACTAACTTACAAAACACAACTGGAGCCTGTAAATTAGTGCTGCCTTCACATCAATAGATGATGCAAATGTGGCTCTTACATATGTTTTATGCATGGTCTGTGAGTGTACCAGGAAAGACATGTTTTTAATCCAGATATTTTCAAGAATGAATGTGTCCCCCAATTATTTTGGAGACATGTCTGAAATAGAGTTTGACACATGCGTAACAAGTTATTTCTGACCTCAGGTAACATCTTAGGCTGATAGTTTGACTTGGTTGTGCCGCAATTAAATTAGGGATGGATGCCAAAAGTAATGCACAAGGGTTCATATCTAAATGTTTGGTGCTACTTTCCATAGCTGTGGCACATAAAATGAAACAAATGATACAAATTGAGGGGTAACAACTATCCATGGCCCTCTGTTCATTGTACCTGTGTGTTTTACATTGGTCTTAATCACAATAGCTGGACCTGAGCTAATGTATTTCCCATCTGTGTTACTCTATTGCCATGTACTTCTCATAAGTTATGGGATCATCATGGGATACCTGACGTTGGGGAATGCATGATCACAATGGATTAAGCGCATTATGTCGTGCAAGGGACCCTTGACCAATTCCATTGTACATTTAAAGTTCACTAATGCTTTGCTAGTTGAGTTTGGCACACCCATGCTGATCTTGTGCAGCATATGTTTAATAACTAACCTCCCAGTATGGAGGCTATCACTGACATTCGTGTATGCTAAGATCAGAAGACCAGCATTCCTGTGATTGCTGTCATTCCGAAGGTACATACAAATTGAAACCTACATCATCATGATTGACACAGTGGAACTTTTGCTAAACTATGTGTTAATAATATCACAGTGTCAGTTTGCTGTATATCCGCTGATCAACCAACTTGGCAAATGTAAGATGATGAATGTGGCTCATCTGTGATTTCCTAAAACCATAATGGGTAAACAGGGCAATGAGTGACACATTTCAGGTGCAATGACTACACCTGTGCCCATGCAGTCTGTCATGGATGATTACAATATACACTGTCAACATATATCTCCTTGTTGTATCCAAATATTAAAACTGGTCAGTCCATGGCTAGCCTCAAACTGTTACTAAATAATGCACAGGATCACTGCCATTATGGTGTCATAGGGGGCATATGTGGCTCAGGGTGCCCTGTTAATGTAGCATATGTAACCTAGACACAACACAGGCCCTACATATAAGGGACCATAGAAAGAAGATAAATCATGACCTTAAATCAACCCACAGGTGTGTCACAAAGAAAATGATTGTCCTTTGATGCCCAAGCCACAATACCTGAGTGACTGGTATTGCAGTGCTACAGGAAAGTGGCTTTGCATGTCTCTCATTAATACAAATGATGGGAGGAGTACACTCCATAAATGAGTCTGCAAACAAATGATGGAGCATGTTTGCCACCACATGAGAGTTAGGGTCACTGCATGTGTGCAGATATGTATGTATCACTCACTGGAGTGACCGGGTCTGTACATGTTTGCAGTGGTATGTCTGTTGCAGTATCATCCTGCCTAAGAGGCTGAACTTTCAGATTTAATGTTACACACAGTAATTGTATTTGGATGTGTTGTACAGTGCACTAACATTAAGCACATTTCTCCCTTCCATGCTTTACAGGTGGACCTGCCCCCTATACAATCGGAGAGGTGGCTCGATTTGCGGACCCAGACATCACCGGTAAGTGTTGATATTTTTGTTCTGTGTTGTGTTTGCAGCTGTTGTGTGATTGACTCTTGTGTGTTGGACACATAGCAAGGTATGATGTGCTGGTATATTATCGGATATGTTACTTGAGTGGAGTATCACTTTTTTCCATCTTTGAGTTGGACAATCATTAGCGTATAGTCATATTTTGGGATTGTAGTGCAGCCCTGTAGGCATGGCCATGTGAATAGGGTGACATTTGCTGATAAAACTTTTATTAAGAAAATTTAGCAGAGGGCCATATTTATGATTTAGTCAGGAAGTCATACCCTGAATCTCACAGAATAGGGATGCCAAAGTCTTACCCACAAACTTGAGCCTCCCTGGTCACAAATGAACATGTTTGACTGTATGTTTGACTTCCTAGCAGCATGTAGCTCTACACGTTGTGCTACATGTATGTGGCACTTGAGTACAATGTCATAGGTGTGCATGCAGCTCATGGCCAGATGTGTGCTTGCATCTATTTGCTTGTTGTAAAACATGTATTAGTGGTATTAAATGATGTTGACAATTGTCTGCATTTCCAAACATAAATGTGGATGAGATTGTCAAAGGTTTGGGTGTATCATTGTTGGACATCCTCCTTACCTGTGGTGGACTGCCCAAACCCATGTACAGCTGTCCAAAGCTTCCTGGGTGTCCTAGATGTTGGAAAGTATTTGTTGCTTGTCCATCCCCCCCCCTCAGGCACAGGCTTAGGGTTATGAAATGTGTGCCTAGGACTGATGATCCAAGTTTAGTACACAGACATGTAAATCTGCAAATCACTTGTCCAAAACTAGGATACCCAGTCATGATTAGCAACTGCATTCCATCCTGGCAATTCCATTTACAAATCATAGATCATGTGGCCCTTGATTGTCATCCAGAAGATAGTCATTAGTTGGACTGTCACATGTGGAGGAGTTGCAGCATTTTTTACGTGACAAATGGCTGAACTATGATGCATAGGTCATTTAAGTTGTTACACCTCTTTTAGAGCATTTCTGTGCTGTTAAAAAGGACATGTGTAGGCTGCGTTGGCATGTGCTTCCTTAGGGACAATCTGTGATCTGTATGATGATATGGCCTGTTTTTGGTACATTAGATGTATTGTCTGATTTACTTCAGTAGCTATATCACACAATGAAGTACCCAATGTTTGGTTTTATCTTTTTTTTAACAGCAGCCAATATGAATGCCATCCAGATTTGGGAGTTTCTGCGCAGGGAGATGCGTTACTGCCACATTCTGGATGTGGAGTCTGGGTTCCGCCACATGGCACGGCGTTATAGCCATGAAAGAGCCTCCAGAGTGTGGAGGGGATTTGATTTGCCCAAGGGGGCCCTTCGCTGTCCACCACAGCCGCCACCACCAGCACCAACACTATCAACCAGGTGGCACCAACCATAGCAGGCACCACTGCAGGACCATCAACCTCCACTGCCCCCCAACCTATCACAGCACTACCTGAACCTCCTCCTACACGCATGGCACCAAATACCGGACAAACATCTTTAACTGGCAAACAGACCACCCCTGCTGCAGTCATTCACCCTGTAGATTTCCAACAGATGCAACATGACATTGAACGTATGTTGAGGAAAATGAACAAGCTGCAGCAGAAGGTGGCACAAGTTAATAAGAGGGCGCGTGCCATCAAGAAGACCCTGCGGATGGCGAACTTGTGAACAACATACCCTCAGCCATGATTCCCTCCCCTCCCTCCTCTTTCCTGGTCCTTTAAATTAGTGGGTTTAGGGGGCTTAGTGTTAGGTTAGAATAGGCTGTTAGTTTAGTTAGTACTAGTGGTTTGGGGGGTGGGGGTATGATACTTTTAATATCTGTTTTTTATTATGTGTGGGTAGGATGATGTTGGTGTTTTGGTGTTTAAAAAAAATATAAATATATATATATATATATATATATATATATATATATATATAAAATATATATTAGGTTAGTATAAGATAGTATGTGTTTAGGTTAGTATATGTTGTCCTCCATGTGTCCCGTCTTATAAGGGGGTGGGGGTTGATGTTTAGATTGTTTGGTTAAATGTGATAAGTAAGTTTAAGACAATCACAGGGCAGAGTGACAAGATAAACAGTGGGCTGGAGAACAGTGTTTGAGAGCAGCTGTTGTAAGACTGGCATGTTACAAAGCACAGGACCTCGGTTATAAGTGGCCAGGTGGCAGGGACTAGTGCTACCGGATACTCTTACGGGTGAAGGTGATCTGTTCCATGTCTTCATCTTCTGATGTGTGTGTTGTCTCCTCTGCCCTTGGTGGTGCTTGTGAAGGGGCAACACACACCTCAGTGTTTGAAAACGTGGAGTCAGACATCCCGGTAGCTGCCAACTGTGGGGCTATTCAGGGCAGTACTGCAGCAAGGAGGAGCTGCTGGTTCTAAAGAATAGCAGCAACATCACGTTGGTAGGCAGCCAGGTCGGCCCTGAGGGGGTTAATATTGCATTTGTGCACGTGTTGAAAGGTTTGTTGTTGGAGGTGTTGTGTCAACTTTCTTACAGCTGTGCTGATTTCCTTCACACTATTTTCGAGTTCATGCAAGATTGATGTTCGCCCTTGTATGGCTGCTGCCTGTTCTGCAGTTGACATCATGCACGAACGCACCCACTCTAGGCTGGCTGCCATATTTTCCATCCCTACCCGCACCTCCTTGGCCATCTCCCGCTGCACTCCAACTACAGTTCTCTCAAAGCTGGTGCCAGTGTCGTCAGAGTCCTCAGCTGGGTTGGGGCTGGCAGGTCGTACAATTGGGATCCTCTGTGATGGCTGCTGAATCTGTGCTCCTCCTTGCGACTGAAGGTGGTGTCTGGAGGGTCCCAAGGACATCTTGGAGGGTCTGCTGGCTGATGTTTGTCAGCTCGTCATCCATGTCATCAGGGTAGTCCAGGGCAGGCATATCCCCAGGAGAGCCATCGTCCTCTGTAACTAGATATTGTACAATTAGTGACTGTGTTGTGGGATTTGTAATGTGACGTGCCTGCCTTCCTATTTGTTGCACATTGTGATCTTGGTTCCTGTTCATTACTCCTGTCTTTAGCATATTAGCATTCTCCCATGGCCTATGCACCACCTGCATGTCACATGTATGGTGGTCAGTTTGGGGACTTTTCAGCATCACATCCTCTAGGTGGTGGTTCTGGCCAAATTGTGAATTGCCACCTTCTTGTCCTACTCAACCCTCCGTCTACTTCCATTCTCATGGTAAGGCCTTGCACTGGCTGTGGTTGTTCTGATGGCACTTGCACCACACTTGCACCACACTTCACAATCTGGAACTGAGCCAGTCTCAGATATTTCACATCCAGCTATATGTTGCTGAGACCTATCATATACTATGTATAGCATTGGCATGGCACACTACATATGTCAGCATTGTTAGGGTGTAATGTTGATGTTGGGGAATGTGTGCTACATTGGATTGCACTGATGGTCCTAGCAGTGTTCCATTTCCTCTTCTGACTGTGATGGTAAATTTCACTAGCTGGTGACATATGTCCTCCCCCTCAATGCTGTTGTCTGAGCAGTATGACATTTGGGATGTTGCATGCTACCATTGGAGCTATTGTGACCCAGGCACAGGGTGGACCCTGACATATGCAGCATGGGTATGACATTAGTGCTGTGTACCTTATAATTTTTATGACAATGGCTGATGTTTGTAGCAACTATGGACAATCACATTTGACAGGATTAGAACATTTTTATTGATTACAGGGGATTAATAAAGTTGTCATCCTTAACCCTCTAATTTGGGTGTGTTTGATCCATGGGGACGTTACTGGTATTAGCTACTTGACCTGCACACACAGCAGAGGTGGTAGTGGCAACTGTTGTCAATGTTAAATTCCACTTGCAGATATGGCCTGAGAGTGTTAATTGAGCCCTAGTTCATGTAGGGAGAATACCAGCTCACGTGTGACATCAGGCCAGTTTTACGTTGTACCCTACCCTCCTGCACTGGCTTTACCTTTCCAACATCCTTGGCATGGCAGCATACCCCCATGCAAAGGTTGTTGGTGTAGAGTAGTACTGCGCCCCAGGTTTCCTCTAAATGGGCCATGCCCCCGTGCCTTGCCCCTTTACCCATTCCACTCCCTGGATATCATGACTTACATGCATTGTGTAGTAGGTATGTCCCCCCCGCTTGCAGTTAACATTTGTGCATTTTAATTCCCCATGCGACTTATCCTGCATCTGTATTGTCTCCTGGTAGTCTGCGCTGTCCTGTCCTTGAATCCCTGTGACGATTTCCTCAGGGATGACGGGTGCCACCATCTCCTCCTGCGGTGCTGGACTCCCACCTCCAGTCTGCAGTGCTGCCTTCCTGTCCCTGGCCATCTTTTCCTTTGTCCTGAGCTTGCAGTCATGCCAGCCTTTCTTGCACTTGATGACTGTTCTCTGTACTTCTGCCACACTGTTTATCTTGTCAACAATTTGTTGCCATATTGCCTCTCTCCTACTGATTGGCAACTTTAAGGTGACAAAAAGTTGGTGCTGGTGTTCTGTCACCTCTTTCACCAGAAGTTCCTGCTCCTCTGCACTGAAGCAACATCTTCTTTTCTTCTTCTCCCTCTCCTGGGTCTTGTGTGGGTCCTCCAGGCTGGTTTCTGGTCTGTTGTCATCTTCCTGGGTTCTGTCCAAGCATCTTTGATCCATTTTGGCTTTGCTTAGCACATTTTGCAGTTTTTGCGCCGCTTTTTGACGCTATTGTGTCAAAAAATGGCGCATATCCGGTTTGCGGCGTCGTAAACCAGCTCACAGTCATTTTCGCAGCGTTAACGTCATTTTTTTTACGACGTGACGCATTGCTTTGAGTAAAACAAAGTGACTCACACCAGTGGTTTGCGCCGCCGTGCGTCAAAGTATAAATTTGACACCCGAGCGGCGCAAAGAAATGGCGTTAGCCGGCGGTAAACTTTTTGACGCAAAACTGCATCGGCACAGTTTTGCGTCAAAAAGTATAAATATGGCCCTAAGTGAGAGATGGGTGGGTACATCCGAAAGGGAAGACACCTCTGCAGTTTACATAATCTAAGACCCACTGTTGATAAAAGAAACGGGGGGATTACTGTTTATAAAAGATATATTCAGCATGCAAAGAGATGACATAGGGTCCCAGTGAGAAACTTAGGGAGATGTAAAAAAGGAAAGTAGAGTGTAATACTGCAAGGAGGAAATAGGAAGCAGCGTCCTAAAAGTAAAGAACAAAGCAGGAGCATTTGGATAAGCAAACAGAAAACCCGCTTATCAACAACAGAGAAAAGACTAGGTAAGTCTGGAAGAGAGGTATCAAGAGAAGAAGAGGAAGCCCAAAGTCTGCATGACTGGCCCAGCCAGAAAAATAGAGGTTAGGAAATACAGAGGAAAAAGAAATTAGGAAAGAGAAACTTAAAATGACAGGAGAGGAGAGGAATAAAAGAAATACATTTTGGGTAAGTTCTGGGTATATTTTGAGACACTACAAAGGGGAAATAGGGTAAGAGAGCTAGAAAAGTAATCCCTTCAAATTGATCACAACTATTTTGTTCCATATCAAAATGCCCAAGCTTATCAGCATTATATTCAAAGGACATAACACAAGTAGGATTTATCTGCAAAAAAACAGGAAAAGAAATACCAAAGGCATTACTCTTTACAGAAATTTGTAAGGCAGCACATAAAGCAGAGGAATAGATTTTAAAAGAAGGCATCAAGTTTGTACCAGAAAGGAAAATAGTAAAAGGGGGCATCACAATTAAAAGATTTCTGAAGCAACAAGCAGGCTTGTAGAAATTTCAAGTAAAATTAAACCGACAAGAACATCGGAATCTAAGGCTGGCAGAGAGTAGCAATAAAGGATCACTAAGGGTGACCATTTTACCAGATAAGCTAGATTATTATATGATGGTATATTGAAAAGGGAACGGCTATGTGAATTTGTCATCACCTGGCAAAAGGGAATCTAGGTGTATGAGTGTTCTATACTAGTATGGAGGTGGCTCGCATCCAATCATGGAATGTTTGTGGTTTTACAAAAATGTTACGTTTAGAAGTTTTTAATGAAATTACACAATTATATGAGATCCTATTCTTGCAGGAAACATGGCTGTATGTTAAATGACATGCCATTGATGGATTGTTTCAGGTGAATAAAAAAAAATAAGAAAAGGGGGTTTGGGTCGGCCCTCTGGGGGATTGATAGCACTAATCTCTACAAAAATAGCAAAAAAGTGACAAAGATAAAAATAAGAAGTAATTGGATTGTGGCCTGCTGTGCTCACCTATGTAAAACTGATAGTCAATTTGATTGTATGATGGTCATTAACGTATATATCCAAGCAGGGAACGTGGAAGATTATGGAGAAAAATTGATAGTATTTAAGGAGGACCTAGAATGGCTATGTGCAAGGTATCAATCAGAGTTAGTTTCATTGCTTTGAATCAGAAACTAGACTCAGGAAGAAGTGACCCATTGTATAAAGCTTTTTTATCGGCACATCATTTAGGGTTCACAAGATTCCTAGCAAGTACAACAACAGCACATGATGCAGCTCTGGTAAATTATTTGGGATCAAATGGGATGCTTAGTATATTTGAATGTACTGACTTGGACTGTCCAGTAAGGCAGACTTTCATTAAAAGGAAGTTGTGCATCCTTGGTTCTATTATAAAATTGAGACTTTTAGAGTTAAGAAAATGTGTAGAATTGACCACTACCCCTTGCATCTAGAACTAAGGCCTTCATTATGACATTGTCGGTAAACCCCGCTTACCGCCACGCTGAACATACTGCCACCGCTGCAGACATCCTTTCACCATATTATGTCACACACACCAATCCGTCACTATTCAGCCACATACACAATTCCGCCACACCAAAGGTCAATGATAAATTGGCGGTATCTAAGCCCACACTGTTATGCCAACAGAGCAATGGCTACCACATTATGACCCACGAATAACCACGGCGGACATTCAATGATGGTAAAGCATTGGCGGTACATACCTCTGTGCTCAAAATACACACACACATCCAAAACAACAATAACACACACCTGACACACATACAAACACCACAAACACCCACTTACACCACCATAAAATGTACACCCACATTACTCACAACCCTTTACCATTACAAACCATTGGCATGAGACAGACACCATGACCACAGACAAAACCAGAGCCACAAACCACCATCACCTATACACCACCCACTCACCTTACATCACACACCCCAACACAGCACCCTACACACCCTCACCCACACTACTCACACAGCACCCAGGGCATCACAAAGACACCCCAGATTCCCAGAGGAGGAGATAAGGGTCATGGTGGAGGAAATCATCAGGGTAGAGCCACAGCTATTTGAAGCACAGGTGCAGCAGATATCCATTGATAGGAAGCTGGAGCTATGGCGGAGAATCGTGGACAGGGTCAACGCCGTGGGACAGCACCCAAGAACAAGGGATGATATCAGGAAGAGGTGGAACGACCTACGGGGCAAGGTACCTTCCATTTCAGCAAGACACTAACTCGCTGTACATAGGACTGGCGATGGACCCCCACCTCCTCCCTCACAACTAACAACATGGGAGGAGCAAGTCTTGGCAATCATGCATCCTGAGGGCCTGGCAGGAGTAGCAGGAGGACTGGACTCTGGTAAGTCAACTCTATTACTATCACCCCCCCACCTGTATGCCATCACATACCCCCCCCTCACCCTCACTCCCATCACTCCACCATCTCCCACACACCCCACCATCACATCTCACCCATCCAGATGCCAAGCCCTGCATGCACCACCAATGCATGGACACCACTCACAGCCCTGCATGGACACTTATCACTAAAGCATGCACACTAGAGAGAATCAGCTAGCCAACCACATACCAACTCACACAAGTGAAAGCTGCCAGGGCGAATACAACCAAAGAGGGCAACCCACTGGTGCACAATATGTCACACACAGAAACAATAACATGCATTTACATCCCCACAGATACCCCAGCCAATGTCAGTGGATAAGAGGTGTCAGCAATATCCAGTCCCCCCACAGAAGAGGCCCACAGTGATTACAGAGACTCTGGTCCCCTGGATCTGGGTGACGAACCTGGCCCATCAGGGACCTCTGGACAGTTGGTTACCCAGGCACAGTCACACACCACCAAAGAGCCTCCCCCTCAGGAAACACCACACAGCACCCACCCAGCGTACCCATACCTCTGTCCCCAGGACACGTCAATCAGCATTGTGTCCCCCACAACAGGGACCCCAGGGCACACCTCATAACCAAGACAATCAGGGACCAGGGGTCAGTGGGCACACGGTTCAGGGGACAGAGGCACAGGACAAAAAGGAAAATGGGAGGAGTGCTGTGCGCCAGGGGGAGGACAAGCCCAGGGAACCAACTCTGAAGGAGGTACTCACTGAGATCCTGGTAGCATACCAACATTCCCAGGATACGCTGGGCCAGATCCTGGCCAACGTGCAGGAGAACAGGCGGCTGCAGGAGGGACAGTACCAGGGGATCAAGGAGGACTTGCAGGCCATTAACACCAGCCTGGCCTCCATTGCAGGGGTGCTGGCAGACATGGCCAACATTATGAGGGATGCAGTCTCACAATAGCGGGCCTCTGTCACTAGCCAGACATCTGAACTGCCTCCCACCTCCGCTGCTGCTAGTTGACAGGACCAACAGGCCATCAGCACCCCTCCCCCTGCAAAAGGTGATCCCTCCTGCAAATGTTCCCTGCGATCCAGGCAGAAGCCAGAGACTATTGCCAAGACCCTGCTAGGAAATGAGACTCTCCTGATTGTCACCCTTGTGTCCCACTCTGTCACCCTGTCCACCTTGAACTGCTATTGCTCCCCTTCCAATGTCACCATGGACAACGTACCTGTGCTACAAACAGACTGGAACTATACCCTGGACTTCCTCCATCACCCCCCTATCCCAATACACTTGCCCCACTCCTCCTTAGTGCTTCAATAAATACCCTTTGATTAAATACAAGTATGGAGTATGTCAAATGATTTAAGTATGTATTTGTTTAACCAGGTTCAAACATTGCAATTCAACTGTACAGTAATGTTCACATAGGAAAGACCTGTAGTTGGCTGCAGTGATCACACAAGGAGCGATAGCGGGCACCAACATCTGAAAAATGAGTTGCCAGAGGGTATAGTGAATGGGCATAGAAGTGGGAAATAACAGCATGCCAGTGACAAAGATAAACAAGAAAATGGCAATGAAATGTGAAGTAACACTGTCCTACCTGTGTGTCATTGGAAGTACTGTTGAATCACTGCTGTTCTGTTGTCCTCATCCTCATCCTCTGCCTCCTCATCCTCACTGTCCACAGGGTCCACTGCTGCCACACGGCCATCTCCAGCCTCCTCCTCCTGCAGTAAAGGCACATGGCGTCTCAAGGCAAGGTTGTGCAACATGCAGCTTGCTACAATTATCTGGCAGACCTTCTTGGGTGAGTAGCACAGGGATCCACCTGTTAGATGAAGGTACCGAAACGTGGCCTTCAGGAGGCCAAAGGTACATTCTATAATCCTTCTTGAACGCCTATGTGCCTCATTGTAATGTCCTTTTGCCCTTGTCCTGGGATTCCTCACACGGGTCAGTAGCCATGATAGGTTGGGGTAACTAGAGTCACCTGAAAATATCGAGGAAGAACATTTAGCCACACACTATTCCATATGGCCCACACCATACCCATACACCAACATCCACTGGGTGGGAACCAGGGCTCACATATTAGCCACACCCTCTGTAGTTGGGCCATCACATTTGGGATGCTGCTATGCCTCAGGATTAAGGCATCATGCATAGAGTCAGGATACTTATCATTGACCTGGAAGATGTACTGGCCCGCTAGGCACACCATCTGGACATCCATGGAATGAAAACTCTTTTGATTTCTTAACACCTGTTCCTTTTGCCGGGGGGGGTGGGGAGGAGACAAATGCAATATGTGTTCCATCAATTGCCCCAATGATGGGGATATGTCCCATTGCATAGAAGTCAGCGTTCACTGTGGCCAAATCCTCCATCTGGGGGAAAATAATGTAGCTGCACATGTGTTTAATCAGGGCAGACAACACTCTGGTCAGCACTATTGAGAACATTGGCTGTGACATTCCTGCTACCAAGCCCACTGTCACTTGGAAAGAACCAGTTGCCAAGAAATGGAGCACAGATAAGACTTGCACAAGAAGTTGGATCCCAGTGGGGTGACAGGTAGCAGATTTAAGGTCAGGCTCCAAGTGGGCACACAGCTCCGTGATTATGGCCCTGTCAAGTCTAAAGGTGAGGATAATGTGCCTGTCCTCCATTGTTGCCAAGTCTACCAGGGGTAGGTACACGGGGCTATGTCTCCATCTCCTATTCATCTGCAGCGGTAGCAATCTATGGGGCAAAGATGAGGAGCAGGTCACAAACTGTACATTGTAGCCACACCAGTACAATGCATGATGTTAATTTTTAATGTAGAAGTGGCATTTATCCTGTATGTCCAACTGTGAACTGACGCAGTTATAATCCTCAGCGGAGTTGGAGAGACTGGTGGATGAGGTCCTACCCCATTACGGACTGCTGTATGGGCCTCCAAACCAACAGGTGAGTACACTGTGAGCACGATGCATGGGGCATGAATGCATGGAGTGGTGTGTGTGAAGGCCTTCTGTAGGGGTGTTGGTGGATGGCCCCTGGGCGGTGGGCAGCTTGTGTGCTGGGCCCTGTGTGTGCAAATGGCGATGTGAAGGGGTATGGTGGGCCATAAGTGTAACAGGCAGGACGGTCTGACTAAGGCCTTTCCCTGTGTGTATTTCTCTGCAGGTCAGCGGCCATCAAAATAAGGATATATGGCGTGCCATCGCCAAGGATGTGTGGGCCCTGGGAGTCTACGGCAGGCAGAGCACCCACTGTCGGAAACAGTGGGAGGACCTGAGACGCTGGGCATGGAAGACAGCAGAGGCCCAGCTGGGGATGGCCTCCCAACGAGGAAGGGGTGCCCGTCGAACTCTGACCCCCTGATGGCCCACATACTGGCGGTGGCGTGTCCGGAGCTGAATGGGCACTTGAGGGCATCACAGCAGCCACAAGAGGGTGAGTACAGTTCCCATCATTACAGCTTGCACATGGTAGGGGGTACCCGGGTGGGGGATGTATGTCAGTGGATGTCCCTAGCCCAGGCCTGACATTGCAGAATAGATCCCATGTTGGGCAGGGTTCTGAAGTGATATTTCTGCTACCTAGCTTGTAGGCATCCACTACTGGGCAGGGCTCTGTGGGTCCCAGGTGTGCTGCAGTTGGTGGTATGTGTCCCTCCTCATGCCCTGGTGGCTAGCATTATTACTGGTTGTGCATTGCATAGTGCACAGGGCTGTTCCCTGTGTGTGAGGGTGCTATGTACGCCAACGGTGGTGTTGGTGCAGCCATTGACCCAGTGTATCCTTTATGTCTCCCCCCCTTTTTGTTTTGTCATCCTGTCCTTATGTGCATTAGCATCATCTGGCAGAGGAGCAGAGGCACCGGTGACGGAGGGTGCTGCATCTCACAGGACCCAGGAGGCAGAGTCCACTGACAGTGAGGGCACCAGTGGGACAGAGGGCGAGGGGAGCACCACGGCGGAGACTGGAGGGGACAGTTCGGACACAGATACCTCCTCCGATGGAACCTCCCTGGTGGAGGCGGACACTTCTGTGACCACCCCAGCTACAGGTACAGCCGCCACCCCTGTACCAGAACCGCCATCCCAGCAGCCCCTCAGCGAGTTGCCCGGGCCAGCTCACCCAGGAGGGTGGGCATCTCCTTCACCCCAGGCACCTCATGCCCTGCCCCAGTGAGCCTTGCTGCCGTGAGTGAGGTGGCTATTGACCTCCTGTGATCCATCTCTGTAGGGCAGTCAACCACTGTGAATGCCATCCAGGGGCTGGCAGCCCAAATGCAACAGACCAATGTATTCCTGGAGGGCATTGACACTGGCTTGGCAGCCTAACAGAGATCAATCCAGGCTCTGGCCTCCTCTCTGATGGCAGCTCAGCCACCCAGTCCACATGCCCAGTAGTCACCACATCCACTCATGGTGGGAAAGGATCTAGGGCACATGTCCTAAGGGTGAAGGATCCTGCCCCAGCTGCTGCTAGGAAGAGCAAGGAGCCTGTTCCAGCTGCTGCCCTGAAGGGCAAGGTGCTATCCCCAGCTGCTGCCAGGAAGGGCAATGCACCTGCCCCAAGTGCTGCCCTGAAGGGCAAGACGCCATCCCCAGCTGCTGCCAAGAAGAGCGTGCCATCCCCAGCTGCTGCCAAGAAGAGCAAAGAGCCATCCCAAGCTGCTGCCAAGAAGAGCAAGGAGCCATCCCCAGCTGCTGCCAGGAAGGGCAAGGGGCCTGCACCAGCAGGCAGGAAGGACAAGGGGCCTGGTGCTGGGACTCAGTCAGAGCCCCCACCACCAACCATGGTTGTGCAACCATCTGAGACTGCAGGGAATGGGCTAGAGTCTCCCCCCACCACCACCACCACCAGCAGCAGCACCACCACCACCAGCAGGGTGCAGCCGTCCGAGGCTGCAGGGGATGGGCTGGAGCTTCCCCCCACCACCAGCAGCAGCAGCACCAGCAGTGGACAGCCATCCAAGGCTGCAGGGGATGGGCTGGAGCCTCCCCCCACCGCCACCAGCAGCATCAGCAGCACCACCACTGAGCATCCGTCACCGCCAGTGAATGGTTTGTAGTCCTGCCTCCATTGGCTGTTGTGCGGCCTACCCCCTGCAAATCCTGTGGGAATGACACCCAGATGAGAGACTGTGACCTTGCACTCACCAGGATCTGAAGCACAGGGCACAATGCCCCCTCCAGAACTAGTGCGTATGACACCCACTCACCCCATCCTCCCCAGGAACAAAAGCACAGGGCACGATGCCCCCTCCAGAACCACTGGGTATGACACCCACTCACCCCATCCTCCCCAGGAACAAGAGCACAGGGCATGATGCCCCCTCCAGAACCAGTGGGTATGACACCCACTCACCCCATCCTCCCCATAATGTGAAGCCCAGGGCACGATGCCCCCTCCAGAACCAGTGGATATGATACCCACTCACCCCATCCTCCCCAGGAACAAGAGCACAGGGCACGATGCCCTCCAGAACCAGTGGACATTACACCCACTCACCCCATCCTCCCCAGGAACAAGGGCAAAGGGCACGATGCCCTCTCCAGAACCAGTGGGCAAGACACCCACTTGAAAGACTGTGGCCTTGTACTCCTCAGGACCAAGCACAGGGAATGTTGCCCCCTCCAGAGCATGTGGGCAAGTCACCCATTTGAGAGACTGTGGCCTTGCACTCTCCAGGACCAAGCACAGGGCATGTTGCCCCCTACAGAGCATGTGGGAAAGTCACCCACTTGAGAGACTGTGGCCGTGCACTCCCCAGGACCAAGCACAGGGCATGTTGCCCCCTCCAGAATCAGTGGGCAAGACACCCACTTGAGAGACTGTGGCCTTGCACTCCCAAGGACGGAGCACAGGGCATGTTGCCCCGTCCAGGACCAGGGGTGTTGTACCATCTGCCGGCCAAAGTGCCCCCGTCCTCCTGAGGTGCCTGCCTATTTTCCAACTGATGCCCCTGCAGTGTTCTCTCCATGTTGCTGCAGGAGACAAGTGGGGCCTTGGACTTTGTCATGTGGCCCTGTGGCTCACGCACATTGAGGACTGGGCAGTGTCCCTTGAACTGTACATATGTATATACCATTAGATTGAATGTTCGTATTTCTACTGTATTTATATTATTATACTCACTTTCATCTAGTCGTGTTATCCTTGCATTATTCCTGAGGGGTACGGGGTCAATATGTTTTCTTACTGTATCTGATTGTGTGTATGGTGTTGGGGGTGTGTGTTAGTGCGGGTGTGTGTCACTCTCTTTTTCCTTCCCACCTCCCCTGTGTGCTAGGTGGCTGTACTCACCGTGGTCATCTTCGCTGTTGTTGGTGTTCGTGGTGGAGCAGGACGTAGAATATCATAGGGAATATCTTAGGTTCGGGCTCCATGGCGGAGTGGTTGTTCCCTGTGTCTCCAAAGGTGAGTCCTTTCCCTTCTGTGCAGTGTTCCCGCCAGGCTTTTGCTGCCGTTGTAACCACCCCGGAAAAGGTGTTTTTTCCTGTCTCGTGATATGGTTGGCGGAATTGACTTCCGCCTGGCTGTAGGCAGCTAACGCTGTGGTGCCTGTTGTTTCTGCCCTGGCGGTCGGTGTGATAAAGTGGCTGTCTATGGGAGTTCTCACAGCCATGGTCATAATTTGGCGGTAATTACCGCCAGTATGTTGGCGGTATTACCGCCACTTTATCACCGACCGCCAGGGATGTAATGAGTGCCTAAATATTGGGGATACTAGGATTAGCGAGAAGGCCCTCCTGTTATAAGTAGATTCCTCAAGACGCTGTACAACCTGGATTACAGAAAAACATCTATTGAGTTGGCCAACTTTCAACAGAGACAAGATGCACCACAGTGGGAAGAGGTACGAATTGATTTTACAGAATGGTAAAATAAAATAATAAACAAAGTAGTTCAATGACTAAAGGTGGAGTTAAACACCAATAAGCAACAACTAAAGAAGGGCCCAGGCTGAAATAAGAAAAGAAAATATGTTTTTGATGGGAATTGCAGGACACTAACAAGCCAGATAAGCGAAGAAAAGAAATGACTTATGATAAAATATGACTGAGACAAACACTCTTCTCAGTACTAAAAGGAGTTATTTAAAAAATATGTAAATAATAAGGAAAGGATTCATAAGGAGAACTGCTGGAAAAATATGTTGGAAGTAATAAAACAAAAATGTAAAAAAGGTTCCGCCAATTGGTGCAACAAGGATCAGGAAAGGTAGTTGGGAAAATTAGGTACCTAGTAGAAGAAGACACATTAGTGACTTATCAAGAAGAAATGTATTGTGCTAGATGTGGGGAAGAGCAAAGCCTGAAAACATTTATAATAGATCATGAAATTGGAATACAG
The DNA here is from genome assembly GCF_031143425.1 of Pleurodeles waltl. Lineage (NCBI taxonomy): Eukaryota > Metazoa > Chordata > Amphibia > Caudata > Salamandridae > Pleurodeles > Pleurodeles waltl. The sequence goes on along the minus strand of NC_090448.1, from coordinate 723,414,252 downwards.
TGCTCCTTAAAGAGCATTAAAGACACCATACTGCCATTAAGACTAACTAGAGCGGTAGGACTAGATAATTTACCAGTCATAATTAAAACAAATGCTGAAAGGTGGGCAAAATTCTACTATTTGGCGTTTCATAGAATATATATATATTTTTTCAAAAGACTTTGGGCCTGATTCTGACCCTGGCGGTTGACTACCGCCAGGGCAGAGTGCCGCGGATGCACCGCCAACAGGCTGGCGGTGCATCCATGGGCATTCTGACCGCGGCGGTACAGCCGCGGTCAGAAACGGGAAACCGGCAGTGTCCTGCGGGTTTCCCGCTGCCCTAGGGAATCCTCCACGGCGGCACTGCAAGCAGCGCCGCCATGGGGATTCCGACCCCCTTACCGCCATCCTGTTCCTGGCGGTTTTCACCGCCAGGAACAGGATGGCGGTAACGGGTGTCGTGGGGCCCCTGGGGGCCCCTGCAGTGCCCATGCCAATGGCATGGGCACTGCAGGGGCCCCCTAACAGGGCCCCACTAAGAAAATTGCGACGGGTGCAACTGCACCCGTCGCACCCTTCCCACTCCGCCGGCTCCATTCGGAGCCGGCATCCTCGTGGGAAGGGATTTCCCGCTGGGCGGGCGGGCAGCCTTCTGGCGGTCGCCCGCCCGCCCAGCGGGAAACTCAAAATAACCGCGGCGGTCTTTTGACAGCGCAGCGGTATTCTGGCGGTTCCCGCTTGGCGGGCGGCTCCCGCCGCCCGCCAAGCTCAGAATCACCCCCTTTATTCTGGCCATGAGAGCCATAAAGGTACATAGCAAAACACACAATAAATACATAAATAAATTTATAAAAATATGAAACTGTAAAAGCTATAGAACATTTATAAAAGAATAAAACCTGAGTGCTCTTCCTGAGCATTTTCAATACATAATTGCTAAAACCCATAATATAGCTGCAAATAAAAGTTTTGCTCTAAGAACCCAACTTGCCCCAGCGATAACCAATGCCGAGCGAGTGTCTTATCTGAGAATTTGAATAGCAACAAGGGAGCTGCGAACTCCCAGCAATCTGCAGGCAGGAGTGAACCATTTGCTGTGAGTGGTTGCAAAGGCAGGACAAACAAATAAAACATGAGGAAGTTTTAGATTTTTGATAGGGGCATTGCAAGCTTGACAAGTGGTTGTCCCCTCAGATGACCAACGACTGGTGAATGATCTTAATGGCAAGGTTCCTACAAGAAACTGGAAGTACAAGTTCTGGAGGGGGCAACATGACCTGTGCTTGGTCCTGGGGAGTGCAAGGCCACAGTCTCTCAAGGGGGTGACTTGCCCACATGCTCCGGAGGGGGCAGCATTCACGGTGCTTGGTCCTGGGGAGTGCAAGGCCACAGTCTCTTAAGTGGGTGACTTGCCCACTGGTTCTGGAGGGGGCAGCATGCCCTGTGCTTGGTCCTGTGGATTGCAAGGCCACAGTCTCTCAAGTGGGTGACTTCCCCACTAGTTCTGGAGGGGGCATCATGCTCTGTGCTCTTGATCCTGCGGAGGCTGGGGTTGGTGGGTGTCTTACCCAATGGTTCTGGAGGGGGCATCGTGCCCTGTGCTCTTGATCCTGGGGAGGCTGGGGTTGGTGGGTGTCTTACCCACTGGTTCTGGAGGGGGCATCGTGCCCTGTGCTCTTGATCCTGGGGAGGCTGGGGTTGGTGGGTGTCTTACCCACTAGTTCTGGAGGGGGCATTGTGTCCTGTGCTCTTTATCCTGGGGAGGCTGGGGTTGGTGTGTGTCTTACCCACTGGTTCTGGAGGGTGGGTGTCTTACCCGCTGGTTCTACAGCCTCCTCACTCAGGGCAGCAGGGCTCACTGGGGCAGGGCCTGAGGTGCCTGGGGCAAAGGGGATGCCCACCCTCCTGGTTGTTCAGGCAACTCACTATGCGGTTGCCGGGATGGCAGTGCTGGTGTGGGAGGTGGCAGCTGTAGCTGGGGTCACAGAGGTGTCCGCCACCACCAGGGAGCTTCCATCTGAGGAGGTATCTGTATCAGAACTGTCCCCTCCAGTCCCCGCCATGGTGCTCCCCTCACCCTCCACTGGTGCCCTCAGTGTCGGTGGACTCTGCCTCCTGGGTCCTGTGGGATGCACCTCCCTCCACCGCCAGTGCCTCTGCTCCTCCGCCAGAGGATGCTGATGCACATAAGGACAGGATGACAAAACAAAAAGGGGGGAATAGAGACAAAGGATACACTTGGTCAGTCGCTGCACCAACACCACAGTTGGCGTACACAGCACCCTCACACACTGAGAACAGCCCTACGCACAATGCATTGCACTACCAGTGATATTGCTAGCCACCAAGGCATGGGGAGGGGCACACACCACCAAATGCATCACACCTGGGACCCACGCAGCCCTGACCAGTAGTGGATGCCTATGAGCTAGGTAGGATTATCCCTTCAGATGCTACCAGGGGACCTATTCTGCAATGTCAGGCCTGGCCTAGGGGCACCCACTGACACACATTCCCCACCCAGATACCACCCTACCATGCATAAGTTGTAATGATGGGCACTGTACTCACCCCCTTGTGGCTGCTGTGATGCCCTCATGTGCCCATCCAGCTCAGCATAGGCCACGCCAGCATGTGGGTCATCAGGCGGGTCAGGGTTCGACGGGCACCCCTTCCTCTTTGGAAGCCCATCCCCAGCTGGACATCCACCATCTTCCGTGCCCAGCGTCTCAGGTCCTCCCACCGTTTCCGACAGTGTGTGCTCTGCCTGCCGTAGACCCCCACGGTCCGCACGTACTTGACGATGGCACGCCACATACCCTTCTTTTAATGGGCGCTGACCTGCAGAGATAATACACACAGGAAAATAGAATCAGTCAGACAGTCCTGCCTGTTACACTTTTGGCCCACCACACCCCTTCAAATCACCATTTACACACACATGGCCCATACACCTGTCCATAGTGGGGTAGGCCCCATCCACCAGTCTCTCCAACTCCGCCGAGGTAAAGGCAGTGGCCCGTTCCCCAGTCACACAGGCCATGGTAGGGTGCAGAACAGGTCACAGAAGATTATGCCGTGCAGGTCTTCTCCTGTTGAAGGTCAGGTAGGAAGTGAGTGATCAGATAGAGAATGGCGGTCACGTCTGTGGCAGTGCATACCGTCACCGCCGGCATACATCACCATTGGCCACTGTACCCCATAGGGCCCAATGTTAACCAATGAGGAGTTGCACGGCGGTTCCCGACAGCATCCCACAACGTCGCAAAAAGTCAGCGGAATTACCTCACTTCCACCTGTCCCTCCTCAAAGGACAGGCGGACGCCATTTCAGGGGGAGGCAGGCCCTTGATAATAACTGCATCACTGTTAAAATTTAGACACACAGGACAATTCTCACTGACCCATTACAAATTGACAGCATGCGTTGTACTGTTGTAGCCCCATTGTTCAGTTTGTGACAGGCTCCTCACTCTTTTGTCCCTTAGATTGCTACCGCTGTGGATGAATAGGAAATGGAGACATACCCTGGTGTACAAACGCCTGGTGGACTTGGCAACAATGGAGGACAGGCACATTTTCCTGACCTATAGACTTGACAGGGCCACAATCACAGAGCTGTGTGCCCAACTGGAGCCTGACCTGATATCTGCTTTCCGTCACCCCACTGGGATCCCCCCTCTTGTGCAAATTCTATCAGTGCTCCATTTCCTGGCAACTGTTTTTTTCCAAGTGACAATGGGCTTGGCAGCAGGAATGTCACAGCCAATGTTCTCAATAGTGCTCACAAGAGTGTTTGTCTGCCCTGATTAAACACATGTGCAGCTACATTGTTTTCCCCCAGGTGGAGGATTTGTCCACAGTGAAGGATGACTTCTATGCAATGGGACATATCCCCAACATAAGTGGGGCAACTGATGGAGCACATATTACATTTGTCCCCCCATCAAAATGAACAGGTGTTCAAAAATCGTAAGAGTTTCCACTCTATGAATGTACAGATGGTGTGCTTGGCAGACCAGTACGTCTCCCATGTCAGTGCTATGTATCCTGGGTCAGTGCATGATGCCTTTATCCTGAGGAATAGCAGCATCCCAAATGTGATGGGCCCACTACAGAGGCACAGAGTCTGGCTAATAGGTGAGCCCTGGTCCCACCGGTATTGTATGGGCCATATGGGATAGTGTGTGGCTAAATGTTGTCCCTCAAAATTTGCAGGTGACTCTGGTCACCGCATCCTCTCATGGCTACTGACCCCTGTGAGGAATGCCAGGACAAGGGCAGAAGAATGTTACAATGAGGCACATGGGCGAACCAGAAGGATAATAGAAAGGACCTTTGGCCTCCTGAAGGCCAGGTTTTGGTGCCTCCATCTAACAGGTGGATCCCTGTGCTACTCACCCAAGAAGGTCTGCCAGATAATAGTGGCATGCTGCATGTTGCACAACTTTCCCCTGAGATGCCATGTACCTTTTCTGCAGGCGAAGGAGGCTGGAGATGTCCGTGTGACAGCAGTGGACCCTGTGGGCAGTGAGGATGAGGAGGCAGAGGATGAGGATGAGGAAAATAGAACAGCAGTCATGCGACAATATTTCCAATGACACACAGGTAAGACAGTGTTACTTCACATTTCATTGTCCTTATTTTGAAATACTTTGGCACTGGCATGCTGTTATTTCCCACTTCAATTCCCACTTACTGTACCCTTTGGCAATTCATTTTAAAGATGTTGGTGCCCCACTATAGCTCCTGGTGTGATCATTGCTGCCAACTATACGTCTTTCTTATGTGCTAATTTACTGTACAGTTGAATTGCAATGTTTGTACCTGGTTAAACATAGATATACTTGGAAAATGTGACATACTCCATACTTGTATTTTTTACAAGGGTGTTTATGGAAGTGCTAAGAAGAAGAGGAGCAAGTGCAATGGGCTGGGGTGATGACGGAGGAAAGTCCAGGGTATTGTTCCAGTCGATTTGTAGCACAGATGCATTGCCCAAGGGAACAGAGGAAGGGGAGCAATGGGAGTTCAAGGTGGACAGGGTGACAGAGTGGGACACAAGGGTGACAATCAGGAGAGTCTCATATCCTGGCGGGGGTCTTGGCAATAGTCTCTGGCCACCGGGGTGGTTCTTCTTCTGCAGGGGGAGGGGTGCTTGTGGCCTGTTAGTCCTGTGGTGGGGCCTCCAGGCGACTAGCGGCAGTGGAGGTGGAAGGCAGTTCAGAGGTCTGGCTAGTGGCAGGGGCCCAATGTTGTGAGACGGCCTCCCTCATAATGTTGGCCATGTCTGCCAGCACCCCTGCTATGGAGACCAGGGTGGTGTTGATGGCCTGCAAGACCTCCCTGATCCCCTGGTACTGTCCCTCCTGCAGCCACCTGTTCTCCGGCACATTGTCTAGGATCTGGCCCATCGTGTCCTGGGAATGTTGGTATGCTCCCAGGATTTCTGCTAGTGCCTACTTGAGAGTCAGTTCCCTGGGCCTGTCCCCCCACTGGTGCACAGCAGTCCTCCCAATTTCCCTGTTGTCCTGTGCCTCTGTCCCCTGAACCATGTGCCCACTGCCACTGACCCCAGGTCCTGATTGTCTTGGGCATGAGGTGTGCTCTGGGGTCCCTGTAGAGGTGGACACACTGCTGATTGACGTGTCCTGGGGACAGTGGTATGGGTATGCTGGGTGGGTGCTTTGGTGGTGTTTCCAGATGGGGGAGGCTCTGTGGTGGTGTGTGACTGGGCTTGGGTAACCGACTCTCTGGAGGTCCCTGATGGGCCATGTTGGTCATCCAGATACAGGCGACCAGAGTTGCTGTCATCACTGTGGGACTCTTCAGTTGGGTGACTAGATATTGCTGCCACCTCCTCTCCGGTGATATTGGCTGGGATACCTGTGGGGATGTAAATACTGTGTGATTGTTTTTGTGTGTGACATATTGTGCATCAGTGGGTTGGCCTCTTTGGTTGTTTTTGCCCTGGCAGCTTTAACTTGTGTATGTTGGTATGTGGTGGGCTAGCTGATTCTCTCTAGTGTGCATGCAGGGCTGTGAGTGATGTCCATGCATTGTTAGGGAATGCAAGGCTTGGCATTGGAATGAGTGAGATGTGATGGTGGGGGGTTTGGGAGGTGGTGGAGTGATGAGAGTGAGGGTGAGGGTGGGGGCATGTGATGGCATGCAGGTAGGGGGGTGATAGTAGTATAGAGTTGACTCACCAGAATCCAGTCCTGCTCCTACTCCGGCCATGCCCTCAGGATGCATGATTGTCAAGACTTGCTCCTCCCATACTGTTAGTTGTGGGGGAGGAGGTGGGGGTCCACCTCCAGTCCTCTGTACAGCGAGTTGGTGTCTTGCTGCAATGGAACGCACCTTCCCCCGTAGGTCGTTCCACCTCTTCCTGATGTCATCTCTTGTTCTTGGGTGCTGTCCCACAGCGTTGACCCTGTCCATGGTCCTCTGCCTTAGCTCCATCTTCCTAGCTATCGATATCGGCAGCACCTGTGCTCCAAATAGCTGTGGCTCTACCCTGATGATTTCCTCCACCATGACCCTTAGCTCCTCCTCTGAGAATCGGGGGTGTCTTTGTGGTGCAATGGTTGTTGTGTGAGGTGTGTAGGTGAGAGTGTGTAGGGTAATGTTTTGGGGTGTGTGATGTTGGGTGCGTGAGTGTTGTATAGGTGTGAGTAGTGTGTGGCTCTAGTTGTGTCTGTGGTCTTGCTGTCTCTCTCTGGTGGCAATTGTTTGAAATGGTAAAGGGTTGTGGGTAATATGGGGGTGTGTTTTATAGTGGTGTGGGTGTGGTGTGTGTATGGGTGTCAGGTGTGTGTAGTTTGAATTGTCCAATGTGGTGTAGTTTTGTATGTATGTGTGTATTTTGAGTGTGGCGGTATGTACCGCCAGTAGTTCACCACCGTTGAATGTCTGGTGTGGTGATTTATGGGTCATAATGCGGTGGGCGCTGTTCTGTTGGTGTAAGGGTCTGGGTTTTGATACCGCCAGTATACCACTGACCTTTGGTGTGGCAGAATTGTGTATGTGGCTGAATAGTGACGGATTGGTGTGTGTGTGTCATAATATGGTGAGCGGATATCTGCGGCGGTATGTTGGCGGCAGTCAGCATGGCGGTAAGTGGGATTTACCACCAATGTCACAATGAGGGCCTATATAATATGAGGTTACTTTTGACAGTGATGGAATTGCATGCAGTAAGGTTAATATATTCCCCCGGTTCAAGATGTCTTGTGAACCTCTCGACTTGTATGTGGGGGTAAAAATTATTTTACTTGATAAAGTCAAACATTCGGTACCAAAGTTCCAGTCCTTCCTTTCTGTTGATTTTCTGACTTGACTGGTACTCACAGTTCCTATAACCTTCTTTTGATCTCCTTCGTCACTATAGTCCAATACTTGGCACATCAATCTTTTCCCTTCACCCTCTTTACTTCTGAGACATTTACATTTGTATTTGGAAGCCGCAATTTCACCTCTTTGTTATTCATAAGACCAAATATCTGCTGGTTTTGATAATTGTTACCTGTAGTTCCTAAGGCTTCCACACTATTAGATCCTTCAACCTGCTGCTGTTTTCGGTCCCAGGTCCTCTGTTTAGAGACTACATTATTCTTGTTGTTTGGAGTCGTTGCTGTAGGAGACTGATTTGCCTTTTACAAGCTTTGTGCCCTAAGTTAGAGGCATTGCTGTTGGAGACTGATCTGACTACATTAAACTTTTTGCAGAATTGGTGCCCCTAATTATTTTACAGTTGCCGTCTTTCCAGCATTATCATCACCGTCCTTCTCCTGCTTTTGAAATATTGGGAAGAGTTTTATACGTTCCATCTCTGGTGGCACCTTTTCCAATGTCATCTCTCCATTTTTTTCTGTCTTTTGCCTCACATTTAGGACCTCTAACCTTGCTGAGCTTATTTGTTGCTTGTTTCTGGCTTTACACAGTTTTTTCTCCATTTTTTTGTCATTCTCTGTTCTAATGGACCGTTTATTACTTGCACATAAGGTGCACTGAACTTTTCCAGACCTTCTACTTTAACATCCCTCTTATTGTTCTCACTGCTTCCCATATCATGATACTCCTTCCTCTAGTGAGGCTTTTGGTTGCATCTTCTTTTTCTTCCCTTTTTACTTCATTATCTTCAACAACTTTTCTGTACTCTCTCTTAGGACTACAGCACTTATTCCATTCCTCCTGTATTTTTTCATTTACTACAGGATTATTAATTTTTAGGTCCTCTGTTATAGTACTTAGCATCTCAGGAATTTGCTTCAATTTGTCCACTACTGGGGCACACTTACATTCAAAATTTGCTGTTGCTGCCAGGGTCTGTGCTCACATGATCAGATGATTTAGGTCCGCAAGTCTCTGATCAATACCTGATATCGAGGTTGCCATTATATTCAGTAGGTCTATCTGGACTTCCATTTTATTTGATTGATATGTCAGTGCTTCGAGAGTCAATTGCGATGTTTTAAACATAATTTCCCACACATTTATTATGTTAGCTTTAGGCCCTCTCTCATTTTGATGGTCCATAGGCTCTTTCTGGATATCATATGTGGCCTGCTTCTCCTGTTGAATTTGTTTTGCTAGTGAGAATTTTGGGGGCGCTTCAATATTTTTCCTTACTAGGTTGTTGCCTTCCATTTCTCCTCCAATTATAACTGTTATATCTATTTTGTCTGGTTTGATCAAAGGTACCTTTACTTAATTTCATCTTCTAGATTTTTTAAACTATTCTTTAATCCACTTTTCTGCAAGTTCTCTTTCACATCGCCCCTTTGTTCATTCACTTATGCTGGACTGGATCTTACTGGTGTAACTTGTGCTGGAAGTAGATTTGTGTCGTTGGGAGTGGAGAAGATAATTTCCACTGGATCCTTTAAAAAGTCAAATGTTTCAGAAACTTTTAATACTTTCTCAAACATTCTTGTCACAGGTGATATTAGAGATACATTTTCCCATGCAGAGTTTGCCTTTGCTTTTTTTACTCTTTGCCCCATCTGCAATCCTCCCCTCTCACTTGCTCTTGAGCTTACTTGTCTTTCATGCCCAAACCTCATTTTTAGGGCTGGGCTACTATGTTTGAATTGACTTGAATTGACTTGTATTGGGATATTGGGATATTTATCAATATATCAAAGTGTCAATTTGTCAACATCAAAATGTCAACGTGTCAAAGTAGATGATAGCCAATTAAAAGATACACATATATTTTCAAACAGTTCTGCTGTTAGGTGGTACTTTCACAAACCAGCACTTAAGATGATATAGGCTGTTTATTCCGGTCACGGTCAGGGTCACGGCCAACACTAGCACTGTTTAAGACCCAAGCGGAGCATATTGCTGAAACCCCTGCAAAACCTGCAAGCCGCACCGAACACGGGCTGCTTCCGCTGTGTCACAGAGTCACTTTCTGCAGTGACACACCAGACCGTGTGCTCAATGTGCTTAATAAACTTGTTAAAATCAATTTGCCCACAACGTACACTTTATAGTCCTCTTGTCCTTTGAATGATCTTTTCAGTCTTTACTGCCACAACTTCAGGGCCTTATGTGTCTTATTGAGTTTATGCTCCTCCCAACAGGATGGTAGAGGAAATCTTTTATCTTATTACTAATTTTTTTAACTTTTAACTGACGCTGTCGCTCTCCACGTTCTCCACTTTTTCCACACTCTCCTCACAACAACACTCCCCAACCCCCAGCACTTCCCCAAGACTTTGGCCCCAGCCCCAACCCCTTATATATAGCCTGTGCTGTCTCACCGCTTCTGGTTCCTTCCACCTCCAGTTGTTGAGCCGGTGCAAAACTGTCAGTTATGAAGCCAGTTATAGAGCTGAGGCTGAGGGCACTGGCCAAGCTATGCTGGGCTGGTTGGGTTGGATGGGCTTAGGGTGACCACCTGGCATTGAGGCAAATTCTGGATAGGACTGTAAAAAAATTCAGGACAAAGGGTCAAAATTCAGGACAAAAATTCAGGACAAAGGGTCAAAATTCAGGACAAAAATTCAAGAACAAACATCAGTTTTACAGACACACGCAAGAGAGGCCATGCCTCACTATGTTGTCAGTGCATTTATTTACTCTTTTTTAACATAGCACTATTTATTCACTGTGGTATTTTTGTGATTGCCTCCTGGTATGCTACATTCAGGTGTCACATTACGTCCTTGTTCAGTAGTAAATTAATGCCCTTCAGTACTGCTGCAAGCTCATCACCCCTACCCAAATCTACCCAATCTTTCCTGAAGAGAAAGTAACAGCAACATTTTTATTATGGTTCTGAACATTTTAAAATCCCTGGCAAACAGTTTGGGAAACATTAAGGTAATTAACCTTATGCTAGTTTAAACAAATTGAACAAAATCATCTGGCTTACCCCAACCGCCCATGGACTTTCAACTTAACGAGGCAGGGCAGATAGTGTGGGCAACAGTCTCACACCTAATGTCAGGATGTGATGTACCCATAACTTGTCTGTGGTTTCACAGCACTAGAGTGTATGTCCGGGACTCTACATTTATCTCAGAAATGGGAGCCCGGACTACCAATCAAAGATAATAAAAGAGGAGGATGAAATCGAGAGCAAATGGGAGATCCACGGCAAGTAATTCAAAGGGTTGTTGCCAAGAACTGGGTAAATAAGGAAGAGAAGTACAAGGTGGGACAATTCCTAAAATCAGACAAGATGGGTCCACCAAGACTATTCAAAGGTATTGGGAACCTGGGGAGTTGTCTCTGCACACAGGAGCGAAACAGAAGGGGCACTGTCAAGTGGTTGAACAAGCAACACCCATCCACCTTGGCAAACTCTTCTGATGCAATGGTCCGCTGTTAGTGCTTTTGAAGGGTGAGCAGGGGGCAGACCCCTTGCAAGGTTGTGCAAGGCAATTGCCCGCTTTGTCCATGTCTTTATATGGTTTTTAAATTGAGCAAAAGCCAAACTAGAGATCTGGGTTATCCCTAAGTGTCAAGTACACATAAAATCTTCAAAATATTTGGGATGTAAATTGCACAAACACAATTTACAAATTTTAAAATGTAATTAGTGTTTCTTTGACATATGGCACTTTTTTTGCCTTTATATACATTTAGATCTCAGATTTAACTGGGAACCAGTTAACTTTTGATACCTAATGATTAATATCTACCATTCCTACACTGATTTCCAGGAAGAAAATCTCGGCAGAGCGAACGGTCCCTCCATCCCAGTTGGCTTTTTGGTCTTCTCTTCTGCTTTCTGTAGAGGCCATGTGGCACTAGTGAAGATGGTGTGCTACCCCAATGATAGTATTATTTTGCAAACCTTCCTCTGCTCGTCCTTCATTCCTTCTTCAGACAGGCCACACATCTGATTTGGTCACTGCGGCGCCATCAGGAGCTCTTTCCACTCTAAAGCTAACTGTGACTGCGGGTGGATTAGGTCTTCTGGACTTAGAATGCTATTATTCAGCTGCACAGGTCCAATGGGTGGCTCGCTGGCTTTCTGCCCACCTCCCTGCATGAGATGGGGTTTACCAGTAAAGACTTTTAAGAAAGGCTTAATGCACTGCTCATTGTTTCCTACTGACCATTCTACGGATCACCATCCAGAGTTATCATGCACAGCTTTCTCTTGCCTTGCCAGAACCTGTACACCACTACACTGACACTCTACTCTGCAACTCTGCACTCTACACCACTCTACTCTATGCCACTGCACTCTAGGCACTATACTCTACTCTACACCACTCTACACCACTCTGCACCACTCTACACCACTGCCACATGAGTCTACTCTGCACTCTGACACTGCACCACTCTGTATTACTGCACTCTCTGCTACTCTATTGTATGCAACACTACTCCACTGCACTCTATGTAACTCTACCCCATGCCACTCTATGCCACTGCACTCTGCACCAATGCACTCTAAACAACTGCACTGTACGCCACTGCCCTCTACTCTGTACCAATGTACTCTACGCCACTGCTCTCTGTGCCACTCTACTCCACTCTACATCACTGCACTGACACTCTACTCTGCAGCGTTCCACTCTCCACCACTGTACTATACACCAATGTACTATGTACTGCTGCATTCTATGCCACTGCACTCTATGCCACTGTACTCTGCATCACTCCACTCTACAGCACTTTGCTCTACTCTGCACCACTCTACACTACGCCACTGCACTCCCTGCAACGTCAGTCTACTCTGCAATCTATTCCACTGCACCACTCTACACTACTGCTCTCTCTGCTACTCCATTGTATGCCACTCTAATCCACTGCACTCTATGCCACTCTACTCTGTCCCACGCCACTCCATGCCGCTAACACACTCTAAACAACTGCACTGTACCCCACTGCACTGTACTTTGCACCACTGGGCTCTACACCACTGCTCCTATGCCACTCTACTCCACTCCACACAACTATGCCACTAACTTTAAGCCATGCTGAACAGCAGCTACTCTGGTGTACAACATTGCTAATGGCTAAAACACATTAGCAAAGCCAATAACTCTTTCGTAGATGAGACCTATTGGCTTTGCCAATGTTTGTTAGTACTATGAGGTACCGAGGTACCTGAAAGAACTGTGAAAAATACAATGACATCATAATAAAGGCTGTTACAAAATGCGCAAATACATTTTGGTTAAATAAAAAAAAATTGCTTCTCAAATACAGATTTGAATAATATACAGTTTATACCTAGTACTAAAAAAATGTATAACACTCCATTAAAACCACACACCCCACAGCTCACTTTGGAACACCATTACAATACCTCTCTAAAAGAAATATCTTTGCCAGCAGAAATGCATAGGCCACCCCCGCAGGGGGCATTGAGGGCCGGCTCCTTAACAGGTCGCCTTGGCCCGGAAGGGACCGGTTAAACCGGTTTGGGGGGGCGCGCACCAAATAGGTGCCAACGCACCCCCCTTCCCCCCAGGAAGGTCTCAGGGGGGTTTGGCCATCCTGTGGCCACCAATTGGGGGGGTTTGCTATTTACAAACCCCCCAATAGAATCAAAGTAGAGGGGGGGGACAGGGGACAGGTAAAGGGATTTAAGCAGCGCATAGAAAGGCAGACATAGAGTCAGCATTCCGCCTACTGCTGGTCCATCCGGACAGTCACCATCTGTTGGGTTTCCAACACAATGGGCAGGTGTTCATAGACAAGGCCATGCCAATGGATTGCGCCATAGCCTGCGCCTACTTCGAGCAATTCAGCACATTTCTGGAATGGGATCTACATAAAAAGCATCCGGGAGGGGGGAAGATGCATTACCTGGACGATTTTCTATTCATAGGGGGGCCCGACGATGGCACCTGCGCCAGCCTACTAGCCGCGTTTAAAACATTGACAAGCGAGTTGGGAGTTCCCCTTGCGCACGAGAAAACAGTGGACCCCGCCACCTCCCTGATATTCCTAGGCATAGCGCTAGATTCAGTGACCGGTACCTCCAGGTTACCCACCGACAAAGTAGCAGACCTGAGAACAGACATTGAGTACCTGTTAGGTAAACAAAAGGCAACCCTGGGGGAAATACAGAGCATGATGGGAAAACTCAATTTTGCCACCAGGGTCATACCAGCAGGCAAAGTATTTGCCAGACGGCTAAGCAGGCTAACAGCAGGATTACGGGAAAAACATCACCACGTAAGACTATGCGGGGGGGTAAAAAGAGACCTCGCCATGTGGCATACTTTTCTAAAAGATTTTAACGGCCGACTCATTTGGAGGGATGGCTGGCTATCTGCCAGCGAGATCGCGCTCTACACAGACGCCGCAGGAGGATGCGGTTTTGGGGCCATCTTAGGCCGGGAATGGTGCGCAGGCAAATGGCCACCAAAGTGGCATGAGTCAGGGATCACCAAAAACATTACATTTCTAGAGCTATTCCCCATCGTGGTGGCTCTGTCGATCTGGACGGCACAGTTGAAGGATCTAAAAATAACATTATGGTCTGACAATCTAAGGGTAGTCATGGCCATCAACAGAGGGTCCGCATCATGCCCCAACACATTGAGGCTTTTAAGGCGCCTGGTCCTCATACAGCTAAAAAGCAATCTGGACATCAGGGCCAGACATGTACAGGGCACAAAGAACTCACGGGCGGACGCCCTTTCTCGTTTCCAGATGGAGAGATTCAGGAGGCTCGTGCCAGAAGGAAGCAGCAAGATGACCCTTTTCCCCCCAGAGCTGTGGGACCTGGCAGACCAGACCTGTCCTTTCTAATCCAGAACGCATTTACAACTGAAACACAACGCAGATATGCCAAGCACGCCAAAACACTCATGGACATTGGGGGGCTCGAGTCTCTTAGCGATCCAGCTGCAACCCGAGCAGCAGCAGAACAATTCATTCTATGGGCATTCAAGCAGGGAAAATCAAAGTCCTGGGCTCAAGCACACTTGGCGGCAGTGGCACATTATTCAAAACTCCAAACAGGCGCAGACCCCACGGCCTCCCACTACATCAAGACAGCGATGAAAGGGTGGAGACGCATCGAGGGCCCCAAAAAAGATACCAGACACCCCATAGATTTTAGCAAACTGACACAGGTAATAGACACGCTGCAAATGATCACGGTTGATCAGTACGAGCTAGTACTGTTCCGCGCAGCATTCATCACAGCTTTCTTTGGGGCTTTGTAGCTATGATTCACCCACAATTTCAATATGGAGTGAAATTGTCAAGCCTTAGTGGCAAAGAGGACTGGGAGCATGAAGAGACGAAAATGCCTAAAGAGTTTCCTGTCACTTACAAAGTCAATGGTGGTCCAGGCTATAAGAGTAGACGAACAGCTTGGAGCTACTTGGCATGTGTAGAAGTGGTTATAGTTTAGGTGCTCTTTGAAAGCAGAGAAGAGCTGCTCTTTGTAAAACCGAGATCATACAGAGTGAGTTGAAATGGGAAAAGGAGTATAGAAAGAATTTAGAAGATATATGGTGAGATTAGAACAGGAAAGTATGCCAAAACCTACAAATAGCCACCTGTCAAGCGAAACTCAGCACTTTAACCAAAAAGTGAGCAGGACAACATGACAGGAGGCATTTATGGGGCAAAACTTCAACCCAATTCTTACAACATTCTTGGCAAAATAAGGAACTGCTCCTATATATAGATGCTTTACCAAACCCTTTCCTTAAACAAAAGGTGTGAAAATTCAGAATCAGACTCAACCTACGCTAGATGAATTTAAATGTGAAGCAAGCTACATTAGATGCCAATGGGAAATGCAGCTGTGGGCCACATGTAAAGTGCAATTGCTTGTATATTCTTTTAGATACTGATGAATCAAAAAGCATTTTAAAGCCAATTTTATTAAACTATGGTATTTTGGAGCTTAGGCAAGTGAATGACCTTTTAACAGAAATGAGACACTTGGATGTGACATGAGAAATAGGAAGATTCTTAGGAGCAGTTAAGGAGTTTTTAAATGATTGCTAATATATGGGTTTTTATGTAAGTTAATGGAGGTCTGTAATTGGTATATCTTTGGGTGTGGAATGATTTTATATTGCACAGTAAGATGTAACATGCTAATTGTATAAACATGGTTTTACTGTTTTTTAAAGACTAAGGTTCAAATAAACAGTTCGTTTTGGCTTAACTTGATTTGTTTACTCATAATTCTCCAGTTACCATGGATAATCTACTCTTGCCTACACCCATCAGATATTGCATTACCCCCGCCCCAGTTTTCCGTAATCTAGAAGTGCTGGTTGATAAAAACCTTTCACTGGTCCCAGGTATTCTCTGTAGTTAGCAGTTGCTACTTTCATTTGAGATCTCTGCGATGGATCTCTCCAGTTGTCTATTTTACTCACAAAGTTATGATCATTATTGCTCTGATTCATTCTTGCCGTAATTATTGCAATCTATTTAGGTTGTTGTAACAAAAATCCACTGAAACCTCAACAAATTCAAAATGCACTAGACCAATTAGTTTCTATTATGTATTAAGATGAAAGGTCATGCCAGGCAGTCTAATATCTAATGTAATATGAACATCATCCTTTCGAGGATAGTATTATCTTGTAGTGAGGAGGCAAATGTGAGGAGAGAGGTGCAGAGTAAAGAGTGTACTTTAGACTGTGTCCCATTCTGCTATTTCAATGGGTCTTACATTGTCCTGTAGTGCATCTGGACTCAATAACAGAAAATCGTGGGAAAAGGAGGTGGATGGTGAAAGGGGAGTGTTTGGGATATCAGTAATGGTATTCAAGATGGCTTGTGAAGTGATGGCATCCTCATGATGAATGGTAATGGTTTTTGCACAGTTTTCAAAGCACAATCCCCATATTAAATTGTGTAACATGACTAGGTCTTCTGTTCTGTAACTAGTGCATTCATGTTTTGCTGGTCTCAGCAGCTCTGAAAAAATCCATGGACCTTGAGAGGGTGTGTTATCGGAATACCAGTGTCAGAGGGAGCAGGTTTTTGCTGTAGAAAGTGTGGTGGCCATTGGCTACACCAATGTGATATTGTATTTTCTAAGTCACTGAAGTCATGAAACATCCCAGGTTTGGCAGATGGTTGCAATGGGTGTTCACAGGTATTGGTAGGAAGTCCCATGCTGCGATTCAGAATGTCAGCAGTCGGGGGCAAAACCAAATGATATGTAATAGAACATAATTAGATGTCCATCAGTGGTCATTTGGGGTCCCTTTATAAACCTTGGAGGAATACCAGTACCAGTGATTCAAGATCTTAAAGATCTTAAAGTATGTGCATTTCAAGCCATCTTCCCTCAGTTTCCAGCCATGTGTTTGTAACAAGGATCTACATTATTTTTCTGAGTACTGTATGTCCAACAGAGCCAGAGTATTTTACTCTTAGGGATAACTGTAGCTGAAGGTACTGCAGAGATTCGTGTAATGTAAAATCCTGCAACTTTGTATTTGTATGCATCTCATTTAGTCATTCATGAGATGAGCGAGGATTCCAAAAGTGAAATTGGAACCTACATTTTCTAATAATTAATCTTTTATTATTTCACAGGGTGCCTCGTGAATATTTATATTAGGGCATTTATGGGACATGGTTCATGAATCCAATATTGCTGTAACAATGAGGGGTATTGTCATCCATTTTAGAACTCTGTTGACATACTGGCCTATAAGGTTAATCAGATTGTTCCAAAAAGATCTTTCAGCAAGGGTCCACATTAGAAGATTAGAGCAGTCAATCAGAAAATACAATAGTTGTGCAATTGGTGAGCTAGATAACATGCATGCTCGTCAGGTAATTGTAATTCCCCAACTGCTGTCACAGTTTCAAGAGTTTGAGTTGGGGTCTTTCACCCACCCATATAAAGTATTTTATTTGATTGGTAATGGGGAGTAACCAGACCATGCCTGGGCCTTTATAGGGACTCCAAATCCTAGGACCCTTTCAGCAGCCCCGGGAAGGGGCAAGGCCAGGAGGCAGGCCAAACCATCAACTGTTAAAAAGTGCCTTCTTCAGTCCCACAGCACAGGAGTAACTAAACCATACTTGTGCCTTTACAGGGACTCCAAGTCCCAGGACCCTTTGCACTGTCCCAGGGGGGATAGTCCAAGAGGAAGGCCAAACTAGCAAGCACCATAAAGCACTGTCTCTCGTCCCACTATGCGGTACGCTACTGGGCAAAGCTCGGGTCGAGGCCGGGCTTATCCATCCGTCATTGCCCAGAAGCAGCTGGGCTGGGCCTCCCCCCGGGTCTATTGTTGAACCTGAGAAACTTTCATGGTGACCCCAGGAACCATACAAAGGTACATTATTGCAATTTTTTTTTAGTTGTATGTCTTAATAATGTTTGCCCTGGTATCTCTACTTTGACACATATAATGTAACAATCACATATAATGGAAAAACGGTGGCGAGTCGCCAAGATAACAAGAAAAAAACTGTCAAGCATGCTGCAAATAATTGTAAGGTTGATGAAATCAAAAAATCCATTGAGGGGGTGGAGAGCATGTTGTGTGATAGCGGGAACCCAACTGGGCAATGCTTCAAACCAAAACAAAATGGCTAGAATCTTTGAAAACAAAAGGAAGAGGGGGCTTACACGGAGGTTGATGTTAAGCGCTATACGAATATTACCAGAAACTGGGATTATGTCAAAGTTAACCTAAAAGACGCTACACTGGTGAAGTGTCTGATTGCGTGTGGGCTTAGGTCAGACCTTTGCCAGAGATCAGAAATCCAATTCAAAAGTTTAGCACCAAGTTACTCTTTACTGAAGGGAAATATGGGTAGTATTGTTAAAGAGGTTTCCATGCCTTCTCAGTTATCTACAAATAATCCACCAGAGTCTGTAGGAGGGTTCTTGTGACTTGGCATGATGAGGGGTAAGATCCTAAGCAAGAAAGTGGCTCTACCCCTACTTCAATTTTCTCAATCTAGCCAAAAGGATAATTACATCATTGATAGACCTGATTGACATCCTGACCAGACTTATATAACGGATTCTATTGCCATCTCTTATACTTCTCCCACTGGAACAAGCCTTATTCCTAGTGAGTCCTCTGGGACAATGGATCTAAGCTGTACTTCAGCTCCAGATGGTACTTCAACGACTGATCTTAGTGTGTCATGGGACCAAATTCTCACAAAAACTATGTTGATACCTGACCCGCGTGTAGTCATCTGCGGAGAAAAAGAACAATTAACAGAAAACCTACAGCCTTCTGTAAAGAGAAATGTATCTATCCTTAGTTGAAATGTATTCGGTATAAATTCTAAAATAATCAATAAAGATTGGGGATCTTATAAGGATAGATTTGATGCATGCATGCTGTAGGAGATGTGGGATATTAGTGAGATACACAGAATAAGTTGCATAAATGTAGAGGTTCTTGCTGAATAATCATGCAGGTCATCTGGTGGCCTTTGAATTTGGGTAAAGATGTCCT
The DNA here is from genome assembly GCF_031143425.1 of Pleurodeles waltl. Lineage (NCBI taxonomy): Eukaryota > Metazoa > Chordata > Amphibia > Caudata > Salamandridae > Pleurodeles > Pleurodeles waltl. The sequence goes on along the minus strand of NC_090448.1, from coordinate 723,395,372 downwards.
TGTCATACAATAGAGTGCAAATCCCTACAAATTCTCTGAGTTCTACCTAAAGATGAACTCACAAAATCTGAAAACTATTCTGCTAGTAAAAGTCTATAATGGAAGTACACCTCAGAGTCACACACATTAAGCCCCTCATTACAACATTGGCGGTAAGTGCTGCTTACCGCCATGCCGACTACCGCCAACATACCACGACGGTATACCGCTAGCCGTATTATGACCCACACATAGAAATCCGCCACTATACAGACACACACACAAGTCCGCCAGACCAAAGGTCAGTGATAAACTGGCGGTACCAAAACCCACACCGTTACGCCATCAGAAATACGCCCACAGCATCATGACCCACGAATCACCGCGGCGGTCATTCAACCGCAGTAAACCATTGGCGGTACAGACAGCCGCGCTCAAAATACACACACACATACAAAACTACACCACATTGAACACTTCACACTACACACACATTACACACATACACACACCACACCCACACCAATATAAAACACACACCCACACTACCCACAACCCTTAACGACCCAAAGATTTTGACAAGTGAGAGAGAGACAAGCCAGGAGCACCCTCTGAATCTGAGCCACAAAACACCATCACCCACACACCATACAGGCACCTCACAGCACACACCCCAACACATCACCCCACACACCCTCACACACACCACTCACACTACACCCATGGCACCACAAAGACACCCCAGGTTCTCAGAGGAGGAGCTAAGGGTCATGGTGGAGTAAATCATCCGGGTAGAGCCACAGCTGCAGCAGACATCTATTGCAAGGAAGATGGAGCTATGGCGGAGAGTCGTGGACAGGGTCAATGCAGTGGGACAGCACCCAAGAACAAGGGATGACATCAGGAAGAGGTGGAACGACCTACTGGGGAAGGTACGTGTGACCGGGCGTCCCCGGCAGCCGCGGCTCGACATGACGTATCGGACCAGGCCGATACGTCATGTCCGCGTCTCCCCGTTGCCGGGGCGACGCGATACGAGCGAGGCAGGGGGAGGGCCGTTGCCTGGGAAACCGGATGGATTTCCCGGCGCGGCGTAAACAAAAGGGAAGACGGCACCAGAACAGGAGAGGAGGGGCAGGAGAGGAGAGCCGAGGAGAAGAGACCGGAGGAGAAGGAGAAGAGACCAGAGGAGCAGGAGAAGAGACCAGAGGAGCAGGAGAGGAGAGCCCAGGAGAAGGAGCAGGAGAGGAGAACCCAGGAGAAGGAGCAGGAGAGGAGAGCCCAGGAGAGGAGAGCCCAGGAGAAGGAGCAGGAGAGGAGAGCCCAGGAGAAGGAGCAGGAGAGGAGAGCCCAGGAGAGGGAGACCTCAGAAAAGACCATAGGAGAAGAAACTGCAGCAGAGGAACGCTGCAACGCCAGCCACGACCCAGGAGGGTCGTGGCTCACCAAGGTACGGTCCTTGTGGACCAAAACAAAGGCCATATCAGACTAGGGAGGGGGGGGAAGGGAACATAGAGGAGGAAAGGGAGGGTACCGAAAGGGGCACGATAACGAGCACATATGAGCACCCCACAAATCTGTAACTAGAGATTGAGAGCACTTATTCCCCAACTCCGCACAGACACCCACCCCTCCTTATCATTCCTACCCATACCCAGACAAGACTGCAGAGAAAGACTGAAATAACCGTGGTTAAACCCCATACTTACCCGAGTGTTGTTTTCCTTTATTTTTCCGGTATCCGGGAATCCACCTGAGGGGACCCGCCAGAAGTCACCCTGAAAAAGAAACAAGAAACATTGAGACTAAATCAACAATACAGGAAACTGAACAACAACACCGGAAACCCTAAGGAAACCCCGCCCGCCTGGTTATATACTTCAAGTTTTTCTGTATTCGATCTTAAATCTTAGAATAAATCCCACCATAAACTAAACGCATATCTCGTCATCATTTGTATATTGTTCGATCTGTCACAGTGGTGTCAGAAGTGGGATCAGACTCTATATCCTCCTCGACAATCGAACAAGTATACACAATGAGTGACGCCCCCTCGCTGGAGGACATGATAAAACAGTTGGCCGAAGGCCAACGACACCTACAACTGGTGTGGGAGGCCCACCAGAGGGAGGCTAAGGAAGACCGGGAAGCCTTACAGTCGGCTTTGAAAAGTCAGGCAACCATACTGGCCAATAATCAACTGGTCCACGAGACGGCCATGAAGAAACTAACGGAGACTATTGCTACCACTAAGGTACACCCCAATGTCCCAAGTTCCGTCTTGCAAAAATATCAAGAAGGGGAGGACCCCGAATCCTTTTTTACTAATTTTGAAAGGGTGGCCTCAACCGCACAATGGCCGGATGATAGATGGGGCCAGTATGTCGCCCCCCTGCTTACAGGAATCCTACAAGCCGCATATCAAGCAGCGAACCCCGGGGGCACAACCCCATATTCCGAAATTAAGACCAGTATATTAGAGCGGGTGGGGCATGACACGGAATATTATAGAATCAAATTCAGGAAAATCAAATGGGGACAGAACGAGGATCCCCGAACCTTCTACTATCGGGTAAACGATTTGGCTTTAAAATGGTTGGGTCCATCAGGGAATAGCCGGGAAGACGTAATCCAAACAATTGTCCTCGAACAATATTTAGATGCCTTGCCTACGGCTACAAAACATTGGATCCGTCAACATCCCAAGGTGAATACGGAGATGGCAATTGACTTAGCATGTGCCTACCATCATTCGGTGGATGTACGAAATATGCCAACCCGCCCCAGCATAAAACCGGGGCTCCCCAACCCGAAAAGCACTCCCAGAGTCCTCCCCGAAGAACCCATACCTCGCAGAACCTACGAGCATCCACCAATACCAGGTCCTCAGTGTTATAACTGTGGGGAATGGGGGCACATTGCCCGTATGTGTCCAAGAAAACAAGACACTAGTGAACCCATGGAGGTTGGAGTTACCCGACGACGGGTGCTGTGTACAAGCCGGGGCAACCCCAAATTTAAACAGTCCTTAAACGTCAATGGTAGAGTGGTTTGCGCCCTTATCGATTCCGGATGCAGTCAATCCGTGATAAGAAAGGATCTCCTAGCCCTAGCAGAACAGGAAGTCGAACATTGGGTGACTATTTGCTGCATTCAGGGGGATAAGGAGAGATACCCCTTACAGGCCCTGACAGTAGAGTGGAGGAATTACAGGGACATCCTTCCTATGGGTATAATGTCAGATCTGATAGAGGAATGTATTATTGGGACGTATTACGAACATTTTCAGGAGATCCTGGACCACGTTCGGCAACCAACCCTGACCCAGGATTGGTGGAGGGGTGCCCCTTTTTCTGACAGCGACCTAGAGCCCCCCCTCTACCCGTAGGAAACTGTCACGTAGGGAGAAGCGTGTAGAAAAAGCAAACCACCGTGAGAAAGAGGCACATAACACACCCTCGGGTCTGATTGCCGAGACACATGAGGTGCCTGTCGGGTTTCCCCAAAGACAGAGAGAAGATCCTTCTCTCGCCCAAGCTTGGAAGTCGGCAAAATCAGAAGAAACCGAAGAGGTGGGTCCCTACTTCTTAATTAGAAAAAACCTCTTATATCGCATAACCACTAATCGCTCCGGGGACCGTAAGCAACAGTTGTTAGTGCCCGAGCACTATAGAGAACATGTTCTAACCCTAGCCCACTGTCAACCCGGAGGAGGTCATTTCGGAAGGGAAAAAACAGAGGAGTATCTCCTCCGGCGGTTCTATTGGCCAGGGGTTTTCGCCCACATACGAAAATTTTGCTCCCAATGTTCCAGGTGCCAACTTACCGAACCCGGTAGACCTAGAAAAGCGCCTCTCATGCCATTACCCATCATAGACGTTCCATTTAGTAGGATGGGAATGGACTTGATAGGTCCCATAGTACCCTCCACGAAAGGACACACATATATCCTAGTCATGGTAGATTATGCCACCCGATACCCAGAGGCCATTCCTTTAAAAAGTATAACAACCAAAACAGTAGCCCAAGCAATGATTAATGTATTTTCTCGAGTAGGATTTCCACATGAAATACTCACGGACCAGGGAACTCCTTTCATGTCTACACTCATGAAGCAGGTGTGCAAAACGTTAGGCATTTCCCAAATTCGCACCTCGGTGTACCATCCACAGACCGATGGACTGGTGGAACGGTACAACCGTACCATAAAAACCCTGCTAAGGAAAGTAGTAGAGGAGTCAGGTAGAGACTGGGATCAAAAATTGCCCCTGGTATTGTATGCTATACGTACACATGAACAGGCGTCCACCGGACACAGTCCTTTTGAACTCGTGTTCGGAAGACAGCCCCGATCCCTACTGGACATGGCCATAGAAGCGTGGGAAGAGGAGGCGGAGGAAGGGGGGAAACCCCTGTTAGAATATGCCCACGACTTACGGTCTCAGTTGCAAGGGTTATGGGACACAGTCCGAGTAAATATGGAACAAGCCCAACAGAACCAAAAACAGTATTACGATCGAGGGAGTAAATTAAGGGTTCTACTACCAGGAGATCAGGTACTTATAATGCGCCCCACGTCTGAACACAAATTGGTTGCAAAATGGCAGGGTCCACATAAAGTACTACGAGCCGTTTCCCCGTTCACTTACCTAATTGAAATCTCGACCACGCCGCAGAAAACCCAGATTTATCACATAAATCTCTTAAAGAAATGGGAAGAACCCGAGAGCTCTAACTCGACCGAAGCCCTGGGCCGGTTCCTATGTCCCAATGGGAGGGTTCAAATTGAATTTTGCCAGACCGAGACCACTATCGAGGACAGTCTGCCCACAGTGAACGCCTCCTTAACAAAATTAGAGAGGGAACAGGTATTCAGTTTACTGGAACATTTCAGATCATTTTTTTCCATAGTGCCAGGCAAAACCTCTTTGATTGCCCATAAAATACGGACTGCACCAGGTACAATTGTCCGGTTACGACCATATCGTATCCCAGAAGCCAGGAAACAGGTTATGGAGGACGAGGTCCAAAAGATGCTAGAATTAGGAGTAATAGAGCCTTCGACTAGTCCCTGGTGCTCCCCAGTTGTCCTGGTACCAAAACCTGATGGTACTATTAGGTTCTGCATCGACTTCAGGAAACTCAACGAACATTCCATGTTCGATACTTATCCGATACCCAGGGTGGATGATGTATTAGAAAAATTAGGAAAAGCAAAATACATGTCCACCCTAGATTTAACTAAAGGATATTGGCAGATTCCACTAGCCGCAGAAGATAAAGAGAAAACGGCCTTTGCCACGCAGTCCGGTCTGTACCACTTCACAGTGTTGCCGTTCGGACTGCATGGAGCCCCAGCGACATTTCAACGGTTAATGGACAGCCTCCTAAACCCCTTCCGACATTTTTCAGCTGCTTACTTAGATGACGTAGTTATTTTCAGTGAAACATGGAATGATCATCTACGGCATTTGCAACAGATATTCCATACTCTGAGACAGGCAGGGTTAACTGCCAATCCAAAAAAATGCGTTATCGGACAGCCTGACATATTATACTTAGGATACAAAATCAGTCAAGGGAACCTCCAACCCCAATCTAAGAAGGTAGAAGCTATTCTCAATGCACCTAGCCCTGCAACGAAGAAAGATTTGCGTTCCTTCCTAGGGTTGGTCGGCTACTATCGAAGATTCATTCCCAATTATTCCACCCTAGCCGCCCCCCTTACGAATCTCCTGGCTAAGTCTCGTCCTAATCAATTAGCCCCTTTTTCGGATCAACAGGAGACTAGTTTTGACCAGCTAAAATCCTTTCTGACTAGGGAGCCCATCCTACGGTGCCCAGATTTCTCGAAACCGTTCCACCTCTATACAGATGCCTCTGATGTCGGGCTAGGAGGGGTACTGACCCAGCCCGATGAGGACGGTAGGGATCTCCCGATAGTGTATATTAGCCGGAAACTGTTTCCTCGGGAGCGCCATTATCCCACGATCGAAAAGGAATGTTTGGCCATCAAATGGGCTGTAGACACCTTGCAGTATTACCTTTTGGGTCGCCCTTTTATTCTCTATACAGACCATGCTCCCCTCACTTGGTTATCGGCTCATAAAGATACGAATTCACGGATCTTGAGGTGGTTCCTTGAACTTCAACCCTTTTCATTTCAGGTCCGTCACATCCCTGGTCCCCAGCAGGCCCCGGCTGATTATCTCTCCAGATACCCAGACTCTACCTCGGTCCTCGATCAGGACCGTTCTTGGGAAGGGGTGTGTGACCGGGCGTCCCCGGCAGCCGCGGCTCGACATGACGTATCGGACCAGGCCGATACGTCATGTCCGCGTCTCCCCGTTGCCGGGGCGACGCGATACGAGCAAGGCAGGGGGAGGGCCGTTGCCTGGGAAACCGGATGGATTTCCCGGCGCGGCGTAAACAAAAGGGAAGACGGCACCGGAACAGGAGAGGAGGGGCAGGAGAGGAGAGCCGAGGAGAAGAGACCGGAGGAGAAGGAGAAGAGACCGGAGGAGCAGGAGAAGAGACCAGAGGAGCAGGAGAGGAGAGCCCAGGAGAAGGAGCAGGAGAGGAGAACCCAGGAGAAGGAGCAGGAGAGGAGAGCCCAGGAGAGGAGAGCCCAGGAAAAGGAGCAGGAGAGGAGAGCCCAGGAGAAGGAGCAGGAGAGGAGAGCCCAGGAGAAGGAGCAGGAGAGGAGAGCCCAGGAGAGGGAGACCTCAGAAAAGACCGTAGGAGAAGAAACCGCAGCAGAGGAACGCCACAACGCCAGCCATGACCCAGGAGGGTCGTGGCTCACCAAGGTACGGTCCTTGTGGACCAAAACAAAGGCCATATCAGACTAGGGAGGGGGGGGAAGGGAACATAGAGGAGGAAAGGGAGGGTACCGAAAGGGGCACGATAACGAGCACATATGAGCACCCCACAAATCTGTAACTAGAGATTGAGAGCACTTATTCCCCAACTCCGCACAGACACCCACCCCTCCTTATCATTCCTACCCATACCCAGACAAGACTGCAGAGAAAGACTGAAATAACCGTGGTTAAACCCCATACTTACCCGGGTGTTGTTTTCCTTTGTTTTTCCGGTATCCGGGAATCCACCTGAGGGGACCCGCCAGAAGTCACCCTGAAAAAGAAACAAGAAACATTGAGACTAAATCAACAATACAGGAAACTGAACAACAACACCGGAAACCCTAAGGAAACCCCGCCCGCCTGGTTATATACTTCAAGTTTTTCTGTATTCGATCTTAAATCTTAGAATAAATCCCACCATAAACTAAACGCATATCTCGTCATCATTTGTATATTGTTCGATCTGTCACAGTACGTTCCGTGGTTGCAAGACACCAGATAGCTGTAAAGAGGACTGGCGGTGGACCCCCATTTCCTCCCACACAACTAACAACATGGGAGGAGCAAGTCTTGGCAATCATGCATCCTGAGGGCCTAGTAGGAGGACTGGACTCTGTTAAGTCAAATCTTTACTACTTTACCCCAACCCTACCTGCATGCCATCACAAACAACAACCCGTACCCTCACCCCCATCACCCCACCACCTCACATATACCCCACCATCGCAACCCACCCATCCCAATACCAAGCCCTGCATGCAACACCAATGCATGGACCCCCATCACAATCCTGCATTGACACCCATCACTACAGCATTCACTCTAGTGACAATCATTTAGCCAAACAAATCACAACTCACACAAGCCAAAGCTGCCTTGCTAATAGCAACCAAAGAGGGAAACATACCCATGCACAAGATGGGACACACACAAACAATAACACTGCATGTACATCCCCAGAGGACCCCCACTCAACGTCACCAGAGTGGAGGTGCCAGACACATCCAGTCTCCCACCAGAAGAGGCCCACATTGATGACAGCAACTCTGCACGCCTCGAGCCCATCAGGGACCTCTGGACAGTCGGTTACCCAGGCACAGTCCCAACCCACCACAGGGCCTCCCCCCTCAGGAAACACCACCACAGCACCCACCCAGCGGGCCCATCCTTCTGTCCCCAGGACACATCAATCGGCAGTGTGTCCACCACTACAGGGAACCCAGGCAGCCCCACAAACACAGAGTGATCAGGGACCTGGGGTCAGTGGCAGAAGGCACATGGTTCAGGGGACAGAGGCACTGGACAACAGGGAAGCTGGGAGGACTGCTTTGCGACGGGGGGGAGAGGCCCAGGGAACCCACTCTCCACGAGGCACTCACCAACATCCTGGGAGCATACCACCATTCCCAGGAGACCATGGGCAAGATACTGGCGAAGTTGCAGGAGACCCAGCGGCTGCAGGAGGGACAGTACCTGGGGATCAGGGAGGACCTGATGGACATCCACACCACCCTGGTCACCATTGCAGGGGTGCTGGCAGACATAGCCCACACCATGAGGGAGGCAGTGGCACACCAACGGGCCCCTGACACTAGCAACACAGAAGAACAGCACTCCACCTCCGCCGACGCTACTGGACAGGAGGTCCCGCCACAGGAACAACAGGCCACCAGGACCGCACCCCCAACAGAAGGAGAACCACCCCACAAACGGTCCTGCAATCCAGGCAGAAGCCAGAGAACATTGCCAAGACCACGCCAGGAAATTAGACTCTCCTGATTGTCATCCTTGTGTCCCACTCTGTCACCCTGTCCACCTTGAACTGCCATTGCTCCACTTCCTATGCCCCCTGGGGCAATGCACCTGTGATACAAAAAGACTGAACTCTATTCTGGACTTTCCTCCATCATCAACCCAGCCCATTGCACATCCCCATTTACTGATCAGCACTGAAATAAGCACCCTTTGCACTATTACAAGTATGGAGTTTGTCAATTGTTTGACATATGTATTAGTTTAACAAACTGTAAACATTACAATTCAAATGTACTGTAATATTTACATAGGTATGACCTGTAGTGTGCAGCAGTAAACACACCAGGAGCCAGAGTGGGGCACAGAGATCTGAAAATAGAGTTGCCAAAGGGTAAAGTAAGTGGCCATAGAAATAGGGAAATGAGGCTGCCATGTTCAATCAATCAATCAATCAATCAAGGATTTATAGAGCGCACTAATCACCCGTTAGGATCTCAAGGCGCTGGGGGGGAGCTACTGGTCGTAGAGCCATGTCTTGAGGCGTTTCCTGAATGTCAAGAGGTCTTGGGTCTCGTGAAGGTGGAGCGGTAGGGAGTTCCAGGACTTGGCGGCTAGGTGAGAGAAGGATCTTCCTCCGGCGGTGGTGCGGCGGATGCGGTGGATGGAGGCGAGGGCGAGGCTGGCGGAGCGAAGATTGCGGGTGGGGGTGTGGAAGGTGAGTCTGTCGTTGAGGTAGGCTGGGCCTGTGTTGTGGAGGGCCTTGTGTGCGTGGATGAGGAGTTTGAAGGTGATCCTGTTTGATACTGGTAGCCAGTGAAGGTCTCTGAGGTGGGGGGAAATGTGGTCACGGCGTGGGATGTCCAGAATGAGGTGGGCGGATGCGTTCTGGATTCTTTGCAGTTTTGCAGGAACAGGAGATGGCATTGACCTGCTGAGTCATGCTGAGTGTGGAATCCAAGATGAAGCCTAGGTTGCGTGCGTGGGTGGTGGGTGAGGGTGCGGTTCCTAGGGAGGTGGGTCACCAGGAGTCATTCCAAGTTCAGGGGTTGGTGCCAAAGATGAGGATTTCTGTCTTGTCTGTGTTTAACTTGAGGTGACTTGATTCCATCCAGCTGACGATGGCGTGAAGTCCGTTGTGGAGGTTGTTCTTTGCAGTTGTAGGGTCTTTCATGAGGGAGAGGATGAGCTGAGTGTCGTCTGTGTAGGAAACTATGTTGATGTGGTGGGTTTGTGCGATGTTGGCGAGGGGGACCATGTAAACGTTAAAGAGCGTGGGGCTGAGCGAAGATCCTTGGGGAATGCCCCAGATGATTCTGGAGGCTTCTGACAGGAACGGTGGGAGGTGGACTCTCTGGGTTCTGCCTGAGAGAAATGACGAGATCCAGTCGAGTGCCTTGTTGCAGATTCCAGCATTGTGGAGGCATGTGCGGAGAGTGTGATGACATACCATGTCGAAAGCTGAGAGGTCCAGGAGAATGAGTGCTGCTGTTTCTCCTTTGTCGAGCATGGTCTTAATGTCGTCTGTGGCAGCAATGAGTGCAGTCTCAGTGCTGTGGTTTCTGCGGAATCCGGATTGGGAGGTGTTGAGTACCTTGCTGTCTTCCAGGAACCGGGATAGTTGGCTGTTTACAATTTTTTCGATGACCTTGGCTGGGAAGGGGAGGAGGGTGATCGGCCGGTAGTTCTTGGGGTTGTATGGGTCTGCCTTTGGTTTCTTTAGCAGGGTGTTGATTTCTGCGTGCTTCCATCTTTCTGGGAAGGTGGCTGACTCGAAGGAGCTGTTGATGGTTTTGCAGAGGTGGGGGGCGATGATGATGTTTGCCTTATTGAAGATATGGTGTGGGCAGGGGTCCGATGTTGATCTGGAGTGGATGGAGGCCATGGTGGTGGCGGTGTCCTCTATGTTGACAGGGGTCCAGGTGTTGAGGAGGTGGGTGTTGCTTGGAGCGTTGGGTTCTTGGGTGTTTGTAGTCAGCTGGTGGGTCTGGGGTTTGAAGCTATTGTGGATTTCTTCTATCTTTCGACGGAAGTGGGTTGCCAGTGAGTTGCAGAACTCCTGTGATGGCGGGGGTTCGTTGGAGCAGGTCCTGGGGGTGAAGAGCTCATTGACGATGCCGAAGAGCTCTTCACTGTTGTGAGCGTTGGCGTCAATGCGGTTTTTGAAGTGGGTCCTTTTGGTGGTGCGGATCAGTTGGTGATGTTTGTGTAGGGCATCCTTGAAAGTGATGTGGTTGGAGTTGGTAGGGTCAAGGTGCCAGGTTTTTTCCATTCTGCAACATAGCCGTTTGGATTCCTGTCGTTCTGGGGTAAACCAGCTGGCCTTGATTCTTTGGGAGGTGTTTGGTTTTTTTTTGAGCGGTGCGAGGGTGTTGACGCAATCTTCTATCCAGCGATGCCAGTTGGTGGTGGCTATGTTGGGGTCCGGGGTCCCAGGGTGTGGGGCCCGGGCGAGAGTGGAGATCTGTTGATCCATTGATATTTAGCTCAGGTTGCATCGGGGGGTTGTGTGCGTTGGTAGTGAGTGACTGGATTTTGGTAGGAGAAGTGGATGCAGCGGTGGTCTGTCCAACTGAGTTCCGTAGTGTGGCTGAAAGAGACGTGGTTGCTGGCTGAGAAGATGGGGTCGAGTGTGTGGCCTGCGGAGTGGGTAGGTGTAGTGACGAGTTGCTTGAGGCCCAAGTTGGCGAGGTTGTCGATTAGGTTGGTGGTGTTGAGATCGTTGTTATTTTCTAGATGGAAGTTTCGGTCACCAAGGAGGATGTAGTCTGTTGAGGCGAGGGCTTGGGAGCTGATGGCGTCGGCGATGTCATCACAGAACTGCAGTCTGGGTCCAGGGAGTCTGTAGACCAGTGTTCCTCTGAGTGTGTTGTTGGCATTGATGTGGATTTTGAAGTGGAGGTGCTCGGCAGAGTTGATGGTGTCGTGGGAGTCGGTGGAGACTCTTATGGTGTTTTTGTGGACTATGGCGATTCCTCCTCCTGGTCTGTTGATTCGGTCTCTTCTGGTGATCTTGTAGTTTTCTGGTATGGCTATGGCTATGTCTGGTTCTGAGGCCGAATTCATCCAGGTTTCAGTGAGGAATGCGACGTCGGGCGAGTATGTGGTCAGGAGGTCCCAGAGTTCAATTGCAGGTTTGTGGATGGAGCGGGTGTCAAGTAGGATGCATCTTAGGCGGTTGTCTGCTTTGATTTGGAGTTTGGAGGTTAGGTTGCAGGTGAAATTGCAGGCTTTGCAGGAGAAGGGTCCTTTGGTGCGCGTCGGTGTGGACTGGAAGCAGATGGAGGAGCGTCCTGGATTAAGGGGGTGGAGTTTGTTGGCAGTGTAAAGGTGTTTGGTGGCGCGGGTGCGGATGGGCTTGCCTTTGGCGCACCTTCGCTGCGCCAGCGGTGCGCCCGCTGCGCACGTCCACTGCGCATCCGCGTTGCAGCCGGCATAAGAGGGGAGGTGGGAGGGAGTGGCAGCTGGGAGGAGGGAGGGAAACCTCCAATGGGAGTGTGGGGGGCAGGGGCAGCAGGAGTCAGGAGCAGGAAGAGCTCCGAGGAGGAGGGAGGGGGGGCGGGGCCTTCTGGGAGAGGAGAAGCCAAGAAGCCCAAACAAGCCCAAACAAGCCCAGACAAGCCCAGACAAGCCCAAACAAGCCCAAAACAATGGCAGCACTTACCAGAGCAGTGGTGAGGAGGAAGCGAACTGCCTGCAATGATGCAGGGTCAGAGGTCGCTTCTAACCTCGCACTGCGGCCGGCATAAGAGGGGAGGTGGGAGGGAGTGGCAGCTGGGTGGAGGGAAGGAAACCTCCAATGGAAGTGTGGGGGGTGGGGGTAGCAGGAGCCAGGAGCAGGAAGAGCTCTGAGGAGGAGGGAGGGGGGCGGGGCCTTCCGGGAGAGGAGAAGCCAAGAAGCCCAAACAAGCCCAAAACAATGGCAGCATTTACCGGAGCAGAGGTGAGGAGGAAGCGACCTGCCTGTTACCTGAGTAGGGGATGTGGGCTGTGGGTGCCCCTAGGCCAGGGCAAACATGGCAGGGTATGTTCAATGATGGGCAAGCTCGGATGCACTCCAACCCCAATAATGTTAGTGGCCATCTACTACTGGGCAGGGTCCTGTGGGTTTCAGGTGTGCAGCTAATGGCGTTAGGCATTTTACCCCATGGGCTGGTGACTAGCATTGTAACTGGTAGTGCATGGCCTAGTGCATAGGGCTGTTCCCTGTGAGTTGTGTACGCCAACGGTAGTGTTGTTGCTGGCATTGACCAAGTGTATCCTCTGTCTCTCCCCCCCTTTTTGTTTTGTCACCCTGTCCTTGTGTGCATTAGCATCATCTGGTGGAGGAGCAGAGGCACCGGCAACAGAGGGAGCTGCATCCCACATGGGCCTGGAGGCCGAATCCACTGACAGTGAGGGAACCAGTGGGACGGAGGGCGAGGGGAGCACACGATGGAGACAGGAGGGGACCGTACCGACAGCGACACCTCCTCCGATGGAAGCTCCCTAGCGGGTGCGGACACCTTTATGCCCACCCCAACTACAGCTACAGCCGCCATCCCCATACCAGCACCGCCCTCCCAGCAGCCCCTCAGGGTGTTTCCCGTGCCCGCTCACCCAGAAGGGTGGGCATCTCCTTTGCCCTAGGCACCTCAGGCCCTGCCCCAGTCAGCCCTGCTGCCCTCAGTGAGGAGGCTATGGACCTCCTGAGATCCCTCACTGTTGGGCAGTCAACCATACTGAATGCCATCCAGGGTCTAGCAGGGCATTTGCAACAAACAAATGCATACCTGGAGGGCATTCCCTCTGGCGTGGCGGCCCAACAGAGAGCATTCCAGGCTCTGGCCAACTTACTGATAGCAGCCATTGTCCCTGTCTCCAGCCTCCCCCTCCCACTTCCTGTACTCAGTCCGAATCCCCTCACCCCTAGCCTATCCCAAGCACACCTTCAGACCAGCAATCACCCAAATCAACACACAGAAGTGGCTCACGCAAACACAGGCACCACACTTCATCTCACAGGCACTCACACAAGCACCATCCTCATGCAGACACACCAACACCCACTGCCTTCATTGTGTCCCCCTCCTCCTCCTCGTCCACCTCCCTCCCAGTAGCGTCTCAGCTCACACCTGCATGCACTACATCCTCATCCACTACCTCCATCATCAGCAGGCCTATCACTACAAGCTCCTCACTGGCAGTCCCAACCCCCACATTCATGCACACGTCCCCTGTGTTTTCTCCCACTGTGTCTGTGACCCCTCCTCCCAAAGTACACAAACAGAAGAACTCAAACACCCAACAGCCATCCACCTCACAACAGCATCCAGCCCATGCACCTGCACCCAAACACAGCAGACTGACCGCTCCCTCTTCCTCCACACCCAAACCTTCACCCTCTTCCCCCCCCAGTGTCCCTAAGAAGCGTTTTCTTGCCAATATTGACCTACTCCCTACCACTCCCCCTCCCGTCCTTCACTTCGGGCCAGGGTGCCAAGCACCCAGTCCAGCACCTCAGCCACCCAGTCCACGGCCACTGTGGTTTCTGCAACAACTGCAGGTGTGAGAGGCTCCAAGGAGGCACCCATCAGCCCAGCCAGTGTGCCAGCACCACCTGCCAAGGCCAAGAAGGGTCCGCCACCTAGCAATGGCAAGAAAGGGACACCAGCCAGCAGGGGGAAGGAAGCACCACCTGCCAGCAAGGGCAAGAAAAAGACGCCAGCTGGCAGAAGCAAGGAGGCACCACCATCTGCCAAGGGCAGGAAGGGACACACAACACCAGCCATGGCACTTCAGCCATCCAAGGCTGCAGGTGAAGGCCTCGAGGATACTACCACCACTGACAGCACCGCCACCTGCAGAGCAACTGGCATCCACTGAGCAGCCATCACCACTGGCGAGCAGTGTGTAGTGGTGACTACATGGGCTGCAGTGTGACCTGGCCCCTGCAACACCTGTCGGTGTGACACACAGGTGAGAGACTGTAACCTTGCCCCATCCAGGATGAAGCACACTGGACACAAGGCCCCCTCCAGCACTAGTGGAAGAAGGCATCCATTCAGCCCCTCCTTGCCAGGATGAAGCACACTGGGCACAAGGCCCCCTCCAGCACCAGTGGAAGAAGGCATCCACTCAGCCCCTCCTTCCTAGGATGAAGCGCACTGGGCACAAGGACCCCTCCAGAACCAGTGGAAGAAGGCATCCACTTGAGAGACTGTGGCTTTGCATTCCCCAGGACCAAGCAGTGGGCAAATCACCCACTAGAGAAACTGTGGCTTTGCACTCCCCAGGACCAAGCAGTGGGCAATCCACCCACTAGAGAGACTGTGGTCTTGCACTCCCCAGGACCAAGCAGTAGGCATGAGCCCCCTCCAGGCCAGTGGACTTGTACCATCTTCCGGCTGAGGTGCCCCCTATTCCCCGTCCCCCTGAGGTGCCTGTGTTTTTTCGACCTGATGCCCCTGCAGTGTTCTCTCCGTATTAAGCCAGGAGTCAAGTGTGGCCTTGGCCTGTGTGTTATGGACCAGTGGGCCACGGACATTTTGGAGTGGGCATTGTCCCTCCTTTTGTATACATTGTACATACTGTTTATTGTTTAAGGACATTTGTATCTAAAACTGTACTATTACACTCATTTTACTCCATTCCTTTTGTCCTTGCGTTATTCGTGAGGGTTACTGGGTGTATATGTAATGTTGTTGCATCTGTGTGTATGCTGTTGGGGGTGGGGGTATTGCGTGTGTGCGTCACTCTCTTCCCCCCCCCCTTGTGTGCTGGGTGCAGTACTCACCATGATCGTCTTCGTCGGCATTCGTGTTCCTGGTGTATGAGAAGTTACACCAGCATTGGAAAAAAGTGCTGTTCGGGCTCCATGGTGGCGTGGTTCTTCCTTGAGCGTTGAGCGGTGAGTCATTTCCCTTCAGTGTTCTGTTTCCACCGTGCTTTTGATGGCATTGGTACTGCCCTGGAAAAGCTGGCAGATAGGCCTGTTGTAATGCTGTAGGCGGTACATTGTCTTCCGCCTGGATGTTGGTGGTTACCGCTGCGGTGCTTGTTGCTACCTCCGTGGCAGTTGGTGTGCTAAAGTGGCTGTATGTGTTGGCGGTTTCCGCGGTGGTCACGATTCCATTTTTTTTACCGCCAGCCTGTTGCCAGTGTTACCGCCGCTTTATCACGACCACCAGGGTTGTAATGAGGGCCTAAATCTTTTGGGAAACCTCTTAAGCTTGAACAGGGAAAGTTTGGTAGTTATAATTGAGGGTGATTTTAAAACTTCTTTTGAACCGTCTGGACTATTACTGGAGATAGCTAAGGCAATAGGGAAGAAGATGATTAGTGGGGCATCCTGGATCTAGTACCATGCCTTAGATATGACCTCTCTAACATGGCCTTACAAATAGTTGGCATCCTCTTATGCTATGACATTCGTACATATAATGGCCATTCTCCCTCAGATAGAATGGAGCTCCAACATTTAAAAGACAGCCTTGAAGAAGTAATATTAATTACATTTCACTTGATGTGTGCCTAAGGGGTGAAATGAAAGGTATGGTAATAGCAAGACACAAGGGCGATCATGATCCCTTAGTTTTGTACATAAATGGATCTTTAATTTCTGACTTGTCAGTCAGCAACAGTTCCAGCAACAGTTCAGCATTCGACCATTTTGTAATTTGTACTAACCGCAAGAATGTAAAATGGGTAAACATTATTATTAATTGTGTAGTTATGAAATCCATTTACGAAGTGACCAGTAGAACAATGGAATTTGTTTGTGGCAATCTTGATAACGTTGTTCTGTTATTACAAGCCCATGATCAATTGTTTAATGATCTAGATGTTTTTGTAAAGAATGCTAAGGTAACCAGGAGAACCAAGGGAAGCAAAGAAAGGTATAGTACTGACTGTCGAACTAGAAGTCTGACCCTTTTACTTCAGTTAAATTGTATTAAAGAGATAAAATAAAAACGGCCCAAGGCATTGTATAACAAAACAGTTAGAAAGAGCTAGAGTAGAATGGGAGGCAGGGAATCGGGAGGACCTCCTTGAGAATGCAAAAGCGAAAGATTCAAATTGATTCTAGTGTATAGTATGGCATGGAGGTATAGCAGGCCAATGTGGCCAAAGGTGAACATACAAGACAATGAGTGGGTAACTAATTTCAAAGCTCTTTAAGTGACCACCCCCCCTCCCGTCCACTATCTCTATTTGGGACTCTGACTGAAATCACCCTTCATGATATTGGTAGACCATCAAACCCTAAAGTTACTTTTTCACTGTCAGACACAAAGAAATCTATTGATACCCAGAAGTCAGGCAGAGTGCCCCGATTAGACATACTCCCACCCAACTTTTTATTTTCTGAGCCATTTATTGGTTCTGTACATGAATGCCATATCCTATGCCATATCTGCCGAAAAGAAAGGACCTTGTTTAGTGTCTGAAGACTATTGATTAGCCTAATAGATAGCCTACAGAAAATGTTCTGCAGGTAGGTCTTAGACAAGTTTACAACTTTGTTAATAGAAAATAATTTCTTACCCAGTTCCAGGCTGATTTTAGGGCAGGCACAAATATGGTTGACCAAGTTTTCCATTTCCTCTTGATTAAATGGAAGGTAATCGACTTAACGAGGCAACCTTTATGTGGCCTTCATAGATGTTCATGCCTCATTTGATATGATACCCAGGAGAAAGGTATGGGAAGTATTTTGAGAGCTGGAAATTCCTGCTGGCTTATTAAATATACTGAAGCAGTTACATACTGATTACTTTACTCAGGTTAGATGGGGACCAAATGGGGAACTAATACACAAAATTAAAGTTAAGAAAGGAATCCGACAAGGAAGCATTCTAGCCACTACATTGTTTTTTTCCTTTTATCAATGGATGTTCACGTTTTACTCAATATTATGAATGATTCGCTTGTCTTGGCTGGTGCTGTTCTTTTCTTTGCTGACAACACAGTTCTGATCTCCAAGGCCCATATTTAAACTTTTTGATGCAAAACTGCGCTGGCGCAGTTTTGCATCAAAAATATTACCGGTGGCTAACACCGTTTCAGTGCACCGTGTGGGCGTCAAATTTATACTTTGATGCCCGGCGGCGCAAACCACAGGTGTAAGTCATTTTTATTTACGCACACCACAGCGTCAAGTCGTAAAGCAAAACGACGTTAACGTAGCGGAAATCACTGTGGGTCGATTTACGACCCCGCAAACTGGATATGCAGCATTTTTTTAAGCAATAGCATCAAAATTCCCCGCAAACACAGCCATTTCAGAAGAGGAGAGCCAAAATGGGTCCCAGATGCCTGTACAGACCCCAGGAAGATGACAACAGACCAGGAACCAGTCAGGAGGACCCACACAAGACCCAGGACAGTTTTAAGAAGAAAAAAAAAGTGTAGCTTCGGTGCAGAGGAACAGGAAATTCTGGTTAAAGAGGTGACGGAACACCAGCACCAGCTGTTTGTCACCTCAAAGTTGCCAATCAGTAGGAGAGAGGCAATATGGCAACAAATTGTTAACAAGATTAACAGTGTGGCAGAAGTACGCAGA
The DNA here is from genome assembly GCF_031143425.1 of Pleurodeles waltl. Lineage (NCBI taxonomy): Eukaryota > Metazoa > Chordata > Amphibia > Caudata > Salamandridae > Pleurodeles > Pleurodeles waltl. The sequence goes on along the minus strand of NC_090448.1, from coordinate 723,377,231 downwards.
ACAGTCATCGAGTGCAAGAAACGCTGGCATGACTGCAAGCGCAGGACAAAGGAAAAGATGGCCAGGAACAGGAAGGCAGCACTGCAGACTGGAGGTGGGAGTCCAGCACACCAGGAGGCCCTGGACCACATGGAGGAGATGGTCACAGCCATCATCCCTGAGGAGATCGTCACAGGGATTCAAGGACAGGACAGCGCAGACTACCAGGAATAGCGCACATGCAAGGTAAGAGGCATGGGGAATTATAATGCACTAATGTCAACTGTAAGCAGGGGGGGGATACGGACCACAAAATGCATGGAAGTCATCGTATACATGGAGTGGCATGGGTAAAGAGGTATGGCATGGGGGCATGGCCTGCACAGAGAGAAGATGGGGCACACCATTACACTACACCAACAACAGTCCCATGGGGGCATGCGGCCATGCCAACGATGGAGCAAAGGTAAAGGCACGCCAGGAGGGAAGGGCACAGCGTCAAACTGACATCCTGGCACACATCAGCCACTATACCCCTACATTAACTAGGGCCCAATTAACAATCTCTATCCATACCGACAACTGAAATGTAAAAGTGACAACAGTTGCCACTACCACCTCCGCTCTGTGTGCAGCTCAAGTTGCCAATGGCAGTAACGTCCCCATGGATCATAGACACCCAAATTAGTGAGTTGAGGATGACTACTTTAACAATCCCCTAAAACAAGACAGAGGCTCCAGTCCTGTCAAATGTGAATGCCCATAGTTGCCGCAAACATCAGATAATGTCATCAACAGTAGGAGCTACACAGCACTAAGGACACACCCATGCTGCAAATGCCAGGGTCCATCCTGTACCTGGGTCACAATGCAACATCCCAAATGTCATACTGCTCAGACAACAGCATTGAGGGGGAGGACACATGTAACTGGTCACTGACATACACCTGCACAGTCAGAGGAGGAAATAGGACACTGCTATGACTATCAGGGCAATCCAATGTACCACACATACCCCAACATTAGCTGTACACATTACCAATGCTAACATCCATATCGTGCCATAACAATGCTATGCATAGGATACGCTACATGTCAACTACATATAAGTGGATGTGAAAGATCAGAGACTGGGGTAGGTCCAGATTGTTAAGTGTGCTGCTATTGCCATCAGAGCACCCACAGCCTGTGAAAGGCCTCACCATTAGAATGGATGTAGACGGAGGCTTGAGTAGGACAAGAAGGTGGCAATTCACTATTTGGCCTAAAACAACACTAGAGGAGATGATGTTGACAAGTCTAATAACTTAATACAATACATGTGACATGCAGGTGGGCCATAGGCCTGGGAGAATGCCCATCTGAAAGACTGGAGTAATGAACAGGAAACAATATCACAATGTAAAATCATCACAAGGCAGGCATGTCACATCACCAATGCCACAACACAGACACACTAATTGTACCCTATTTCATTGCAGAGGATGATGGATCTCCTGCGGATATGCCTGTCCAGGACTACCCTGATGACATGGATGACGAGCTAACGAACATCAGCCACCAAACCCTCCAAGATGTCCTTGGAACCCTCCAGACCCCACCTTCTGTCACAAGGAGGAGCTCAGAACAAGCAGCCATCACAGAGAACCCACCCACAACACCAATTGTAAGACCTGCCAGCTCCAATACAGCTGAGGACTCAGACGACACAGGCACCAGTTGTGAGAGAACTGAAGTCGAACTACAGCGGGAGCTGGCCAAGGAGGTGCGGGTGGGGATGCAAACTATGGCAGCCAGCCTAGAGTGGGTACGTTCGTGCATGATGTCATCTGCAGATCAGGCAGCAGTCACGCGAGCCCTAACATCCATCCTGCAAGGACTACAACAAACTGTCAAGGAATTCACCACTGCAGTAAGGGAGTTGCCACAACACCTCGCACACCAAACCTTCCACTGCATGCACGAATGCAATCATGACCCCCTCAGGGCCGACCTGGCTGCCTACCATTGTGATGTGGCTGCTATTCTTAAGAATCAGCAGATCCTCCTTGCAGCAGTACTGCCCTTAAGACCTTCACAGGTACCAGCGACCAGGAAGTCTGACTCCACGTCTTCTAACACTGAGGTGTGTGTTGCCCCTTCACAACCACCACCACCAAGGACAGAGGAGGCAACACACACATCAGAAGAAGAAGACATGGAACAGCTCACCTTCACACGGAAAAGTACTCGGAAGCACTAGTCCCTGCCACATGTCCAACTATTACCAAGGTCCAGCGCTTTGTAATATGCCAGTCTTACAACAACTGTACCCAATGACTTTTCTGCAAACCACTGTTTATCTTGTCATCCTGCCCAGTGATTGTCTCTCACTTACTCATTGGCAAATCCTGTCCCTCTGCACTGTCTGACACATCACCACAGCATGTCAAATGCATTTTCCTTTACCACTTGTGTAGGATCACAATAGAAAATGTCACTATAATGGACTCACAATCATGGACAATGTACACATACCACTACAGCACTTTTCAATAAATAGCACTTACACAACCACTTTGTCTCTGTGTAATGTGACACATCAACTGTGCAGTGGATAACTGAAATGTGCTTACTGTCAAATTACGTAGCTTGTTAATACAACTGTCCTGAAATTATGTAGTCTGATAACTTTGCACAGTGGCCTGGATTGCATCATACTCTGCCCTTCCTGAGGGTAATATCTGATGAAAAGAGAAACCATACACCATAATGCTGTGTTGGACAGAATAATGCTTCCTCAAGGGATATCTAAGCCATCAAATATTGGCAGCAAAATGTTGTCACCATGCAATATTAACACATATAACAGTGCCCACAAATCTAAACAAATGAATCAAGGTGTCTGAGTTTACATCCAAATAAGTACTCATGCTGAACAGTGTCACAAATGATGTCTGTGAGTCATGAAGACGATACTACAAGAGTGCTTAAGACCACTCACCTTATAGGGGTTTCCTTGAACATCACACTGCAGTCAGACATAAAACAGTCCCCCAATACCAAATCTGGAAGCACTGTTTGTGACTTTGAAAACATACTTATTGAAAAAAACACATTGGGATCCATAGTAACTGTGATTGGTGGTTGCAATGAATGGTGGAATCTTTGCAAGGTAGCTCTGGGGTAGCTGCCAATCTTACAGCTCAGTTGGGATTTGTTCGTAGCATAGGACACAAATGTAATAGAACAAAATTCATGTACACTTATGCCAAGGCCCTGATCAACAAGCATTTAACACATACTGTGAAGAGTTCACTATATATTTATTAAACGGTAATAACAGAAGAGGAAACTCAGGGAAAAGTCTTACCTACCCTAATCTACCCTAACTACTCATTACCCACAACTGTCCCTAACTAACCTAAGCTAAACTTACTTATCACATGTAACAAAACATTCTAAACATCAGCTCCCCACCCCCCTTATGAGACGGGACACATGGAGGACAACAGATACTAACCTTAACACATACTATCCTATACTAAACAAATATATATTTTTTTGTATTTTTTGTTATTTGTTTTTCTAAACACACAAAACCCCTAACATAGCCCTCCACCAACCCACCCACACACTCAAAAAGAAAAAATAGAAATAATCAGGACCCCCCACCCACTAACACTAACTAAACTATCAGCCTATACCAACCTAACACTAAGCCCCCTAAGCCCACTAAGTATAAGAACAAGGAAAGAGGAGGGAGGGGAGGGAATCATGTCCATTTAGAATGTCTAGAGGTTGGCCCTCCGGAGGGTCCATTTTATGGACCACACACGCCTGTTCATATGGCGAACATCCCGGCTTTGGTGACTAATTTTATGGAGGACACGGTCCATTTTTTGCAGCATGTCCTGAAAAGCTGCAGGGTCAACTGTAGCAGCTGGGGAGGTCTGGGTACCAGCTAAGGCTGTGTGTGGGCGTGTATAGTCAATGCCTGTGGGCTGCTCTGAAGGTGGTCCACTGCTAGGGCCTGGAGCACTTGCAGACGTTGTTGGGACAACAGTCCCAGCTGTGGGTGGTGCCACCTGGGTGGATGTGGTGGTCGTGCTAGTGGTGGCTGTGGTGGGCAAAGTAGGGCCACCCTGTGGGAAAGCCCTCCATGCTCCAGAGGCTCGTTCGTTCCTGTATCTTCGGACAATCCGTCTGAACCCCGACTCTACCAGCAGCAAAAATTTACATTTGGAACTGCATTGTATGAAATGGCACAAGAAGTAAATCAGACAGTACATCTACTGTACTTGTAACAGCTCCTATCATCATACAGATCACTGAATGTCCCTGAGGAAGGACATGGCAGGCCAGCCTACAAAGGTCGTATCACACATAGCACATCCAAACCCTACAAGATGGGTAACAACTGGAATTAATTTGGCATCAGAGTTCTGACAGTTGTCAGCTAACAATCATGCAGCACATCCTGCGCCAATGCCAGGGCTACAAATGTCAGTGTACGGGATGGAAATCTTGGGCCACATGATCTGCAAGTTGTAAATGGACTTGCTAGTATAGTACTCATGTGCTATACCTGAGTGTGTATACTAGGTTCCGACCAAACATTCACTGATTTACATGTCTGTGTAACATACTTGTATCATCAGTCCTAGGTACACTATTCACAAACCCATGCCTGTGTTTGAGGGTGAGGGGGTGGAGAAACAACTAACAATTTCAAACAAAATGGACACCCAGGAAGCTTAGGAAAGCTGGACATGTGTTTGGCTCTACACACACACCACAGGTAAGGTGTACCTACAAATAGGAGACAGCAAACCCTTGACCAATCGCAGCGCCACACGTCTGAAAATGCAGACCTTTGTCGACATCATATACTTCCAGTAAGGCATGACTTACAACAGACACAGAGTTGCAAGAACACCCCTGGCCATGATTTGCATGCACACCTAGGCCATTGCACTCAAGTGCCACATACTTGTAGCACTACATGTGGGGCTACATGCTGCTAGGAAGTTCACCCTACAGTTTCATAAGTACTTTGGTGAATAGGGAAGCAGAAGTCTGTGGGTAAGCATTTTGCAGCCCCATTCTGGGAGAATGTGGGTATGACAAGCAGACTAAATCTGAGATTAGGTCCAGTGCGACTCTTGTTCATACAAGTGTCATCCACATGACTCACCCCGGTTCACATTGCGGGCCTACAGGAATGACCTAGAATCCCTAGATAAGACAATAGGATAAGCATTGGCAAACTCCAAAGTGCTTAGAAAATGAAATCCCACTCATGAAACAAGACACATGATGGGCCAGTGCATCATACTTTGCTATGTGTTCAACACACAGGAGTCCATCACACATCACCAACAAACACAACACATAACAGACATATCAACACTTACTGGAGTTGTCGGGGTCCTCAAATGAAGCCACCTCGCCCACAGTGTAGGGTGCAGGTCCACCTGTAAGGCATGGAAGGAAGAAATGTGCTCAAAATCTGTGCATTGACCAACAATTCCAAAGACAAAAACTATGTGTAAGATGACATAAGTAAGTAAAGCCACTCAGACATGATGATACTGCATCTGATATAGCACGGCTAACATGTACATAGCATGGGTCTCCTGTGACAATTGCACACATATCTGCACACATGCAGTGGCCCTAACTATAATGTTGTGGCAAACATGCTCCTTCATTAGTGAGCAGCCATAATAATGGTGTGCATTCGTCTCATCATGTGCATCAAAGAGAGACATCCAAAGCCTGGTTAATTGAGGAGTGCATTACCAGTCAAACAGCCATTGTGGCCATGACACATTTATGACACATAGGTACAATGTACAGAGGGGCAGGGACATTTGTAAGCCCTCATGTTGTTACAGTTTCTTCATTTGATGTGGCCCAGCTATGGTGATTTGTACCAACCATAGAGATATGAACCCATGCGCATTCCTTTGGCCTGCCATCCCTAAACGAAAGGTGGAACACCAAACACCAAATACCAGTGTAAGATGTTAGCTGAGGGCACCTTACCCTTTTTCCCTATGTTTCCAAATCCAGATCTAACATGTATCCAAAATGATGAAGGACCACAATAATCCCTAACATTCATAGAACTTCCGTGAACGCTTTCCTTACACACTCACCAGACACACATGAGACATACGTCAGGGCCACATTGCTATCATCAATTGACGTGAAGCCTGCACTCAATTTCTGCATCATGTAGTGTTTTGAAAGTCAGTCTAGCTGTTGTCAGTATTTTGGAAAATCTACACTTCACTGGCAAATGTGACCTATATACACATGATTGGCTCCTAATTTGTGTTGCTGTCTGACACAAAGGCGGCACCAAATTACATTAAGCAAAAGTATTCAGTATGTTTGCAGGGCACGTGCTTCCTGACAGCTAACAATTGTGGTCCTTTACATAGTCCATCAATGACCCTGTATGTTTCCAAAGCATTCTACACACTCAGCAACTTAGCCGGCAGATATTGTACAAATCATCTGATGTCACTACAGAGCTTTTAATTGTGCACATTTACATGATTTGTACTCACCAACTGGGCCACCAATCACTATTCCCAGGTGGTCCAGCAGATCTTGCTCCCTGGTGATGAGGTCAGCCCAGCAGTGCTTCAGCTGGTGGTCATTCCTCTGGCTCCGATACACGCACTGCAAGTGATGCAGGACCTTTCCCCACCGGATTTGTCGTTCCTCGGTGTGATACCCCTGTATCACCCTGCCTCAATCATCAGTGGGAGGAAATGGCACACCAGCCATATAAACCCCCCAAGCTCACCCATCTTGCCAAGACGTGGCCTACCCAACATCTTAGCACTGAAAAGGGGAATAGGGGATAAAGAAGAACAAAGGAGAAAAGGGGGAAAGTAGAAGTACAAAAAAGTAAACTTAACAACTAAAAGAGACCAACTATCCCCAAACTAGCACTACCCACAACAGACTCCCACAAACAACAAAGACAATACAATACTGGACTTCCTGCATAAAATGGCCGCCGTTTTTATCGTTATGCGTCATATTTTTTCACGCATACAGTATGTGCGTCATTTTTTCGACGCACAGGAGTAAAAATTATGTTGCATCCATATATTTGGAAATCGTCCTAACACTTAACCATTTTTCAGGGCATTATGCGTAATTTTTTCGGGCATAAGCGTAATTTTTTGACGCTTGTGCGTCATTTTTTTACGCGTCTGCGTCAAAATTTCAGGGCATGAACTGGTTTTGGGTACTTTTTCCATTTTAATGTAATGATACATTTGGGACACAACTGAGATAGGCTGATTGCATCCACTTTGGTGTTGATGGTGTATGTTCACATGTGAGACATCATAGTGCTGCGAACCATGACCCGCTACTTCCTTAACAGGATTCTCACGCTTGGCTGACGCACTAGATGGCCATATGTGTGGCCTACATATATGTATTGCACAATTTGGGCATGTTTGGCATCAGGAGAGGATAGCAAGGTGACGCACATAAGTACAATACCCCAATGCCTATGGCTCAATGTGTGTGCATTGGATACTGTTGTGGTCATATGACTGAGCCCCAACTCTCCAATGGCAGTGGTGGACCAGCAGACGAGGCAGCACGTGGCCACATATTTCCAGTGATCAATTGCACAGGGGTGTCTTGTTCATGTGTGTGGTCCAATGTTGATCCTGTATATTTTTAGGGGTGTATGTTGTCACAGTTACTTCCAGCTCTCATCATGAGTCAGTGGCAGCTATCCCTGTATCTACTGAGTAACCTTCAGAGATCATTGTGAGTAAAGTCGATGAGGACATGAGAACCTACATGGGGATGGTCCCACCCTGTCACTGAAGACGTGTTATGAGACTGTCAACAGGGAAACCTTGGTGTGCTGAGTGAGATAATGTCTCAGATGTCATGTTCCGGCAGGTGTCATCACAACATTTGTACACAGGTTGGCCTGTGAAGTTCCCACTGCATCTGGGAACATCACAGCCTCTGTGTTGATTAATGTAGCAGCCTTTCAGCATGCACAGCCCATCAATATGTTGTGAGCAATGCGATTCGGCGTGTGAACTGTTAGGGTCCTAATATGTGTGGACTTTTCATGCATATTATCAGAGGTAGCTGGTTCTGCCGGAGGCACCATACCCAATCCCTGCATACGGCCCTGGTACACTGTCACACTTTGTCGTTCATGCATACATGAGACCCACACAAGGGATGGGCCATGATTTTGGTATTGAAAGACAATTTTATTAATATGGTACAATTAAAAGCAGATGATGCTACACAATGTATTTGGGTATGCATTGAGGAAGCACATGACAAAATACCCTCTGAAGAATGAGAGGTTTGGTAACGCAAGTGTGGTACATATGTAGCCACAAGGAACCTTTAGGGTATTGCACAGACAGGTGCCAGTAAGGCTGACAGGATGCAGGATCAATCTGGATCCAGCAATTTCACAAGGTACATAATCAGTGGTCTGACTAAGACTGGTCGGAGGAAGAACAAGACAGTTGACATGGAAAACTGTGTATGTCCTGTGTTTTTGAAGGTGACACATAAACCCAAGGGCTGTGTTACACAGCTTAATTACTAGCAATACATAACGGTGTATTTGACAAAATGGAAACTTCAATGCTGTTCCAGGCATCAGCAGGGGCAGTGCATGTTCAAATGGGTGGTGTGCATGGAGGTGATCACAGGTGTGTGCTCCATCAGTTTCTCACAAGTCCTGTATGTGAGATTCGAATTCAAATGGCCAGCAGTACCTTTCACACAGGAAGCAATCGACAGGTGATAACAGGGCTTAGAAAATACAAACCAGTGTATTAATTGACCTGAAGTCCATGCAGTCAGATGTAGTATGACAATGGCATAACATAGGAAAGGGTGTAGCACACAGGATTAGTATTGTTAGTCTGTGTGTTTTAGAGGAGGGAATATGGGTGTACACATATTACCATTCGAGGGACCTCTTCAGACAGGTGGGTTGTGACCAGGATCATGGGTGTGTCACGAGTTAGGAACTGGGCTGACATATACATGGAATGTCATGTGTGCAATGCAGGTCATAGGTGTGGCACTTGTGCTGTCTATGTTCAGCTTATATGGAACTCTAGTCACTGATAGTCCTTGCAAAGATCGGTGCAGTTGGACTTACTGCTGTCAAGGGTCTGGTCATACATTCCTGTTACCAATGCAATAGCACATCCACTGCCTCATGTATGAGGCTTGTTTTCCCCTAATTGAGTGATGGTGTCTTAGTTGTGTGCCATATGTTGTGATGAACCATGTTGCCAACATGTATGTGTGAAATAGGTGTGGTCCTCTGCTATTGCACTTCAAAGGTGAAATGTACAGGATATATGTAATTTACAGTGTGAGTGTATGTGGCTGTTGTATGATACGCATCACAAATGCTCAGGAAATTTCTGTGTTCTGATCGGTATTTCAGCAATGCCCCATGAGGCTAGACTCTTATTCTGATAGTTAGAGATAAAGGTGAGCAAAAATGATTAGCCAGACCATGATATGGTGATTATTATTGCTGTTTATTTACATTAGTTAATACAGTGGTGATGGTGATTAGTTTTAAAAGAAATTGTTCACTTTATGTTGGCGCCTACGCAATCCAGCAGCCGTGTTTTGTTGTTCCCCCTCATGTTGCAGGCCAGCATCCTCCTCTTCCTCCTCTTCAGGCATTTTTGGCTCTGGTTCTAAGAGGGGACTGTTCCTTCGTATGCAAATGTTGTGCAGGATGGCACATGTTAGAATGATCTTACTGACCATTTCTGGGGAATATAGGAGGCTGCCACCAGTGATGTCGAGGCACCTGAATCTCGACTTGAGGATGCCGAAGGTCCTCTCGACTATGCTGCGTGTCCTCTTATGTGCGTCATTGTAGGCACGCTCTGCTGCAGTGCTTGGGTTGCTAAATGGTGTCATTATCCATGGCTGGATCCCATACCCCTGATCCGCTGAAAAAGAAAATGAATGGGATCATGTTGATGTAGCTTGCCCCATTGAAATCACCTTGCATGGCAGTAGTTGTCTTGTGTTGTCTGTGACTCTTTAGTATTATTGTGTTCCTTCCTAGGCTTGTAGGATGTACCATCTGCATTGGGTTGTTTCTTTGGCTGAACGAGTGTTTGGCTGCTGATCGGTTGTCAGCAGTATGTTTTGGGATTTGCAGTACAGTGTGCACTCCCTAGCATTGTGGCTTGTGATACAGGTGTCACTGTGTCTTCACTGGGGGTGAGATGATATTTCCATACACAGATTCATTTTGACAGTGTTGTTAACACGTTAGCATCAATGTACCCTGGATATCCCAATCCTTTGGACTTATGCAATGTATTAATTTAAACATCAGTAAGACGCTTACATCTTGCAAGGTGACAAATAGGCAAACCTCTACAAACGTTGTGATCATTGACGTCTTTACATTGGACTGTACACTAATTTCAGATGTGTGACAGGCTCAGTGCTGACCTATGAAACATGGCTAGCGATGTCACGACCTCAGTGTCTTCCTATCCACATGTTGCCTTTGTGGTGTATGTGTTGTGTGTCCTAGAGGGTTGCTGTGCAGTTTGTATATAAGTAGGTTTTTGTACTTACCAACAAGTAGTCCATTGCCATACCGTCCATCCTGGAATTGCTGATTGATGGTAGAGTGATGGAAAATGAATGAGTCATGGACACTCCCAGGATATTTTGCCACGATGTTGGTGATCAATCCTTGATGATCGACAATGGCCTGCACATTGATGGAATGTGTGTGCTTCCTGTTGCGGTAGAGGTGTTCAGTTGCAGCAGGTGGCACAAGGCGTACATGTGTGCAGTCGATGGCACCAAGGACGTGTGGGAATCTACTAATGAGGTAAAACCCCTGTTTTGTCTCCTGCTGCTTTTGCAGTGTGTTTGGGAAGCAGATGTGGCGGGGTGTGAGTCCAATGATGGCATCCAGTACTTTGGGCAAGAAGGCAAAGAATGATGGCTGTGATATTCCAGCAACAAGGGCACCAGTTGTTTGAAAAGAGCCACTTGCCAACATGTGTAGTACAGCTAGCAGCTTGGTTTCTGTTGGGATGGTGCGGGGTGTCAGCAAGGTGGGTGCCAACTGTGGCTCTGTGTTGCGCAGCAGCTGCTGAATGGCCTGCCAGTTCAACCTGTACCTCTGGATGATGTCATGTTCCCTGAGGCCATGAAGGGTTGTTCTGGTGCGGAATATCCTTTCCTGCCTTCTGCGCTGCCTTTGGGGTCTCTGCTGGTGTTGTGGTAGCTGCTGTTGTTGTTGCTGGGCTCTGCGTCTGCGTGCACGCTGGATGAGAAGCACCTCCATGTCTCCCTTTTGCTGCTCTGCTGTTGCTTGTGTGTGTTCCGATTAAATACAGGTGTGTTTGCCCCATTTTAACGCCTTCCATGACACAGGCGTTATTTTTTTACGCAAATCGGGCTGTGCATCATTTTCCGGCTCCGCCTCCCGGCCGTGCAGCATTTTTGCCTGGAAGCATAAATACGACGCACGGCCGATTAAGTCATTTTTTGGACGGGAATGCCTACCTTGCATATAATTAACGCAAGGCGGTTTCCCACGTCCAAAAAATGATGCACATGGCGGGATTTTGACGTCCGCGGGCTCGGGCGTCAAAGTTTAAATATGGGGCAAGGTTTGCACTGAATGTGCGTCAAATTTTTTGACGCAAATTCAGCGCAGACAGAGTATAAATATGCCCCCAATACTGAGAAAAGTCTCCAGACTTTACTACATAGATTTGTCCTATTTTGTTCTACCCATGGATTAGAGATAAATGCACAGAAAGCTAGGCTAATGGCATTTAACCCCTACAAAAATCTTCACTAAAGCACAGGGAATCAATAATTTATTTTGCCAGAGAAGCCATTTACCAATCTGCGTCACTAGCTCATGAGGATTAAAAAACCCAGGCTGCACATGCAGCAATGTATGGTTCAGAGCTCTGGGGAAAGCATGTTGTAAATAATGTAGAGAAAGCTGAGAATGTTTTCATAAGATCTCTTTTAAGGCTTTCTCAGAGCTCCCCCTGCTGATAAGACTGGATTTGGAAATTAAATCCATAGGTGGGATGTGAAATTGGGGCCAATCCTGTAGTGGCATTGAGTGTGAACAGTGTATGAACTAAGACCATACAGAGAGGTCAAATTTAGTGTTATTGAAAAACTGAACATGAGTAAGATACCCTGGTTGAGATATGTAAAGCAGTTTCTTATAGATCTAGGGTTTGCTGAATTTTGGTCCAATACAACTTAATTAATAGGAAGTACCAATCGTGGTATTAAGAAAATATGTTGGGAATCTAACTGTGAAAAACTGCAGTCATCGTCCTCTATGGGATGATTGAGAAATGCATTTTTATTTCCCAAATGGGATTACAAATTTGAGGAATTTCTGGATGAAATACAACCCACGTCTGGGACACAACTTGACCAGATGCTCAGAGAGGGCTAGCCAGTCAGCGATTAGAGGTGTGACTAACATCACAAACAACGGGACGAAGGGAGCTGTTGTCCCAGAGATACAGTGTGGTGCCTGCTAATGGTGTAGTGGATCCTATTTAGTTTTATTGGGAATCAGAAGTATAGCTTAGCCTCTGGCTTGCAGGCCTGAGCCCCCGTCACCTAGTGACCTTTAACTTACTTAGCTTGCTCTGTTTTAGCACATTTATTTAAATATTTCTTCCAAGATGGATGCTATGTTTATTGTTAGGAAGATGTTTTAGTTTCACGTTATCAGTGCCACTCTGTGAAGACGTCACTATCAACGTCAAGGATAAATGAGATACGTTGGTATTCACATCATGTTCGTGTGACAGTAACATAATGTACCTTTTCAGGGAATTGTTTGTATAATTGCTGCCCTAAGCATGCCTTCTTATCTATTGTTTGGAACATACCTGTGTCAGGGATCCTACAAGATCTGTATAAATATATCTCACACAGACAGGATTATCAGATGCCATTGATGCTATCTATGCTACACGTCGCCTTGATGCAGACCCAGCCTTCATGCCACCACAGAGTCTGATTTAGAGACCTCATTCCAAGATAACGAGGTTTGGGGGGCTCTTGTCAGGGACATGGTACTGGCAGATTAGGTTTAACACACCTAGCTCTCTTTAGGTTAGAGGTTAGGGTTATCATGCTAGGATATTAGGATTTATTTCACACCTGTTTTACAGCTTATGTCATTACAAGATGGTGGGGGTCTTTGTATTAATGACTCTCACTTTTACATTGAGTTCTTACAATGTGCTTGCCCTTCGGGATGGTTCCCTGGGTAGATAACTGTGCCACCTGGGGTGCAGTCTTTGCTGCAATCTATACTACCACACATAGTACCCAAACACTTGCCAATTCACCAGAAGGGTTAAAACAGATTCAGAATGAACATAAGGCTGCACCAGCTCTATATTTAGGGATGAAACTAATGCATAACTTCTATTGAGTCTCCTCAATCATACTCAGTAACATTAAAGGGGAAGCAGGAGTGCTGGCTATACCCCAGCGGCTCCGAGAGATTCCACACCTGGAACAGGAGAAACAGCTACCGAAAATAATTTACGATACCTCTACTAGTAAAGGGCTGGATAGTTTGGGAGCCAAGCCGAAAAGGCCTGAAATACAGAGAACCACCCCTAAGGAAGGTACTAAACAAGCACAGGAGGGTTCCAAAAAGCCCTGGGGTAAACAAAAGCAAATTAAAGACAGACTAAGTCAGAGAGCAGATTCTCCACACCCGGAGAACTCCGAAAGGAGATATAATCTCAAAAGTAGGGACAATATAACAGCTCCTGACAGATACACTGATTCACGTCCCTCTCGTTACTTTCAGGACACACTGGATAGACGTAGCGAAAGAGTGGGCCGGTCAGAGCGGCGTCTTGACTACATGAAACTGAAGAAAGACTCACCACAAACTTCAGACAAAAAGAAGATAAGTCCCCGCAACAAAAGCCACAATTTAAAAAGAAGAAGGTGGCAGCTCTGTCAATTAAAAATAGCAGTACACTTGAGAACTTTGCTGAAGAACAAAATGTGGGCAGTGACACTGCTAGATAGCGCAGCAGAAGTCACAATATGTCACCAGAGTTTGAAAGGTCATCTGGATGCGACAACAACCAGCAACTTTATTGCAGTCGAGACTGCGGACGGGAGCATTCTCCCACCAGACAGGGTTTATGATTTAAATATCCAAATTGAGGGAGACATAGAGCGCACCATTAGTGTGGTATTCTCAGATGAACTTAGTTGTAATATCATGCTGGCCGGGAGGGACCACCCAACCGAGCACGTCCGTAAGCTCCCACATGGGAAAGATGTAATTTTGCCTTCTTTCTCTGTTCTTGTTCCAGAGGCAGTAAAACAAGCCTACGCTGTCAACTGGATTTTAGCGCAGGCACCAGCACTGTATCGCAACCATGTAGTTTGGGACAAGGATTCTCCTTGTCATGTAATACCTATTAGGTCTACATCCCAGCCTCAGCCCCATTATCCTGTCAAACATGAAGCTAAAGCTCCAGTAAGGGGGATCCTCACTCAGCTCGAGTACCAGGGAGTAACTGAGCCCTGTCTCTCCGAAATGAATAACCTGTTATTCCTCGTTGCAAAACCCGACCAGTCATACAGAATAGTCTTAGATTACAGACACTTAAACAGTAATACTCGCACATATTCAATACAAGATTCACACAACACTGCACTATTAAGAACATAGGCCCTCATTACAACCCTGGCGGTTGGTGTTAAAGTGGCGGTAATACCGCCAAAACAGGTCCGCAGTAATTACCACCAAATTATGACCATGGTGAAAAGATCTCCGATAGACACCCAATGTACCACACCGACCGCAGGGTGCAAACAACATGCACTACAGCAGTAGCCACCTACAGCTAGGCGGAAGTCAATGTACCGCCCACCATATTAAGACACAGCAAACCGCCACCTTTTCCAGGGCGGTACCAACGAGATCAAAAGCCTGGCGGAAACAGAGCTCAGAAGGGAAAGGACTCACTATTGGAGATACAGGGAACAACCATGCTGTCATGGAGCCCGAGCTGCATGTCTTCCCCATGATCTTCTACGTGCTGCTCCACCACGAACATCAACGCCGGCGAAGACGATGACGGTGAGTACAGCCATCTAGCACACAAGAGAGGGAGGGAGAGAGGAAAACGACAGACACACGAACCACATACACCATACACACAATCATCTGCATCACAAAAACATTTTTAGCCCGTAACTCGGATGAATAATGCAAGGACCAAACAATTTTGGAAAAGGGAATGTAATGAGAGCAACACATCAAGATTAATAGCTTAGGCAAGTTAATAGATGTATACATACGTACACAAAAAGGGACACAGCCCAGTCCACAATGTTTGTAGGCCAAATGGCCACAGGCCAAAGCCCAAGGCCACACATGTCACCTGCATCAACACGGAGAGAACACTGCACGGGCATCAGTTGTGAAATAGGCAGGCACCTCAGGGGGACGGGGGACAGAGGACGGGGGCACCTCAGCCGGGAGATGGAACAACACCACTGGTTCTGGAGGGGGCAACAGGCCTTGTGCCTGGTCCTGGGGAGTGCAAGGCCCCAGTCTCTTGAGTGGGTGACTTGCCCACTTGCTCTGGAGGGGGCAACATGCCCTGTGCTTGGTCCTGGGGAGTGCTGGCTATGTGGGTGTCTTACCCACTGGTTCTGGAGGGGGCATCGTGCCCTGTGCTCTCCATCCTGGGGAGTCTTGGGGATGTGGGTGTCTTACCTACTGGTTCTGGAGGGGGCATTGTGCCCTGTGCTCTTGATCCTGGGGAGTCTTAGCCATGTGGGTGTCTTACCCACTGGTCCTGGAGGGGGCCTCGTGCCCTGTGCTCTTGATCCTGGGGAGTCTTGGTCATGTGGGTGTCTTAACCACTGGTCCTGTAGGGGACATCGTGCCCTGTGCTCTTGATCCTGGGGAGTGCAAGGTCACAGTCTCTCTTTGCAGGGGGCAGGCCGCACAGCAGCCCATGGAGGCAGGATTACATACCGTCCACCTGCGGTGATGGCTACTCAGTGGTGGTGATGCTGGTGGTGGAGGGAGGCTCTTGCCTATCCCCTGCAACCTCTGAAGGCTGCCCACTGGAGCTGGTGGTGCTGCTGGTGGGTGAAGGCTCCTGCCCATCCCCTGCAACCTCAGACGGCTGCCCACTGGAGGTGGTGGTGCTGCTGGTGGGGGGAGGCTCCTGCCCATTCCTTGCAACCTCGGATGACTGCACTACCATGGTTGGTGATGGGGTCTCCGTCGCAGTTCCTGCCTCAAGCCCCTTGCTGTTTATGCCAGCTGGTGCAGGCTCCTTGCTCTTCCTGGCAGCTGGGGCAGGCTCCTTTACCTTCTTAGCAGCTGCTGGGGCAGGTTCCTTGCTCTTTCTGGCAGCTGGTACAGTATCCTTCACTCTCAGGACATGTGGCCTAGATCCTTTTCCACCACGAGTGGGTGTGGCGACGACAGGGCCTGTGGACTGGGTGGCTGAGGTGCTTGGCTGGGTTCTCCCTACCCTGCCCATACGTGCAGGACAGAAGGAGGGAGGTATAGGGAAGAGGTCAATGGTGGATAGGAACAGTTTTTTAGAGACATTAGGGTGGGAAGAGGGAGAAGGAATCTGGGTGGAAGAAGAGGGAGTGGTTGTTGGAGGTGTCTGTCTGCTGATTTTGGGTGCAGGTGCATGGGCTGGATGCTGTTGTGAGGTGGATGGCTGTTGGGTGTCTGAGTGCTTGCGTTTGTGTACCTTAGGAAGGGGGGTGCAGACACAGTGGGAGAGGACACAGGAGACGTGTACATGGGTGTTGTGGAAGTGTCTGCCAGTGAGGTGTGCATTCTGCTTGGCGTGGTGATGATTCTGGTAGTGGATGATGATGTAGTGCATGCAGGTGTGAGTGTAGACAGAACTGGGAGGGAGGTGGAGAAGGAGGAGGCGGTGGAGACAGTGTAAATAGTGGATGATGGTGTGTCTGCATCTGGGTGGTGTTTGTGTGAGTGCCTGTGTGATGTAGTGTGGTGCTTGTGTTTGCCTGTACCACTCTTGTGTGTTGTCTTGTGTGCATGCTTGTCTATATGAGTGCCTGGTATAGGTTGGGGTTGAGAGGAATGGGACTGGGAAGTGGAAGTTGGAGGAGGAAGGGTAGAAACAGGGACAACAGCTGCCATCAGAGAAGAGGCCAGAGCCTGGATCGATCTCTGTTGGGCCGCCAATACAGTGTGAATGCCCTCCAGGAATGCATTAGTCTGTTGCATGTGGGCTGCCAGCCCCGGGATGGCATTCCCAATGGTTGAATGGCCTACAGAGATGGATCTCAGGAAGTCAATAGCCTCCTCACTCAGGGCAGCAGGGCTAACTGGGGCAGGGCCTGGGGCGAAGGAGATGCCCACCTTCCTGGGTGAGCTGCTAGGAGGGCAGTGCTGGTATGGGGGTGGTACCTGTAGCTGGGTGGTCACAGAGGTGTCCGCCACCACCAGGGAGCATCCATCGGAGAAGGTATCTGTGTCAGAACTGTCCCTTCCAGTCTCTGCCGTGGTGCTCCCCTCGCCCTCTGTCCCACTGGTGCCCTCAGCGTTGGTGGACTCTGAGTCCTGGGTCCTGTGGGATGCAGCTACCTCCATCACTGGTGCCTCTGCTCCTCCGCCAGATGATGCTGATGAACATAAGGACAGAGTGACAAACCAAAAAGGTGGGGGAAGAGACGAAGGATACACTTGATCAATGGCTGCACCACAGTTGGCTTACACAGCACCCTCACACACAGAGAGCAGGCCTACGCAATATGCCATAGCACTAGCGGAGAAATCGTTAGCAGCCAAGCCATGGGGAGGGGCACACACCGCCAAATGCAGCACACCTGGGACCCACCCAGCCCTGACCAGTTGTGGATGCCTAAGAGCTAGGTACCTAGATTATCCCTTCTGAACCCTAGCCACCAGGGGACCTATGCTGCAATGTCGGGCCTGGCCTAGGGGCACCCACTGACACACATCCCCCACCCGGATACCACCCTACCATGCATAAGTTGTAATGATGGGCACTGTACTCACCCCCTTGTGGCTGATGTGATGCCCTCAAGCGCCCATCCAGCTCAGGATAGGCCACCGCCAGTATGCGGGCAATTAGGGGGTTCACGGTTCGACAGGCACCCCTTCCTCATTGGGAGGCCATCCCCAGCTGTGCATCCGCCATCTTCTGTGCCTAGCGTCTCAGGTACTCTCACCTTTTCTGACAGTGGGTGCTCTGCCTGCCGAAGACACCCAGAGTCCACAGGTCCTTGGCGATGGCACACCATATACTCTTCTTTTGATGGGCACTGACCCGCAGAGGAAATACACACAGTAAAATAGAATTAGTCAAACAGTCCTGCCTGTTACACTTATGGCCCACCATAACCCTTCACATCACCATTTACACACACATGGCCCAGCCCACAACCATTACACCGCCCAGAGGACATCCACCCTCCCCCCTACACGAGGCTTTCACACACACCACTCCATGCATTCATGCCACATGCATTGTGCCCACAGCGTACTCACCTGTTGGTGTGGAGGCCCATACAGCAGTCCGTACTGGGGTAGGACCCCATCCACAAGTCTCTCCAACTCTGCCGAAGTGAAGGCTGGGGCCCTTTCCCCTGTCACACGGGCCATGGTAGGTTCCAGGCACTGGTCACAGCAGCACATGCAGTGTAGGTCCTCTCCTGTTGAAGATCAGGTAGCAAGTGAGGGATGAGATAGAAAATGGCAGTCACGTCCGCGGCGGTGCATACTGTCACTGCCGGTGCAGATCACCATTGGCCACTGTAACCCATAGGGTCCAATGTTAACCAATGAGGAGTTGCACAGTGGTTCCCGACCGCCTCCAGCAACGGCGCGCAACGTCAGCAGAATTATGTCCCTTCCATCTGTCCCTCCACACAGGACAGGTGGACGCCATTTAAGGGGGGGGCAGGCCCTGGATAATTGCTGTGTCACTGGTGAAATTAGGACATACTGTACAAATCACACTTACCCATTACATGTTAACAGCATGCAAAGTTCTGTTGTTGCCCCATTTTTCAGTTTGTGACCGGCTCCTCACTCTTTTGCCCCATAGATTGCTATCACTGGGGATGAATAGGAGATGGAGACATACCCCGTGTACAGACCCCTGGTGGACTTATCAACAATGGAGGACAGGCACATTATTCTCACCTATAGACTGAACAGGGGCACAACCACAGACCTGTGTGCCCAATTGGAGCCTGACCTGATGCCTGCTATCCATCACCCCACTGGGATCCCCCTCTTGTGCAAGTTCTATCAGTGCTCCATTTCCTGGCAACTGGTTCTTTCCAAGTGACAGTGGGCTTGGCAGCAGGAATGTCACAGCCAATTATCTCAATAGTGTTGACAAGAGTGTTGTCTGCCCTGATTAACACATGTGCAGCTACATTGTATTTCCCCAGGTTGAAGATGTGACCACAGTGAAGGCCGAGTTCTATGCAATGGGACGTATCCCCAACATACTTGGGGCAACTGATGGAACACATATTGCATTTGTCCCCCTGTCAGAGTGAACATGTGTTCAGAAACCGGAAGAGTTTCCATTCTATGAATGTACAGATGGTGTGGTTGGCGAACCAGTACATCTCCCACATCAATACTAAGTATCCTGGGTCTGTACATGATGCCTTTGTCCTAAGGAATAGCAGCATCCCAAATGTGATGGCCCAACTACAGAAGCACAGGGTGTGGCTAATAGGTGAGCCCTGGTTCCCATCCAGTAGATGTTGGTGGATGGGTATGGTGTGGGCCATATGGGATAGTGTGTGGCTAAACATTGTCCCTCTAAATTTGCAGGTGACTCTGGTTACCCAAACTAATCCTGGCTGCCGACCCCTGTGAGGAATACCAGGACAAGGGCAGAAGAACGTTATAATGAGGCACATGGGCGAACCAGAAGGATAATTGAGGGAACCTTTGGCTTCCTAAAGGCCAGGTTTTTATTTTGAT
The DNA here is from genome assembly GCF_031143425.1 of Pleurodeles waltl. Classification (NCBI taxonomy): domain Eukaryota; kingdom Metazoa; phylum Chordata; class Amphibia; order Caudata; family Salamandridae; genus Pleurodeles; species Pleurodeles waltl. Next base: position 723,357,181 of record NC_090448.1, on the reverse strand, counting down.
TAATTCGGTCTAGAAGTCTAGACCATTTGACGTAATAATAACAATCGTACATAAAAGAAAAGAATGTGGTAAAAGCATAGTGACAATATAAAACCAATAATCGTCAGAACATTATAACAGTAAAAACAGCAGGACAAAGCATTTGATCATAAATATAAATGCAATAAATACAACATGAAAAAATATAGTAAAAAAAAAGATAAAAGATAAAATATAGGGCTTTTTGTCTAGAGGACCAGTGTGCACAACCAGGAGACAAAAGGACAAAGATAGAGTTCCCATTTGACTAAAAGAGACATTATCAGAATACCAGTCAAAAAAAAAAAAAGAGCAACAGTAAAACCTATAGGGAAGGACTCTATAAGCTTATGCAATCTCAGGTGATCATATAGAAAGCGACAAATTCCTAAAGGAGATTTCCTGCTAAAAATAATGCAAAGAAGATAAAAAGAGCAGATTAAAATCCTTCTAAACACTAATATAAAAATAACTCAGGGGCCTTTGGGTACAATGGACTTACGACGGATGTACCAGGCCTCCGATAAGTATTTAGTGACTGGAATGACTACCCTGGGAGAGGAATCATGCGTACAGATTCTAATGGCAGTCACTCTATCCTGAGATGACATATTTTTGCAAAGGGGAATAATCCACCTCTTTCTGGGTATCTTATACAAAGGGCAGAAGAATAATACATGCTCTATTGTTTCTTTACAGTGTTGGCAAAGGATACACCTGTCATTTGAAGCGATGTTAGATGACCAGTGGGCCGTGAAGCCATTGGTAGGCAGTGTACCATATCTTAACTGCAGGTATAAAGCGCGGGCATATGGAGGGATAGGGAGGTTCAGGAAATTCTCAGCCCAGGGTTCATGCTTAATTTGCAGAAAATCCATTGTTAACCTACCTGCCCCCTTTTGGTGCAGGGAATATTCGTTAACTTTCTCCCAATATCTGCTTGTAACAAATTTCCTAGCATTATCAGGGATTTGGTCCGGGTATTTCCAATAATGGGGAAGACCCATTTTGTCCCAGGCAATTTTCATCTCTTTCAGCCAGGGGATTTTCTCCAGTGCCTTAGGGGCGGCTATCAACTCTCTTATAGCCAGCCTATATGGTTCAAGTTCAGCAGATTTCCATAATCGGATCCAATAGGAAAGGGGTCTTAAGGCCGCTATGGTTTTAATGCTATTTAAACCAAGGTCAAGCCTTAAAGGGGTCATTGGTGTACCCGTACCGAGCCTGGACACCTGCCTAAGGAAAATATTTTCCTTGGTTTGCAGAATGTCCAGGTTTTTGTGGGATCCCCAAATTTCCGCTCCATATAAGGCCGCTGCTCTAATTTGAGCGTTATAAATCTCCGCAAGAATGTTCAGGGGGGGGCTCGGAGCCTTTCTAGATCTA